>NC_138790.1:2931724-4156592 GCF_965178545.1 Coloeus monedula
GACAGCGACAAGCTTTAATTATTCTACGAGCGACGATTCCGGCTCCGGAGGAGCCGGCAGGCGGCAGAGCGGGCGGTGGGCTCGGCAGCTCCCCGGGTGCCAAGGCGGGAGCGCCGGCAGCCGAGCTCTGCCCACCCGCCGGCAGCCGAGCGCGGCTCCATCTCCTCCGACATCCGGGAAGGAAAGGGAACAAAGGCAGAGAACAATTCCCATTGTTTTCCATGACTTTCTTCAGGGCAGTTCTTCCAGCGCAATGCTGCAGCCCAGGCACTCCGGCTGCAGCACCACGGCCCCCTGCGCTCGGAGCTGTGCAGATGCCGCTGGGGACAGTGGGGACATGGTTCCCGTGCCGAGGTGCCTGCCACCCAACCCTCGGAACCTGGTCTCCACCAGCACAGAGACAGCATTCTCGGCAGGGTTATCCCGCTCACCGCAGCTCCTGTGCTACTCCCCAGCACCACTGGGCTCACTGAGATGCTCGGGCATGGGAACATGGCAGTGCTGGGTTAATGGTTTGACTCCACGATCTCAGAGGTCTTTTCCAACTAAACGATTCCATGATGACACCCAGGTTGCTGTAACCGACCAAGGCACGCCGCCTGTGGTGGGGAAGGGGCGAGCTCAGCCCAGGCTCAGAGTGAAGGAGATCACCCGGATCACTTCCATGGGGGAACAGGAGCATCCACAGAAGACTCATAGAATGGTTTGGGTGGGAAGGAACCTTAAAACCTATCTCATTCCACCCCCTACCATGGGCAGGGACACCTTCCACTAGACCAGGTTGCTCCAAACCCGGTCCAACCTGGCCTTGGACACTTCCAGGGATGAGGCAGCCACAGCTTCTGCTCTGAGCAAAGAAGAAGGCATCTAACATGTGAGAGAGAATTCAACTTACGAGTCTTGTTGGATGGGGATGAATGGATAAAAGAAATCAAACGCCCCCTGCTCACTGGCTGGGTGTTGCAGGGACAGACACTGAAAGTATCAAATGCTAAATGAGGCTGGATGGGGACACTTTGGACAAGTGGCTTCTCCAATAACACAGATGTTTTTGTAAAACCACTCTTCATATAGAGCCTTAAGAGCTCCCTACAGCCCACAAACCCCAGCCCTCCCACCAAGGCCATGCCTAGGCTCTAAGGAGAAGATCCCATATAAAAGCAGGATCTGGCCAAGGACTAAGATCAACTTCTAACTGTGTCTCCAGACAGAGTGGGTTTGAAAACACTTGGACTCCAGCCTGCCTGTCTGGCATCCTCCTCCATTGCAAGAACTGGTGAGAAAAGCTGAGCTCTGGCTGAGTGAGGCCCCTCTGGAACCACCTTCACAGCAAGCCTATAGATACCAAGGAAGGATCTCCAGCCCCAGAGGTTTTTGCTTCAGAACAAGTTCACCTGATCCAATCCACTCTGTATTTCACCATTTCCTAGCTCCCAGAAGAATGAATGGCAAGGGGAAGCAAGGCATCCCTGGAGATGAGCTCTGCTGGTCATTTTCAGATTGGAGACATGGGCATGTCTCTAACACCCCTGTCTCACAGAGGGAGATCCCCCAGCACCTGACCTGCTGACCAAGCTTGGAGGGATCTGACTGGGATTGGATTTGATCAGATCTCTGAGGGGTCTTACTCTCACTGGGAGAAGAAGACAGGGATCCTGGTGAAGCACCACACCAGGAGAGGAGTCTGTGTGAGCCCATCCCAGGCAGACTTAGCAAAGAAACCCCTATTCATCAACATCCCCATTCCACCCCAGTTGGGTTCAATCTGCCAAATTATTTTGGCATGGGGAAAATCTGTGTTGGGCCCAAACTCCCATCCCAGCCGTGGGTGGAGAGCCTCCCTACGCCGGGCCCTGCACCCAAGCGCGTGGGTGCCCCCCACCCCCTGCGTGTTGCATCCTGCATTTCTGCTGCTTTGAACCTGCCTCTGGTGTCACCCTGCAGCCCCTGGCCGCAGCAGGGGCGTTTTCCTTCGCTCCTCAGTGAGCCCTGTCCCAGGACACCCCATCTTGGCCACCCCCGCAGTCCCTCCAGCCGGGGACACCCGGCTCCGGTCAGAGCTGTGACAGAGCCACAGCCTCGTTCCCCACTCAGGATGCCCCATGCACAGAGGAGGGGGACTCAGGCCAGGATTTAGCTCATCTCCCCCCCGTGCCCTTCAGGGACATGACCAGACAGACCCGCTCCCAAATCCCTCCCGAGAGCTCACACACACTGCTCACCCTGTAATAACCCACAGGCCGTGTCACTGCCATTAATTATGGATTAACACACCCCATCATCTTACCTACTGCCCAGTCCCAACTCGGGGGGTGTGAGCCACCTTCAAAAGCCACCTGGCTGGTTCTCCTGGGGCTCTCACACCACCTGCCCTGGGAGAAGACCCATTGGAGCAGGCTGGGATAGGCAGGAAGATCACCAGGGCTGAAGTCATGGGGAAGGCACACACCTCCCAGCCATTCCACGCTCCCTCCCGTGGGGCCATGACAGCACCAGGGAGGACCACGGAATGTTCAATGGCTTGAATAATTCCCTCCTCAGCAATGGGTTTCATCCCTGCAGCACCAGGGAGCCTGGCACAGCACTTTTGGCGCCCGAGACATCGGGTGGCACCTGGCACCAGGAGAGGGGACACCAGGAGCTCTCACTGGGGCTGGCAGCTCAGGCCTTCAGATGCTAGAGGAATTCTCCAGAAGCCTGCACCTTCCCCTTCCTGTGCTACCCCCAACCCTGCCTCCAGCTGGCAGCAAGACCCCCAGCATCTCTTCCCTCACACTCCTCCTTCCTGAAGCGCAGGGATTTTCTTCTTCCCCTGAGCCAGGGAAATCTGAAAGAGAAAGCACACAGGACATGTGACCTGTGCTATGTGTCTTGCCAGGGTACTGTGAGGGCCTCCCATGTTCAGCCTCCGTCCCTGCCCTGGCACAGCCCCACACCACGGGACAGGGGAGGCTGCTGCACCCATCCCACATCCGAGACAAGCCCAGGATCAGCAGCACAGCTGGCGTTGGGGCCATTTCAGACCCGGGCTGCTTCTCCTTTCCATTCTCACAGGGGTAAAACACACAGAGCATGCTCACCAAGACACAACTTCAGGAAGACAGCAAGGGCCTTCCCAAGGCACAGAGCTTCCCTGTTGCATCCATCCCAATGCACAGCACCACCTTCCATTCAAGATACCGCTCCAGAAAGGCAAAAAAAAAGTTGGCAGGGGGCCCGGGGCTGGCTCTGCCCCCGAGCTGCAGCCGTTTCATGTGGCTCCAACGCCTCTCACACTTTCAAAGGCACACCAACCCAGCTAATGGATGTCTCACAGCCCACTGTGTGTGTTCTGACACAGCCCCTCTGCCAAGGAAAAACAACAGTGAGCGTGTGTGGATGTGTGTATATACAAAGGCTTTAAAGAGGATGTTGCTTGCATTTTTACAGCTTTGTTGAAGGGTTTGGTTGGGGTTCTTCTTTTAATACAAAAGGCTAAAGCAAATACAATCCAGAGAAAAGGATTTTAAAAAAATCTTTAATATTTTACCTACATGCATAATACCTGTAGAGCTCTGACACTCCCCAAGGAACATGTTTTATAGTAAGTGTTTCAGGCTGAAAAATGACAACTGCTCAGAAAAACATTGCTACTGGCCAGTACTGCACATCCTGCCAACATGAGTGTTCATTCAGGAAGGGACACGATGAAGTCTTTCAGGGAAGTCTATCCCAGGATCCACACACCAGCTTTACAAGCTTTACCTTTCAGGTGTTCCCCACCTGCAGGAAGGTGCCAGTGCCATGAGACCCTCTCAGCGGATCACAGCAGGAGCCCACACACCTCCACTGTGTGAGCTGAATCCTCCTGCTTTATGCAAGGATTCAGTTTTAGTTCTTTCTGGCAAATAGAAACAGGAATCTAACATGCCAAGCACACTGCCACCTTTAAACCTTTCACAGACTCCCAGAATGGTTTGGGTGAGAAGGGAACTTAAAGCCCATCCAGTCCCACTCCCTACCATGGGCAGGGACACCTCCCACTATCCCAGGCTGCTCCAAGCCCCGTCCAACCTGGCCTGGGACACTTCCAGGGATGGGGCAGCCCCAGCTGCTCTGGGCACCCTGTGCCAGGGCCTCCCCACCCTCACAGGGAACAATTCCTTCCAAAATGAACACAATGAACAACGAACTTCTTTTGATGAACACAAATGCTCACCACTGGCTTCAGCTGAGTAAATAGCCACCAACTAGGACAGTTCTCGTGCCAACACCAAGTTTTAGTCCTCTGAGGTGAACTTCTGCCTACATTTTGTCACCTTCAAGACTGAGAGGTAGGTATGGTCACTGGGTGGTTTCAAACGCCCATGAGCAAGCCCACTGCATGTCAGTCACTGAAAAATAAAGGATTTGTATTTCTGAATAGAGATTTGGGGACTATGGAAGCTCTGAGTAGGAACTGGACATCTGAGAAACCTGGCCAAGTGGAAGGCATCCCTGTGCATGGCAGGGGGGTGGAATGAGATGCTCTTTAAGGTCCCTTCCCATTCAAACTATTGAGTGATTCTATGATCTACGTGCCCTCCTCAAATCCAAGGGCTGATATCAGCACATTCTGAATGAATTCACCTGTTGTACGTTCACAAGAACTTCCTAGGCCAGGCACATAGATATAATAATGTTTCCAAGGAGCAAACTACAGCACATCTGCCCACCGTCAGATTTTTACAGTTTTCTTTGAAATACCCAGCCACTGCCAGCATTAGAGGCAAGACATTTGCCTGGAAAGTCCATGCAATAATGTCAGCTCTTCCACTCCTCCTAAAGTATCCCAAGTTTTAACTGGGTTAGAATAAACCCCTCCGCTCCTCTGGAGCAAGTCTCTTGGCCAGGTGGTTACCCATATACAACACTCATTGCAATACATTCGTGTACAACTATAAAAGGAGAAAATAGAATCACTTTATTTTCAGTATACAGACTAAATCCCACCATAAAATCAAGATAATGAGCAAGCACACATGAATAAAACACTCTGCACTTAAGCAAACCCCACTTTTGCCATGTGTGTTTTTCTGCAGGGGTTCTTGCAGCTCTCTGGCTGCAGCACTCCAGGAGCAATCCTCCCTCTCCTCCAACTCAAAAAGCACTCCCAGTGTTCGTAAAGTGCTACATTTTCCTGTATGCCTTGAAATACTAGTTAGGTACAACACTATTTCATCATCTCTGCTCCCAAGCTATGTCCAGTCCCACTCCCACCCTTACATCAAAGCCACAATTATTTCTACAAGGAGGTAAAATCAGCAGGTTGTAGCAATACAACTCTTCAGGGGTGCAGAACGATGGCAAAGTGTGATCTGCAGCACAGACAGCAAGACAGAAATGCTCAACAGTTGTACCACACACATGCACATGATCACCTGTGTACAGCCTTCTTCATGGTGTGACTCCTTCCACGTCACACGCTTTTTTCACATTTAAAAACAAAAAACAGCCCTTGTCAAATTTAGCCCGTTTAAAGCTGCCAACAAAATTGGATTCTGTGTGCTATAAATGGGCATGTTATTGCTTGTAGTAAACTGGAGAAGTTTGGACCTACACATGAGATTGGCTTGCACAGCAGCAAGGTCAGCAGAGGCCCCTCAGCAGTTTTAGGAAGGGACCAGCTGGTATTTCCTGCACCCTTCACACTGGCTACAACACTGCAGTCCAAAACACACGTCGTACCATCCTCGAGCAAACAGCCCGTCTTCTCTGGCTCCTATTTGATACACAAGAGCACTCCATGTAGAGTGGCACAGGTAATTTTTGTATGTCCATCAGGCTCATCTTGGCTCGGTCACCTGAAAATGGGTGGCGGGGCTGTAATGGCAAAGCAGTGCCAAATCTTCCCAGCACTCGTGTGTCACCAGAGTGAGCTGATATTCCTGCAGAGTTATGAGTTATCCAGCAAACACATGCTCACTGGATTTTCCAACTGCCAATGACCTACCTGGCCCAGGTGAACTTGGACCAAAGTGTTTAACAATCCAACCTTTACACCTTGTGCCTCCGAGTGTAAAGTTTACAACTCAGTGTCTTCAAGGAGTAATAAAGCAGCTCTTGGGATTTCTGCCAAGCCAACACTGACTCAAAGGCTCAGTACAAACTCATAGTGGTACAGGGAGACATCAACCCATTCCAGACCCCCAGCCAATCCTCACAGCTCACTCCCCAAAGTTCCTTTCTTTGCTAACACACCCTGACTACAACCCTGCTTTATAGCCTCTCCTGCTAACTATACTCTTCAAATCAGATCTGATTGCAACTGCTGCCCTTAACTTAACAAATATCATAGAATGAAGAGATTTTTTCCTGTCTACTGCTGTTCCAGATGCAATGCTATCTATAAAACCACAGCTAATTCTTCCAGCAGATGATCCAAACCAGCACTGCTCTCCCACAGGACATGGGTGAGGGATTGCCAAGTCTCCAGGCTTTCTGCACCACAAAGTAAGGCAGCAACAAGCAGCCT
The DNA here is from genome assembly GCF_965178545.1 of Coloeus monedula. Classification (NCBI taxonomy): domain Eukaryota; kingdom Metazoa; phylum Chordata; class Aves; order Passeriformes; family Corvidae; genus Coloeus; species Coloeus monedula. Next base: position 2,938,218 of record NC_138790.1, read on the forward strand.
TTGAAACAGCATCGTCTCTGTATTTTTCTCTACCATCAAATCCCTTTCCCACATAATTTAGTGAGTGAACTAGAGGCTTCTCTGGAGCAGTGGAAGAAAAGAGATGGTAAATAAATAACAAATTATAAGAACTAGGCCAATAGTTTTACAAAGTTTTCCTTTTTGGTACCAGCACTGAGCACTGCTCGTTTCCAGATGGAGAGAAATATAAAACACTTCAGTCTCTCTGTGAGCTTAAAGTCCAAGTGACTTCTGCACAATCTGCTTGGCAATTTTGTTAAATTGTTCTCTGTCTTCCCGCCACATCTTGGAGGCGTCTACATTGGCTCCACTTTCATCATTTGGCTCTGAAACGAGAAAGACAAACGCAGGTGGGCAATGGAGCTTCTTGCTTCTTCAAGAATGCCACTTCCCAAGGCTTTCATACAATTCTCCTCCTTGAGACTACAGAAACACTGCTAAGGCAAATCCAACGACAGCTCCTGGATTCCCAAAAGGCTCTGATTTACCTGACTATAAGAGAAAGGATATCACAACAAAGTCGAGTTTAGGCAAGAAACAAGTGGCAGAGGAGCAGGACTTTCTTTTGTTTGTGCTTTCAGCAGTGCAGCCCCACCATGCACATGGCCAGCACAATGTGGCACCCCCAGTGCTGTCAAGGGCTTTTAAAACCGCATGTTTCTCCCTGCAGAACGTTTTTTTGTCTTGTTCTCCAGCTTCTCAGACACAAAGCCCCTCCAAGCAGGCTAGCCAAACAGGCTGTCACTTGTTGGGATGGCTTGTTCTATTAAAAACCAACAAAACAATCCAAGGAAACCCATAGAACATGCTTTCATTTCTGCAACATCTTTCACCCGATGATTTCGGAACGCTTTCCAAAGCACAGGAAGTGCTGCAGTCCCAGGGACTCCCCATTTTGCATGGAGGTAAGCAGAAACCCAGGATTTACCAGGTCTGTGGGCAGCACACAGCAGGATGCTGTCCCAGGGTTCCACAAGGCACTAACACACTCTACCCACTTCCCTTGACACACCAGTCCTCACCCACTCCAGCCCAGTTCATGGCAGTATCTCGGGCTCCCATCCTTCTCCACACGATCCTGATGGTCCCCCTTAAAAACCAGCAGGTGTGCAGGTCACCCAGTCTGGTAAACTTGGGCTTACATTACCTGCAGAGCCAGGGCTCAGAGTTTTCCCGTACCCTGAAAGAAGCTGACCACTGGTGTTTTAGCCTAATTCCTCCAAAAGCCATGGGAAAACAGGATGCACATGCAGAGAATGAGACCAGGTGACTCCCACACTTACCAGTCCAGGTAAGGCTGCACCACAAACCAAGCTCCTGGAAGCCATGGGAAGCCCATGGGGTGCTATCTGCCTGCACAGCTTCCCAACAGCAGGTTGCTATTCCAAAGCTAAAACAGTCCCATGTAGGAATCTGTTGCTTGCTCTTTGGTCAACGTTGCAGCTTCTAAACCCATTTATCCTTCAAAACCAGTTCTAAGGGACATGGCTCTGCCCTCTTCAGGCAGTTCAGTGGCTCTGTCCACGGTGTGGAAAATGATCCATCTTTCAGAGAGCTGATCCCTAGCCCTTGTTAGATTTAGGGAAAACCATCTGAAAGGCTCCACAAAAAGTTTTTCACCCCAGGTCTCTTCTCAAGAAGTCTTCCTCTGAACCAGAGATGGCAGAGTGGGGCACATTCCCAGGCTGGGAATAACAAAGAGAAACGGAGTGTGCTGGCTTCTGAATCAGAGGCCATGGACTCCAGTGTACTGTACTGGTTAGGTTTGATAACCCTTCAGCTGCCAAAGCCAAATCCAACACAGGCTGCAATTCACAGCTTTAAGAGCTGAATGGACAGCACAGCAAATACAGAGAGGGTTTTGTCCAGGAGCAAGGAACCAGCTGAGCCTCTAGACCCACCTGACCCATCACTACTGGCTTGGCTGCTACCAACCTGGAAGGAAAGCCTTGCAGTCACCCCCAAACAGGAACACTTGTTACTAATTCAGCTGCATTTTTTCCAGCTCTTCTCAGAGCACTGGTTTACTAATAAATAAATACCAGGGCTTCAAGAACTGTGGTTGCTGCTGAGCAGCTTTCCATGTGCTTTGCTCAGTGACCAAAGCAAGAAGCAGGAGGCAGTTCCAGCTCACTCAGGAAGTGCAGACAGGACAGCAGTGCTCACCTGCCAGCATGCTAACGACAGACAAGAGGATCTTCTCCACACTCTGCACGGGACTCCACCGCTCTGCACTGCTCTCATATCCCATGGGATCATCCCCAGGAGCATGAAGGATAGAGATGCAGACTCTCCCATCTGGGTAAACTGCACAAAAAGTACAGAGGAGTGGTTGTTACTCAGTGGAAATGCTCAGCATCTTCAAATCAGTTCTGAGCATAGATCAGCCTTGAGACTTGGCTTTTCGATGACTAAAACTAAATCCAGGTTTAAATTTCCTCTTTAGGCAAGAGGACACAAAATTTGAAAGACAAAAACCTAGGAAAAAGCTTCTTTAAGCAAATCTAACAAACTCCTTCCCCACCAGAAATCTGCTGGGAGCGCTTGTGTTATTTAATAACCAGTGACAGGCTCCATGGGAAAAATGAACGATGCAGCCTGGTGGAATAAAGCAAGGATTTATGCACAGACACAGCTCCAAGCAGGTAACCAGTCCTACTTAAATGGAAATGAATGCACTGAATGCACATTTGGAGTCCTCCACTGGACTGTGACCATGAAAAGGATTGCACAAAGGACGGAAAAGTGTTATGTTATATATATTATAAACCTGAGAAAAAATAAAGTGTTATGTTAGATATATTATGAACAGTAGAACTGATCTTTTTTTGAACATTACAGAAGAATTCCCATTTTGTTTTTTTTTTCCTTAAAGCTCAGCTGCATTAAAGCACCTGGAAACAAGGAAAGCTATGAATTAAGGGTCCAGGTGCTTCCTCTCCCACCTTTAGCATAAGCAATGTGTCTGCAACAGTACAAGTTGTCTTCACAGAGACTGGACTCTACTGACTTGGTAATGAAACCAAACAAAGGCTGAAGAGGCACCACAAAAGAAAACACTGCTCTAGCAATGTGGCCTAATTCTACAGCCTCCTGAGGAACAACAGCTTTAGTGCAATGATGTCAGGGCTTCTGTTCCTCAGGTGACCAAACTGGTGCCATTGCCAGGAAAGCAACAAAAAACAAAGTGGGAATGACTGCTGGAAGCAGCTGTGCTCATTTCTAGTTCCTTCCATTCACACAGCTATGTCTGCCCGAGCACGTAAGCACCGTGGAGGACTTTTATTTACAGTCCTTCCTGCAGCCCCAGGCTGGGGACTGGAGCTGGTCTAGCCATAGCTGGAAGAGGTGAAAACAGCAGGTGCTGAATCAGCACTTCTTGCAAGTCAGGAACCCACTGGTAGGAGGTATTTCAGTGGTGAGGGAGTCTCCTGTTTCTGTGCAGTGCCTCATTTAAAACAGCTGGAACACAGCGGCACAGTCGAGACATCAAAGGCTGATTCCAGGAAGACGTATGGATCTTCTCTCCCTCTGTTCAGGTGAGACCTGCCCCTGTCCAGCTGTGGGGCCCCCAACCTAAGGACGTGGAGCTGTTGGAAGGAGTCCAAAGGAGGCCACAGAGAGATGCTCTGGCAACAGGCTGGGAGAGCTGGGAATGCTCAGCCTGGAGAACAGAAAGCTCCAGGGAGACTTCAGAGTCCATTCCAGTGCTTAAAGGAGCTCCAAGAGAGCCAAAGAGGGACATTGGACAAGGGGCAGGGGCTGCACACTGCCAGAGGGCAGGGTTAGATGGGATATTGGGAAGAAATTTTTCCCTGAGAAGGTGGTGGGAACCTGCCCAGAGAAGCTGTGGCTGCCCCATCCCTGGAAGTGTTCAGGTTGGACAGGGCTTGGAGCAACCTGGGCTAGTGGAAGGTGTCCCTGCCTGTGGCAGGGGGTAGAATGGGATGGGTTTTAATGCCCCATCCAACAATCCCTCCCAAACCTCCTGTGATCTCCCCACGCTGACGCTCAGTACCAATGCAAGCAATGCCATTAATCACTACTCAGTTATTTTCACCAGAGCATCCAAGGAGGTCATTTTACTTTAAGAGAAGACAATTCTGTGGTATCTCGATTCCCCCTCCACATAACACAAACTGCAAAGATGAGGGAACACACCAGACTTTTTAAACATTTTCATTGAGGTTCCTCACAGGGAGAGGAAAAACCAGAAAAAGCACAGCCTGGCCACCCCTTTCTGCAGCCTTACTGGGTAGAACCAGCCCACCACAACCCCAGCTAAGAAGAAAGATTCAAGTGTCTACTTCAGTGATCTCAGCTTCAGGTTAAGAAGACTCCAAGTCACAGGACTCTAAAGAGCTCAGCTGACCATCCAGTATGTTCCAATTATCCCATGGAAGAAAACACCCATGTGCAAAGCCACTCTTTAACACAAGAGTCAGGCAATTTGTGCTTCTCCACACCCCACTCCTCCTGGCAGTGCTGCACACAACACAGCTGCGAGCAGTGAACCTCAAGCCAAGGCCACAGCTGGAGCTGCAGGCACAAGGATTTGCTCAGGGAGACCAGTCCTGGCAAGAAGTTTGGGTAAATTAGTCCAGCTGGAACAAGGTGCTGACATGGCTACAACTGCTTCCAAGTGCCAAATGCTGCCCTGCTGTGAATATCAGAGCTCCAGAGGTGATGCCACATGGCCTTGGGCACGTCCACACAGTTCTGTGCTGTGACATGCAGGTGTGTTTTCCACAGGAGAACAGAAAGATGTGGATTAAGTGGGCAAGAACCTGCACAAGCGGTGCTTCCAGAAGGGAATAACAGAGAAACTTCAAGAAACTGCAAAATTCCTTGTATATAAGATGAAATAAATTGATTCCCAGCTGAGATTATGACCTTTGTTTTCCAAGTGCAAGAATGTCAGCTGAAGAGGAAGCACTGGGCAGGAGCACAGCGTTTGCCTTTTCCTGCTCTTGAGAGTCAGAGACCTGACAGCCTGAACACAGATCGAGCCCATCAAACCCAGGCAGTAATAAACAACCTTTGCATAATCCATGTTGATTCAGCAGATATCAAAAGCAATGATTTTACACAGAATTCCAAGGCTGATTCCAGAAAGTAGCAGTCCAGGCTGCAAACAGGGACTTCAAGGTTTTTTCATCCAAGGCTCAAACCTTGCAATTACTCCCACTGAATAATAACATCACCATCATAAATTCACTAAGGTTGGAAAAGATCTTTATGATCATGGAGTACAACTCAATCAGTACTGCAGAGCAAAGGCCAGCAAAGTTTTAATATTAAACACCTACAAATGTGTTTGCTTGGACAGAGCACTGTGTATTTCAGAGAGATCCCCTCAGAAATGTTAAACAAACCTAAGATTTCCTGGGGCAAAAGCCATGCTGCCTAATAAAGCTGCAGCCATGAACAACTTTTCAGTCATTAAAATAACACCAAAAATACCCAAATACAAGCCATAGAGCAAGACTGGGTTCCTGGTGTGTTGGGAACCAATGCTCCCAGGCACATGGTGGGATTCTTGGGGTGTCCTGCACTGAACACCAGGATCCTGATGGGTCCCTCCAAACTCAGCAATACTGTATGATTCTGTGTCTGGAAAGAGCCTGTATTAATTCACTAAGTCTCACATCCTGTACAGAAGATTTAAAGGCAAGGAATTTGCCGGAATCCTTATTGGACTGTTTATGAGCAAAAGGTTTATGAGGAATAATGGGATAAAGAGAAAAGGACCCTAAGACAGAGCTAAACTGCTGGGCAGCTGAATGCTCATCCTGCGTGCTCAGGGCTGGAAAGGGAGAGAACCACCCTCAGGAAGGATGCTGGCTCTCCTGCTGCAAAAGCTGCTTTTTAAGTTGCACAAGCAACCCACTCCCCCGTGCATCCTGCTGCTTCAGACTCACTGTTGGGATGGAACATCTCGCACGTGAACCTCATCTTCGGAGGACTCAACGGGTAGTCGAGTGGAAAACTCAGGATAGCAGGGAAAACCCCATACTCGAAACAGGTGTCTTCAGGACCCCTAGAAACAGATAAAATGTTATTCATCAAAGTTTTAACCAGCACTTTCACCCAAGTTCTTGTCTAATGAGATGTGTGAGGTGTGGGTTATAGCATCTTCTCCAGGAAACAAAGAGTTAAGGTGCTCTTACCCCACACCTCATAAACTTAAATCCAAATATGAGGCTTGGGAGGCAAGGGGGAAATCAAAGCTTGCAGACTAAATTACTAGGAAGGTCACAACACTGTTTAATTAGTAGGGTGTGTCTGGATATAATTGGAGTATCTGGCTCCAAGGCATGTTCCAGGATTTGAGTGTCTGCACGTCAAGCGAAAGCAGAGGCAGGTGTGGGACTCCTGTGCCTTTGAAGATACTGTTATGCTCTACAAGACAGAGATGTCAAATGCTGGAGCTCAAAATTAATTTATAAACCCCACAGAGATCCCAACTGCCAGCATCTAGCACAACCACACAAACACTTATCACTGTCTGATGCAGAAAACACAGCAAAGGTTTGTAAAAATAAAAACACAGCTCAGAATCCGTAATTGTCAGAGGAGAGGCAGGACAACAATGTGTCTTTGCAGACTTCACGTACTGAGTCTGCCCTCGCTCAAGTGCAGGTGGAGAACAAATGGCTTCATCAGGGTTCTTGTAGGAACATTTCCTTATTGTGTTCAGAATCTAGTTCAAAGTGCAATCGAGTTGAGAACATAAAGACAATTATTTTACCCTGCCTACATAAAACACTTGTGGAAAGTGAGCAAAAACCAAGTTTATTAGCCATGATTTATTCCAACTTGATGAACCATCTGGAAGTTGTAACACAAACATGATTTCCCTTGATTGGAAAGATGGCGAAAAAAGCTTCAGCACTGAAAATCATAGCCAAGGAAACCTCATGTATTTAGTAAAAAGGCCTTCAAACAAAGGTTCCACTGTCTGGGAAATAAGGGTTAGGAATATATTCATGCCTCTTCCTCCCAGTCCCCATTCTCTATGCCAGAAAGAACATTAAAGTTGGAGAGCAGCAAATCCTAAAGCCCTAGAAGACTTACTCTCTCAAACTTTGGGAATCAAAAGACTTGGCTGGCAGATAAACACAAGAACTATGTGATTTAAACATGAATATTGACACTGGCAGGTAAGCTAAGAGAAATGCATCAACATTCTGCAAGAATGAAAGCTAAACCATCTCAACCACTTTGTTCCCTTTCTGTCCTTTTCCCTAAATTTAGTCAGGATTCAATTCACATCTGAGAGTAAACTGACTGCATTTTTTCATGACCGTTTTAATTCCAGCTGCATTTTAAAGGCTTATTGTTGAACTTCTGAGAGTATGTACATACAGGCATTGAAAAGCTGGTGGGTGTCTATGTTCTGTTTTGAGAGCAAACCCACAGCCTTAAGGGCTCTTCTGTCAAATACACTCAACCCAACATACTCCATTTTAGGCCCTGCATTATGTGAGCAAAATGCTTTTGTTTTAGCCACTCAGTGCTGCCAGGATCAACTTCAAAGAAATTATTAAAGTTAATCCAAGACAGCATTTGCAACTACAAAACACTCAGCATTTGAACTTGACAGCATCACTTTTAGCTCACAAAGGACATTGGCAGGGCCAGGGAGGTAAGAGCATGGCAGCTTCTGCAATCACCCCCCTGCTCTGCAGTGATTCCAAAGCTGACAGAAGATGGAGCATGAAAATGAGAAGCTCTGACCTCCAGGAGCTGCCTGTTACTCATGCAAGGGGCAGAGAAGCGCAGTGGGTATCCACCAAATAGGAGAGAGAAGTACCTTGAGGAGGACAGCTAATGGGAATTGTTTAGTTTGGAGAAAAGGCTCCTCAATGGGACCCTTCTCCTACATAGAGGGTGCAGCCAGGTGGGGGTTGGGCTCTGCTCCCAGAGAACAAGAGACAGGTCAAGGGGAAACAGCCTCAAATTGCAACAGGGGAAGTTTAGGTTGGATATTGGGAAAAATTTCTTCCCTGAAAGGGTTGTTCAGCCTTGGCACAGGATGCCCAAGGCAGTGGTGGAGTCATCATCCCTGAAAGCATTCAAAAAACATGTGAATGTGGCACCTGGGGACATGGTTTAGTGGTGGATTTGGCAGTGCTTGACAAATGGTTGGAATTAATGGTCTCAGAGGTCTTTTGCAACCTTAATGATTCTGTGATTCTAATTCAGGTCCACATACATCTGCAAATGGCTTATTTGTAAAAAGATGCTGGAAAAACACCAAACCCCACAACCAAGATGCCCAAAAGGGGAATGGAAACAAAAGTCATAAGCCTAATTATAGATCTAATTACCTTTCTAAACAGCTTTGTGATATGTTGACTTCAATTTATACTGTTTAGTTTTCTTTGGGCTAATAAAGTTCTTAACCATCACATGCTTTTGTGTCTTTTGGGGATAAACTTTAATAGCAACGCACACTTGTACATGCCAACCAAAGAGGGCAAAACTTGGCCTTGAAATGTTAAATCCATGAACACAACACAGCCTGAAGCACCTCATGCAGTGCTAGGGAATTGAGCAACATAAGGCAAACTCTCCTGAAATGATTTTGCAAAGATCTGGCTTTCAAGAATACTCCCCACCTCCGGCCTTCGGAAAGGTTTTCACGTGGTTTTTTCAGTTCTGTGCCCACTACACTCACTTTGGGAGTGTAAGATCTGTTCTCCCCTTTAGAGATGTCACTACAGCCATAACATTTGTATGATTCACATTCCTCCAGCATTGCTGCTGCAGGCAAGAAGACTGGAGAAACAAATTTTTATTTCCATTATTTAAAAATGCATTATTTTATCTCCAAGCCAAGCTTTTACATCAATCTGTGTAACATTACCCAGCCTACCTTTGAACTGATAAAAGAGAGATGTCTTTTCTCTCTTAAGTCTCTTTTTTTTTAAAGTTATGTGCCATTTTATGTGCTCTAGCTTTATATAAATTGGGTGAAGGAAAAGTATTCTGTTCTTTTCACAATTATGTTACTTACCTTTTGCACTTCATCTATCTAAAATTTTGAAGGCAGCTTTACTCTCATTTTCTCATCTGCACACCTCATTCCCTGAATCTCACACAGCATATTTGAGATTACAAAACACTGGAGAAGATCACCACAGACAAATACAAACAAGTCATGTAACTTGCTTTTCAAAGGTATTGCAAACACTGCTACTAACAGGGTTTCTAAAGGGATGAAAGTAACCAAATGTGTTTAGGGCAAACATGTTTCCATTGTATCACAGCTTCCAAATTGAGCAGATCTTAAAATATAACTTTATTATGACACACACACAATACAGAAACCAAAATTAAAGCACCTCCGCCTCTCATTTACGCTGACAAAGACCTGAAGCTCAACACTCAGCACTTTAAAGACCTTTCAAGTCTGCAAGCAGCTCCTCTGTTCTTTAAGGATGTGATAGGAAACATCAGAAAAGGTATTTTCTAGGCAATTCAGAAGTAGTTCTGAGTGTCCCTCAGGAAACCTCTACTCAGCCACACCACCTCTGCTGTGAGGAAGTACCAATAAGCAGGAATTTCCTTCCATATTCCAATAAGTGCATTAAACCCTCTGGGACTTCCACACTCCCAGCAATCACAGCTGTCTGACCCCAAAATCTGGCCCATCATGAAGCACAAGTGCTAACTATGCCTCTCACAGAAAGCATAAGACCCTGCAGCCAAAATCCCTGGTGTCAGGCAACAAAACAACCTATTTCCATGCTAAGCGTTTATTTTCAGGGGACTGAGCTACCAGGAAGCACAACCTGTTATCCCAGGAGAAATCACTGCACATAAGCAGAGGCATTTGCCAACTCTTGCCATCACTAAGCAAACAAGCAGTGGTAATCTAAACCTCCACTTACCAAGGTCTAAAATAACTCAGAGGCTCTCGCTTGCCGTGCAGCAGGATCACCCACACAGCCGGCTTGTGTGGAATAGGGAATTCGCTACAGCTCGCCATGTTTTTGTATTGGTTGCATGCCTGAGCCCAAGAGACAGAAATCTTGTTTTTCATCCCTAGACAACACATTCCAAGCAAACCAAGCTAGGAAAACTCTGCCACCCACGCCAGCTGAGAATCTCATCAGTCAGCACTGGTGGTTGGAGGGAAAACCTGCCCAGATCACAGTGGGCACGGAGCGAGTGGGGCCACAGCCACTGCCTGCTGCCCCCAGAGTCCCCCGGGACAACCCAGCCCTGGCTGACGGAAAGGAAACCACTGGTTCTTACTAAAGGAATCCTGAAATACAGAACCAGGATCTACCCTAACAACAGACCACCAGCTTCAAGATGGACTTGGTGGTCTGGAGCTTCTTCACGTTTTAATTGTGCGGTATTTGCATAAATTGTCAGATGTGAGCGACAAATGTCTTTTTCCTCTTCCCTACCATTTTAGAACTTTATTTTATAAAAAATCACCAGTTATTCCATGTACTCAAAGTTCCCAAAGAAGGTACAGCATGAATAAGATAGCCGGGCAAAAAGATTTTGTCTTTTCACGGTAAATTTTGCTACCAACAACCACACCCATCAGTTGGGGAGTGGAAGAGAGAGAACACAGCTTTGTAAAGGAGTCTTCATCACCCCCAAAACACAGCAGGTCACAGTCAGAGCTATTCACCAACAGAAGAGTGCATCTCTTTCCACACAAAACCACTGCATCCAACTCCTGACAACACCAACCAATTCATGAAGTGTAAAGAACTTCATAAGAATTTTTGCTTAAATTTTAATACTTTTTCTGATCAAAACTTTTCAATTTTTCCTGAAAAAATTTGAATAGTAAGTAAACTCATTTTAGACATTGATTTTTTTTTCTCCTGTCACTAATAATCCGTGTATTTTGCTCCACTTAAAAGCTGTCCTGCATTTGCAGTTAGGCAGCATTCCAACAGGTCTGTGTGATCTACAAGCAACTGTTTGTTTCCTACAGTGTTTCTAAATGTAATGTACATCCAAAGGAACCCAAATGAGGATTCCTGGCAGATTTGCAAGCTTATTATTATGACACCTGTACAAAAAGTTACCCTAACAAGTTGTACACATCACCAGTGCTGCTTCTGTCATGCTGTTTAAAGTCCAAATGTAACTCCCTGCTTGGATCAGAGGAGTTTCCAGCCCCAAGGCAGGCCAATGCTGATGTCATGCAGAACTGATAGTACCTTTTTACATTCTTGCTCTCCTAGAAGCTCATCACAGCAACTGCTGATTTAAGACACCAAACAGTATTAACTCACATGATCAGGGCTTCCCATTCAAAGAAGTTCTCTTCATTCATGGGACCTGTGAAATAAACCAGAATAATGCTCAGTGCTACCTGAACACAAGGTTACAGCTCCAGAGTGCACAAACCCTGCTCGGCTCCTCACCTGCCACAATCCCTTCTGGTGGGTTCAGGGTCAGCTCTGCAAAAACAGAAACACAAGGAAGATTAAGGTGACCTGCGAGCCCAAACATTTCAGGGGGTGTTTGAGTTGCCACAGCTTAGCACAGGGGCCCCACCACCATTGCTTAATGCAGGACAGTGTCCTAGACAAAATTATTTGGCACTTTGGGGTTTTGCAGGCTCCTAGAACCAGCCTTGGAGTCACAGAATTGTTTGGGTTGGAAAAGACCTCTAGGATCATCGAGTCCCCCATCTTCACAGAGGCAGTAATTTAAACCTGAGAAGGAAGACAAAACTCTTTTCACAAAGCCTGAGAAACACTCTTCTCTTGCACCTCTTTGCTATCTGCAGGATACTATAACAGCCTGAAGTTTGTACTCCTGTAACCTCTCTGCACCCATTCAGGCTTGATGCACCTCAGTGCAAAACCCAGAACAACACAAAAACAGGTGAAGCAGACACAAGAGATTTGACAAGCAGCTCTGTTCCCCAAATTCTATCCAACTCCTGCGTGGCCTGCAAAATGTGAGTAAAGAAAAAAAAAAGAAGCAGCAATAAAACAGCCACGGCTGCACACAGCACCTCTGGATTCATCAATCCTCACTTTCTCTAGGAAACTGATATAATTCCAAATTTGTGAAATAACCTTTGGCATCAGCCCCTTATTTCAAGCTGGTGAAGGCCAGTACACCACGTGCTGATAAAATAACAACCAGATTTTCACCTATCTAGTGGACTGATCATCAGTTTCTAGTTTCTGATGTTCTGCAGGGAGGCAGCAGCAGCTGAGGCACAGTTCAGCTGCTAACATGCAACCAATGGGCCAGCAGTCCCAGGGGCTCAACACCAGCCCCAAGGCTCCAAGAGAGTCATGGGGCAGCCACTGGAACTGGTGGCAGGAGGTGACACTCTCAGCTGCTTCTCCAGCACTGGGTTCCTAACCAGTGGCCTCTGAACACCAGTGGTCAGTAACACACACATAACACAGCCATAAGAACCACCACATGCATCCCCACGCAGGAAAACAAGCAGGAACACGGACCCAGGGAATATGTGAAGTCACAAACCAATAAATGAGACACTTGACCTAGTTTCTGTTTAGGCTGTAGGTGAAAATTGTGGGTAGTGCTGTGAAGAACAGATTTTTGTCTTAAAACAGCTCCTTTACTGCAAAGATGATGCTGAGATGCATTGCCAGGAGAGATCATGAAACTCTTCTGTTTGCTCAGGGTGCCCTTAACCTTGGCACAACCCTCTCTGAAGTTCCAAATCCCAGCAGCAGATTGAAACTCAGCCTTACGGTTTTCCTGGCATTCCATGGCAGGTTTTTCCATGTTCACAGGGGGGTCTCCCAATAGCTTTTCTTGTTGATGTTTTTAGACAGAAAGAGGGAAATGTCAAACACAGGAGCTCCTGGAATCATTTTGCTCCATCTTGTGGCTCTCTCTAAGAAGAGGATCCCTCCGATGTTTCCAATGGTTTCCCTGGAAAAGCTGGCAGCAGTCCCTGTGTATCCCCTGTGGTGGGCAGCCACATGGAAGTGTGTCATACAGCACTCTGCTCCAAGGAGAACAGGGGCAACGGGAAGAAACAGCCAAAGCCCAGAGGGCAAAGGGTCATCATGAGGACAGAGGGTCAATTCTCCACTTCCCTGCTCAGCTTTCCCCTCAGAGAAAGAGGTTTCCACCCTTAAGGAACAGGTGAAGTAGAAACAGGGCATTCAGGGACACAGGAGCTTTGATTCTGAGTGGTTGCTGGTCACTGAGAAAGGAAAAAACCCTTTTCCATGGGGATGGTAACATCCTACCCTGTGATTTCTCTAGAGTTGTTCAAAAGGAAACTATGAGCCCAGTTTTTGGAGAGGCACAACATGAACTGCTGGGAGCTGACACAGCATCAGCTGCTACAGCTCACCAGAGCCTCCAAAACAGGGTCACTTTAATGGAATGTTAGACGGGGTGTGGCCACTTACTTATAAGTGAGCAGCAGAAAGCAGTGAAAGGCTAAAACCAATGCTCTGATCACACGCAGAGCGACTCTGACAGACCAGCTAGGCCAAACAGTCCCACTCGGTGAAGAAATTTTCCCCAAAAGCCAATCTAAACCTCCCCATGTGCAACTTTTTATTTGCTCCCTAGGAGCAGAGCCAGACCTCCACCTGGCTCCACTCCCCTGTCAGGGAGTTGCAGAGCACCCCCAGCTCCCTCAGCTGCACCTGGTGCTCCAGCCCCTTCCCAAGCTCCATTACCCTTGTTTGGATAGCAAGGAGCTGAGCCCTCTGCCCATGCTGAGCAGAGAGAGTATCCAGATAGATCCTGTTGGAAACAGCTTACCAGAGGTTACCAGTCCATGGAACCTCAGTGGAACGTGGAGAGCTCTGTCACAAGTCAAACAGCCCAACCCACACTGTTCAGAAATGTGTTGTGCAGCTTTAGATAACCAGGGCAAAAAACTACCCCATGTCTGGTCCCTAAAGACCCCCAAGAAGACATCAAGGCAAAACCAGCTCTGCATCAGTTTGTGTATTTCTGGCTAACATAGCATCTTGAGCCACTTATTCATGTTAAAGTGGAGTTATTCCCTGTGAATCCAGTGCTGGAATATAGTAATGCCTGCTTCTGAATACTACATTGGTGTTAAGGAGTTTTATTCTGGATTTTTGGGGGCATTCCTACAGAGCAAATGCATGAGCAACAACATCTTATTAAGGGGTTCCGAAAGGCAGAAGGACAAGCAGTTAATTTGGAAAAAGAATAAACCAGCAAACTAGGAGAGGAATCAAGTTTCAAAGAGGTAAAGGGGAAGGCCAAGAAAAGTCTCTTTTAAGTCTTGCTTGTAAGCCTAAAACAGAGCTGACACTAGACAAGTGTGATGTTTCTATTATGAATTCAGGGCAGATTTGCTGCACACACTCGATCAATGCCTTCCTTTCTATTTCACTGCTCTCTGTGGAGTCATTATCAGCCAATTACACCTTGGAGATGGTTCTCAGGAGAACTGAAAACATACCTTCTTGATAAAGCACTGAAGAGACTGAAAAGATCATCCTTAAAAGAGAAGTTCAACAGTATGTTTCCTAAAAACTGCGGCCATTTAGCAAACTTCCAAAGGGATTAAAAGCCCAGGACTCAGGAAATACGGGCACATGCTCCCTGCAGTATCTGACAGCATCTGGACTGAGATGCCTGAAACAATCAGTTTTCTTCTGACTCCACACAACTCTCCCCAGGCAGAAAGGATAGGAAGTACCCACTGAAGCACTGCCAAGTTCAGAAAGTTTATTATTCCTGTGGCTTCCCAAATCTCACAATTAACATAAATCTCTTATTTTCAACCCGACAGCACTTCCAAAGAAACCCATTGGCATTACAATCCACTGCTCTGCTCTCCTGCCTGTTTGTACCAGGAAGGAAATACAGTGCATACAATCAGGCACTACAATTCTTGGGTCTCTAGAGATTCAATTCTTTCAGGGTAACCCATTTTAGATTCAAAATTTCAGCCAGCATAAGACATCTTTAAGATCTTACATCAAGAAACAGTAAACACAGGAAAAGAAGGTTTCCATCTCTTAATTCTCACAAATATAAGCTACTGAGAGACTTATGTCAGGCCTTAATACTATTATACATCTAGAATTAATAACAGACATATGCTCTAATAAAAATGATGCTCTTTTTTACATCTGATTTTTTTTGTTTTTAAAGCTTTAGCCAAACTAGTTCTGGGACAGTAGATAATAAATCTGAGAAAGCAAAAAGCCAAACATGCAAAGATCTAAATGAGGACAAAAACCCCAATGGGTGTCAGCTGGATGTCCACAGCCACTTTCCTTTTCTTCTTTAAAAGGAAAGAAAACCAGTGCAATTTCACAGCCTCTCCCAAAATGCAGTAATATATCTGGGCTCCAACAGGTAGAAACTCCTCACAATGTCAAGAATTTTTCACAGAAGGAAACAACAGATCTTTATTTAAAGACTTAAACATGTGTGTGCACACTCACAGAAAAAATCAAAGACAAAAACTGAAGAAGAAAAAAAGGGAAAGAATTAGAAGTCTGGTAAGGAAAATACATCCACCAGCAAGGCACTGACTGCCAAACACCACTGTCATGACTAGAAGTAATTAAAGGGAAGAGATAGAGGAGAAGAGGGAAAGTAAAGCAAAGAGACTGTGCCCACAACTTTGTACATAACACATACAAGATTTCATCCAAGGTGGGCAGTCAGGAGCGGGTCACTGAAAACCATTTCCATGCCCACATTCACCCAGGGCCTCACAGTGCCCACGCCCACACCAGCAACACGCATCATCAGGAGGGAGAAACTTCACACTGAGCTGAACCTCAGACTCCAGCCCTGTCCCAAGGTAGGACTTGCTCTTCTTCTGCAAAAAGAAGCAGCAGAACTACCTATAACCAGGAGCTACTTTTACTTTTCAAAATAACTTTTGCTGAAAATCTCTACAGGGCTAAGAGCTTCTGAAGAGCTACAACTAACTGTCAGTCTTTAGTGAAACACTAGGGAAGGGGTTGTAAGTCAGGCTTGATTCTGGGGTTTGTAGCAAGGTTTGATGTGCTAAAGGAAAATAACAAAGCGGGACGTGCAGCAGAGGGGAATCCAGACACCAAAATGTCTGGCTTACTGCACTGCTGCAGCTCAGGTTTCCAGAAAGCACTGTGCAATTAACCACTGCGAGTTGCATTCATTTTTCACAATACTGTGTTGTATTGGAGGTGGGAAAGCGTTTGTAAAGGCAGATCACAGACAAAACGTTATCTCTGCTCATGACTAGTGTTACCCTGGGAAACCAGGCAGAGGAGATTCACCTCATGTCTGCCTGTGGCATTAAGTCAAAATCTTTATCAGGTCATTTCATATTATTTTTCCTCAAGATTTCATTCATACAAGACACTCCAGTAAGATCTCTGTGCTCCCCAACAACAGAGGATCATAAATGTTTTTTTGAGACTTAGGGGAGAGATATGAGAGGACAGAAGCAGTGCAAAGTCTTTCTGTGGTTGTTTTTCAGGTCACTGCCTCTGGATTACACGGGAAAATGCAGATTTCTAGGACACACTCTGTCAGCACAAACTTTACCCACGCAGCTGCGGAGCTCGCTCACCACCCCCAGCTGTCAGTGGCAGCAGCCCGAGCACTGGGTGTGGGGCCCTGGCCACCCAAACACCTGTGTGACAGCTCAGCTTAGAGACCTGTGCTCTGCAGAGCAGCCTGAGAACAGGCACAGTGTTGGCAGGAAATGTGTGTCTATAAATACTCTCTTTTACACAGGCTGGAGTCTTCCACTAAATGATGACAGAGGGAAACAACTCCCCATCCCTGGACAGTCTGGGGAGTACAGTAAGTGATGTTCCTTGGAGCAGAAGGCCAGTTCTTAGAGCCCAGCTCCCTCCATCCTCACCAAACATTTCTTTTCTCCATTCTACTTCCTCGCTGTAAATAAAAGCCAGAGCATCAAAGCCCAAAAGCACCTAGGTAAACAAACAAATATTGTTTGCCAACAAAAGGCACCTTTGGACACCTCTCAAACTCATCATGGAGCAGATGAGCCATCCCAGAAGAACTGGCATTCCCAGAGGGCCCCAGCCTGTCTCTGCTTCCTGTGGTGGGACTGGTGAGGATCACTGTTCGCCACCCCCTGCAGTCACGTCTCACTCTGATTTTTAAACAAACAAGTCTATATCCTTGGTTACTAAATCCGAGTTTAAATCCTCTTACTAACCACTCTGCTTCCATTAAGGACTTCACAGAATTACAGAATTGTTCAAGTTGGAAGAGACCTTAAAGCTCATCTCGTTCCACCCCTTGCCGTGGGCAGGGACACCTTCCACTAGCCCAGCTTGCTCCAAGCCCCGTCCAACCTGGCCCTGGACACTTCCAAGGATGGGGCAGCCACAACCAGAAGGTATTTGTCCTGACAAACAGCCCTAATTATCTTTGATGTACCAGAGCTCTGCACCAGAGATTTCCATACCTGTATCCTGGTCCATCTGGAAAATTCAAGAGGGAAAAACATCATAATAACTGGCCACTTGCCCAGGCTTCCCAGCCTCCCCGTTCACTAAGCTCCCGGAGCCACGGAATCCCAGAGGTGAACCCGCACACCACCCTCCCCTCGGTGTCCCAGCGGGAGGGTTTCGGGCAGGACCCCCTTCCCACAGCCTCCTCAAAGCCGGCAGTGCCCCGTACCCGCCCGGTGACCCTCACCCCCGCCCCGGAGAGCTCTATCCGGACGCAGAGAGGACCCTGCAGCCGGCGGGGGAAGGAACAGCGGCCGGCGGGCCACGGGGAGCTGCCCCGGGCGCCGAGAGGGAGGCCAGCGGCCTGGCCTGGCCTGCCCCCCGGCCGCCACGGCCCCGCCCGGCCCGCGCGCCCTCCCGGGCTTTGGCAACGATCTTGCCAGGAGGGCAGCGCGAGGGGCCCGGGGAGCGCGACTCACGCTTGTACTCGGCCATGAGCCGCTTCAGCGCCGTCCCCGCCATGGCGCGGCCCCGCCGCCGCTTCCGGGTGCGCGGCCAGAGCGGCCGCCGGCTGGCAGGGGGTGGAGGGCGGCGCTCTATCCCGCCGGCTTCTCCTCTATGGTCGCGCCCAGTCCTCCGACCGGCACCACGCGCGGTAGGAACGCACCGGGAATTCGCTGTGGGAAACGACGGGAACGCGGCGGTGGGAGGACAGAGGAGAATACGCAGACTGCCCCACGGAGCGGGAGTTGTGCGGGTTTGTAGCTGGGCACACCCTTCGGATTCCCGCAGGGATGGGCCACATAGAGAGCGAGGCAGGAGCCCCAGGCCCAAACTGGGTTTGCTGTGGGCAACACCAAAGCGCGGCACGTGGATGTGTAAATCCGGGAACACACAGCGGGATCCGCGGGATATCCCATTCCATTGAGGACTTCACGGAATTCCAGAATTGTTCCAGTAGGAGGAGATGTTCAAGCTCATCTCGTTCCACCCCTTGCCATGGACGGGGACACCTTCGGCTAGCCCAGCTTGCTCCAAGCCCCGTCCAACCTGGCCCGGGCTCACCGAGAACATGCAAAAGAAAACAGAGGCCTTTCCTGCGAGATTTCAGCAAGCAGGAGCATATCTAATGTGAACAAATGGAAAGAGAAAAGGCTGATTATGATTCCATGGGGCAGCAGGACAACCTGAGTTAAAATTCCTCTGGAACAGGCTTCATGGAGGCCAAACCACCACACAAATCATTAAACCTCAGCAAGGTTGGAGAGGCAGGAGAGCAGTTTATTATTATTATTATTATTTTGAAGACACCTAAATGTCTCTCCTCACTTACTAGCTCTTCTGCACAGTTTGGTGACATTAAAAGGCATTTTTTCCCCCTCATTTACCAAGTTTATCTACCAAAAAGAAGTACTAAAAAGAAAGCTGAGGCCACAGACTTCCAGTACCCACAGAGAAAGAGCTGAAGTTAAGGGAGCAGGACGAAGGGACGGATGCTGCCCAGCCCTCAGCAAACAGCTGGAATTTCAGTGATGGGATTTTTATAAGCTTATACAACAAAAAAACCCCACAGCTACTCTATCACAAGCATAAGTTTTTGAGCCAGCTGCCCTGCTACCTCCAATTCTGCAATAGTGCAGGACAAAAAAAAAATCCCATTTCTGCATTAAAAAAATATATTTTGGACAACTTTATCATAATATGAAAAAAGACATATAAACCTGAAGTATTTAAACCCTATCCTAAGCACTGTATCGTGTTCCAGCCCCATGTCAAGGGCATGACACTGCCCAAGGGATTGACTGAATTTGCAACACAAGCTAAACACTTAAAACCTGTATCTCTGTTCCTTCTCTCAGACACATCTTAAAAGGAAACTTTTATGCTCACAACTGGCATGAAAATACACTGAATTATTTACATCATTTGAGTTAAAACAGAGGGGCAAGACCAACTAGAGCCAGGAATGAACACTCCATGTCCCAACACATGGATGAATGCTTAGGGCACAGGGCTAAAGAAGAAGAAGAAAAAAAAGATAATACAAACAGTAAGTTTTTTTAAAAGGCTAACAACAGAGAGACAACTTAATCTCAACTTAAAATGGTTCGATTCAGACACAGCTCAATCCCTGCAGATACAGTTTTGACTTGTGCAAGCAGAATGTCAAAGACAACAAGCAACTTTGGTAAATATCCTCTGAAGTTTCAAAGAACCCTGTGGGACTGGCATGTTCATTGGTTCACTAATAAAACAGCAAATCCAAGGACAGACGAGAGAGTGAGGTGTGATGAGCATCCTTAAACTGTTCTCCAAAAGATGCTGTGTCTTGGCACCCTCCACCTGGCTGCTGCTGGTACACTTCAATCTTCATCTTCCATCTCCAGCTGTGGGAGTAACACAGGAATTATTTTAACGTTTTAAAAATACAGAAATTAAAAGTAATACAGAAAACTTGAAAGACACATGGTGACAAAAGCACTTGGCTCTCTGCTCATAGAGCCATAGAGTACTTCAGGAATAACTTCAATTAACTAACACATGAAACACTTTCCATCAGTCACCCTGAACAAATTTGTTAGAACATGCTAAACTCACAGCAACTATTTCGGGATCATTTTAATTTCCAAGTCCCTTTGATCATCACTCAGACATCTGAATATCTGTGTAGCAATTTGCAGTAAGAGTGTTTTTCATACCTGTGCAGGTGTGTCTGCTTCTTTAATTGGTTGTCCATCAAACAGGAACATAACCTGCCTCATTGACAAGCCTTGCAAGTTCAAAGTTATTAATATGAGAAACCACACTTGTGTTTCTGAATCCAAACTATGTATTCATGGATTTACTGTCAGAGCACATGCTAACAAAATTAACACTCAAAAGATGAGGGGGATGGCAGAAGATAGATTTAAATTAGGTAATAGGATGAAATTCTTCCCTGTGAGGGTGGTGAGGCCCTGGCACAGGTTGCCCAGAGAAGCTGTGGCTGCCCCATCCCTGGAAGTGTTCAAGGCAAGGTTGGACAGGGCTTGGAGCAACCTGGGCTAGCAAAAGGTGGCCCTGCCCATGGCAGGGGGTAGAACAAGATGGGCTTTAAATTCTGTTCTAACTCCAAGCCATTCTGTGATTCTATGATTAAGATTTAACTATCAAGACACTGAGGGTATTTGTCTTGCTGTCTACACTGAGGAAGGTCAAATGCTGGTAACTTTATGTTGCCCTTAAAACCTGAGTTGCCACATGACTGAATCCTGTTCTGACAATGTTTAATCACATGAGGAAGTCTTTATTCCCTGCATCAGGGATTGAGGACCTTGCTCTGCCCTCTAAAATCCTTCCAAATCTGTGTGATTCACACTTCTGTCACACTGAGGAATGCTCCCTGTACCTCTCCAAAAACCCAGAGAGGCGTCAGGGTACAGCAGGCACAGAGCAGGGCAGAGTGTAAACTTTGAATAAGCAAGAAAGGATCCTGAAAGTAACAGACAAGGGGAAACACCAGCAAACAAAATCCAACTCCGTTTCCAAAGCCGTTCAGATGCCCACCCTCTGCTCTGCATAAAGCAAAGGCATCAGGAGCTCCAGGCTCAGGAGCTGAGCTGTGGGGATACATCCTTCTCCTGTTCAGGATGGCACTGAGGAACAGCCTGTGACACAGAGCAGCCAGTGAACACCTATGGAACACAGCGGTCTCAACTGTGCAATAGGCAGCAGGAGACACAGGAAGGGAGAAGGAAAAAATCCAGAAGGAAGCTGTGGCACAGAGAATTTATTTTGTGCCGTTTTCCAAACAGAAAATGCACTCCAAGTTTATGAAGTTTTTGGAGATGACAAGACTGAGAGTTAGTGAATTGTGTCAGAGCCAGGATCGGAACTGGAGGAATTTTGGTAACTGTCACGGGACATTAGGGAGCACCTGAGGAGAAGAGGCACCTTCCATGCACCGATGAGAAGAACTCCACACCGAGGAGCTGCCAGCATCCCAGCTCCTCACTCTCCCCCACACCTGGATGCCCTCACCCTGCCCACAAGCATGTTCTGCGAGCCGGGCAGAAAAGCAGGAAGGTTCCACCAGCACGGAGATGCTTCCCCGGGGAGAGCGGGGGCGGCCGGGCTGGCGGGAGCCCCCCGGGGCCGCGGGAGCCCCCGGGCCGTGCCCGCGCCTACTTGTGAACAGCAGTACGCCTTCCTGAGCTTGCTCAGCGGGCTGTGCCGCTTTATTCCGAGCTGCACCACGGAGCCGTCCTGTCCGGCAGCTTTCAGGTCGATGTGCTCGTTCTCCGCTTTCCCGCCTTCCTGGACGGAGAACCGCAGGATGCGGCGGCTCAGAGCCGGCTGAGCCGCGGGGTCCCGCTCGGGCCGGACACCGCCCGCCCCGTCCTCGGCCGGCCCCGCTCCTGCTCCCCCCGGCCGGGACACCTCGGCGGCCTCGCTCCGCGGGCGGGGCGGGGCCGCAGCGCAGCCGCGTCCCGGGGCACGGAGGGGCGGCCGCCGCTCCCCTCCCTCCCCTCCTCCCTCCGGCTCCTCCCGCTCCTCTCCCGCTCCTCTCCCGCTCCTCTCCCGCTCCTCTCCCGCTCCTCTCCCGCCTCACTTTGGGCTTCTCCTCCGACGTGGCCGCGGCTCACCGGGGGCTCGCGCTGCGGGGCGCGGCCGGCGGCCAAGGGGGCGCTGAGCCGCACGGGGGCGCTGTGCGCCGGCGCGGGAGCGGCGTGAGGGGGGCGCCCGGGACAGCCCAGGACAGCCCAGGACAGCCCCAGGACAGCCCCAGGACAGCCCTGGATAGCCCCAGGACAGCCCTGGATAGCCCTGGATAGCCCTGGATAGCCCCTAGACAGCCCAGGACAGCCCCTGGACAGCCCTGGACAGCCCCTGGACAGCCCTGGACAGCCTCTGGACAGCCCAGGACAGCCCTGGATAGCCCTGGACAGCCCCAGGACAGCCCCTGGACAGCCCCTGGACACCCCAGGACAGCCCCAGGACAGCCCCTGGACACCCCAGGACAGCCCCAGGACAGCCCAAGACAGCCCCTGGACAGCCCCTGGACACCTCTGGACAGCCCTGGACACCCCGGGAGCCCTGTCTGAGCACCCCCGAGACACCCTGGAACAGCCGGTGCTGGGGTGTTCGGATCCCCTGAAGGGGAGAAGAGGCAAGTTTGCCTCGATCCACAGTTGCGGAAAGAATTCATTTCTAAACATACCCGAAAGCAAAATTAAAACACAAACGAGGTTAAATGTTGGGATCCAAAGTGATATTTCAACTTTTTTGTCCACTTCTCTCACAGGCAGCACTTTCAGCTGGTGGCTGTGCCAGGGCTGCCTCCTCCAGCCTGGAGGGCCTCCTTGGGGTCGAAGACTTTCCCAGCACAGCGGTGTTGTGGGGCCAGGAGAGAGGAGGTTCTGCCCCAAACCTCCATCTCAGCCTGTCCTCACCCTGGCCGTGAGGAAAGCAGATACTGGTCCCTTCAGAATATGCTCAGAGTCTCAAGGCATTTTCCCTTTTCCATTCCCTTTCCTGGCTTCACCCCCTCAGAGATGAGCAAAGTGGCACAGAAGCAACCAAGAATGGCCCCTCTCTTCCACTTCCAACATCCACATTCCTCCACCTCTACCAGTTCTTCAGCCATATTGATATTATTAAAGTATCAAATAGCACATCCTGTGAGCTCCAAGAAACATGAACGGTGGCTCTACAAAACCGCACAGCCTTAGATCATCTGCTTGCAAGCCAAAGAAAAATGTGTGCTATTATAGGACAGGAATGTTGACCTTACATCAGTGATGGGTTTGAAATCCAACAGTCGGGAATCACCTCAGTAGAAAGAGCAGTAGAAGGGCGGCAGAAAGAAGAAAATTCTTCTTGGTGGGAGTGGCTTACCATGGCTGCCAAATTGGAGACTGCTATGAAATGCATTTGTGGCAGTCACCGTGTCGTGGTTTGGCTAAAAGCCAGGCACCCACGAGAATCGTAACGAAGGGCCCATGAGTTGAGATAAGGATTAGGAGAGAAACACCTTAAGGGCAAAACAGGTTCGAAACTTAAACAGTATAAAGAAAATTTATTATTAACAGAGTCAGAGGAGGATAATGAGGAATAAAATAAGCCTTTTGAACACCTTTTTCCCCCCAGTCCCTCCCTCCTTCCCACCAACAGTGCAGGGAGACAGGACACGACAGTTTTGGTCAGTTTCTCACTCGAAAAATCTTTCTTCAATTCGCTTAGGGAAAGGAGTTTCTTTTTCTGCTGTGCTGTGGGGTCCTTCCCATGGGAGACAGTTCTCGGTGACCTTTTCTAGTGTGGCCCTAATTTTCACAAACACCAGTCCCGCCCGACCTGCTGTAACGTGAGTCCCTCCTGTGGGCAAAGCAGTCTTCCCGAAACTGCATAGCGTGGGTCATTTAGTTCATGGGGTGGAGTCTTTTAAGGACAAGCTGTTCTGGTTTTGAAGCAAAAGCTCTCTTTCTCTATCTCTGGAAGCAAGGGTCTTCTCTCTCTGCTTGAATCTCCCACTGGATTAGAGCTTTTTAGCATCCACCCGGTCCGGCGTGAGCGCTTTTTCTCACGGGCGGTGAGTGGATCTCTGCGAGCTGTGCCGAGATGGCGCCGGCCGCACGGTGCCGGCCGCTGGCCGCTCCCGGCCCCGGGAGGGCCCTGGCCCACGCGCCTCCCCACCCCTCCGAAGAAGAAGGACTGCGTGCGTTCTTGTCCTTCTTCAATATGTCATCACAGAGGTGTTACCAACATCTCTAATTAGGCCAGCAACATGTCCATCGTCAGAGCCTTCAGGGATTGGCTCTGCTGGACAGAGTAGAAGCTTCGAGCAGCTTCTCTCTCAGAAGCTGCCTCTGGGGCTTCCCCCGCCCACCAAAAATAAACCCCAGACGGTTTTAAACTAACACACACCTTAATCATTGTATTGTGTGTACTCGCTTGTATTCAATGTTACGGTTGTTGTAACACTGTGCTGGAAAATGAAGTATGGAGAATTGTCTAAAAGAGAGTCCCAAGAAAAGGGGGGACTTGATAAATAATGCAGAGAACAGAAATTTTCAGGTCCCCTGAAGTTGCTGAATAGAGCTCTAAGACTAACTAGCAAAAAAGATAAAAGGATGTAAAGGTATGCACAAAGGAGGATAAACGTAGCTGGAACCAGTGGAGAAACAGATAAAGAGGACTACAGAGGGTTTTTTTCAAGTTAGGTAACAAAAAGCAGCAGTGCATGCCCAAAGAAAAGTTCAAAGTAAGGTCACCTGTAAGCTCTCGGTGAATATGACCACCAGACACCCCTTATGACGACCTCCAGGACCAAAAAAGGACTTCCAGGAGAAGGCAAATGCGTGCAAATTAGTTCTAGGAAAGCGGTGTTTGTGTATTAGCTGGGAGGCACATTGTGATGGATAGGTGTGATCGGGACGGAATAACAACGGACCCTGCTATGAAGTTTCACCACAGACGTCATATTAAAGGAGATATTATTCCGTGTGTCCGGGCGCTAATAAAGAATGCCTGCTTTCTAATGCTTCAAATGAATAAAAAGGTTTATTTACAGCTAATTTCCCTATCAATATCCTACTCTCTAACTAAGTTCCTACGACTAAATGCTTTCCCTCCCACAGCTCCCACTCCATCAAGCAAGCAGGCAGAAGAAGCAGGCGAAGCCCTCGGTGGCATCCGGGCTTTCAGTTCACACGGGCCATGGAGGCTGCCCATCAGGGGGGAGCACGGCGGGGCGGCGCCCGTTGTCCCCTCCGCCCAGCGCTTCCCGTTCGCTCAGCGGCCACCTGCTCTCCTCCTGCCCGTTTCTGTCCAGCTCCTCCAGCTCTCTCCGGGCACGCTGGCGGGGCACAGGGCTCGGCGGCCGATCCCCATCAGCCAATCTTCGGCGCCGGCCACCTCCAGCAGCTGCCTCCTCCTGCTGCTCCTGCTGCTGCCGCTGCCGCCACCGCGCCACGAAGGGATGGAGGCGGCGGCGGTGGCGACGCGGGGCCAGCCCGGCACGGTTGTCCTGCCCCTGCAGCAGGCGGATGGCCCCAATGGGCTCTTGGCAGATGGGGCAGGTGGCAGCGGCGTCGGGGGCAGCCCGGGGCTGGATGCAGGCGTGGCAGAACACGTGTCCGCAGGGCTCCAGGGCAGCGGGGCTGCGCAGGGGATCCACGCAGATGCGGCAGATCCTGACGGCTCGCGGCGCTGCTGGCTCTTGCCTGGCCTCCTCCATTGCTGCTCCCGGCCCTGACTCCTCTCAGCTGCTGGCAGGACTCGAAGGCTCGGCTTCCACTGGTGGCACTCAGATGTTCCTCGGCCTCTCGTGGGACTCACAAGCTCCTCGGTCACTGGCAGCACTCAGAGGCTCCTTGGTCGCTGGCAGCACTGAGAAGCTCCTCAGACTCCGGCAGCGCTCCGGCTCCTCACGCACTGGCAGCACTCGGAAGCTCCTCGGCTGCCAGTGTGTCCCAGGCTGAGTGCTGTGGCACTGCCCAGCGCTGGTGTCCATAGTTACCTACCCACTGCAAGTGATGGCACAGTGATCATGACTGGTGACATCACAGGGCTCTAAGGGGCGCACCCAGGAGCTCCCCCATGCACAGAGACGGACCCTGTGGCACAAAGCCGACCTGGCCGTGGGCTCAGTGCTCACCCAGCTGCCTTCCAGGCGCTC
Source organism: Coloeus monedula (assembly GCF_965178545.1). Lineage (NCBI taxonomy): Eukaryota > Metazoa > Chordata > Aves > Passeriformes > Corvidae > Coloeus > Coloeus monedula. The sequence continues at coordinate 2,964,297 of NC_138790.1, forward strand.
TCTGCTGGGGTGGGGCTGTGCCAGTCCCACTCGCCAGGACCTGCTCTGCAGAGCTGCTTTCCATGGTGTGTCCTGGTGCCTGGGGCTGCACCTCGCCAGGGGCAGGACCCTGCATAGCCCTTGGTTGAACTTCAGGAGGTTCCATCAGCCCATTTCTCCAGCTTGTTGAGGTCCTTGTGGGCACAGAGTCATCCTCTGGTGTCTCTGCAGCTCCTCCCACAGTAGGAAATTCAGCAAACTTGCTGAGGGTGTCCTGGGCCCCATTATTCAGGCCACTATCAAGAAGGAAGTCCCAGTACTGATGCCTGGGCTAGGCTTGTCAGACACTGAAATATAATCGTTTATTGATTAAACATTTGCATGAAGGACTTTAAAAACTGTATTACAAAAGCTGCAGGGAAGACTACCATGCCCTGAATGGGGCTCTGAGAGGCCCATCACTCCTCAGGCCTGGGGACATTCACAAAGCACAAGCTTAACACCTCCAAGGTGGAGAGCACAGCCCCAGGCCTATCAGCTGCCAGGCTGGCACAGACCCTGCACCAAAGGGTGGAGGGAGAGAGGCTTTGGATGCGTGTTGGCAAAGCCTCTGGGCAGAGGCGCAGTGAGTGCCCGGCCTGCACTGCGCACAGGAGCCCAGCTGAGGGGCCCCTTCAGGCGGGGAAAAGCCGCAGCCATGGGAAGGACAGCAGGGGGGCTGCCATGGCCCATCCAAGGCCCCCCAAAGGGGCCCTCAGACCCTACACCAGAGATGATGCAACAAATCCACCGTGTTGGGAGGGACAGTGTCAAAGTGGCCCCTGCATGGGAGCCACGTGGGCATTCCCACCTGGCCCAAAGTGTGCATGAATCCCTGGGATTCTCTACTCTCCGGCGTGTGGCAGCGTGGTGCAGCGTGGCGCAGTGTGGCGTGGCACGGCGGCAGGGGACCCTCAGCACCGAGGAGACCAGATGGAAGGGAGCAACGAGACGTCATTGGGACTCTCGGAAGAGCGATACGCTCCCTAACCCTGTCACCTCTCTCCCTGTTCCCCCTCCCCACCCCCTTCTTCTTCTATTTCTTTCTTTTTACTTTCTCTTTGCCTCTTTTGCTATTAAATAAAATACATCCATCGTTTGGCACTAACCTCTAACCTCGTTTGGTTTTAATCTCATTTTTGGATGTATTTTGAACATTTCAAGTTCTTTCCGGTTTATATGCATAATTTTTCTTTGCTCTTCTGGGTCTAGACCAGATCGTAACAACACTGCTGATGATCAGCCTCCACCTCAGCTTCACACTGCTGATCAACACCCTCTACTTAAAAACCCGGAGTATCAACAGTTAAAATCACTTCCTCACAGGGCAGAGCCTATTTGTAAAGTTCCACCTTCCCCAAGCCTCCTGCTTTCTCCGAGCTCATGAGAAATGTCTGGGTGATCATTTATCAGCCCCAGTGAGCATTTTTCCCTTCAAATACAGCAGCTTTGGAATACAACATAGAATCTGTTCAGTTGTTTGCCTCTTCCTCCACTTTTCCTGAAAATACCATTGTAGCACTCCACACCAAAACCACTGCAAGACACTGAGGTTGTTTGGCAGAGACTCTCCAGCACCAGGCACCTCCAGGGCCCTGCTGCTGCTGCCGCCATCCCTGCCACCACAGCCCCGCTGTGCAGGGAATGGAAGGGGCTGTGATGACAACAGCCCACCCCAGCACAGTTAGCCACTTGCAGCCTGTGGTCACAGCTCTGTCTGTCCCAGGGATTTCACCTCTCAGAGTGTTGGCTCTTTGTCCCACCTTTCTTATCACACGGTTGGTATTGGCCCAGTGCCAGCTTTTTGTGGCCTTTCTGTGCAGGGCTGTTGAACTCTTCTGTGGCTCAGAGCCGAGCTCCCTGTTACATCTCATTAACCCCTTCTTTCCAAGTTCCCTTGTGCACCCTCCTAGTGCCCATTGCAGGTGCTGGGGCACTGTCCCACTCCTCAGCTCTGGTGTCCCCATCGCTATCTGCTCCCCCACCCCAGTCAGGACAGCTTTCCATCGTGGCAGCCTTGCAAAGGACCAGTTAATCCTCATGAAGTGTCTTCTTAGGTGCCAGGCTCCGCTCTTGGTTATGCTGCCGATGCGTCTTCCCAGACCTGAGCAGGCACCTTGGCCATACAAGGACACAGCTTCACCTCCGTGCCATGGCCCAGCCAAGGCAAAGGGTTGATCAGCTTTGCAGTGCACCAGCCACCCGATCCCTGCACCCAGCAACCTCCACAGGAGGAATTAGAAACATCAGGAGTAGCTCCATCCCAGGCTATGGGAGGCAGCCCCTGGGATGAGGATGCTGGAGCCCAGGATGAGCTCAGGATGAGAGCAGAGGACACGGTGCCTGTGCCCTGGGACACTGGGTGCTGCCCTGGCAGCATGGCACGGCCTCTGCTTGTCCCCAGGGCACGGCCACGTTCCATCCGGGCAGGGCCTGGCTGCCAGCAGCTCTGTCTGCTGCCCTGGCTCAGCAGAGGAGGACAGAGCCAGTCACAAGTGGGGTCTCAGGAAGTGGAACTTGCTTGCAGGGGTCCCCCATCCCTGGTGGGTTTGGAGGCACCACCCCTTAGTGCTGGGAGCAGGGCCAGTGAAAGCACTCAGGGAACCCAAAATGGTTATACTGGTCCCAGTCCCAGGGCAGGATGGGGCCTGGAGCCTGGTGCAGCCCAGCAGGGGAAAGGCAGCTCCAAAGGCTTTAGCACCAGCTGTCCCTGGCCATTGCTGGCTCTCAAACAAAGCCCCCACAGCTTCCCCCGTACCTTTGGTTGGCCCACTTTGGGCCAGTGCACGCAGGAAAGCCCAGGGCACAACCAGGACCCTCATCAGCACTTTTCCTTCTCTTTACAAGGCTCCACAGTTCATCTTCATGCACAAGGAGATTCAAGCCAAACGGGGATGGATCCCTGAATCATCATCTCCCTGCCGTGCACACGCGGAGACGCCGCTGGCAGCACCAGAACGCAGCCCCTGCCCGGACAGCCCGGCTGCCTCGGACAGAAGGTGGGAGAGCAGCCACCACGAGAGCTTGGCAGAGTCCATCCCTTTGTTCCTCCCACCCGAGTCTCTTCTGGCAGCTGTCAGAGACAGTCTGAATTAAAAGCCACCTGCAAGTCCTGCCCTTGGAGCGTCCTGGCAGCAGCCAGGGCCTGGCCCGGTGCAGCCCGGGCAGCGGCAGCAGCGAGGGCTCCCGGCCACCTCAGCTCCTCAGGTGCAGCTGGAGCAGCTTGTGCTGAGCTCCACGGGCCCGGCCGTGCAGAGAGAGGGTTTTATCTGAGCCCACGGCAGCCTGGGGAGCCTCCCCTCCTGGCAGGAGCCACAGGCAGCTTTCCTCGGCCCAGACCCTCCCAGTCCCTGCACAGGGGCCTGTGGGGGCCCCACAGCCAGCCCTGGGCAGGCACTGGACCCCACCAGAGCAGGCAGCTCCATCCTCCTTCCCCACCCCAGCTCCCTCCCAGCTCCGTCTGAGCCCCCAGGCCACCCCAGTACATGAGGGCTCTCTCCTAGAGGTGCCAGGGCACAACAGGCCAGAAGCTCTTGCCAGGACACCCAGCTCCTTCCTTAGAGAGCAGCCTAACTTCCAGCCCAAGCTCTTCCTTACACCTGAACATCTCTGGGAACAGACTCCTCCTTTCAAGCCCAGCAAGAGCCCAAGGCAGCCTTGCCTCTGCCTCCCTCAGCTACCCCGTGATGAGTCAGAGCCATGTAACAGTGACAACTCCATCAGCCACCACTGCCAATCTGTGCCTGCAGTGGAAGCAGAATTAAACTCTTTCAGACCAGAACAGTAATTGAATCAGTTTAATATACAGTCAGCATATTGTAAATGCACTTGAAACTTACAGTATTGCTAACAGACGTGGCCATTGAGCCCAAGACCACCTTTCTAGAAAGGCACAGAGAGGTAGGAGAGTTGGGGCATTTCCCCAAATTAGTTGCAAGTGAGAAGGTGCACATAAGACCTTCCTCCTGGAAGCACCAGATCACCAGAAACTTGTGCTCATTGAGAGGACTGCTAATGTGCTTGGGTAAGTGCAGGCACCTGGAGCGATAGCCAAAGCCTCCTGCTGACCCACGCAACAGGAAACTCTTGCTGGCTTTTGTACATACGAAAAGAAAAAAAAAAGGGGGAGGGCAGAAGAGCCTAGCTCTATGTGCATGAAGTGTTCTTGGTGAGGCAGGGGTGAGGGAGATGTGTGATGTTGCTTTCACCCTTGGCTGAGACAAGGACTCTTACGTGCATTGCTTTGGACCACAACCACCCCAGGGGTGAGTGAGAAGAAATGTGCCATCCTCCAGTATTGCTACCATGGTTTCTTGCACCAGCGGGGCAAGAGCAAAGCTCTGGCCAAACCAAGCATCTGGAGTGGGGACAATGGTGTCACCAAGCATTTGGCTCATCCTCTGTGGTAGATGAAGTGGCACCATGGTGGTGGGGGGAAGCCTGGAGACTTTTGGCTCTGCAGAAGGCACTGTTCACCAGGGTGGGTGGGTGGGTGGGTCTGTGTTACAGTGTGGGGATTACTGCAACACGAGAGAAGCGGCAGGTCTGGAGATGCTAATTCTCAAATTTTGCATAAGGGTTCTCTTCTTTGAACAAGCCTAGAAGAGAGAAGAGATTTGTTCAGACAGCAGCTCCTACACTGGTCACGGCCAGCAAGAAAATCAGTCCTTGGAAACAACTCTTTGTCATTTGAGCATCCTCCAGCCTCCTGGCTGCAGTACTCCCAAAACACTTCCTCTTACCTGAGCTGTGCCCATGGTCAGCACTGTTTCCCTCTCCCCTTCTGCACAAGAGGAGACATCTATTGAGAAGCTTGACCTGATGGCAAACTCCTCTCCCAGGCAGTCCATGTACAGTGCAGGTAAAGCAGCCTGGCTAATCTTGCAGAGCACTCCCTCTGCACACCCCTTCTGTCAGACTGGACGTGCTAGCAGAGAGCCTAGACCCAAATTAAATTAAAACTATTCTTAGACTTGCTTCCCTCCTTCTGCATCGAGACTGGGAGACAGCAAGGCAGGGTGTGAGGCTGACTTCTGGACTAGCAACGAGCCATGTGCCATGCTATTTGCTGCTTTCCCAGCCCAACAGTTCTGAAGAACAGCCAGAAAGGACAAGGGTTGCAAACTCTGGGGTCAGGCTACAGCAAGACAGAACCCTGACATGGCAAAACAGTCCCAGAGCACAGCTCTTCCACAGGCAGGTGCTTCCCCCACCAAGAGCTCCTTCAGGCACAGCTTTGCCTGCTTTCTTCCCCAGAGAAGCCAACCCATCCAGAGCCCCTGGGATCTCCTGCCTACCCTGGACCTGCAGCAGGCAGCAGCTGCAGACAGAGGAAAAGGACTCTAGCTTTCCCTACAGCTCCCCCAACGCCAGAGACCACCAAGTGCAGCATGCATGAGCCCAACTGCTCCACAGTCAGACACTGGCAGAGCCCCTGGCAGCCCCAATGGGCAGGCTGGAGGGACCCTTCCCTGCACAGAGCAACTGGTTGTTCCCTGCTTCCTTCCAAGCTGATGTTCCCCTCAGGTAGGTCCAGACCTGGCCTAGGTCCATGGGACTCACCTGAGGGACAGTCCAGCCCCAGGAGGGAGGCTGTGCACTCCCATCCCCAGGGGACTGAGACACCTCCTGGGGAACTGCTGCCAGCACAGAGGACCAGTGGGATTGGGAGTGGGGTGGGACTGGTGCCTGCTCTGTACTCCTGCTCTGTGGGCATTCTGATTCCTACCTGGCCCCACACCTCAGGCTGCTGGCTCCCCAGCCACTCGCTCACCACAGGGCTACTGGAGGGCTGTACCTGAAGGGTAACAGCATTATGGTGGTGCTGTCTGCCAGCTTCTGCTTCTCCCTTCCAGTCAAGCTCCATCAGCTTCTCCCACATGCCAAGCTTGGAGGACACAGGTTCTTGGGAACATTATACACTTTGTCTTCCCTGCTCAGGAAGAACAGCCCTTGTGTGGCCTCAACCACCACAACCCCAGCATCTCTACACTTGCTCTCAGAGAGCAATTCACTGAGCCAAGAGAAGCAGAGACCATATTTTCCCTGCTGGCCAGGTCCCACCTACAGCTGTAACCACAGCAAGGAGCACAGTTACTGAGGCTGCTTCATCTAAAGCTTAGTTTGAATCACTCATGTCAGCACTGTACCGTATTTTCTTCGGATTTCATCATGCCGTGATTTCATCTCTGCTCTCCTGCACGCAGCAAACAGAAAAGCCATGAGTCAGTAACTGGCGTACAAAACCAAACAAAAAGCACCACAGCTCCTTGCTTAATCCCAACCAAGGGAGCTCCAGGCTGGCAGGTTTGCTCAGCCTCCCACCTCCTAGGGGCACCGGGGACCACCAGAGCCCACACACGTCAGCAGCCCTCAGGGAGTTGCATACACAACACTTGTGATGCTACACCCACGAGTCGCCACAGCATGACATCCTCATGAGGCTTGTGTGTGAGCTAGGGCTGAAGCAGCCACTGACTGCATGTGCTGAGCCCCATGTGCCTCCTGGCGTCATGTTTGACAGCACAGACAGGAGCCAAATCATTCTGCAGCCTGAGGGCCTGTGGTACAAACTCACCTCTCCTCCTGCCGCACCCGCCTCTTCTCCCGCTCCCTGGCTGCTCTCTCGTCATCCTTGTCTGGCCTGGCAGACAGAAAAGTCCCTTAAAGCACTCAGTTCTGCAGCAGCATGTGGCTGCATCTGAGCTGCTCCACACAATCAGGGGACCTGCCCAATACTTGCCTTTTGCTCTTTTTCTTACAACAGCAGCAGCAGCAGCAGACCCCCAACATGATCAGGAGCGTTCCTCCCACCACGGACATTGCAATGATCAGGGCTTCAAAGTTCACTAAAGGATTTGATGAAACACGTTTAGCACACACAGACACAGCTGCCTGGAGTTACAATACAGCATCATAGGATCACAGAATCATTAAAGGTGGGAAAGCACTCTAAGATCATCAAGTCCAGTTGTTCCCCCAGCACTGCCAGGTCCTCCAGTAAACCACGTCCCCAAGTGCGACAGCTGCAAGTTTTTTGAACACTTCCAGGGATGGCGACTCCACCACTGCCCTGGGCAGCCTGTTCCACTGTCTGACCACCCTCTGAGTGAAGAAATTTTTTCTTAATATCCAACCTAAACCTCCCCTGGTGCAACTTGAGGCCATTTCCTCTTGTCCTATTTATGAACATACAACCACTGTCACCAGCAGCTTCAGTCACTGGGCTGGAGACATGTAACCACCTGGGAAAGCAAACTGACATTTTTAGCTGTAGATATACCAAGTGTTGGTACCCACAAATACACACCAGCTGAGTGTGTGTAGCTGGTAACAGGAGTGCTCAGTTACTGGGTATGAAGAAAGGCAAGGACAAACACACTCAGGTCAAACTCCTCTGGCAGAAAAAGCTACCTTAATCACTAATCCAGGTAAAAAGTAACCATCAAGGGAAAAAAAACCCAACAACTGAAGGCTTCAGGGCTAAGGAACAACCTCTGACAGGGAGGAATTACTGCCCGTAGGAGCCAGCCTCAGAAGCCACCTCTGATGAGATGAGCTGACACTTATAGGTGTCTGGAGTCCTTGGGCGAGAGATCAACAGAAACAAGATCTATTGGGATTTATCAGCTTGGAGCCAGCAGTGCAGCAGCTGAAGGCCAAGTGCTGCTTCCTGCACCTCACTGCCATGTCTCCCCAGGGCTGGGGGGATCTGCTTGCCCACACACAGAAAAAAACCTGCTGGAACATGGTGGTGAAGCAGCAGCCATGAGCCCTGGGCCCTGCTCATCCTTCTCAGCTCCTGCAGTAATGGCAGTAGAGACACCAGCCAAAACTGACACATCTAGATGCCAAGACAACAAAGAGGAGTTTCTTCCAAGTATGATTCAGACTGTTCAGGGACTTGAGCCTGTGGAATTATTTGTTTAGGAGCCACTTTATACACAACAGCCAGGTTACAGAAATCCCAGTGCACCTGAGCCTGCTCAGAGCACTTCTGAAGGTCATTTAGTCCAACTCTCCTGCCATGGGCAGGGATATTTTTCACTAGACCAGTCTGCTCACAGTCCAATCCAACCAGACCTTGAATGTTTCCAGGGATGGGGCACTCACCATCTCTCTGGGCAACCTATGCCAGTGCCTCATCACCCTCATTGTAAAAAAACATCTTCCTTTTATCTATTCTAAATAGATCCTCTTTTAGGTACTCCAGGCTCAGCTGACTCCACCACTGGACTTGTTTCCAAAGCCTGCAGCAGCATCAGTGCTTCTGAAACCCTTTCAGGGGTTGAGGGCGAGCCTGGGGTTCAGCTCCCCCCTTCCCATGCAGAGAGGTCTGTGGCAGAGCACCAGGCACTCCTCCAGCTGATCATAGAGGCCAAGTCACACATACCAAAAATGCAGACTCACGTAAGAGCTAATCTCCCACATGACTAATCTTCTCTAAAGCAAGTTTTGCAAGCTAAGGAATGTGTTCTTCTATAATGAAACCTTTTGTGAAGCTTCTTACATCCAAACTAGTATTTCAAGGTCTTACAGAAGTTTCAGAAAAGCATACCACAGGGCTCACAAAGAGGAGATTCTTCCTCCACAAGCACAGGGGCAGTTTGAACTCTTGTGGGCAGACAAGAGAGCCCAGCCTCAAGCACAACAGATGACAGGCAATGACAATTCAGCTCCAGGCTCCTCATCAAGGGGGTGGGTGAGAGCAACCAAGCCCCAGCTTGCTTCCCTTCCTGCTCCAGCCCCCAAAAGTTGGGTCCTGTCTGAGCATGAACATGCACTAAGCTTGGTCTAACCAAAACGAGGTACCAATCTCTCCAGAAATCCTTCAGAAAACAGAGCAGCAGGGAGGAGAGGCAGCCAAGGGCAAGCTGTCCACCAGAAAAAGCTCCCAGATGAGACCTGCATGTGCAGGGGTAGTTTTGGAAGAGGCTTTTTCCTCAGGTGGGTAAGAGCTGAGCAGGACTACGGTACATCCAGCACTAGAAGCACACACAGGCCCCCAGAGAAGTCACCACACTTCTGATTCCAGGAGCCCACCAGGGATAGCAGCCACGTGCAGAGCCAGAAGCGGTGCACGGAGCAACATGCCAGCTGCAGAGGAGAGAGCTTCTGGGATCCAGACACCAGGAAGGGCTGCACAGGCCCACAGAGCACCTTCCACTCCTGTTCCCAGGCGCTAGCCACGTCTGGAGCCTCCATCACACCAAAGCATAAGGGATGTATTTTGGAGTAGCTAAATCCTCACGGGTCCTACTTGCCAGAAGGCAGGGAACTGCTCATACTCCGCTTCCCCACCCACGCTTCAGGAAGTTTGCAGAACCCTGACTGACTTCAGCCTGTCATTGCTACACTGGCAGAGAGATGGGGAGGCAGGGGAACCTCCCACCAGCAGCAAGCACTCACACAGTCACCACCCCAGGCTGGCACTTACCCCAGCAGACTCCCCAGCGCGCAGAGCGCAGCTCACACAGGTCGGCCGGGGGAAGGATTCTTCGGACGGGGTATTCCATGCACCTCCTGCTGCTGGCACACCACAGGCACTGCAACACAGGAAACCAGGCAGCACAGCATTACTGGAGCACAGCCATGCTGCCAGCGAGCCACACTCTGCTTTGGGAGCTGCAGCACGGGGCCGCTGCTGCCGGCTCTCAAGAAGCAGATACCACCCAGCAGCAACAGGGTGCTCAGGAGTAAGAGCTGTGTCAGCACAGACTGCACCAGGAGAGGCAGCTGAGGGGAGCAGAGAGTTCTAGAGCAAGTAAAGATGCTGAGAATCCTTCTCCTGGCTTAGAATGGTAGACTATCCTGAGTTGGAAGGGACTCACAAGGATCATTGAGTCAACTACTGGCCCTGCCCAGGACAGTCTTAAGAATCCCACCATGGCTTGCACAATTTATAACCAAATCCTTTACATTTATTTTTGGGATAAGAAGAAAGCCTTTGAGGCAAAGCACTCTACACACACAAAATTGATGAGCAGGAGAGGTGTGTGTGTGCCCAGCCACTACCAGACTATCTGCAGGGCTTTGCACGCTCCTCTCCTGGTGGCTCCAACCCCCAACCCCAGCATTTGGTAGGGTTTGGTCAAACTGGTTCTGGCTATATCAGCTGCAAGATCTGACTCAAGTTCAAGTTTGCTGATGTCTGAGATAAGGCAGCAGAGACTGGCAAGACACCAGTACACATCCTGCTTCCACCCAGTGCCACAGCACAGACAGACTGGTGGAGAGGCATCTTGACCAGCCAGTCCAGCTCATTCAGTCCCTTCTCCAAGCACGTCACCCATCCATGAGGAAGTAGCCCAGCAATTCCATTACTCTAATCAAAAAGCACACAGCAAAACCCACCCAGTTTCCAGCAACCTCCTTCCAGAGCACCAGAGAGGGATTGCCCTCTCACCCTCATAGGTGGGTGCAATTTGCAGCATGTCTGGGACAAGGGCAGGGGGCCAACGCCCCTTCCAGGAGGGAAACTGCTCCGTAAGAGCATTACGCTGTCAGGCATCGTGAGAGGTTGGGAGTCTTGCTGCTGCTACTCACGGTGACATTTTTCAGGCACTCTTCACAGCTCCTGTTCGTATACTGGCGACAATCTGCAGGAAGGACAAAAGACACCTCAGGGCTTTGAAGATCTTCAGTGGTTTAAAACTCTGGGCTCCCCCAAGCCTGCTTGTACCCACCACAGGACCAGCAGCAATGCGTGCTGCTGCTGCAAGAGTTGCCAGCTTCAGCATGTGCTCTGTGTCATGGTGGGAGGCCTAAATGGAAGTGAAAGTTCATCTGCCTTGCTCTGCTGACAAACCCCTGAGCTGTGAGTTCCTCTCTTGGGTTGTATTTTCCTAAAAGCCTGAGCATCTGCTATGGCAGTAGGGCAGCCAGAGGACACAGCTGGGGTTGGTCTGGGGGGGCCCTATGAGGATGAGGGCAAGCACTGGGTAGGTGGTGCAGTCCTGCAGCACCAGGTGATGGAGCAGCTTGAGCAAACAAGCCCCAGACATGGAAGTTACTACCAGGAGAAGCAGAGGAGCACATGGGGACACGTACAGCTACAGATCCTGCAGGAGGCCTCCTGATGCACATGAGGGCTGTACCCTACCCCAGTCAGTTCATCCAAATCTTCCTTCAGCAGGACACAGTCCAGGCGATGGGAGCAGCACTGCAGCCAAAATCTGTGCCCTGTTTCCACCCCCATCTGGCAGAGGAAGACCCCAGTTCTGTAGACACAGGTGGCTCTCAGGACCAGTGCCACCGTGGATGATGGCATCCCCATGGGATGGATCCAGCTGGGCAGGGGAATGGATAAGGTCTGAACCTGAAGACACAGGACAACCTGGCCCAGTCCAGCTCCATTCTGGGCTCAGCTACAGCTCGCAGCAGTGCTCTTGGAGAAAGTCTCCCTACAGGATAGTCACCTGCAATTCATTGGTGTATTTCCCCAGATCCTCAGGAACGGGGACTTGCCAAGCTCTCAAGAATGAGCTATTTAAAACTCACCACTGCTTAAGAGTCTAAGCACCAGCCTGTTTGACAGTGGTTTAAAAAAACAAGGAAAACTGAAACCAATTTTCCTGACCACTGACTGCTGGATGAAGGATCACTGCTTTGCAGCTGTCGTAATCAGGAAAAAATCAATCCCAGAGGTGCTTGTTTTCCACCCTCACAATCAGCAAAGCTGCATTTTCTCCCTCCAGCTGGCAGGAACCCTCAGCTATGACCCACTGTCAGCAGTCACATGCTCTGTGCAGCCCTCCAAACAACTGGGCAATTGATTAACATAGCTCTGATAAGGGTGTTTACACACCCGGAGAGGCTGAGATTGCAGATTTTAAACACTCTGTGAAGCTGCATCTTCTCCATTTCTTCAACTGAGGCAGGAAAAGCACAACAGTTCCTGTGCTGCCCTGGAACTGTTTCCTTACCAGAGTCACAAAACACCCTCCCACACCACAGGAGGCCAGTGGTGGGCAAAAGCAGAACGTGTGGTTTTAACCGTGCTCTGCTTTCCCCTGGGGTATCCCCTCTCCTGGCACCCCCAGCTGGGGATCATCCTCCAAGTCATTAAGTCAAAGCCACCCACATTACAGCTGTTTGGGAATGGGCTGCTTCCAGGACACCGCAGCCCTTCAGGATTTGGTTTGTACAAATGCCCCATCTCAGGTGACCAGACAGCTCACAAGGGATGGCACAGGAAGCACTGCAGTCCTCAGGGACAGAGATGGGACAGCAGCTCTTGCTGTGCTAGAAGCCACCTGGATAATGCTTTTGATAGCTGGCTACAAGAGGAGTGAAGTGAGTGGCTTGGGGTGGAAGGAAGAGCAAAACGTGCTGGTCCTTAATCTCCCTGCTAGAGCCACCATGCAGATGTCATCACATGGAGAACAGTTCCTGGCTTGGAAGAGCAGGCAGACTTCTTAGGACACTCTGAAGGCAGTCCTCCTCATGCTTTGCTACAGCATCTTCTTCACCTGGCGCAGCACCCGTGGGGCCTATGCTCCATCCCCCACCCACGAAGGAGGAGTAGCTGGACACCCACTGCTCCCCACCCATCCATATCTGACAACACCCATCTTCTTCCTGGTCTGAGGCTGCCCCAGCCAGTCTCCCCTGTCCTGAAGGAAAATCTCCTTCAAAGGGCCATCAGCAGGAACCTGGCTGCCCAGTGAGTGTCCCCTGGTCAGGACAGCTGTCTCACCTGAGCTGTTATCATCACTAAATCATGGAATCACAGAATGGTTTGGGTAGGAAGGGCTTTAAGCCCATCTTGTTCCACCCCCTGCCATAGGCAGGGACACTATTCCAGATTGCTCCAAGTCCTGTTCAACCTGGCCTTGGACACTTCCAGGGACGGGGCAGCCAGAGCTCCTCTGGGTATGGAAGTTCCATTGCAGTGGAAGCTGGAAAAGCAGCGAGCAAAACTCCACTTCCAGCCCCACTCAACCTTCCCGAACTCGAAAGGACACACCACGCTGCACCGGATCCCACTCTGCGGAACTCCCAGCGAGGGACAGGGCCTTTCCTCCCATCTCGCACTGCCCAGCCCCATTCTGAGTGGCCACAGCGCCCCGGCCAGTGGCCACCCGCACCCAGTGGGTGCCGGCACGGAGCCCACGGGGTACCCGCCTCCTTCGCGCACCAGCCACCCCACAAAAAACGCGGTCCAAAGCCGTGATGTTGGGGTGCTGTGCGAGGAGCACCGGCCGCCCGGACCCCCCCAGCCCCATGGCGGGGCAGCGGTCACCGCTTACCTCCGGGCACGTCCTGCGCGGCGAAGGCGGCGGGCAGCAGGGCCAGGGCCAGCGCGCAGAGCCGGAGCGCCGGGGCCATGGCGGAGCGGGCCGGGACGCGCCGGGGGTGGCACCGCCGCTGTGCGGGGCCGGCCGGGGGCGGGCCGGGGGCGGCCCCTCGGAGGGGCAGCGAGGCCGCCGTGCCGATCCGCCGGCGGGGCAAGGGCTTGGGGGGCGGCGGGGGAAGCAGCTGTCCCGGGCGGAGAGAGCCCCGGGGCTGCCGGAGCGCACCGGGCGGGGGAACCGCGCCGCCCCCGCGCCCGCCCGCAGGAGGGGGCCAGACCCCCGCGGGAGGAAGGGGAGAGAACCGGCCTTTCCACAGCCTCCGCGGGTTAATCTCCCCGGCACACTCGCAGCCTGCCCCTGCGCAAACCGACCCCAAAGGGTCCCGCACCCCTTCCCGCAGCGGTTCATCAATCTTTATAGCACGGAAGGACGTTAAAGGTAAAATACATATTAGTTCTCATGACACACCGCGATGTGATGAGGTAGTGGAGTTTTATTGCAGACTTTGGTATTGTTCGTGCTGAAGTAAAACAAACAAAAGGACAGCCCGGCCCTGGAGAGAAGGGCTTTGCTTTTGGGAGGCTTAGAGCGGTCCCTGAGGGGTAAAGAACAGCTTTATCCCTGGCATGACCAAGGTACCACAGCATCCCAGGCTCTGAGACACTGTCAGCCTCGTCTGGTGTCACAGGTCAGTCACTGCAGCCAGAGGGGCTCAAGGACACCTGGATCGATAGACAAGCAGAAACAGGGCGCTGTTGCCAAGTTTTACTGATGTGTTAGTGTGGGAGTCAGTGCTCAGTGAAATTGTGTTGCACCTGAGTGCTTGTTGGATGCAAGAACCTCATAAAGAACCGTATCTGGGTGTCCTGATTTGGCCGGGACATCTCATGCCCATGAATAAATATTTACACTTGTAACTCCATGCTTTGCATCCCAACCTGACACCTGGGTCAGCACGGGCCAGGCATGAATTTTGTGACAGCGTGCTAGGAGCTCCCTCCTGGGCAGAGCCAAGCACCCCATGCCTCACACCCACGTGCTTCAACATTCAAGACATGAGAAGCTGCATCAATATAAATGAGGATTTTCACATGCTGTAGGTCAAGAGTGAACTGGGCGCTCCCCTGGCGCCCCCAAATGCCCCCTGCCCCCCTCGAGGGGCACTCAGCCCGGCACAGGCAGCGGGGTGGAGACGTGAGTTAACCTGGTACTGGCACTGTGGCCAGATGCTCCCTTGGTTTCGGTGGAGGGACAAAGGTCTGCACACGTGTTTCTCTGTGGGAAAGCTGGCTGGGTTTCGGAGGGCAGGTGTGGGGTGGGGGGTCAGGTGTGGGCGTGAAGGTACCCTGAGGTGGGGGTGGGAGGCAGCTCTGCAAAGTGTGAGTGCCAGGGGAAGAGCTCTGGCTTGGAGGATCACTGACTTCTCAGCAAGCAGGCAGCTCAGGGAGGAAGAAGAAAATATTTTAGATTGCCCTAAACAAAATGAAGATGATAATTAATATTTTTCAGCAAAACCCCAAAGAAAGCGATCCCATAGCTGGAACAAGCTGCCGCTGCCAGCTGCATCGTGGGGCTCATCATCCATCTGCTCAGAAAACTTTGCTCTCCCTGCCGTGCTCTTGGTGTCCTTGAGATCCAGATGGACTGACTGCTGGTAACAGAGCTCCTGCAGGCTGGGAGCATAAGTGGCCAAAGGCACTCGGTCGGCTGAACCCCGGGGTGTGGGAGCTGAACCACGGCATGCGGGGGCTGAGCCTGGCATGCGTGTGACACAGAGGTGCCTTCCTTCCACCGCCACAGGCGAGCGCTCTGATGCCAGCAGCCGTCTCTTGCCTGTGCTTCAGATTTTGGCAGCTCCTCAGGAGAAACACGGGGCTCTTCACGTGTGATGGGGACTTGGGCTGTCAAAGACATGGAACCTGTGCATTTGCTGCTCCAAAAGCAGCTGGTACTTGAAGTTGGGCAGGCACTAATAATCACCTCGGCATTCACTGGTGCAGGGGAGTCTCCCTGAAGCCCCCTCTGGGGCTGAGCAGTGCCCTGACACCAGAGTCACTGCTGGATGGTTTGGGAAGCAGGAGGAAGCATCAGCTGTTTGCAAAGCACCTCATTCCTTTGTCCTGGTCTATCCATGAAGCGACACCTGGGCTACAACTCATCCTGGTGGCACGGGCAGGGAGCCAGGCAGCGGGAGCAGGCAAAGAGCTGACAGGAAAGCCACAGGAGAACTGGAATGCCACTCTGATCCCAGTGGCCTTTCCTTTCCCTCTCCTTATTTGTCTCTGAAGGGGATTTTCAAACCCTTCAAGATGGCCTCAAGTGGTTTCCAAGGCGACGGTGCTAGAGTCATCACTGCCATGGAAACCCTCTCTTTGGCATCATATAAATATTTCCCTTGAAGGAGGCTGGATGAGTGGGCGATGCACTATTTTCTAGCACTCCCTGGCTGCAACAGGACAACCTCCAGGAGATGGGAGGGAGCTTAGGAGGTTAAAATTAGCTTGCCATGCTGGCCAGCAATGGAAAGAGGTGATTGCTGATGTTTCAACCCAAAACCTGGGGTTATTTGTGTCAGCAGGATCCAAAAGAAAAAGATTTACTCTGTAGGAAGACAAAAATGAAAAACAAAAAGGGGGGGGGGCAGAGTAAGGTTGAAAACTTGTGCTTTTTTGCCCTTCTTCAAAGTTTTCCCTTTAATCCAAATTCCATGTCCTCTTGGGTCAGTGTGGGCAGTTGAGGGTCTTGGAGTACCTCACCCTCTCCTGGGAGCATGTCCAAGGCTGAGGTGTTTTGCTTTGCTTTTAATTGCCTCCTTTCTGTCTCACCAACTCACCAACACCTTCACATGAGCACAGGGAGAGTTGTCTGCCTGCAGCCCTGCGCGTAGGCAGTGGAACAGGAAACCCCAAAATACCCTCTTGTGCTGTGGTGTCCCCACACCGGCACTGCCTACAGGGCCAGTGGCTCTGCCATCAGCTCCAGCCCAGCAGCCCCTGCAGCCCCCTGCCCAGCCAGGGTGCTCTGGCTGCTCAGCACTAGGGCACAGCTCCGGAGAGGCTGCCGGCATTCCCAGTGCTCCGCATGGCAGGGACACCCACCGGCCCCAGCACATGGCAGTCCCGCTGCCACCCCACCATGCCAGCTCCCGTCAGCCAGGATGGATTTCTGAGCTGTCCTGGGAGCTCCCAGAGCGGCAGAGCTGGTGTTTTCATAAACAAAGTCTGCCTTCATCGCCGGGGCCAAGCTCTGAGCAGGGCGGAGGTGCCAGCAGCGCGATGGGAGCCGGGGCGAGGCTCCGCAGAGCCCGTGTCTGCCCGGGCTGGCGTAAACACCTCCTGTCCCCGAGCAGATGGCTCCTCTCACATCCATGCTCCAGGCAGATACCAAAGGGCTTTCCTGACAAATAAAGCACTGCCTCACGCAGGCCCGGAGCGCTTCTGGCTTTCCTGGAAGAAGGGGATGCTCTCTCCTTGTTGGACTGCCCAGGCTATTTTTAGACCTCCATAGCAACCAGAGGATGGGGAGACACGGTGTCCCCCTGCCACTCTCACCTGCTGGCTGCTGGCCTCTGGAAGGGGCTGGGGCTGGGTCCTGGCTGGACTGGAGGATAGGGGTTCATCTGATGACCCCCCAGCACCACCCCAAAAAGTCTCCCAGGAGGCAGGGAGCTGCTCCAAGACCCATTTCCTCTCCCCGCTCTGGAAGGTGCTGGCAAGGATATCGGGAGACCAGCAAGGTCAGACCCCAGCACCTGCTTTGCTCTTTCTCCCTTTAGAAAAAAAACCCACCCTAAATCCAGAGCAAACAATTAAAATGTTCCAGCTGCTGGCTCAGAGCAGCGATCCCAGATAAAACCCCAAGGATCTGCCAGCTAAAAATAGCCTGAGCCCCATAAATTAAACAAAAGCTTTTTGCCGGGCTCTTGGAAAGCCAGTTCCAGTGCAGTTTTCTCTATGTAAGGTATAACTCTAACAGTATTTTTATTATTAGCCCTACCTCCCCCATGTCACCGACCTTCCCAGCACCATTGTTTAGGAACAGGAATTTTACAGAGCCAGACTTCTTCCTCCTGGCAGCTCCTCTGCTGGAGTGGGATCACACCTCAGCCACTTTCCTGCCTTTTTATATTAGTTTAAACCTTTTTTTTTTTCCTCTTGGGCAACTGATAATTCGATACTAAGACATCCTATGTTTTGTAGGGCCACCCTCATTTAAGGCCTGTCTCAGCCATCTGCTTAATTTTTATCCCTATCAGCTGTCCTAGGAGCTGTGGACCCTTAAATAAATTCCTGCTTGGAATGCAAAGACATTGGGCAGCCCTTTGCAGATAACTGTGCAAGCCAACATGCATGCAGGGGCTTGTCTCACCTCCTTTCTGTCATCAAGCCTATCACCAATATTTTCTCATATTATATATATGTATATGTGATGTTAGATAGCCAATGACTTCCAGCTTTCTGGGAGTTTTCTCCCCCAACCCTTTAAAGAGCTTCCAGCATCCCGCTGCCTCAAGCACACGTGGCTGGCTCATGAGAATGAGTTCTCTCCACTTCCCCTCCAATGCTTCTTCCCAGCACTCCATGCTGGGTGTGAGGAGCACATCCAGCACCTGCTTTTCCAGGTTGTTGCGTTTTTGTTGCTTTTTCTATGGGCTTTTGCAAAAGTATTTCACTTACTGCACCTGCAGCAGCTGCATCCCAAAGCCACTGAGATCCCTTGCTCCATCCTGGTGCTGGGCTTTGATTTTGTTGCTGCACTTGCCAGTAGTTCTGTGGCTGAGTAATCCAGCCCACATCTCCAAAAGGTGTGAGCAGGGCTGGCAGCTCAGAAAATCCACACCGCCTTTTCCAAGTGAAAGCACCATCTCCTTGCTGAGTTTTTCTCAGCTTTCCATCACTCCTGACTCCCAGCAGCGGGACTGACTCTTCTGAAAGCACCCAGCAAAGCTTCTCCTTGCTGAGCCATGTGCGAGTGAGTTTCCACAGGTGCCACCCACTTGTCTTGTCCCATGTCGTCATGGGCCCCACATTTTTTGGCTCCCTGCAATGGTTTTTAGGCTGATAGACCTTTCTGTGCAGCTTGTGAGGAAGAGAACACCTCTCCTGGTTTCTCCCCAAGGGCTGGAGACAGCCTGGGTGCTCTGCACCTGCGTCCGCTCCACCCTCAGGACCATTCAAGGGTGGGCAGGAGGAAGGGTGAGGTTCCCATCCCACCGTGTCCTTGGGTTTGTAACTGTGTTTGTAAACATGTCTCTACCTGCCCCCTCAGCAGGGCACAAAAAAACCCTCAACATGCTATTTTAAGTGAACTCAAACCAAGAAAAAAAAAAAAAAGAAGTCAACTCTGAGGCTGTCATGTCTATATTTAGTTGGAACTTTTCTGTCCAGGATTCAGACTCTATTTGGAAACCCTGTGCCTTGGCATGCAGCCAAGCATCTCATTTTTATACAGTAATCCCTCAGCATATGGCAAACGTTTCTCTTCTCCCGGTGACTGCGGCAGCGGCAGCCTGGCATGGAGGGGTTTCAGCTGAACCCAAGATGAGCTGTCTGGCTGTGGCTCAGGATTCACATTGGAGACCCAGAAAGTCTTTTAATAGCAACATCTTTTTTGGTGTAGCTTTGGAAAAAAAATCAGTCAGGGTGCCCCCTGCCCCAGGCCCCAGGGCCAGGAGGGCATTTTTAGGGTGCAGACCTTGGGGCATCTCTACTGGCTGCTGGTCTGGGGTGATGGGGACAAAGATGTGGGATGTGCCAAGTCATGTCCCCAGGTCTCTCTGGCTGGTTCTGCTGTCAGTGTGGGAATGCATGGTGTAGTTCCTGGTATGTGTTTTGTCCCAGATGGTGTTTCAGTGTCAACAATTTTGTCCTGACAGTTTGCAGGTGTCTGACGGATGTTCGGGGAAGTAGCATCCTCGTGAACCCTGATCCTGCTCCTCTCCTCTCCTCTCCTCTCCTCTCCTCTCCTCTCCTCTCCTCTCCTCTCCTCTCCTCTCCTCTCCTCTCCTCTCCTCTCCTCTCCTCTCCTCTCCTCTCCTCTCCTCTCCTCTCCTCTCCTCTCCTCTCCTCTCCTCTCCTCTCCTCTCCTCTCCTCTCCTCTCCTCTCCTCTCCTCTCCTCTCCTCTCCTCTCCTCTCCTCTCCTCTCCTCTCCTCTCCTCTCCTCTCCTCTCCTCTCCTCTCCTCTCCTCTCCTCTCCTCTCCTCTCTTTCAGATGAAACAAGTCTTGTGACAGCACCTGTCATGAAAATTTGAGAAAGTAAGCGAGTAAACTTGCAGGTTCCTGAGTGCCACGCACATTTACCCACTCTGTGGCAGCTGTGGGATAGAGAGAGGCAGGAGCCAGATGAGAGAAGGTGATCACACAGTTATTTATACAGCCCTTCCAAATATTTGAGGCTGGTGACATGCATGATGATGTATAACAAAAATATCTCCTTCAAAAACCTTCCAAGTTAAATCCCACATCCGTATTTTAATTCAGGAGTTCAGGGGACTTAAGGAAGTATACACTTACTGTGATTCTTATCGCTCACGGTGAGGAGCTCTCCAGCCGGTCCTCACGGACAGTGGGGCAGGGTTGGGAACACACCTGCAACCCAGCACCATGACTCTGGGGAAGAGGAGCCTCAGTGGGCACACAGGCTGGACCACCTGTGGGAATAACATGAAGGGCAAAGGTCTCTGTGAGCCTCAGTGGGGATGCACAGGATCAGCACCTTTGATTTGGGGACCCCCCAATCCCCGGCAAAGGGGAGACTCACTGTCCCCTGCGGCCTGGTGCTCCAGACTGCTCAATGTAATAGGGTTTCTAATGAAGTCAGTTTCATTTTGCTCACTCAGAAGAGGCCAAACCACCTAAGGGAGCACTCAGAGCTCTGCAGGGCCCAGGAGCTGGGGGTGGCAGGGCCCCTGGCACCAAACATCTCCTGGGCAGGGCTGTCACTGCAAAGCTCGGTTCACACCAACATGCCGTGCTGGGACCACATGCTCCATCCCAAGGTGATGCCATGAAGATTTTTGCCTTTTCTTTTATACCCCTGTTATACCTTTTTACAACTTCTGTATTCCTAGTGCTTTTTGCCTACATTCTTGGACTTGTTTGTCAAGCTAAGAGATTCAACATTTTAGAAGCTTCGTAGCCAGGGATCAGTGTGCCTCAGAGCCCAAGGTCCTCTCCAGAACATGTTCTGTAAACCAAGATAGAACCATCCAGGGGAAGGTTTCTTGGGGAGGGGGGCTCACTTGAGCCTCTCATTAGGGAATCTTTGATAGATCTGCTAATTAGTAACACCTATAATGTTATAGCCAGTGTTGGGGGTGGGGGGGGGAGCACACACACTCAGCGGGGTGCATTTCGATGCATATAACCTGGACGTGTGCACCTAAGGATCCTTAAAATAAATACCAAGGTAAAATCCCTTTTCCCCTTCTAACCATGTATGACTCTTGATTTTAAGACCAGGAAAAGGCATCAAAGGCACCCATCTGCAGGTCCCTTCCCCTCCTTCAGGGGTGTCAGTGTGCAGGGGACCCCCATGGACACCGTGGTGTTCAGTTTCCCTTGACCCCACAAAATATCCCCAGCTCTGGTGGGAAGATTCTCAGAAGAGGCAGCAGAGCACGTTCCTGCGTGCCCAAATGTCTGCCGCAGCTGAGCCAAGCTTTACAGAGGGTTTTAAACACCCACCAGCGTGTTCCCTGCAGCCCTGTGATTCATCAATAGCCACTTGACTCAGCTCTACCCTTTCATCGTGCCCGAATGTGGCATTTCCCAAATCACATGGGCTTTTTCTGCTGCTATTCCACACCTACGGGCCCAGCTGCTCCCTCCCAGACGCGCTCTGTGTGGTGCCATCCTGCGCTAGGAGTGCCCGCTGCCCAGTGACACGTGCTGCCCTGAGATGGCACGTGGGTTTGGCACAGCAGATTTTATCCCCACAGCATCCCCACAACCCTTCTTCCCACAGACAGGGATTTCCTTCTCACAGTTATTATCCCACGCAGCTGCCTGTGTCCCTTGGGGTGCAGCAATGCAGGACAAGAAGGATGAAGATTCGGATAAGGGTCTGGTGGCTCTTCATGGTTGAAAGGCTGGTGGAAAACCTGTTCAGCCTTTTGGTTAAGGATGCAGGATCCATGTGCACGTTCCCAGGTAAGATGGGTGTCTGTGGGAAACAGGTACACCACCAGAAGTGACCCACAGCTGGACCAACACATCCCAAAAGATGCAACGAGTTTCCCAGGAGCTCTGTGCTCCAGTGAGGATTTTTGTTACAATCCTGATTTTCTCGCTCTCATCCTGGGATGTTTGAGCTCGTGGTGCCAAATGCTGCCCCAGGGTGTTTATTAGTGCTGATTGTAGAACCTTGGCAGTAGCATTTACAATGGGGGCTGCAGAAATCCTGCCGGATCCGCTGCCTTCCAGACAGATGGGCCTTATTAAGAGGTGTCACACTGCTAACAGCATCTGACAGCTCCTGTACTCCCTTCCCTGCTCTTCTCCACACACTCTGCGAGCGAGGCAGCAGCCAGAGATGGAGACAGGAGGCAGGATCCCTCTGTTGCCATGCCTGCCCCAAGGGCACAGAGCTGGGGCTCTGCCTTTGCATGGATTCCTGCACCCCAAATTTGCTCCATGCTCATCCCTTGCCCTCCTTTTCCCACCTCCCTTCTTCATGGTGGAGGCACCCAGCTGCACCCATGGGCGTGCAGTGAGGTGTCACCCCCAGCTCTGGATGCTTGAGGTTGCAGATGATATGTCAATATCTCTGTACAAGAGAGGGTTTTCCATGTGTTTTGTAAAATTTGGGATTTTTTTTCACTAGGCTAAAAGAACCTGCTGCTCTCTGCCAATGGGTTCTGACGTCGTGATGCTGTGACACCATCATGTTCTGAGCTGTTGCATTGTCACTGTGGTCATCTCAAGTCTAGAAGAGGCCACAAAGTTGGTTGGAGGGATGTAATCCCTCTCCTATGAGGAAATGCTGAGGATTGCTCAGTCTGAGGAAGAGAAGGCTCCAGGGAGACCTTATTGTGGCTCTTCAGTACCTAAAGGATCTCCAAGAGAGCTGGAAAGGGACTTTGGACAAGGACAGGGCTAGGTGATAGGACAAGGCAGAATGGCCTTACACTGACAGAGGGCAGGGTTAGACTGGATTTGGGGAAGAAATTCTTCCCTGTGAGGGTGGTGAGGCCCTGGCACAGGTTGCCAATAGATGACATGGATGCCCCCTCCCTGGAAGTATGTCAGGCCAGTTTGGATGGGGCTTGGAGCAACCTGGTCTAGTGGAAGGTGTCTCTGCCCATGGGGATGAGATGTTGGAACTGGATGACTTTTAAAGTCTCTTCAAAACCAACCCATTCAGCGATTCCATAATTCTATGATCACCTCCTAACAGCTCAAGGTCACTCGAGGGGAAACAGGGCAGGGACAAAATGCAAGGTACCCATGGGTGCTCTGACTTGCCCCATAACACCGCTCTGGGTCTCCCAGCTCCCTCTCTCCTGGGTTTCCCCAGTCTCTACTGAGCTCCTGCACTCAGAGGTAGCAATGGCTCACGAGGCTCCACACTCGAGTCCTCCTCCAGCCTCGGGAAGACGCTGCTTCGCCTAAATCCCTGACTCACAGCATCTTTCCCTTACAGCAGGCTGGCTCTGCGATTGGAGCTGGGCTTGGGCAGGAGCCACACAGCCCTGGAGAGCTGCTGCTGGCACTGCTACATATGTTCCCTCCAACTGCTTTGCTGCAACTCTCACTTGCTTCCTGTCAGCCCCATGGTTTCCCAAATCAGAATTATTTCACCCTCCAGAAAGTCATCCTGCCTAGAAGTCATGCTCTGCAGGAGAGCCGTGCAGGCTGTTCTCCCGGTGCAGAGGCAGGGATGGAGTCAGCTGGCAGCCAGCAGCTGAGTTGTTGTTTCCTCTGTGATGCTCAGCACCCCAAGGCTTGGGAAAAGCCTGCTGGGGTGACACCAAGTTCTTTGGGAAAATCCACAGCAGTGAAAGAGCAAGTGACTGTCCTGGCCTGCCACTGGCTCCTCTCACTGCCTGCAGGAGCCTCAGCACCATGCCCAGGGACACCCATACCCCCATGACTGGCAGCTGGGAAGGGGCCAGTTTGGCCACTTTGGCATCTCCAGGTTCTTCAGTCGAGTTCCTCTCGGGGGACATCCCATTCCTGCAGTGTTTTCTAATTGCCAACCTAATCTACCTCTCTCCAGGCTCACTGAGACTTAATATAACACTGGCAACCACCCATGAGCTCATCCTTCTCCCAGGGAGCAGAACTGTACTGAGCAGAACTGTACAAAAAAAATCATCCTGGAAATTTCTTGTGGTTTTATGGGGTTTTTATCACCTTTCCTGTGATCACTGAGAAATAACTGGGCTGTGAAGGGCTTCCCAAGCAGCTGTTTGTCTTTGGAGCAAGAGCTGGGACTGGGGGAGCCTGGGCTCATTTTAATCGTATCTTGTCTGCAGTGCTCATTGCTCTGCAGTTCCCATTTGTAATCACACGTTCAGTAAAATAATCAAGTTATAATTGCTTGGGATTCCTTCTCTCCTACGTCACAGAGCCCAGGAGGGGAAGCAGTGCTACAACTGAGTCAGCAGCCAGCCTTGGCGTTGCCTTGGGCCAACATTTCAAGGGAAAATTAACAAGAGTTAAAGCAAGAAGAGAGCTGATAAAAATCTCCCAAATCTGCCCAGCTGATGAAAAGACATTTTTAACCTCTCCTTTACTTGTCAGACTAAAAAAAGCATCTTCCTCCCCTTGAGTGCCCCCAAAATAAGGCTGCATCAGTGTCTATCCTTTGCAGAGCAACCACCTCTGTGGGAAGCTGGGTGTCCAGGGTGATCAGGGAAGGGGCTTCAGCCCCTTCTCTGCTGATCCCTGCTGGGTTTGGGCTCTGCCAGGGGAAACCAGGGAAAAGGAAGAAATCTCTGAGCGTCAGAACAAGGAATCATGAGTGACTCAGGTTTAAGGAGAACAATTTTTGCCAGGCAAAATGTAATGGCTTTTTTGGACAGGGATAGAAAACGGGGCCGCAGCTCTCCTTAACCCATCACTTGCCTCAGTCTGGAGAGCAAGATTCAGGGCTTGAGGCACAGGGCTTGGCAGAGGTGCTGTGCCAAGGGGCACCTGCAGACACAGCTGTGGGCTGTTTGGTGGGTGGTGGGCCATCCCAGGGAGCCACTGGCACAGCAGGGAGAGTATTGGGGAATTGGCAGGGACCAGGAAGGCGTTACAAATCCCCAGGGTAGCATCCCATTGTCCTTCCTGCTTCTGCAAACTGGGCTTTTTCTCCTGCATGTGCGGAGGCTTCAGCGCTGAGAGGCTTCAGAGCTCCTGCCAGCACCCCTGGCTTGTGGTCACTGCCACCCCAGCAAAGGGATCCTCCTCCTCCTCCCTCAGGTATGGAGCATGGTCAGGGCTTCCAGGCCTGGATATCGGTGTTAAGTAGCTCTCATCCTCCCAAAGCTGAGCCCAGTGTCCCACTAAGGGAATCAGTCTGGGGGGTGAGTCTGCTGCTTCAGCTCTTTTAGGAACTGGGAGTGTGTCAGGACACAGCACACTGGTCTGCAGGAGAGAGACATCATCACTGGGGCTTGTGCCTAATCATAATAATTTGGTCTTTCTACCCTTTTAATTCACTAATTAAACCTTGGAAGGGGTACTTACTTGGATGAAGGGAAAGAATTAAAGTCTCTCATCTGGGAGTACTGAGAATTCCACCAAGAGCCCTGGCAGAGCATTAGCCAAGTGGAGGCAGAGCGGAGAAGTCCAGCATCTCACTGGGCTAGCAGGTTCTCATGACTGAGCTGGCCACTCTGCCTGGAAAAAATATTCATGCCCCACTCCCACAGGGCCATTCCAATGGCTGGAAGACCTGTGAGAACTCCTGGCTATCTGGAAAGCCCTGGGAGACTGCTGCTGGCTGGAAATTATTGCAGGAGGTAATAATGCATCCCCAGTGCGTTGTTCCCACGTGGGCTGGGATCAGCCCTGAGCTGGGCAGGGTCATCTGGTGTGAGTTTCCTGTTGGGAAAAGGGTTCTGTGTCTACCAGCTCAGCCCTTGCAGGAGAAATTTCACCAGCCCTGGCCAGGTCTCTTCCTGCCCAGCCCAGAGACCACGTGCCCTGGGACCCGGGATGTGGACAGCAACAGGCCAGGAGACTTCTTCTTCATCCTGCTCCTCCTCCTCCTCTCACCCACATGTTGGATAAACTGTTGCCTCCCTGCAGTAGTTGATAATAAATGATAAAACTAATTTATTATGAATTTCCCACCCTGCCTCCCCCACGGTGGCCGGGCTTTCCCCACATCCCACCAGCCTTGCAATGTGCCCTGAGGCCCCACTTCTCCATCCTCATCCTGGTCCCAAACCCAATCCCCATCCCTGGGATGGAGAAGTAAGCCACACAGGATGAGGGCAGGGCTGGGACGTTCAGGGGAGAGGAGATGTCACCTGCTTTGGCTCAGTGTTGACACAGGTTACAGCTTCTGAGGGAGATGGTTGGCACGGATGGGAGCAGGGAGCTCAGGGTCCTCTTCCCACTGCTCTGGAATGTGAGACTCCTCTGTGCTTTGGCACAGCCCATCATCAGAGACCAGTTAGTTCTTTGAGGGGATGCTCCTCCTTCCCAGGCACAGATGACAAGTGCCACCATTAAAAGTTAATGGTTGGACCCAATCTTAGGGGTCTTTTCCCACCTAAATGATTCCATGATTCTATCTCCCCTAAAACTGGTGTGGCTCTGGGGACTCCGTCATTCTTAGCATCCCAGCCAGGAATCCCAACCCATCTCTTTGGGGTCGCAGCCAGAAGGGAGGGAGAGAAAGTGGGGCTGGGACTGGAGAGATCCCCTATGTAGAGCAGGAACATCATCTGGGACTGGCATGCAGTGCACAGCTATGGCTGTGGAACCCGCTCCTGTTTCTCTCAAGAAAGTTCAGTCCCAGCTGTCAGTCCCCTTCTGCTTTTTTTGAAGTTGGAGAACTACGTACATGGATCACGTCTCTAATTAATATAAATATAGCGAAACATAAATAATAGACATGCCTGAAATAGTGTCACTCCCAAGCAGGCAGGCAGACGCGTCATGGAAAGAAAATAAAAATGCTTTTTATCTGTTTTGGCATTTTTTGTTTGTTTGTTTTCAGCGGTTTGTTCTGTTCCTGAGGAAGGAGCAACCTTTGCCATGGGTGAAACTGTTTGAAAGTGAGAGACCGAGGTGCAGGCGGAGGGAAGGCCCCAGGGAAGAGAGCGAAATGGGAACTGGGGTGGGGACAGACGGGGACGGGGACAAGGATGGGATGAAGATATGGCTTGGGATAGGGATGGGGACATGAAAGGGGATTGGGACATGAACGAGAATGAAGATGGGAACGTGGGCGGGGATGGGGACGAGGATGGGGTTAGGGATGGGGATGGAGACAGGCACGGGGACAAGGACAGGGGCGGGGATGGGGACAGACAGCGTCGGGGCTGCGGGGCAGCGCGCTTTGGTCATCGCGAAGTGGGGAAAACCCTGCCGCTGTGGAGAGGTGGGAATCCATCACAGATGAGTTCTATCGTGGAATCACGGCTCCTGCCGCCCCCGCAGCCGGCTGCTCCCGCCCCGCTGCTCCCCGGCGCTGCCCCGGGCCCGGGGAGGGGCGGGGGCGCGGTTGGGGCCGCCGGGCTCTTCCCTCCAACTCCTCCTCCTCGTCCTCCTCCCCCTCCCGGCCCGGCCGCCCGGTGCCGGCGGAGGCGGGCGGAGCGGAGCGGAGCGGCGGGGCGGGCCGGGCCCGTTCGCATCCCCCCATCCCCGCCCCGCCGCGGGAGCGCGGAGCCGCCGGGCTGCCCAGCGTTCCCCGGCATCGCCAGCCCCGGAGCCGCCGCCGGAGCGCCTCGGCCGGTCCCGCCGATGGCACCGCGCTGCCGCCGCCAAGTAAGGGGACAGCGGCGGGGGGACGCGGGGGGGCGGGGACGCCTGCGGGCTCACCCCTTTCAGTGGTGGGCGAACCCCCCGATCCACTCGGGACCCCCCACCCCACGCGGGACCGGCTCGGCAGCGCACGTCGATGCCCGTCTGCTGCCCTCGGAGCCCGCGACCCTCCCCCCGGGCCAGCCCTGACCCCCTTCCCGAGCGGTTTAGGGAGCTGAAGGAGTGGGGCAGCGCTGGGGTTGGGGAACCGGGGTTCCCAGGCGTGTGGCTCCGCTCCTGGGAAAAGCTTACCGAAGGCTGGAGAAAGGAGAGGGCAGCATATACCCTTGTCCCCAGGGTGAGGAGGATGGCAGCCAGCCCCTAAAGCAGCCCAGGGGGCTACACCACCCTACACCACCTTCACTGGTGTCTCAGCATGTGTTGGTTCTCAGCCTGGCTATAGAACCAGCCGTCCCTTGGCTGGGCAGAAGAACAGCCCAATCCAGCTGTTCCTCTGTGTTGCCAGGCCGGAAAAGCTCGTTAGTGTCTTTCTTGTTAAGTAAAAATTGCCGGGGCCATTGGCTTTGGAAGCCAGGAGGACTGAGGAGGTGCTCGGTGTGGCTGGCCCGTGGAAGGAGGCTGGATGTGACTTGTTCTGCAGGTTGTGTTGGGGGATGAAAGGGAAGAACGTGGTTCAAAGCTACCGGGAAGCAGTGTTATCCCATGCAAGGTGGGGTTAACCCACGGGACTCGTGGCCACAGGGTTCCCACAGGGAGAGAGAGTCAGGGCTTCCATCTGCCAGGTTTGGGGGTGTCCTGAAGTCCTGGACTTATCCGTGCAAGGTGGTGGAGTTGGGATCCTGGGGAGGATCCCAGTCCTTAGGCTGCAGGGCCAGCATTTGCTTCCCTGTCTGGTGTGGGAAAGGGCTTTTCCATGAGACAAGATCTGGTTTGACTGGGACCTGCAGGGGTGATGGCAAGGGGAAGGGTCTTGCTCCGAAGGTATCCTAGCTCAGATCCGGTCTGCTCTGAACTCAGCCAGCAAAATTGTTCTCTAAAAATCCAACAGCGGTTAAGTCAGGAAGTTGTTGGTGTCTCTGGGGTATGAGCTGAGCTGTCCTGACCCTGGCGGGTGGGCGAGTTCCAAGGGAGGCTGGGTCCCTGCTGTCACAAGGCTGAGCCAAGCCCTCCCAGCACCCAGCTGGGAGTTGGTACAGCCACAGCCCAACCTTGGGGCTGGAGGGCTGGCTACGGCCACCCACCTCTCCCTGTGTCACTGTGAGGGAGAACACGGATGCTCCGGGCACCCCTGCCAGCACCTTTTATCGCCCTGGTGCCACGAGGGTGCTCAGCACCCAAAGCAAAGCCTTCCTCTGTGTGGGTGGGTGGTCAGGGGGATGTGTAGACTGCAATAGGTTTGGAAAATGGAAAAAGCCGATCCTGAGTGTCCTCTTGGGCTGGCAAAATGCAGAAAAGCTCCTGTCACTGCAGAAAATAGTTTGATCGTGACTTGGTTGGGGTTTGTTTGCTGCAGTGGGACAGGAGGGATTTATACTCCACCCACCGCCTCAGGGGCCTCTCCCCATCCAACACAAAAATAGGCTGATCTTTCCAAAAGATGTGGGGGGAGACCTGGAAAATGCCATTCCTGCAGGGACCTGCCATGCTTCTGCCCCAGGAGATGTGGCACGTGACTGTGGCTTCTGCAGGCCCGGGCAGGGATGCAGGGAAGAGCCCAGCATCGTGCAGTGCTCTATCCCTCTGCTGCCAGGGAGCCACGGCCTCTGCACGTGTGCCTGTGCTCAGCACGAGCGTTGCCTCCTCGTGCCACCTCCTGCAGCTCAAGGAGCCGATGTTTTTCCTTCCCAAAGGGCATCTGGAGCAGGAATCTACTGTGGGGCATGCGCTGCAGCCCCATCCACACACCCCTGTGAAGCTGATCAGAGGCTGGGGGCTCTGCCAGCACCTGGAAGCTGCCAACCCGTTGCCTCTGGTTCTGTGCCCCAGCATGGGCAGAATTAGGTCCCCGTCAGCAGCTGTGGTCCTGTGGGGGGTCAGGTGGGTGACAGTGGAACAAGCCCTCCCAATCCTATGGTGACCCCCAGAGCACTGTGCTGTGGGATGGAGGAGCTGGGTCCTCCATCCACAGCAGTCCTGGGCAGCCAGCAGCTGGGGGCTGGTGAAGGGGCTCCTGACAGGGATGTCTGGCTGGAAAAGCAGCTCCTCTGCCATCCCATCACTGCTTCTGGGAGTCCCCCATCCCTGGATACTGAAGGGACATGGACACTCCTACCTGGACAGCCCTTTCTTAGGGATATTGACATGTTCTGCTGCCCGTGGCTTGGTCCTGCCGCTTCTCCAGGCTCCACTTACCCTTGGGAACTGGCCCATGGCTACCTCCTGCCTGACATTTCCCATGTTGATGTGTTTCAAGCCCTACATGGCTGGGCCCTGGCTCCCATGGAGCTGCACCTCTGCTTGCACCCGTCGATGCTTCCAACAGCACCTCCTTCATCCCCGGAGCTGGCAGGATGTTCCATGCAGCTTCCCAAGAGCTCCAGCACCACTTATTCCCCCGGGAAGGTTTGGGAGGCTCTGAGATCCCCCCTCTCCATCCTCTCCAAGCCACTTTGGCTGGCCCGAGTCACACCACGCCGGTGCCCACGCCGGTGCCGGCGGAGCGGCCGAGCCCACGCACGCGGCCGGCGGGCACGGAGCGAGGAGGGGGAGAGGGGCCATGTCCCGGTGAGTGCCTTCAGGCAGGGTAATCCGGTGTTATTTGTAACACTAGTAGGGAGCTATTTTTAGCGAGAGGCAAATTTGATTTAATAGAACATAATTTGCCGCTGACAATTCAGAGGGCGGCCAAGCGAGGAGCAGCTGGATTCCTAAGGAGGCTTTTTCCTGCCCTTCCTGAAATCCAAGGCTGACGCGCCAGAAGTGGCATTTGTTATTCCAGCAACTGCTGGGGGAAAGCCCCTTGGGATGGCCCAATTAGCTCTGCTTTGCTTTCCTTCTGGTGCTTTGTGCTGCCCTGTCACCCCGCCCCATCACCCACCATTAAAAGAAGCAAGGGATATTTTTGCTGCCCTCTGTTGTGGGAGGGCTCAGTGCCCCCAGACTCCTCTGGGGAGCTGGAGCCAGCCAGGTCCCCCACTTTGCCTTTTCTTCTAGTTAGTTCTGCACTCTCAGCCTCTCCTTGGATAAGTTTAGGATAAAAAAGAGGCTCTGATCGAATCAAACAGCTTGTTTGCCAGGAAACATGAAGTCTGTGTGTGTTCCTGGGCAATCTTACAGACTGAGTTCTTCTGGACCAGCCTCGGAGGTACTTTGGGACAAACCCATCATCCAGGATAGGAGCAAACACCATGTTCTTGCTTGTGCTTTCACCAAGATGAAGATCCCCACAAAACCAGTGTGGGAAGACGTTGGGCAGTTCTTTCCCAGCCCTACCACTGTCACACCCAGCCTGTCCCCGGTTGGTGGCGTGGGGACAAAGAGCTGCCAGCATGAGCTGGGATAGTCACAGGCTGGAGGCGAGTTGCCGTGGGGCTGCAGGGCCCCAGTGAGGGTGGGAAGGTGAGATTTTCCCTGGATTGTATGTTATCCCGCCATGGGTGCCCCAGGGCAGAGCAGTGAGGGCACTGCTCCCTAATCCTGGGACAGCCATCGCTCCACCCCTGGGCAGGAACAGCATCTTGTGGGGTCCCCAAGCCCCAGAGCCCTCCAGGCAGCCTCAGAAGCAGCCAAGAAGTCCCAGGCCATGGAGGGGTGGAGCAAGACCCCAGTGACTTTGCCCTCCTGGGAGGAAAGGACTGAGCAGGACTAAGGGGAGTTGTGGCATTTAACTCCAGCAAGTGTGTAGACAGGGTTTGGTGGGCTCCTCTCTCGGTGTGCAGTCACTCCTTGCAGCTGGAAAACCCCTCGCAGCCATCTGGGTGTTTCCTCAGAGCTGTCACCATCCTCCCCACAGCCCCAAAGAGGGCTTGCTCCTTCCTCTGCCAACATTAGGCTTTGTCCCTGGGACCACGCCTTGCCCTGGAGCACTTTCAGCAGCTGAAAATAAAGCCAAAATAGCATTTGTAAAGACATGTGGGGGAAGCCCTGAGTATGAGGGGTTAAGTGACTGCTCCTGGTGCACACCGCATGTGAATGTCCCTAGGGACTCTCTGTGGGGTTGGTGTGGCATGTGGGACCTGACTGCTCCCCAAAATTACCTGTTCACCTTAACCAAAGACCTTTTTCTGGGAATGGAAAGGTGCAGCCAGCAGGGGGATGTGGGTGCTCGCCAAGCATCATCCCAAGTCCTGTGACCTTTCCCAGCTCATCCTTGCTCGGCTTTCTCCAGTCCATCAGCTCAGGCTGGTGGAAACTGGGAGCCAACATTTAGCAGGGAAACAGCCCTAAAATGGAGATCAAACTCCTTGGAGAACAACCACCTCCTCCAAATGCTGCCCTTTGCCTGATTACCAATTCAGTTAAATGAAAAAAGCGAATAAATTTTGAAGCCTTTAAAAGGGTGGGCTGGAGAGGGCCCTTTGGTCAGGGTTTTTCTGTGGCACAGGTTTTTCCCTTGTGTCCAGTTTTGACTGTAGATTTTCATTTACAGCGGTTCTCTGGAAGTAAGCACTGGCCTCAAAGGTGCAGGAGTAAGCTGGAAGTTTCTACTCTCTTGTATTCCCTGCCTCCAGTTTTTGCATCTTCTTTAAATAATCGTGCCCTTCCTTCTGCTCCCCCTTCTGCTGGGTTCCCCTGGAAAACGCTGGGGGTGACAACTCCCTTTCCCTGCCTGAGGCGTTTGCTTGACCTCTGTCAGCCACACCCTCTGGCCGCTGAGAGCTGTGGCTATTGTGGGTGGCTCCATGGCAGAGGGGCTTCCCCAGGGACACGGAGCCCTGAGAATGGTCACACAGCGAGGTGCCCCGTGCTCCTCCTTGTGCTCACCCCTGTTGCACTGCAGCCCACACACTCCTCTCCCTGTTCCCTGGAGTATAGATCCCCCACGTCTGCAGTGGGGCGTCCTTCCCAGCTGGGAAAACACCCTGGCACCCCATTTCCAAGCTCACCACCCCCTGCCCCACAGACCCCACTACGGAAGGTGACTGTCCCCAGGAAGCCGTGGCAGCAGGACCCAGTCTCTGCCTTCCGCTGACCCCTCTCTTTCTGTCCCCTCCAGGGAGAAAGGTGCTGACCAGGTGCCCTGAAGCTCTGGGGCTGGCTCCTCACAGGCTCAGCGGGATGATGCCAGCAGTCCGAGAGCCCCCCGTGCCCCTCGCCGTGCCGATGTGACCGAGCCCTGTGTGGCACCTGTGGCACTGAGCCTGGCACGGCAGCACGGTGGCTGGTGGCCCCCGTCACAGGCCCTGCTGCCCAAAGATGAGCGATGGCATGTGGATCTCGCTCAGCCCCGCCGAGTTTGCCCAGCTCCAGCAGTACACGGACTGTGAGTACCCTGTTGATCTGTGCTGGACTGGTGTCCTACCTTTCCTTCGTGTCCCTCTGGAAAACCAGGTGGTTCCTTAGATTTTGGATGGGGAGTCTGGAAAAACCCTTGCCCCCTAACACCAGCTGGTTGAGGTCCCCATGCCTGCCTGCCCGGAAGGATTGAGCTGAGCTTTGGGGGCCGGACACGTGAGCTGGGCTCAGTCCTTCTGAAGGCGGCCGGCTCCCACGTTCCTTAGCGAAGTGAAATGCCAACCAGGAAAGCAGACTGGCTTTTCCCAAACGCACGGAGCTGCTCCACGGCTCGCTTTGGGCTGCCAACCCTCTGCAGTAATTTTCCTTAGTGCTTTTGCAGAGCAACACTCTGCTGCAGCTGCTGCTGAGGAGATTTGCAGCAGCACCGAGGGGGTCCTGGGGCTGGGAGAAGCTGGACAGAGAGCCTGGGCAAAGCCCAGGGGTCCGAAACCAGGTCCTTGAGGTCCTGCTTGCCAGAGAGCTGGAGTGTGGGCGTGCTTTTTCCAGCATTGATGGAGAAGCAGTGCAGCCCGCAGAGGTGCTGAGAGGGGCAGGGCAGGGTGGGCAGGAAAGCACAGCCAGGACCACGGGATGAAGGGAGAAGGGGTGTAAAATCACAAGGGTGTTGCTGTGCAGAACTGGCATGACCCTGGAGTGAGCAGGCTGGGTGGGAGATGCCTGAGAGGCCCCGTGAGTTCTCTGAGGCTGTCCTTGGGGACATTGTACATCAAAAGGGTGAGGCTGGGGACAAGTTCCTCACCACCTCCTGCCCACCAGCCAGAGGCCTCAGGCAGGGCTGCAGGTAGCGGCTTGTGTGCAGTATCCCTCTCTGCATCTCATCCTGCCTCTGGAGGATGGTGAGCTTTGCTTTCCTGAATCCCAAACCATAAAGCACCATCTGTAAGGCTGGGCTCAGAACACTGATAGCATCTTTGTTTTGTTAATCAAAGTGTGGCCAGCATGGGTAGCTGCCTCCTCCCCGGGAGGATGGCTTGGCAGTGGGCTTGGGGGTTCTCTGAGGAGGGCCAGGATCCCCCTCCTTGAGTGCCCCAGACATCCCACAGTTGTGGTCCTGTGGCAAATTTTCTCCCCAGCAGAGGGCTGGGGGGATCAGAGCCAGCACAGCCCCCCCTTGCAGAGGATTTCACAGTGATTAACAAGGCTGGTGTGTCCAAGAACCTTTTAAATGCCCGTGCCCAGAGACATGTGTGAAGGTGAGGGCTGAATGTTCTCTCACCTTGATATTTTTCTTTCCACTTTTCCCTTTTTCCCTCTATTTTGAAAGGATGAATGTCCCTCCAGACACGCCAGCCCTAGGAACACTCAGCCAGGGAAAGTCTTCAGTACTTGTGTGGAAGTTTGCATGGACCAATCCAATGATAGGGCAAGAAGGAGTGGCCACAGGCTACACCAGGGGAGGTTTAGATTGGATATTCAGGAAAACTTCTTCCCCAGAAGGGTAGTCAAGCACTGAAACAGGCTGTCCAGGGCAGTGGTGAAGTCACCATCCCTGGAGGGATTTAGAAGCCATGCAGATGTGGGACACTTCTATCTTAGTGGTGAACACAGTTGTGCTGGTTAATGGCTGGACTTGATGATCTTGAGGGCTTTTCCAACCTAAATGATTCCATGATTCTATGAATATAGTTCTATTTCTCCCTCCTGGCACCTCCTGGAGATGCCAATGGGCAGCCCGAGGCAGCCTCTGGCATGACTGGGCCTGCCAAGGGGTGCCAGCAGCCACCTGCATGGGGGCAGGGACACTCAGGGGTGTGCTTAGCACAGCTGGGACTGGAGCGTGGTCCACGCCTTCCTTGCTTTGCTCTGGCTCTGTGTTTATTTTCATGCTGGCAGGAGGAAGCTCTCTATGTATGTAAAGCTCCCGGGCCAGCTTTCCGTATCTGCCCTGCCCTCTGGAAGGCAGAAGGGGAAGCAGGGCATGGGTGGCCTCTTCCAGGCACAAAAGGATCCAGAAACTGCATATCCAGCAGATAAACCCCTCTGCAGCACCCTGCTGGTGGATGACAAAGGCAGCCCAGTGGGGCCATGCTCAGCACGGTGCCTTTGTCTCCCCAGACTCCACCAAGAAGCTCAAGGATGTTCTGGAGGAGTTCAATGGGGATGGCGTCCTCTCGAGGTACAACCCCGAACAGGTATGGCCCTGTGCCCGCCAGTGTCCCCCCTGTGCTGCTGGCAGCTCCCAGCCCCCCACAAGCTCCCCCAGCCCAGCTCCCCCAGCTGGAAGCAGCCAGGAGAAGGCAGGGCTGGGTGGCTGGCCCCCATCTCTCCCCATGGTTTTGCTCCCAGGACCTGATTCCCATCAAGGCCATCCCGGGGCCATCCCACCCCATCCCGCTGAGAGCTTTTTGGGGCATTGCCTTGCCAGGCAGAATCCGGGAGGGATTTACTGTCCCCCTAAAAGCAAATGACTTGGCCAGCTTGGGGATGGGATAGCTCTGTGCCCTCTCACTCTCCTCCAAAGAAGGCTGGGATTATTTTTTCCAAGCGGTGCTTTCTGAGAGACCTATTAGTGTGCCAGCAGGACAGAGCCTTGCATGGAGGCTGTAATCACTAGAATCAAGGGAAAATGAGAAAAATCAGTGGGCTGAACATGGCAAGGAGGGGCACAAAGCTATCCTGCTATTCCAGGGCACCACAGGACCCTCACTCCAGCTGGGGCCACAAAAGCCATTGGAAAACATTGTCCTCATGCAATGGCAGTGCCCAGCGGGGAAGGAGGAGGCACAGAGTCCTCAGGAGGAGGATGGTCCCCATGGGGCTGAGGCTGGGCTGGGAAGTCCCACTGCTCTGCACTGCTCTGTCCTGTCCTGCCACTCCCCCAGCTCCTGCCCTGGCTACTGTCCCTGCTCCCAGCTCGCCTGCCTCAGTCACGCTGGCACTGGGCATTTCTGGCCCTGCTGCCTCTGGGTCCCTTTAGGTTACCTCCAGCCACTGGGATTTGGGAAGCCAGCGGTTTTGGGGAGGGCTCTGCAGCTGCTGTGCCCGGTGAGGGGAGCCCAGGGCATGAAGCCCCACACCCACTGGCAGCTCTGCACCCTCATGGTGGCCTGGGGCACCTCCATCCTCCTCCTCCTCTGCCCACTCCCTAGCCCATCGACTACGAGGGCTTCTGCCTCTTCATGAAGACCTACCTGGAGGCAGATGTGCCCGAGGAGCTCTGCCAGCACCTCTTCACTTCCTTCAAGCGGAAGATCTGCCAGGCCCCCCCCGAGACCCAGCACCAGAGCCCCGCTGTGTCGCAGCCCAGCACCCTCGGTGAGCCAGCCCTGTCCCCAGCTGGGCACCAGTGTGGCACGGTGGGCCCGCTCCCACCCTGCCTGCGGGAATGAAGGTTGGGGAGTGGCACCTGTGGTGGGTGGCATCGGGGCCAGCTCACAACCCAGCTCTGCCCCATCTGTCTCCCAGGGCCCTGTGCTGCTGCAGGGAGGGATTTCTCTAGGATGCAATGGCACATGCCCTTTCCTCTGCACCGTCAGAGCCTGGGTCACTCCGTGTCAGCATCTCCATGCAGAGCAGTGCCCTGTGCCTCTGTCATGGGTACTGGTGCAAGCAGCCACCCTGCACTTGGCAGACCGTGTGGGCAAGGCACCCAACTCTGCCTCCCCCAGCCCTTCCCGGGTGGATTCATGGCTCGTGGAGACATCTGCTGAAAGGACTACAAATTGCAAAAGGAAAGGGAGGACGTCCCCCAGCTCTGACTGGTGATGGAGGAGCACATCCTCGCTGTCCTGAGCACTGTGGTGTCCATCACCCAGGGATGGCAGCACTGCTGGGAGCTCCTGGGCCAGGCAGGAGGGTGAGGGGCCGCCTGTGGTGCCCGTCAGAGAGCCCTGGGGCTAGGATGCCGGGGCAGAGAGGCACGGGGCTAGCAGAGAGGACCCAGGGCGAGCACCCAGCACCAGTTCCTGGAGCAAGGGGCATAGACACCCTGGTGTCACCCTGCCCTTGGGCATGTGTCTGCTTTACAGGGATCAATGGGAAAACACTTCGAAGTACTCTGGGACGACACACTCCCGAGCCCAAGAGCTGCCACAGCAACACAGCTGAGCCGCAGCCAGCATCCCTCACCCTGGCATCGATCCCCAATGCCTCCCCCAGCTGGTCCAGATCATCCTCCCAGAAATCCACCACTGGCACCACTTCTGCTCACAACTCCTCGGGCTCTTCCAAGATCTCCTCTGTGTCTCTGCTCAGCCCTCAGTCACCAGGTGAGCTTGGCTGGAGCTCCACAGAGAGACACGGGCAGTGACAAGCCTTCCTCATTTTCTGGTCAATTCCCCAGCATGGTGACCTTCCAAACTCACTGGGTTCCTGGCATTCTGACACCTTTGCTTGGCAGACTTGAGCTACCGATCCCATCCCACAGAGCCCCCACCAGTCACTGTCTTAATTACCTGGCAGCATCTTGCAGGGAGGGGAAAATGGGGCAGTGAGTCACGGCTGGCCCTTGCCCCAGCCCCTGCCAGCCGCCGAGGAAGGGCCCTCTGCCAGGAGCATCCCTCTGCCGAGGGCTGCTATTGGCACGGGCATCAGTGAGCGTGGGCTGTCCTGGCACCCTGGCAAGCTGCCTTGCTGCCCACTGAGCTGCTCACTCCTTCTGGGTGGGTGCTTGTTCCCAGCAGGACACATTTCCATGGGCTCCAACTGCTCATCCTGCCCATAGTTGCAGTGATGGAGGTGTGGGAGTCTGCACCCCAGGGACTGAGTGGCACTGCCCAGCCCTGTGCCTGTGATGGCACCAGTCCCAAGTGCCCTTTTTGTGCCCATTCCTGTGTCCCATCTGTGTCCCCGTGGTGTCACTCAGTCCCACGCTGGATGGGTCCCTGTCCCAGAGTTCCCATGTCCCACCTGGTGACAATTGGTCCCGTGTCATCCCTGTGCCTGGCCTCTCTCCCTGCCCACAGGTACGAGGACAGTGGAGAAGAGGTTACCCTTCAGCCTGCGGAAAAACCCCAGCTCCCAGAAAGCCACCCCGCCTCCTCCTCCCACCCCCTTGGCCCAGGTGGTCCACCTGAAGGACATTGTCTGCTACCTGTCCCTGCTGGAGAGGGGACGAGCAGAAGACAAGCTGGAGTGTAAGTGGGACCATGGGCTGGTGCTGTGCAGAGGGGGGAGCAGTGGCTCAGGGGTTTGCCCGAGGGCGAGTGCAGGGCTGGATGCTCCCGTCCACTTGGGAAAACCACTCAGCTTCCCCTTCTGCTCCTGCCTGTGTCACCCACATCTGGCCAAGGGGCTTTGATACCCCACAGCCCTGGGGTCACATCTCTCCCTGGCTAAGGCAGCACAGTGCTGCTCCCACCCTGAGGCACCAGCAGCCTGGAATAAGGTGCCTGGGGCACCCCAGGTTGCCCCTGGGCTGGGCTCTAATTATCAGCAGCTTCTCTCCTCCTTCCAGTTATGTTTCGCCTCTATGATACCGATGGAAACGGCCTCCTGGACAGCTCGGTGAGCCTTCCCTCGGGAGAGAAAGCAGGGGCTGCTCGGGAGGCTGGAAACATGCAGGACACTGTTGGGGTGCCCACCACCCTGCTGAGGTGCTCCAAAATGGGCAGAGATATGGGAAGGGAGGAGGAAAGCAGCAGCTGGACTGCAGAGCTGGGGATCACATGCCAGCTCTGCTGCATCCAGCAGGAGCTAGAAAAAAATCCACCCACCAAGAACTGTAGCTCTGCATCAGGTCATGGTATTTCAGGGAAGAAAAAAATCATGCACAGCTCCTTCTCCTATGATGTTTTCTCTTTGTTCTTTGGGTATCGTCCTTGAAGGCTGTTGCGAATAAAATCTGGTTTATCAGAATAGTTTTTCCCAAGGAAAACCCCTTACAGATTTTCTTGCAGGTTTTCAGGGCAGAAGGCCCTGAAAAAAGAAGGAGCACCCACTGAGGGCTGGGGTGTTGCTGCCCCTCCTGTGTAGGTGGGGACTGGGGTAGCCTGGGGCTATGGGAATGTAGACCTTGGGGGCTTGGGGCTGGACACTCTGCTCGTGCCTGGAGCCGTCCCTTACTGCTGTCTCTCTGTGCTCAGGAGCTGGATCGTATCATCAACCAGATGGTGCACGTGGCTGAGTACCTGGAGTGGGACTCCACCGAGCTGAAGCCTGTGAGTGCCTGGAGGCAGCTGGGGCAGCTGCAGGGACCCTCAGCCAGAGCCCTGGGTGGCATCACCGTGTCACCACATTTTCTCCCTCCTCCAGATCTTGAAGGCTATGATGGAGGAGATCGACTACAACCACGACGGGACCGTGACACTGGAGGAGTGGATCCGGGGTGGCATGACCACCATCCCCTTGCTGGTCCTCCTGGGGATGGAGACGGTGAGTGTCCCTGTGGACACCTGCTTCGGCTGCTCCAGCCCACCCCCAGCAACAGACCGCGCGCTCACACGGCACCACACAGCCCCACGCTGGCTCCCAGCCCCTGCTGACACCCCCACCCTACCCCCTTCACCCCCCAAATCTTTCTAAGCTCACTTTTGAGCTGCAGCCACTGCCAGCTGCTGTGCCCAAGCAGGCTGGGCTTGCTCCTTGCTGTCGCAGTGCACTCCAGTTCGATGAACGTTTAATCAAAACCTGAAATGAGGACCTAAAATGGCATCTCCTCTTGTAGAGTGAGGTTTGAAGAGCAAAGGTGGGGTTGTTGGGATCCCCCTTGTTTCTCTGTCTTGTTTTTCCATCCTTTTGGCCTTCATTTCTTTCAAGTGCATCCCTGGCCGTCAGGTAATAGTTTGCAGGGAAAGATGGTTTTGCTCATGGTACCCATGGTTCCCCTGGAGAGGTGGGGGGGAGGACAGGCTTTCTGTCAGAAAAATTCAAGAAAGCAGGGAATTTTAACTGGCTCTTGCAAGGCACTCATGCCTGGCCCCAGATGTAAGAGGTTTGTACTTTTGTCACCCCGTGGTGGTGGTGGCAGCTTGGCCCCAAATGTGAAGTCACCCTCCTGTCAGCCACCAAGATTCTCCCTGTGGCTGGGCTGTGCCAAGGGTCCGTGGGAGCTGGACATGCCCAGGGGGATGTGGTGGCAGGGAGATGCTCTGGGGAACACCAAGAGAGAAGGGGAGTAGGGGGAGCCCATGATCCTGCTGGGAGCAAACTCCCAGAAACACCATGGGGTTTTTAGGGGATGAAAAGTTGATCAAAATGATGGGCTGAGGGGGCTGGGGCTCTTGGCAGCAGGGGAGTGACCCCCTCACCCTCCACTCTCCTGCCCTGCAGAACGTGAAGGATGATGGGCAGCATGCCTGGAGGCTGAAGCACTTCAAGAAACCTGCCTACTGCAACTTCTGCCGCACCATGCTGCTGGGGGTCCGCAAGCAGGGCCTCTGCTGCTCCTGTGAGTCCTGGATCCTTGCCAGAGTGTTGCACTCCCAGACTGGTGTCTCCTGCCACATCCAGTGGTGCCCTGGGGAGGGAGGACTGGTCCCTGTTAGTGCTGAGCCCCGTGGGTGCTGCAGGCTGAGCGGGGAGGGGGCAGCTCCCTGCTGCTGACCACCTTCTTGGTGGCACTTGGGTTAGTGGTGCCCTGGTAGTGTTGGGGTAACAGTTGGACTCGAGGGTTTTACAGGGCTTTTCAAACCTAAATGATTCTGTGGCTCTGTGATTTTTCTCTCTCACCAGTCTGCAAGTACACCGTCCACGAGAGGTGTGTGTCCAAAGACATTGCTTCCTGCATCAGCACCTATGTTAAATCCAAGAGAAACACAAGTGTAAGTAGGCAGCTGGTGCATTTCTGAGCCAGTGGCCGTCCTGGCCCCTTGGTCTGCTCTGCTTCCCCATGGCTTCTTCCCCTGGCTTTTGCCCCTCACATCCTGGGCAGCAGCTCATGGGCATTCCCAGCATCCAAAGCCTTGCAGGATGCACCCCATCCCCAGTCCCCAGGCACCCACATGACCTCCAGCCCCAAGGTTTGCCATGGCTCCACATGGGGGCTGGATTGAATCAGCAGCATCCCTTCAGGACAAGCTTCCAAAGCCCTGGTGGCACCCTCAGCAGGAGGGAGATGCCGGGGGTCAGCGGGTGCCGTGCCGCAGTGTCCCCGTGCCTTGCAGGTGATGCAGCACACCTGGATCGAGGGCAATTCGCCCGTCAAGTGCGACAGATGTCACAAGAGCATCAAGTGCTACCAGGGCATCACTGGCCTGCACTGTGTCTGGTGCCAGGTCACGGTGAGTACCCAGGGCTGGGGCACAGCCACGGTGCCTGCAGGGCCGGCTCTGGGCTGCTGACCAGGAGAGGGCAGGTGTCCTCTGCTCACCATCCCTTCCTGCCCTCCTCCAGCTCCACAACAAGTGTGCCTCCCATGTGAAGCCAGAGTGTGATGGGGGCCCGCTGCGGGACCACATCTTGCTCCCATCCTACATCTGCCCAGTTGTTCTGGTATGTGCCCCCCTTGTCCTGGTAAGTGCCCCCCTCCTCGCTGCCAGTGACAGGGGTCCAGCAGGGCATTGCCAGGCCCGCCTGCCTCCCCTGGCTGCTGGCACTCCCTCTCGGGCACTGTGGGCATCCATGCTCGGTTCCCCAAAGGACAGGCAGTCCCACTGCCGACGCTCGGAGAGCGACTCCCCCGCCAGCACCAGCCCCGAGGACACCCAGGGCTTCAAGTTCAACTCCACCACAGTGGATGGGCAAGGGCTGCAGGTAGGTTCCTGCACTGGGCTGCAGGTGAGCTCTGCCACTGAACTTGACAGCAGGCAGGAATTCACAGCGGCGTTTTCTGCCCTCCAGATCAGCCCTCAGCCCGGGACACACCCGCTCCTAGTGTTTGTGAACCCCAAGAGTGGAGGAAGGCAAGGCGAGCGGTAGGTGGGGTCCTGCCTGGGAACAGCTTCCCCCCGGGGTTGGAGGCTGCTGGTGCCTAGGGCATCACTCCCAGTGTGGGATCACCTTCATGGCATTCCCTGTTCCCAGGGTCCTTCGGAAGTTTCACTACCTGCTCAACCCACGCCAAGTGTACAACCTGGACCGCGGCGGGCCCACGCCAGGGTATGGAGTTGCTGCAGGTGATCCTCTGCCCCCTCCTGCTGGGCGCTGCTCTCCCACGTCACCCCTTGTTTCTCCTGGCTTTCTCCAGGCTGAACTTCTTTCGGGACACTCCAGATTTCCGTGTGCTGGCCTGTGGAGGGGACGGCACGGTGGGTTGGATCCTGGACTGCATAGGTGAGCAAGGGACAGCCGTGTTCCTGCAGAGCATCATCCACCTGCATCCTTGGTGATCGGCCACAGATTCCCGATATTCCCCCAGTGAAAGTGGGGTGGTGGTCCTGCCAGCAGCATCATTCCAGGCTGCTGGTGGAGGAGGGACATGGAGAGGACCAGGGAATGAGCCTTGTCAGCCCCAAACTTCTCTTCTCCCTTGAACTGCAGATAAGGCAAACCTGGTGAAGCACCCACCGGTGGCCGTCCTGCCCCTGGGAACAGGCAATGACCTCGCACGGTGCCTGCGCTGGGGAGGAGGTGAGGACTGGCAAGCATTGCCTGGGGGTGGCCGGTCCTTGGGAACCCTTCCTTGTGGCCATCCCAGGGGAGGGAGGACTCCTGGGCTCCTGGGATGCAGTTCAGACCTGCATGGAAGCCTGGTGCCTCTAACTCCTTCCAAAAAGAGCAGCTGCTGCTTTCTGAACCCCCCGCAGCCACGTCCTGCTCAACCTTTTCCATTTGGAGAGCCCTGCCATTAGCCAAAATCTCTGCCACTGCTGCAAGAACGTGCCACAGCAGCTGCCCTCAAGTGCTTGGCACCTGGCTATGACATGGCTGTGCTCCCCTTCATCCTCCTTCATCCTCCTTCCTTTCCAGGCTATGAAGGAGGCAACCTAATGAAGGTCCTGAAAGACATAGAGCACAGCACAGAGGTGATGCTGGACCGCTGGCAGATAGACATCATTCCAAGTGACAGGGAGGCCAACGGAGATCCTGTCCCATCCACCATCATCAACAACTACTTCTCCATTGGGGTGGTGAGTTCCATGGGGCAGGATTTGGTTTCTCCCTTCCCATCCCTTCTTGCTCACACTCCCAACCTCCTTCCATCTCTTGGCCTTGTTTTTCTGGTTTTATTTTCATTTGTAAAGGCAGCACCAAGTTACATAAGCAGGCATAGGATCTCTATCTTCCCTGTGGGAATGTTGGAAGAGTGAGTGTGAAAGGAGCTTAAACAGGATTCAGGGAAGTTTGAGGTCCCCAGAGACAAGGACGCCCCACCTGCCAAGACAGCACCCATCAGCAAAGCCCTGCATTTCCCCGTGTTTTCCTGACCTGGAGAGGTTAGGGAGCCTGGGGGAGGATGACAGCCCTGTGCCACAGGGGTTTCCCCCAGTGCTGGGGGGGTCAGTCCTGAGAGCAGGAAGGTTTTGGGGACAGCCCTTCTCTTCCCAGGGGCTTGCAGCGTTTTTGTCTGTGACAGGGGTGCCACCACAGCATGTGTCACTTACCTGCAGCACTGCA
The DNA here is from genome assembly GCF_965178545.1 of Coloeus monedula. NCBI lineage: Eukaryota > Metazoa > Chordata > Aves > Passeriformes > Corvidae > Coloeus > Coloeus monedula. Next base: position 3,007,431 of record NC_138790.1, read on the forward strand.
GGATGCTTCTGGGGTACATCAGCTCCTGCTGATGCCAGGGGGTGTCACTGCAGGTGGCATTTGGTGACAGCTTCTGAGCTGGGCTTAAGCACCCCCACTGTGCACAAGGAGAGGTTGTGATGAGTTTCAGGAGAGCTGCCATCCTGCAAGGGGAGCTGTCAGGGTGCAGGGTCTTGGGGTGTCCCCAGAGCCCCACTGCTCCACTGGGTGCCTTTCCTCCCCTCTCATCATCCCCTCCATGCAGAGCCCCTGTGATGAGGGAAGGAGGCCGAGTGCACTAATTGTCTCCCCTAACAAGCTTTGGGAAGAGCCTGGCTGAGGGTCCCTCCAGCACCTTGGGCCATCAATGCCATCATCAATGACACTGTGTCATTGTGCCACCGGGACCAGTGGCGAGCATGAGGAGCTGAGCACCCACATCCCGGCACGTGCCCAGGGGGCACAAGGAGGGGGTTCTGCTTCTCTGCTGTGCCACTGATGTCTCTGTGCTCCCACTCTCCGCAGGACGCCTCCATCGCCCACCGCTTCCACATCATGCGAGAAAAGCACCCTGAGAAATTCAACAGCAGGTAAGGGCTTCCCGAGGGCCCCCCTGAGAGCCGGCTGTGGGGGGACACCCTGCCTCTGCCATGCACCCTGCCAAGAGGATTTGGTGTTTGGCCAACCTCAGGGGACAGGCAGGGCACGTACCAGGCGTGGTGGGGGTCCAGGGCCAGGTATGGTGGAGGTTTGGGATGCTTCTTCAGGTGTGGCAGGCTGCTCAGACTTGGCCACACACCCGGTTACATTCATTCATGCTTTATAATTAGTATGGAATTCCAGGACGAGCAGGAGCAGGCCAGGCGGGGAGGGCAGGGCAGGCAGCAGGTCACGGCTCGTTCCCACTGTGCTCAGGGTGCATGGAAATGTGGTGATGGCAGCAGGAGCTGTGGCTTGTGACCCCCATCCCCAGGTTTAGAAATACCCGCTAGAAAAACCCCGAGTGGACCAAAGTGTCCAGCTCTGCCCTCAAGTTCAGCTCCTCTCGGCTCACAGCCTCTCACAGCTTACAGCTCCCCCTCACAGCCTGGCACAGCAGCATGGTCAGGGGCTGCTTAGGGGGATGCTGGGAGGCTGCTGAGGTGCGAGACATCCCCTCCGTAGGTGTCCTGTCTCTTGATAGCGCATCCCATGCCAAGGGAGCACCCAGCACCCCCATTCTCCCCCTCTGCTGGGTGTCAGATCCAGGTCTGTTCCAGCCACCCCGTGACAGCCCCCCCAACCCCCAGGCACACCCCCAATCCCACCACACAGCTCCCTAGGGCCACGATGCCGGTGGTCCCTCTCCACAATGGCTTGTGTCATCCATGGCTCATGTCCCCAGCACAGCAGCTCCAGACAGTCTCTGGCAGCCCATCCTGCTGCTGACTGGTGCAAGGTGCTGCTTCCAAGAGGGATACTGACATGTCTCTGTGCCCCAGGATGAAGAACAAGCTGTGGTACTTCGAATTTGGGACATCAGAGACCTTTGCAGCCACCTGCAAGAAGCTCCATGACTATGTTGAGGTTGAGGTGGGTTTCCTGTGATGATCCTTGGCTCCAATCATGGCACAAAGGCTTTTTGGAGCCATTGCCCATGGATCCCTCAGGCAAGGCCTTTAGCTGTCTGGGGAGAGGGTGCCACCATGGCTTTGACCCCTCACTATGGCAGGAGGACATGGTGGCTGGCAGGACCTCCTATCCCTCCACACAGAGCTTGCTACAAAGCCAGCCAGCTGTGGGCAGAAGAATAATCCTGTATTCCCCACTTCCAGCTGTACTGGAGAGCATGCCTGGAATATTCTCTCTGTAAATTCCGCGCTGCTCCCAGCCCTCATTGGCTGACATGGAAACAGCCTTTAATTAGAGCCGGGGGGAGGGCCCTTGGTTGCTAAGAGCGCTGTCACTTCTCCGAGCTGGCGCTGGGGATTTGGGCTGTAAACTTCCGTCTCTCCCTATCTCTGGATAATCCACCCTTTTATAACTTAGGCTGGAGGGTGAGGGGAGAAAACAGCACTTGCTGCAAGAGGTGGTGGGAGTCAGAGCAGCTGGTGGGTGCAGGGGTGCTGGCGGTGGGCAGCGAGCAGAGAGCTGGCCCTGCAGAGGTGTGGCCATGGGCAGAGGGATTTTGATGCCCATTTCCATATGGGGAGTTTCTTCCCTTCCCAAAGCCTGGGGTGGGTAGCTGCACCCTTGGGAACTTGTGGGAAAGGGCAGGACCAGCATCACAACCATCTCACCCCCTTCCCCATCCAAGCAGCAGCGTCCCGGGGCGGACAAAGTCCGTGTCTGTGGAGTTGAATGCTGCTGGAGATGGGCACGAGGTGCCCCCCCATTCCTTCTCGGGGTGCTCCCCACCAGCTGAGCCCTCTGGCAGGAAAGTGTTAATCCCACAGTATTTGAAGTTGAAAGCAGCCGCCTGTCCTCCCTCCAGCTCCCAGGCAACTGTCAGCCTTGCAGAGAAATAGCAGTTTTGTTTTGGAAATTGGCACTCGTTCCCCCTACAACTCCTGGAAATGAATTTGCTTTTTCCCCCAGCTGCAAATTTCTCCTTCCAGCCTCGTTGCCAGCGCGCCGTCAGCTGCCCCTGCTCAAAGGGCCCATTGTAGCTCGCTGGCACGAGCTGGGGAGGACTCTGCAGGGAGAATCGCTCCTGCCCGCGGCTGTGGGCAGGCGTGGGCGGCTGTGGGCAGGAACAGGCTCCTGCAGCATCCCAGCATCCTGCACTCTTGGCAGCCAACTCACTCCCATCCCACCGTGGCTGGGCTGGCACCCGCTGCCTCACTGGCAGGTGGGAAAGGTGCCTGTGGTTGGGGATGATGCTCGAGGTGTGTTGTCCATCCCGCCAGGAATCGGAGCTCGGTACCCGCTGCTCAGAGCATTACGGTCTTTTCTCTTCCTGCAAATCACAGTATCATTAAGATGTACTGAGAACGAAAGGATTAACATCCTTTCCAAGCCTTGGAGAGACAGCTCGTCCCTCCCAAACCAGAAGATTCCTGCTTTTTGCTTTCAATGTGAGGCTAAAAATAAGATCCCGCAGCACCAGGGGAAGCAGAAAGGATGTGACACACCAAGGGGTTCGCTTGTGTGAGTGCCCAGCCCCACACACATGGGCTTGGTGTCCTCAGTACTGGCCAAGTGGGTGGTAAAAATGAGCTCTAGACCTTTGTTCAAGGAAAACAACCAGAAAGGGGCTTCTTAGCCCATTTCATTCCTCTCAACACAAGAAGTGAGGGCAGAGATGCCTTTGCATCACCAGAATGCAAGGAAAAAGCTGTGCTGGGATTTGCTGAAGCACAGAGTGGCAGGTAAAGAGCAGATGCCTCAAGGAAAGTAGGAATGCTTGATAGAAATTCCAGTTGGATGGAAAAGTGGCTGCTTCCACCAGAGGTATCTAGGAAGGGGATCCATGTCTGGGTAGCGTGAGAATATTTGAAGTTAAGAAAAGCATTTCCATGGCTGTTGCTTTCAATCCTGTGGGAAAGCTGCAGGCAATGGATATTTTAACTATTACAGGGAGTTTTCAGCTGAGGCAGTCCTGCTGCACGACAGCGAAGCCTAGGATGCCAGTTCTGTGTGCTCTCCTGTGGTTTGCTCTCCAAAACCTGACATTTTTCCCTCTGACACCTTCCCCTAATTTCCTTCCAGCCTTATTTCTAGTTTCCAAATGGCACTTGAAGACAAACTGGTTTGAGCTACTTTTTGGGCAGCCAAACTTTCCAGTCCTTTGGAGCCAGTTTGGATAAGGAGAGGGGGGAAAGCAGGTGCTGGAGCTCCTTGGGTGGAAGTCGCTTTAGGGTCAAGGTGGTGTTGTCTCCTATTTTGGGTCACAGCACCGAGTTTAGCCAAGGCTTTATGTGGTCCCCCAGGAATTCGCTTTTTTTGAACCTGCTGTTTTGGACCTGTAGTAAAACTCCTACGGAAACAGAGGGGAGAGCAGCACAAGGAGTTGACAATCACTCTAGAAAGGCAAAGTGGGAGGGTATTTGTACCTCCAGCCCCAGCCACTCTGGGTTTGCCCATGCCCCCAGACACCATCCGGGGACACGCTGTGCTCAGGGACCCGCGCTTCCATGGCGAGGAGAGGAGGCTGGGCTCCATGTGGTGGGCACAGCTGCCCCGACCCTCCTGATGCCACCCATGTACCCCACAGTGCGATGGGACCCTGCTAGACCTGAGCAACACGTCCCTGGAGGGCATTGCCGTCCTCAACATCCCCAGCATGTATGGGGGCTCCAACCTGTGGGGCGAGACCAAGAAGCAGCGTGGTTACAACCGGCTGGGCAAGAAGGCACCAGAGAAGCTGCCTGGCACAGTGGTCACCGACGCCAAGGAGCTGAAGTTCTGCGTGCAGGGTGAGTGGTAGGGTTAGCACAGGGGCACTGGGCACCCACTGTCTCTGGAGCAACAGCACTGGAGGAGTTGTTGTCAGCTCGGTGTCTTTTGGGGTGCCGTGGTGACCCCACAATAAGGAGGAGGAGCTGGAACCCAACTGCAGAGCTGGCACCAAGGGCTTTTGTAAGCGTCTTGCCAGGCTGCACCACAGCGCTGCCAGCCTGGATGTAGGGTTTGGGAGCAGCACAGTGCCCACGCTGAGCCCAGCTGGCACCTTGCACCCGCTACTGAGGCCACCGGAGCCGTCGCTGCGGGCAGGGAGAGTGCTGGCAGCGTTCCCCAGTGGGGAGTAGTGGGGTAGAAAGCAGCCAGCAAAACAGGCAAGGTGCCTGGGTTTTCCACCCACCACCTCCCACAGCCTGGGGCTGGGCTGGGAATCAGCCCCCCTGTGATGTGGCTGCCAGAACAGTGGTGTCACATCCCAGACTGTCACTGTCTGTCCCTTGCTGCGTGAGCCAGGGGCAACAGGCTGCAGGGAGCAGGGCAGAGCACAAGCCAGTCCCAAAGGGACTGCAGGGTACATCCCCCCTCCTGGGTGGGCGAGAGGGCATGGGAGGCTCAGAGGACTTCTCAGGGGTAAGAGGGGGTGTGTGTGAAAGAGGACCCTGAAGCAGAGAGCTGCACCAGTGTCGGGTGTCCTTGCTGGCAGCCCAGCAGAGCAGGATGAGCTGTGAAAAGAGGCGATACCCTGGGATTTGAGCAGATTGCTCACAGCGAGGATTCTGCCTTGTGTGCTGGCTTCTGGGGAGCTGCAGCACCCCAGGGCAACCAGGGAAGAGGCGTCACCATTTCATACGCTGCAAACAAACAGTCAAAGGGCTGGTGGGGATCTGGGCTGGCACCCTGCAGCCATGCAGGCCCAGGTGCTGTTTCAGACCAGGAGTACTTTTGCTCCAAAGATTTTGGATAGCAGCATTACCCAGCGCTGGAAACACCCAGCTTGGTGGTCTCGGGACACAGAGGACATCTGGCTAAATCCCCACAGTGCCACCAGCCGCGCTGTGCTTCAGGACAGCCAGCAGCCCTGGAGGTTTCGAGTGAGGGCAGAAGGCGGGGGATCCCTGGGGATGGGGAGAGCAGCTCAGATCCCTCTCTCTTGCAGACCTCAGCGACCATCTCCTGGAGGTGGTGGGGCTGGAAGGCGCCATGGAAATGGGGCAGATCTACACGGGGCTGAAGAGTGCAGGGAAGAGACTGGCCCAGTGTTCCTCCGTCATCATCAGGTATTTGTCACCTTCACAGCTGAGCGCCCGACCGGCAGTGAAACCTGACACCTGTGTCACCCCCGTCTCTCCTTTGTGCCCCGCAGGACGTCCAAGCTGCTGCCCATGCAGGTGGATGGGGAGCCCTGGATGCAGCCGTCCTGCACCGTGAGTCCCCAGGAAGGGGGCAGGAAGCCGGGCTGGGCAGAAGGGGCTGGCAGGATGGTGGGATGGGGCAGGAGTGGCTGGCAGGATGTCGGGATGGGGCAGGAGGGGCTGGCAGGATGGTGGGATGGGGCCGAAGGGGCTGGCAGGATGGTGGGATGGGGCAGGAGGGGCTGGCAGGATGGTGGGATGGGGCAGGAGGGGCTGGCAGGATGGTGGGATGGGACAGCCTTGGCTCCTGGAAGCAAAGCCCCTGGATGTGGAGGGAGGCTCTTTCGCTTGCCGGTGGGCGGCCGCCGAGCCCGGCCGGCTGTGACTGCGCCGCGGCAGCCCCGGACTCGGGCCACGCCCGTTTCTCGGTGGATGGGCGCTGCAGCGTTCCTCCCTGCGGGAGCTGCAGTAGGGTCCCCTACTGGGATGCGCAGAGGAGAAATCCTCTTCCCATCCCACCACTATCTGGACATGATTCCAGAGCTCTTCACCCCGGTGCTGAGCTGCTCTCAGCTCCACGGGGTCACTCCTGAGGGTCCTGGGGCTGGAGGGTGCCTGGAAGGGCTCAGGGCCCTCTTACTGAGCTGGGTTTTTCTACTTCTTGTTAGGTCAAGATAACACATAAAAGCCAGGTGCCCATGCTGCTGGGGCCCCCCCAGAAGAGCAGCTTCTTTTTCCTGAAGAGGAGAAGCCGAACTCGGGATTAGAGCAGCATCCAAGGGTCCACAGCCTGGAGGCACTCAGCGTCCCAGCCACCTGCCTGATGCAGGGGTCCCCAAATCCCCATTCTGCGGCGGGGACAGAAACTCCCCCTCCAAGCCCAGCGGGGATTATTTCTCCTGGGAAGGCCTTGTAGGCTCCTTCCTGATCACCACGAGCATCCTGTCAAGCTGGGATGGAAGAAGGGGGAGAAGGCAGGCTGGCATGCAGGGAGCACATTTGCTGGAGCAGCACTAGGACTGGGATTTTTTTTCCCCTTTATTTAAATACCCTCCAGCCAAGCTGCCAGTGAATGTGCTCCAGAGGCAGCGCCAAGCTCCACTTATTTATTTATCATCCTCCTGAAGACCACTCGGTGTCTCGCTGCACCGGCTTTCTGTCCCCCAGTCCTTGCAATGGGAGGAATTATTTATTTCCTTAGCCTAGAGAAGCCATCTGGGCCGCTCACCTCTGTGCTGTCGGGTTTGAGAGAGATGCAAAGAACCATTTCTGCCAGCCCGGTGAGCCACGAGGTGTGGAACAGGCTGGGGACAGACAGTGCACAGGGACAAGCGTGGGGTGGATGGGAGGAGACTGTGTTTTTACAGGGAAATGGCAAAAAAAGGGATTTTGGGGGGAGCTGCCCCAGTTCTGGGCTTTGCGTTCATATTTATGTATTTATTTAGCAAACTTTGGGGGGAGTCTGGAGATCAGCTTTTTAGGAGCGTGGATTGGACACAGACACCACCTCCCTCCTCTGCTGGCTGTCCTCCATGGCACCTCCTTCCACATGGACTTTCCTCTCTCCTAAAGCCTGCCAGCCTGTGTCAGGGGCTGGAGACCCTGGGGACAGACATCCAGAAGCTCTTCTCTGCTTGAGAGTGTCCCCACCACCTTTGACACATCTCCCAACGTGCTCCGCCAGGCTGGTGCTGTCCCTGTGAGACAGGTGCTGCCTCTGATGCTCCCAGGCTGCAGGAAGTGGGGCACAGTGATTGCACCTCGGTTTCTCTATGGCCAGGTCTCCCCACAACCCACTCCAAATCCAAGAAGCCTCTCAGGTGTTGCTGCCTGCACGGCTGCTGGGGCCCACTGGGATGCTCAGGCATGTTTTGGTGGCATCACCCATGGATGGACAGATCAGGGCATGCAGCTTCTCTCCAGGATGCACAGGGACCAGAAAACAGATGTGTGTGGTGGTCTGAATGTACTCCCCAGGAGCCAGGAGTTGGCAAGACTTGCCCATGGCAAGGGCTGCTGGTTGCTTCTGCAGTCACCCACTGCCTCCAGCAGGATACAACCACATCCTGAATTACCCCTGCTCCCAGGCAGCTCCCTTAGGGCTGGTGGAGGCTCCTGTGCTGCTGGGAGCAAGCTGGGAGCGGTGTGTGCCCCATGGATGTCACTGCAGGCAGGAAAACTTTTGCTTGTCCCCACCATGTCCCTGCCACAGGGCTGGGACAAGTCACCCTGTCCTCCCCAGTTTCCCAGTGCCCACTCAGTCCCTCCTGATGCTGCAGGTCCCCATGCAAGAGCATTCCCCTGGCAGAGGGTGCTGCCATCACTGTGTTTCAGAGTGAGCAGTGAGCTGCAAGGGACCTGTTTGTGACCTGTGTACACAGGCACGCGTCACCCGCAGTGCACAAATCCACCCTCCTCCTCCTCCTCCTTGTCCCCCGAGGCGGCTGTTTATGAGTAGCCAGGTGAAAGCAGATGGAGCGAGGCCAAACAAACCCCAGGTCCCACAAACCAGCTGCCTCCGTTTGCCCAGCCCGTTGCCAAGGGCAGGAGTGCCTCACAGCCCTGCATTTGGGGAGGGTGAAAAAACCACCTCCGCCATCTCCAGAGCTTTGCCAGCGGGAGGGTGACAGGTTTGTTCCGTGGGATGGCAGCACACAAGGTCAACAGGTTTGGTTCCATTTCCCTGCCCACTCACCCTCAGCCCAGGGTTTTATCCCAGAGCCTGCATGAGCCAGCAGTGGTTTCCCTGCTCCTTGCCCCCTGTCACAGTTTGCTGGGCTCCGGGCAAAGAGCAGCACTGGGGTCTCTGCTGCGGTTTGCTGTCGGTGGTGGCGGAGCCGGAGGAAGCAGGAGGGCATTGTGCCTGTGCCTGCACCCCTGGGTCTGGCAGCACCAGGGCTGAGGAGCTGAAATCCAGGGCTGAACGCTCAGCCACGTCCTGCGGGGCACAGGGGAGCCCAGGGCCACCGCTCTGGGCCAGTGGGACGGTGATACACCAGCACCACTCTGCCAGGCTCCAATCCAGATGTCCCCTCCGCTGGCCAGGGAGATGAGCCCTGCCACCTGGCCCAGGGGACCCAGCTCCAGTCTGCTCTCACACTGCCAAAGGCATGGTTCCCTGGGCCTGCCAGCTCCCAACCGCCTTAGTCTGATGGTGCAAAGGTCCCGAGGCCGGGAGGGACCCACAGAGGCCGGGACTTCAGCTGAGCTGTCCCCGGCTCCAGGGACGAATACGCCGTGCAGCTGAGGGGCACTCGAGGCTGTAATCCCCCCCCATTCCCCAGTGTCTCCCAGTTCCCAAGTGCGTGGGATGGAACCAAACCCCCAAACAAGCCCCTAGACGCTGGTGCTGCACTGGGGGACCCCTGAGAGCTGGGGAACGCCACTCCCACGGGAGCCCCAGCCCACTCCTCCCTGTGTGTGTGTAGCCGTGGTTGCCTGCATGGAGTGGTGTCCGTAGCGTAGCGCGTGTTGCCGTGTACACCTGGGCTGCCGTGGGTTTGCCTCCAATAAAGATGGTAATGAACTCCTCAACTCCTGCGGTGCACGGGGGTGATTCCTGGCCAGGCGTGGCGTCCCCACCTCTGGGAACTAAAGGAGATGGTGCCCAATCCCGGGTGCCGGGGCTGAAGGGGTGCTGGCAGCAGCAGCGCGATGGAGCGGTGCTCGGTGGGAGCTGCATCCGGCTAAATTTGGAGCTTGCGAATTTTTTTTTTTTTTTCCTCAGTGGGGTCTAAATTTAGCAGGCACCGGTCACCATCCCACCTCCCAGCCCTGGTTCTCCAGGGGTTTCGGCTCTTCCTGTGACCTCCCACCGGCCTGTCCTAGAGCTGCACTCGGCCTCATCACCTCACCCGTGCTGAGCAGGGGTGCTGAGCAGCCCGCAGACGGTGCGGATCTGCAGCTGATGTGGGGTGCCCACTGTGCCCCCCAGCTCTGCAGTGACCCAGCTCAGCCCCTCTGCGCTCCCCGGCCCGGGTTTTGCCACCCGCCCGCCCATGTGTCATCTGCTAATTTTACCTGCAGTGATTTAATCCTGGTTGCCTTTGTGCAGAGGGGAAGTGAGAGCACGAGTGCCTGCAGAGCCCCCCGGGAGCGGCCCCCAGCAGCAAGGACACCCCGTGCCCTGTGTGCTTCCTCCCCTGGCACGCGGTGTATCCCAGCAGCCCCCCCATCATTCCGCCCGGGACACGAAGGCAGATGAGCTACCTGCCGTGACCACCATCAGCCCTGGGGGCTGGAGGTGGCCCTGGAGGGCTTTGGGAGCTCATTAGTAACCCAGCATCGACAGAGGAGTTCCTGCCAGCAGCCCAGAGACACGCTGGGCAGCTCTCCCAGGACACTGACAAGCCCACGACCTGAGGATTTCAAGCTGGCCAGGACATCTCTGTACTGACAGGCTTCCTAGTCCCTGGGCAGCTTCCCAGGATCCGAGCAGAAGGTTCCTCTCCTTCCTAAGCCGAGATGTGCAACATGTAACCAAACACCTTGGTTTTGCCTTCTCCAGCAATAACTTCCTAGTCTCCCTCCACAACAATGTGAGGCCTCTGCACAGCCCATTTATCTTGTGCAAAGTGCTGCGTCCTCCCTGAGCAGCCACCGACAGGGCCCCATGGCAGGTCTCACCACCTCGTTACAGGTAGGGAAACGAAGGCACTTAGCAGGGAAATGCTGCAGTGGGGGGCCTGGCAGGCACCCAGTAGCACCACTCTGTCCTAAATTCGTTCCCAAACCTCTGGGACTCTTGGGTGTGTGTCCAAGGGTGTGCTTGGAGGGGTCCGTGGCAGGGGCAGGCCCAAAGCTGTCCTTGCAGGTGGGAACTAATTTTCCCATGTCCCTTTTTAAAGGCAACTCTGGCTCCAGGGTGCCTGCAGGGGCAAGGCTGCCCAAATCAGTACTCAGGCATGGGTTAGCCCTGGCCTCGCAGGGGGTGCCGTGTGACGCTGCCTTCCTCGTGTGAACCACCTCCCAAGAAAGCAGAGGGGACCCCACGGCCTGCGAGGCCCAAGGTCCACCCCATCTACACGGCTCGCTGTGTGGCAGGTTCTTGGGCACGTTGTGCACGGACACGGTCCTTCCTCGCCATCCTGGACCCGGACCAACCCGAGGGTTATCCCACCAGCTCTCCCACCCTCAAGGCCGCCCGTTAAGTCCCCATCCCCGCTCTTGCAGAGGGCCGCGGCCCCTTTAAATCCTGCGCTGCCCCGGCCCCACCCGTCAGTCTTTTCCCCCTTCTATTTTTTTATGAATGAAAAACGTTCCGGGCGGAGCCATGCAAATCGCGGCGCGCCCATTGGCCGCCTCCGCCCCCGCCCACTCAGCCGCTCTCAATGGTGCTCGGCGGAGCGGCGCGCGGGCGGGCGCGGGGCGGCCCTGCAGCCAATCAGAGGGCGCAGGCCGCCGAGCGGCGGCACGCCATTGGCCAGCGCGGAGGGTAAACAAGCGGCGCGGGGCGGGGCGCGGCGGAGGCCGCTGGCTCGGGGCTTGCGGGCCGGCGCAGAGCGGCAGCGCGGTGCCCGGGCTCGGAGAGGCGCCGCGCCATCCCCGGCCCCGCTCCCGGCTTGCCCCGCTGCCGCTGAGGCTGCGGCGCCCCGGCCGGGTACGTGGGGGCCTGGCGGCGGGGCGCAGCGCGGCCGGGGCCTGGGCCTGGGGCGGGGGCGGTGTTTATGAATGGCGCGGGCCGCGCGGTGTGAATGGCGGGGGGCGCGCGCGAGCGGGCGCTCGAGCGCGCGCTCGGGGGAGAAGCGGGGCGGGGGGGGCGGAGTTTATGAATGGGGCGCGCGGGGCGGCGTGGGAACGAGCGCGGCTGCGGCGCGGCCCCGCAGCGCCGAGCGCGGTGAGAGGGGAGGGGGGAAGGGAAGGGAAGAGGGAAGGGAAGAGGGAAGGGAAGAGGGAAGGGAAGGGGGGCGAGGCGAAGCGCGGCCCGCCCGCCCCGCTGCCTCCTCCCGCTCCCACGGCGCGTGATGTCACGGCCGTTTCTATAGAAATTAGGTGACATCACGAGCCGGGGGGCTGCGACCCGCCACGGCAGGAGCGGGCCGGCTCCCCGGGGAGGCGTGGCGGCCCCGCACCCGCACCGAGCCAGCCCCGGGGGTGGCAGGGGCCAGGGGCTGACCCCTCCCCCTCGCCGTCCCCTCCACCCCCCAGCCGCGCACCTGCCGGAGCCCGGGCGGGACCCCCCTTCCCGGGCCGGCGTCGATGCTGAGCGGGCCGGGGGCACTGCCTGCTTCCCCCGCACCATGGACGGCTTCTACGACCAGCAGGTTCCCTTCATGGGCCCCGGGGTAAGTTTGCCCACCCTGATCCCTGGTGACACCTTCCTCCCCGACCTTGGGGGACACCCCTTCCCCATCCTTGGAGCACCCACTCCTCATCTTTGGGAGTACCACCCTTGTCCTTGGGGGCTGCCACCCTCACGGGCAGCTGTCGCCCTGTTCCTTGCAGAAGTCCTGCACAGAGGAGGGCCGAGGCCGGCTGGGGTCCGATAGGAAAAGGAAATTTTTGGAGACTGACCTGGCCCATGACTCGGAAGGTAGGCAGGGCTGGCCTGGGTGGCCATGGCCTCTCAGCGGCCCCCTGAGACCACTCGCCTTGCGTTGTTTTAGAAATAATCCTGCAAATAATGGCAGTTTTATTTATTCTTCTGTGGAGCACATAAGTCTTTCACTCTGTTCCAGAGCTCTTCCAGGATCTCAGCCAGCTCCAAGAGGCCTGGCTAGCTGAAGGCAAGTCTTCACCTCCGCCTTTTTGCCATGTAAAATCTCTCTGCAAGCGTTTTTTTGAGAACTGAAAACGCCATAAACCCACTTTTTTGTTTGTTTTTTTTAGCTCAGGTCCCCGATGACGAACAATTTGTCCCAGATTTCCAGTCTGACAACTGTAAGTGATTGTTCCGGGTTTTTGTTCTCTGGGGGTAGATGTTTGGGTGCCTGTGCAAACATTTGAACTGGGTTTGGAGTAGCTTCCTTGGGAAAGCAGTTGTTCCTGGGGCTGAAACGTGGAATCATGGGCTTTTGGGAGAAAGCACGTGTGGTTTGGGTGCATCGAGATGAAACGTGCAATGTCCTGTCTTTTGTTAATGGGGAAAATTATGGCCAAATGCACGGAAATATCTCTAGCTGCTCTCTGGGTTCCTCTGAGACGCGATGCTTGTTCGTAGCGAGGTGGATTCGCTTCTAAATACTCCTTTTCCCTTTCAAGTGGAAGAGATAACCCGTGCTGGGCTGCTTGGTTAGCCACAATCTCTGCAGTTTCTAGAGCCTTTTAGAGTCTTGGCCCAGCGCTGTTGGCAAGAGCAAGCCTGAGCGGTGAAATTTGAGCCGCTTTAAGCAGCATTAATCACTGGCAAGCCAGCGTCTTTAAAAGGAGGCCAGTGAAAATGCAGTCCCTCGTGAATTGCATAAGAGCGAGAGTTGGTTCTGAGCCGCGGGTGGTTGCCAGAGCGGGTTAGTGGCGAGGGCAGGGGCCGGGGAATGGCGTGTGGGGCTGGCGCAGCTCCGGGCGCTGCTCGCGGGCGTCGAAGGGTCGGTTGGAGGAGAAGGGGGAGGAATCAGGATGTTTTGAGTTGTTACCTGGCAAACACAAGTAGTAGCTTGGTGTCGGTGGCTGGGTTTTGCTGCTGAGCCAGACAGCTACGGAACTTAAAGGAAATCAAGTTTAGCCTGCAGTCGAACAGATTTTTCATTCCAGCTTTGTCACAGCATGCAGCGGGGTATCTCCTCTGACAGCAAATGCATGTTAATTATTGCTCTTTGATTACTTCGGAGTGGGAAACTTGCCATTAAGCCGGTCCAGACAGCCCAAGTTTCAGAAGTGTTTTTTTCCCCTGTCTCCCCTGAGATAAAAGGCGAGCCCAGAGTCAGAAACACAACGGTCTGTTGACATCCCCAGCACAGCCCAGCAGCTCTTGCTCGGAGCAGTAGAAACTGCAGTGTGCGTGGGAGGGTGGCTCTTGGAGCTGAAGCTGTTTCCAGTGCCTTTTGGCAGTCTCTTTTTCCTTGTAACCTGAAGAGCTCAGAGAGGAGAGACAAACTTTTCTGGGTGATGCAGAAGAAAGAGGAGGAAAAGAAAAAGGCATTTATTTGGTCAGGACTCTTAAAATGTTCTGACCTGCTCAGCCTGTGGACCTGGTGTTGAAACGCCTTTGTCAGTTGAGAGATCTGCCTGCACGACTCCCTGCAGCAATAACCTTGCTTAACTTTCCTGGGGAGAGAAAGCAAGGGTTTCTCTTGCTGCTGGGATTGCTGGCTGTGGGGGGGGCTCAGACTGAGGAAGAGGGGAATGGGAAGCCCAGCTCTTCCATCCCTGCACTAGAGAGAGTTCACAGAGGAGAGAAACTCCAGTTTTGAGCTATGTGCCACGTAGAAAGGGAGAGAAGGAGGACTCTGGTGCAGCTGTGGTCTGCACCCAGCTTTCACTAGCAGGGACATGCTGCCTTCCTGGGCTGGCAATCACATTGGAGTTCGGCATCCGTTAGCTCCCAGGGAGAGGTAAATGCCCCCTCAGTCCCCACAGATGCTTGTGGACGTGTGTTGGACTCTGTTTCTGCAGTTGTGTAGCTCCACGCCTTTTCCCTGAGGGAACTGCTGCTCTCTTATCCTGAGCAAACTTCAATCTTGTGCCCCATCTTGCATTCCCAGGGCCAAGCTTCCTTGGCACAGCAGCAAAAAGGGACAAACCAGGCTCAGTTTGGGCCCCATGCAATGGGGAGCATTGCCGCATGTGCCACGTGGAGTCTTGGAGATGCTCAGAACTGCAGCATCCTTCTTGTCTTGCTAAAACCCCCTCATGGCTGCATGCAGCTCTGCTACTGCCCACTCTCTGTTCCCGACGCCGTAGCCAAGATCCCTGGCAGGCAAGGGTCTTAAAGTTGGGGCTTGGGAGCAAAATAATCTGGAGGGCAGTGGGTCTCTGTGCTGGGGAGGAAATCCCTCCGTAGGGAAAGCAAGGCTACTCCAGATGAGGGATGCATTGTTCTCAGTGCACTGGACTGAGTGGCAAGAGGCCAGATTCCGTGCTTCTTAGTTGCCCAGGGAGGTGATGGATCCTTCCATGAAAACGAGGAGGCTGTGGTGACTCTGCAGAGTTCACCATGCTGGCTCTCACGCTGCACCCCTGACCAGGTATGGGGGTGGGCTCACCAGCAATGTGGTCGTGTGGCCAAGGGTGTACGTACAGTGTTATGCCTCCACTGGTTGTTTAAGGACCTGGGAAGTGATGGGATCATGCTGAGGAGGTGGGATCATGCTGAGGAGATCAAGCACCACAAGAAGTGATTTGTTCCCAGGGTACCTGTGGCCTCCCTGTGCAGGCAGCACGTGGCAGCAGCCACGGGCAGGGCACGGAGTTTCTTACACACCAAAATGAAAGAGGGAGGTTTGTTTGTGAGGAAGAGTTGTTTAAACAAAGGAAAGCAGGAGCCTGGCTTCTATTTCTGCCTCCTCTCCTGGTGTGACCTTGGGTGCGTCCTGTAGCGCCGGGGGATGGAGGGGCAGGCGCGGAGCTCGGCTCCCAGGTGACGGCTTGAGCGGGTGCCAGTGTCCCCGGGCTGGACGTGGTGGTTTGGTTGCCTTCCCCTTGCCTCGTTCAGTGGAAGCCAGTGTTGCCCAAGCTTAGTCTCGGGGAGGTCCATTTATGCCAATGGGTGGGAATAACCTGCCCTGTCCTCCACCAAGGGATTCACTGGGAATTCAAGGCCTCGAGTGGCTTTGCGGTGTCATCCTTGGCTGACGGTTGGCGTTAGGGGCATTTCCAGTTTGGCTGCTTGTATGGCACTGCGGGGGTTTGCCTGAGCTCCCCCACCCAGCTCCCCTCCCGGCTGGGCACAGCAGTGGCATGTGTGGCTGGTCCCTTGCCCAGCCTCCCTGGGGTCCTTCCATCCCGAGGGGCTGCCGGGCACCCACGGTGTCCTCGCTGCTGCTGAGGCTCAGCCTTGGCGTGGATCTGCCAACACAACGTTCTCCGGCCCCGTCTGTAGTTGAGCTGCTCCCTCTGCATATTTTTATATATTTTTTTAGCTTTTAATTATAGTGCCGAGGGCAGGACCGGAAAGGGTAAAAGTGCTTGTGCACCCAGAGTTCCTTTGAGGTGTTGGGTGCTGGGGCAGGGCAGCTCCTCCCATCTGGCTGCTCGCTGCTGGGACCCAAACCCAGCGCCTTTCCCCCCAAAAGCTGCACCACTGGCCTCGGTGCCCCCTGGACTCCTCCAGCCTCGCTGGCCGTGAGCTTGGCTGAGGAGCGAGTCCTGCTGAGCAGCGCCGGCCGGCCCTGCAGTGTTTGTGTAAGGAATCCAAACGTTGCACAGAGCCCGGGCTTGGACAGCTGGTCTCTGTTAGGATCTTAAGGCTCATTTCCCTTTTTTTTTGAATGGCAGTGCTAAGCTCTGGGGAAATTTTTCCTTTCTTTTTTTTTTCCTCCCTCAGCCACATGAATGGAGCACTACGAAGTGTTTGTGAATGGAGGGTGGTGCCTGCTCAGGGACTGGAGGCTTTTTTTTTTTTCAATGAATAACCAGACCCCATTGTACGACTGGCGGAAAAACAACCCGCTCCAACAACACGGAGCCTGTTTGGAGAGCCATGCCCGCGATAGGCAGCTGGAGCCCTTCCAAAGCCAGTTCCCCTTTGCTTTCCCATGGCTCATGGGGTGCCTGTGCTTTGCCGCTGCCATGCTTGGCCCCCTTTTAAGGCTGGAAATGCTGAGAGTGGCAAAACCTCGCTGGGGAGGGGGGGAAGGAGGAGTGGGATAAATCCGGCTTGGGAGCGGGTGGAAGGCGTGTGGGGGGCTGTGCTGGCTCAGCGCTGGGCTTTGTGTTTCAAATCCTTCACGGGGAGGGGGGGGGTTTATGCCCTTGGTACCAGCTGTACTGAGGCCTTTCGAGGGGGGGATGGGTACAAAGGGGAGTCAGCAACTCTTTAAAGGTTTTGACAAATTAGGGGAGCAGCTAATTACCTGGCAAGCTGTGAACAGTTGTCCTGGAGCTATTTGCTCCTCTCCAGTGTAGCTGGGCTGTGTTTAGGCTTCACATGAAGCTAATACTCCACTTCCGATTAGTCTTGGCTCTCCTCTGAGGCACTATTTAGGTACAGCTCTCTGAGGTGCTTTCCCTTTCCTAGGGCGCCTGCTTTTAGAAATTAATTAGCTTAAGCATATATTACTCAGTTTATAATTATATATAGCAAGTGAGCTTGGGAGTGGGTGGAGAGGATTTGGGTTTAATGGGATGTTTGTCACTTGAGCTCATACAATTGTGGGACCCTAGGAGTGGATCCCATTGGGCCACCTTGGCTGCAGGAAGGTGGATCCCACTTAAAAATTCTGGGATCGGGTATGCCCCTGTGAGGGCGAGTGGGTTGCTGTTTACGAGCTCTTGGAGCTCTGGTCTGTCGAGCCCCCTCACCCCTTGCTCTGTGTCTCAGGCAGGCAGCCACTGCCTGTGGTTCTTGGGCTCTTCACTTGCTGGGGAGCTGCTGGCCTGGCCACAGCACGTGTCTCATCCAAGGCTGCTGTCGAGCTGCCTGTTGCCCTCTCACAGTCCTTGCTCTGCCCCTCTTGGATCCCAATGGAGAACGATTCCCCTTCTGAGAACTGTCCTGGGCTGCTGTGACTGTCCCAACTCTGCCCTCCCCTGCCACCCTGGCTCACTTCTCCGCTGGTGCTGGGGTCTGGCAGGGCACCATATTGCCCCGGTTCAGTTGCCCGGTGCTCCCAGGGCATAATTCAGCACCTTATTCCCAAGCAAAGAGCTGATGCTTGCAGGGGTGATGTTCCCATCGCCCTCTCCCCTGTGGGTGAGCCTGTGTCCTCCTCGGTGTCCTTGCAGTGGTCCTGCACGCCCCACCTCCGGCAAAGATCAAGCGGGAGCTGCCCAGCCCATCCTCGGAGCTGTCATCGTGCAGCCACGAGCAGGCTCTCTGTGCCGGCTATGGGGACAAGTGCCTCTACAACTGCTGGTAGGTAGCACGGGGACACGGCTGCCTGCAGAGCCCCCAGGCGCTCTGTGCCACGCGGTGCTGTCCTCGCCGGTGCTGCCCTCAGCCCCTGGCCCATCTCCTTTGGCAGTGCCTACGACAGGAAACCCCCCGCCGGGTTCAAGCCATTAACGCCGCCCGCCACACCGGTGTCCCCTGCGCACCCCGGCCCGGCCCTGCCACCGCCGCCACCGCCGGCCCCGGCCGTGCCAGCGGCTGCCCATGGGGCTGCCCCGGCCCCTCACGCGCTGCAGGAGCAGCGGCAGCAGCCGCCCTTCGCCGTGCCGCGGCCACCGCACCCGCCCATGCACATGCCAAAGATGATGTCTGAGAACCAATACCCCACAGAGCACAGGTAAGGCGTCCCCAGAGACCACAGGAATCCTGCGGGGCTTTGTGGGGACTCTTGGTGTGGGTTGGTGGTCGCAAAGCGTGGGGAAGAAAAAGAAACGCTTGTGCCTTTGTTCCCATGCTGCGGTTGCAGTTGGTGGGCCAAATGTTGCTTCCTGTGGTCCCACGTGGCAAAACTTGCCACTTCCTACCGGGATCTTGTGGCTCTTTCTCCTGCTAACAGGGAACTGCTCCTTCCAGTCCCAGAACATTGGGCAGAACCTTTACCTCCCTCTTGGGAAATGCTAGGGATGCAGAGGCTGCCTCCTGCATCCACCCCTGTTCCAATGGGTGATGGTCCTGAGTCAGGGCTCTGCTCTCCTCGTTCCCACTGCACTGTAGCTCTGCCTCCCAAGCCAAGCCCCGCTGGGCTGTGAGCTGTGACCATCTCTGTGGAGCTGTGACCATCTCTGTCCTGCCCATGTGCACCCAGGCTGGGGGTGGTCCTGAGCTCCCCCATGCGCTGCATGGCATCACCATGATTTTGTGGGCTGTGGTGGGAAACCCCTGTTCCCTCCTTCCTCTCCAAGCTGTGGCTTCATTCCCCATCACTCCCACATCCCTGGAGGCTTTTCCAGTCCCCTCCCTCACCCTGGGTTTGCTCCTATGGGTGCTCATAGTAGGTGCTCTGCTTGTGGCCTCTGGATGCCCTTTGCTGTGACAGCCACCATGTCACCCCTGTGGGAATCGGACGAGATGTGGCAGCCTGGCAAAGGCCATGCAGTGGGGCCACGGAAGCCCTTGGAATGTGCCCACAGCAGGCAAGCATCCCTCCCCAGCAGAGCGGGGCTCCGGGTGACCTTCAGGCTATGCAGGGGGCTGGCTGCGACCCCTTGGGAAGCACTGTGCCAGCACGGGGCTTGGGTTTCATTCAGGAAGGGCAGAGGGACATGGCTCGGAAATGGAGTAATCCCAGCCCGGCAGCTGGGAGAGCTCCGGTTACAAAGCCAAATGGTGCAAGGCCGGCTGAGAGGAGCCGGCACGGAGATCCAAGATCACCTTTCAAGGTGCCGGAGGACGAGGGGATGTGGCAGCACCCCCTCGAGATGGTCCCTCATCCATCGCCACCAGCAGAAACCGTGCTCTCAGACCAGTGGTGGCAGCACCACGGAGCCCAAAATAGTGCTCCCTGCTGTCGAGTTCAAGGTTTAATCCCAGCTGCGCAGGCGGATTAGCAGCCGGCTGGAGCTGCGGGGTGGATTTGGCTTTGCGTAAGCACCCACCCATGCACAGCATCCCTGGCCCCTGCCCCCCACACTGGGGACAGATTTTACTGGTTCACAGAGATAGGAGTGTTGGGGGGTGGTTTTTGGTTCCTCTCCAGATACCTGAAGGCCAGATGTGATGGCCCATGTGTTATCCTCCTCCTCCATCTTGGGGTCCTGAGCGCTTGGAGGGGCACAGGGCTTCTCAGCACCCCACTGGGTCCCCATGGGATGAGCCCCTGTGGTGGCTGTGTGTCTGAGGAACCGTCCCAGCCTGCTGTGGGTGCACCCTGGGAGCACCCCAGGCTGAAGGCACCCAGCTGTCAGTCAGGCAGTCCTGGTCTGGGGTGGGAGCCAAGAGCAGGGCTGACCCTCCCACTCCTCAGTAATGCCGTGTCCTTCTCCCCCAGGTTTCAGAGGCAGCTGTCTGAGCCCTGCCACCCCTTCCCGCCGCAGGCTGGGGTCCCGGGGGACAGCCGCCCCATCTACCACCGGCAGCTGTCAGAGCCCCTGGGCCCTGCTGCCCCTCGCCCCCCTCAGGGATTCAAGCAGGAGTACCATGACCCTCTCTACGAGCATGGCGGCCCTGGCCTGCCCGGTCCCCCTGGCCACAGCTTCCAGCCCCCCATGGGCATCAAGCAGGAGCCTCGGGACTACTGCATTGACTCAGGTGGGTGCTGGGTGGGGTCATGCCATTGACACTCCAAGGAGCAGAGCATCTCTGCCATCAGCATGGCAGGTGCAGGGTTGAGCCTTGGGCAGTGGGTGCTGTGTCACCCTGGGGCTCCTGTGGTGCTGGGATGCTGCTTTGCCTTTTTTCTTTCCTCTCTTTCCTCCTTTTCCAAAGCCAGAGGATAGAGCAGGCGTTTACCTGATGCCAGTGGTGTGGTCAGTGCTGTTGCCACAGGCTGGGGCACCCACGGCGCCTGGCGGGTCCCCCCTTGGCTCTGGCCTAGGGCCAGCTGTGACTTCTGCCTGCTGGACCCTACCAGCATCACGGAAAAATCCTCTAATCGCCTTAGGACCTAAAAATACCCCAGCCTCGGGATCGAGGGTGGCACAGCCAAGCAGATGGTAGGGGAGGCGGAGCAGTGCCTCCCTTCATGCGGGGCCTGTGAAAACTCCAGCTCACTTAGCCCATGCTCCAGTCTAAATTCCGGTGCCACCCCAAGTCATACTGGGCTTTTTTCCCCAATGTTGAGGGTGGATGTGGTAGACCCAGGGAGGGAGGAAGGTTCCCAGACTTCACTGCAGGATGTGCTCGGGGTAAAGAATATGCTGCCGAATCCATGGTGGCACCCACAGGGTAATGTTATTTCCATTTCCCTCTCAGAAGTGCCTAACTGCCAGTCCTCGTACCTACGGGGGAATGTCTTCCCCAACAGCCATGACGGTGAGTGACCCTCCTGCTCTCCTGCTCTCCCCCATCATGGCCCCATCCCACCCCTCCCTTGGCACCCAGCACTCCCTGGGCACCCTGAAAACACCCACGAGAGCACTGTGGGGCCTGTGAGAGCCGCGTGTGCCAGCCCCAAAAGCAGCTGGCGGTCCCTGTGAGCGTGCTGTGAGGGCACGGCAGCGCCGTGTAATCTGGGATAATGCTCCTGACAGAGCTGCTAATAGGGTTTGGGAGCAGTGACGGGGGCAGAGCTGCGCAGCACTCAGCCACTGAAATAGCTGGGAATGGGTCTGCTCCCAGAGCTGCAGATGGGGTCCTGTGCTGGCTTGGGCCAAGCCAGGGTTTTTTAGGGTCCAGCCAGGGTAGTGGAGGGGCCCTATGCTCACCAAGGGTCTTTTCCTCGTAGGATTTTCATATGAAAAGGACACACGATTGTATTTTGATGACACGTGCGTGGTACCCGAGAGGCTGGAGGGTAAGAATCTGGCCCTGGAGGAGGCCTGCGGGGGAACCGGGGCTCGTGGAGGACGATGTGGGGATGCTGGGATCTGCAGTGCCTGCCTCATAAAGCCAGGCAGTGCTGGCACTGTGCTCTTGAGAGCTGCTGAGAATCATCCCACGTGGCAGCTTGGCATCACTGCCACGTTCCATCTCTGTCCCTGACACCTACGTGCCTGCAGCACCATCCCCAGCACCTCTCCCCTCTCCCACCCCATGGCCTGGTCCTGCTCAGGTGTCTCGGCACAGGGGTGACCCGTGTTGTTGTACATGCCCCCTGCTGGTGACACAGCCTGGGAGGAGCAGAGCCAGGGTGTTTAACCAGGTGTCTTGGTGCGGGCAGGTAAAGTGAAGCAGGAGCCCACCCTGTACCGTGAGGGCCCTCCCTACCAGCGGCGTGGGTCCCTGCAGCTCTGGCAGTTCCTGGTCACCCTCCTGGATGACCCCGCCAACGCCCACTTCATTGCGTGGACCGGCCGGGGCATGGAGTTCAAGCTGATTGAGCCTGAGGAGGTAAGAGAGGTCCTGCCCTGGAGCTGGGGAGTTGCTGTGGGGATGCGGGAGTGGGCTGGATCCTTCCCGTGCAACAGCATCTTCCCACTCGTGCTTGAGGCAAAACACATATCTCTGCTCTGCAGTCAGCTCTAGAAATTTGCCTTTAGTATCTTCCACTGCCTCCTGGTGTGGCTGAAGATGGCAGGGGCCACCAGCCGTGGTGGTGTTGTCTCTATGCTGTGCCTTGCTGAGACCCAGGTTCTGCCATGGCTCCCTCCTTCCCGAGCTGCTCCCATCCTTTGCCCTGGGTTTCCATTGATGCCTTTTCCTGGTCTTAAAATCAAGAGTCAAACACTGTTAGAAGGGAAAAAGGGATTTTACCTTGGTATTTATTTTAAGGATCCTTAGGTGCAGACATCCACATCGAATGCACCGAAATGCACACCGCAATGCACACCCCCAAAAAGATCTGGTGTGACATTGTAGGTCTTACTAATTAGCCTATCTATCAAAAATTCCCCAATGAGAGGCTTGAATGAGCCTCCCTCCCCCCCAGGAACCTTCCACTGGATGGTTCTATCTTAATTTACAGAATGTGTTCTGGAGAGGACCTTGGGGTCTGGGGCACACTAACTTCTACCTACGAAGCTTCTAAAATGTTGAGTCTCTTAGCTGAACAAACAAATCCAAGAATGTAGGCAAAAAGCACTAAGAATACAGAAGTTGTAAAAAGGTGTAACAGGAGTATAAAAGAAAAGGCAAAAAGTCATCATGGCATCACCAGCAGCAGCTCTGCGCTGGCACATGGCCGTGCCGGATCCGTGCGGCTCCGCGGGAGGGTGACACAGAGGAAGAAGCTGTTTGGGGAGTAATTGAGAGCAGCTGTAGCCAGCACCGAGCTGCGCATTGTGGGTAATTACCCGTAATATCTCTTGCTCTGTGTGTGGAAACTGTGGTATTTTGAAGCAGCTTTTTTGGCAGGCTCTCCCTAATCAAATGGCTTTTGATTTGACCCCTGACTTGGTGGTGGCTGTGTGGTCACAGCCGGAGCATTTATCATGGCAGGCAGGGAACCACTCCCAGACCACGGTGACACCTTCGCCCCTGGCTGCCGCAGCCCCCCCAAACAAGCCTCTAGCCTGCATTTCAGTTGTGATTTCCCTTGAGGATCCCTGTTCAAGCCCCAGCCGGAGCCCTGATGGCTGCCACCTCTCTCCCCACAGGTAGCACGGCGCTGGGGCATCCAGAAGAACCGGCCAGCCATGAACTACGACAAGCTCAGCCGCTCCCTGCGCTACTACTACGAGAAGGGCATCATGCAGAAGGTGAGTGCCCCCCCTGCCACCCCGCAGCAAGGTGTGACCGTCCCCTGCTGCCCCAGGGTGCAGCAGAAGAGGGATTAGGTCTGGTGTGAGGTGTGTGGTGCTTCCCCAGGGCAGGGATGACGTTCAGGGCACCTCTCACGCCCTCCCTCCTCCTCGCAGGTTGCCGGCGAGCGGTACGTCTATAAATTCGTCTGTGACCCCGACGCCCTCTTTTCCATGGCCTATCCCGACAACCAGCGCCCTTTCCTGAAGACGGAGCCGGACTGCCCAGTGCCGGAGGAAGAGACGGTGCCGCTGACACACTTCGAGGACAGCCCGGCATTCCTCCTGGAGAAGGATCCCTGCGGCAGCCTTCCCTACGCGGAGGGCTTCGCCTACTGACTCGGCCGGCTGGCAGAGCCATTGGCACTAGCACATCCACCTGGGGCAAACACGGTTTTCTAAAGAATATTTTTGGCTGTTCGTAAGGAAAAAAACCAACCCAACGACAAACCACATGGGTGCACACACACGAATTCGAGGAATTTAAAACGCCCCACGTGTGTTGCTGCCGAATTCCCACCCTTCCTTTCCAAGGGCTAGTGCACAGGACTGCCCGTGGCTGGCACCTCCTGCCATGCATCAGTGTGATGTCTTGGGGCGCCGGCAGCCTAAAGTTGCAGTCTCTTCCCCAGGCCCTGGCTCTGGCAGTGCCCCAGGACTGGGCTGCGTGGCTACCGAGCCAATTGTCACGACAATCTGCTTTGCATCGAGCACAATCCGCGTAGCTGCCTTGTGTGGTGGAAAGGGCTTTGATTTGCACAGAGAGGAGGGATGCGGGGGGGCCGCCTGGGCCAGCACCCCGGGGCTGATGTGCGCAGCATCCTACCCCAACCCTGAGGAGCCTTCTGCCTTCTTCCTGAGCCCCCCTCCCCATATAACCCGTTGTTCCCATAGAACCTCCTGCATCCTCTCCGTGCCCTCAATCCTCCCCAGCTCTGGCAATGGGCCATGGGTTGCATTTTGGGGGAGGAGACCCTGACACTAACTCCCTCTTCGTTTTTGGGTTTTTTTTTTTTTTTTTGGGATGTTTTAGGAAAATACTAAAGGTTTCTAAACTGATTTTTGTAGATTTTTTGTATTTTAAGGCAAAGCTATTTTTTGCAGCCCGGCTGCTGTCCCTGGAGCCCCTGGGGACACCCCCATGGCTTTCCTGGTGGCAGGGGGAGCCCTCGATGCCCACGGCTTCCTGGGATGGCTGCCGAAGGATCTGGTCCACTCCATTTCACCACTCCAGTCCTCTTTCTCAGGGGAGCCAGGGCTGAACCCCAGTAGTGGCTCAGCTGCACTCCCCCTGCTCGGCATGGCCTCGGAGCTGGGCTGTAAGGCTGAGGTGGGCAGGGATGGGGGGGTCCCCCACCCCCCTTCCTCAGTACCCCACTTCCCTCCAGCTCCCCCCACCCCTTGCTGCACCTCCTAACACTCCTCCACCACTCATATATCCATACCTGCCTCTCCTGCACCAGGCTACATGTTTTGTTGTAAATGCTGTATAGGAATTTTTTCTCCTCATTAGTTAGCTTCGGTTGGAATTTTTGTTTGGGTTTTTTTTTTTGGTTGTTTTGGTTGGTTTTTTTTTTTTTTTTGTTGGTTTTTGGGGGTTTTTTTGTCTGGTTTTTTTTTGGTTTTTTTTTTTTTTTGGGAAGTATGAAGATTAACTCTACAACGACTTGGTTGCTTTCCCCATGGTGGCTGCAGTGGCTTGTACCCATGGGGAGCATTTGGTTTTGGGAACCCCACCTTGGGGACAGGTTTTTAACCATTTGCTCGGTGTGGCAGGTCTGCAGTGCAGAAGGAGTTAATCTGAGGACTGATTTGAAATATCTTTATTCAAGCAGGGCTATGTATCTCCTGCAAAGCTGCATTACATTCTGTACTGTGTACAATAAAGGATCTTGCTTCCTGTTCCTCCCTGACTGCCTGGGCTCCTGCTTTGCCTGCGCCATGGGATGCTGCCTGGGTTGGGAGGAGCCCCTGGATGTGCTTGTGGGGTCTGTAGTGGTCCAGGGTACAGCCCATCATTTGCAGTCTGGAGCTGGGACCAAGTCACGAGGGCTGCTCTCTCCCCAGTCCCCCTGCCCTCTCCCCAGTTCTGCATTTGTTGCTCCTGGGTCTGGATACTGCCATGGTTTCCACAAAGCCACATCCCATGAGAGGATCCATTTGGAACGGGGGTGGCTTCTGCCCAGCAGCTGCAATTTAATATTGCTTCCTCCCCAGGGTTTCTCAGTGAGTCCTCCACTCCCCTGGAAACCCAAGCACCTGCCGTCGAGCAGGGCTAAAGCTGGTGGTGACCTCTCAGGAACGCCCCTCCACAAGCCACTGACCATGGTCCCCTCACTGTCTCCATTTCTAGCCTAGGAACAATTCAGGGTTTGCAAAAAGATGAAGGAGGTGGGTAGAGGGCAAAGGCTGTGCTGTGAGGACTTGATTCAGCTGAAGGGTCTGTGTTTCTCCTGACAGGCTGGAGAAAAGCTCAAACACCCCAGAACTGCCCACTCCCATTGGCCTCAATTTTAGCTGGGCTGAGCCATGGTGTCCACGGGCTCCCAGCCCATCCTGTGCAGGGGGTTGGTGTGACGCTGCTGGGGATACTCTGACACCTCTTCTAGCTGATTCTCACTGCCCAGCCAAACCCCATCCCTAGATGTGGCAGTGGAGAGGTGAAAGGTCCTTATGTGCCATGACGCTTTTTACACACCCACCCCACCTTGCCTGGATCCACTCCTGGCTGCCAGCCATGTTGCTAATGGGTCCTTAAGCTGCTCTTCCATCATGCCTGAAATGATAAGCTGCATGGAGAAGTGTGGCTGTCTCCCAGCCCAGGCAGGGCAAAGCAGGATCTAAAACATCCAGCAAAACCAATTCATCTGGGATGAAGCCTTCAGGGAGCTAAATCAGCTCTTTAGCCTCAAGAGACATCTTGCACTCCCAACCCCATCCCATTTCAATATTCCACAAAGCTCTGTCCTCTGCCCAAGACTGCAAAACCCAGGTGATCTGAGCTCCAGACAGTGCCTGGTAATCCCACCTCACTAGGGATTTCAGCAGACTGAGTCCTGGTGCTCAGGATGGAGCAAGGGGAAAATGGGGCCACCGGTAGCGCGGCCGGCAGGCAGATGGCCGAGGGTGGCAGGATCTCAACCTGGTGCAAATATGTGGCACCAATTATGGATGGTGAGGATGAGGATGAGCAGATAAAGCAAAGCCTTTCAAAGCCTTCATGAAGCATCTTGTCACACCACAACCCTGACCCTGGCCCTGCAAATCTTACTGTGGGCAGGGCTGGGGCCCCGCGGGCATCTCTCACGCTGCTCTTACCGAAGGGAGAAGTTAGGAAGAGGTGTTTTTCTATTCCAATTTGTCAGTGTGGGGCAAAAGGGGTTCAGGCCCCAAAGGGTTTGGTACCACACTGGCTTTTATTACTTAGGACACCAGGGATTTGCTCCTCATTTGATCCTGCTGTACATCACCCCTCCCTCTCCTTACGCTCCATGCAGAGGGTATGGATCTGCTTTGGGTGCATGGTCCCACTTGTCCCCACCCCGAGGGTGAGGGACAAGCCACAGCTGTTCAGTGTCCTGCCTGCAGCCTCTCAGGGATGAGGACAAGGGCTGACAGGCAGAGCAGGGGCTGGACTAGCATTTGCCAGGAGTTGGGGAGGTGGAGAGGAAGCAGGTGGGGAAGCATCCGTGCTCCCTTCTCACCTCGTGCCCCATCAGATGCTGCTCCCAGGCACAGGGATGTGCCTCACGTGTGCTCCAACATGCCATGGGATGAGGAGCCTAGCTGGGGAGCACTGCTGCAATTGCCACCACTGCCCCCCCGGAGCAGGAATGGCTTGGGCTACCACTGCTCCATCCCAGGACTGACCACAGTGGTCCCCTCCTCCCCTACTCCTGCACCATTTGCCTCCTGCCTTCCTCCCACTCCTCCCAGTGACTGGGGAGGATGAAGAGGAGCAAGCAGACAGGATGATGAACAATGAAGCAGCATTTTGGGGAGGATTCAGCTATCCAGACTGGGAAAAACCTTGGTGCTGGTGTCCAACTCTGTCTCCAATCCTCCAGCTCACAGCTTCCACCCCTGTGTGGTCCTTGTGGCAAAGAGCCCATTGGCAGTTCAGGGTGAGCAACAATCTGTGACACTGGGTAAGCACACAGTAAAATGGCAGCTGGTATTGAATGGGGACAAATGTGGTTTTTCCTATTTTCTTCTTTTCACAGTGTTTATAATGTGCCCCAAGTTACCCCCTCCCTGGCATGAGAGTTTGGAGTTACCAGATGGTCCAAGAGGCACAGGTTAAAAATCATTTGGAAAAGAGGAGCCTGTAAAAGGGAGAGCATCATTACAACCCTCTACACATCCATAATTCATGGAGTACATTTCTGCTCTCCCTGTCTCAGAAGCATATAGCAGGACTGGAAAATGTTCAAAAAGCAACAGAGACAGCCAAGGGTCTGCTATGGCTCTTACAAGGGAGTGTATAAATAGTCTGGCACTTCCGACTGGGGCAGGATTTGTGGCTCAGGGGCTTCATATTTAATAGCCCATGATGCAGTTTTCCATTGCTGCCTGGAAGAGCACTTTGGGCAAGAATTACTGCCCACGCAGCTTGTTCTCCTGGCAGGACCGACAAGCCCAGCTCTTGAGAACAGAGGTGCTGCGTGGTCCAGCACAGGCAGTGTGACACAGCTCCCACCTGGCCCACTGCCCATCACGGTGGCCTCGTGCCTGTGCTTGGCAGCTGGCTCTACCACGGAGGTAGGTCCCATCACAGCAGCTCCTCTCTTCCCCAGCTCTTCCAACACTCGATGTTTTCAATAAGCGGGTTGATTTGGCTCTTAAACACCTGGAGCATCATGAGTGGCTCCGTGTGTGGAGCCAACTTCAATATGAGTCAACTCCAGAAAAAAAGCAAAACAAAAACAACCAAACCAAAACAACAACAACAAAATAAATCAAGCAAGCAAAAATTTGGGCTGGTGAGTAAGGAAAAGGTGAGGAACTTCCACCCGGGGGTGTGCAGGACACCCAGCTCCCTTCACATCGGTCTGGCTCCACCTCGTGGATGTCCATCTGCTGCTTCTGGCCACCACGGGGTTTTGTGGTAGCACATCTGCAGAGGTCTTTGGTATCCAAATGTGGTTCATACCAGTGGGCTGGACACTCTGTGGCAGGGAGGACTTCGGCCACAGCTTGTTTCCCAGAGCTTCTCTCTGCTTTGTGCTGACTTTCCTGGGAGATGTGTCACTGACTCCAAGCCTCCCACTCCGGGGCAAGCTGTAGGAAGAGGGAGACCACTGACCCCACCTACTCCTGTGCTCCATTGAGAAGAGAGCTGGGGCTCCACTAATACCCCCGAGCCTCAGAGCCCTCCAGCACTGAGCTCCCAGCCTCTTACAAGGCACTAACACTGGAATAAGCTTTTAAGTGGCTTCTGAAACCATGAGCCAATTGCTGAATTAAAGGCTCTCAGCACTACAGGGGAGGCTCCGTCATCCTCTTATCCTTAACCATGGCAGTAACTGTCTGTGTTATTCCACAGGTGCCCATGGACTATTCCCAACCACGGGGCACCTACACAGGTTCTTCTGTCCGGAGCAATCCTGAGGAAGGCATCCTGCCTAGAGGAAGGTGTCCCTGCCCATGGCAGGAGGGTGGAACTAGATGGTCTTTAAGGTCTCTTCCAACCCAAATCATTCTATGGTTTCTTGGCCACCTTTTAGAGAGGCAAGCAATAGGACCTCAGAGGCTCAGATTTTGGAAGGAGGGTGCACCCACTTCATTGCAGAAGCCGGAGATCTCTCCTGCGTTGAAGGGCTGGGTGCTCACCTGGCTGGTGCTCAGCCCTCCGGCCAGGAGGGGGTCAGCCAGTGCACGGGTAAGACAGGGCAAAAGATGCAATATGAGGTTTTGTTTCAGCTGACAGTGGAGCCAAGGTGAGGGGCAGAGCTGGGAACTTGTCTGGAGTACAAGGAATCAGCCATAGCATCCCATTTAGAACTCTTCTTAGCTTAATATAAATAAAATCATCCTGGACAGAACAGGCAGCAAATGAGGCCAGAAACCATGAGCTCCCACAATAGTGGCTCAGCACAGCTGTACCCCTGCACTCCAAGCTGATCATCCATTGTTCTGCCATAAATTTTACTGGGATTCCCAAAGGGACCTGATAAAAGGCCTTCAAATGGCACAGCCAGGCCAGCCCTGTACCAGCCTGGGCAGCATCCCCAGGCCTGGCACCCTCCACGTGCTGCTCCCTGCAAGGATGAAAGAGGATCTGCCAAGGGTGACCTGCACCCAGGCTTGCAGGAATCTCTTTTAAAAATTAATCTCTTGGTATCTTGGCCACCTTGGACCCAGGAGAGGGCAGCAGCAGCCCAGGCTGCAGCCTCAGCTACCCTTTCCAAAGCTCCTCTTCATCTCCTAAGCCACTCAGAGACAGCTGAGAAAGAAAAGTAGTGTATGGAGTGAAGAGCAAAAACCCAGTGGGTGAGCTAGTGGTACTCTCCTGGGCTTCAAAATTGTTTGCTTTCAAGATGGAAGCAGAAAGAAAATCTTTCTTTGAAAACCTACTGGCGTGCCAGGGCTTTCCATGGCAGTCTTTCATTCTTTTGCTATCAGTGGTCCCTATGGATGCTTGTCATGGCACCAAAAAGTAAGGTGGTGATACTGGGAATGTTCCCAATAGAGGTGGAAGGAAAGTACATGCAGTGTGTGCCCATCACGCTGCTGCAGAGATGCTAAAAGCCTGTGAGATTCCCACTGTGGAGCTCTTATGGCTTCACTCAGAGCACTCCAGGGAGATAAAACAAGATTAGCAGCACTCCACGGGCAGGCTGATTTTGTTGTCCCTGAAGGAACAGGAAGGGGAAGGCTGGAAATAGGGGAATTTTTTACTTGTCCACCTTGGCACTCCACACACAAGGGCTCCCCCCCCCAGCTCGGTGCACTGCTGAACACTGTGAAACTCAGGCTCCCCATTTCCACTGGCAGCATCTCAGGTGTAGGTCAGCACCTCCCGGGGAAGCTGTGGCCTTTCCACCCAGCCAGGCTGGCAGCATCCTCCTGCCTTTCCCGGATGAGCTCACCGGGATGAGTCACGGAGCAGGTGAGTGGGAGGAGGACATCCTTAGAGCCGCGCCGAATTCCTACAGTGCATTCCCAGCCACCTGCTTTGACAACAGCCAGCCTGTTGTGGAGCCAGCCTGGGGTTTGCTGAGGCAGTTCCATTTCTGCCTGGGTTGGCCTGCCCCAAGGCACACGGGCGGCAGCGTGCCCCACTCCTGACTCAGAGCATACAGCTGAGCCCCCAGCCTGTGGCCTCTGTTCTCAGCAGGGCTCAACTCATGCTTTTTTGTTTTTTGTTTTTTTTTTCAGTTCACACCCTCTGAAATCAGAGAAGTGCAAAATTATTGCTTACCAAAGCTGTTCTCCTGAAATGAGTCATGAAAGAAGGAGCTTTGTCACTCTACCAGACACAGCCCCGCTGCTTCTCTAAATTGGATGGCACCAGAGAACAGCCTGCTCCTCCCTTTGGGCTTCAACCCACCTGCACCCAGTGTTACCAGCCTCCATCCAGAGCCTGGAGGGAGAATCTCCTGCACTATTCCCATCTCATCAGACAACCAGCCCTTTGCACCCCATTTTTGGGTGAAGCTCTGCATGGTGTGGTAACATTTTGATGAGGCCATGCTTTGTACCAGGCTAGCAGCTTGTATAAGGAGCTACCACTGTGTGCACAACTCCTGCAAAATAGATCTCTTATTCAGAAAACTGCTCAGCCAGTCAGTGTAGCCTTCTCCATCCATCCATCCATCCATCCATCCATCCATCCATCCATCCATCCATTCCTACCTCCCTGGTGGCACCAAGGCAGAAGCTGTGAAAGGAAGGAGCAGAAACACCATTTCCACACCCAATGCTGTGTCCATACCAGCTATTGAGAGACATAAAAAATTCCAAAGCCAAGGTCTGAACCTACAAGGGCCACCAGATTTATGCACTACATACAACCACCTTCCTTTTCCCCCCTCAGATGATGTCTCATGCCCTAAGTCAAATAGAATGGTGTATTCTTGGTGCCCTAGAAAAGCCAGCCCAATATCAGGTATCTTCATGCAATTTGGAATTTAGTCCCTTACCTTGAGGTTTTGAACTTCTCCTTCCCAGTATGAAAGGTAGTATTCTTTGGAAATCACTACCAGAGAAGGGAGGCAGACATGGGTCTATAGGAAATGTCCCTTGTGTCCAGTGCAGGACCAAGAGTACATCTTAAGCCAGAGCTACTTTCCATGACTGCTCTTAGCTCCTTCTGTGGTCTGGAGCTGACCTAGCCCCAAAAAAGCCTCACTAAGGTGCCTCTTGTTCACCTCCAGCCAGTTGTGGGCAGCTCACAGAAAGCTGCAGAGCACAGATCCCTGAATTTTCTTTCTTCTTTCTTGTCTCTCCTCTGCAAAGACTACCCAGACAAACCTTGGGAAGGAGCCCGTGGCCTGGTTATTGTGCACCTGGCTCTCAACTTTCCCTCCAATGAAGCTTGCAAGAAGTGCACATCTCTCACGTGGGGCAGCCCGTGCCCAACTTCTCCCAAGTCCAGCAGCTGTTGGATGGAAGCAGGTATGCCTCCTGTAAGATTTGCTGGCTTCTCTCTCTCTTTTTTTTTTTTTTAAGCGATAAAGCAAACAGATTCCATCCATCAGGTGAGATGATTTGACAAGATCTGGCCTGATTATTTCATTTTTCTTTAAAATTGCTGCTCGTTTGCAGCACTGTTGAAACATGTTGGAGGCAGCACACCTGCAGGCAGCCTGAAAGCAATGCCCACAGAGCCGAGCCTGTCAAAATGAACTCATAGCTTTGTCATGGAAGAGACACCAATGGACAGGATCAGCACAGTGATCATGATTTGAAGCCTGGGGCATGGTATGGTGAAAAATCTTGTAGGTGAAAAGAATCTGGGAAAAGCAGCAGAGGCGTGGGAAGGGAGCTGAGAAGCAGAGCTCTGTGGGCACCACACATACTTTACAGCTCCAAAGCTGCCAGAATGGCATCACCACCAACAGTGGCATCATCACCAGGAATGGCATTGCCCCCACTAAAGACATCACCTGGACTTTCTTAGTGCCAAAACCATGAGCCCAGTGTCAGAACACGGCCTTGGCTCTTGCTTCAGCAAACACAGCCCGTCCCAGCCTTCAGAAGAGCAGTGGTCACTGAACAGGAATCCTGTTGCATGGATCAGCCACAGGCAGGCCTTGGAGATGTCCGACATTCCCACTGGGTGCCGCTCGTTGTGACAGAGGTGTCAGTCTGGAGCGGGTTTATCTTTAGCCTGCTTCCCACAGGAAACAAAACTCCACCAACCCCGCTCGGTCTGTCTGTCAAACCCTACTGCCCACAACTTTTGAACAGTGGCTCTTTTGATAGACCTTTTCTTTTGTGGGGGAGATACAGCTCCAAAATATGAACACCCATGAGCGTCAGGGAAAGAGGCAGCTGGGTAGAGGTGGAAATCTGTCTCCTCCCAAAGTCACGGAGATGCTGCCATCTGCCCACCTGGCACTACCACCTTCAAGTACCCACGTGTTGAAAAACCCTCCTGGATGTTGATCCCATGCTGGGCTTGAGACACCAGCATCAGAGCTGCTGGGAGGGATGCTCCCCAGCACAGGGATCCTACACTTCTGGCACATCTCCTTCCCTCTCCTGGTACAACTGTGTGGCCATGGTTAGGAGAAGGCATCCTTTGTGTGCAGGTAAACACAAACAGGAGGAGGAACGTGGGTATTTGCCCCCCAGGGAGCCTGGGAGCCTGCAGCAGCTTCAGGCACCTGACTTCCTTCTTAAAAGATTGTCTTCACTGTCCTCCCACTCACCTTGCTCCACAAACTGCTTGCTGAGGCATTCTGTGCCAGACCTGAGCTCTCAGCCTTTAGGAGACACTGGTTTTGCAGATTATTATACGTTAGTTCACATAAGAAACACATTCTTTCCACTTTTCAGCTCAGAATATCTCAGCAGTGGATACTTTCTCCCAGTTTTCCATGTGGCAGCACCTGGACCAGACCCTTGGTCAAGCTCTTGGGTCTGTTGCACTTTCATCCCATTGGGGTACAATGGAAATGTTAAGAGGAATGAGATAATAAGCAAAATCATTCCTGATTTAGCCAATAATGCAAGGATGCAGTAGTGGGGTAAGCCCAGGCCAGGAGGAAATGGAGGTTTCCAACCCCCACAGGTGTATCCAAGCTTCACCCTCTTTACTGAAGACCTGTGCAGATCCAGCAGCACTGTAGCACTATAATGCCAATTTTACTCATGTGCAACATCTTCCAGCCACAATCTGGGTGACCAAACACACAGCTGTAAGGGCTTGGTGGGTTGGGAGTGGTGCATTTGGCCCAAAATCTTTCTGTTTTGAGGGGAAAGGAAGAAATCTATTGCCTCCAGCAAGCAACAGAAGAAAAAGGCCAGCCTTGATGCTGTGGAGTATTTCAAGCATGGGTATCAATAACCACACCTGGCTACAAGCACCAGCTGTGCCCAAAAGGGGACTTTCTTCTATGAATTTATGTCTCTCAGCCTTGAAATATTATTCTCCTGCTGTCTAAAGCACTGGAGTATCCAGACATAGAGATATTTCTCTTACTCCTACATTCATTATCTAAGCACATTTCCTCTGAGACAAGACCAGGCCAAGCACTGTGGGATTTTTGCAGCACTACCCTGGTTTTTGTAACTCGGTGCATTCAGCCAGACGCCAGCAAAGCAATCCACCTGAAGTGTAGATTTGTCCACTTCCAACCTGGCACAAGGAAGGTAGCCACCAGCAGTGCCCTCCTGACACATGGGTGCCAGGGTGAGAGCAGTGCCATGGGAGGAGCAGTGTCCTGTAGTGCTGGAAAATGACTGGATTTCTCTAAAATGCCCATCCCTCTGTTTTGGCTGTGGGCTAAACACACCTTCTGGCACTAACAGCATCATATCCAAAGCCCCCTGTTTCCAGGACTGGCTGTGTACCTTTGCTCAGAGCATTTGGCTCAGTAGCTCTCTGGCCACGATAAATCATAATTCCACTCATGAGAGAAACAAGGAGAGCCTGCTCTCCTGACATGACAGGTTGGTATTTCCAGAAGTAATTTGGAAACCAGAAAATTACTCAGTGTGCAGCAGGAATTAAAATTAAACATAGGCTGGAATATTTTTTTGTCTCCTAAATTAGGAGGATCTCCCTCTGTCTGGAAGTAGTACCTTAAGTGAGAGTAAGGATTTAATAAGAGTTACTGCAAGTGAAAGAACTTTAAGATCCAGCTGACACCAAGGTTTGGGTCTAATTACATTGTCTTCATGAGGAAATATTGCATAGCATCCTTGCTTGTCTTCTCTGTAACAGTCTTCAGCAGATATTTCATGGATTACAGGATGAAAAAGTATCATTAGAGGGCAAATTTAGATTTGATATTAGAAGGATGGTGAGGCCCTGGCACAGGTTGCCCAAAGAAGCTGTGGCTGCCCCCTCCTTGGAAGTGTTCAAGGCCAGGTTGAACGGGGCTTGGAGCAACCTGGGCTAGTGGCTGCTACCATTGCAACACCACTGCCAGCATCCCAGCCTCCCAATATCCCAACATCCCAGTATCCCAGTGGGGTGGGCAGAGGGCAGAGGTGGAGGACGTAGCTGGAGGACCAGCAGCCGCTCTTGAGGCTGTGCTGGCTGAGTGGTGGCAGAGAAAAGCAGGAAGAGAAGCTGAAGTGGGAATTATCAAAAATGGACACAAGTCTGTTCTTGCATCCACTTTGCTTTCTGGAGCATGGTGTTGGCTGGGAAAGCAGTGTGGCTGCAATCCAAAGGGCACAAACCCCAGATTTCATTTAGAGTTTGAGTTTGTGTGGATAACTCCACTCCATGGCTTCAGCTGCACTCACAAATCCATGTTTGTACCTGCAGAAGCAGCATCCCAGGCCT
Organism: Coloeus monedula; assembly: GCF_965178545.1. Taxonomy (NCBI): domain Eukaryota; kingdom Metazoa; phylum Chordata; class Aves; order Passeriformes; family Corvidae; genus Coloeus; species Coloeus monedula. Next base: position 3,042,432 of record NC_138790.1, read on the forward strand.
GGAAAAGCAGTCCAAACTCTGCTTCCTTCTAACGTGCCTTTTTTTTCTGGTTTGTTTAGTTTTTTCAAGAATTGCAACAGTGCCTCCTTTATTTAATGGCTTTATTTTTAGTACTTTATAGGACACACACCATCAGGGAGCTGGAGCTCTTAATTACAAACATTTCAGCATAATATGGACCATCTTGCTGTGTGGTGGATCTCCTCAGCATCGTGCTGATGCCTTGGAGGCCTTCCTGCCTGTGAGCATTGGGGCTGGCTGGTAGAGGCTGGAACTACAGGGAGAAGGGTAATGTTTAGGTTCCCAGACTGCTTTTTGAGTCAAATAATGTATTTTCAGCAGGTTGAACTGTTACTAAAGGAGGAGATGAAGGTGTCAGGCTTTTTTCCAAACCTACTCCTTATGTTCTCTCAGGAGTGCCTGGAGAACAGGCACATTTGCAAATGTTTTTCCCCTTTTAGAGCTGTTTTTGTCAGTCTTCTGTGCACTCTTGACACTCCTGCTCCTGGAAATAAGGCGGGGAAGCTGGTGCCTGTAAATCCCATTTGTCTGTGCTGTGCTGTGTATATACACCTCTGTCTGGGACCCAGTGGCCCCTTGAGACAGCGACGTGCATGAGAAGTCTGCAGGGACATGACCCTGGGATTTTCCCCAGCTCCTCAAGCTCCAGACTGTGGGAATCAGCATCAGAGGCTGCCCACAGCCTCCCCAGGAGAGGCTGTTGCTCTCTATTACACCAGGCTCTTACAGCAGGCGAAGGCCTGCCCCCTTCACCTGCCCATTTTACAGGGGCAGGTTAACCCTGCTCTGCTCTCTCTGCCTCTCATGAGCTGGCAAAGGCCACTTTCAGGAGCTGTCAGCCATGCAAAATGGGATTAATCATAGAACCATGGCACGATTAAGGTTGGAAAAGCCCTCTAAGATCATTGAATCCAACTGATAGCCCAGCACTGCCAAGGCCACCACCGACCCATGTCTGCCATGTATCTACACATCCTTCAGATCCCTCCAGGAATGGTGACTCCACCACTGCCCTGGGCAGCCTGTTTCAGTGCTTGAACACCAGTGAGGAAATTTTTCCTAATGTCCAACCTAAACCTCTCCCTCCCACTGAGGAAGAGGCTGTTTGGTCTCACCCCACCCAACATGAGTTTGATTGGTTTACCTGCATAGGTGACTATTCTCAAAGTGCCCACCCAACCTCAGAGAGTCCTGTTTGCCAAGGCAAACCCAACCCAGTAAGAAAGAAGAAGTGATTTGTCAGCATCACCCAGAGATTTAACACAGCCATGTCCCTGCAGCATGTCCCACCTTCCTGCGAGCCCCACACCTCCTCTGCACAGCCACAGGTGCTGGGGAAAGCAGCTCCCTCAAAGCACCCAGGGGAGATTGTCTTCTCTAGAGGGCAGGGATGATAAATCAGCATGGAAGAGCCAACACATATTTACATATTTACACCAATTTACAGAATCACAGAATGGTTAGAAGGGATCCTAAAGACCACCTCACTCCAACCCCCCTGCCATGGGCAGGGTTGCCTTCCACTAGACCAGGTTGCTCCAAGCCACATCCAACCCGGCCTTTACAGCCAGGATTAATCAGAGAGGCTGTTTTGTGCTATCACTTTTGTACAGAATTGCTGCAACCACATGCAGTGATGCCCTCCCTGCACTTTGAGACTCGTGTGCTGGGGCACTGCTGAACCTTGACCCCCCTACGCAGCTCTGTGCCTGCCACTGACTCACTACAGACTCACTTCATCTAATTTTCATCACACAGCACAACCATGGGGTTTTGGTCTGGATTTGGCTGAGCTGTCTTTTGCTATCTCAAAGTGCCACCAGTGAGTGCCAGCATCTTCTCCTTCTCCTCTGAGCAGCTTCAACACAGGCCTGGTCCAACCCCTCGGTCTGAGGCTCCTGGCCACCCAAGGGGCATACAAAATTAGGTGAACCCATGCAGCCTGGCACTGAGAGCCTGGGCTGGATATTCACTATTTTTTCCCAAGCATTGAAAACCAGGATTGTGTTCTGTAAGTTAAACTTTAAATCTGTAATCGGTTTGTGCTTGGAGGCCGTTGTTCCACCTTCCACTGTCAGTGCCACTGTAGCAGCTCAGGATCCTGCCTGCCTGCCTGCCTGTAGAGCTGCCACTGCCAGGAGTCCCTGTCCCAAAGCCAGCCTGTCCCAAAGCCAGCACCGTGAGCACCAAACCCCTGGGGAAGGCAGAGCCTCCCTCTACAGAGTCAGCCTGGGAGTGACAGGCCCTGCAAATGCAGAGGCCGACTGCACTGTCCTGTGTTATCCCAAGAGGCTGGAAAATCACCCTGTTCACTCCCTTGGTTGTTCCACTCTTCCTTCTTTGCTTGGTTTCTGGTCATGGGATGGGGATGTTCAGCTCCACACATGGTAACAGGGCAGGGAGGGTCATGCACATGTCTTACTTCCTTCAGACAAGTCACCCACTATTTCACTCCCTCACAGCCTGAGGACATCACTTCGAGAAGTTTCTGGAGTAAATTGGAGGCACTTTGTTAAATCTTTCAAGGGAAAGATAGCAGGATTAAATTCCACTTTTGATATAATCCTTAACTCTCTCTTCAAGGGAAGTGCAGCTTTGCCTCCAGCCCTGGCTGGTGCCTCCATGCTGAATCACTCTGATCCCAAAGTAAATAAAACTCTTTGAAAAAGGGCAAATGTTTTCTCAGCTGCTCTTCTTCCCTTCAAAAACGGGGCTGAGTGAAATTTTTATGTCTGCAGACAGAAATATATGCAGTCAACAAATGCTTCTTGCTAGGAAGCTGTCTCCACAAGATAACTGGGTTTTGGAAAGTACACTGAGAATCCATGGGATACTCCCGGACCACACTGCTCTCCTTACAGCTTTCACTTCTCCTCTCCTTCAGTGCTTTACATTTTATGAACTCCTAAATGAGCTGATTTAAATCACTGCACATTAATCTTGGCATGTAGACAGTTCAGGCTCCTGGTGTCCTCAAGACTTTGTTTTCGCTCAGCCCTGGAGCTGTGTTTGCTGTGGGAGACAGCAAACAGAAACAGCCCTTTGTCATGAGAAGCAGCAGTGATCTGAAGGGCCAGAGCCCTGGTGTGGGGGCCAGACTGCCTTCTCCCAGCTGCTGTGCCCTCATCCATCCCTGGATGTCTGTGTGCTCCTTCTCCTCCAGCTCCAGTTCTGAAGCAAGGGCTGAAGCCCAAAACTGACAGGAAAACCTTTCTGCCAGCTCTGATGGCAGAAAATCCCACTCAGCTGCCCCACACATTCTTGCTCCATCCAGTCTTCATCCCCACAGAAACCCTCACAAGGCTGTGGATGCAATGTCAACACAAGCCATTCTACTATTTATTTTTATTAAACTGCTTAAATTTAAGCAAAGCTGCCGTGCAATTCCTCCAGTCTTCCCCCTGATGTGCTGCAGGGTTTGGGCAGGGTGCCTCATAATTTAGCTCAAGCTAGTTCCAGCCTCCAGTAGGTTTATTGCTTGTAATAATACACAGCCTGGCCTTGACTGTGTGAATTCATCGCTCTCCCCCAGAGACAAAGTGCTAGCTTGAACACGTTAATATTTTTAGTAGTGCTGTTCTCCTCCTCCAGTTAAGCCATAAAACCCAAGGGCACACATATTCCAAGCACCTTTTCCCAGCTTCAAGTAATCTACCATTAGCCACAGATTACAGGCTCACAGCATGCACAGGCCAGTGAGTGCCAGCAGCGTGTACCCAAACCTTGAAGGCAGCAGCCTTTCAGCAGCAGGAGAGGCTTTGAACACAATCCATGGAGTTTGCTCCCTCTCAAAAGCCAGCTGTGCTTTCTCTTTTCCCACCCTGTAGAAACGCCACGTGCCAGCCCTAACAAAAGGGAAAACACGCCAGGCAATGGGGCACAATGCCATCGAGGGGAGCACCCAACTCTGCTGCAGCCACAGGGCTGCCTTCTCTGGGGGAGAAAACAACCTGCTGGGTCAGGTGGCCATGGGGATCAGACACCTTTACCCCAGGAGCAATGCCAGTGAGCTGAGAGGGAAAGCTGACAGCATAAGGCAAGGGAGTTAGTCGGCAGAAACTTGCCAGGCTTAAAAAGGGCAGTCTGGTCACTTCTGGCCAAGGAACTGAGAGCAAAGTATGTTCTAGCAGCTTAGCGGTGATTGAATTGTTCTTTTGAAGTGCCAAGGAGATCAAAATAAAAGGCTATTTTCGGGTTTTTTTAAATCCCCTTCTTAGATTACCAGAAAATCCCGGCTCAGCTCTGGTGGGAAACAGGTACAAAGTGTCCCTGCAGTCGCCACTGCACAGCCCCCGACTCACACCTCCACATTAGGAGTAAAATGGCAACACCACAACGTTGAGAGGGCTTCAAGATCAACTTTCAGGTGATTTTACATTCCCTGGACAGTGTCACAGAGCACTGGGAGAATGGATCTGCATAGCAAAGACCAGTGCAGGGTCTCCAGCTCCTGCCTAATGAGAGTTAGGTGAGACACTGTGAGGGCTGGTCCTACAAAGTAGCCCATCCTCTCAGTTCCCATCAGATTGGTGATGCTGAAGGTCCTTGGTGCTGCCCATAGTCCTCCAAAGTCCAAACCAGTTGCCCTTGAGGTGGCTGAAAGGGATTCAAGAGCAAGCCCAGTGCAAGTCACACTCCAGCAGGGAATGGGGAATAAAAGTTTATCTTGCTTAAACACAGAGCTGAACAAAAGCAAGAGGGAAGGTCACGAGATAGGGACAGAAGTGGAAACTTGAAACAACAGGGAATTGTATTTGATACCAGTATTTGACACCAGGAGAGAAGTAGAAGCAAGTCTTCCTGCAGTGATGGAGGAGACAAGCTCCAATGCTGTCTGCTGGCCTATAGGCAAAGAGAGGACATTTCTCCTGACTTAAAGCTCTGAAATATGCTTGTAAGGAAGCTGGAAATTCCCTTCCCAACTCCTTATTTTCTTCCTTCTGTGAGAGGGGAAGCTTTTTTTTCATCTGACCTTGCCTGGACATGGTCTGCATGTCGTGTGATTGACCCAGGGGCACTCCATTTCCCACAGACTCTGCTTGAACATGCAATGCATTTCCAGGTCCTGGTGACAGTGTAAAGTTCAACTGAGGATTGCTCTGTGTAGCTGGGGGCTCATAATCCCAGTGGGTCAAAATGTTTAAAGAGGTTACAGGCTTTTCTGAGGGAGTATTTAAACTCCAGCTGTCAAACCACTTGCATAGAAGAAAATTGTAGACTCAGCCAGCAGTACATTAAATTGCTGTTTCCTTGTCATTAATCTAGTAGCATGCATTGTTTTCACATTGCCATAAGAGAAGAATAAAACTGTGGCAAATTTATGCTAAAAAATTATAAATAGTACGCCTAAAAAAAAAAATGGCAGTGAAGAAATTCAAGGGGACACACATTGACGAGAGCCTCATCAAGAAGGCTCTTGGCAAAGCCCTTGGAATGCCTTCAGGGTCTGATCTTTTCAGAAAGCCATCTAAGGGACTTGCAATCTGCTTCATATTCAGTTTAATCATGCACAAAAAAAACCCCCACTTGCAGATTTTGCACATTAAAAGCAGAATAAGAAAAAAAAAATCAGATCTTTTTCTCAGGGTCTAAAAAACGAAGTCTGAAAATGAGGAAGTTTGGTGTTGCAATTTCCTGGGAAACCTCAATCTCACCCCCCTGTCGCTATTGTTCTGTACTTTGGTCTATAATACAGATGCAAGTCTGATAAATTAAGTGCTTCACAGACTGTTTTCTTTCCATTTGCAGGAGAAAAAGCAGTGAAGGAACACAGGTGACATCTGCTGTGAGACTGCAGACCACTTTCTCTAGTTGCTTTGAAGAAGGTGAACCTGCTGCGGGTGTTTGCTATGGGAGAGGGACAAGTAAGGCTGTGGCTGGGGCAAGGCCATGTGTAGGACACGATAAGCCCTTCTCAAATGCTTATCACTGAAACTCCCAAGCCAAAAGGGCTTTTCTGCTTCCCTCCTTTGTGATAAGGCAGATATTTCTGTTGACTGAATGTAGGTTCACTACAAAGAAACAGAGAATGAGGTTGGTGTTGGAGGGGGAGGCTGGTGGGATAATCCTTACTGGAGCAAGTTCTACTGTGAACAAAGGCGAGCTGAGGCTCGGGTTCCCCCAGGCTCTACTCTGCTGTAACCACAGGCAAAACTCTCCTCTGCAAAACATTCCACAGCCACAAAAATACTTAAGGTGCCCTTTTCCCACCTCCATCCAACCCTTTCTTCCTCCTCCTGCTTCTCCCTAAGCACTTCCCATGCCACCACCTGACCTTGCCTCACCTGTTCCCTGAGCCCCCAGTTTTTCTGGTGGGACAGAAAGGCAGGAGACAGCTAAAGCTTGGCTGGATTCTGCAAGCCCCTAAGGGGGTGAACAGTAGTCATCTCCCCCTGTGCTGAGAGGAGGTTTGTCCCTTGCCCCTGTGACTGCTGCCCTTCAGCAAAAAGGGATGAAACTGGGCAGTGGATTGAGAGTTCACTAGGGACAGGGAACAGCCCCCCAAGACAGCTGGTGTGTAAGTATCACTTAGAACACTCAGTGCGTGGAAAACAGCTCAAAAAAATTAAGGCAGCTTTTACTACAAGCAGATTTTCTCAAGCAGACAGTTGGAAACACTGGGGGAAAAGAGTGAGATGGTTAGTTTGGGGCTTTTCAGTTTTTGATGCTGCAAGAGGAACAACAGACAGGCTTTTGGTATGGAGGAGCACAATAGTACTAACCTTGGTACGTGTTTTTCTCTTGGTTTTCTTTAACAACTAAATAAATTAGATCTTCTCCTAGGACCTTCACCAATCATTTAAAAGGAAAATGTTTATTAGGGTGATAAACAACCAACCCTGATGTCTCCCATCAGGTAGGACTGGCGAAAAGAGAAGAGGGAATAGAAAAATCACAGAGCCCCAGAACAGCTGAAATTGTAAAGGACCTCTGGAAGTACTCCAAAATGACTAAATATTACAGATAGGACTGAACACAACATAAACACCTGTCTGTATCATGCTCAATACTGTTACTCCCTAAATGTACAGTGCTGTGTGCAATTCTGTTTGCTCAGTTTATTTTGGTGACAAGGCTGGTGGCAATGTGGTTATTACAGGAGTGGGAAGGGTCAAAGGACCCTCCTTTAACCCTAAGTGCAAGGTGGGCAGCACACTGTTCAGCTCTTGTATGTATTTTGCAGGGACTAGCAAATGCAAGGAGACAGAAGCCAGAGCAGTCTGAAACCTGCTTGAGGGGAGCTCCCCCACCTCTTCATTATCAGCAGTTTCCAAGGCTGAGCCTTTGTCTCCCTCTGTAACCCCCTTCCCACCCACACACATTCCTTTCCAGCAATGCTGCTTTATTTGGCTTGTCATTATCTTTTTGCTAAATCCACTTAATCGGTGCATTTAACTCTTTGTGTTCCTTAATAGATCCTCTGATATCACTTGTTTACTGAAAAAAAAAACCAAAAACCCAGCAGCCTTAAGTACTACATTTCAAAACAACATCTAAATTGAGACAGGTCTTGCCAGTCCCAGTGTTGAACTGTGCTGCTCCAGTAACTCCCATACACTCCACGAGACACAAGGCAAGCTGGACTTGATGAGTTGTGAAGCTGTCCAAGTCAAAGTCTGCACAGAGCTGGGGTATTTCCAGAAATCCGAAGTCTCCTTTTCCACAGGCTCCTTTAGGACAACAAATCTGCACCCCCCTGCTATGGACTACGAAGCTTTTAGTGCCTCTGTTGCAGACTGGAGGAAATCCTCTCTCTGCTGCTCAAAGGTGATTAGTGTAGTTCCCCATGTGTTCTGTACCTGCTCTAAATTTCCATAGCCAAATCTACCAGGAATCTAAGGAAGAAAATCCTAACTGTAAGTCATGCCAGCAAAACCCCTAATGCCAATATAATCATGTCAGGAAATTAAAAAAAAAATTTAATGTTCCTCTGGCAATTTGGTTTTATCTGGGGAACTGCCTGAAGTTTTACACACTTAAAAATGCCCCAACCTCATGGCACCATCAGCTGTACCCACACTGGGAACTTCATCAGTATAACCCACCCCAAAGTGTCCCTAGCCACTGTCCAACGCAGCACACAGCTTTGATGTGGAATGGGAGGCTCTCTCCTTCTCAGTGAGTTTTTCTTTTGAATGACTGGAGATAAGGGAGGTTGCTCTTGAAGGGCTTTGATCCACAGGAATTGCTTTACTACTGAAAATGTACTTGTAGACCAAGCTGGCACAGCACTCTTCACTGGGGGTGTAGCACTAGGGGTCAACCTGGGCCTGGCCCCCATATGTCAAGGCATCAAAGTGCAAAGGCCTAGAGCAGAAAAAGCAAAAATGTGCAAGGATCTAACTCCTACACATCCTCTGCTAGGGTTTCTGCTGGTCAGAGCACAGCACTACTAACTGCGAGTACAGACCTGGCCCAGAGTAGTACCCAAAAGTAAAGGTTTTGCTTTATTCTCAGACCCCTTTGTAACTCCTGGAGGAAGAGTGAAGCCCCTCTAAATGTTTGGGAGGGAAATCAGGGAAAAAAACCCAGCAAAACCCCCTACAGTGCCACGTGTTCTTAATCCACGTTTTTTTTCTGTGCCTAGCACCACACTTTAGGGAGCAGGGCACTGAGCAGGGAATCTCCAGAAGGCTTTGTCAGAGAGGAGGCTCCACAGCCCTTTCCTGCTGACAGCAGGGAGGCCCTGCATCTGTTGGCAAAACCAGCATGTTTCTGACATGGCAACAACATGGGTTAAATTCCAGGCATGACCCAGGCGAGTCACAGTTTTAACATGTTAACATGCTCTACCAGGGGAAAAGCTGAAGTATTTTTAGCATGGCCAGAGTGTTTGTCTCTGCACTGTTCTGGCCTTTTTTGGAATTGTTATCTCTGGTCTGGAAACAAATACAATAGCCTTTGCAATAGTGAAATACCACTTATTTTCTTTTATTGTTTGCCACAAAGAAGACTATGAGTTGTACTTCAAAGAGATGAAAAGGAGAAACATCAGCTACTTTCAGCACAGCTCACTGCTTTTACAATGCCAGCCAGTTCACTTGCTGCTTCTCTCTTTCTGCCCACGGCTCCCAGCCTTTCCTACTTACATGCTTAGCTCTGACAAAATCTCCGTGGAGAAAACATTTTTCTTCATGATGAAATTCCACTCCCAAGTTGTTGCTTGAAAGCATTGCCCCTTGCTCTCCTGTTTGACTGGGGTGAGTCCAACAAGAGGGATCAACAAAACATACATTGCCCTCTTGTCCTGCCCCTCACACAGCTACTCAGACCAATCTCCAAGATGTGTCAGGGAGAAGCATCTGTTGACAGAATGTTTGGTTTTATCTCGTTAAAAACCCACCATGCTGTGCTGGGGCAGAGCCCAGCAAGTGAGTTAGGGCTAAAGGAGGAGATGAAGTTTAAGCACAAATGTAACGACAAGAATCAACACAAGGCAAGTCTGAGGACTGAAAGGGAAATCACATGAAGTGAAGGAGGGACTCTTCCCCTCTCCTGTTTTCTTATCCCATTTCAAATAATATTCCCTTCCTCCTCCCCTCTGCCTGGTGCCAGCATAAGCATGCAACAGAGCCATAAGGAGCAGCCATCTGACAGTCCCATGCTCCATGTGGCTGCCATCAGCGTGCCCAGGGACCAGCAACACCTAGGCCACACATGCAAGTTACCCAGGGAAACAAGATTCTTGGAAGGATTAATGGTGAGAGAGGCTCGTGTGGCTGCAAATAGGAGACTGTGGTTGATCATCTGCTCCCAGTTGATGGGAGAGGAGAACAAGCCTTTTATTTTGTCCCAGTTCTTCTCTTCCTCCTCTTCAGAGACTGCCATTACCAATCTGGAATTGCTTCTCCAGTTATTTCTTGTTGCTTCTGGAGTGGGAGAGAAGATGGGGCAGGGGGGTTGTGCCTGGCAACTCAGACTCATCTCTCAGGCAGCAGGACGAAGAAGATGGCCTTGAGGAAGTGACCAAAACTGCAAACAGCGGCCACGAGCCAGTGGGAGCGAAGGCTGGGGTCAGTATTCACCACACATTTTGTGATGTCTGCCTAATGAGGAGGGAAGAGAGATGGTCAGAGAGAAATGCCCACATCAGCCACTCCTGCAGGCTGTCCCGGCCCCACAACCCACGGCATTGCACCACCACTGCTGCAGCACCAGATGCTGGCTCTGACACTTCCACACAATGAAAGTTATTAAATTAGGCTCAAGAGCCCTGCAAAATACACTTTTCCTAACTCCCCAACAATTAGGCTAAGTGTCCCCCTTTTCAGCCACTCCTGGGGAAAGAAATGCTACAGGAAGATTATCCAGCACTTTCCATTTTGGATCACTAAATACAACTTTCTTTCCCTGTTCAACAGTTCTAGGAAGCCTTAGCAGTATCAGCATTCCCATCCTCTTCTGTAAAGCCAGATGCTTCCCAGAGGTTGTCCTGTTAAATATCAGCTCAAGTTGCTTGTACGTTTTCTCTTGCCTGAATGCTTTCTTTGGAAGACATTCAAGCAAGCCATCCCCCAATTTAAACCTAAAGCAATGCAAGCTTTGTAGCTTTGTTTGTGGAAATACATATGCCAGCAGAGATGCCTCCCAGACGTGTGGGCCAGATTTAAAGATCTCTTGGGCAGCCAGTTTCAAGTATTAACAAGAAGAGAAGCTGGCCTGCAATGATTAAAAAAACCCAAAAACAGCAACAAAAAAAAACCACTGTCAAATTGATAGAGATAGGCTCTCATCTGGCATAGGAAGGAGAAAATGGAAAATATCAAGAGAGTGAAGTGAACAGGACAGAGGTAGAGAGAAAAATGTATTTTCTGGTGCAGGAATCAGAATTAAAAAGCTTTGCCTGTGATATAACTGAGTTGTGGTTAAACTCCAGTCTAGCACAAGATGTGGACTGTGGTTGTGTAACAGCGGGTGCACCATTAGCACATCAACCCCACGTGGTTTTCAGAAACAGCTTTTGGGTGGCAAATGAGAACAATAATCTCACATAATCACACAAGGATGGCAAATGTTCACAGCCCCCAAAGCCTTTTCTTTATAAGCTTAGCTCAGTAGTCTTCCAAATTCGCCTTCTGACCTAAGTCTCTCATTGACCAAGCACAGACAAGGCAGACTCTCAACCCTGAGGTGTTCCTCCCCAAAGCAGGACACGAGAGACGATGAATGCTCCCATAATCTTCTCTATTCCTTCTGCCTGTGCTCACGACATGCACGAGCCTTGCCTGGCCAACCTTGGTCATCACTAGAAGAAAGGAAAAGGGGGTTGAAGGGACAAATCCCAGAATCTGGTTAGTGAGTACAGCCACACTAACCACCCCCATCATCGTCTCCAGACCAAAGCTCTGCTGACAGCAGCCTCCCACACGTTCCAGCAGTTCCTTGTTCACCGTGTCTGGAGGGCTGGCAAGGTGCGCCTCGCCACAGCGCTGATCTCCTGGGAGCATCAGGAGAAGCTGAGCCCATGAACAACTGACAAGCAGAGACTGCAGGAAGAAGGAACACAGGCACACAATGGTGGGAAGAAACAGGATGACAGGAGAAAGCTGAGCCAGCACCAAGGTGTGGAAATACTGCTGCCTATAGCTAAAAAACACAAGCAAACATAGCAAGCAGAGCCAAGGTAGTTACCAGGAGATGCTGCAATGTGGTACAGGTGGTTACAGGTACCTCATCTGTATTGTGGAGGAAAGCAAGGTGGGTCTCCCTGAATACTTCCAGCGATGGCTTAGCACACTCAGCCTATTTGCATCTGAAAAAAGCCTGAACTGATTCAACTTGTCAAATTCTAGTGACCTGCATGGGGTCACGTTTAAAACACAGTTGTGTCCAACTGTCCCTTTAGTTGAGAGGAGTCACGACCTGCAGGTACCTCTCTGAACACATATATTAGGGTACCTGACCCATGAGAAGCATAAGCTCTAATGGGCTTTAGTGCCTCACGTGAGCCAGTACAAGGCCCAAATACACACACTGGGTTGATTACAGCTGTAGAGGGTTAACTGCCAGATGAGAAAACATGAACTCCTTAAAGCCCTGCTATGTTGCCCCAAGGCAATGACCTCACTGCTCTAACCTAGAGGAGCTGCACTCAGAAGCACTTAAAAATTTGTATGGGGCTTGCTTAAATAAGCAAAATTGCTCAGCTGTTTAACAATTGCCTTAGCTGTTGTTATCCAAATCAAGCCTACCTGATAAGACAGTGGAATTGAAAACTTCAAAGCTACTTACGTCTTTTTGCCTTATCAGGCACTGATAAATTGTTGCAATGGCAGTTTGATGTTCTATGTTAATTTTTCAAACAAATTCAAGTCACATGCACTGCTTTGTAGCAAATGCTGCTAAAAAAGTTTAAATCTTTCTGTTCTACTGTAAAGCCACTAGTGAGGCTTCAAACTCTTCCCAGGAAGAAATGATGTCTCAAAGGTTCTTTCTTGTTCCTTCTGTGAGGTTTGGGTTGGGTTTTGCAGTCTTCTCCACCCTATGGAAGCAGCATGGGAACCTGCTGCTGAATGGAGAATTTCAAATGCCTTTCCAAAGTCTCCATGGTGCCTTTTCTGGATCAGCTCAGGGCATGGGGGTTACTCTTGGCAGCCTCAGCCTAAGGTGATGCATAAGAGATGGGGGCCATGTGAACAAGGATGGCATGCCAGGACAAACCAACACAAGCCAGGCCAGGCAGTGGGTGAGAGGATTCCAGCAAAGAGCTGTTTGGTCTGGCCCGTGAGTGAACAACGCTGGGAAATTCCTTGCTGCAGTGCCTAGATCAAGAGGAAGAACATTTGGGGAAGCACAGCACAAGATGGCAGGAGGATTAGCAGCCTTTCCCCAGACTGAAGGATCCCCTCGTTTCTAGAGGGAAAGTACTTCCTTTTCACAGCCCAGAATTGCTGATAAGGGGGTTGGAAATGGGCTGTATCAGAACAACCCAGCAGCCTTCACAGTCTTGTGCTTGATGGGGGGCAGTGAAGTTGGCTTCCCTTCCTTAGGGCCAGATCCCAAGAGCAATCAGCATAAATTCAGCAACTCCAATAGGAACATGCTGCCCATCTAAAGAGGGATGGCTGGCAGAAGGAGCCAGGGGTGGACTTTTCTCCTCAGCTGCACAGAACCACAGCTGGTCTGAGGATGGGTTTTGCAGCTTGTTCGCTATGCAACAAATTTTACAAAAGTATCCTTTTGGAACTATCCAAACACTGTTTTGAACTCTAATGAAGCAATATAAAAATTAAAATAAGATGCTCACTTATCAGAGCACACAAGTTTCAGCAAAAATAAGAAAAAAGTGCTTGGAAACCAGAAGGGGATGCGTTCCTATGCAACATTCCTGTTTTAATGAAACTAGATCTTAAAAAAAACCCCAAAACAACAATGTTTCAGAGAATACATTTCAAGCAGCTCTACAGGTATGCAGTTAAAGTAAGCCTCAAATGATACTGAGGCAGGGATTGGCATTCACAGGCAGGAACAGTGTTACTTAATCCCAGGATATCCTCTTCACCTGCCTTGGCACAATTAATTTTTGGAATGCAAAACGAAACAGATCAGGGCATTCAAATCAAAGGTTACTTTTAGCCCAATCAAACAGTTCCCAGAGTTAGCTGGCCCCGAGGTGTCACAGTTTTAGAGAGGACAGGGATGATTTAAGGTAGGATTGGTACTCAGTAAGTGCAAGGGATCCAAAATCAGAACAATGATACTTTCCCAGTGGCTCTTTGCCAAAAAAGGTGCCTTCACTCCTGAAGAAATCAGGTGCCTGAACCAGCTACTGACACAGTTGGGAAGTCTCAGCACAAAGGAGCAATGCTCCGTTTGGAAAAAGACATCCCCCTCTCTCCAGATCTGTGTGGGTGAGGAGCCTGACCATTTCCTGACAGCTCAGGAATAAATTTCACCTCTTGGAAAAGAGGGAATTTGCTGCTGTGGCTCAGTTTGGAAAGAGTGCATGCCTTGGGAAGCAAGATGTCCCATGAATTCAGTGGTGTCACAGGGCAGTATTTTTCCCCAAGAAGAATCTGCCCAGGAACACACTAGAGGATCCAAGGACTGTCTGTGCCCCTGGCAGACAGGCACATGGAACCTGGTACATATGGATATCACCCAGTTGCCAGCCACTAACACAGCCAGCCAGTTCTTCCAGTCTGCTGGGGAGGTCACTGGAAAGGCATATAGCTATGCCACAGCACCAAAATAAAGTTCTTACTATGAACGATCCTCCACAGGAACCAATGCTCACAGTGGGTATAGAGAGACCAAAGAAATCCGATGCTCAGAGGTGAGATGAGAATTAAGTTGGCAGGCTTCATTTTTTGCCAGTTTCTAGAAAACAGCCAGCCAAGAGTATCACAGAATCTCAAAGAATGGTTTGGGTTGAAAGAGACCTTCAAGATCATCCAGTCTCATCCCCTGCCTGGAACACTTGCAGGGATGGGGCAACCACAGTTTCTCTGGGCAACCTGTGCCAGTGCCTCACAGGAATTACCCCTACAGTGTCCCACTATGACTGGCTGCTAGCTCTGGAGAAGATCAGGAACACAACAGGTGCTGGTGGGTCAGGACTGAATTATTATGGCACAGCTATGCAGGAAGCTGAGGACAGGAATAACTGATGTTTTTGAGGATGGGAGCACAAGGCAGTAACAGAGTTATCTAAGTCTAGCACAGGTGTAAGTAGGACAGAGATGGCCGTAGCACAGTGGAAGAGAATCTCACACAGCCTCTTTCTGCATAAAGCTTCAGGGAGTGCACTCTCACTTGCATTAACTGGGATATTTTCTAGTCTGGACATGCAGAAACAAGTTTGATGAGACAGCATTTCTTACCCAGCCTCCTCTCCTTTTCAGCCATGTCACCAAGGTCTTGCGGACAAACTCTCCCAGGCAGTCAACGATGGTGTGAACCATGGCTGGCTGCCCGTGCCGCACGCAGTCCACTGCCAGCCCAGCTGCCACAGCATAGAGAGACACCACCTTGCCCCACGTTATGCCTGTGAAAAGAATAAAGGTCATTCATATTTACACACACACTCAGTTCAGTCTTGAATAATCAAAGGAAATGACTCTGCTTCCTTACATGTGCCTGTGCTGCCCACGTACAGCCACAGTTCTGGGTGTTCTCCACACGGGGGAAAAGAAATACTAGAGGAGCAGAATTGGGGAAGACTTTCCACATAGAGAAGCGGAATGAAATAATCTGAGCTTAGTGTGGTTTAATTGCCTCTCAGCACTGGCTGCACAGCTTTGGAGGAAGCAGCCCAAAGGCACCATCGGGATTGGGAAGATGTGCCCCACCATGTTTTGTATTGCCATTGGCTCTCAGCCATGCACATGCTGCCCAGGTGATAAAATTCAAATAGTTTGAACAACCTGGGGTTTTTGTCTTCAACAGAAAACTTAAACACCCTTAGACAAAGCATTCCTGGTTTTTTCTAATCACTGTTCCAATGTGACACTCAAAGCATACAAGATAAGCATCTTCAGTTCTATCATGGCACAAAAGCAACAAAGGGAGGCAAAGCTACAGGGCCAAGAGGGTTTATAGAATCATAGTTGGAATAGAGGAGTCATAGAATCCTGAGCTGGATGGACCCACAAGGATCACTGAGACCAGCTCCTGGCCCTGCACAGACACCCCAACAATCCCACCCTGTGCCGGAGAGCGCTGTCCAAAGGCTCCTGGAGCTCTGGCAGGCCTGGGGCCATGACATTCCCTAGGGAGCCTGTTCAGTGCCCAACCACTGTCTGGGGAAGAATCTTTTCCTAATATCCGTTCTAACCCCCATGACACAGCTCCCTGCCATTCCCTTGGGTCCTGTCGCTGCTCACCAGAGTGCCAAGTGCCTACCCATCCACTTGCACTCAGGAGGGCAGGTGTCCTCTTCAATGTAAGGACTAGGCCTTAGTCTCCACCCAAAAACAGGTAGCTTCAAGGATTTGGCCTCTCTGTCTACTTAACATTGCCTATGCTAGCCCACTGAAGACAGTGCAGGGGTGGAGTCAGACAGTTATCTAATCTCCCAGAAGACAGCCTTCCTGCCAGGCTGACCTGCCTGCAGCAAGAGCTCCATGGAAGTTGTCCCAGCAGTAGTCATCTTCCTGTTAGCATTAACGAGAAGCGCGGGAGCTCAGCTCTAGGTACCAGCCAACCTCCCGAGGGCTCCCCAGAGCCTTACCAACACCACTGGGCATAAATCCTTCATGCTCAAACATTGCAGTCAGCTGCCCCTCATCAGGCTTTTATCAGGACCAGTGACCTGGAAACACAACCCTTTCGCTCCCGTGCAGAACTACCACTGCACAATGGCACATCCCCCCTGTACTTTATTACCTGCAATAGCCATATTTATCAAGCACACTGCCAAGTGTTTTACAGTGTTAGGCCTCTATGGAATCTGTCCAAAGTCTCTCCCAAACAGAGCCAGAAGCCTGGTGAAGTTCTAATATTTAAAAACCACACTAAACTGTTCTTGCAGGGTCGCAGCAAGAAAGAAAACAGGTGAGAGGATGGAAAGATCTGTGCAATGCCTTGATCTATGGATCAGGAGGGGTTAAACACACCATTAGAAAACTGGATGTGCTCAGCAAGCAAAAATACAATTTACATGGGGTAAAGAGTCTCCCTTTTTCCTTCATTGCACTCTCAGATCCCCAGGTAGCCTGAACCAACTCTGGGATGGAGCTCCAGCCTCCACACAGCTCTTCTCACTGCAGCAGAATGAGAACAGTGAGAATATTTCTCTGGAAAACATGCAGATTTCAGAGCATTTCCACAATTCTTACACTTGGTGCTTCAAAAGAGACACTCACACTAACACTTTTAGGAATTGCTTGCTTTTCTTTTCCTTAAATAAAAGAACTAAACTTTAGAGGAACTCTTCAAATGTCAGCCACAGGAATACCTTTTTAGACTGAAGAAAATCCATTCAGTGTTACAAAAAAAGCCCCATTTTTCATGACTAATGTAAGATCAAAATCTGCAGATGAACCCTTTGTGAGGCTCTGCAGCAACAGTAACAGCATTAGCTCAAATCCTCTGTGATACTCTGACCTTCTGCAGAACCATCCCCGAGATCAGAGGAAGTTATTAATGCAGCTGAAGTGAGTGTTCTTCTGGTTTTATTTGCTGAGCAGACCCTGCGGTGTCCCCGACACCAGCGCTGTCACTCAGGAAGTTCACTGCCTGTTTGGCATTCACACTATTTATCTGCCTTTCTCACTTTGTGTGTCACCATGACAGCCAGCAGAACGAGCCAGGAAGAGTCTATGAAACCACAGAGGACTAGACAGAGGGGTTCTCCCTGCAAGAAAGAGGCTGTCCGAGTGCAGGTCAATACAGTTCTACCTAACGAAAGAAGCTTTACAGGGTTACACTCCTTGCTGATGGTATCTATCTCCAGGACTAGAGCCTCAGCTGGCTTATATTCAGCTTTGGTATAAGTCAGTTTTACAGTTCTCCATCCCTGCAGAAATATGGTTCCTTGCATCTTGAGTTACATAACAAAAGTTACCCAAAATTCCAGGGAGGAGTTCACTGGCTTATTCCCAAGCTTTTACTGACAGCACTCTTTAAATATCTGAAGCAAGTCCATTAACTCTGAGATACTTACATGGCAATAATGAACACTGACACGACTGAAGTCACTCTGGTACAGAAAGACAGCTCCAGTCTTGGTTAACTTTGTTTTGAACCCAAGTTTCTCTTTCCAACAGAAGAAAAGTATATCTACAACCTGTGAAAAATAAAGGCTCAAGAGACCAATGACTTCCCCAGTACACAGGAAAGCAGTTTGCTCCATGGCACATCAGTCCAGAGAGGATGGAGAGGAAGCCCTTCAGCTCCAGCTTCCCTGCCAAGATTGTTCCATAGTGGTACCTGCTGCAGGACTTGCACGAGGTAAGTGCTTCCCTGGCACAGGGAGAGAACCCCTCTCCCTTTCACTGGACAGCAGAAAGAGAACGAGCTCTTGGTTAATGCTTATAATGGTAATGGATGTGGAGGGCTCAGGGGTCACATCCTCTTTCCAGAGCATGCCCATAAGGGTCAAACCAATCCTTCAGTCTGCCCTTCCTGTTACTAGCAGAGCCGGTCCATGGGGGCAGGACAGGAGGAAATCCCTTCCTGATTTCCATTTGTCTGAAGTCCTCTTGCCACTGCTGGAGGCAGAAGATGGAGACAGCAGGCTGGGCTTCTCACTCACAACAGCAGGGCACAGCTTATGCTCTTGCTCTCATTAGACATTGCAGGAAGCAAGGGAAGAGCAGGCATCTCCAACACCTGGGCTGTGCTTGTGGCTGGGCCCCCTGCCCAGGAGGGCTCCAGCAACCATTCAGCCCCAGGCAGGAGAGGGCAGGGGAACATGCCCCAGCAGCCCTCCTCTGCACTTTCCCAGGACCAGCTCCATCAACTTTTCTCTCAAGTACTCCCTTGGCAGGGGCAGAGGAGCACAATCTACTGAGAGGACAGTGCCTCTGTCCCCCATGCCGTCCAGGCCGGGTTCAAAGTGACACTAGTGTGATGCATCTCTCAGCATAAGCTGGAATTGTGTCTGGCCAGTGCATATGAGAAGCAAAAACACATCTTGCTCCAAATTCCTCAACAGGCCTGGCTGTCATCCACACCGGGTGAAATGGGCACTCATCACCAAGCAAGACAATCCATTCACAGCTTCCCACTGCGTGGATTAACGTGCACAGGAGCTAACAACAACAGGGAATGGAAAGCTGGTCCAAAAAGGAATGGTCAAAAGAGAGAAAGCTCTGCTCACAGACATGGAACAGAAGGATATGGAAAAAGTTAAGGGAAAAACAAGGGCTGCTTAGAAGGCATTATAAAAAATAAGAAATATAAGTTGCATTCTCTAGGCCAGCCATGGAGCTGAAGGTATGTAAACATTGCTGAGCCCAGGGTAAAATGAATTAGCAGGAGAGGAATGCTCTTGAAAGTATTCCTGCTCATATGAGCTTTTCTGCCCCAGGGGAGAGATGAAGAAGCCATGAGACACGGCTGTGCAGTCTCAGGGCACCACACCACCCGAGGTTATTCAAATAAACTTCCCTCTGCTCCACTCAGCATCAAAGTCTCACTCACAAATCAGACCTTAAAGAAACACGATCCACTGCTACACTTCCACAGCTGGGAGAATACAGCCAGACACAATATACTCTGGTGGAGAGAAAAGCTGAGGGGGTGTGCACAAGGCAGGAAGCTCAAGTCATAAGGCCTAAGTGATGAGGGAGCAGCAGGATGCATTTCTAACAGCATTTCAGAGAAACCCAGAATGGTCTGGGTTGGGAGGGAACTCAAAGCACATCTCATTCCAATCCCCTGTCATGGGCAGTGTTACACCTCAGTCACTTAATTCCAGGTTTTGCTCTGGGTAGATGCAAAGGAGAAAATCCCAACCAGATATTCTCGAGAGGTAAAAAACACACAAAAATTGACTGGCAAACTATAGAAAATTAAGGAACATTGGCAAAAGAGTAAACACAACATAACATCACTTACCACTGCATAGACTTAGCCCACCAAACATAGAAAACCTTTAAACCCATTCAATATCGTATTCCATGAGAAGAGAGAAGAAGAAAGGGAGAAAAACAGAAAGACAGGAAAGATATAGGAAAACAGACATATAGCTACTAACTCCTGGGCTCCAGTGATGTAAAACTCCAAGATGAAGGTAGGGTTAAAGGACAATGTGCTTGCCTCATGGTCAGGCTTCTTAAAGCTTTGGCCCATCCTGGGCCTTCCTCCCAAGAGGGACTTGCAGTCTCTCAGCCACTCAGGGACTGGGGAAGGCAACACTGGGGGGCTGCCTTCAGTGTGCCGTGGCTGACAGACACTGCAGGGTTGGGGGGCACAGGGGGCAGGGCACCACCTCACCAGAGCAAGGCCTGGCCCACCCCCTCCCATGCATCCTAAGGTGTCTCAAAACAAGATTACTTTTTCCAGTCTCTGACAGGCAGGGACACCTTCCATTATCCCAGGTTGCTCCAAGCCCCATCCAACCTGAGCTTGGACACTTCCAGGGAGGAGGCAGCCACAGTTTCTCTGAGCAACCTCTGCCAGGGTCTCACTCTCCTAGGGAAGAATTTCTTCCTAATATCTAATCTAAACCTACTACCTGTTAGTATGAAGCCATTCCCCCTTGTCCTGTCTCTCCAGTCCCTTGTAAATAGTCTCTCTCCAACTTCCTTGTTGGCTCCTTCAGGGACTTGAAGGCCACAGTTAGGTCACCTGGAGCTTCTCTTCTCCAGGCTGAACAACCCCAGCTCTCAGCTTTTCCTCTCAGCAAAGCTGCTCCATCCCTCCTCTGATCATCCTGGTGCCTCCTCTGGACTCACTCCAGCACCTCCATGTCCTTTCTGTGCTGGTACCCTCAGGCTGGAGGCAGCTCTAAGTGGGGCAGAATCTCCCCCTCCCCTGCTGCCCACACTGGGGGATCAGCCCAGCACATGGGTGGTTTCTGGGTCCCAGTACACAGGACTGGGGCATGTCCAGCTCTCACCCACCAGCACCCCCAAGTCCTTCTCCCAGGGTTGTTCTTGACCTGCTCATCCGAGCCTGGATATATCCCAGTGGTTGCCCTGACCAAGATGCATCATTAGCACTTGGCCTTGTTTAACCTCATGAGATTCCCATGGGTCACTTCTCAAGCTTGTCCAGGTCCCTCTGGATGTCATCCCATCCTTCAGGTGTGTCAACAGCACCACTTAGCTTGGTGCCATCTACATCCATTTGCTCCTGCGGGGAAAGTGCTTTCTCCTCAGAAAGCATTAACCCTACATTCCTGTTACACAGGGTTCACTGCAGCCCACACACTCTTGATTAAAAACCAAACCCAGTAAAAAACAGGCTGAAAGGTTTCAAAAAAGCCCTCATGCCTAGCAGCTCTTACCAACAGGACAGAACTGCTTGCTTTAAGGAAGGAAAACACCTCTCCCTTTTCCACTTCTGTTTCTCCACCAAGTGACCTCTTCCTTCTGGCATTTGTTTGAACACCTGAGGTAAATGTCAGCTCAGCCAGGCCCCAAATCAAAGCCTGTTCAAGTCAGGGGAAACTCTCTTGCTACCTGCAAAGGCAGCTTTGGACCACACACGAGAATCAGTGGTAACATCACAGAGATGATGCTGTTGCAGATCCTTTACCATCAAAAGCAGATCAGGGCTCTGCAGTGCTTGTTTCCACACAGATGGGCTCTCCTCACCCTGAATAACTAATGAGTCATTTGGAAACAGGGGAACAAAATACACCTTGAGCCTTACCATAGTCTCTTCTCCCAGCCATGGGACAAAAGGAAATGGCCCCAAATTGCACCAGGTGGTGTTTAGATTGGGTATTAGTAAAAATTTCTTCACTGAAAGAAGAGGCATTGAAACAGGATGCTCAGGGCAGTTTTGGGCTTAGTCAAGACCTGTAGACAGTGTGGACAGGAAGCGAGCACAGACAGAGGTACAGTGTGAAGACTCAAAACCAGACCAGAATGCGGAAGACAGACATGTAAAAGATTAATGAGAAAACCTCTCCAGCAAAAAAGGGTCAAAATCCCCTGCTTCCTTGCTGGAAAGGCATTGTAAGTGACTGGTGGGGCTCCCCAAGCTGTCTAAGCACTGTAGTGTCAGACTGTAGCTGTTTTCTTAACAAACTTGGTAATTGGCATGAAAACTCAGACTGAACTCGAGTATCTGGTTTCCTTTGCTCAATAAGAGCCTCTTTCCTCTGAACTATGATTCTGGCTCCCAGCATCAGCAGCACCCTGAGCTATGATTCTGGCTCCCAGCATCAGCAGCATGAGCTGGAATAAGGGAGACTCCCATGCAATGAATCTTCTGCAGTTGCCAATGGTGAGCAAAGAAGCTTGGAATGAGTGACCTCCCCATGCAATGAGGCAACAACCAGCTCCTAACAAGGAAGGGCAGGAGGTGCCTTCTAGAACGAGACAGAACCTACACGAGGATATTACAACCCAGGACATCTCCCAGCCAGAAGACAGCAGAGAGGAGCTCTCATTAAATCATTAAAGCACGGCACACTGCCAAACTGCCCACAGCCCACAGGTTGAGAAACCAGGCCCCACCTTCCAGGCTATCCCAGAAACACGCCTTCTCCGAGAGAGGTGGCTCCATCCTGTTCCTCCCACCCAGCCCTGTTTGTGGATCTGTCTGGGCACTGTACCTGCAGTGAAAATCTGTGCAGCCACTGCCAGGAAAGCATCCGACACCACCGTCTCCGAGTGCAGCGAGATGTTCAGCTGGCGGGCGATATTCCGGTAGACATTGGGGCGAATGTACTCCAGCTCATCCCCTGGAAACAAACAGCCAGGAGTCAGCACACACAGCACCAAGTCCTGCTCTCACCATGGAGGAGTTATGGTTGGGCCACTCAAGGGATGCCTTCAGCCAAAGAGGCTGAACCCCAGCTCCACCTGAGTTTAAGCAGGCAGCAGGTGCTTAGGGTGGTTTAGATGCAATTCCCTATCACCTGCACCCTCTTTCCCAATATGCCCTGGGCCTGGGACTCCTAAAGGAAGCAGAGGCAGGCAGTGGCCCTGTACCCCTGGTGTGGCTGCAGCAATCCCTGATATAAGTGCTGTTCCCAGGCTGGCTGCCTGCCTTTCCTCCAACACAGGAGACAGGCCTCAGATAAGCAAAGCCATGCCATTTTATTTCAGAAGTGAGAAGGAGGCATGTACATCCATGTGAGCTTTTGAGAGATACGCCCTTCCTCAGCACCCCATCGGGCTTGTACAAAAATGCCTGAAGTGCATGAGAGCGACTCAAGAATGCTGAAGGCTGATGAAAGCCAAGGATCCACCCAGAGCTGCACAACATTAATTAAACAAAGAGACTTTCAGCTATTTTATGCTCACACAGGCACTTGAGAGTCAATCTGGAGTTCTTTCTCTCCTCCAAATGGTTTGCATGGCTGACTGCTCAGCAGTAAGATATCTGAGACACAGATATGTGCTTTCACCTCCAGAGTGCTTTCTGCCCAGCTGGGAAATGGCTGGAGGTGTTAGGCCAGCTTGAAGACCAAGACAAAAATACCAAGGATAAGCAGAGAACCTCCTCCTAAAGCACTGAGCTATGAAGCTTGGGAAACAACAGTAAAGCTTTTCCTTTGTAGCAAAATAAAACCGTTGTTGAGTAGTAGAATTAATAAAGCCTGGTTTCCAAGGGATTTCTCTCTCTGTAGAGGTTCATGGATATTTAATGATGGTTGCACAGCTGCTGTAGGAGCATGAAACAATGCAAACACCGCATGGCACCAAGGCCCTTTGTGCATGGAGAGCCCTTTTTGGCTTAGCTTTAGGACATGCTGTGCTCTTCTCCCACACAAGGGTGCTCCAGGAAGAGGAAGAGCTATCCCAACAGCTTTATATCCCCTTTATATCCCACAGCAAGACCCAGGTGACTTGGCCCAGCCAGAGGGCAACTGATGATCCTCAAAATTTCATTTATATGAGAGGCAAAAAGGAAGATGCCACTGCAATCAGGAGATTGTTATAGAGTCATTAGCTACTGATCCTTAATTCATTTATCTGGCACTCAGCACGGGCAAAACCCAGCTCTATAGAATTCCACAGCTGAGCTCTCTCAGCCCTTTCTGAGCGTGGGATTGTCCCTCTTTGATGGCAAGAGGAAACCTGCCAACACATGGTCAGCCCTGATAAGAGGAAACCTTACTTGGACTGTTCAACAGCTGTTTTCTCCTCACAGGCAGCACACAGGCTTCCAGCTAAAGGTAAGGAAATGGGGATAGCCCTGGTTAGCTGAGAGGGAGGCACAGGAGGCTGGGATCAGCCCTTGGTAGCCTGCCACTGCTACAGCTTCTAACAAGCAGTGCCTGGAGGCCCCAGATGAGATCAGGGTTTGGTTGGAGGCACATATGCCCTGTTCTGCAGGAAGGCACAGGGCATCCGGGGAAGGAAAGCACAGGAAAGCATTCCCATGCTCAGAGAGCCTCCCTGCCCCAGCAGCCCCAGGACCTCTCCTGCAACATGATACACCGGCGCTGGGCTCCAGTGCCCTTGTTCTGACACCCAACTTTGCAACATTTAGAGCAATTTGGGGGCTTCTCCTCCTTCCTCCAGTGATTATGGAGGAATTAGCAGGGCAGCAGTCAGAGTTCCCATGTGGAGAAGATCAGTGCAGTGGTCAAAGGGCACCTCCCTGGGCCTTGGCCAGAGGAAATACAAGTTCAGATAAACCAGGCCTCTGACACACGCAGCAGGTTGGCCTGGGGTGCCTCATTTGGCTATACCATTAGGTTTTACCATGTCTGACTCATTAATTGCCCTAATTAGCTGATAAGCCTCACTGAGCTGATGGGGTCTCCCTCCCTATGACCTCCAACTGCATCGCCTGTGCCCAGGACCTCTGCTGGCCCACCAGGCAGTTCTCTGTGTGCAAGTGGGCTAGGAAATACTCCAACTTCCCATCTCCACAGGCTTCTCAGCACTATCATGAAGGAAAAAACTGGTCTGGCTTGTTGCACTGCTCAGGAAGTGGCTAAGGATTACCATTGCTGGCAGGTGGCTGGATAGCAGCTGGCCTTGTGCTGGTTAGAGCATCAAAGGGGAAAAGAAAGGGATGGGCCATGTAGCAAGTGGAAAAAAGAAACAGGACAGAAACTACTCTTCATCTTAATCAGGAGGACTGCTCACCTTTCTGGTTGCATGGGTACCACATGGTGCTCTCCAAACAGATTTGCTCAGAGAAGGCACCAAGTTCCTGGGACTATCAGCCAAATCTTTCCATCTGCACATGGATAAGTAACAGGAGAGTCATCCAGGAGACGCCTTCAGATCCAGTGCGCCACCTGCTTGCCCTTTAACATGTTCCTGGCCGCCCACAGAAGCTTGAGTTGAAAGCAAATAAATCTCAACCCCCAATCCAGGTGGAGAAGAAAGGGAATACAAATAGACAGTGAGATTGACAGAAGAACAAAAAAATTCCCCCAAAGACCAAACAACCACTGGAAACAAAAACAGAAGTTAAGTCAGCATAGAAGAGAAAAAGTGAAAAAGAATGAATTAAAAAAAAAAAGTCAGTTAAAAGAAACACAGCTGTGCCTTAAAAAGAAAAAGAAACTTGGGATAATATCAAACAGGTAGAAAGGGGAGAAAGTAGGGACACCAGCCCTGGTCCTGACTTTGTTAGGCCCAGCTAATGGTTACTTCACCACACCTGTTTGAACTCTGATGTAATTAAATCAGATGCAAATGCTGGTGGTAGTTTCCAAGCCAGATGTGAACTAATATACCAGCCTGCAGGTGAAGAGGGATGTTGGAAACAACTTCCAAGAACAAGGATGTAGTGTTCCCAAAAGACAAACAGCTAGACTTGAGCACACAGGATGCTACACAACCTGAAACAAAAGGCCAGGCAACTGTCAACATTTAGAGGGTGCTCCTGGTACAAGCTCTAGAGCATGTCTTCATGTCACAGCCTCCAGGCATGACCTTCAAATTGCTCTCCCTGAAGCCCCCAGAGTTGCTGTGCTGTGAGGGTGGCACTGAATGGAAGTGTGTGCCAAACAACATCAACCAACTCCTTCCTGCTCCAGCAAAAAGCAAGAAAACTTAGCTCTTGCTGAATGACTAAGGTAGACAGTTAAAGGACAATTAAACACACTGTCATTTAAAAGCAGCTTTTATAAAATCTCCAACAACACATTTTCTAAGCAACTACCCCCAAATTAAAGCTGGGTGAGCTACTGCTGAAGCCCAAGTCCAGCAGTAGCAGTGGCCTTAAAGATGCCAGATGCATTGTGGCAATCAAGTCACATCTGGAGAAAACACTGCAAGACCAGTTAAAATGCCCAGCTGAGAAAAACTGCTCTAAGTACCATGAGAATTGTTACACAGGTGGAGACCTGTGCACACAGAATCAGTTTGCTGCTTTCTTGGACCGCATTGTGATTTTGAGCTGTTGCAAGTCCTCAGAAAAAGGGCAGCTTTGCAGAAACCCTGTGCTGAGCTCAAAGAGACTGAGGAAACTCAAGCAAAGGAACTGTTTAGGGAAGATCACCTAAACCAAAACTAAATGCCAAAAGCAGGGAAGAAGAATCTCTGTATCATCACATGAAAAGCCTCTTCCAGAAACCTTAGTCTGGTCCGAATTGCTCCATACAATCTGAGTTCCCCCATCCCAGCAGGACTCACCTAGTCGTAGCAGTATGGTGGACACCTCGGCCAGCTTACCCCCAGGCACTGGGGTGTTGTACTCAGGTTTGCTCCAGCTGACACCTGCTTGAATCAGCCTTGAGTTTATGTAGTCTCTGCAGAGAGCCTTGGCTTGGGACACGAGCTCTTTGTCAGTGGGAGACCTGTCAAAAACCTCCATCACCTCTGCAGCAAAGACTGAGGAACGACGTAGCACTTCCATCCTCAGCTGCTGAACCCACACCTCTGCATGCACTGACTGGAAGGCTGAGGCAATGCCTTCGATGAGAATCTGCAGGAGTTGTCTAGTAATCCTCTGTCCTCAAGGTCTGTCAGAACTCCCAGCAGCTCTTCTCCACAGGCCAGTTTTTCATTTTAGCTGGTAAATAAAAGCATCTGTAAGTCCTCTAGCATCGCAAAGATGTAAATCAGAAGCTCAAAAATACAGTTATGCTAAAGTCAGTAGTATCAGATTTGCAAAACATTTGTCTCGGTCTGTCTTACAGACAAGGGGCAAAGTCTTGAGCCTTTCAGCCACTGACTATCCCTGGCAGCATGGTCCACAGAAGGGCTGCAGTTTTGAACTCTCAAGGTTTTTCCTCTTTTCCCATTCATATCTGGCAGTTCTAGAATTACCCCTCAGAGAGGCTAGACAGTCAGAGCATGGAAACACTTCATAGAATGTGCAGACAATCTCAGCTTGTTTCAATTAAACTGGAAAAAAAAAAGAACCCCAAATACCAGTTACAGTAACCTCAACCAGATGTCAACAGACATTCCAGCTCAGTAGGTTATGGATCTTTCTGAAGAAATGGCACTGTTGCAAGAACAGGGATATGGGAGCATTTGAAATGTCTTGATGGAGACACTTTACCATACTCTCAGTTTAGGTTTTGGTTGTGCCACGCTTTTTCCCAAAGCAATGTGCATACTACTTCTTGAAAACATCTAGCAATAGCAGAGAGAGCAAAACAGAAAAGTAGATTTTTAAAAAGCTTTATGCTATGAATGCCTAAAGGGAAACGTCAAAATTTCTTCAGAGGCACCTGAATTCATCTGCTGATCTGAGTTTTTAACCCAGTGCTGCTTTTGAAGTCAGAGTCAGACCAGTCTTTATTCAGATGTTAATAAATGCATTTTTTCAGTCTGCAGTTTCCAACATCTACTTACAATGACGATTTTCAAACAAAATACAGCCAGTTATTTCAGTTTGTCCCAAGGAAAAATATATTTACCTCTCATGTTGCACTTTTTCCCCCTCAGTGATTTCTTTTTGGGTTTGGTTTCATGTTTCTTTAGAAGATCTGCATCACTGGACACCTGGTTTAGGATTCATAGGTTACTGTCACACCTCTCTGGAGAGCACCAGCCTCCTCTGCTGTGCTCTCCACAGGGCTCATGCCAGTGCCTCCTTCCCCATCTCTGTCAGCCCCGCACGCCGGCTGCACTCCACCGGGATCCTTGGGGTTTGCTCTCCTGCTTTTAAGGGACCCAGGCGCAGAGGAAAGCTTCTGGCTTTAGCCTTGTAAGGAAGATGAAATAACCGGGAGGTGGGGTTGCTATACCCAGAGAGAGACGCTTTCTCCTCCCCTTTCCTCTCTCTTAAGGAGGCTCGCTGTTGTTCTTCACTGGGCTTCGTTCAAGGACTCGACTTCAGGGTGAGGGTGGGAGCATCACTTCTGGACCAGGTTACCCCAGGTAACAGACAGCAATGAATGCACTGCTGAACCAGGAGTAATTCCTGCTGCATTCCCAGAGCAGCTTTTGCAGAGTTGATGTTGGCCAGTCATTTTCATATGGTAGCCAGGTGGGTGAATTATTCACTGTCATATTCAGCTGTGGGTTAGTCCTCCCATTTCAGCCACCTCCATCATTTTGGACTATGTCCCTGCCCATGGTAGGGGGTTGGAAATAGATGATTGTTAAGGTCCCTTACAAGACAAACCATTCTGCAATTCTGTGATGATTTTGTGATTAACATAGAGAGCCACAGCTCAGGGCTAAGGCAAGCAGTGCTTGCAGCTCCCCCCAAACTACGAGTAGTCTGGTTAAAAAAATGAAGTGGGTTTGTTGATAGGAAATAGTTTATCCAGAATGAAGTGTATTGCAGGAACTTGCCCACTTAATCTCAAAGTGTTATGAAAAACATTTCCATGAGTTCCAATATATTTATAAGTTAATTTCAACATCAACTTCTTGTTGCAACATTATCATATTGATGCCACAATGTTCAGCTTTCTTCCATGTGCATGTGTTATACCATTTCATCTCAATAAACCACATACAAATGGTGGCTTTCTGTGTTGCGATTTGAAACAAAAGAAGTTTTAATAATAGAATTTTCCTGCGGCCAAGAAATTCTACCAGACCAAACACAAATTCTCCCCAACAAATAACAGTTTGTGTACCAGCAACTGGGCACTTGGCATGCTCGAAACACACTCTTTCTGGAAGGAGGTCAGAAGTGAGATGTAACTGTTAACATCTTGTTGCCTTCAAGAAAAGACAGAGGCAAGTACACCTCTGCAAGGTGTTGATCACATAAATCCCTCCAGTACAACCTGCACCAGTGCTGGTCTCCAAACTGAGGGATAAAAAGGAACAAATGAATTGCATGAGAAAATCTTATTATGTGATGTATTGAACATTCTGGCCAGCATCCAACACACAACTCAAGCACAGATAAACACAAAGCGTGTTGGCTGCTGTTAACTGGATTGCTGGAGCCTGCTTTGCTGTCTTTGAAAAGGGGTGAGGTACCTCATACCCTTCAGCAACAGATCTTCTTTCTGAGCTGGCTTTCTCAGGGAAAGGAGCAGGGTTAAGGAGAGGTACATGCATGCAGTGATGCCAGCTGAGACCCCAGCTCAGCTCAGTGTGATCATAGTAAGGTGGCAGTAGTGACTGTGCATCTCCAGCACCAGATGTGTTTGCTCCAAGGTTCTCTGAGAAATTTGTTTGTATCCACTAGCCTTATTCAAATTTAAATACAGACAGAGGCTTGTCCCACAGAAGCTGATATCAAGGCTCCAGAGATTCTGTGCTACTGCCCACCCCTAACGCACCTCTTCCCTGCGGAGTGGACCTGATAGTGTCTTGGAAAATTGTATTTTTGCCTTTGCCATCTTGATGGCTGAAAAATCATTAAAATTATGCCTTAGCTTCCTGCAGCAGCTGACAGCTTGACACATGGGCCCTATCTAAACTGTCCCTATTCAGTAGGGCTATGAAATGAAGAGGAATGCTTAAATATCAGTATTGCTTAACTAACGATAATTTTCCCCAGAAATCTGGCAACTATGCCAGTGCCACAGTGCTTCCCAGCTCCCCGTGAGTGCCAATCTCATCCCACATGTGTTCCCTGCCCAACTGTCACAGCATGCAGCACCCCCTCAGCTTCCACCCTGCAGCAAAGACACAAAAACTAGAAGCATGAGGGTTGTGTATAAAAAGCTAAACTTTGTATCACAAAACCCCCACCCAATAGTGCATGGCATTCTACCCATATTATTTACACATTAAAAATACAGTTTCACACTGAATGATGCCTCTGTAAGTAAAAACAGATGAAACCACAGCATACAGTGCTCAGCTGACCACAAAAGAAGAGGGCATTACAATTCAAGGTGCTGTCGGTGTAATCGGAGCCCCTTTTTCCATAGAATGTTTATGCTTAGGGACTTGATCTATGATGGGGAAAACCCCTGTGGCAAAGGAATGAGAGGAAACAGTGCAAAAGCAGTTTTTATCACCCCAAAACACTGTTTCCACTGTGCTGTTCCTGGCATGACAGTGTTCTGGCTGGAACAGGCTCCACACCACAGCTCCTGTCTCAGGGGGGGTGACCAAAACAGCTTAGAGCACTCCTTTAGTAAAACCAGGGGACCACAAATAAATATTTTATAAGCATGTCAAGTGGGAACAAACCCTGGAGAAGGCACATCAGCGAGAACACAGCGATAGTTTAAATGTGGACAGCTTCTGCTCAATATTAAACAGTTCAACTGCTAGAGAGGGAAGTCTCTGGGAAGGCCTTTCAGCAGTTGTAGTTGAAGCAAAATAGCTAGTGAATTGTGAGCACACTGCAGAGGGTCTGCATGACAGAGATGCCTGCAAGAGCAAGAGAATAACCGCAAAGGCCAAGGAGGTCATGTAACATTATGTTCCCACAACCTGGCTCTGACTGGAGCTATTGTTGTGTCTCACCTTGCAGAACTTATCCCAGCCACTTCACAATTCCAGCAGAAACTACACACAGAGATCCCATGTTACAAACACCTGCAGAGTAAGGACTTTGAGAAGCAGATGGTTGCCAAAGACATACAGCTACTCTTCAGAGAGCCTGGGAACCAACCCCACTAGCCTCTACCTGCTATAAGAAGCAGGTAGATGCTCTGGCAAAACTCTGGCACTGTAGCCAGACCAACTCCTACCAAACCAAGCCTGAATCACCTTCTGCATCACCTCTCCCACTTTTAATGTGCAATCTTAGGTGATTTTTGCAGCAACACATCAAGTCTGTGTTTGTGAAGTTACCACTTACCTCTGCAAACACACAGTGCTGGGCTTTGTGCTGCAAAGCTGTACAGGAGGGCAGGAAGGTTGGACAAAACACTTCTTTTTGCATAGAAATATTTTGCCAGCTTCAATAGGAAAACAATACATGGAAGCAGCAGCTTAATGGGACCAAGTAAAACACTGAGGCTTTTTGAACCGTTTTCTTGTTTCTGAAGGCCTTGATTCAAAGCCTCCTCAGAGCCATGCAGTGAGTGGAATCACTTGCTTGATGGGATCACCTTGGAATGTCACAGACCAGACCAAAGAGGCTGTGTCACAGTCAACTTATTTTCCACAGCCTTTAGACAAGTCTCCTTCATGAGGATACACATCTAGTGACTTAAATGCATCAAGTTTAGCACTGATATCCAATGCTTTCATCTCTTAACGCACTGCCATCCCCACTGTCACTGTAGACACAACTTCTCTGTTATCCATATGTTTTGACAAAGACAGGACAGAGATATGGTGTACTCCAGAACTGAGGTACAAACTGGGCAAAGGGGAAGCTGCAGCAGGAATTTAACATTAGCTTCATAGAACATCTCTACCTATATTCCTGAATCTTATTCTGGTAACGTTGTCTGAGAAGAGTTTAACCAACTGTTGCTACTCAGGTAGCAGTTAATCAGCTGCTCACTGCAAGACAGCAGCTTCTAGCTACATCTAGGACTTTGATGAGGCTGCATCATCTGCTTCAGAACCTACTTCAGTAAATATAACTGTTTTGTTTGTCTCCTGTCTCCTAATTTGCTTCAAAGTGACACATTTTACTAAATGGATCAATCATAGCCAAGAAAGCAGCAGACACAAAGAAATAAAAAGTTTTAGGTTGTTCAACAACTACAGCTTTGCTTTGAAACACAAAATATTTACCACCAAAAGGGAAAAAGCAGAAAACACCTACTGAGGTAACTGCTCCCAGGAGATCAGAGTTCTCTTCCCTTTCAAGCTCTAATCAACAAAGGCAGAGGGTAAGCCTTTGTCTCAGTCTAGCAACTGACCACCAACAAGGTTTAGGAATCAGTTCACACTCACACATGGGATACACACACATGGACAGGTAAAGACAGGCAGGTGCCTCTGCTTGCAATGATCCCAAAATCAGAGAGCCTGAAGTGGGTACAGGCACTTCTGCACTGGTTCAGCAGCATTTATGAGCTCTGACGCATTTATCTGCGGCTGCAAGACGTGTGCTGGCACACAGACGTGTCCTACATAGGCAAAGGGATTGCTGGATCTGATAACACTGGGCAGGACTCTACCCTGTACACATCTTCATGCCCTAAACATGCTCCAAGGGATTTAGACTCAAGTTTTGCATATTCAGAATGTAACCCTACTTGTAATTAAACCCTTGGTGACTTTTGGAAAGCCTCTTCAGGCTCTTCAGTCTCTTCAGTCTCAGCCTCTACTTCTGGGCAGGGCAGCAGCTATGGCCTTAAAAAAAGCTGTCTTTTCAAGGTCTGAGATGAGACATCAGCCTTACCTCTTTAAGTCTGCACAGAACAAATTCAGAGTGCGTGGCTGCTTCATACACAGTATTATACCTTACAGCACCTCCACTAGGATGCAGTTCCACTCTGAGTGCAGCAAAACATTTCTAAACATTTGATACACCTCTAGACTTTGTGGAACTCCACAACAGCAAAAGTTTTCTTCAAGGCTGCATTGGTTAACAAGAGTGACCCCTTTCACTCTGTGGAGCAGTATAGGGATGTTTTCCTCAGCAGCAGGGTCAGCTACAGCAACCTTCATGTCCAGCTGCTCATACCAATTCCTAAATCATCCTTCCAAATTGCACTGCGATAGTTATGGGATTGCTGGCACTGTGGACTGGTTCAGGGGGCTGGTTGGTTATTCTTTATCTGGATGTGATAAACCTTCCATTCAGAGTACATCTGCAGAGAGGTATTAGTACAAGCAAGGTAGTTATAAGCAGAAGGAAACAAATTCAGCTTTTCCATCAAGTAAAATGCCCAGGAAGCTATCATACTAGTGTTGATTGTCCATGTAAAAATGCAGCTGTGGTGATCTGGAGCTTCCTAGTCCACTGCAGAAGACAGTGAAATGCTGAAAGAAGGTAATCAACAGATCCTCTTGTGAGCCCAGCATGTCTGGGTTTTCCTGCATTTATAAGATGAGAGCTTTCATGGCTTCTGATGGAAGAGAACTAAACCAGAAGGAGGGGGAAGAAAAAAGAAAAGAAGAGACGGCAACATTCTGCTACCTGACATCAAGGTATCCAAGTCTGGCACGTACAATAGCCAGGACAAAAGCAACTCCTTCCTTCAGGCTGAAACATGAGCTTGATCAAGCAGGTGTCCAAAGCAGGGTTAACTTGCATTGGTTGACCATGAATTTCATTGTCTCCCTTACTTCACCCAGAAACCTTTGGTCTGGAGTGTTTACATGACTCTGAAAGGCAGCTGGGTGCAGTAGCTGCTCTAAGTGTTTGGGATTGGGTGATACACATGCCCACCCATGCTCAGGGAAGAAGGAAAACCTCACCATCGTTAGGAATCCCTTCTTAGGCTCCCTAGTGCATTCTGGCTGGAAAAGAATTGTTACAGGTCTTGGACCATCAGTTCAGCAAGAGCCAGGAGGCTCTTAGTGTTGTGCATCACTTTGCACTGGCACAACAGCAGCAAACATCTGGCCAGATGTTAAAAAAAAAATTGCCAAAGGTGCTCAGGGTGGACCCACTTTAGTCAAAGTGATTCAAATCAATCTTAATCGTATTTAGGAATCAGCAAGCAGGAAGTCTTGTTTTGAAGTCACTAATTTTAATCTGGGTTTATATTTGATTCTACGATAAGGCAAGTCAGACTCACCTGTTTACTTGTTTCTGAATACAGTTCATTGCTATGGTTTCTCTCTCAGCAAAAAAAGAGGAAAGTGATGTGTGTTTAAGCAATTTTACAGCTGATACCAATCAGAAATCTGAATGTGTCCAGGGTGTTTTCTAATTAAGCTATTTTAGCTTCCTGTTGCTAGTGTATGCACCCTCAAACATTAAAAAACCTGCAATTTAAATGCAAGGAAAATAGAAATAAAATCATGTCTTTAAGTGCTAAATTAAACTATCAAACATGAAGTTGAAAAGGGTTTTGGAATGCAGAAAAGCACTCAAGACCAAAAAAAACCGTAACACAACCGTTCTTATACAGGTACTGAACTGAGTCAATTGTTGAAATGAGTAAGCAGTTGGAGACCAAAAACCTTCTCTGGGAACAAATTCAAGATTTCTGAGATGCTGCAAGCTCAGAGAAGTCTTTCTTACTGAGCTAATGAGGAGCCAGAGAGGTAGATGAAAAAGCAAAAATCTACTACATATTAGGCAAGATTAATTACTTTCCACAAAAACCCTGAAGAGCCACCTCAACATAAGCAATGCTGGTTGCTTATATTTTACAAGTCACTCAAATTTATGCTTTGCTTTCCATCACTTCAGAATTTCAACAAATCCTCACAGCTCTGACATTTTTGTTTCAGAGCAAAGAAAGGGCTTAAATTGGACTTGATGATCTTAAGCATCTTTTCCAACCTAAATGATTCTATGAAATATTTACTTACCTACGTGAATAAACTCTAAGTGAAAAATTGCCCTAAAAGATCCCTTTAGCATTCCACAAATTTCACCTGAGCAATGAACTCATTGCCTTAACTGGCAATGAGTGCAGTGTCCCACAGGTGATTTAGGTGAGAAACCAGCAATACTCTAGCCAGGTTAAATCAGAAGTTTCTCAGCAGCAAGGAGGAGGCTAATAAGTAAAATAGAATTAGGGGAAGTGTTTTCAAAGAATGAAGAAGAAACTCATAAAATTACAGTTCTGGGGAAGAGAGGCATCTCATTCCAGTGACCAGTCTCAGCTGAAGCATGGAGTTAGTTCAGTAGCTGCAAGTGAAGTGATAGTGGTTTAAGGGGGAGTCAGTGTTGTTCAGCATCATTACATGTGGTAAAGACAGTGAGAAAAAACACAATCAAATCCCAGTTTAAGAACTGCTGCATTGGATAGGAGCAAGCAATGAGAGAACACTCCCAGGTAGCTTTTCACTGCCACCAAGACCCTAGAAGCAGCTAAACACACCCCCTTCTCCGTAAGGAAGACAAGCAGCCACTGAGCTGTCTTGTACGCTTCCTGCCAAATGTTTGCTGTTTAAGGTACAGTGGTGCTCCTAGTAGAAGCCTCAAAGTAGGGTAGATGCACAGCATGAGTAATTTAATAGACAATCTGGATATAAAAGAAGTAGATGCTGGTCATCCTGAGTTATCAGAGCAAAATCAGCTTCATATAGACCTGCACAGGGTTTGTGTCCCTCACCAGCTCCCAAGGCATATCTTCACTTAAGGTCTGATTTCTCATATCCTGGAAACCACAGAGCAGTTTCTTTGGATAGAAGCCAAGGCAGGATAAAATTTCTTGTTGGCATTAACATACACACAGTATTTTGTTAGGAGAAATATAATCCTTGTGACTTCAGTTCTAGAAGCAGCCATGAGTTCATCAGTCTCCCACTGCAGTGGCCTGGAGCGATTTACAAAAATTATGACTGAACTGTGCAGAACCTCATGGGACAGAGCTGTTAATGGTGGCTTTGGCCCAGACAGCAGAGGCCAAGGAAGTGTTCATGAATGTACAGAAGTTTGCTGCTGGCACTAAGTCCCTCAACACAAAGAGGCCTAAAAGAGCAGGGAGCTTTGCATTTTCTTGCTTTACAAGAGGACAGAAAGCTCTTCAGAATCCTAATTCTAGCAACTATTCACTCAACCAGGTAACTGCATCTTCCTCTTTTGAAACATTTCTGGACAAATCTAGTTGAAGATGTTCCTGCTCTTGCAGGAGGGGTAGACTAGATGACCTTTAAAAGATCCTGTCCAACTCAAACTATTCTATGAAATGAAAGAGGAGTCTTTCATTAATTGCTAGTTTTCCCTTCCACAAGGTGTGTTGGGAGTTAATGGGAGCATGAATTCAGTTCAGTTTAGTTCAGTTCTTTCCTCTGAATCTGAATAATTGGTTTTATTGTTATATTTTAGTTTAATGGCTTGAAAAACATGTATTGACAAGAAAAAATGCTGTCAGAAAGGGGACTATCAGCTGTCAAGTCCTCTCTAGGTTTTTGTCCACGAGACCTTGCATGCTGAACTCAGACCCAGGGATCAGCACTACACTGGGTTTACTTCACTGTGGTTCTCCACACACAACAGAAACCCTGAGTTTTTTTCCCAAGAGTCTCCAAATGGCTTGCACATATTGGCACCGGCCTTACAAAGCAGCAGTTAAGGCTAATGGAAGTACAGAAAGCACAGTGCAAGTTTTGCAGGGGAAAGCTGGAACACAGGGGGGTCAGAAGCACTGTAGAATGAGTTAGGTGATCATTTTGAATTGCAGAGATCTTTGTAAACACAAGTGTGACCATACTGTGGTTTTACCAGAATTACAGCTGAGTATTCCTGTTCCTAACTTGGACAGGAGTGAGAAAGTAGGTGTTTGGCCAATCTGCACGGGCAATAGGCATGCAACCAAATAAGCAAAACAAGCTTATTTTCTTCAGCAGTTCTGGATAGTGCTAGCTTTCTCCTTATTCTTCTGGGTGGATAACTCAGAGGGGATTCAACCACATTTAGCAGCTCCAGTTTAAAAGCAGGTCTGACCCACTGAAGCCCAATGCCATGCTATCAGTTCCAGCAGAGCATTTTTCCCTCTGTTTCAAAGAGCCTTTACAACAATTTTCATAGGTATTACGTGGTACCAGACAGGAGTTATCCCTGAAGTACTCAGTGAGTGCCAGGTCCATCGCCCAAATAAAGGATATGCCAGCAACTATCCCTTACAGCTCAATTAAAAAGGGGTCTCCCCACTCACCTGCATACAGCTTCCAGGGCAGCCAGAAGAAACTAGCAGGAAAGCAAAAATCTCCGCAGAATCACATTAGCCACATCCATTCCTGCCTCTGCACAGCACAGAGGCCTGCAAGAACCCAGAATTCAGCTCAATCCTCTTGAACTGCCTGCTACCACTACCCAGAAACACAACTTGGAAAAACAAGCATTCCATGCTCTCAGCTTGGAAGAACCTTCATTTAATTTAGGGATTAGTGGCTGTGGGAAGCAAAGGGTTGCTGAGCCAACAGGAGTCTCAGCTGCACTCTGAGCTTTACAGCTGCGCATCACTCTCGCTTATTCCACTTTGCCAGCAGGATTGAGAGATAAAGGCTCTTTTCTTTGCTCAACACTCAAGACAGCCTTAAGAGCCACAATATCAGCAGAAAATCAGCCCTGTGCAGCCAATATTGCAAGATTTGTAGTGATACAGTCTGAAAGCAGGAAGGAGACTGATGTAACTTTAAAAGTCTGCTGCAGTCTCCATACAAGTACAGATCTGAAGAGCCATCATCAGAGCCAATGGATTTCCACAGTACCAGCTCAGACTGATCTATCTTGTAAGGGTATGGATTTCTCTTTGAATTCTCCCTGGCTTTCCTACAATGAGCACTGTTGAAGGCCTGGAGCAGGACGTTACTGCCAAAACAAAGCAATCACTTTATTCTTATCAATAGCTGTGATGCACCCAAATAGAGCAGAACCAATACGTCCTACGCCTTACACCAAAGGGAGGAGCAATTTAGATTCAGAGGGCTCTCTGCTCCTCCTTTCCTTTGCTGAATTCAGGTAAGCTACTGCTGCACTTCAAAATCTTCACCAAAAAGAAAGGTGACTAAGAACATCCCCATTTAAAACTGTCAATGCAGCTTGTAAGCTCAGGCAGAGACTCTTTTGGCATGAGCTTGAGTAGCATCTGCTATACAGATGCTCAGGGGCCAAGTCCAGACACAAACTATAAACCACAGCAAAGAGTAAAACTGCCAGTGAGTCCAGCTCTTGCTTCTTTCTGTACAAGTGCATTCTTTCCTAGGGCTTGAAAGCTCCACTTTGCGCTGGGCAAAACCATATGCCCTGGGAACGTGACAGATTCAAAAGGATCCTCTTGTCAAGAAGATAACCTGCTTTCTGTCCCTAGAGTGGTACTGCTTAACTGCATCATGCAGCAAGAGTGCTCTTCCACATCACTGCTCTCCACAACACCACTCCAGCCACAAAATCACTCCAGCCTCTCAGTATCCAAACGGAGCCAGAAATAGCTCCTCTCCAAACAAGCGCCGCAGCACTCAAGACACTTGTTCTGCAGCACATTCTACAGCAAAGTTTGACCCCCATCTATCCTGCTAAGTAATTCTACCTTTAGGGAGAGCACTTAACACCCAGCTCTCAGGCCTACCACTCTTCTCCACAGCTCTGTTTATGTTAGGAAAGAGCTACCACTTCTTGGGGCTCTCCAGGCTCAAGGTGCCTAAGCTGCTTCCGGAAAAAAATCGTAGAATCATAGAATGGTTTGGGTTGGAAGGGACCTTAAAAGTCATCTCGTTCTGACCCCCCTGCCATGTCCTTTAGTGACTCCAAAGCTGAGGTGCCAGACCTAATATCACCCAGCCACCATGTCCCCAGTCACTTGGCAGCTGCACCCATCCCCCTGCACAGTTACTGTCCCCCTCCATGGTACACTCCACTCTCTGTTGGTTTACCCTCACCGTGCCTGAATTTTTAATGTGGTACCCAGGGCAGACAGAAAAAACTGAACCAGATTTGGCCCCACTCACACAACAGGAAAGCTCAGAGTCCCAGGACAGAGCCTGGATCACCCACCCTGCTGCTCTCTCTTTTGCAAGTGAGATGCCGGCTTTAAGGCTGAGTGAACAGCTTTGAGTTCCCGGCTTTGAGCACCGCTTCATGCACCGGCACGAAGGGCTGCAAGATCCACGCAGGGAAGGGATGAGCAGTGACAGAGCAGCGGGGATTTGGCAGGAGCAGCGCAGCCGTTTGTTGCAAGCGACCGAGTGGGGCTGCCGGGTGCTGCAAGGAGCCGGGGCTGCAAGGCGCTGTTGCCACCTGCTGGCACCAACACAGAGCAAACCAGGTTGGCTTCCAAAACTTCTTCTCTGCCCCAGAGCCATCAGAGCTCCCTGACAGCACGGTCAACACGTCGAGGGTGCTAGGAGGGCTCTCCAGATCTGCCGCACACGTGGGGAAGTGGGGAACAGGGTGGAAAGGCCTGAACTGCTCCAGGACTCAGCACCCAGGCTCGTGTCCTCATCTCCAACACGGACCAGCTGCCCCATACCCCGAGGGCATTTCACAGCAGGCCATACCACACTGCTCTGCCCAGCTCTCCCAGCAGTGTCATGACAAGTTTCTCAAGAGGGACAGAACAATGTAAATCCAGGTATTCTGAGTAATTCATACAGAAAAATCTATCAGTGCTTGAACCAACCATGAAGATTCTTGGAAGATTTCACAATCCAGAGCAGGTAGGATGTAGAGCATTAGCTCTTGACATCCTTTCCTCATGGTTTGTTTTGGCCATAAATACCCAGAGCAAGCCTGCAGTGGTACCAGCCACTGTCTACTGACCAGCTTTCTTTGCTTTTATCATTACAGGGGTCTCCAGACTAACATTCCTTGAGAAGAGCATGTACAAGGGGGGCAATGGAGTTGGGGCAGCATCTGGAGTACAACTTTGATGAGGAGCAGCTGAGAGAGCTGGTGGGGGCTCAGCCCTCAAGGAGCTCAAGCAGGACCTTCTCCTGATAGGAGGGTGGAGTTAGGTGGGGGTCGGGCTCTGGTCCCAGGGAACAAGGGACAGGACAAGAGGAAACAGCCTCAAGTTGTGCCAGGGGAGGTTTAGATTGGATATTTAGGAAAAAATTTTTCCCCAAAAGAGTGGTCAGGCACTGGCACAAGCTGCCCAGAGCAGTGGTGAACTCACCATTCTGGAGAGATGGTGTAGATGTGGCACTTGGGGACATGGGCTGGTGCTGGGGGAACAGTTGGACTGTTGGTCTGAGTGGGCTTTTCCAGCCTATAGGATTCTGTATCCTACCACACATTCTCATACCCACCCACCCCCTCACCCTTTTTCTGTCTGACCCAAGCAGGTATACAACAGATGGGAATACAGTAATACAGCTGCAGCATTTTACCTTCAAGCAGGGAGGCAACTCTGAGATATCTTGCTGAAAAGTTTCTTGTTCTCAAAACCATAGGTATAGGGTAGGGAGCATCAGGAGAGAAAGCTTATTCACTCTGTACTTCCTAGAAAAAAGGAAAAATGGAGATACTTTAGTGGGACATTTAAGAACACATCAGTCAAAGCTTCTTGTAACTATTCACACTCTTCTCTGGACTTCACAGAAACAGAGCCAGGTGTGTCAGCTCATTGGGCAAAAGCTGTAAATAGCTGGGTCAAGATTCCTCTTTTATGTGAGAATTATAGGGGTTATCTCAAGCAGTGTTTATTCCACTGTCAGCAGAAAACATCAATTTTTTGAAATAATTACCTTTTACAGAGAGCATATTTAGCAATTGTGACTGACACATCTCGAATAAAGGCTCCAGCTCTGCAGACAGGAACAAAGCAGACTCCATGGGTACACAAAACTTGCCATGGGAATGGGGACTGCAGCACAGCTTACTTGTAAGCAGCTTTCATAATTGACCTGGGGTGTAGGGGCTGGGTGTTGAGCACAAGACTTGTTTAAATACTACATTTTTATGTCACCAGCTTTTAACCTAATTTTTTTTGTTTATTCGGCAGGTTTATCCCTTTGCTTTAACAGGAAGAACTAGAAGAGGGAGAAGAAAAAAATTAAACTTATCCTCTTGAAAATCATACAATAAAGACATCTAAAAAGCAAGAAGAAACCCCAACAACAGAAGAAATGCCATACAACAGATGCCTCTGGTTTTCAGCCTGATTTCCCCACAGCATCAAGGCTCAGGCAGCCACTCAACACACACAGCAAATATGTGAGCTTACAGGCATAGGTATTTGACTTGTCCCTATTCAAAGCCCTTGACCGATTTTAAAAAGCATCAGAAGAAGAGTAGGAACCCCAAAAGCATGAAGATCCTAAAATTTTATGAAGCAAAAAGTAAGAACAGGTAAGAACTTACTAACACTGCCATGAAGGCAAAGGCTAACCAGCAGCACCAGAATTAACATAGAAGAAAGGGACAGCAGCAAGGCCGGCTCAGCTCTGAGAGCCACCTGCTCCATCAGCAACAGGGGACTCCCTATCATGCCCACCTGCTCCAGGAACAAGGTAATCCTCCATACCACCCCAAGAAACCCAGGAGGAACCTACA
The DNA here is from genome assembly GCF_965178545.1 of Coloeus monedula. Taxonomy (NCBI): domain Eukaryota; kingdom Metazoa; phylum Chordata; class Aves; order Passeriformes; family Corvidae; genus Coloeus; species Coloeus monedula. The sequence goes on from NC_138790.1 coordinate 3,083,382, forward strand.
CTGACAGCCAGAGCCAGGAGACAACACCATCCCACCCAAAGCTCCCTTTCCCAACAGCCCTGTTTCCCAGGGCCAGGTGAAAGCTGTAACCCTGAATACTCAGCGACTGAAGTCTTGTAGGCTTGGGCACTCCAGCATGTAATTAACTCTCTGGTGCTTTCCTCTAGCTGAAACACCTTCTCTTTTGCACTTGCTTAGCTGGCTTTTTCCAAACACAGATCTCCTGGAGGCAGGGACCAGGTTTCTTTCAGTGGAGGTAGATGGTGCAAAGCGCAGGTAACTTTGGAGTACTGAAGTAAAAATTATGTATATATATTTATAATTACATATATACAGATACACAACTTGTAGTGTGATTGTACTGTAGTCACAATTGCTAATGTTAAAATAAATGGGAAAAAAAAAAAAAAAAAAGAGAGAGAACTAGCCTGCTAGGAATACAGCACTGAGTGAAAACCAGGGAGCAAGACTTTGGCTCCAGTTGATAAATTCTGGGAATCAAATGGAGGTGGTGATGGATACAAACAAGCCATGGACAACCATGGAGAAGTCAGGGACACCTGCTTCCCCAGAGTCAGCATTTGTTTCTGCATTCTTCTGAGCACATTAATAATCCTCTCCCCTGCAAAACAAGCCCAGAAATAGCTGCCTGAAAACAGAGCAATCATCTCCAAGCCCTGTACTCCCAGCTTGTCCAAACCAAAGTGTCCAAAGTGACGAGCTACTGATCCATAAATGGTTTCTTCCAGGTGGTGGCCAGACCAAAACCCCCCACACAATCACTCCTGCCCATCCATGGAGCAATACAAAGCAGGCTGCCTGTGGATCACAGATGAGGAGAAACACCAGCCCACATTTGAAACTCTCTGTCTCCTGTGCTCCTGAGCCAGCTTTAGCAATTTCAGAAGGAAATGCCATGCTAATCCCACATGACAATCACCTTTATGAAAGACTTATCCTGAACAGACAAAACTAATTGCTGCTCCTGTGTGTATGTTCAGATTTGGCTCATTAAGTAACATGCACTTTTTTTGGCAAGACTTCTGCCCTCTGGCCTCATGCCAACAGTGGCTAAATTAATGACTGTCCATGTGACAAGAGGTGGAGAGCTGAGGCATTGGATCATTAAGTAACACACAGAGGAACTCGAACAGGGAACAAACAGTTCACGCCTTGGTCCTTGCTACACTGGAACCAGAGCAGAACTTCATTCTCCTTCCTTTCCTGCTTCACATGAAGCTTTAATTTCTCTGTCTCTTCATAGCTCTCCTAAGTCAAGGTGTCATGTTGGAATAGGTTTGTTTATGAGACAAGACAATCTGAGTTTGTGGGGCTAGAAGGCTGGTCCTGCAGGTATAAACTCAAAGCTCCAGCAACCCAAGGATCCTACAGGCAAGACCTTTGTGAAAATCTTCCAGTGAGGTACAATTGATTTAAATACAAAAACAGAATCTCATTGCAGGAGTTCTTGATACCTGCACTCTACCTAATTGATGTTTTCACTCAAGCACCTCAAAGTGCTGGTTGATTTGATCAGGGACAGGGAAGCAGAGGGAAGGGAGACGGATGGGGGATGCAAGAGAGAAAAACAGGGATGTGAGGGAGCTGCTGGCTGCTGCCCAGACCCTTCTGTCCATGCAGCGACAGTTCCCAGGGCTGCTCCTCTTGCTACAACTCACCTGTGCTACAGAGCAGCACCAACTCACCAGGTTGTGACAAAGGCGTTGTGTGTCAGCGCCCGGGAAAAGCTGTGCCTGGTTTGTTCAACGCAGGGAAGAAATGCAGGGCCAGCTTTAACGTTGCCTGAAAAGAGGCTGACAAAATTGTTTTTTGGTTTGTTTTTTTTTTTTTCCTTTGAAAACGTTAATCAGCCACTGACACTACAGCACGTGAAGGAAAACCCAACCCCGCAGATGCAGCGCTGGGAACGAGGCTTCCGTCCCCTCGCCTCTCCTCCTCCCGCCCTGCCGGCGCCCCCGGGAGCCGGGCGTCCCGCGGCGGGGTGGGGGCACCGGGAGGGCGGGGAGGAGACAGCCCCTCACCCTCATGAGGGGCACCGGGAGAAGAGCTGAAGGCGGGCCTGCATGGTGTTACCCGGGGGACTCCAAGGCGCAGTCCCGTAAAGGCTGGGCAGAGGAAAGCCCGGTGAGGCGGGACTGGCAGGACAAAAGCGACTCCTCCCCGCCAGTGCGCGGGGGCCGCTGGGCCGGGCAGCGCCCGCCCCCCAGGACTCCCCGCCCCAGCCACCCCCGCGCCACCGCCCCGCCCTGCAGCTCCGCCCCGCCGCTGCGCGCGCGGCATCCTGGGTATCGCAGTCCAGGAACGCGGTCGCACTGCCGGGTGGCGCGGCGTGGAGACTACATCTCCCGGCATGCGGCGCGGCGCGGCCTCCCCCACCGCCGCGCCGTGTTGTTGCGCCCGGCCCGGCGCTCCCGCCCCCCCCGCCGCGCCTGGTGTCCCGGGGCAGCCCGGGGCGGCGGCGGCTCCGTGCGCCAGGGCCCGGCATGGCGCTCCCGACGGCGGCGCAGCGCTGCCCGTAGGTGCGGCGGCGCTCAGGGCCGGGCGGGCCTGTGCGGGCTGGGCGGGGCGGCGATGCGCCACAGAGGGACTCTGAGGGTGCCGGGCGGGGCTGGGGGGGGTGGGGGCGCGCTGAGTACCCCATGATGGCGAGAGGAGCACGGGAGGGGGGAGATCTCTGAGGTGTGAGGTGGGACGAGGTGTCCGTGACGGGAGTGTGGGGCCGCACCGTGGCGGGGGATGCTGGGGTCGGGGGCCCTGGAGAGGGCTGGAGCGCGGGTGCCCCGAGGGGGCTGAGCTGGGGGGCCGGGCTGGGTTGGGGCTCAGCTGTTGCTGGGTGCAGGGGAGGGCCGCTGAGGAGGACAGAGCTGGGGAGCAGCGGAGAGGGAGCGGGCGGGCTGGTGCAGGGTTGGGGCTCCCTGAAGAGAAAGGTGTGTGCTGAGCAGCTGAGCTTTGCCAGTGGCTGTACCGGGGACAGTGGGAGCGGAGGAGTGCTGTCAGTGACAGAGTAGAAGTAGACGATGCTGTGGGTTGTGCTGGGGAAGATGCTGCGAATGGTGGTGAGGGAATAGAACTGTGGGGTTAACTCTAATACTGGGGAGCGTGCTGAGGTGATGGTAGGGAAAATGGAGCCTGAGACTTGGTCAGTGTATAACATTAGAGTGAGGTTCCTTGACACATCTAGAAGGCATTTCTGTTAAGAATTGAGAAGTGCTGTGTGCAAGGAGGGCCTAGCATACTTGGAACGTGTTGGCAGGTTCAAGGAGAACTTCAGATCAAGGAGGGAAAAAAGATGCAGGTAATTCCTCAGGGGAATGAGCCAACTTCCAAGAACCTCACATGAGAGCTCTGTGTTCTTGCTTGTTACAGGTGACCAGTAGAGAAATCATCACTTTCCTGCTGTGCTGCCACATCCTAATCCTCCCTGATTTTGCAAAAAACCCATTCTGCAGGCATGGCTCACCTGAGAGAATTTGCTAGCCAGGTAAGTGGTGATTAAAAATTTATTTTAAAACCCTCTTCAAGGGTTTATATAAAGGTGTTTGCTCTTGATATGAGGGTTTCAAACAAATAACGAGAAAATCACTTTTTGCCACTCTTTATCTCTCTTGCACAGGTCTCAGCTTACTCCTGTTAGCTGATTGACCTGTGTCTCACTCTATGCTGGTGTTGGGCTGATAGCATTGTGTTGCCAGCCATACAGAAAGCGAATTCTTCACCCACTGTGGAGCCTTTCTCTGGGATTAACTGTGTTCTTTTTAGGGAGGCAGGAGTCATTGGCTTTCTGAGTATTTTTGGAAGGGGAAGTCTAGAAATGGGAACAGAAAAACTGTGTGTGCTGGCTCTGCCAGACATGTCTTCCTGAAGTGTTCATGGCATTAGTGTCAGAAAAATGGTGCTTGTAACCTTGCTGCATAAGAGGCAGTGATATTTGATACTGGGCTGTAACTCTTCCGAGACATCTCAGCCTCCGTGGATGTGATAAAAGCTGCTGTTGTGACGACATTTTCATAAAAGGAATGTGGAAAGATGATGCCAGGGTTTGGGACTAAAAGCTAAACCACATTAATAGTATGGGCTTGCATCTTCCCTCTGAATTTTGTTGCGGGCTGTGTTTGATTATTGGCACATGTCAATGCTGAACATAGGTCTTCTAAAACCATGTTCTGTGAGTTTTGGGGCATTATTCTGTTCTGCTCCTAGGTGTAGAATTACTAAGAGCTTTAGTGGTTTGAGATAATGCTTTCTCTGAACCTTTTTTGATTTAAAATTGATTTGCAATGCACCTCAGTTTACATGCTGTCTTTCACGTCAACTGCTTCCCCAAAGTGCGTATGGAATTAAATGTAAATATAGTGCCTGGCTGAGTCACTGTACAGGGGGAGAAAGGGAAGGATACTGTCTGCTTAGGGCTGAAAACTGAGTTCTGTAGCTGCAGAGGAGGTTGCTCTGAAGCTTTTTTTATACACAGCATTCACTCATGAAGCTTATCAGCATTCTAGTGGTTTCAGCTCTGAATTTATTATGGAAATGTTAGGCATTCTCAGATCATGCCATCCCATGACTCTCTATCTGGTCTTGGAATAGGAAACCAATCTGTGTTGTCCATTTTCCGGTCTTTTCAGGAATCCCTGGTGGAACCTCGTAATCTGTGTAACTGAGGCTTGCTGCGAGGGCAGTAGGAACTGGCCTGAAATTCCCTTCACTTAGGGGGAGATTTAGGGAGCAGTGGGAGGTGCTGTGAAAATCAAGAAACTAAGACTTGCCTTGGCATGTCAGAGGCTTGACTTGTTTCTGATTCTCAGTTCTAGTGCTGATGGGCACTTACCTTAGGCCAATGCCCAGGTTGCTCTGCCTCTGTGCCTCCATTTCCCTGCCTCAGCTGGTTGTTTCCTCTCTTTCCTTGGCTCCCTTGTGCTGTGTACATACAGCACTGCAGGCCTGGTCTTGGTCTGAAGCTCTATCTGCCAGGTGATGTGTTAGTCACTATGTTTAAAGCTCTGACCTGAGCTCTGTTTCTAGATTTGCTGTTCCTTATGTGACCTTGGAGAAGCCATTTAGGGTTTTTTGGCTAAATAATGCTTCACTACCTGAAGCAAAAGAATACTGTCTGTAAAGAGTTGGGAGTCTCAGACAAACAGATGTGTTTCAAAGTGTTGAACAGAAACTTCTCTCTTTTTTATGCTCCAGTAATTCAAAACTGTCCCAGGTTTTGGCAGTTGCAGAGAGCTGTGCACAGATTTCATATAGACAGGGAAGCTTTCAGATAGTTCCAGATAGGAAGCTGGTTTCACCAGAGAGACTGTTGGTAGCCCAGAGGTGAGTGTTCAGTATGCTGGCTGGGAAGTTGGGGAGCAGAGGAGGCAATGAGGGAAAGAGAAGAGCAGATGAGTTCTATTAAAACCAACTTCCTTCTTCCACTGTGTTTGGCAGAGCAATATTATGTTTGTTTGGCTGGTGGGAAAGTGCTTCAGTCAGAAATAACACTAAATGTGGCTGTAGTTCCACATAAACCCTTTGAAGTTGCCACATTCCTGGTCAGCTTCAGCTTGTAAAGTGTTGTGGCCTTGACAATCTTCTGTTACAGACCTCTCCCATATAGAACAGCAATTCCAATTCCAACCTGCCCCAGATTAAGGAATTCTCATTTCCAAAAGGGTTTAAGCACCCCTCAGTGTTTTATGCAACAAATGCAGGCGTGATTCTTGCTCTTGAATATTTTGAGAGTACGATCCAGCTGGACACAGCCCAGAGAGAAGATCTGCAGCTGGTTCAAATGGTGTTTGCTTCTGTTCCCAATATGCAGCTTATCCTTCCAGGCAGTAACTTTGAAATGAGAGCAGATACTTACCCTTCTTCTCTAGTACTTATCCACATCTTCTCAAAGACTGTGGGTATCATGTCTCTGCAGCTGGAGGTGGCAGAGCTGCCAAAACCATTCTTTCCCCATGAAGCAGTTGGTGTTATTGCCAGGCTCGTCTCACAACACACGGCAATTCCTAATTCCTGATGGCTGCAGCGAGTTGGTCTGTTTTAAAACATGGTATCATCAGTCAGGATGGCAAACACTCCCACACCTGTCAGGACAGAGCATCCTTCTTTCCTGTGCTGTGAGATTAGATCCCAGAGGGCAGAAGTGGAGCACATTACTAGGAAATTGTCATCATCCCTCTCATACTTGTTCCCTTCCTGCACTTACTGAGATAGTGCATTGTGTGCTCTCCCTCCAAAGCCTGCCCAGGCGTGCCTGAGCCATCTCTAATGCCTGACTGACTGCTCTCAGTGGTGAGGAACAGCAGGAGGCTTTTTGCTTCAGAACTGCTGTGTAATGAGCATTCAGTCAAGCACAAAGTTACGATGTAGTGACCATTCCTTAACGGCTTTACATGTAGTAGTAGAACGAGGAGCAGCCGCTGCTGACCTGGAGCTCCATTTTTCAGCTCTGGTGGGTGCTGCGGATGTGGAAGAAAAATGGGAAGAACCCAAGCTGGTGAGCAGTTGCAGAGGTGACAGGTGCTAATAAGCTGCTTTGGGTTATCTGTGCTCATTTAAGCTGGTACAAAACATTTCATCTGGATTCTGTTGCTTCCTACTAATGAAGTGTCCCAGGTGTGTTTGTAGTAGTGCAATTCCAGAGCACAGATTTCCAGCCAGGGTGATTCTCTAACAAGATGACTGGTACTGAGGTAATTCATGTTTAGGAAAGGGACAGATGGTGCTTGTTACACCTCTTACCACACTGCTTTGCAGGTGCAGATGTGTTGGGGTAGGGGAAAGTTGGGCTCATGGAGTGCATCCTTCTCTCTCCTGACAGAGCAGTGCAGTTCCATAGCTCTCCATTCTTGGTGGAACTGTGTTTGTGCTGCTGTCTGATGCGTACTGAGGCTTTTATGCCTATGGATCTGAGCATTTTTGTTTGTCAGCACATGTCGCCATGTGGTGTCTCAAACTGGATTTTTTTAATGGACAAGGGCTTTTGAACAATGTCCTGCAGCCAGGACATCTTAGTTTGTTGTGGGAATTCGGAATTGCTGGAAGTGCTGCCTGGAAATTTCTTCTGCGAATGGTAGTCCACAATGGTAGTTCACCAGGTGTTCTGTTGAGCAGACATTGACCTGCTTGAATTGGGGAAGGGCCTGTTTCCTCCTCCCTGGTTACAGAAAGCAAAGAAATTCATCAGCAAACTATGCTCCTCCAGCAGTGTCTGGGGACTGTAACTGTGGCTGGAATGACTCTGTACCCCCTGGCCCTATACTGGCTCCGTGGGTTCTGTCTGTTGCTGGGTCTGATTTCTATGAATTTGGCCACTGCATTGAGGGATGTTTGTCCTCAGGCCCTCCATAGAGTCAGGCTCTTGCCCTGTCACCTGCGGGCTCTACAGCAGTTCCAGGTCAGTACTGGGAAGGTAAATGCAGTACCTACAAACGAAGTGTCCTAATGTGTCCACCCTAATGGGAGTGGGCCTGTCTCACATGCCCATCAGTTACATTGTTCTCCTGAGTCCCTCGGGCAAAATTTCTGTCTGCCTGTCAGGAAGCTTTGTCTCCTTCACCGCACCTACCTGAACTGCTTTGTTCTACAGAAAACAGGATAAACCAACATCCAAGTCTGGAAGCTTGTTTATGAAGCTGTCCATGATTACAGAGCCTGCCACATAAAGTGGTGGCTGTCCCAAAAGCTGCCTGCCATAGCCGGTGCATTTGATGTCCTGATTTGGAGAAATCAGTCCTGATTCTCTGATGTGCCCTACCAAGCTGAGGGGGGAGCACTTACTTCCACCTTGCTGTTTCTTACCTCGTGTAAAAGTTATGTGGGAGGGGAGGAAGATTTTCTTGAAGGTTTGCTTCCCTGCAGTATTCATGTGGATAGGGTTTCTTTTCCGAGCTGAGTGGGTACTTCTAGGAGATGATCCTCTTTCTCTCTCTTCTCCCTGGTTTGTGGAAGTGGCTGAGGTGTTGAGTGGCATTTTTAGGGTGCAGTAGGTCACTGTGCACAGTAATGTCTGGGGCACTTTCTTGCCCCTTCCTCCAAGTCGGTCAAGAGATGGAAACTGCTCCTGGTCTGTAGTGAGCCTGGACTAGTCAGACTGTTCTCCCTGCCTGCAGTCATCATTCTCATGTTGTTCCCTGGTATTCCTCAAGCTTAAATTCTCTTTCCCCCACCTCCCTCTCTTCAGTCTCTGCTATGTATGTCCAGTTCTTTTTGTCTCTGAACATCCCTTCTGGTCTGTTTCCAGTGCGTTTGTTCAAAGTACAGCCTATTTGGTGTTGCTATGGATGCCAGAGGATATTTGGTTATCCTTCTGTATCTTGGACTGGAGTTTGTGTGGAAATCCTGTTGAACGAGCTGCCTGTAAAGATCACCTGGGCCTGGCTTAGAGCAATGCACTAGGTACAGAAGGCAAACAACCTGTGATGACAGACTGGCTTAATCATTAAGCAGCACCTTGGGCTGCTCAATGATGGCCTACTGCTAGAACCTGGTGTGAGATGGAAAAATGCAGCTTCCCTGTTCTCTGATAAAATCTGCCAACTCAAGACGCTTGTGAGGGAGCAGTCTCACTGAGTGACGTGTTGGAGGTGAGACTGAGAAGTTCTGGGTGTGGAAAATTCCTTCTAATGGCTTGGCTGCTTCCTAAGGTCAGGCCATATTTTCCAGGGTTTTTTTTTCAAACTATTATAAAAAAAGGCAGAAAAATTAATCACAAAGAGCGTTTCAGTAGCATGAAGCTACTAGTAGCATGAAGGACTTCCTGGTGTGCAGGTGGACTGAATGAAGCAGCATGAGAAAGTGACTGTGATTTGTTCCCTTTCTTATCCATACTCACCTTAATAAAGAATTCACTGTGCAGCTGCTGTTAAAGAGTCAGTATTTCTCTGTTAGTAACTGCCTGGTTGATGTGCTTATCTGATGAAGGAGATGCTATTTGCCATTGCATCTGAGTGTGCCAGCCAGGGAGGAGGCTGGTCCAGAAAAGCAGGTCAGGTAGATGGAGTGTCCATTCTGCTCTCCTGCCTGCTCCTTGCTGCTGACCTTCCAAAAGATGTGAGGCTCCATCTGGAAATGTCTGAGGAGAGCTGGGCTGGGTGCTGCGTGGAAATCAGGCTGCAGCAGAGAAGACACTAAATGTGAATTCATATTACTGTAATATTTCATCCCCCAGACAAGTAGGGAAGGATGCAGATCAGTCTTTGAGTGCAGGAAGGCTAGCAAGTGTTTTTGTGGCCTCTTGCTTGTGCCTGTTTTCTCATCTGGATCTCCAAGAGAAAGCTGGTTCTGATACCCCTTGCTGGTCTCTGTTGAAGTGTGAACAGATGCTTGCTCATGGAGCTGCTTTGGCACCAGTTAGTGCCTGCAGCTGGGCAGCCCTGTCCCAATGGAGCTGACACTTTCCATAGAGGTATTTGCTGACATTCTCATGCTGGGCTTCCCTCTTTTGTCTCCCCGCTGTGATCTGCAGGGTCAGAAAGCCTTGGATATATTTCTGTGCTAAGTTTCTAAGACTGCTTAGGGTATGTGAGTTGCAGGTGAATTTATCTACGTAGTAGGTGCACAGATATGGAGATGAGCTGTATGGGTATGTGTGGTGCTCTGCAGCCCGGGAACTTAATGGAATTTTCCCATCTCTACTTCATGGTGTAGCACTCCAGGGTGGATCCTGAGGAGCTCTTCACCAAGCTGGAGCGGATCGGCAAAGGATCGTTTGGTGAAGTGTATAAAGGGATCGACAACCGCACCAAGGAAGTGGTTGCTATCAAGATCATTGATCTGGAGGAGGCTGAGGATGAGATCGAGGACATTCAGCAGGAGATTACGGTGCTCAGCCAGTGTGACAGCCCCTACATTACCCGGTACTATGGCTCCTACTTGAAGGTAGGACAAACCATGGTGATTCCTTGCCAGTAGTTTGGGAACGGGGAAGGCTCCTCGGTGGATGCTGCAGTGGATGGTGGCACAGGGCACTGGAAAGTGATGTGTGAGTGGCAGCATGGCAGCAGGAGCAGTGGTGGCTCTGCTCACTGCATCGATGTGCACTTAATAGCAGAGTGGGCTTTGAGACACTTGCTAAGGGCATGGAAATGAAGTGCCCTGTACTGTGTGGTACCAAGACGAGGGCACTTCACTGGAGAGCAAATTATTTGTTGAAGACTGAACTTCCCCTGGTCTGACAATTCCGGAAAGGAAGTTGATGGAATACTTTTGAATACTAAGAATAGCTTAGTCTTAAGGCAGTACCACTGAGGGATTTATGCCTCTGAAAAAAAGAGGAGGTTTAAAGTACTTAATGAGAAATGGTGAAAAGAATTTGGACTGGGTCTATGAAGGAGTGCTAATACTGCTTCCATCGAGAACAGGTTTAGGAATCCCTAATGGAAGCTGCGAGTAGTGTTGATCAGAAGTGGCCTAGGCAGGCTGGCTTCTGGAGATGAGTGTAACAGTGGGACTGCAGCAAACAGTTCCTAAGCTCCTTGGGTCCTGAATATTCCTTACATATTTTTCAAAGGCCATAATAGATTTTCTCAGCCTTCTGCTGTAGTTTCATGGACCTGCTGCTTATGTTCTCTTGGCTCCCTGTGAACCTCAGCATGGAAATCTCTTCTCTGAGGAGTGTCTTGCTGATTGTACTGTTCAAGCTGGCAGTCCTGTTAATGAGATCAAAGGCTGCAATGCTCCCCTGCCATTGCCAAGAAGAACTTATGCCATATGAGCTGTTGGAGAGATGTTAAAGGGCTCTAACCTGGGAATAAACTTATCTGTGGGCTGGGCAGTCTGGTGCCTTTAGGGGCGCTTCCTCAGGTGAAACTGCAGACTGAGAGTTAGAAATGTGCTGAAGGCAGGTCCACCTCTGTAATGCTGTGTCAGCAGAAAAGAGGGAGCTGGGGGCTCCTTCCTTGAGCCCCTGAGAGCTGCAGTGTGCAGCATCTCTTAGATTGTGTACAGGACTGCTCTTGTGCCTTGCTGCTTCATGAGTGTTTAACTTTTTTGTCTGCTTTTATTACTGTCTTTGCTCTTGATTTGTGCTCTTGCTTGCAGGGCACTAAGCTGTGGATAATCATGGAGTACCTGGGAGGAGGTTCAGCCCTGGATTTGGTGAGTAAGTGGCAAGTTCTGGACTACAAAAATTACTGACTGAAGACTTGGTTTGTGCAATCCTCATAAGCCAGACACTCACTTGCCACATACCATCTTTTTGTCAGCCCTGTGCCCGAGGGATAAGCAGTGCAGGACAGGCATGTTGGTTATGCTTATCCCAGGACAGAGGGAATGCTTTCAAGGAGCTCAGCTGTCCCAGTACTGTTGTCCAGCATGCTGTGCTGCTGTATGAACACAGTGAACTGAAAAGTGACCAGCAGCCAGTTGGTTTTGAGTAGTGCAAATCTGTACTTCACCTAGTCAGAGTTATGGTATTGCTCCGTGCTCACATAGCTCAGTAAAGACATGGTCTATAAGTTACCCCCAATTTTAAGAGAATACAAATGCAGAATGTATCCATAGGCAAAGGTCTGCTGCACTGTATTCTGTCACAGCATTTTTCTCTTCTCTTTAGGACAGTAATGCCCATTTTTCCAGAGCAGTAACTAGTCATATAGGGAAAACTGCTGAGCCTACAGTGACTTGGAGGAAGGTGTAGTGGGAGGATGTCATCAGCAGAAGTTACCTGAGTGTCAGAACCTCAGTTATTGCCCTGAGAAGGCAGGTCTTGGTTAGAGAACTGATGGAAAGGAGAAGAGCTTTGATACAGTACTCCACAGCCTGAGGGTTGATGTCTCAGAGGCTAAAATTCACTACTTGTATGCTAGCAGAGAGACCTGAACAAGAAAAACTCTTAAAATGTTCTGTTGGCCAATGTATTTCCAGGCCAAAGTGAGAGATGAACTGCTGTTTGTTTGGGAAGCCTGTAACAAACTGATAGACAAGTAGAAAATCCCCCAAAGTTTTTCCATTGAATACTGCCAGGTGCAAAGACCAACATTCTGCTTGTAGAATGTGCACCAGGTGTGCAAGAACGTGCTTCCTGCTGGATATGACCTGCTTGGCCAAGGTTTCCAAGTAACAAACAAGTCCAAGGCATCAGTCACCCTCTTTTAAGTCATCTTTCTGCCTTTAATCAGCTGAAGCCAGGACCACTGGAGGAGACTTACATTGCTACTATCCTGAGAGAAATCCTAAAGGGCTTGGATTACTTGCATTCAGAGAGGAAGATCCACAGAGACATCAAAGGTAAGATTGGAGAGCTCAGCTCCCTTTCTTGTAAGGGATGTTAGTCATATAATACTCAGAGGTGTTATATTCCACCATAATCGGCAAGGTTTCAAAGACTTTCTCAGTGCTGCTTTTCTTGTTGGCTTGCCGTTTTCTGAATCTGATGCTTGTCACTGTATCACAACTCATGCTTTTCATGTCTTTAGGGTTTAGAGTAACAGCAAGGATCTGTAGCTCTCTTCTGGCACTTGGAGTTTGGACAGTGAGGGAGCTAAAGCAAAGGAGTCAGTGAAAGGCATGCTCAGATATTAGCTGACTTGTGTCTGGATATTTGCTTTGCTGCTGGACCCCAAGTGTGTGTGTGCTGGGTATTGCAGTTATAACTCACAGCAGAAGTGAGCTGTCCTCATGCAGGGTTCACAGCCCTAGAAAATCAGGGCAGCTTGTGCCAGCTTATCCTCTTGCTGGTTTTTATAGTCACTGGCCACGTGCTGTGTAGAGAGAGCTGGCATCTGCCTCCTGAAGAGCAGTGTCACAGCGAGCCCAGAGCATCAAAGTGCTGCAGGGGGATGGAGGGACAGTGCTGTGGAGCTGGGACAGTGCTGTGGAGCTGGGACAGTGCTGGATGCTCGCTGCTCTGACCCACTGCAGGAGAGGGTGTGAGCAGGCAGGGAGCAGAAACCTCATGCAGGGAGATTGGGAGAAAAGATTTCATTGTGTATGTGAGACTGCACATTTCTAGCACTGCACAAGATGTGTAGGGCTGTTGGCTGCCAGTGGTGGGGAAATGCTGAAAGTTGTTAGGTAGGGTCTCAGAATGAAAAGTCCTGTGGAAAACCCCCATTCCCAAACCTGCACAATGTTACAGTCTTATGAGTGAGTGGGAACTAGTACAAGAGCTCTTTAGAAGGATCTGCTATTTCACCTGTGCTGAATGCTACTCTGGAAAAAAAATCAAGAGCATTAGAGGCTGTGTCACCCTCCCTTCTTTGGCCAGGAGTCACATTGACTTGGTGTGGCCCTTCACACCTACTCCCTGCTCCTACCTCAGCAATAGTCCCCTTCTGATCCAACAAAGTGCACGAGCTTGTTCCACATTACCCAGTGGAGTTCAAAGTGTGAGGATGGGTCTGAGGCTGGAAATCCAGGCTGAGGGTTATCACTGGTGTGAAGGAGGATGGCATGGGAAGGCTTCACTCAATACTCGGTTCTGTGTGGGCTGGGGGTGATTCAGAGGCCAGCAGATTTAATTGCTTATTTGTGTGTCCAGCTGCCAACGTGCTGCTTTCGGAACAAGGAGATGTGAAACTGGCTGACTTTGGGGTGGCTGGACAGTTGACAGACACCCAAATCAAGAGAAACACCTTTGTGGGGACTCCATTCTGGATGGCACCAGAGGTCATCAAACAGTCTGCTTATGACTTCAAGGTGAGCTGGGAGCAGGAGGATTGCTGCTTGGGGCTACTATACAGGTGGTGGTGCTTGGACAGAAACAGGGATTGGAAGTGCTGCTTGCTGCAGGAATTAGTCTTTTCTGTTATGATGCAGGGTCTGCTGGAGAAGTTTGTATATTAGACTTAAAATGCCACATCTGATTTATGTGATTAGCTGTCCTAAAAATGTGCTTTCATGTTGTAGAATTGCTCCTTGCTGTTCTGTGTTGTTCTTCTTCTCTTTTCCAGGCAGACATCTGGTCCCTTGGGATTACAGCCATTGAACTAGCAAAGGGAGAGCCTCCAAATTCTGACTTGCATCCTATGAGGGTTCTCTTCTTGATCCCCAAAAACAACCCTCCGACACTTGAGGGTCACCACAGCAAGCCCTTCAAGGAGTTTGTGGAAGCCTGCCTCAATAAGGATCCTAGATTTGTGAGTATTGCTGCCCACCTGTGAATTTGGGTGAAAGTCAGCAGAGGTCAAAAATTCCTTCAACAGGAAGGTGCCAGAATCCTGGAGTGAGAGACTTGCTGACCTTACAGGGTGGACACATGAGCCTGGCAGGATTTCCTCATGAGGGGAGGTGGAGGGGTGGGCACTGATCACTCCTCTCTGATGGCCAGCAATGGGACCTAAGGGAATGGCATGAGGCTGTGTCAGGGGAGGTTTAGGTTGGATATTAGGAAAAAGCTTTTCCCCCAGAGGACAGTCAGGCACTGGAACAGGCTCCTAAGGACAGTGGTCATGGCCCCAAGGCCGCTAGAGTTCAAGGAGTGTTTGGATAACACTCTCAGGCACTTTGCTGGGGATTGGTAGCATTGTTGGGGGCTGTTCTGTGCAGGGCCAGGAGTTGGATTTGATGATCCTTGTGCATCCCTTGCAGCTCAGGATATTCTGTGATTCCAGTTGAAGTCAGTGAGTTGCGTGTTTAGTGTGCAGAGATGTTAGATGTGACATGCTTTCCTTATCTGCTCCAGAGGCCGACAGCTAAAGAATTGCTAAAGCACAAGTTCATCACACGCTACACCAAGAAAACCTCATTCCTAATGGAGCTCATCGATCGATTCAAGCGCTGGAAGTCAGAGGGCCATGGAGAGGATTCCAGTTCTGGTGATTCCGATATGTACGTACATGTTTTGCATGGAGGGGTGCTCCTGCTGCCCCTGCTTGCCCCAGGGTAGCCTACTGCAAACAGCTCAGGTCCTTCTCCCACCTGAGACCTCAACTTTGAGCTTTTGTTTGTGGGAGCAAGTGAGTGCTGCCTGAAGAGCCAGGCTGTTACCTCCTGTTCAGTGGGACCCCGTTCTCTGTTCTGGTCTTCACCTGTGGAGCCTCTTTGCTGAGTGTGAGGAATCAGGGTACTGACACAAAACAGTCTGTGTGTAACTAGTAGAACAGGGCTCTTGTTGCCTGTATTTTATGCACATTTCATGAACTACAAGAGCCCCAGGCTTTAGTAACTGTGGCAAGAGCTGTGTTTGTGTGTATAGTCAGGGGTAAATCTTTGCACTGCCATGCAGGACAGTCAAGTTATGGGCCTTGGGTGGGGAAAGGGCACTTCACTGCCAGACTGGTGTCACAGAGCTGCTCTTCACCTGTAGTGGCAGCGACTCCAGTGACCAAGGACTCGGGGAGACTGGCTTATAATATCTAAGTCTGGCCCCTCACCTTGTGAGCTTGGATTGTCTTGAAATTCTCTTAAATTTAACTAGCACTAGAAACTTCTTCAAGCTGGCTGGATCAGAGAGGTGAATGTGGTTGTTTGGAAACATGATATAGTACTTAGCTCAGATCTCTTTGATGCTGCATATGTGCTGTAGAGACTGAAGTGGTTTCTCTTCATAATTTGTTCTGGGATAGGGAAAAGCCTGAAGGCCTGCAGCAATATGGCAGTCAGGTGGGGAGAACTTGTGACTCTGGGAAAGGGTGGGCAAACCCCCAGTGTATGGAACTGAGGCTTTGTCTTGACTTTCCCCTTTTCATTTGCAGTGATGGAGATGCAGAGGATGGAGACCAGGGTCCAATCTGGACATTCCCACCAACCATTCGCCCCAATTCCTTGAGCAAGCTGCACAAAGGAATGGCTCTTCATGGTTCCCAGAAGGTCTGTGTGCTGTCTGGTCTTTCTGAAGTGGACTGAACTAGCACAAGCTTTTGGATGTCTTGGGGAAGCCACCAGGCACTTGTCTTCTGTCTGAGATTTACTTCAGTCTGGCACCTAGGGCTGATGCTCCAGAGGTGCCTCTTCCACATCATCAGGGTGCTGTGACTTGTGGCTTTCCCAAGATCTAGTGATGGGATTGCCGTGGAGGGGCTGTGAATTCACCAAAGGCTTAGTACTTCATGTGACCTGGGAGCTTTTGCCTGTGCTTGTAACTTCTTTTCTTGCTGCTTTCCAGCCTACTGAGCCCATCAAGAGGCAACCACGGTCACAGTGTCTCTCCACACTTGTTCATCCAGTTTTTGGGGAGGTGAGTAGAACCTTCTTGCTCTCTACTGGTTGGAGATGAAGAGATACCTTCAGATAAGTAAATAAGGAAAGATTTGGAGAAGGGAGGTGTGGTGGGGTAGCTTGTAGGGCTAAGGGACTCTGAAGCATTTGCACCAGTGGAGGGGGCAAGACCATATGTGGGGAAAGTGAGTGTGTCCCTGGCGTGTACTGAAAACACTTGTGTTTGGAAGAAGGGCATTACCCTTCTGGTAATCTGTCTTCTGGTGAGGATCTGATAGAGAAGTGTCTGTCTCCTGCCTGCATCTTAGGCTTGCTGATGCCTAGGCAGCTCCAGACTCTGATGTCCATGGCTGAAGTGCAGCTCCTGGTAGAGCAGATAGGTGCTTGAGCTGGCCCGTGACTGTGCATGTCCCCTGCCCTTCTGCTGTTACTGAGGGGAAGGTAGGTGGGTTAGAGCAGGAATTGGCTTTGCTGGTTGCTAGGCCATTTCTTGATCTGTACAGACTGCTATTGGTAGCAAGCCAAGACCAAGGAGTTCCCTGCCACCTAGCCTCTAGAAGGCAGGCAGAGAAAATGTGTTCAGAAAACCTACTCAAATCCCCTGCCTTGTGGTCTGGACGGGAATGTGGAGTTGAAGTAAGAGCTGCCATTAACGATAGGATGGTGTCTGTATCAGCAGAGAGGTGACAGCTCATCTTTCCAGCTGGGTGATGTTGTCAGGGAAGAGGAGGATAATCACAAGGGGGCTGCTGGCTCTGAGCTCTGGTTGCTCTTTCCAGCAGAAGGGTAGGAAAGGAGATTATGCTTTGGAAGAAATCAATTAGATGCTGCATGTCAGGGTTCTGTTCTTGAGATGCTGGTGACAGACACCCTTTCTCTGGTCCTGAGGAGTTACTCTTCTGGATCCTGATTGCATGGCCCAGCAGAGAGCTGAGCTTTTTCCAGGGATAGTTTCTGGACTTAACTCTCTTTTTTCAGGTTTACTGATATGTGGAAAGAGGGTTTGCTGCATGGCAGGAACCAGAGGTCATTTGGAAAACCAGGCTCTTGACACTGCTTCAGTTGGAAATTGGGAGTTTATTTAACTGGCCTCTTCTGTGCTCCACAGGGCTTGACTTTCAGAGGTCGGAGCATGAGGCCAGTGACCTGGGTCTTGTAGGCCTAGAGCTATGAGATGAAACTGCATTAAAACCATGTTGATTTGTTTGTGCAGCACAGTCACTGATGTCTGGGTCTCTGCTCAGTTTAGGAGCCTCCTTGGGCAGAGTGCTCAGGGCTGTGACTGTTAATGCATTTTTGTGCTTCTCCTTACTAACTTTGCTGCACCAGTTCCAGGCAGGAAGTGGCTTCTTGGACATTTCATTTCTGCTAGTTTGACTCCCTTGCCCCAGTTTGTTGATCCCCCTTTCCTTTGAGTAGACTTTTGCTGGCTCTGCAGATCTGAGTGAAACTGGGAGCAGGAAAGGTTCTGGGCAGTCTCTGAAATAACCTGGCTTTTGTGTGCAGTAGAGAGGGCTTGAAAGAAAACTTCTCCAGGTTGGAAATCTGCTTCACTGCTGGTTGCATGTGTTATTTGCTATTGGTAGGAAACTAGAACTGAAGACTTTGTCCTCCTCACTCTTGTGTGATTGCAGTTTAAACCAGCTAGGCTTGATCCCCTCTTTCCCTAAAGGGGCTGAAGCTGGGCTTTGTGAATGGAAATCTGACTGAGATGTTCTTTGTAGTCTTTCCTTTACCTTCCCTGAATGTGTGTTACTGGATGTTAATATTGAAAATGGCCCGTGAGGAGTCATTAACAGGTGTGGGCAACTGCAAATCTGGAAACATCCTGGGGCAGGGAGGTAAAATGATGTTTGGGCCTAGTAAGGCTGAGCTCATTGCAGTGCTCTAACTCCCACAAGCCTCCAGAGAGCTCTTCTGCAGTGGGAACAGAGAGTCCAGCACACACTGCTCCCTCCCATCATAGGCTGCTGGGCAAGCTGAAGGTCAAGGGCTTGGCATCAAAGGCTGATGATAAACTGACAGCTTACCTCAAGGACAGACCCTTTGCTTACTCTGAGGTGGGCAGCCTTTGGTAGGTAGACATCAAATTCTTGGTTTTAGCATCATACCTATTTTTGGCTGTGAAATCTGTATCCTTGATGTGTAACTGAGTTGCCCTCCGTGCCCCTGCCACTTCTGACTGAGCAGAGGTGTGCATGGGTTGTTCCCACAGCTTTGTGGTAGGGAACAGGTGCCCCACTGAGGAGGCAGCAGCCCTTTTTGGCTGGGAACTGTTTGTTCCCAGCAGGGGCCTTGGTGCACAGGAACGACTGCAGCTGGGGATTAGCATTCACATTGTTCTGCTTTCCGAAGCACAGAGAAAAGGTGAGCTCCAGCAACAGGATAGGCTGATCCTGGAACTGAGGCAAAGAACTGCGAGGCTTGTATAAAGCCCTTTAATCAGCAGGGCCTAATGAGAGCTTAATTGAACTGGACAGTGGTAAGCTGGCAGATGTTGCTGGTTCAACAGGATGCTTGATTGTTGTTCAGCTTCTTGTGTGATGGTGCCCTGAGGAAGGGGCTGTCATATCAGCAGCTTGTGGGAAGGAGATGGGGAACTGCTGCAGGGGGTGGAAATGTAGGATTTCCAACAAGGGACTCCTTCAGGCTCAGCACCAGTGACCTGTCAGGCATTCCTTCTCAACAGAGGTGTAGCTATTTCAGATTAACAGCTGGAAACATGTGCAAGTAGAGGCCTAGTCGGAGTGCACTGATCATGAGAGATGTGAACTGAGGCAGATGCTGCATGTGGGGGGTGTGGTGCGTGGACTTTCTTTCCCTGCCCCCCTGGGTAAAGCTCTCTTAGAGAGGAATGTTGGAAGTGAAGGTGCTCAGGATCCCTGGTGTGGCAGTTGTCTGCCTTGGCCTCCCAGTCACTAGAAGCAACTCAAACTTTTTTATGGTTATTAAAAGGGGTGGTGACTAACTCCTGGCATTGGATATATTCTGCCCAACCTGCCTGTGAGCCTGTGTGTGTGTCTGGGTGCTGGGCTGTCATGAGCAGCAAAGGTCATTGTACTGCTTCAGATACACCCGGAGTTCTTCATGCTGTTAGGAGTTTTCAGGGCTGTTGGTCCATTTCTTGTAACATTTAGTTACAAGAGTACATCCTGTTAGGTAAGGACTTTGATTGCCGTAAGTACCTGGAGGCAAATTTGAACCCCAGACAGTGGACTTCTACTTTCCTGACCAACAAAAGGAACTCTTTTTGGTTCATTTAAGTGGAATGTGGGTGCCCTCCTGCACCCTGGTGGAGTCATACTAAAAGGGAAAGGGCTTTAATGTCAGTGCTGCACTTTCTCAACCAGTACTTTCTGCAACAAAATAAGGACCTAATACCCTGTTTCTGGGTTGCAGCTCAAAGATAAGCACAAGCAGACTGGAGGCAACGTGGGAGCCATGGAGGAGCTGGAGAACGCCTTTAGCTTGGCTGAGGAGTCCTGCCCAGGCATCTCTGACAAACTGATAGCGCACATGGTGGAGCGGGTCCAAAGGTGAGTGTCCTGCGTGTGAGCTGGGGTGGAGCCAGCACTGAACCACGTGGCTCTTGTGCTCCACAGCTGTGCAAAGGTCAGTGCCAAGCAGTCAGGACAGACAGAAGGGAATATTCATGACAGCTGCCCTGATAGTTCCTATGGCACTTCTTTTAATTGCTTTCATTTAATGCAAACAGTTTGTCTGCCTCAGAAGTCAGGTTTCTGTAGTGGTGATGTATGTTGCAAGGCACAGAAAGATGCTGCTGTTCACCTTCATTCTGCACATATATCTATATACATCTGATATCCTGCTGGTCCCATTACCCAGGCAGCAAGGACTATGCAAAATCTCACTGGGATCACTTCTGGGATAGAAAGTTTCTGTTAATAAATATCTGTTTCATTGCAAGGAATGTGCTTCAAAGCACTGTGTGCAGCTAGTCACTGCTTGCCCAGCTTTAGGTATACAGGAAAGTGTACTTTTCCTGGAGAGAATTACTTACTGAACCAGTGAAGGAGTGTAGTCTGGTAGAATTTAGTTCTTTGCCAGGTCAAACTTGGCTCCACTGGTGGCACCAGGTCCAGTCAAATCCATGTGTTGCAGGCACTAACACAGCTAACCTGGTCACAGATTTATCAGGCTTTATTTAACATGATTTTGTCTTTTTTCCCTTTCCCTAAATCTCACCCTTTCCTTATCAAGAGAGAAAGTTAACATTTGGCTCCTCCCTGGTTAGCAGGCTGGAAGTGCTTTATGTGACAGAAGAAGCTGTTCTATGCTCTGGCTGCCCCTGTAAACACAGCCCAAGCTCTACAGTCTTTACACCCTTGAACTTAGGCTTTCTAAGCCTTTCTTTCTGATGGGTTAAAGTTTGTGCCTTGTAACTCAAGTACCCATTGAATGGAACAGAATCATTAAGGTTGGAAAAGCCTTTGACTGATAGCCACTGTGTCTACTAGACCAGAGCACTGAGTGCCACATCCAGCTGTTTCTTGAACGTCTCAAGGGCTGGTGACTCCACCACCTCCTGGACAGCACATTCCAATGCTTGACAACCCTTTACATGAAGAAATTCTTCCTTATTCCCAACCTGAACCTCCACCAGTGCAGCTTGAGGTCATTCCTCTTGTCCTGCCCCTTGTTCCCTGGGAGCAGAGTCCAACCCCCCACCTGGCTGTCCCCTCCTGTCAGGGACTTGTGCAGAGCCACAAGGTCCCCCCTGAGCCTCCTTTGCTCCAGGCTGAGCCCCTTTCCCAGCTGCTCCTGGTGCTCCAGCCCCTTTCCCATCCCCATTCCCTTCTCTGGACATGCTCCAGCCCCTCAATGTCCTTGTCATGAGGGCCCGGAACTGTACACAGCACTCAAGGTGGGGCCTCACCAGTGCCCAGCACAGGGGGATGGTGACTGCCCTGGTCCTGCTGCCACACTACTGCTGACACAAGGGCAATTGCTGGCCCTCTAGGCCACCTGCACACATGCCAGCTCATGTTCAGCTGCTGTTGAGCAGCATCCCTAAGTCCTTTCCTACCAAGCAGCTTTCCAGCTGTTTTGCCCCAAACCTGTAGCAGTGCAGGGGATTGTTGTGACTTCGGTGCAGGACCTGGCACCTGACCTTGTTGAACCTCACCCCATTGGTCTTGGTCTAGCCTGTCCAGATCCCTCTGCAGAGCCTTCATGCCCACCCAACTTGGTGTCATCTGTGAATGTGCTTAAGGGAGCCCTCAATCTCCTTGTCCAGATCATGGATAAAGACACTAAACTGGACTAGTCCCAACACTGAGCCTTGGGGAACCTTCCTAGTGATCAGTCCCAGCTGGATGTAACTTCATTCCCCACCACTCTCTGGACTCAGCCAATCCAGCCAGTTTTTAAGCCAGCAAAGTGTGTACCTGTCCAAGCTGTGGGCTGCAGCCTCTCCAGGAGAATGCTGAGGTCATGGACTACCTGCAGAGCCTTTCCCTCATCCACTAAGGGGGTCACCTGGTCATAGGAGATCAGACTGGTCATGCAGGACCCGCCTTTCCTAAACCCATGCTGTTTGGGCCTGACCCCCTGCTTGTCCTGTCAAGCAAAGAAGAGCTGTAGACATTAAGGACCAAATATAATGGCCATCTTAGAGGGATTCTGTTTCTACATCATTCAAGCTTCCAAGCAAATACACCATGGGACTGTGTAGAACCCTGATCCAATAATCACTTAATGCCAGGAAGAGAACACTCATTCTGCTGGCTGACCCATAGAGGTCACAGAAGGTGTCCTGTGATATCTGTAAAACCTGAGCCTCTGACTGAGCAGGAGGTGCTCATGGATGTGTGGGCGTGACTGCAGACAGGTAGTTGTTACAGCATCATTCCCTTCTGTCAGCCTAGAAATGACACTGCTGGATGGGGCAGAAGCACAAGATACTTGTTTTTTGGGGGGGGCTTGCAAAACCTCAAAGACCCGGTTGCTTTCTTACCATAAAACACTAGTGCTGAAAACTTCTTACTAGGTGCAAACTGAATCTTGAAAGCCTGAAAAAGTGTCAAACCACCTTGGCTTTTTGTTAAAGTGCTGGTTTTGTCTGTCAGGACTTTATCTAGTAAAAGCTGGCAGTGGCAATGGCAGTGGGGACAGACCCACACAGCCTGACCCCTTCCCCCACAGAGCTGCTGGTGGGTGCCTCTGGGCACCATTCCAGGTGAGAGCTTCAGCCAGCCAGTGCTGACCAGTTCTCCCTTGTCAATTCTTCCCTGCAGGTTTTCACACAGTCGGAACCACCTGACCTCTGCCCGCTGACACTCACACTCCCTGCTGTTGTCGTGAGGGGGAAGGATTTTTTCCAGCTTCATAAGAACTACATCTCTAATCCAGACCACCATCTGCCGTTGGATGTGACATTGTGATGGACTCCAGGACATTTCAGAGCCTTCATGTTAGCCGTGTTTCCATGATAACCCAGGGTGGGGTTTGCAATGCAAGTACAATTTAGACCTTTTGCAGAACCCGAGATGGGTGGTCTAATTGTTTTTACAATGTAATCAATGCAGTTTTTAATTGTTTTCCTACAATGGTTGTGTCCATTTTGGCTTGGTTTGATTCACAGCTTGTTTCTGGTAAATGCCTGGCTGCTGGAAAAAGGGAGATTCTCTTCCATTGATGTGTTTCACAGGCAAGTCTGATGGGTTTAGTCTCCTGCCCTTCCTAAAGAAGCATTTGTGAGCAGTTGTGTGTGAGTACAGGGATGGTGGGAAGCTCTCCAGGCATTTAGGGCCTCTGGGAGAGTGAGACCCACTCTCCAGTTGTTCTGGAGGATCACTTCAAGCCCTTCACACACAAGTAACAATGCTTTCCAGTGCTGCAGCAGCTGAGCTGATACACGGTTGCTCTTTCCCAGCCTGTCATTTCATAGGAGGATGGGTTTGCTGATTGTTCTGGTTTTGGCTCTGGGACATCATTTTGTATTAGGCTTTAGTTCATCTACTTCAGGCAACAGCAGAACTTGCCTTGGATCTCCAGGGAGCAGAAGGCAAAGTGGGTATGTTTGCTGTGGGAGCTGGTGGAGTTCCTGTCCTTGGCACTTCTGGCAGCTGAAGAAGCTCCACAGGCAGGCTGGGCAGTGCTGGTCTGAGCTGAGCAGGCCCACGTGGGGCAGAAGGGTTAAAAAGGGGAATGGGGGCAACACAACAGCTGCAGGTATCAGCAGGGCTTTGGTCCACAAGGCAGAGGGACACTACAGAGCAGGTTTTGATGCAAGAACCTGTGCTCTACATGAAGACATAAACTGGATGGCTCACAGCAGTGTGGTGGGGCTGGGGATTCCCAAAAGCTGCTCTAGGCCTCCCTCTCCTTCTCAACCTTCCCTTTCTGGCTCCTTCTTCAGCCTGGGATCTAGACTCACTGCAGCCAGGGCTCTGCTCCAGTTGACAAGCTGGGGTGGTGTTTGGTAGCAGAGAAGGTAAAGCGTCTACTGCTGTGTTGGCTGCTTAAGGTGTTCCAGCAGAGCCATCCCCAGGAGCTTTGCTTTCTGTATCATACTAGTTTATAAAGCAAATCTTTAATTCAGGTAAGCACACAGATCTTATATCTACACTTTAAAGGTCTAGAAAAATAGACTTAGGAAAATAACCCCGGACAGCTGGTTGCTTAGAGAGCTGCTCTCTAACTGAAAAGAGATTCCCATGAAGTCAGCAAGAACTCAGTTACCCAGACCTTCCTGTCTGAGTGTTTGTGTGTGGATGATATGGCTCATCCCAGAGCCACTGAGAACAAAGGCTGGAGCTGTTCAGCATTTTTTTAATGATAGGCCACTTGGTTATAAACAAGGCTTGATTTTTGGTACTTAGATTCAGACCTGCAGACTTTAAGTGCTGGGCTGCAAGTAGCTCAGGAGGACCATACGTTCCCTCATCCTGGTGTATGGTGCTCACTTTACCTTATGACTGTCCTTTATTTGTCCTGGGACAAATCCAGGCTCAGCAACGCTATGAACTTGTACAGTAGAGAAGAGGTGCTGCTGTTGGATCTCTGCTGCAGAGCAGTGTTGTGTGGTGAGAGCCAGCTCAGAGCCTGCAGTTAGGAAGAACAGAACAAACCCACTTTTCCCTCAGGAGGAGAAGTTAATGTAGAGACAGGACTTGGAGAGGGGGAAGGCAGAGGCTGCAGGCCAGCACAAGGGCCCCTGCTGCTTTTGAAGTTGCTGTTCACAGCAGTAGCAAACCGTGTGGATAAGGTACCTGTATTGTTACTCACATGCTCTGCAGTGTAATGAGGAAACTTTTTAAAGGAAACAATCCCCACACCCTTCGTCCAGTACTCAAAGCAACAATGGGTTTAGTTTTCAAAAACGTTGAAAGGGATCTGCCACTTTCAATAAAGTAACAAAACAAATGAGGCTGGTGTAACTGTGTTATATGGGGAAGAGCATCGGTTCCAGCTGCTTTTCTCTGCATTCTTCTTGGTCTTCCCCTAAATTTTCCTCATGCATCTGTAACAGAGACCCCAGAGACAGAGCCAAGTACTTTGTGTGCAAGGATTACAGCTGCAGGCACATCAGCCTTTCCTGCTGGCACTCCAGGAAGCCCACGCTGTTGGCAGAGGTGTAGCTGTGCACTGGGGGCACACTGCAGCGTGGTTTTTTGCTGGAGTTTGTTTATTAGTTGCAGTCTTTAGAGTCAGGCTCGACTGGTAACAGGGTATCTCTGCCTTCCTCTGTCTCACTTTGCAGCTGGGAGGGGGCCCAAGTGGTGGCATGGGTCACCCACGGAGGTGGTGGAGTCTCCATCTTTGGTGATAATCCACTGCACAGATGCAGCCCTGCATGAGCAGGGATTGAACCAGACAGCCCTGAGCCTGTGTGACCTCAGGACAGCATGAACACCCTGGAGATGCCACTTTAATTGTGTGTAAACCCTTGTGACTGTCCTTCCCTGGGCAGCAACAGAGGCGAAGGGCTCAGCTGCTGCTGTGCCCAACTCTACAGTGCTCCTCATCTGTTTATGCCTTGGAGCCAAGAAGCGGAACTGATTAATGTACTTCTGACTGTGCTTTTTGGTGGGGGAATTTTGCTAAATGCCATGTGCTCAGCTCAGCAGGTTGTTGCCAGGACAGTGGTGATGAGCCAGCCTCAGCAGCAGCAGCAGGAGTGCGGAAGCACAGGGTCAGTGCACCAGGTGCTCTGTGGGTGGGTGCAGCTTGTAATGGGAATGGTGCCTGATGCCTCATAAAAATGGAAGTCTGACAGTTAATGTCTCCCCAGCAATCAGGCACTAACCCTGCCTAGCAGAGGACTTGGCTCCTGGCACGCCAGCCCTTGTCCCCTGGCACAGCTGCGGTGTGGGCACTGCCAGGCACAGAACACCTGGAGCCCACGCCTGCTGCTGCTTCAGCAGAGCTAAAGCTGTGCTGCTGGGGCCAGTCTGAAGGACTGCACTGGTGTAACAGAATCACTGCTATGACCAGGGAGGAGAAGGGAGCAGTCACCAGAACAGCTCCAGTCTGTTGGGTTAAATGTGTCAGGAGTTACTGCACAAAGTCTGGTGTCTTAAGCAACGAAGCAGGACAGTGTTATCCTGGATCAAGGCCAAGCATGAAGAGGGAAATCTGTAGTGTAGGGGTTGTTCAGCCTGGAGAAGAAAAGGCTCCAGGGTGACAAGGGCGGGAATAGCTTCACACTGACGGGGCAGGGTTAGATGGGGTATTGGGAAGAAATTCTTCCCTGGGAGGGAGGTGAGGCCCTGGCACAAGGTGCCCAGAGAAGCTGGGGCTGCCCCATCCCTGGAAGTGTCCAAGGCCAGGTTGGATGGGGCTTGGAGCACCCTGGGCTAGTGGAAGGTGTCCATGCCTGTGGTGGGGAGGGGTGGAAGTGGATGGTCTTTGAAATAGTGAGACTATGGCTATTAAGCCATGCAGTCCCAAATGCATCTCCCCCTCATGTACACCTTAGCTCCATAGCAAGAACATAATGCATAAGGACCTGTTTTAATTCTGTTCTTGCCTAATGCTCCTGTTAAGGAAACTTCTCATGCTTGTAGTTAAGAGAAAAACAAAGTATTTCACAGAACTGATACACCACTGAAATCCCCACCACTTTTAAAGTTCACTGAGGTAAGGCAGCTGCAGTTTTGCTCGGAATAGCAAAGCTTTTGGCTTTTCGAGCCTGAGCTCCTGCACTATAAATGCACAGACATTTGAGCTCAATATTCTCAAACCAAGAAGAGGCTTTTGCTGCCTGCTGTCCTTCCAGAGGCTCCTGGTTTAGAGACCCCACCTCAGCAGTTGCATCTTTAAGAAAGATGCTGAGCTGCAGGTTCAGCACAGGAGCAACTAAAGGATCATTCACTCACCAGCCCAAAAACCATAGGGAAAGACCCTTGCTCACTGTGGGGCAAGTGCCACTCAAGCTCCACAAAGGCAGCTCTGCCACCTCCTCCACACCATCCCCACTCTGTCTGGAGAGCACTTGGTACAGGGTGAGCTGAGATCCAGAGTTGTGGAAAACTACTGAGTAACTTGAACGTGGAATGGTGGGCCCAGGAATAAGAGGCTGAGAGAGTTTTATACCAAGATGCTATTTACTTTGAACAGTCATATTCAGCCACATGTCTAATCAATCCACATGGATACACCTACAACAGGTAATTTAAAAAATAATAAATGAAGACGCTAATAAATTAAGTACATTTAACTTAGATGGGACAATGGTCTTTGTGAGAGCGGCGGCAAAGGCTGGATCTGCAGTCACTCCTCTAGGATGCAAATGCCAAGCAAGAAAATCCCTCTGGACTCCCCATCCCTTCAGTCCTCATCCTGCTTGAGACCATAACTGAACATTCGTGCTGGCCTCTGTCCTTCCCATTGTCCCATGGGATCTCCACATTCCTCCATCCTCACAGCATGCAACACTTTCCTTTTTCTTTCACTGCTTCACTGCATTTTTCCTTCTGTTAGTACACAAACACTTTTCTATCTAATGTAAATCAGAGTCTCCTCAGCCCATCAAAGCCACTTCCAACAGCATCTTGTGGCACTTAGCGTGTGTCAGTCCTTCTTGTGGAGGCACCCAAAGGTGACAGCTTTACAAAAGAGAACAAGCTGCAAACATTTCAGAGTTAATACAGAAATTTAATAGAGTCCACAGACACTACTGCTCCATCTGGAATCCAGTGACTTTTACACCTTCATGAGAAACAGAAGATGGATCCCACCCCGAACTGAAATAGAAGATTAGGGATTTTCAGAAGTCTTTGCATGACAAAAGCACAAGCAACAGTGACTTTCAGAGGCTTGTTCTCCTACAGTGCTTAAATGCCTTGAAAACATCACCCACACCAGAGTGGAGAGTGTTTGCCATCCCGTGCCTTACTTAACTCCTACTACAGGATAAAGAAACTGGAGCTGTGATATGAGAACAGTGATTGAGTTCAGAGGACAAACCATGCACCCCCCTGCACCGATCCACAATACACCAACACCTCAACAGCTCAGCAGAGACTTGGTCCTCCTGCTTCCCTGGAAAACTGCTGCTGTGGCAGCTCCTGAGGAGCAGAGCTGTTCTGGGAGAGCTGCGGTGTCTGTTCAGAATGAGCTGTGGGTAAGCCAATGCACCGTGTGCTCCTGTTAGTCTGAGACAGCTGTGCCAGCAGGCCGATGGTGACAGCAGCAGGACGGGTTGTGCCGCCAGCCCCGCGGAGCACCTGGGGCCTGGGAGCCCTGGCACCCGCTGCTGCCAGCCAACTACACCACTGGAAGCTGCTGCTTTTCTCCCATGTGTGCTGATCATCCAGTCAAAATGTAAAAACAAGGTGGTACCTGCCTTCAGGGCAGGTGAAGGTGTTACTGTACAGGTACAATGGAACAAGAACCCTTCCGCGATGTGTGCGCACTGCAGCACTGCTGTTGTTGGGTTCTCTCTAAGTAGGTTCAACTGGAACGGACTTGACCCTCTTCCACACCATCGGGAATGGATGCGATCCCTGTCTGCAGCCCCCTCACTCCCACTTTCCATCCCAGGGGAAATGAGCCTCCTGGGTCTTTGCTTTATCAACTCCAGATACTCCTGTTCCCACCTGCTTCTTTTGTTGGTGTTGCCAGCAGAGATCCAGCTCTGCCCCACTTCAGTCTGTGTGAGTGTCCTTCTCCTTGGGAAGCAGCAGGCTCGACCTGGCCGGAGAGCTGGTGGCTCTTTTGATCACCTCCATCCACCTACCAAGAACAGACATGAGAAAAGCTTGCCCCTCACTCACAGATAACTTTGTCCTTTGGTTATGAGCTGTAACCCTTTCCCAAACCTTCCAAAACAGCCATTTTCTTTCTTTTACAGGTCTTCTGGGAAATTAACTCTTCAAAGGAACAGCTTGAGATGTGGTAAATACCCTGCAGAATACAGTTGTCTGTCCAAGTAACAGGTCCACAGTGCTCTGAGATCCAGAGAACTCTCATGAGAGCTCCCTGTGTTCTCTCCTCAGTGTTATCAAGGATGGCAAGGTGGCAATAATTACTGCTTTTCTTAACAGTAAATTAGGAAATAGGTAACAGCCTTGCTCAGATGGAGGAAAGCAAAGCAGCAGTGAAAAAAGCAATACAAATCCACTGTCAGTTAGACATTTTCCCCTTGACATCACTACATGAGCCCAGTGCATTAAAGAGCACAACTTATGGCCCGGGTAGCTGATACCTAAGCTGTTCACAAGTGTGTGACACTCTCCCAAGGAAGGGGGACATGTGACACCTCAGTAAAACCACATTCCAAAACAACCAATATGGCCCTGCATGACAGGACCCAGTGCAAGGGTTCTCAACGTAGCAGCAAAGTGTTGTATGTTTCACACTCTGTGGAACTCCCTAAGAGCAATTAATTGTAATTATAGAGGATAATAAAATGTAATTACAGAGAAACCAGCCAAGTGAAAGGGAGCCCTGCACTTATTGCTCTCAGCCTTGTGTTGTAACTTCTTCTCCCAGAGATGGAAGATAAAAACCAAAAAACTCTTTACAGAACCTGGAAATCTGACTCCCAAAGAGCTGGTGGAGCTGAGCACCCCACAGCCCCTTCCTCCCACATCCCTCCCTGGCTCCAAGGAAGCCCCAGACTCCTGGCACAAAGCCCAGCTCACAGCTCTAGGTGTATCCCCACCTCTCCCCACACAGAGGAGGGTTCTGTCAGAGGAGGGATCTCCAAATATCATCGGTGGGGAGAGGAAGGGAATGTTACTCCTGAGAATGTGCTGGAAGATCACTCAGACTAGGAGGAAAGAGAGGATGGGATGACCAACCACTGAGTTAAGAGCAGGTTATACACCAAGACAGAGAAAACAGAAAATTACCTCTCAAAGGTGTATTTGCTCTCAGCCCTGAAGAAATACACGTGGGACTTGAACTGCAGCTTGAAGACATAATCCTTCTGAATCCCATCTGCTTCCACAGGGCAGCTGACCGTGTAGCCGAGCAGCGGGAGGCTGGCCAGGGGATAATCATCCTGCAAGAGCCCAAGAGCCCAGCCCTCAGTGCAAGGCACCCCTGCCATGCAGCCCCTGTGCCACAGGTAAGGGCTGTGCACTCTTGTTCAGGAGACAACAGGAGGACTCTTCTGCAAGGCCACCAACAGCTAACAATGAAACCTTCCCCCAACTCCTTTCATTTTTTTTACAGTTATTTGCTTCTGCTCCTCTGCCTGACGCTGCCTCCTGGGCTCCCTCCTCCCTCTCTGCACCCTTTCTATGGAACTCCAAGCACAGATCTGACAAAAAAGGTAAAGTAACCCTCACAAAAGAAATGTGCCCTCAAGGCAAGAAGCCAGAATAACCCAGTTATAATAAACCAGTTAATAAACACAGTTTATTTGGTTAATAAGATGAAAAGATTGTGCTGCACCATGGTTCATTATCAAGCAGGTGCTGAATGTACCGTGGGCAGAAAAATCCCTGGAGCCCGTCAGGCTGAGCTGAAGCCCAGCAGGGAGAGAAGCTGGCAATGGAGGCCCAGAGGCTGCTGCATCCCTCACATCCTTTAGTCACTGCATGAGGAGATGCTTCCCCCTCCCCCACAGAAGGTCAGTACCATCAGAACTGGGAATCCTGATGAAGTTCCACAAGCAGTGCCCACAGCCTTTCAGAGAGCAGCTTCATTATGAACTACCTCCTCTTCCACTTGTTACTCTCCTTCAAACAGCAGCGATTTGCCCCTGGAGCTGAAAGTTAAGGATCCCCAGGTCCCCCCAACACCCCGACCATCATCCCCTCACCTACACCTGCCCACCTGGTGTGTCTTGTAGAAGAACAAGCAGAAGTTGGTGAAGACCACCCACAGTTTCTGCCAGCCATTGCTGTTCTTGAACTTCCTCAGCAAATACCCAGAGAGCTGGTTCTGGCACAGAAGGAAAAGAGGATTCCCATGAAATCCCAGGTTGCCCTCCTGCTCTAGGTGAACAGCTCAACGTTGCTCCTGCGCTTGTTCCCTGGTGTCAAAGGCCTCCCAGGTATGGAGACAGCCCCCAGGGCCCATCCCTTTCAGCCACCCTTTCTCACATGCAGAAAACCCACATGGAACACACTGTGTGAGAAGGGAAATAAAGCAGGAGAGGAAACAGAGGACTGCACAGCTGGGAGATAACATGTGGCAGCTACACAAAGCCAAGCCAGCGTGGAAAGGGGGGCTGCAGGGAGGGGAGCACCACTGCCTTGGAGTCAGCCAGCGGGATAAGGAATCCTATGGCATGGAATGAC
Source organism: Coloeus monedula (assembly GCF_965178545.1). Lineage (NCBI taxonomy): Eukaryota > Metazoa > Chordata > Aves > Passeriformes > Corvidae > Coloeus > Coloeus monedula. The sequence goes on from NC_138790.1 coordinate 3,114,212, forward strand.
AGTGCATGGATTTTGTAATTTGATAAAAAGACAGGATACACGACAGATTTACAGAGAGTACCATTTTTTGAGGCATAAACAGGAGGAAATCCTGCCTTAACAAGGCAATGGTACAAGTCTGCCTCTGAGGACGAGCATCCTCACGTGAGCAGTTAGGAAGCAGGACATTTTCCTGGGCATCCCATGGCTCCTCCCCACCAGCACAAAATGTGAGAGGCATCTTTACCTGGATCATGCACAAGTAATCAGACAGGGATAGGCTCTGGTTCCGGTACCAACAAACATGGGTGATTGTGTTGGGCCGTTGGGCCTGGCCCAGCAAATAGCGAGGAGGAAGCTCTGGAGAAACAGCAAGAGAGCAGAAAACTGAGCACAGAAAGGGGGAGAGAAAGAGAAAAACAGAATGTTAAGGTGAGAGGAGTGATGCAAGAAAGGTGGCTGTCAAAGGAAAATGGATTGTGAAAAAAATGACGGCGTTAGAACACGGAACAGATCAGAGTGAGAGGGAGTGCAAGAACTCACACGTTCAATCCCAGAACCTCTAGCAGGGTGGGCTTGTTATCCATGCACAGAAGTGTGAAATGGTGTCTTTCCCAAGGTGTCAGCAGGGAAAGGCCTGTCCCTTCCAACAGAAACCACAACAGAAGCCAGCTCGAGTGTCCAGTGTCTGCACCTCAAGCCCAGGTCACATCTATAGCACTTCTCTTACCAAGCTAATCCACACGGTCTCTACATCAGAAAAATGCAGGAGCTCCAGTGCCCAAACTTTTAACTCCAGTTAAACAAGTGCCTCAAGAGCAGAGCAGGACAGGCAGGCACAGACATGCTGCAGCCCCCTGCCCCATTGCTTTTGTCAGGTTAGTGACCTTCTTTTTCTCTCCATGTCATTTAGGGTCCTTCCCACTTCTGGAAGTCTTCCAAGCATGCCAGCCTCCAGGAAGGTGTTCTACCCTGCCAAACTGCTGCCTAAAGTAAAACCATAGAGTTGGTGCAAGCAGTGTAAGGAGTGCTGAGCTGATCTGTCTCGAAATCTGCAGGATTCAGTGCCCAAATGTGCCACCAGTGCTGCCCTGCACTGTGAATAACAGCAAGACCGCAGGTACCAGCGGCTCATAGAATCCCAAGAAGGTTTGGGTTGGAAGGGACCTTAAAGCTCATCTGGTTCCACCCCCTGCCATGGGCAGGGACACCTTCCACTACCCCAGGTTGCTCAGACCCCCACCCAACCTGGCCTTGAACACCTCAGTGGGCACATAATAAACATCTCTGCTCAGCATCAAATGATGCTGCCATGAAGACACTTGACTGCTCAGTCCTGCCAACGAGGCAAGGGCAGAGAATTCCAACTGAATTCCCTCTTCTTAATTCTGTGTGCAGTACAGCACCTAACCAGAGCTCAGTACAGCATGGTCAATCTCTAAAGGAAAATATCATGGATAGGGAACTTACAATCGTAGAACCATTAAGGTTGGAAAAGACCTCCAAGATCATCAAGTCCAACCTTTGACCAAATCCCACTGAACAATATAGCGAAGTGCCACATCCACACATTCTTTGAACATTTCCAGGGACAGTGGCCCCACCACTGCCCTGGGCAGCCTGTTCCAATGCTTAACCACTCTTTCTGTGGAGAAATTCTTCCTGATTCCCAACCTGAACCTCAACTGGTGCAGCTTGAGGTCATTCCCTCTTGTCCTACCCCTTGTTCCCTGGGAGCAGAGCCCGACCCCCACCTGACTGTCCCCTCCTGTCAGGGAGTTGAGCAGAGCCACAAGGTCCCCCCTGAGCCTCCTTTGCTCCAGCCTGAGCTCCCCGAGCTGCTCCTGGTGCTCCAAACCCTCCCCCAGCTCCGCTGTCATTCTCTGGATACACTCCAGCCCCTCAACGTCCTTCTTATCATGAGGGGCCCAGAACTGACCCCAGCATCAGCAGTGCCCAGCACAGGAGGATACTCAGTCCTCCAGCAAGCAGGATGAAACCCAAAGGAGCAATTCAATCCCAGGATATCCTGGGTTGCCTTTAAACTTTCCCTGCTTTGATCCTGCTGCCGAAGCAAAGCCATGCTGCACGGAGAGCAGAGTGTGAGTAGGGACACGCAGACGAGCACAGAGGGGACAGGCATGCAGTGGTGTTGGGTGGCCCACGCTGTCCCTGGACACAGAACCACTGCCGAGGCGCAGGGGCAGCTGGAGGCCAAGGCAGGGGGACAGAGCGAGGCGAGCGCTGCGCCCTCGGTACCTCGACGGCCACACTGTGGTCGGTCATGGAGACGCTGGTGTTGCGGTACCAGCACACGTGCATGGTTGTGTTGGCACGGTGATGGCTCTGCCTGTCCAAGGAGCTACGAGAGGAGTGAATGTCATCTTCGGACTCCTGTTCTACAGAGACCTCATCAGAGGATCCTGGGGGAGGAGAATTGGGTAGTGGTTTAAGAAAACCGTGCAATACAAAAAAGCAAGAGGAGCTGGGGTTCCTGAGAAAGGCTGTTTTCTCTTGCCATGGTCCAGTTTTAAGTATGTCAAGCTGAACTGGTGACACAGCTCCTATGACCATGCTAAGCACATCAGTCTGGGTTTCATTATTCAGTTCTGCCTGGGGCAGCTGACGCACAGGATCAAAGGAGAGTTTGGGTTGGAAGGGACCTTAAAGCTCATCGGGTTCCAACCCCCTGCCATGGCAGGGACACCTTCCACTGGAATAAAATCACAGAATGGTTTGAGTCAGTGCTGTGTCAAACGAACAAAAATGACCACACTTCATCTTGAGTCAAGGAACAGGACAGAGGGCTCCAAGATGAAATCCTCCATGTTTCAGCACAGCCATAACACCACCAGACAGGCACAGGAATACTGGGCTGTAAAAGCTGACCTTCAGAGACACCACATTTTGGACAAAAAAATTCACCACGCGGTTAAATTGAGAAAAATCTCTGTAAAAGGTGACTTAAGGACACACTTAAGGACTTAAGTTGCTATAAAATTAACAACTCTGTAATGGGAGCATCTCTGCTGCATTTAAAGCTACCTTGAACATCAGTCTAGGAAGACAAAGCATGTCTCTTTTGATTAAAACCAAAGCCCAATTGACTCTCCATTATCATATGAATTATAAAAATACTTCCTTTATGTCATCAAACTCACAAAAGGAAAAGCAGAAAGGACAGAACTGCTGCTGCTTTCCAAGGAGGCAGGGAACAGCACTTACTGTTGGAGCGGTTGCACACCGAGTTTTCCAGAAGCATCTCGGATTTCTCAGTAGATTTCTTGGCCATTTCAATTGCCACATTGAGGTCTTCCATCCACTTGCTCATCTCCAGGCGGGTACTGCAAGGGAAGAAGTGGGAATGAGGATCCACCAGCCCAGAGCTGAGCCCATGTGCTGAAGGCACAGGTCACTGCCCAAAACAAGGCACAGCGTCCTTCCATTAGATAAATAAAAACAAAATTAGAATTCCTCCAAAGCAGGAGCTTTCCAGAAAGCAAACTGAAGTCATACAGCCTCCACCTCTATATTCAATCCTTGAAACAAGACTAAACTAACAATTAAACACTTGGACTTTACAGCAAATAAAATGAACTGACAGCTGGCGGGGGTCAGGAGAGGAACTCTGGAGATGGGGGATATGAGCCATGATTTTTGGAAGGATAAATGGCAGCCTGAAGCACAGCCCATCTTTTAAAGGGCATCTGGGACGTACCTGACATCTCAAGCCAGTAAAACCCAGAGCACAGGAAGAGGAGACTTCCTTCACCCCTCCCAGGATCCACTACAGAGTGAGACCTTCACAGCCCTTCCAGGTGTATCAGTGTCCACAGGGATGCAGCAGTGGAAGGTCTGGCTTTAGACACAGCCACAACATTTCCTTGTTTTGGTAACCATCTCTTTTTTCTGAAAGTTTTTAATTTAGACTGAAAATTCCACACATGGTCTAAGCCCAGCAGCAATTTTTTTTTTTTTTTTGACAGGCAACCTTTGAGCTATTTTTAAGTCATGACAAGGTAAAACTTGTATTTATTTTTCCAAATTTAAAAATCTTTCAAGCACCTTATGACTCACAGCTGCTGAGAAATAGCTGATCTTAAAAAAACCTGTGTTTTCAGGTCTTAGGTTGGAATTAAAAAAATACATCTGCATACCAAACATATTGGCTCATGTGCCATTACACACCTGATTGATAAATATACTGTAGTGGTTATTTTTCAAGAACAGGTCATCAAGCAGTAAAAAACCCTGTGATTTAAGGCTGAGATTTAGTGCTCCCACCCTGTATCGTTGGCATTCCTGATTCCAGCTGCCTTTTTATAGCAGACTTGGAGAAAGACACAAACTCCTACAGCTGTTTCTGAGACCAGGTGTAGGAGACATCCTAAGTACAAAAAGGCACCAAACTCACTGCACAGGGATAATTTAGGCTGAAAAGAGATTGTTTTTATTACCAAGTCAGCCTTTAATTTCTCCTCTCCCCAGCTTCCTCCATGAGATCCTGCAGGAACTCTCCCCTCCCCACAGCAATTCACATGTTCTGAATTTTCATTCTTTTGAGTCTCTAAAATATTTTTATGTTTAGATTTTGTCTCCTGAAGTGGTGTGAAGGATGACACTGGAAACTCCCAAATAAACAAACACACTGGCAACCTTATTGCTGCTGTTTGTGCTTTGAGTCAGATAGAAACAGAGAATCCCAGGATGGTTTGGGTTGGAAGGGACCTTAAAGCCCATCTCATCCCACTCCCTGCCATGGGCAGGGACACCTTCCACTAGCCCAGGCTGCTCCAAGCCCCATCCAACCCGGCCTCAGACACTCCCAGGGATGGGGCAGCCACAGGCACCCTGTGCCAGGGCCTCACCACCCTCATAGGGAAGAATTCCTTCCCAATATCCCATCTAACCCTGTGGCACTGGGAAGCCATTCCCCCTTGTGCTGTCACTCCATCCCTTGTCCAAAGTCCTTCTCCAGCTTCCTCGTCGGCTCCTTCAGGCCCTGCAAGGCCACACTGAGGTCACCCCAGAGCTTCTCCTCTCCAGGCTGAACAATCCCAGCTCTCGCAGCCTTTCCTCCCAGCAGAGCTGCTCCATCCCTCTGCTCATCCTGGAGCCTCCTCTGGGCTCTCTCCAGCAGCTCCACGTCCTCCCTGTGCTGGGCCCCAGGGCTGGGGCAGCTCTGCAGGTGGGGTCTCACCTGAGGGGGCAGAGGGGCAGAATCCCAACCCCTTTCCTGCTGCCCACGCTGGGGATCAGCCCAGGATAAAGTACTCCTTCCCAAAATTCAACACTGAAAAAGGAGTTGTGAGGAGTCCTGGGCTTGTTTTGAAGTCCAGAGGATGCATGAAACACCCCTCTGGCTCTGCACCACTTGAGCAGTAACTTTCTGGAGAAGGAATCCATCAAAGCCATAGGCAACTGAGGAAAACTAGGATTACCTGGCTGCCACCACAATGGTTTTCTGTGCAGAATAGATAGTGAAGCAGTGTGGCACAGACCATTCATTCTCACTCTCCTCCACCTGCAGGAAAAGAAAAGATTTTTTTCATCAGTGCTCAGTCATCAATAAACACTAAAACTGTCCTGTGCTGGCTGGGACTGGAGACAAACAGAATTCCAACCCGGCTGCAGAAGTGCAGAAGAGCAACTCTTTGAAGAATATCACCTACTTCCAAGTCTATTTTGGCTCTCTACGAAAATCTATGGTGTGTTTCTACTGCAGGAGCACAACACCACTTCCAACAGGGCAAGGAAAGGAAGGGGTTGGAGCAGATCTGGCTCATTACTCACCGGAGGGTCGAGCACTATCAGCTGCAAATCAAAGACAGAAAGAACAATCCTGTTAGAAAAGGTGTGGGGAGGCAGGAGGATTGGTTATAAGCCAAGGTGTGTGCAGGGGGACAAGACACCAGGATAAATAAATGCCTATTTCCAGATCAGCCTCTCACAGCAGTGTGAAAATGAATGGACAAGAGGGTGTGCTCCAGCTGTTTTGCTAATGTGGAAGGAACAGACTCATCTCCTGCAGATAAAGAAAGCTCTGCTTGACACACATCAAGGTCCAATTGCTGCTGAGATCAGCCTTGGAGCAGTTTGTGGCTTTGGTCCTTGTGCCCTGAAGGAATTCCTCAACCTGCCTTAGGCAAAGCCATGTCCTTAACCCTATGATGCAACATGGAACCACTTACCAACATGCCATGCAGAGAGAGATGTCCGTGGATTTTGAACTGATTTGTCCCTGTGACCCCTTTGCTTGTGTACAGTAACATATCTGAGAACTGGAAAGGCAGGAAGAGAACAATCAATGTTCTGAAAGCAGCAGGCAGGGCCAAGGATTTTTTGACATCTCCTTACAAATCTGTTGTTTAAAGGCCACTGTAATGCATGAAAAATGCCATTTCTCTGTCTCAGTCAGTTTGGCCAACTACCCTTAAAATCTCTCTTTTGTTTACCCATAAGAGAGGAAATTAAGTTTTTAAATTCTATTAAAACTCTGTGCCATTAAGGAACCAAGTTGACCAGAAAGTAGTGTCACACTCATGCCCTCTTAAAACATTGCTTGGAGTGAGTTTTCAGTCTCAGGTGCTGATTTTCAACACAAGCACATGAAAACACACTTCCCCAACAACTTTATCTTGAAGACTTTGGGTTTATAAAAGTCAGAAGCAACACCCACCAGAAAGAACATCCTCTGCTGTAAGCCCTTCTTAGTGAGCTTGTACAAGCAACCTTCCCGGATAAACTCCTGCAGTGGAAAAGAAAAAGTCAGACAATGTTTGATCTTTCCTGACTCAAGGGAATTTTATTTTCATCCCAGAGTACACAGATGTTGATTGGTGCCCAGCAATGATCACTAACAGATTTCTTAGAGGCCCGATGACACTTTTCCTTCCTTTTTTATGATGTGAATCAGCTCCTTGCTGCAGCCAGCATTTAAATCAGTGAAGGAAGAGAAGGGAAAAGAGCAGAATTCCTGTTGGACACCAGCAGTTCACCTCTCACACTTACATCCCACTGCAGTGACTGCCATAGCATCCCCAAAGCACATGTGATGCTCCTGTATTTATGCCCAGAACATCTATCAAAAACAAAGACACAAAAATCCAGGCAGGAACTGCACAAACTCCTGTAATACAGAGGCCCCCACACCAGCTTAGCCCAGTACAGTGGCTCTCACCGTCCCTCCATTCTCTGAGGCTGCACCAGGCAGACACAAGCAGAGCTGGGAGTGGATTTCCAGTACGACACACCAGTTCCCACTCACACACACAGCACCATACCCCAGTATACCCAGTATCTGTACTGGAAACATGAAACTGCAGCCACAGTTTAAGCAGAAGCATTTCTGATCTATCCCTCTGAATATCACCAAGGTGATGATCCCATCATCCATGGCATTCACTAAGAGACAGTTACATGAAGCCTTTAGAGTTGTCCCGTAGACATGGGGGGCAGCAATGGCAAATCCACGCTTCAAAGGCACTTCCTTGGAAATAAAACCAATAAAAGCTCTCAAAACTAAGCAGAGGCACTTACCCTGCCAGGTGCTGTGAGATTGTCTATCCCAATCAGGTCGTGCTGCAGCTCTGTAAGCTTCTGGAAGTTTTCCAGGCGGATGAGGCTGTGCTGCAGCTGTGAGGTCATTTCTGTGACTTCCTTCAACGCGTCTGTGTGGAGAACAGCACCAATGGGACCAGAGCAGAGCAACCCAGGCCACCCATTTCACCCCTGGAAAATTGAATCTGAACTTTAGATCCGAAATTTATAGCCAATTTTCGAACAGAATAGTTCAGTCAGAAGGGACCTACAGCGATCACCCAGTCCAGCTGCCAACTTTAAGTGTATTTTAGAGGGTAAATAGAGACAAGCAAGTGACTTCACAGCATTTCCTGTGCTTCTGGAGATCATTGTGTATCTCAGATCTTGCTTAAACAAAAAGTATTTATCATGTAGCTGAAAGTAAATGAAAAAAATCAAATCCAACTATTTCTGCCAAAGATTACTTTGTCATGAATGGAATTTACTACACATGCTTTTGATGCTACAAAACAAGCACTTTTTGGTCATATTTTTACATCTAAATGACAACGAGTTCATTAAAAAAACCACTATTTTTGTCCCCTGCTAAAACAGGAGACAAGAAAAGGACTAGTTTTCCAGCTTTGGCTGAAACATTGGGATCCATCATGAGAAAACCAATTTCTGGAATGCCAGGAAAAAGAAGCACTTACGTGAAATTTGTGGACATAAGTGAACATAAGTGCTCAAGGCGAGGTTGGACGGGGCTCTGAGCACCCCTGGTCTAGTAAAAGGGTATCCCTGTCCATGGTGGAAGGGGAATGAGATGAGCTTTAAGGTCCCCTTTCAACCCAAACATTCTGAGATTCTGTGAGCCTATAATTCTTGTCTTCCCAGGGTAGGATTTTGGAAGTCTGTGGGAAGGGGTGTTGCCAGCAGGACATGGCTGGGTGCTCACTCACTCCGGCAGTCGGTGAAGTCCCGGTGCTCTGCTGTGTAGTGCTTGCACAGCCTCCCCAGGATCAGCTTGTAGTGCATCAGTCTCTGGATGGGTTTGAGCAGGAAGGTGTTGAGGGGCAGGTAGCAAACCTTCTGCAGCTCAAACTCCTTATAAACCATCTCCAGCTTCTTGAGGCGTTTGGTTGCTTTCTCCAGTTCCGTCAGGACCTCGTCGTGCTTCTGCAGGTAACTGGTGAACTCCTGTGGAATTGGACAAAAAGTTACTTGGATCAAAGGAAAACAAGTCTCTCATAACTAAAGCAGGCAGGCAGCTCCCAGTCAAGGTTAAAACAGGGGTCTGTATGGCATTGTGCCTGCTGGGAACACCAAATGCTGGTAGTGGAAACGGCAGTCCCACACTCCTGCGCTCCCATTCAAGCCACTGGTTTTAATTAAATTACTCCACTACTACAGCACTAATGTAACTGTCCCTCAAAGGCACTGTGCTCCACATAAAGTTGACTTCATTTCAGAAGAAACTATTCTGCTTTTAAAAAATACGTATGTTTTTAAATTAAATAACCTTATGAATCAAGGTCTCAATAGGGGAGCTAAATAAATAATGTTTGTTTTCTGCTGAATAATCAACAAACACCTTTCCTCAAGGTAAATGTAGGTGGCTAAATAAGCAACAGTGCTTCAAAGCCTTCCTGCAATTATTTTACTCTGTTTTATTTTTAAATTGTTTCTCAACAATAATTGTCTGCAAGTTACTTCAAGATTGACTAAAACAGAATGGGTTTAGATGGGATATTGGAAAGAAATTCTTCCCAGTGAGGGTGGTGTGAGATACTGGAATCTTATAGTGCATGGCTTAAAGATTATTATGAAGCTTCTGCCCGTTTGGCAAAACTGTATAAAGCAGCTACAAGCTCAGAAGCCCAGCCCCCCCTGAAGACGCCTGACTGGAACTTTGGACTGTGAGTTAAGATGCCTTGATAAGATAAAGGGAACACTGTTGTTCATCATCTCAGGTCTAGGGAGAAATAAACAAGGCTGAGGGAAAGGAAGGCATCCACAAGAGAGCCAAACCCAGCAGAAAATCATCCCTGGCTGGGTTTGGGGTGGGGGAGGCCACAGCCCAAGAGGCCGGGTTTGCACAGACCCCCGCAACGAAGGCGAGAGGAGGAGAGTTCTGGGTGCGTGGCAAACCCACTGGTCAGAGGCAGTGAACACAAACTGGAGCAGTTGTTAAACCACATCCCCCCAAGGAAGGCCACATCCATGGGACAGTCACGTGGGAGGCAGCTGAGAGGGTGTCACAACCCATCAAAGACCCCCCAAAGTGCTCCCAAAACTTATTCCTGTGGCCTTGCAGCACAGGACTGCACGTGATGCAAAGTGATTCAGTCTGCTGCAAGAGACAGTGTCAAACTGTCCTCCCTCCCAGGGAGGTACCATCTGGCCTGAGCATACATGAATCCATTGGATTCTATGCTTTTTGGGGTCTATGTTTTCCCACCACCAAGATGACCAGCTGGAGAGGATCATCAGGATGTTGGTGGGATCCATGGAGTGGTGATATTTTCTTTAATCTGTCTCTGCCATTCTCCTTCTGTCCCCCCACCTCTTTTCTATTTCTTTCTCTTCTCTCTCTCATATTTACTATTAAATAAAGCCCATACTACTGACTTTGGCATATGGTCTTGTTTGCACCTCAATTCAGGCAGAGGCATTTCTAATAATTTTAAGAACCAGACCATAACAGGTGGGGAGGCTCTGGCACAGGGTGCCCAGAGAAGCTGGGGCTACCCCTGGATCCCTGGAAGTGTCCAAGGCCAGGTTGAATGGGACTTGGAGCAGCCTGGGACAGTGGAAGGTGTCCCTGCCCATGGCAGGGAGTGGGATGAGATGGGCTTTAAGGTCCCTTCCAACCCAAACCATCCTGGGATTCTGTGATTAATGGAAATACTAACCCTGAGCTCTGATCCTTGACAAAACAAAACAAAACAAAACCTCAGTAATCCCAGAATTCCAGGTCTTTAATCCTGTATCTACCTTCAGAGTGCGCATGTTCCTGAGCATGACATCTCCGATGCGCTGGTGATCCCCTTTCACGTGGGCATTGGTTCTGCCTTCCCTGGAACACACACAAGGAGGAAAGAAGAAGGCAACATACATATGGGGGATCAAGACATTTCTGTTTTCCCCCTCCATCTTCCCCTGTAATTCAAGACATAATCTTTAGCCACTTGACGTTCCTATTTCACTGTTCAGATTGAAAACTTGGTATATTAAATATGGATGCTGCACAAAACAGCAAACACAAAGCCATGCTTAGAAAACTGAGAAAGGACTAGAAAGGAATTTGTGTGAAATTCTATTCGAGAGTTTTATGTTTCAGACCTCCAAATTAATGTCATAACATGACCCTACCCGATTTTGTGAATTTATTTTTGTTCATACTTTGTTTACATTGACCACCTCCTTTTGAAAGGTAGTTATACTGTAATACATAACATGTCAGGTCAGGAGAAAATAATACGAAGGTTAAAAGACTAAAAACATGATCTGTGAAATAAACTGCATTGCAAGAACCAAACTCCCACCTTAATCACAAAGATGTTTCCTAGATTTTCACCTAGAGATTCATTAACTGGAAGGTGTGGAAAAAACACACACACTGTCTTTTTGATCTTGTGTTCCTTCTTTTTTCTAAGGCTTGAGAGACACTATCAGGTTGTATGAACAATTGGACTTGACAATCTTAAGGGTGTTTTCCAACCTAAATGATTCTGTGATTACAAAACCCTCAGTCTGGTGCACAAGTCATACAACTACAGGATATTATATACAAGGCAAAGCTTGAAAAACGGGCTTTGTGCAAGGTAGTTGGCACTTTTTTAATAACTTTCAATTCGTAAAAGATTTCTCCTTGCTTCTCTTGACGTGGAAATACCAGTTGTAGTCTGGTTTTGACATGAGGATATAGAAAAAGGTCCCTCCCCTCGCTTACCAGAGTGAGAGCCTTTGTTCAATCTCCTTCAGAAAGCCTCGATGGAACTCATAGATGGGGTCAATGTTGGAGAAGAGCAGTGTCATCAGGCCCTCTGGCATGGCATTCTCCTTGATCACAGCACTGCGGAACCACTGCCAGAAAACCAGAAATTCTCATCAATCTCCCTGCTTCAGAAATTCATTGTTAGTATGAAAATTCCTGCTCCTGCAGTGATGGGGTAGGAGAAGATATGCACAGGGAAACAGCAGGAAGGAAGAAGAAATATTTAGGGAAGACGTAATTTGTGAAAAATGAAAAGATGGGGGGTTTTTTTCCTTGCCAAATATTAGGAAGATGAGGCACATGGCTGGCTCTGGGCACAAGCTTGTTTCTGAATGCAATGATGGGATGGTTGGGGACAGCTGAGTGACAGTCAGTTACCCAGTGGCTGCCCCAGCTGCTGCCACTTCCACGCAGATACAACTGCTGTCATACACCTGGAGCCCTGTTACTCAGCTGAAGACATCTCGTTGCAGGTCACATTCCACACTTTATCTCTTCCAGGTCCCCGCTTTCTGGCAGGGATGGGGATATTACAAAAATCCTCTGAGGTATCAGGTATTCCCCCTTCTTTTAGGAGAAGTGCTGGGAAGCCTGTAGGAGGAATTGGAGTGAGATGGTGCTCAATGAGCTTGCAGAGAACACCTCCACTGAGGCCACGCAGAGTTAAGGGACTTTTTTTGATGAAATTAAAACAACAGCTTACAGAAAGGCAACAGTCCCAGTGCTCAAACATGGAGTTCATTAGCAAAAAAGCTCTTTTAGAAACACAGCTGCAAGTTCATGCTGCCCTCCAAACCGGGACTCACTTGTCTGTTCTGGGTGAGAGGAGGAGGAAACAGAAGCAACAAAACAAGAAAATACTCTTCAAATCCCCATGGGTTTGATGCCCTTTGCAACTGTCATCTGCTCTCATATTCAAAGGCACAAGGCTGTTAAACGCTTCCCAAGGAAAACCATGGAGAAGATGGCTAGGTTATAAGCAGAGCTGGCAGCTATCACTGAAACTGAACTCAAAACATTTTGAGGCTGTCCCTGTTCATGGTTTTCAGACCAAAAGTTTGCCTAAGTCATCAGGATGGCACAGGATGTAGCTGCTGGAGCAAATGATGGAAGCCCAGAGAAGGTATCTGCTCTCCCACAGAAGGAGCTATGGAACAAGGAAGGGGACAGCAACTTGGCTCATGGATTACTCTACATCACAGGAAGAAATTCCAAGCTTTTCCAACCTAACAATCACCAATCTGTTTAAAAAAAAGGGAAAACAAATAAAATCAAGCCCACTTACCACTGTAATAACCTCCAGGTCCTTTAAATAGGTGCGTTCTGTGGCAAGGATCTCCTTGGCTATGAAGTACGCCTTGTCGGTGGGGTAGCGCTGAAAGGACACACAGCCACCAGTCAGTACTGAAATACAAACCTCTTTTTACTACTGGCCATCAAACCTTACATCCACTTGCCCTTGCTGTGTGCAAATGGAGCAGATCATTACTAACAGGACATCTCTCTGTTCAGTACTGGTCATTTTCTCTGCTGTCGTTTCGTCTCTGAATCGCGCGTTCTTTTCCTCCGAGTTCGGACTGAAACGCAGCAGAAGCCAGGCTTTCCTTCTAATTGATGTTTATTATTTCCTTATCCATGGCACAGCTGCACAGAGCGTGCCTCCAAGTTAACAAGGTGGAAAATGGCTCTGAGTTCTACCTTGCAAGGCCATTTAAAGGTCCAAATCAACCAATTATGCAATGCTAAGTAATGTGTTTTTATTTATAACCCAGTAACTATCTATTCATGACCTCCAGTGCAGGGGTTTTGACCCAATACCAGAACAGCCACATTTGTGAAGAAGGAGAAAAGATGAAGAATAAATCCACTTCCAAAATCCTCCATATTGTTACATATATATTATTATATCTCAGAAATCTAAATTCTCTAAACCCAGGGTTCCAACAAGTATCACATTCCCAAATACTGACGTTACTACAAAACATTCTTTGTATTGCAAGGGTATTAAAAAATAATGTCAATTATCATAGAACCACAGATGGTTTAGGTTAGAAGGGACCTTAAAGCTTATCTCATTCCAACCCCCTTCCCACTAAGGGCAGGGACACCTTCCACTAGCCCAGGGTGCTCCAAGACCTGTCCCACCTGGCCTTGGACACTTCCATTACATGAACTTCCATCTCAAATCAAGGAAGCACTTTACAAAAATATGGAAACACATATTCCAAGATACCTAGATTTTAAACACTTCTCCAACCAAACACAGCACAACAGATCTGCAAACAGTCCTTTTCCAAAACCATTTATTTCCACTTACAGCTTTTATTCAAGCTTTTACTCCTTTGAGGACCATATTAATGAGCTAAGAAAAACAGAAAACTGCAGCAGTTGGTGGCTGCATGATTGCTCTGGGCTGCTATTTGAAGAGAAGACAGAATGGATATGGAAGAACAAAGGAATGAAATGGTGGTAAGAGATGTTCTGCAGCTGCAACAACACAAAATCAGCCTGAAAACATAGATTACTAAAAATAATGAAATATTAAGGAACTAGTCACTCTTCAAGGTAAGGGACTGCTCTGTCTCCTTAGCTCACTATGCTGTACTGTAGTTCCCTGCCAAATGCCACTGAGTTACATCAAAATTTCGTCTCCTCCATTTCTACCCCTCCTGAGGGAAACACTGCTTTGAAAATTCTTTCTTCTGTTTCCTTGTATGTTCTGAGTTAATTAAAAATTCTCTTTATGGAGTCACTTTGAGATGCCTCCAGTGCTGTCAGCACAGCTACTGAGTGTTTCCCAATCCTCCAGCTCAATGTTGCCCATGGAGGAGATTCTCCTGGTTGCTCAGTAACCTCTCTGTTGAGCCCACAGAGAATCCCTGGAGGTGTGTATCCTCAAATAATTAATTCTGAAACACTGTCTAGTCTCTTCTCAGGTTATTTTATGCTAGTTATTGTAGTTCCACACATCAGCCCCCTCCCTGGAGGGACCAGAGGACATACTTCTACTCACTCCATAGCCATCCTCTTAACTTCAGCATACCTGTCTCAGGTACAAGGTGTCAGGCAAAGTCCTACCTAATCTTGGCTTTTTCCCTTGGGCTATTTACCTGACTGCAGTCTCATATGTTGTTGAACCCTTTCTCAAACAGCCTCTTCCCAAAGGAAACAGCCATCATTTTTCTGCCCTCCCTGGAGCCTGAGGTGACACAGTTTCACCATCTCACTTACCAGCCTCAGCAGTTCCTGACATGACAGGAGAATTTCTGCTATCAGGGATGTTTTTACACAGCTCTGGGTACATCCCCTTCTGGACTATGTACAGCATCCTACTGCACTTCTTTGAAATCTTACAGAGCATGAAGGTGCATGAAAACGTGGGAGCATGACTTTTACACAGGCAGGTAGGATAGGGGGATAGGGGGATATTTTTAAAAACTAAAAGAGGGGGAACTTTTTAAAAACTAAAACCACACCATGGTCATAACTTGTCACTTCTCATAGCCTGCATGGATCACGTTTTTCACCACCTCTGAGCATTTCTGCAGGTTTTTGCTTCATTCTCCAGCTGACTGTGTGCTAACCCAGGGCACAAGAGATGCTTTTCTTTTCCCAGGTATCTTCTCTTCCTTTCTCCCTCCCCAACACATCAGCCCTTTCTGTTTATTCTCAGAAGTTCCTGCTCTTTCCAAATTGCTCCCTGGTGGAATTCAGTGCCCTTAACTTGCTTTTTTCCAGCCTTGCACCACTCCTAAGTGCATCCCTTGTGCTGAGTGCTGGCAGCAGCTGCTGGGCAGACCCTGCACCAGAGGAGTGGAAGGTTGGTCTTTTTTTGGCAGAGGCCCTGCCAAAAACCTTCTTTACTGCTCAGGCTCTGCAAGGGGAAAGAAAATCAGCTCATGCCCCAAAAAACCAAACACAAGAACTCTCTGAGGTGGCAGTCTCCTTCTAGAGTTCAAAGAAAATGTTTTTACAACCACAGCAGGCATCAAGGCAAATATTCCCACTTGGAAAAACTGGTGTTTCACCGTATCATGTACACACAATCCCACCTGGAAACCTTCAACACTCACCAGATGCAGCAACCCCCAGCTTGTGGGGAGTGAAGAGCTCCACTCTACATTATTTTTGTAATAGCCAAAATGTTTAACTTTTCACTTCAAACACCAGGCTTCAGAAGTGTTAAAAATAACTCTGAATGGGGGACCTCCCCCAAAAAGCCTAGCTTCGATGCCCTTTCTTAAGTGGGTTGCCACAACCAACCTCCATTAGAAAAGGAACAGGGAGAAATCTACCAGTAAGATGAAAGAAAAGCACAGTGATTTAAAAAGAAAGAAAAAACCTCATCTTTCTCAAGGTTTCAGTACAGGACCAGCAGCACCATGGCAGCACAGAGCAGAAAGCACACATTGTGAGGGCTGAAGAGTTTGCAGAACATGCCCTGATTAACCAGGTGGAACTACAGCACTATCACCTTCAAATCAGACCTCTAGTCGGAGAGATATTGCAAGATTACATTTTTCTTGTACAATAAAGCTGTAAAGCTCCTGTGAAATTGAACCAATTTAACACTGGTTTCCTCCTGGGTCTGTTTCACTTAAAACAATGTCTCTGAATAGACATCTAAGCCTTGGAATGCTCAGGAGCTGATCAAGCTTAAGATCAATACAATAAAAAGAAGTTCCCTTCTAAGGAGTCCCACTTCTATAAATTAGTTTCAGCCTGAAGGAGAGCACAAGCTGCCAAAACACCAGACCTTGCAGAATGCAGCAGAAAGGGTTGGGCTTCATGTTTAAGTCAGCTAACACAGACTCTGCTCATTATTTCCAAGCTATAAGGATAAATGAGAGGAGTTATTTTTAAAATAACTATGGAAACTAATAGATCAGCCAAAGCTATAAACTCCACCTCAAAAAGTCTAAATGAGACAGGGAAGCTACCAGCTGGGCAGGTTGTCTGCAGCTCAGCTCCCAGTTACTGGTTAGACCTTCCTCTCTCTCTGGCAGGCACTTACACCACGTCCACACCATGGGTGTTTCTCAACAGCATCACAGAAGTGCCTGGAGGTGCCCAAGAACATGGTAAAGACACCAAAGAGCAGGGGCCTGTGACCTTCTTGCCTGAGGATCCTGATCCTGACAGAGGTAAGACAACCAGAACACTGGATGGGGTAAGCAGAAGAGCAGAAGCAAAGACCACAGAAAGTGGTTTCTTCCTCTGTGTGGATGTATGGAAAACTGTAGATCCCAGTGTGGCCACTGACTCCATATGGAACTGAGTTTGGACAGTGGAGCCTTCCTTGCACTGTAATGGAAGGTCCTGGATCCTTCTCAAGCACCAGAGTCAACAAACCTCTCTGCAAGCAAGGCAAGGAGAGCAGAGAGTCTTCCAGAAAAACACTACTGTTAGGTGGACTTCTCTATCCTACTGGAAGAAATGCAGCAAATCCTGAGCTCTACATGGGGGTGAGGAAAACCTCACATCATGTGGGGGAATCCCTGGTTAAAGCAACCAGTGCTCACCGGTAGGCAGGCAGAAAGCATTCCAGGCACAGAGCAATACCTAGACATAAGCACATCTTGAAGACCCAAAGCTGTTCCTGGTTTGAGACTCACTGCACCTGGCCCCTCTTTCCAGAAAGTGAGACTCAAGCTTCTGCAAGGCCAGAGCACTGTGCACCTCTCTCTGGACAGAAGGGTCAGCCACGGAAAGAACAACTTCAACAACACAGCCAGCTCTGCTGACCAAGCCCATGATGAAATGGGTGTGAGAGAATTCACACTGAGCTCAGGTCCTCCACAGTTCAAGAGGAACACCTCAGGACCCCTCCAAAGGTCCTGTTATGGTCAGAAAGCATGACCTGGAGAAACAATGTATGGTGAGATGGACCAATGAGACCATCACGAGACTGCACGGGAAGGAAGGAACCCAGGAAACACACAGCTTACACATTAACAAGTAAGGATCTCTGAGGATCATTGTGTCCAGCCCCTCATTCCTTGCAGATCCACCTGAAAATAAACCATATGACCAGGGGCATCATCCAGATGTTCCTTGATCTTTGTTAGGCTTGGTGTCGTGATCACTTCCCTAGGGAACCTGTTCCAGGGATCAGCCTCGGGGTGAAGAACCTTTCCCTAATGTCCAACCTGACCTCGTTTCCATTCTGGGATACAAAAAGTGGATTTTGAACACAGTTCCCTGACACACTGCTCCTGCTAAAACAGGGGTAGGTGGTCCCAGTGGCCATGCCAAGAAGACACAAGAAATGCCAGGAGGTCATCGGGAACTCCTGCCACAACAGCGCAACACATCCCACCAGCCTTCAGCACTGCAGTTTTACCACAGCCACCACAGAATAAAACACAATCAGCATTCAGCACCCAGCAAGCACAGCTCCTCACCTGGCACCTTCAGTGCCCACAGCACAGCTCCCACATGGCACCATCATTCCCCAGCTACATCATGACCTTACCTTCCTTTTCATTTCGTCATCCTCTTCTATCCTGGCCCCGCCAGCATCGCTGAGGACAGGGCTCAGCAGAGGGGATGAGCCCTGAGTGACTGCATTCAAGTTCACCTGAAACGCTGGGGTCAAGCCTAGGGCACTCTTCAGCACAAAGGAGGAGAGCTGGGGATGGTCCACGGGGAGGCCTGGATGGGAAGACAACAAGGAAATGGAGTGGAAAAGGAGAGAAAATTATTTCAAAGATAGTGCAAATAAGGTGATTATCCACTGTTACAGCAAACCAGAATTGCAATCTCATATTATTTTAAAAAAAGTAAAAGAGCAAAAAAGCATACAAATCCAAAGACTTCAGCGTGTATCTCAAAGTAAAGGGAGCGTTCCCTGCATCCCAGAGGTTGGATGGCAGTGTAGTAAGGACAGACACTGCCACAACCACAGCTGAGGGAAGGATAAACTGCTTATTGTCAAGGAAAAATTGCTGCTGAGTAGCAGCACAGTTCACAACACAGGGTTATACTGCAGGGACAAGAATACAGCTTTTAATTTTTGCTTTTCAATATAAGAGTTACTTTTCAACACAGGGAAAAGCTAGGACACATTATTCCATGACTTGCCACTCCAGGAGACAAAGTATGTTAGAAATACCCTGGTTTCTGAATGCATCTCCAAAACTGGCCCAAAGGGAAAGGAAAGCCTATTGCTATACAAAGAGGGAGCATGGAAAAAATTTCATTCCTGGCTTTTCTAAATATGCAAGCAGAGTAATCTCAAGGAAAACCATTTTGCAGCACTGAGTATTAACTGGATGGACACAAGCCACAGCTAAACCTGTTAGAAGCAACAGGCACCACTTTGCTTTAGATTATTAAATGTCTTTGTTAAAAAATTATTATTATTATTTTGTGGACCCTTTAGAGATTTCTGACCCATCACAGTGAATTCAAGCCTCCTCTTTTCAGCATGTAGACCCCCCTCGGGGGTGAAAATGACCATTCAAGATCAACTTTTTTGGGCCAAAGGAAGGCAACAGACACATTATGCCCACAGAATTCCTCCTAACCTCACATGCTGTTTTTCTGATCTTCCCTGTGATAAACAAATGAGTTTTCTCAGATCAGGCAATGAAACAGGTACCAGCACTTAAACATCTACAGCTCTAACACCCTCCCAAGCCTCCCCAGCAGGATTTGTTGTGCCACAAGTGCTAAACCACCCACCCGAAGACAAATGGGGAAATCAACATCCAACCCCAAACTGCCAAATCATCATTTCCCAGACTGAAAATCATCACAAAAGGCTTTAAAAAAACCAGTCCTCACAGATACACAGTAACTCCTCACACTGTCATGGGTGCTGCAGGAGGAGTTGGGAGCTTTCGATTCCCAGCTGCTCCGGCTTGGAAAGCACACCCAGGGCGAGGCAGCCCCAGCCTGTAATTCCACATGGACAAACGCAGGAAGCTAAACAGTGCTGCACTCGGTCACCTGGAAGAGATTCAGATCATCCAGGCTGCAGAGTTAACTATTCGTACACTAGTCCAGCACCAACGTTGGAGCAGATTTTGGCTTCTCCCTGAGCATTTGGTCCATTCACATTGCTTTTAATAAAAGCAACACTGAACAAAGTGTTTGTTTCACCTATCCAGGCACCGGATTCAAGTTTGCTTTTACATGCCAGGAACGCTGAAAAAACAGCTTCCAAACAAATGAGCTTGCAGGGGTGAGGAGCTTCTTTAAGTTCTTGGAATTTAACACAAAGTAGTGACAAATTCCAGAATCTGTAACTTGAATTGCTTCCAGACAGCCTGAAAACTCGGATACAGTGGGAGCACATGGGATATAAGTTGCTATAAACCACCCTGCTTTTTTAGTCGGGTTGTTCTACCTTTTATCTCCTCCAACAGAAGACAGCCAGTAAATTAATTTCAAACATTGAATCCGAAAGCAAGAACCCCTCCCCAAAGCCAGAGGGACTGACGGAAATGAGAGGCACATTCACAGAATCACTGAAGGGTTTGCATGGGAAGGGACCTTAAAGACCATCCAGTCCCACCCCCTGCCATGGGCAGGGACACCTTCCACTAGCCCACGTTGCTCCAAGCCCTGTCCAACCTGGCCTTGGACACTTCCAGGGATCCAGTGGCAGCCACAGTTTCTCTGGACACCCTGTGCCAGGGCCTCAGCACCCTCACAAGGAAGAATTGACTCCATTTAAAAATACCCTCCTTCAGCTTAAGGCCATTCCCTCTTGTCCTGTCACTTCCCAATTCTATATTTTTTTTCTAGAAGAGGCTATAAGAAGTCACAGAGCAGCTCAGGTTAGCTTTTTGGCAAACATTTGTTTAATTAAATGTTTGATCTAAGCTCAGTGTGATGGTGTGTCTTGGCAGATGATATTACAAGTGAGGACTGAAATTTTCATTCTCATAATCCAAGTCTTCTCCACCAGAGCAGCACAGGAGGACTCCAGGCAAGCAGGTAGGATGTACAGCAATTCCTCATTCTCATGGAGAAGGATGGTAAAGGGAGAAGCCATTTCAACTGCTGTTCAGTGTATAAAACTCATGATTAGGTAGAAATATTGATGTGAAGATCAAAACACGCAAATGATTCCCTTTGACATCAAACCCTGGTGCTCCGAGGTCTTCCCTTCCCCACAGGCAGCATCCTCCAGTTATACTTAAAGGGATTATTCTTTCAGAGGGATGTTTCTGTGTTTCAACGTCCTGCATGAAGTGGAAATTTGTTCTCTACAAGTAAGTCACACAAACATCCCCAACTGGTGTCTGTAAATGCTGTGAGCACAAGCCAGGCCTCCGCGCAATGACATGAATGAATTCAACGCTGTAGCCCAGACTGTCAGACATGGCTGCATTCTGTATACAACATATTTCTGCCTCCACATCACATACAAATGCACTTAAGGCAACATCCAAAAATGCACCAGCTCGGTGTAATACTCCACATACTCACAGACCTTTCAGTATACTAATACTTCTTAGTTACACTACGTAGTGAGAAACACGTATCCTTAAGCAAACAAACCCACAGTTTCATAAAGACCAGAATACACGTAAGAGAAATAAAAAATAAAAACTAATCAATAAAACATTGCAAAAGCACTGTAGTATGCAAAAGCATAGCTACAGAATGTGGTGAGAATGCTGAAAATATCCTCCAGAGCTACTGTGTAATATTGGTCATGTAGAAGCAGGTTCTGTTTGATTTTCACTGAGATAAGAATAATAAGATAACAAGCTTTTGGTGTCATTTCCCAGTTATTTTTTCAGCAGGTATTTCCATTCTTCAATCTAAATTCAATTCCAACACAGAAAGCCAGACTTGAGTGTACAGGCTGGCCAAAACGAAAAGTACAGGTTCTGTAAGCTTTATGCATGGATGCTTAAAATAATTCAAACACAGACAACTAAAATAGTACCCCAATAATACTGAGCATTATGGGATGGACAAAAGCCACGTGAGGGTCAACTGTCAGTAATGGCTTTTTATCAAATGGAGCATCTCCTGCATTTCCCAGAAAACATTTAAAGACACAACTTTATTATTACATCATTGCTATTACCACTACTTCAAAAGGCAAGATTATTTTCAGGCTAAAACCCTGCAGGGGCTGACCAGAGGACAATGGGAGCCTGCTCAGAGCCTCCCTTCCACCCAGTGCCCTGCTGAACCCATCACATGCACAGACCAAACATTATTTTCTAGAGTGAAAGTACAGAGAGTTACTTCTAGAGTGAGGTCATTAGCAAGCTGATGTACTACAAGTAAAATCCTGGATACCTTCCCTATCTTCCTTATTTCAAAACATCGCTACTAGCAAATTTTCCCTCTGCAAATCTTCCCTTTAAAAAGATGAGAAATAGCTGGGAGATAAGAGAACCTTGAAAATTATCTAAGAGCCTAAAAAACCTACGCAAGCGACTTTAAATTCAAAGATCTCAAACAGGTACAGGTCACGTGAAACATTAAAGCACATTTACAGCACTTGGCACGTGTCCCAGTGCTGTGTACCTGGGAAGTCACACCTACATGTGGTACTAGCAGGATCCTAAGGTTGGCCCTGGTTTTATAGTTATGCCCACAAAACAGCTGAAACAATCCCAAATAACCACCCTTCTTTTGTCACCTGTCCAACTTGTTAAAGCCCTGTTTGCATGGCAGAGGATTTACCTAAACACTGGTCACAGACACCTGAAGGATAACCTGCCAACTAGAAAACATGCAATTGCCGTCACATGCTACGTTTGCAAAAAAGGACAATCTTCCAATAAAAACAGATATGCAGGAGAGAGAGTTCAAGGGACACACCAAGCTTAAAAGAAAAGGTCTCCACAATAAATATAATTCCTACAAAGAAATCTGAGCTTCTAGTCCCATTTGTATCCCAAGCAAAAGATCTGCACAAACCAGGAATTTGAAACCCACACACCAGTGTTTGCCTACTGTGCTCTATTTTCAACAAAGTGGTACAGGTGGAAAACCGTGTGGAGAAAGCTGGGAATAAAACTATAAGATGCCTTGGCTAGGAGAACAAATATTTATTCTATTTCAAAGATAAGGGTAATGAAAATAAAGCTAAAAAGCCCATGTTGTCATTTATATCAAAGTTTTCCTTGTTTTATTGCATAAACAATTAAAATTATGAATTAGTACAAATCTGTAGGTTCATAATCGGCAATCTGAACAGACACAAAGATACTCAAAACCCCAACATATAATTCAATCAACATTTACCATATAAAAGATAAAGTTCAAGAGATCAATTAAAAAATTCCAGCTCTCTTTGTTCGAAGGTAATCTTTCCCTGGCAAGAGTGAAGTAGCACCTATGGAACCGGGGAGTCCCTCTAACCAAGGCACACGTACCCCTGTACGTACCGAGAAATGGGAATTTCGTGCTTCGAGCGACTGCGGAACGTTATGACTTTGGAAAAGGCACAGGAACACCTTCCCACAGAGCAGGTTCAGTGAATCACATTCCAAATATGAACTCCCAAACCTCCAGCTCACCCACTGGAGTAATTCTACAGGAGCCCATGGGCAGGTAATTAATTAGATTTTATGATGCATTTGAAACTGTGAAGTCTCCCCATCTTCAGACAGAGAATGTATATGTACAGCCATACATATACACACAGCCCTTGTGACAAGTGAGGTGTAAGAGCCCCTAAAAAGAGCAGGCAATGACAGCTAAAGGACTGGATTGAGACCTGTGATTACACTCATTCAGTACTGAGTAATTATGGCTTAGAACAGTTTGCAAAATGACAATAATGGGAATGACTTACCGACAGGTTTGCACCAAAAAAGCATAAAATTACAACTTTTATTAGTGTCTTCACAAAATCTTACCCCTACCAAGACTTGCAACTAGACAAAACCTACCACCACCAAAAAAAAAAAAGAAAAACCCAAATAAAAATGCCCAACACCAAACCATAACCAAGCCACCAAAAAAACCAAAACAAAAATCCCTTAAACAAGATCACCTATGACCACAATACAAATAAGCACAGGAAAAAAAGAGATCAATACTTGGTATTATCCAGATTATTCAGCAACTCTGAAATTTACTGGAAATTAAAGTGAAAGTTGAGAGTAGATTGATATATCGCCCTATTCCACCCTAAGATAAAATATGGCAAGTCCTGGGAATACACAGCATGTATTACTTCACTAATGAATACTTTAAAATTACAAAGTCTATGCACAATAGATAACACAGGTTAGTGAATTTAACAAAGCTTAACCAGGTGGTGGATAGGTCAGAGAATATTCCATGACCCACGTTTTGTGCAAATTAAGTTTCATTAACTGCATAGATGATGATCAAAAATGCTCTGCTGTAGTGCTTTACATTTAATAAATGTGTTTAAGCATCAGAAGGGTTGTAGTACACACATAGAGAAGTGCAGGTGGGGATTAAATTGCTCACTCGAAACACCCATTTTGCTTTCTTTCAGTCACACTGCAACCTTCAGTTGAGCACTGCAGAGAGTTAAGCCCAGCAGCCTGACTCACTGGGAAAAGCCACTAATACTGGCATGCATCCTACAGCTGCATGTGTTTGCTAAAACAGAACAGAGAGATGTGGAAGGATGGGAAACAACCCTGCTTCACTGTGGAGCCCTGGCACCCTCCCTCTGCCAAGCCAGCGCTGCAACAGCTGCTGGGTGCACTGTGTAGAGCAGGAGAACACACCTGGAAAGTCCTGTGGTTCTCCTACTGGAAAAGCACAGCACTAAAACCTGTGCACTGGCCAGAAATGTTCGTACCTGTGTGCGTCCCCAGCTCCCCCACGGGGTGGGAGGCACAAAGCCAATATGCAAGGATGTACCTGTGATGCCATTGTGGGTTTCACCCTTTTTTTCTTTTATATATTCTCTGTATCCTTTACACATATACTTGTAGCTTTGTAGCTTCGTATTGCAGCTTAGCTTCAACATTTTCCTAGGCAGAAAGACAAAACAAATTCC
Organism: Coloeus monedula; assembly: GCF_965178545.1. Lineage (NCBI taxonomy): Eukaryota > Metazoa > Chordata > Aves > Passeriformes > Corvidae > Coloeus > Coloeus monedula. The sequence continues at coordinate 3,138,676 of NC_138790.1, forward strand.
AGGACCCCTATGCTGTCTTGGTTCTCCTTAGAAACCAAGGCTGAAACCAGCTTTCTGAGACATACTTTTGTAAGCAGGGCCTGGATCTCATCCTAAGGGGGGGAGAATCTAGAAGGTACTAGAACTGGGGAAATTACTTCACCAGGCAGGTTCCTAATTGGGGGGTTCTTGTCAGATATGCTAATTTGCAGGATCTATAACAATTGTACACGCATTACGTGGGGCACGCATCTTCGGCCTTTTCTACCTGACGGATTTGTGCACCTGAGGATCCTCATATAAAGGTACCCTTTTTACCACCCTAACTGTGTCTGACTCGTATTTTTAGGACCAGAGAAAAAGGCATCACCTGCAGAGGTGTTTGCTGGGAGGAGCAGGGGGACGACTGCTCACTGGCCACGGACTCACAGAGTTTACACCTAGGTTTTATCTGCTCTACCACAGCTCCTCCAGTGCTGCTTTCTTGCATAGGATACTCAACAAAGATCTTCTCGATCTTGTCCTTTTTCCTAAGTCATTTCCCCTGTTTTCCATGCCATGTGGTTCCCGCAGCAGAGGTCACTGCCTAGGGTCTGCAAGGCTCCTGGCCAGCTCACCACTCACCTTCATGAAAGGAAAACTTGTGTTCTCAGGAAATAAACAGGAATCAGTACCAGGAACTAAGTTTTAATATCAACACTGTAACAAGAAAATAAAGCAAACTACAGGGAATAGTGCTGGAAGTTAAGCAGCATTGCCAGGACTCAGGACACACCACACTTCTCCAGTTCACCACTCCTCTCACCCCCAAAAGTAAATGAAGGGGACAGAGTAGGGAAAGACATTGCTTGTCTCACCTTCTCCTGCCACCTCAGGAGACACCCAGGGGGGAAGAGGACAGCTCCACTGCACTGAAATAACCCATACATGGTGCTCGAGCTCCCTGAGGTCTGAGCTGCCACCTTCCCTTGAGGGCAGCTGGTTTTCTCTGCATCTCTAGTGGAAAGTCAATCTGAACTTATGCCTCTGAAGGAAATGATGAAGAACCTTTGCTCACAGCTTTCTTGCTATAAGAAAAACTCTACTTATGAACCAAATTTTCCGCTCTTTGTGTCTGTCTGGGAAAGCTTGAACAAAACAACACAGCTCAGCATGCAAAGATATCCTCAGAAGCCATATGCCTTTGGAAATCAAGTGAAGCACAGAAGGAAACCAGGACAGTTCTATGCTCTCAGTCAGCCAGAGCACAGACAGAACTAACAGGGGCACAGCAGCAGCTCTGAACTCTCATTCTGTACCTAAAACCTTCATCTGAACAGATCTGTACCAGGGTCAAAGCTCCCCTCACCCCTTCCTCACCTGTGGATCCACACAACGTGCCCTAAGATAGAAGACTGAAATCCTAGTCACTACCACTCCTCTGGAAAACAAAAAGGGCACTACACTAAGAATCTTATTGCTTCCTTTAAAAAAAAAAAAAATAAAATCCCTGAGAGTTAGAACTGCCAATAAAAGATCCACACAGTTGCAAAATAAGAAAAGAAGAAAATAAAATAAGAAGAAAAACATTGAAGATGCCTTTTCAAACTAACTGTGGTGCAAGAAGGCAAACTGGCAAGCCTGTACATTGAAAATACAGGCAGCTTTTTACCAAGATCTTTTGAAAACTAGAATTTCATTGGATTTCTTTCCATCTTAAGCTATTCTAACACATTCAAAGGAATGCTTGTGATTGAGGCACAGGACATGAAACACAGTTATATGTAATAGCTGAATCCTGATTCTTTTTTTAAAAGATCAAAGGCATCAACAGCCTTTCCTACATCTTTATCTATATACTTGTCCCTGAAGCTACCACCTGTTACAGAGTTTGCAGACAGAATTCTATCTTTATGCTGATTTTCTTTTCCTTCCTTAGGTTACACAATGTAGTTCATCTTGGGAAGAAGTCAGACAAACCACCTAGAAACATACTTAAAGGCACCAGCTCTCTACACCACTGCAAACCTCCTCCAAGTCCTATTTCAAAATGTCACACCACAGACCCATGACACCATCTCCACAGGCCAGAATAAAGTCCCACAAAGAGCCAGAACACACATTCTTACAGGAAAGAAATAAAATAGAAGTAACATATAGCAAAAAAAAAAAAAAAAGAGCACCTTGTTGTGCATTACTGGAGGTCTGGGCTAATACTTTGTTCTGAGTGTGCTTTGTCTTTCTGTGCTGCTGGCAAAGGGGACAGGTTTCTCATGGGACAGCACACATTGCACTCAAACACAAGATAAAAGCAAGCACTGTGCAGAATAGTTATACCTTGGTAAAACTAAACTGGAAGAAATGGGTGACTAAAGGAGGTTTCACCTCCTTGTGTTCTGCCTCATGTTGAAAAGTATTCCATCGAAGTTTCAGTTGAGAAATAATAGTATTTTTTAAATGTCTGAGTAAACAATGAAGGTCTTTAACAGTATCTCAAGACCGTATTTAAACTGCTACCAATAACATTGACCATAAAGTTGTTTGTAACTAAGCTGCTTATTTTGGAGGCATCAACTGTATTAGTACTGCACTCACTCTACAAAGGACTGAAAAGAGCAGAAAGGAACCCAAAACCAAATGGCTGAAGAAGATGATGCTTTCCATCACAAGATTTGGGTCAGGTGTTAACAGATTTCCCATTCTTGCTTGGATGTAGTCTAAAAAATGCTCTTACAAGCTGAAGCTCAGAATTCCACCCCCACAATCCATGGCAGTTGGGAAGGACATTTCACAACTTTTGTTGTTTTGCCTCAATAAATGTTGCTAAATTAAATGTGATCAGTTAAGCAACAATTCAATTGTCTTTTCAATTACACTTCTGAACTTACAGCTCAAGTCTCACATCAAAGCCACCTGTCTAAAAGAATTTACAAAAGCCCTGAAACCCTGTTGTCTCCAGTATTTACCTCTCCTAACAACTCCATTTCTCAGAAAAATTACAGTATTTTTCTGCATGCAGCCCATATTTTAAAGAAAAAGTTAAAGCTATCACCAGGTTGACCACCAGCTGTCCTCCACAGATACAGGACACTTTTCTGAATTAATTTGTAAGTATTTTTATGCAGAGTAATTAATAACAAGAAAGAAGGGAAATGTGATGGGGATTAAGTGCTTTTATAGTCTCTGTGTATCTCCAAACTGCTGCAAAATGTTTGCTGCTGGACTGCTGAAGACATCTGGAAGTCAGCAAATAAGCTTGTCTTCACAAGAAGTTTGGAAACTGCTATTTCCATTTGGTTGTATATGCATTCCCTCTTCCAAACTACCTTCCAAAGGTAGGTATAGGCTATTTATTCTTCAAAGCCTACCACAGACGTGTAGCACAGGTTGGTATTTTAAAACTGTCCTTCAGAGATCATTTGAAGATTGTGTGGTTTTTTTGATTATGGGAACAAAAACAAACCCAAAATGAGGCTCTTGCTACAGCACAGGAAAACAGGCAATTTAGGATGCAGCTGCTGGTTAAGAAGCATGTGCAAAAGTGACTGTTTTATTTGGATTTTGGAGGAACAGCATATTATATGAGACTCTTACAGATATGTTTACAGCTGAAGAAATCGTTCAGTAAGTTGTGATGTCTGCATGAGCCAGTTGATACTTAAAATTCTCTGAAACCAGTTTTTTCCTAAATGCAGTATTTTCCAACATTGTAGCCTATTATAACCCATTCTTGATGTAGTGTGATGCACAGAAACAGAGCACCAAAACTTGCATTCTTGGAGGGACACTGAAGAGGCACACGAATTTTTAAAAAATTTTTAAAAATCAACTATGTTATGTGATTTAATATCCAGACACTGGATTGACTGATATCACACCCTACTGACTTCCAAGCCTGAACAGCATAGAGGAATCCACCACAGAAATCAAGACAATCAATTGATTTGTGACTTCTCTGTCCAGTCTTCTTGAGTGAGATTTTTTAAATTATTCTGAAAGTCAAAGGCACAGTTGTCCCCGACGGTTTGAGCAAAGGGGTTACTAAAGAAAAGGTTTTCATCCAGAGGCGCAGCCGTTCCCGAGTCCCAGGAGTCGGTGTCCGTGCTGCTGGAGTCTTCTGTGGTGGTGGGTGGGTAGCTCAGCTGCTCCAGCTGGTCAATAATGTCCGTGAACTGGAAGGCTGAGCTGGACTCGGAGCGCACGGAGTAGGCAGGGAAGTTCAGCATGGAGCTGGCCTCGGAATGGTTGGCAGAGCTGTAGGTGTGCAGGGAGGAGGTCCCATTCAGCGGCAGGTTGTTGAGGGAGCTGCTCTCGGAGCGGTTGTTGATGAGGGAGCTCGTTTCTGAGGGGCTCAGGAGGCTTTGCATTCTGCTTGCTTGGGCCTTCACCTCAAACAGCTCCGAGGTGTCTGATGGCCTCTCATTGCCGTTGAAATCGCTCCCTTCTTCAAATTCAAACTCCTCTTCCATATTCATATCCACGGCCTCAGTTGAGTACCTGTCGGGGCTCGACTGAGCAGAGACTGTGTTTTGCTGGAGGGCATCTGCAGTTAAACCAGCTGACTCTGACAGACACTTAGAAAACTCAGAACCCTTTAATTCTAACCCACTGTACACATAGGAAAATGCCTCAGAGCCCCCAGCAAAAAAGGACATTTCTGCTGGGTCGTCATCAATAAACTCCTCCGACACCTGTAACTGGGAACTTGTCAGTGTGAAAAGAGGGGCACCTCGGCTGCCATGCTGCTGCTCTTTTTCAGCAATGAATACACCTGTGGTAAAGTCATCCTCATCATTGTCATTTTTACAACCAGCAACCCTGCTCTCCTTACTACTCCTCTCTACATCTACATCACAACCACTCTCAACAACAGGACAAGACGGGTTACAGTTTCCTGCAACACTACCAAACCCAACACCTTGGAGCATGGGAGATCCAGGCTGCTGCATCAGCTTCCTCCCCGCTTCTTCCACTGGTGCTGCAGTGGTTTTGTCTGGAATCCTTGTGTACGGTGCTCGGGGGTCCAAGGAGGAAGGGCTGGGTTCAGCAAACATGGGCAGGATAGAAGCAGGACCGGCCAAGGAGTGAACCGAGTGGAAGGGGGCAGCTGTTGAGGCTGGAGACCCTGGAGTTCTCAAGCCCTCACTGAATGGGACACTCTAAAAGGAAAAAAAAAAAAAGGCAGAAATACAACAGATAAAAAGGTTTTTGTCATACATAAAAAACAAATGTAACATCCAGTTACATCCAGATGCAGAAGGAATATATGCTTCACAGGAGCTCACTTTACAGCAAACACTGCACAGAAACTGATCCAGCAGCCCATGTAAAAGGCAAGGTTTTTTTCCTTAATTCTGATAACTGGATGGAAAATTAAATGCATGTATTTTATAGCTGAACAAGCATCCACAGGGAAAAATAACAAAATGACAGTGAAATTCTGTGATCCTTCCTTAACCTCTCCCATGTAACACAAGTGGTTTCAGTGAAATGATTGTTTCTCGCTGTGTCCTGCAGAAGGCATCTTGAGTCTGCCTTGAGACTGCCAGAGAGTAGTCAGAGAGTACCTGGAGATAAACTAATCCTCTGAAATAACAACACCCTAGAAAAGTCCAACATTTCCTTTTCAGTTCAGTGGAACTTTGAGTAAAATAGTATTCAATTTACACTCCACTGGCTACAACTATCTGGCTACAGCCAGACAAAGAGCAAACAGTGGAAGCAATCCTGGTGAGTTGACTCCTTCACTATCACCTCAGAAAGTTGTTTGTCAATGCCCCTGACCACACCACCGAGAGCGCTGCAGAACTGACCTGCTTTGGCACATCTGTGTTCGAGGTGCGAGTGGATGCTCTGACCTTGCTGTGCCTCCTGTGGAACAGACCAGTCTGTCAGCATCCAAGACATGCATCAGACTCTTTCTTTCCCCCATCACTTCTTGTGATCATTCCAGTAGACAACAGAAACATCTCAAGCTCTATTTTTTCATGTGTTGTTAATAACTAGTTCAAGTTTTAAAAGGTCAAAAGAGTTGTAAATTAAATGATGCAAGAGTAAGAAACGTATAAAAATGGAGTAAAGCAAGATCCAGATCATTCACGGAACTAGAGAATCATTAAGGTTGGAAAAGACCTCTAAGATCATCAAGACCAACTGTTGCCCCAACACTACCCCATGTCCCCAAGCACTTTATCTCCACGTTTTTTGAACACCTCCAGGGACAGTGACTCCACAACACTTCCCTGGGCAGCCTGTGCCACTGCCTGACCACCCTTTCAGTGAAGAAATTTCTCCCAGTATCCAACTTAAACTTCTCATGGCACAACTTGAAGCTGTTTCCTCTTGTCCTGTCACCCACTATCTGGGAAAAGAGCCTGACCCCGACCTGGCTCATGGGGAACTCAAGAACAACTTGGGGCTGAATACTAACTGGATACTAAACAGCACATTTTAGTTTAACTCCATCCTCTGTCATTATTATAAACATCTACAGAGGAATGGCTTCAGAACCAGAATGAGCTAACCTGCAACAACTGTTCAAATTTTTACAAATTCACTCAACCATATAGAAGTCTGTATGTTAGACTCCAAAAAGTGGTATCCTACCTAACTCTCGTAGTTAGGTCCATTCTATATCAATAATGAAACAGAAAATCAAATTTTCATATAGAAAAGGAGCTCAACTGGAGTCTGAGACACTAAAAGTACTTATTAATAGTAGATTGATGCAAACTTTAAAAAATTCCTATTAAGTCCCTATAATCTTTTGGATTAGGAGTAGGAGTCTCCCACACATAGTTTGGATTAGGATTTGGAGGAGGAGGAGGAGTTTCCCACATGTAGACTGGACAGCTTTAGAGTCAAGTAAGTAAAAAACAATTTTATAATGAAAAAGCATATTCTTAATTTATATATTTCTATGTTTAGAAACAATTGAGTCTTTTAAGGTCACAGTTTCAAACTTGCAGATCCCAAGTTCCATTATGTGCTCTGCCACTGGCTGATTGCACAGCCACAGTGGCACACACACAGGTCCTCATTAACATTATGGAATCTTGAGTATGTGCTGAACTTTCAGACAGGTAAGCCACACATTGTCCATAGACATCAAAATGTGGTACCAAAACTTTCCTAATCTTCTTACATCATCACAAAATAATAAATCTTTCACATTTTTGTTTAGCTACCTTAAATTTGATAACTGAGGATGAGCCTGCCTCCAAGCAGCATGAAAACACTGAAATTTAGGCAATGAGGGCACTGTGAAAGTCTCAGCTGTGTTTTGCCTTACAAAGCTATTTCATCTTACCTTTCATATGGGGTTCTCTTCATCCCACTGTCCTTAATATAATCCACTAGTTGCTTCTGTGTTCGTCCACTGTGAACCCACAGAAGTACAAAGGTTATCAAACACAGGGGATGAGCATTAGAGATGGAATGACTTTAAAATACTTCTTCCTTCTGATCTCAGTTTCTAAGACATACTGAGGCTGTTGTGTTTCTCCCTACCTGTATCTGAACGATGACCCTCTGGTGAAGAACACTGCTTTAGCCTTTGGCTTTGGTTGGTCGAAGAGCCTAAAGAACGTGTGATACTCCACACAGATTTTCCAGAAGTTTTTACACTCATCCCTACTTCCCAAAAGAAACTCCAATGTATCTTGATATGGGCCCTGGGAAAAAAAACATAGAAGTTCAGTAGCACCTAAAATGACAATAAGGAGAAAAGGAAGGCGCATATGGGTGCCAACAAAAAAGCTGAATTCCAGCGAGAGGCAGGACTTTGCTAAATCACTACTTGCATGCCTTAATGGGAGTGATTCTGAATGCAGCTGAAAATTATTTAATAGCTTTCAAAAATGTTTGCTTAACCTGAAACTGTAAGTGTGTTTAGACTTTAGAAACCTGCTCAATATAACTCAGCTTTAGAAATCTCAAAGAAAAATTTAAATATTTAAGTGAAATAGTAGCTACTTTAAAATACTAATCTTTTTCTAAGAGTTCTGATGCTTGTTTCCCTGAAATTTAGACAAAACTGGAAAATACTGCATATGTCAGAGTACAGTTATCTCATGGAATTTCTGAAGGGCTCTTTGTGAGACACACTGCTACACAAGCAGACTGTTTCAGGTGTCCTTGATACATGAAATTATAGTATGTCCAAATTTGGTTTTTTTCTCAATTTTAATATAAATTAAAACCTGAGTGCAATCTAGTCATCCAGCGTGGAAGCAACAACAACTTTGATGACATCTGCAATCAAAAACATCTACTGTAAATCAGCTAAGCATGAAAAATAACACTTGTGCTATACAGATGTATAGAAAAGATGAAGCAAGAGTAATCACACCATCCTTAAAATGAAGCTACAACAATACAGTTTCAGCCACCTATTCCTACCTGAGATGTATCAGGTAATTCTCATTTGATTCAAGAAAGTGGATGTAACTTTTTCAAAGTAGAAGTACTGAGACAGGGTGCACCAAATTCCTGGGTCTAGTAATTCTTCTCTGTTTTACATTTATACCTGTGTAAGCTTGTGTCAAGAATAAGCTTTGATTGAAACACAAAACCTAAAGATCCTAAGTTGTGGGGTGAGAAAGGAAGGATTTACCCTTGAATGATGAAGCCAAGCTTGCCCTGCTGAGGCTGTTTCATAAAATCACAAACTCCAGAAACGTTCATAATAAAATGAAGCATAGGTATTTTTTCAACACTGACCAGTCTATAGTACAGTAAAACTTACACAGACCTCTGGGTGGAGCTTAATAAGGAATCTTTTCCTCTTGAAGCTCAGTTTACGGACCTTGGACCAGTTGAAGGTATTGATTTTCGTGTTACCCTGAATTAAAATGAGAACGATTAAATGTTAGCAAAAGCGTCAGAAAAGCAGAGTACCAAATAAAATTCTGTTGTGGGTACATAGACACATGTATGTGGACACATTCAGCTGGATTTTTAGTTCTGGTAGCAATATTCCCTTAAACAAGAAAAGCCACTGAGCAGTCTGAGAGGAATTGCAGGACTGCAGCGGCTGATGCACCTCCAAAAGAAGCTGCCCCACAGTAACTAAAGGACAGGTAAGACTCAGCTGAGCACCCAAACAGAGATATTTCAGTAGATCAGCTGCCTCTGTGTTTTGGGGAGAGGAAAACAGTATCATTGCTTTCATAAACAGGACTCTGAGCACAGAGTCACTTATTTAATACAACAAACATAGTAACACTAATTGGCCCAACCACTCCAATCAATCAGCATTCCTATACAGTAAGAGCAACAATATCCCAGCAAAAAAACACTGGAATATGAAAAGAAGAGAAACCAAACCAAAAGTCCAGGATGACAGACGTGACCCAGGCCTGTTCCAAATGAATTGATTTTCTCTGATGACACACCTAACTTCAAGCAAAGACCCTCTACTTCAGTGTCACTTGGTTTTGATGCTCTTCACTCTGCACAAGAACAAGCTGCACCAAACAGTATTTTGGGGGCTTAAATGACACTCCTTGACCATAGAACACATTAGATTTTCAAGACATCAGAGATACCTTATGGTAGAATGGGAGACTTACTCCCAGACTTGCTAAAGGACAGACAGACACAGTTTGCCATCTGTACCTGGAACACCAGCACACCCATGTGTGAAACTGCCAGATTGATTTTGGTGCCCTCACGGTCAGAGGCAAGGTGGAATCTGATGCCATACATCTCCAGTTTCCGGGCAATTTCAAGAACTTGAAAGTCAGATTCAGCAGGAGTTTGACCCCTGTAATGAGGAAGAAAAATAAAGTTTTAAGAACAATCTGGTTCGACTATACTGCCAACACTGCTAACACACTTAAGTCTGAACTCTGGCACTAAAATTTTCTGTCTCATCTAGTTGGGTGGTTTCACTCCAAGTCACATGTAACATTGAAAATTCTGTAATGACACAACTGATGGCCAATGTCAAATGTATCCCAAGACAAGTGCTGAAAGAGATTTTAATTAGCTCAGAGCTTTTTCAGTTTAGAAACTACGAAGTTAAACAAATCTAAATTCAATCCACAGTGCTCCTCCTTCTGCTTGCTTGTGTACACATCAGCATTAACTAAGATAAGAAGTGAGAGCTGGTAGAGCTGCACAGCCAGCAAAACAGAAACAATGCAAATATTGCAACAGAATGACCCTTTTCAGGTCAGGTTTTGGGATCACAAGATTATTACTCTATTACTTCCAGGTGCAACACATTCCTCCAGTCTTTGGCTGGATAATTCTCTCTCTGCCAAGGATCCTGAGAAGGATCTTTAAATGAAACCTCATCTTGCTGTCAAAATTACCCTAAAAACAGGAGGAAGCTGTACACAGACAGGAGCAACTGCTCTGTAAGGGTGCACAAGGTCCAAAACCACAACACAGAGACTGTTCCTGACTCTGGCACACACCTGTCACAGTTTCAGCCCTCACTGACTGCTCCCCAGCTTAGCTGATGTCAAACCACTAACACTTTGCTCTCCTGCATGAAAACAGTTCTTTTTTTCCTCAATCCCCCCGTTTTTCTCAGTGAGAGGGAGTGTGTTAGATTGCAGCGCATTTTCAGCTGGTACTCATACTGACAAGAGCTTTGCCCTCTAAGTCAAAGCACTCTCTGTAAGTTCATGGGTCCTGACAAGGAGTTAGAGGTCCTCCATGAACGAGCAAATGGTGCTGTGGAAATGAAGGAATTCTTAGAATCATAGGATCATAAAATCATTAAGGCTGAAAAAGACCTTGAAGATTATCAAGTCCGACTGCTGCTACTGATCGTGCCCCAGTTACACTGCAAAGCAAGAAAGCCTTTATCACAAACATAAGCATGTCACCCAAGTAGGTCTCTGAACCAGAAATATCCTGCAAGAAAACACTATTACCTAGTTTTAGTCCAGGAGAACCAGGAAAAGCAGGAGAACCTTTGCCTGTGCTAACCCTCAGGAAACCCCACTGCAGAGCTGCCTCCAGATCTGGGGCCCCCAGCATAAGTGGACACTCCATAAGATAAAGCAAGACTAGAGAAGGGCACAGAGATGCTCCAAGGGCTGGAGTGGCTCTGCTCTGGAGACAGGCTGGGAGAGCTGGGGGTGTTCACCTGGAGAAGAGAAGGCTCCAGGGAGAGCTCACCGTGGCCTTTCAGTACTTAACAAGGGCTAATAAAAAACAGGGAGAGGGACTTTTCATATGGACAGAAGGTGAGAGGAGAAGGGGAATGGTTTTAAATTAAAAGAGATGAGATTAGGATTACATTAGGAGAAATTCTTCCCTGTGAGGGAGGTGAGGCCCTGGCACAGGGTGCCCAGAGAAGCTGGGGCTGTCCCATCCCTGGAAGTGTCCAAGATCAGGTTGGATGGGGCTTGGAGCAGCCTGGGCTAGTGGAAAGTGTCCCTGCCCATGGCAGCAGGTCAAAGTAAGATGAGCTTTAAGATCCCTTCCATCCCAAACCACTCCAGAATTCTATGAAACACCAGCAGCACAGGACCCGCTGGGGCATTCAGAGCAGTGAGGCTGTAGCAGCCACAGCTGGATAAACTGACCCCCCTACATCACTGCTGACAATGATTAGAAATAATAAATACCAAATTACTTCCATGTACAAGTTCACTAGGATAAGTGTAATGATACAAGGAAGACACCGGTGCTAAACAAATATTATTTTTCTATTTACAAACAACCAGGGCTGAAACCGGATTAGATTCCTGCACACACAGACTAAGCAAATCTTACAAGCCTTTTTTTCAAGAAGAAAATGGCCTTCCTTCCACAAATCTGCATTTCATTTCATTAAAACAGGTGATAAACTATTTTTAGCATTACCTATTTTTGTGTACTATGCAGTGCCAACCACAACACTACTAAATAAATTCTCCTGCTTCCTTGACTGGCCTTTCTAGCCATACTCCTTAAAAATACCTCCTTCAACCCACCTAGAGTCACGTGTTAGATTAAACAATTGTTTAGTGCCATATAGGGGGTTTTTTTTAATATAAATAGAGAATATTGAAATGAATAATTATTACACTTGAATTTAACAGAACTAGGGATGATGACAATATATATTAACTCCAAGTAGGAGCTGTCTCTACAATTCAGAATACAATTATGAAACTTATTTCATATGCTATGGTTTTAAAAATAGAAGTTGTTGGTAAAAGCAATGCTTCTTTGATACTGACTAAAATGCTCTTTAGTGTAAAACACACACATACACAAAATGCCCTGAGAAAGTAAGCCTGACTGCATACAAGTTTGACAACAGGATTTCAGCAGTGCTCTGTTGCCTTGTTCATTCTGGAGGGGAAAACAAAGAATCTAAAACACTACAGCAGGAAATCACAAATTCATTTTGGCACCTCCAGAAGGCAGGGATTCAATGACATTCCTGACTTTACAAGCTCATTCCATAATCCACCCTTACCCAAACGTCACTGTTATGTGACCATGTAATATAAAGGGAAGAATATAAGAGGAACAAAAACCTGATTTCAAATGGAAACAGAAATGCCAAACTACAGAGAGAGCCTTGTAGCTGCATTTCTACCAGTGTTACTACTACATGTATTAGTTATGTCTAGAATTTCAACTGGCAAAGCAGATTTCTCTTCCCCTCACTGAAATGAGTAACACTGGAGCAAGTGCTTTTAATATTGGCTTTGAGTGTTGTTTCCATTTCCACCACAGATTCCTTAACTGCATCAAAAAAGCTGGAGTACCAGGGTTCCTATTTATTAAATATATACAGGACAAAGGAGGTAGATCATAAATCCTACTTTTGGCCAGAGCTTCCTGAGTTACACTCTGAGAGCACTGTGTGTAACTCCCACCCACACTAATTCCTGCTGTAATTCTTCTGAATACAGCGACATTAAGAATGAAAGCAGGGCTTTGTCTTTTAAAGAGGGTGCTGAGGTTGGGAAGGAGGGTTGGAAGGGAAGGGAGGCAAAACAAAAAAACGGCAAGAGGAAAATTGGAGCTCTGCAGTACTAAAAATTCCTCATGAATGGTCTGGTGTAACTGATGTAGAACCACTGACAGTTATTTCGTGTACCATTACATATGATCCAAAGCACAGCACATCTCAGAGAATTAAAAATAAGATACCAGCCAATTTTAAGAATGTTCACTTGCACACAACCTGCCTGTACCCACCAAAGAAGGCTGAGCCTGGTGTGGAGGAGCTGGGAGCAGAGCCAGGCAGCTCTGACTGTACCACAGACGGGGGTACAAAGAGAGGCAGTTTCAGAAATTGCCCTCAGATGCTGCCTGCAGGCTTAGCTGCACAGCCCAGTGCCAAAACAATCTGCTCTAATTTTGTCCAGCCATTAAGCAGATAAATCTACTTAATCTTCCCCAGGTCAATGGACGACACACTAATATCAGTATTTCCAGCAAAAACTGCTGTCAGTGCAATAGATGTTAGAGGTTCCTTACAACCATCCAGCTAGACAAATATTGGTTGTGATACAATATTCCCATGGCAACGGATTCAAAATAAATGCTGTCAAGTGGTAGGTGATTTACAGAGTATTTAAACCCAGTGATTAACAGAGAACTTTAAAGATGAAGTGTCAAGTTAGAGTTTTTCTAGTTTACACAGAATTTAAAGAATTTAAATCCAAGGACAACTAAGCTAACACATTGTGAAAGGACATGAGGGATAACAGTAAATGTAAATATAAATCTATTAAATCTTCTAATTCTTTCCTGATTTATGTATGTACAGACAAAGAAACCACAGACATGTGAACACAGGCAAAATGTGTCATGTTGAATCCTGCACTCACCTTGCAGCAAGTATTCTGCTACTCACACGAAGGCAGAAAACATTGTATTTTGAGTGCCTGGGTACCAGGAATTAACTGCACCAGTACCAATACACCATCTACAAAATATACATCTTTTATTTTTAATTAACTATAGAAATAAAATAAGTTACTTCAGGCTCTTGCTGAAGCAGTAACTAATGTGCTACACCAAAAATATAACTCATCTTGTTTACCATTATTACATTTGCAAAGTATAGAAACCATATTGCTATATTTTTGAAAGTAAAAGAAAGAATTTATAAATGTAAAAAATTATATATGTTTAATAGAAAATAAGCATTCAATTGCCATCTTTCCAATTACAACATTCTCCATATACAGAATGGATTGGAAACACAGGTTCTGTTTTATTGAGGGTGATGATGTTCTACCACTTCTAATAGCTACAGTGAAGTAATTAAAACAGAAAAGGAAAACTGGGGCAGAAAGAAAGTGCCACAAAACAATCTGGAGGAGATGAGCCATCCTGCCAGAAATGGGTTTCTCTTCCTGGGCACCCAGTTTGTACAAGAAATCTCTGTCAGGAGCAATCATCAGTGAAAGAATCACAGAATCCCAGGATGGTTTGGGTTGGGAAGGGACCTTAAAGACCATCGAGTCCCACCCCCTGCTGTGAGCAAGAACAACTTCCACCAGCCCAGGCTGCTCCAAGCCCCATCCAACCTGGCCTCAAAAATATTAGTCTGCTAAAGGTAAGTGGGGGAATAAGGTAATTAAAGGTCACAAAAAATTAAACCAAAAAAGTAAAAATATGACACACCAGGATAATATGAGAGAGAAGCAATTTTGTCTGTCCAACTGCACTGTGCGTCGCCAGGAAAAAGCCAAATGCCCAGGTCCCTGCTCCTGCCTGCTCCTTGGAACAGAAATGAGGGAAAACATGTCTGCACAGAGAAAACACAGAACCCTGCTCAACTGCTGAAGATGGGAAAGGGTGGTCAATCCTCCCTGAGAAAGGGAAGAGGGAAGGGATGTGTGTGCTAGTTCGGGCTGGGTTAATTTTCCTCACACGAGCTGGGATTTCTATTTGAGCTCGACACAATGTTGATAACCCAGGGGTGTTTTCCTTATCGCCCAGCAAAGCTCACCCAGAGCCAAGGCCTCTTTTGCCCCACACCGAGCTCCACCAGGGAGGGGCTGGGAGAGGAGCAAGGACTCAGGAGGAGGCACAGCAGGGACAGCTGATCCCAACTGGATATTCCACCCCGTATGGCCTCTTGCTCAGCATATAATGCTGGGGGAAGAAGGAGGAAGGGAGGACATTTGCAGTGATCTTGTTTGTTTTCCCAAGTCACTGTTACCCATGAACAGATCCTGCTCTCCTGAGGATGGCTGAACACCTGCCTGCCCATGGGAAGTAAGGAATGAATTCCTGGTTTTGCTTTGCATGAGTGTGTGGCTTTTGCTTCAGCTATTTAAACTGTCTGTATCTCAAGGTGTGAATTTTCCTACTTTCACCCTCCCAAATCTCTCCCCCAACCCACCAAGGGGGAGCTAGCAGCTGATGGGGCTAAGCTGGGGTTAAACCATGGAAGCCACAGCTAATTGTAAGATTGCAGTGCTTGTAAAATGACATCTCTCTAACAAAAATGTTTCCAAAGGTGCAGGGGAAATTTGAAACGTGCCTTCAAGGTACCCAGGTATTGCTAACATTCCACAGTAACCATTTCTAATTACATGGCTCAGCTGTTAATCTTAACATGGCTTGCATATATACCTCTAAAACACTGCCTTAAAATCAGATTTACAATCATTTTAATAATATGGCTGTATTAAATGCAATTCTCATGAAACTAATTTTGCAAAGTACATTTATGAAGCAAGGAATCTTTACCTATTAACCTTCCTCTGACTCCTTCCTGAAAGGCAAAAATACAAACTTTCCTTACTGTAACGAATGATTAGAAGTAACTTGTTTGAAAAAAAAAGCTCAAATCCATTTAACAAAACTACCAGTCCCTGACTCAGAAGACAGTCACAGCCCTTCCATCAAGAGAAGCAAAGCAGGAAAATTCCCCACAAGCAGAATCAGCTCAACAGAATCCTGGTACATGACTAACACTGGGCTGTTCTGTCCATGCTCTGGGGGTACTTAGATCTAAAAATCCCACATTTCACCTCAAATTTGAGAGCCATCAGCCGACACTGCATGGCGTCATCAAAACCTTGCATGACCCATTTGCACCTTCAGACTCCACAGCACCTTGCAGCAGTATCACAATATTGCTACAAGTTCTGTGAAAAGGATGTTTCCCTCTTTTAATTTGCTCTGAAGTTACTAATTCTTTCAGCACTTTTCTTTAGACAAGAGAAAAATAATGAAATTAATGGTGCCCCTCCTCCAGCTACCTTCTCCCAAGGTGAAGAATCCTTCCACATATTTTCATTTACTTCAAAATTACTTTAAAACATTTATTTTTTTCTTCATCATTTCCACGTGCACCTCAAAGGTTCAAAAGCAGAAAAAAGTAACCACCTGATTTCACGAAGAATCGACAAAGCTGAAATTTCATCATTAACAATAATTTCAGTACAAGTTAAAATGACTGATCATAAACAGCAAATAGTTAATCACTGAAATTCTCAGGAACTAATTTTCCAATACTACAGGATGTGTCTTTAAACACAGATGCTGCCCTGAAAAACCTTTGTTCAGTCTTAAAAGAAAATCAGTCAGCAACAATCCACAAGTTTACCCACAGAGAGCAAAGGAAAATCTAAGTTTGGATTAGAACACACAAGTATGCACAATAAAATGTGTGTGTGAATATTCGCAATTTATAAAAGAACTTCTAAATTTATAAAAGAACTGCTAAATCCTAATATGCAAGGTCTCGAAAAATACAGAAAAGTAAGTTCCTGCAGTTCCTGACTCCATGTTGGAACTAATTTTATTTTAGTGGCAGAGTTTGTCACCAATAATCTTCCCTTATTTCAAAAATACCCAGCTGTAAGATAAGGTATTACATGAATTCTGATGGAAGTTATTTCTTCCCCACTCCCTCCGTCCCTTCTCCATCTCCCTTATGCTTAATGTGTAGCAAAAGAATATGATGCAATTGATATCTAATTATTTAGACAAAAGCAAGAGCTCTGCATATGCTGGCAAAACAAACTTTGTAGAACGGAAATTCTGAAGAATAATTTTGCATAAACCCATTATTACATGACAGCTGTCTTTGGCACACTATTAAAGATACACTGCAAAAATCACTTGAGAAAAACCACTGCCCAACAACTCCATCCTGACTATGTAACTATTGCTACACCCAACTTTTCTTGCTCGAATGGTGTTTAATTTACACACTCTAACGTCATCTTATCATGCAGCTGCTCGACCTCCCCCAGACAAGCCCATCTGCTGCCCCAGGGTTACATTAGTGCTTTACATTAATCCTCACTTACACGTGCTTCCTGTGGAACTCCAGGATCTTTCCCTCAAGTTTCTCCTGGTTTGGCAAATACTGGTTTGTTTTAAGGTGTTCTCGATCTTCCGATTCATCGAAATCCCCTATTTCAGCTACGACAGAGAACAAAACAATGTTAGAGTAAGAAGAAACCATGGGAAAGGATTGATGACAGGAGTACTTGGTAAGGAATTAGAGAGACCACAAGAGCCTTTAATGATTCAAATTTGTGCATGATGCTTTGTATCCAGCTTCATTTTACCAAACTCATATTTATCCCAACATGACTTCCAGGGGATTACAGCAGTATTTGAACATGGTCTGGAAAATTTAGACTTCTTATGGGTGCAAGATGTGAGACCTGTAGAAGACCTGTGAGGTGGTCTGGAACATTTCTTCCTTACAGATACCTTATACCAAACATCATATTTCAATTTATTTTTTAGTAAATATATGTAAAATAGTAATAGACAAGGCTACTTGGGAAGATGGCAAATTACATCTGGAATTTTGGTCTCCCCTTCACATATCCATGTCTTTCAGATGCAATGCTGTGAATTTAGGAAGAGATTTACAGAAAAAAAAGAAGCATTATTGTAAAGTGCAGAACAGCTTCCATCTGATACAACATGAAATGACCAGAAGTCTTTGGCTTGGAATACAGAAGCACAAGGCAAGCTGAACATATGGCAAATGTATATAAAAATTACAAGCTGAACAAATAAATTTTTAAAAGCCATTTACTTTTTTCCTAATAATAAAATATGAAGTTGCAATATTAAATTCAAACACAAAAGGTTTTTAAAGCTAAAAGTATATATGTTATCCTAAAAACTTCCCAAAAACTAAGCTGTGAAGCTCATTTCTGTGGAAGGATGCCAAAAATATAAGCAAATTCAAAAATTAGACAAATACAAGGACCACCAAACCCAGATGCAGAGTCAATCTGTGGTGCTGTGTGTGCAGTGATGATGGGATGGATGCAGCAGAGTTGCCATATGCTTGCTCTATGTCTTAGTGCTTCCCCATTGCATCTGCCATCAGCTACTGTCAGAGAAAGAACTGGGCTTGTTCTTGACAAGAACACAGCAAATCCTGTTTAAAATCAAGCCAGCACATGAAAGAACGAGTGAAAAGTACTGAAAGGTGCTTTTGTAAAATAATTTCTGCTGAAAATAAACTTTCTCACAGCGCACCTTTCAGAAGAGCAGAATCAAGCTAAGCAAGGCCTGATGGTGAGATTTGCTCATCAGCTCCACAGTGCTGGAAAATCATGAGCAGGTTTTGAGGTGTCACTCACTGATGGCACACACACAAGACAGAATTGCTCTTCCAATAAAATCACCAGAAGTAATACTATCATAACTGTATTATTATATTGCATTGCAGAATTAGACAACCAATAACTATTTAGCTGTGCACATGTGAAGAAGCATCATTGATCAGCTTTTGCTGCCAGCCAGCAAAGAGCCACCAACAGGCCCTGTCTGCAGGTCGGGTTGCAGATCTGTGAACACTTCAGCTGCTGCTCCAGCTATTTGGTGTTTGAACTCACTCAAGGTTTCCACCCTCCTTGTCTCAAAGGCCACATTTTAGGTCTTTAAGCATGTACAGGCTGAGCCAGCAGCAGCATGGAGTGCTTCCAAAAAAATTGCTTCCTATTTCCACTTTCAGTCCCAGTGAGGAGGAAAGCTGCCGACAGCCCCACTGCAGAGCCTGTTCCAGCATGGCTCTAGTTGTATTTCAGCCCAGTTCCTGTACAGCCATCTCCTCCCAGACACAGGGAAAGTGAGAAGTGAAGCTGAGGGAGCACAGAAACAGGTGGGAACAGCTGTCTGGAAGATGTGGAGTGCTGGCAACACAGCTTGCAGAGCCAGGGAAACAGACAGCAAAGGGCTCCCCACACCAGCCCTGATGACCATCCCAGGGTTGAAAATCAACATATTTACAGTGTGTGGAGAAGGAAATACTGTGAGACAGAGACTTCTTTTAGTTACCAAAAGCTTCTGTGTGCTATTTAACGTGGGTTGGCCCCGTCAGCAGTGCCAGCCCAGCTGGGATACTCACACTGCAGAAGGTGGGAGACCAGCAGAGCAGCCGTGTTGTCGCTGCAGGTCAGTCGCTCCTCCGCCAGGTCCCTCTTGATTTGCAATGCAAACAGGTACCTGGAGGAGAGGTACAGGGCTGCAGTTACCCAGACCATCCTGACACAGGAAAGGACAACAGAACAACTGAGCAGAAGGTTATAAAGGCAGCATGTCCTGATCCTTCTGCTCTCCAAAGAGTAACACAACAGCCTGGCTACCAAGGAGTGTCAAATCAAACCAAAATAACCTGTGACTAGTCCAGTGCAATTCACCAGCACAAAAAGACTCACAGCAACAAGGAAGCAGAAGGAAAACCACATTTTAAGCAGGCTTTGTCTGTGCAGTAACAGCAGCTGTCATTTTTAGCTGGAAAGAAACTTAAAGAACACTTCAAGTGATCTTATCTATTAGAAAAAAAGATGGAAGAACATCACTGATTCCAGTATTTTGTTAGGAACACTGATAAGCACTTCTGTTAGCACTCAACTAATCTACTCAGCAGTTGTATTTTCCAGAACTATATTAGCAGCCTACAAAAACAGTAAGTTCAATTTACTTTTCTTATACTGCTATATTAGTTCAACTAAAATATTTCCCATTCAGTGGTTAAAGAGGAATAATTTCTGTTTAACAGCTTTCTATGCTGTTCCTTTTACTTGGAAGAAGATACAGTAAGGACTCCAGTAAACAGGCAACAACTCACTACTACAAACCTTCAAACTGACAGACTGATCCTTTTTCTTTACTGAATTACACCCTGAGAAATAGCAATAATGTTTTTTAAAGAAGAACTTATTTTAAAACTTTATTCCTGAAGCAAAAAGATAATAAAAGTTATTGAATGGTAGGGGGTTTTTTTAATTTTAAACTACTGTAAATATGTATTAAAGGCTTCTCAAAAAGTGTGCCCTGCTTTCAGCATGTCTGATGAGCTCTCTCAGTTTCTTCAGTACTTTACTCACAATAAAGAATACATTATCATTAACAGCATCATTAACTATCCAGCTGCTTTAAGTGCAGACCATAAATACTCAATAAATAGGCAAAATACAGTTTCTGCTCTAAAAAGCTGTATTCCTAGTGAATTTCCTATATGAAACAGCAGTTAATATAAGAAAACTTGGTGCAAAGGAAATATTTAGGTAGTATTTCTCTTTACAAGAGACAATCACAACAGTTATCATGCTGGTTTTGTTCTTAAATACATCTGAAGGATAATAAGGAACCTCTCTAAGAGGAATTCCAATTAAAAGTAGTGAAACTGTGAAAAGCACCAAATGAGCTCTTTAAACAACAACATCTGGGTAATGTCCTTGTTAGAGGCACAGACTTCAAACCAGATCCCCAGGTGATAGCAGGTGGATAGGGCTCCTTAATTGACCATAGATCAATCAGCAATCAGCAAAAATGACCCATGATAAGCAGGGTGAAAAATGTGAACAGTGAAGTGTGCTTGCAAGTGTGAGATTTGGAAGTTTAAATCACTTATTAAAATATGTACTGATTATTTTGTGTTTACTCTACAGGCATTGTTTATAAACATTATTGTTTTCTGATACTCTGACTCCCTTGACACCATGATGCTGGAAAGCCTAACCCTAAGCAGAGACTGTGCTGTTCTTAGTTTTGAAAAAGTATTTCTTCTGGTAACATTTGTTTGACTTTGTTCCCTGATTTGGGGGTTTCAGTAAGTGCAATTTTGGCAAGTTTTGGTCCTTTTCAGTGTGCCTCATTTCATCCCAATCCATTTGGTTGGAGTCACTCCATTCCCAAATTTTCTTCTTTTTTTCAGTTGTATTTCATTTTATCATATCTCCCATCCAGAGTTATTGTTACACTTTCTTCTCTGTTTTCAAGG
Organism: Coloeus monedula; assembly: GCF_965178545.1. NCBI lineage: Eukaryota > Metazoa > Chordata > Aves > Passeriformes > Corvidae > Coloeus > Coloeus monedula. The sequence goes on from NC_138790.1 coordinate 3,159,821, forward strand.
ATTGTGCTGTTTTCTGTTTTGAAAAGTATTTTTCCTGATAACATTCATCTGCCAACACCTGTCTGCTGGAACTGTAACATTCACTGTAAGTGTTCTTTCACTCATCTTCCATCTCAGCTTTGCTTGGAAGCAGCTGTGCTGCCCTCCTACTCTATTAATTCAGTATGTAATACAAGTCCAATGGTTCTAAAAATACTTTACCTGGTATATTCCTCTTGCAACTGACCCGGATCTGGAGGGAAAAACTTTACAGCCAGACGAAGCATTGTAGTCTTTGGTCCTAGAAGAAAAGTTGGTAATTTCACAAAAAAAACCTAGTGTTCTTCATGAACACATGCATATTCTGTTTGCCAACAGGCATAAAAATAACACAAAGAAAGTCTAGGCAGATTTCAAGTCCCAGCTAACCACAGCAGGCTCTGGTGTAGATTGTCCATGTCAAGGGAGATAGAGCAGCTGATTTCCAGAGGAACTTGGATACCACAGACAAGGTGAGTCTGCAGGCTGAATGCTAGAGAAAGTGTTTCATGCAACATGAAGTCTGTAATACCCCAAAGCAACTACTTGGCTGCATAAAAGACCATCACAGGTGACTCAGGGAGAGGGTCCCAGAAGGGGAGCAAGAGGGAGACACATCCCACAGGCTCCCAACACCCACTTCCACCATCAGGACTGATGCCAGCACACCCAGCTGGCTCACCATGGAAATAAAAGGGTGTTTGCAGCCTGCTCCCAGCATGTCTGGTGATACCCATGTCCTCCCATTTTCAACACTGTTCTTGTACATCTCAACAACAAGAAGAAAACTAATTTAATTGTCAAAATTAAAGAGAACCCTTGCTCACTCTTGGGAACAGTCCATAATGCTCTGAATTAACAGTTCCAGCATCACAACTCAGCCTGCAGAACCACAATCCCTGTTCCACCTGGATTTCTGAAGGAATTACTACAGGGCCTGACCGTCTCTCACCATGCCAGGACTGGGCACCACTGTTTTCCCATTGTTTTCCCTGCCTTAAAGCAAATGAGGCCAAGTATTCCACAGGCAGGCAAAGCACTGGCCAGCCTTTGCTTACAGGAGCCTGCTGAGCATCCACCTGATGTCCACAGGCACCCTCTGGACCAGAGCCAGGCACAGTCCCCCAGGACTCCCCATGCCACTGCTAATTCAAAGTAAACTTAGCCAAATTAAAAATAAATCAAACTTGTTGGAGCACAAGCAGCCTGCTTTAATTTATTTTAAGCACCAAGATCTCTTAAAGCCTGTCAAAGTCCAAGGTTTAACCCCATCAGCCCCAAAGTGCACTGATTTCTTCTGTCTGGAATACCTGATTCCCACAGGCCAAACGTTCCTTCCCTCACCCTCTTGGTTGCTAATGAGAGAATAACAAACTTTGCTTTTTGACAAGTAGCTGGGAGAACTCACAGACTATCACAGCTATGACAAGAGCAGCTCCCAGCCTCCAATTCCAGAATTACCAAAGCTTTGGTGAATGAAAAAAACCCTAAAATCCACACCCTAATTACAGTGTAGTGTCTAGAAATAAAGGGAGGCTGGAAATAACACCCTGTAATGACGCAGAAAGCTCACATTTGGCAGAGATTAAGGATTCCACAGTTCTAGAGATACACCAAGTGAAGAAAATAAACAGTTTTAATTATTCCAGTTAAAAGACCAAAATTTTACATCAAATTTCTGAAAATATTCTGAGCCTCTGGAAGACCTTCACAAGGTTAAGAACAGTCCTGCACATCACTGATACCAATCAAGTGGAAGTATTAATGTGGGAGCAATTTTGGAAGTGTTTCAAGCATCACTTACATCAAATGATAACAAATACAAAAAAATGAAAACATAATACTGCAGATTTGCTTTTGTCACACAACCCTCCTCTTTTTGTTTAGTCAATCTTGCCTCTTCTCTGTGAATGAGTTGCACTCAAATCAGGAAAAGAAACATTTGCCCAGTCTTAACCAAGATGCAGAATTCATTTTAAGAAGCCAAGTCTGAGCAAAAACAAGAAACAAAAAGGATGTGAGGAAAAATTACCCAGGCGGGAATGGTGAATATAACACTATATAAAGGGGCAGCACCTCAGAGAAGGTACCCAAATGTCAACCTGATACTGTGTGCCTGTTAGGAGGCTGGAAATTTGGATCCTAACTCCTTCCCATCTGGAGTGCTTCAGTAGTAAAACTGATTGCATTCATCTGAATTTAATAAAAAAACCCCCAAACCTTACCACACAAGAGAAAGTTCAGTGTATGTCATGATAGGTCATTAGCCAAAACTAACTGGGAGAAGAACTTTTGTTTTTAGAGAGAATGTCAAAGACTGAGAAGTGCTTATCTGCAGGTACACAGCAATCACCAGCAACATCAACCAACAGGTTTGAGCAAGATCACCACCCTAAAGCCAGTAACATCTATGTTCCCCTGCTGTCAGACTAAAAGTTAAATGGTTAACTTCAAAATCATCACACTCTGCAGAAAAAGCCCCCAACCAAACAAAGCCCCCAATCTACAGAAAATAGGACATTTCAAGCAATTTAAAATTGATTTCAGAATGTGAACATCTGCCAGACAACTGACTGGTATCTCTTACAGACTAATTTTTTTTAAAAAATTAAATAAATCTTTCAGTTTCACTGGCAACACAACATGGGTGGTAGACTGCAAAGCAGCCATAAATCTTAGTACATCCCCATGATTTTAGACCATTTTAGAACAATATTTGTATCATCAGGGAACACTGTCTGTGGTCTAAGGTCAAGTTTCCACAATTTACATAGTATAGGAGAGGATACAGAAGGAGTAACCAAGCAGCACTGCAGACCTATGATCCACCAGGTCTTTTGACTAGGACATAAATCCTTCTAGCCAGGAGCATATAAAAAGATGGCACTCCCAACATCTTTTTGGCAGGAAAAATAGAGTGAAAATATTCTGTTCTCTCCTAAGGGAGCCTTATTTTATAGATGATTTGGCTCTTCTGCTTAAAAAACAATGTTGATAAAAGTCAAAATCATGACCTTAAAGTTAAAAAATTAGCTAGAATTGATGATTTCATGTTTTCTGGCAATCAATTTTAAACAGAAGGGTAACTAAAAGCTACTTCCCAGTACTCATATTCAACATATTTCAACAGGATTTGGAAAGGAGTAGGAATCCACCACACCCTCCTGATCTTGTTCTTCCACAAAGCCTCTACAATCAGAGCCACAAAACAAACAAATAGCTTAACTGTGTTCTACAGGGGAAAAACAAAAATTTGGACCTAATCTTTCAACATCTGAAGAACCACCCAGCATCCTGCATTCTTCAACTATTTTTGGCCTTTAAAGTGCCTGTCACATTAACACTTTTTAGGTGGTATAAAGACAAGACAGCATCACTACTGCAGGATCCTCCTGGCCAGGCAGCACAAGCACACTTCACAGCCAAGGCAGAGGCTCTGACATTGCAGCCACCAACCAGGTGGGAGATCCCCACCTCTGCTCTTCCAGCAAAGCTGCTCCTGAGCACGTGGAAAGAGCTGACATGGGAATCAGCCAAAATGTTCCTTTTTCTTCCCACAGTGTGACAACACAACTTCCAAGAGCTAACACAGCAAGTGTTGTATTTCACTTCAACGTCACACCAGCTGGCCCAACCTATCCAGATATTTATCAGAGAAAGAACCCTACCCTCAGGAAGTTTCCATTCCACCCACCACATACTACCTATTGAAATGTCAGGCTGGCATGCCCCAGCAGGAACCTCTATCACCCCTACCACGTGTAATTTGCAGGGAAGCATAACCAGTAAATCAAGTAGTAATTGTGAAAGCAACCCACATAAAGAAGACGCAAATTAAGGAAAACTTCCTTTTTTAAAACTACTTACTCCGTACTTGTTTAATAACAGGTTTCATAGGTTCCAGCCAAATCTGAAATTGAAGAGAAAAAAAACCACAAATTTACATTCTTATTGAATATAATATGAGAACATCAAAAGTAAATTCAAATTAAACAGTAATTTATGAGTAGCATTTCTTCCTCAGTGCAGTAATTCCTTTGCTTTGCAAAAAGTGTACTTATCTATTTGAATTGACATTTCTCATGCATCAATAGAAAAGCCACTGATCTGTGCTTAAAGCTCACTGGACAGAAGAGGAGCCAAGTCAGCAAAAGCAGAGCCCCACTACCAAGAGGACAGGAGTCATGCCAAAACCCACAGTCTGACAGGAGCCAGGCTGCAGAATTACAGAAAGTCTGTAGAACATGAAAAGGTCCAACATTTTTTTCCCTTCTGTGCTTTTTCTGTCACTTTCACCTACTTAAGGGTTTTTACTCAATATTAGCTTCCCCCCATTTTTTCCCTTCCGACAAGCATATTTTAAGACTATTGTTCTACTAAAAGGAACATCCATAAAGGTAATGCAAAATATTCTGAAAGCTCAACCTTTTATTTTCCCCACTCTTCCAAACAGAAAATTGTTACAAGACAATTATGTTTGGTCCTTATTAGTTACTGCTCTGTTTAAAAGACAGCTGAGGATTTTAAGAACCTTGTTAGCTACAGAAACAGTTTGGACACCATGCACAAGAAATGGAAACTAAATAAGCTTTACTGTGTTTCCTCAGCTCGAGAGCAGCATGGATTAGTGCCACTAGCATTGCCTATGTTCTCAGTCATATTTTCTGGATGTGAGTCCTAAGACTAAAAAAAGTAAGTAAAAATGTTAAAAAAACCAAACCAAAACAAAACAAAAGAAAGTTTGGGGAACCTTTTCTAGTTTAGAAGCCACATTGTCCTCTTTGCAAGGTACAGGATAAGTGACTAGGAGGCTTAAAGGTGTCAGCACTGATCTAGATCAATGATTTAAAAAGGTTGCAGGCCTGTGTGCCTGCTGAGGTTTGTGTTGATTAGAAAGAGGTTTGTAATGGCTCTTCAGGAAAATTAATTGATGACTGAATTAACTGAGGATAAATACAAACACTACAAAAATTACACATTGTAATTTGATTTTATAAGCACTCCACAGAGTACACTTTGAGTTCATGTTTCCTCTTTCAGAGGACAGGAGGATTTTATTTTTGTCCCTGCAAGTAGGAACATCAGCAGCTATTTAACTGCTTTATATAATTTCTGAAATGTAACAAGAAGCAGAATTTGATTCCTCCCTTCTGCTTTAATAGCTCTCGTCATTCTGGTGAGTGAAACAGATTTACAAGAATCCAAGAGATAATCCCACAGGAGACTACAGAAGACTTCAGCAGACTGAGAAATTTTTGTCACTCAAGGAACTGCATTCACCCAACCTTTTCATTATACCAAATTCATCAGGGAACTGTACGCACCCAATATGACTGGATATTCTGGAACTCAATTCCAAAGTAGTCTGATTCAATCAAATTCAGATGCTTGTAAACTTCTGTCAATAATGTCTGGCCGTAACACTTCGACTAAGGAAGCAATAAAAAAAAGTTACAGTGAGATTAATAAGAATAAACAAGAATAAGTTTACAGCAAATTCAAAAACAAACGGCATCTTTAGAAACTGGAGAAAAAATATCACAAAGATTTTTCACATTATTCTTGCCACTGTAACACACAAACACCTAATATACAGACACGACTCCATATAAAAATCCTTCTCAGAACGAGAGGAACTGAAGTTGGAAGGGGCCACTGGAGGTCACCTACATCCAGTCTCCTGCTCCCAGCAGGGTCAGCAGAGAGCTGAGGAGACCAGCTGCAGGCTATTTGCAGCTCCCTCAATAAACCCACACGTTTGTTTGTGTAGCTGAGTAGTTCGGTCTGCCTCAGCTGCAGCACATGGAAGCAGGAGCTGCCAAATCCCTGCTCCACACAGACCCCTCACTCCTTCCCACACCAGGAACCCCAGGGCCACACGCAGCCTTCGCACCAACCAGGCTGGAAATGCCTGTGGACAGCGGGAACCCAACCAAACCTCCTCTCACACCACGCTTGCTGGGGAATCCTTTCAATGAATCTCTCCCTCAAGAAACTCACTCACCAACCCTTTCTGACAGTCAAGTTAGGGGCAAAGCCACAAACGCCTACAGCAACACAGGAGCGAACAGGAAACTTCCACAGCACACCCAAACCAGCAACACTTGGGGCTGCTGGTTCAATCACCCAGCTTGCTCTCAGCATCTCTTCCCCTGTGACTGTAGCAGGCACCAGGAGAAAAACAGCATTTATGAACCCACACATCAGTCCACCTTCATCACTCAGGAAAGGATCCAAAAAGGCTGTCGCATCCCATTCCAGCAACACACAAAACCTAGCAGGGTTCAGCGGGAGGTTGCGTGGCCACCAAGCTACACCTTGGACCATGGGAGCAGTCCCTCAGCTGTGGTGACAGGGTGTGGCAGCATTCTGGTTGGCCGGGTTATCCAGCAGAAGACTCTGGCAGTGTTGATGCCACCAGGGTTTTGTTCATTTGGAAAAGTCCAGTGATGGAAGACTCTATGACTTTGCCACCAAAGCAGGCACAGAGCTCTCTAATGACTCCACACACTCAGAATAGTACCTCCTTTAAAACTATTAGGCATTATAATAAATTATCACAGAATCACAGGATGGTTTGGGTGGGAAGGGACCTTAAAGCCCATCCAGTCCACCCCCCTGCCACGGGCAGGGACACCTCCCACTATTCCAGGTTGCTCCAAACCCTGTGCTCCAAACCCTGGCCTGGAACACTTCCAGGGATGGGGAAGCCACAGCTTCTCTGGGCAACCCGTGCCAGGGTCTCCCCACCCTCATAGGGAACAATTTCTTCCCAACATTTAATCTAAATCTACCCTTCTTCCATTTTAAAGCCAAATTAGTGTTAGAATTAGAATAATTTAATACAATGCAAATTAAAATACCCGAGAGGAAAAATGTGCTATTTTAGGCTTAAAAGGTAAAAAAATAAGGTGAACATTGGGGAAATACTTTCACATCACTGAGGTGCATAAAAAATTCAAAAGTAAATGCCTCTTACAGGAAAAAGATATAAACTGCCAATGCTTTTAGAATTGTGCAAATGCCTCTGTAACACTTCAAAAAACCCTGAAATTTCATAGAAAGAAAGTCTGACAGCCATGCAGTGCTGCAAATCTGAAACAGCTTTGGTATCCGCAGTGGTGTGAGCGAAGCTGACTGAATCCAACACTCAGAGAAAAGCACAGAAGCACGGCAGAGAACGACACAAGATGGGCTTGTCCCTCTCACTCAGGCTTTCACCAGCCACGCTACCTGTAAGAGCCACCACAGCTTCAGTCAGGTGAATTCATCTGGAGCAAACACAAGCCATTCAAAAAGCTCCTTGGTATCACACTGGCTCAGGCCACTAATGCTGAAACCCCCAAATAAAACTGCAAGTCAGGAGAAATGATCCAGTTCTCGGTGACTGCAAGGGGTACAGAGATGCCAGGCTGAGTGCTGACACGGTACATGAGCAGGAGTACTCATCTCTTTTTCTGAACAAGTTTGGTCACGTCTAAAAAGGCATTGTCTTGGTAAGAACAGAGCTGAACTTTTTTAGCCAAAATCTGTGCTTGCAGAAGACTCTGTGGGTATGGGTTTTGGTTTTTAAATGGTGACAATGAAATAAGGAATGGTACAGGTAATGGCAAGCCACATCTCCAGTAAATGACATTCTTTCTCTGCTGTCTCCTGCACATTTCCCAGGCAGGTTACAGACTCTGCCACAGGAGACACATAAGCCTGGAGAAATGCATTTTGGTAACTATGTTTTTTAATTCCAGTTGAAACAAATTTCTTGCGATGGACTTGCGCATAAATCTTCAAATAGTAACAGAAGAAAATACCCTCAAATATAGTAGGACCCTTTCTTTTTTTTAAGGTACATCCACACACATCTGTTATTGTAAACCTCCTTCTCCCAGGCCCCTCAGATCCAAGAAGGGAACACTTTTCAGCCAGCAAGGTTTGTGGGGACGCAGCAGTACCCTGACCAACCTCATATGCAGAAGATGGGACATGCCACTTGCCTTTTCATGGACAAATCTTATCCACAATCTACAAACCTTTAGAAGCCTCTGAACAGGAGGTGTCCTGTGACCCAGATCTCTGATTTCTCATTCATGAAACAAGAAGGGATTCTGGTTCCAACCACCTTCTGTTAGAACTGATACACTTGGATTAACTCGTGAAGGACACCTGCTAGCAATCAGACAAGTTTTACAGCCAAAATGTGCTGCACTGATCAAGGAATCTGTGTGCATGGCTAGTTCCATACACAGGCATTAAAATTATCCCAACTAGATTCTAATACACAGATTTCTTCCATTTAAACTGAGTCACATCTCTTGGCTCCATCAAGTTCCGTGCCTGAAGACAATCTAGCTGCCTTCATCTCTCCCAAGAAAAGAGCCCATATGGCACAGATCCCTGGCACTTCTCTCCTTCCACTGTCAAGAGAAACTTGTCTCCTTCAAGAGAAACTGCAGATGAAGAAATTAAGATGGTTGGAGCTGGAAGCACTTGGCAACTGATTAAATTATAAAGGTATTAACATCCAAATGTTAAAAGTGTAAAATAATTTTGCTTGGGCTACCAACTATAATTTTGGGTGTCATTTACACTGACAAGCTAAGAAAAAGTCCAGTTCAAGCTCGGTATCCTTTTGCATCCTTCAAAGGAAAAATGTCACATTTTGAAAGAACAGCATTAATTTTATTTTAAAATAAAAATGGGGTTCAAAAGCTTGAGACAGAACACAGTCTTTTATTATTACACCTCAAATTATTTGGGAAAACTCCTCTTAGAACTATTTAGTTCCTCAAGTTATTACATTTATAACCATCCTTTCCAAAGAGCTGAACATTTTGAAGTACACAGAAACGAAAGTGATGTAGTGGGCAGCTCCATGTTATTGTTTAATTTGCATAACAGCAGCACAAAGCAAAATACTTTAAGTAATTCCTTAATTACTGTAACTTTGACATCAGGGCAAGTAGCTGCATGAATGCATTTCATAAAGGTCCTGCTTTCAATACAAATTCACAACATGGCATACTTTCCATTCCAAACTTCTCAATTACTCTTTATTTTCTGCCAAGACAATGACTACTGATATTACTGAATTATTTCACATAAAAAGGAAGAACAAGAAAACAGGGTAAAGAAACTAAATAGGCAGCTAACAACAGCTTTCCTCAGTGACCCAGCTCCAACTGTACTGTAGATAATTTTAACAAGTCATCATCAGAAGACTGTTCAATAGAACAGATTTATTTCAAATTGATTTCTGTAGTGAGGTCAAGCTTGAAAAGTTCCCTCAGAGCTGTGCAAATGCCAGCAGGGTACCCTGACAGGCAGTAACAGCACAGAGAGCCCTGTGTGGCAAGAAAAACTACACCTTCAGACCCCTCTCAGTGCCAAGACAGCATCAAACAGGAATAAGCATTCCCAGCTGAAGTTTCTTGCCTCATGGAGGTATCTGTGTTTTTTACTTTATCAGAAAAATAAACATATTTAATGTTAGGAATGCTTAGGACAGAGGAGTAAAATATAAATATTTTTTTTAAAGTTGTAACAACAGTTATTTTTGTTTTGTAGAACCATGTAATCACAGAATGGTTTGGGTGGGAAGGGACCTTAAGGCTCATCCTATTCCAGCTCCGTGCCACGGGCAGGGACACCTTCCACTATCCCAGGTTGCCCCAAGTCCTGTCTAACTTGGCCTTTGACACTTCCAGGGATGGAGCAACCACAGCTTCTCTGGGCACCCTGTGCCAGGGCCTCCCCACCCTCACAGCGAACAATTTCTTCCCAATATCCCATCTAACCCTGCCCTTGGCAGGGGGATGCCATTCCCCCTTGTCCTGTCCCTCCAGACCCTGGTCCAAAGTCCTTCTCCAGCTCTCCTGGAGCCCTTTTAGACCCTGGAAGGGGCTCTGAGGTCTCCCTGGAGCTTTCTCTTCTCCAGGCTGGACACCCCCAGCCCTCCCAGCCTGGCTCCAGACCAGAGGGGCTTCAGCCCTTGGAGCATCTCTGTGGCCTCCTCCAGACTCACTTCAGCAGATCCATGTCTTCCTGGTGGGGTCTCACCAGAGCAGAGCAGAGGGGAGAATCGAGCCAAGTGTTGTTTGCTATTTTCTCAAAAATCACTACCTACATGGCAGATTCCCCCTCTGCCCTAACGTCTGAGCTTAGGAAGAGAGAAAAACAAACTCACAGCCTAGGATTTTCAGTAGACCATAGCTCCATATTATCAAAATCAATTCTTCCTCTCTTAACTCCTAAACTTGTCTTCCAGAACATCTTAACTTCCTGCTTCCACATATTTTAATTTAAAAACCAAAAACCCCAGTATTTTCATAAGGAGTATTCTCATCTTCCAAAACTGGCAAGCTGCCCTTGCTCCAACTTTCCAAAAGAGAAATCCACTTTTGGCAGCAGATAAAATGGAAGGGAAAATCAGTCCAAAAGTCAAGAGTTTGGAAAAAAACAGAGTTATAAAACTGAGGTATAGAATGGAAACTCTTGTGCAGCCAGAGCCAGGGGAGCCACTGGACCCTAGCACCAGCAAACACCTTGGATTTTTGTGTCACAGAAATCTGCAACTGTCAGGAGACCAAATCCTCTAGTTAATAGTGGATGTGCATGAGAAGCAGAAGTTTAGATTTGACATCATCACTGACAAGCAGGAAACACAGAGCCAACGTGGAGCACCCTGTGAATGGCCAAAGCAAACTAAACTGATTTAAATAAAAGTCCCTTCAACAGACACAGATTTTTATTGGTTTTTCTTCTCTGGGGCACTTTAGAGAGCTTCCTAATGAAAAAGTGATTTTTCATTTTTTGGCAAATTAAAAAAAATAGACAATTTGCAACTAAACATAGACTTGTTGTTTCCTTTCTTAATCAGAAATATGCAAACATTTTGGTGAGTTTATAGCTCTGTTTATCTCCAGCCCTTCCGTAATCTGTTAGATCTCTGTCCAAATGAAGCGTGAGACAGAAAAAACACCCTCAAAACTCCCTGTTAATAACCATCATTAATGCCACATATAAACAAAAATGCATTTCTGAATACAGGGTGGACATTAGAATCCTTATTAGAAAGAAGGAAATAATCTAAGATGGCAAGGAATACCAGTCATTAAGTTTGTGCTTTCATGGCTGAAACAAGATGACCTTACAGCTCTGTATCTAGTATTCAATCTGCAGAGTGGAAAAGCAAGAAACAACCGCCTTTCCTTTTCAGTACTTTATTAATTTCCTCAATTTCGAATGGAACTAGTAACTCCAATGAAAACAGTCCCTGCTCCCCCACAAAAACAAGCACCAGGTAATAACTCTGTCAAACACTGTTTTCATGTGCTCAGCCAAATTGCTTAAATACTATTCTATTTTGATCATCTGAACATTTAACAGTAAGTGTCAATTCTTTCAATTTTTCTCTTAACTCTTTGTGAAGAAAATGGTATTTAAATACATTTATTTTTTCACTCTTCTACATTGACAAGTCCCAACTACAGGTTACTTCACTAAGAGACCACACCATGAATAGTCGCAGAGCATTTAGCAGCTTACAGAGCACAGGATGCTCAGCTGGAGACATGACTCTCATACAAGGTCCTGATGACCTGCAGTCCCATCCTGCCACTGAGTGAGGATGCCAATCCTCAATTCTTCCAGAATTAGGTGAAGACCTGTAGGAGCCGACCTAGCACACATGAGTTTTGTGAAACTTCATCCACCTTTCTGCCCTAGTTGCTGGTATGATTTTTTTTTTTCCCCCAAACTTTTTTTTCCTACCCTAGAGAGCACAGTTCAGCTACTGGGTTTCCCTCTTGCAACAGCAGTCTTACAATGTGGCTTCATTATCACAAAACGAGACAGCGTGCACTTTCATCTTGAAAGTCCTTTATTAAAAAGAAGTTATTATGTTACAGAAAGAAGAATTATTGTGTTACAGTATTTCTACACAGCACTGAAATACCATTTACTCAAATATGGAAGCTGCAAACCCAAATAAAAATCTCAGAGCTATTTTAAGTTCCATTATTACACTCCATATTGGGCATAATTTTTTGTTTAGGGGGAAAAAAAAAAATCATTCTAAGACTCTCTCCCCATGATTTTTTTTTTGTCCTAAGATTTCAGTGGTTGGTTTTGATGTGGGTTTGTCAGGGTTTTTTTAAGCAGAATCCACAGCCAGACAAATTATTCTAGAAATGGAAGCCTCTGGCTCATTTAATTAAGGCGAGCTTTAAAATTATGATCATTTAAAGGATCATTTAAGGCAATGTCAAAGCACATCACTGCCAATTGAACCAGCTCTACCCAACAAACAAGCTTTTCCAGAGCAGCTAGACTTGCTGGATGCCTGAAAGTAGGAAAACAACAATTGGCTGACATGGGAAAGATTCCCAAAAGGGAGGGAATTATGTGAAGGAGATTGGAAAGTGTATACTTAGGTAGAGAGCACGTGGAGACAAAAAACGGTCCTAAGTTTTAGAAATGGTGCTGTGCTGAAACACCAAACTACTTGGAATAAAACACACTGTGCTCAGAGTAAAAAGCAAGCAGAAACATGGCTGAGAGCACTCAGCCAATACACGGTGCCCCGGTGTACAAGCAGCAACGTGGAGGAGCCACAAACCGGGCACCAAGCAGAAATTCTCAGCTGTTTTCATTACCTGGAGAGGTAAACAGATACATGAACCTCCACACCTCTACTTCACACACTGCTGTAGACTACTTGGGGAAGAAGGAAGTTGCATAAATCAACACTGTGGGCCACATCCTTGGACAGTTTCACAGGTAACTGCTGGATGATTTGGCACCAGAGCTCCTGCTTGTTAATAATTAAGCATCCAGGTGACAACAGTGACACTATCACAGAGAGGAGATGCTTTGGGGTAGCTGATCCCAGATTCAGGTTCATAACAAAAAGTCTAAGCACCTACTTTGCTCACACAAGCTAATAAAGAGAAGGAACTAGGAAGTCAGGAGACTGATGTCAATTTTCCCCCCTTGAACTTTGTTACAAGCCCCTACTCACTTGCACGAACCCCTGAACCTTTCTATGCCCGTTCCCTCGGACAGGCCTGGCCACTCCACACACTCAGACTGTCAGTGCTTCTGGGACCTTGCACAGCCTCATTTCACAAGTGTGTATATGCATATAAATAAAACTTTATTTTTAAGTCATTTTAAACATAGAAAATACTTTGTTTTCCTCTGTTCATAAAAAAACCCACCTCATTAAAATTGCAAGTCCTTCTCCATTAATTATGCTTTTGCCTCAAAACCATCGTCCATGCCCACATTCACCAGATTTGATTTGGGCTTTCACAGAATTCCAGAACGGTTTGGGTTGGAAGTGACTTTGAAGACCATCTCATTCCACCCCCTGCCATGGGCAGGGACACCTTCCACTACACCAGGGTGCTCCAGGCCCCATCCAACCTGGCCTTGTCCAACACTTCCAGGGATGGGGCAGCCACAGCTTCTCTGGGCACCCTGTGCCAGGGCCTCCCCACCCTCACAGCGAACAATTTCTTCCCAATTTCCCATCTAACCCTGCCCCCTGGCAGTGGGAAGCCATTCCCCTTTGTCCTGTCTCTCCAGAACCTTGTCCAAAGTCCCTCTCCAGCTCTCTTGGAGCCCCTTGAGGTGCTCAAAGACTACAATATGGTCTCCCCAGAGATTTTCCTTCTCCAGGCTGCACAATCCCAATTCTCCCAGCCTTCTCTCCCAGGAGAGGTGTTACAGCACCCAGGTACTGTACTTCCCCTGCAAGGTGTTAGGCTACTCCAGGCTGACACCCTGCTTTGAGAAAATCTGCCCAAAGGAAATAGTTTAAAACATCAAGAGGACAGTTATGACAGACTCTTTACACAAAAGACAAATACAACTGTGGTATTTTTACAGAAAAGGCCAAAACTCCCTTTTGTTTTGTGCAAAACTGAAATTGTACCAGCTGTCCTAACATCACTCCCCACTGTACTTTGAGCAGAGGTTCGATAACATGGTGATGGGTTAATAAATACCTACAGGCCAGATTAGATAAGGCCAAGCTTTTCTAATTTCCCCCTCACCAGCAGAAGTCTTTCCTACACCACTGGCTTTGGGCTATCTGCCTGAGACGTGGGCTGAGGGCACAGTGACATTTTTCCTTCATGACTTCAGTTGAAGACTCGTCACACAGTTCTAACAGAGTCTCTACAAAGCTTTTCTTTTTTTTTTTTCCCCTCTTCTAATTCTTGTTTTTATTAATGAATGACTGCTCTGTCAGAGAGAGGGGCCTACCCCCCTGCCATATCCAACACTCCAGCTTTGAACAGTAAATCTCTCACACCAGGCATTGCCACCATAGCACAGCTTTTTAAATATTCAATGGATACAGTCTCTCTCTTACCCAAGCAGGCAACACTGCCTTTTCCAGATGTGAATTTGGTTGCAAGGAGAAAGGGCTGACACACAGGTGTGCTTTTGCAACCCTGTTTAGCTAAATGCACATCCCCAAGCCTGTGCTGCTCTGAACCCTGAGAGTACCATGTCACACCATCCTTGCTCAACTCCAAGCCCCTTTTTTCAGTAGGCACAAACCTAAAATTTCTCTGATCTGCCTCTCAGCACACTGAACTTCTGTAGCTGTCTTTAGCTACTCATGGGTTGATTCTTGCTTTGGTTTGGGGTTTCTTTTCCCTTTCAGGCTCCACATATATTCTACAGAATTACCCATCTGTGGGTCCAACCTTGAACGTCACACACACCCAAAAAAGGTTTTAAAAGGTTTCCAGCGGACTTCTTAGTTTTGGGTTTTTTTGTGGAATACAGCATTTCCTGCAGCCATTTTGGCTGAATGGCATAAGACTGATTTCAGCTGACTTTCACTATCCTGCATCACTAGATTATGAAAACAAATGAACACCTGCCTAGCCATACAAACTGTTATGAATTCAATTCACTACATTAATATTTCAAGGACTGTGATAACACTTGATCACCATTTTGCTAAATGGTTTCTGTGTTTTAAGATGTGCACATAACCAACTTTTTGTACAGGGATATTCAGACTGTTTTTTCTTTACAGCAGTATAAGTGAATTTTCTTTACATGTGATATGACACCTAATGTCAAGAGAACTGTAAAATAATAAATTTGGCTTATTATACAATTTAAGTTCACATTTTTCCTAAAAAAAACCACCCAAAACCAAAAAACTCAAATGAACAAAACACACACTCTAAATGTCTATCAATAAAATGGCTGTGGTTTCACCTTTCTCCACCCAATACCACATTCTTACATAGCATCAAAAAAGTCAAGCTTCCAAACACAAAATAACAGGCCTAAAAAGTATATAGTGGAATCAAATGGTACACAAAATGCAAAGCTTTAGTTACCTTCTTTTCAAACCCTATAATAATTGCAAATTTAAAATAGTGAATTAGTAACTTTCTTTTCTGAGGTCAGATAAAAATAAGTCCTAAGGCAGCTTATTTGCCTTATTTAGGAGGCTCAAACCGAAGCAATGACAAACATCTGGCTATGATTCTTTCTGGAATTTTGACTATTTCTTCCTGGCTAGGGAAGAAAAACACTGAGCTGACCAACAGCACCTCAATTCCTCCAGCACAGCACTTAATAGGATTCAGCAGCAGACTATCCCTTGACTCCTCACATATTTAAGCTGTTAATACTTTCACAGCACAGAGGGGAAAAGCCTTCATGAAAGGAAGGTCTAAGCAGGCACAGGGAGAGCAGGGCAGAGGCAGGAGGGCAGCCAGAGCCCAGAGCCAGGACTGGGCTGCCTGTCCCACCAGCAGCGTGCCCAGGGCTCCTCATGGCACACAGCAAATGCTTTTCAGTGCCCACAGCTTTATCCCAGTTTTTAACTTACACGTCTTTCTTATTTTAAATTGCTCAATAACAGCAGTTAAAAGTTGCATCATTTCTGCATCACCCCACAAAAGTTCTTGGGGGCACTAACACTACCAAAAAGCTGCTACTGAGAGCAGCATTTTGCCTTGTGCACGAGTGGGAAACACTGTCTCCAAACCATGGGAAGCATACTGCAGCCAGATTGCTTCCTCTGCCATCCCAAAAACCTCCTGCAGCCCCAGCCCAGCTCCCGATTTCAGGGCCTCCAATGGCTGGTCAAAAACAATGGGCATCCACGGGAAAGTCACTATCATGGCACCTTTTCAACCACAGATAACTGCAAACTGCGCAGAAACCAGAATAACCAGACTTATTCTATCCCATTCTAAACTTAAGGATGAAGAGTAGCTTTGCACTTTGAAGAATGCAATTTATACATTTCAATAAGCCAAGGAAGTGCCCAGCAAAGACAGTATCACTATCAGAGTAA
The DNA here is from genome assembly GCF_965178545.1 of Coloeus monedula. Lineage (NCBI taxonomy): Eukaryota > Metazoa > Chordata > Aves > Passeriformes > Corvidae > Coloeus > Coloeus monedula. The sequence goes on from NC_138790.1 coordinate 3,176,172, forward strand.
CCACCAAGTACACATTTTCAGTTTAATATAGAATAAGCCACTTTGGTTTTGTATTAATGTAATAATTTTGCCCAGTACATTAATGAACACCAAAGTAGACATGAGCAGTGAGAGGGCAATACTTAATAATAAAATAAGAAGGGGAATGAAGGTGTAATCTTATCTCACTAGCCTGTTCTCAAGAACAGCAGTGGAGTGGAGCATCTCCCTGCTAGGAGTCCACCAATGTCAGAGGGAGAGGGACACCTCAGACAGCACTGCAGGGATACATCATTACTTCATTACATAAAAGAAAAATAAAAAAGAACAGACTTCTGCTCTCAAAACGAACCAACAAAGATTAGCACAAAAGAAAAAAATTCCAGTTTAAATTTTCCCTTAGAGTGGAGCAAGCAGGCAGACCCTATAATAAAATGTAGAAGTATTTTTCGCTCCCAAATTTCATTTGACATCCAAGCAGAAGAAGAGGAAGTACATGCCACTGAAGAAGCACCAAGTTCTCCCCAAACAATTTGGTAAACTTGAAGTGTAATAATATAAACTTCTTTTTCTGGGGCACTTCCTCATAGCATAGAGCATAACTCATGTAAAAGAATTTCCTAAATGACACGTACTTCCTACACAAGGAACAACACAGAGCCCAAATATTAAACATCATATTATGGCAGCAATTCCACTAAATGTCATTTTGGTGAATTCAACCCAGCCCAGACCCTTCTGCTTAAGAATCTGCCACATTTTTGTGCTGATCAAAAGCCTCCAAGTTTAATCTCCTCAGAAAATCTGGAAAGCTGGCAGAACTTCTACTGTAAAACTCTGATTACTTTGAAGTGTGCCCACAGTCTGAACTAAACTGAATTTGCCAGTCATTCATCTCACAGTCTGCAAAACCACCCTTTGGACAGACTTAGTTTGGAGAGAAGAGGTACATGAAATGGCACATGCAAGATTTGAGCTGACTAAACAAGCTGGCTGTAAAAAGGGAAAACAAAACAACTCATGAAAATAATGAATATTGCAGCCTAGCTTTGAATGGATATGTTTCATTCTCTCTTCTGTTTTGGAAGGGAAAGGAGAAACCATAAATAGCCCATTTTCAGTTTTTTTAAACGCTAGAAAACACTGAGTATTTCTCTATCCCCTAACATTCAAATCAGATTCCCTGGAGAAGGGCTCTGCCCAACATACTTTAGGGAATAATTCCCTCTTAGTAATTAATGAAATTGCTACTTAGAAATCAAACCTTACGAAACAGATGGGGAAAATGGACAGAGGCAGGGACTTCAGACAAAAGGTGGTAGAATGTAGCTACATGGAACTTCTTGCAAACTGTTCCAGGTACACCAGTAACACAAAGAAAAAGACTGTTCTTTCCCATTTTGTTCTCTCTCCATCCATTACATCACTCTGTCAGTCTCTTTTCTTGCTCTTTGGCAAGTTAAAAAGTCAAGTGGGCTATCAGTGAGGGCAACCACCAACTCCTTGCTTCTCTCCAGGCAGATGATGTTTTAAACACGTCTTGGAGAAAGGAGGGGATGACAAAGTAAGGCTGCATGATTAAGTTGTTACTGTGGCTACTGCTACTGTTGGCTCACTTTAGGCAGTGAGGCAATAAACAGAGCTACTGCATCAGGTTCCCCACCACCCTGCACAGGGAAGGGTCTCTCCAAGAGCTGATCCTACACCCAGTCTGTCCTTCCACTGACACCCCATTTTTCCCAGTAAAATGCCCTCTGCCATAGTTCTTACAGACAGGAGAGAAAATAATTTGAATAGGAGGAAAAAAAGCCCCAAACCACCTTTTGCCATCACTTACATCTCCCTGAGCAGGCAGTGCCAAAACCCCATGGGAAAGGCCTGTTTCCCACTGCACTGGCAAACTATTGCTGACCTGAATCAAACAAAACCTCATGACATCACACCTTGTTGTGATGACAAAAATTGCAAAAGCAAAGAGAAGTGGGCAAGTGGCATGGCAATCTGAACCTCCACTCCTCTAGGACAGCTGCTTGGCCATCAGTTTCTCTAATTTCTTTTTGAGAAATTACCGTGCTAGCACACACCACCTATTCAGCAATGTCACTGCCTTTTCTTAATTCCTGCCCTCAATCCCAAGTGAAAAATTCCCACTTTCCATGACAAACAGCAGTCAGCAGCTCCTCCTATCCCATCAGCTCACCAAAGAAATCAAGCAGAGGGTCACAGTTTAATACCTCATGCCTGTTTGCTATCATTTGCTACCTTATTTAGCCAAAGCTGAAAGGCAATGGAGGCAGCGTTAGCTGGACTGTAATGCCACAGCTGCTGATTCTGGACCTTTTTGTGCTCAGTGCTCTGAAGCTGACCCGAGGCTGACCCCTTCTCCTCACCACTCACAGAGTCAGGCATGATGTTTCTAAGTTTTTCACTTCCAACTGATCTCATAAAGAAGATCAGCACAATATTAATTATGGCCTCAGCAGGCTAGTGCCCAAATTCGGGTGTTTCTGTGGGTGCCATAATCAGAGAGAGCTTTCCAGGTAAAAAAAAAAAACTAAGATAGCTCCTAATTATGGGAAACACATACAACACAACTAGCTGAAAGCCCCATAAACCTGGCCTCGCACTGACTTTCAAAATTACAGAGCTGAGGGTGCTGCTTGGGTTTTTTTTTTCTTTTTTGAATCAAAACACAAAAGCACCATCTACATGAACTTGGAAAAATAAATAAAATTATCCTTCAAAAGAACCAAAGTCAGCGGATTTTCTAAAAAAATATTCTAACGTAATTTAAAGGGGAAAAAGAGGCTTTTGTGTTCTACGTGGTACATGAGGGATGGGTGGGTTTGCAGTACCAGACACTGTGTGCTCAAGTGGAAGGACACAGGCACAGCCTCACTCTTAAAAAAACAAAAAAGCAAACAGCTTTCATGTCTGAGAGTTGAACAGCTGGACAGAATCTGTAGAAGACATCCCCAAATCCACTGTTTCTTCAGAGTTCCACAGACATCTTTTTCACTTTATTTGAAAAACCCTTTTTGAGTCTGTGTAACAAACTAAGGTTCCAAGTGCTAATTATAAATTACACATTTATAGACTACACAATTATAAAACTGATTACAGTTTGATACTAATGTAGAATATCTGATAGCTGAGTATGTTCACTAGAACACAGTTATTTTCTACAACACATTTAAGGCAAACTAGAATTAAACTCTGAGGTTAGTGCTGAAAATGTAACAAGAATTGGAAAAAAAAATGTTTAAAAGCAAAATCTCCCCTTATTTGTCATGGCTTCTATGTCTTATGGCAGATTTCCTCAAGCATACTTTTAAATAAACATTTTCAGAAACACTGAACTGGTTTTGGTGCATCCCTCCTAAAGTGTGCTGGCAAGCAAAGACTTTCAAATAGGAGCAAGTTTACTTAGAGAGGATACAAACCATTAAAATAATCAATATAAATCAGTAACTAAGGCAAAGCTCTTCTGCTCTCCCAGCTGCCAAATTGACAAAGCTGCATGTGGCTCAGGAAGCAAGAACAGTTTGGCAGGAGATGTTTGGTATTCCCCCAAAGCAAACAACAAATAAAGACTCTCCTTACAGTATGTGCTTGTATTTAAAGTCTGTTAAAAACACAAAACATGTGTTATACTCAAAAGATTTTAAAAAACAAGCCATGCAACTGCTATCACTACTTCTCAGCAGGTAAAATCCCAACAGGAATCTTCATTCAGATATTGCCTCAAAATGTCCCAGCTCTCTACAGAGGCCCATCCTTACGAGCTTTGAATTATCAGAGGCTCAGTGTACATGACATCAGGTTTAAATATCTCTTACCTCAATGTCAAGTACTTCCACTGTGTTGTCCAACATCCTTATTTTGACGGGGAGGTCGCGCTCGTGCGCTTTGGCAGGCGATGATGCCATGGCAGTCAAGAGGTTCTGTCCTGGCTCCAAGGTACTCACTCCTGAGGTCTTCTGGGCACCCAAACGAGAGCCTGGTGTCTGCAGAATTCTGTATGTTCCTTCTATCTCTCCCATCTTCCAACAGCGAGCAGAGTCTACAGAAACATGGAAGAAAACAGAGGGTTACAGCCTGAAAGATTTTCCACTTACATTCTGTATGAAAGTATTACCCACTGAAGCACTGTCACAAAATCCTTATTCAACACTCTTTATCTCACTAGCAAAATCAGTAATAAGGTTAGTGAAACTCTGGACAGGGCTTAGAGAAACCTGGTCTAGTGGAAGGTGTCCCTGCCCGTAGGAGAGGTTGGAACAAGATGAGCTTTAGTGTCCCTTCCAACCCAAATCATTATATAATGACTAAAATCCAACAGCTGGGAAGAAAAAGCAGGAAGAAAAACTAACTATTCTGAAGCATGGTTAAGAAATGGGACAGTCCAACCTGTGCCTTCTGCGCTCCCAACACGAACACCTTAAGTTTCTGGTGAGTTTTTCTGCTGATGAGCCCCCTACCACCAGCAGCATGAGCACTGGGGACAGTGAAGGGTAAGGCAGAACTGTGCGTCTCACCTGTACCCAACCATCCCATTGACTGCTCACTGAGATAACAGGAACTGTTAACTTCCTGCATCCCCAAAACCATGGCTCAGGCAAAACCTTTCATCAAGGTAACAGTTCCTCACCTCACTGGCACACTCGTGCTACACCCATATTAAATCAGTGGGCAAAAAGAGACACACAGTAGTACAAGGAGGCCAACTCCTACAGAGCAAGTCTTGCTGTCACGGCTTGGTGGCAGCTGTGCAGAGCAAATGTTTAATTCAAAATGGGGAAAAAGGGCTGTGTGGCTCTCTCCCCAGCTCTCCCATGCTGCCAGAGCAGTGGTGATATTTGCACAGGGAACCACGGCGGGGTCTGTACGAAGGTGAGGCCTGTGTGCTCAGAATGCAGCACAGCCTCTGTGTCCCATGCCCACCGCTGGCACCATTTGGCAGCAAGGTGCAAGGAACCCAGCAGGAACACACAGGGAGGTTCCTTGGGCCTTTTGGGTGAATTACCCAAACACCACACTGAGTGCCAACAATCCAGAGTATGTGGGTACTGCGGTGGGACAGCCTTCACATGGCTTCACATCCAAAGGAGTGAGAGGCTGTTGTTTTGTAATAAATGTGTTTTGTCAGAAAAGAAGAGAGGCAGCCCAAGAAAACACTCCTTTGTCTCTCTGTGCTCAGAGTAGGTAGGCAGCCTGCTCCAAGGATTTGAATGAAGCCCGACCTACATGTCTACCAACAAATTAGTTGGGGGCGGTTTACATTTCAATTCTCACACACATCGAGACTGGTCAAATGTCTTCCTAGCCTGCAGCCCAGTGCATTTTAACATTTTGGGGGTTTTATTTTTAATACTTGCAGACCCCTGTAGAGATAAACTTATCCCAGGAGGGCAGACAGATGCCTCCCCACCTCATCACACCCACCACAAAGCTTGTGTGGCCTCTGAGCCCCTGAAGAGCCCTGCCTGAGCAGCACAGCTGAGACCACCCAGAGACACCACCAGCCTTCCAGGTGATGACATGCAACAAGAAAGTGTGACAATCACAGAATCAATACAACTGGAAAAAGTCTCTGACATCATCACATCCAACCATCAACCTAGCACTGCCAACATCATCACTAAACCATGTCCCCCAAGTGCCCCACCCACACGTGTGAAAACTTCCAGGGATGGGGACTCCACCACTGCCCGAGGAAGCTTGTTCCAACACCTGACAAATCTTTCAGTGAAGAAATTTCCCCTGATATCGAATCTAAACCTCCCCTGGCCTAGCTTAAGGCCATTTCCTCTTGTCCTGCCTGCCCCATGTTCCCCGGGAGCAGAGCCCAGCGCAGCCCCTCTGCTGCATCCTCCTGTCAGGGAGTTACAGAGAGTGAGAAGGTCCCACCTGAGCCTCCTGTTCTCCAGGCTGAGCCCCACCAGGCTGTGCCTCATCTGTCTGACTTCTTCTCCAGACCCTTCCCCAGCTCCACTGCCCTTCTCTGGACACGCACCAGGGACCCAAAACTGAACCCTGCATGAAGGATGAGCTTAAGCTTTAAAGTGGGCATACATTGCCCAGTTGCCCAACCTCACAGCTTTGGGTGACAAATAATCAGAAAGTTTCTTTCTTGGGGTGTTTTGTGCATATTCTTTGGCTGAACTTCTTGGTTTGTGTGACCACACAGCCAAGGAGAAAAACTTTTAGGTCATAAATTTTAAAACCATCCTAACAACAAAAGTCAGCAGAAAGAGATGCCCAGGTTACACCTCTAACTGCTCATCTGAAGAGAAACCAGAGCTTGATGTCATCTGAATCCTCTTGATACTGTGTCCCTTATCATGTAATTGCATAGTAAGATTTTTGCTATTGGCATTCAGGAGCCTATGAGCAACTGGAGCTGCCCAGGATCGGTCATCCTCCTCACAAGGCTATTTATGAGCCACCCGCTCTTAAAATTAGTGCTCCAGGAGCACTCATTCCCTTCTGAATAAACAGCTCCTGGAAGAGACACACACTGCAGTTACTCAAAAGGAAAAAAATGCAAGCGGCAATAGCCGAGGCAGCACAAGGAACAGCCCTGCAGCAGAGACCTCAGCAGCCTCCCCTCCAGCTGGAGCCAGCTGCTTCCCAAAGGCAAGGCAGGCAGGCCACCCAAGGCCGGGCTAATGAGGAGCTCCTGGGCACTCTCTAGCTTTGGTCGCCAGCCAGGAGAGACCAAAGTCATATCAAACAGAAACTGCAGATGTCAAAGTCCTTCCCCACAGGTGGTAACAGGAAAAGCGAACTCAATGGGGCTTGACCTCGTGTCCTACTGATTACATGTTCCTAAAAATATTTATACCGGCCAATATTCAGATTTGAAAGGCCAAACAAGAACTAGGCAGAACACATGATGTGCAGAAGCAAGCATGATCCCCAGAAGAGCAGTGGCCTGCTGTGCCAGCTGGGAGCATCTCTCCCATGCCACATCCTGTTCCAAGGCACCCTACTAATGCCATCACACCTATTAACAATCCCCATACAGCCTGGCCTGCTCCCACTGTCTTCAACACTCAACGTGTGAGGAGTGCTAACCAAGCCAAGCACTATTTCCAGTTTCACCACCAGAGTTACACACCATGTTTTATGTACTCTGACTACATATGACATTTCTGGACAAAAACCATAGTGTCATGGTTCAGGAAACACTTCAGTTCAAGGGGCTGACTACATGAGAGGAGGAGGAAAATGAACTAGTGAAGCCTGAGACAGGCTGCAAGCTCCAAGAACACAGAATTTCTACAGGCAGAGCAGAGCGTCCCACAGCACCGAGAGCCCCCTGCCACAGGTGAGCCACAACAAGGTCTCAACAATGCAAAACTGAAATGCAGTATTACCACAACAGTAAAAAAATCTTCCTTGCATTGCCTCTCCCTGAACTTGTTTGCACCTAGTGTTTATCCTGATAATTTCCTACAAACTAGGACCAGGCACCAAAGCTAAATCTGCTCCCTGAAGCACAGTGACTGAATGAGTGTTGCTCTCAGCCCTAAGTGAAGGAGCAAATAAAACAAAATTTACAAAATTTAGGTAGCCGTATATAATCTTTTTTTTTAACTTTTTGTACCAGCTACTTTTTGAAATAGCTTTTAAGTCACAATGAGTTTCATCTTCTACTTGGATGGAATAAACTTTTTTTTCAGAAGCAAGACAACGTTTTCAGCTACCAGCAAATCTGGAAAGGCAGCTTATACCTGAGTATATGTAAGATCACAGAAACATAGAGTGGGGTTTGGACTTGAAGGGACCTTAAAGCCCATCTTGTTCCAACCTCTTGCCACAGGCAGGAACACCTTCCACTAGACCAGTTTACTTCAAGAAGCTCCATTCAATCTGGCTTTGTGTGCTTCCAGGGATGGTACCAATGGCTTTCACAGGAACTCCTCTGAGCACCGTGCCTGTCGGTCAGTGGCAGGGTCTGTGCTCCATCCCTCACCCGTGCAGAAGGCAGATCTGAAGTAAGGCCAGCTTCCCAGTTGCTGCATCTGAGCAGGGTGGTCCCTGCCTTCCATAGGAAGGGATTGCTACACACAGAAGTACTCTCAGATCAGGTCCCTTCAGGCATCAGGAGCAACCTCTCCTCTTTTAACTTTCTCACTAAGCCATCGCCACCCGTTAGCATCGCTACACTGAGCTGGCACCAACTGATGCAGCAGGAATCCACCACCGCAATTAAGAGGGATGAAGATTCCGAGTGCCCAGTTGTGAGAGGAGCGACATGTCTCCCTGGGACGCGGACCTCACGCTTCCCTATGACCACGGTCCCTCCTCACGGCCTCGAAGGGTTTCATGGCTCTCCCCTGCAGCGCTGCACGGCAACACGCTGGCTTGGAAGGAGCTGGATGGGCGGGGAGAGTGGGGAACGTCCGCAGCCGGTCCCTGCCAGGTGAGCGGGGCTTCAGGAGCGCTCCTCTGACCCAGCAGCAGGGCGACACAGCTCGCCTCCCAGCGCGGGTCCCCAGCACAGAGGCGGACGCAGCGCACGGGGTGTGCCGGGGCGCTCACACACTCCCAGCCCGAGAGAGCAGCGGCGAAGCCGCCAGGCCAGACCTGCGGCAGCCCCCGGCGAAGGGGCTCTCTGAGCCCCCAGCAGCCCCGGGGAAGCCGCTCCCCAGGCCCCGGCAGCCGCCGGGAGACCTCGGCAGCCGGAGCCCTCGGGGCTGGCGGAGCGCGGGCCGCAGACCCCGTTCCCTTCCCCGGCCAGGCTCCCACGCGAGCGCCCGGCCCGGGGCCGCACCGCCCGGCAGCGGCGGAAGCGCGGCCGCGCAGGCGGGGCGGGCCGAGCCACCGGCCTGGGGCGCCGCTCGCCGCCGGCGCCGCTCCAGCCCCTCAGCCCCCGCCCCGCGCCCGCTCCCCGGGCTCCGGCCGTCGGCTCGGCCCCGGCCCCGGCCCGGTTCGCGCCCCGGCCCGCGCCCCGCAGCCACCGCCCCGCGCTCACCTCCAGGCCGGGCCCGTGCCGCCGCCGCCGCCCGCGCACACCGGCCCCGAGCCGGCCCCGCCCCGGCCCGCCCGCCCGTCGCCAGTGGCCAGCGGGGCCGGGGCGGGGCCGGCCCCACCCTGCGGGCGGGTAACGGGGCTGGGGCAGGCCCGGCGGAGCGCGGCTCCGCGCACCGAGCTTCGCCGCGGGGAGCGGCGCAGCGAGTCACATAGCGATCCCTCCTGTTTGCCCCACCGCCCGGCCGGTTCCGCCGAGCTTTGAGGATTATTTCATACCGCAGTGAAACCCAAAGCGTGGTTTTTAAGCACGAGGAAGGCTTTAGAAGAGTATTTCCATCCGAAGCTGAAGGGCAGCCAGCTCACAGGCTGCTGCCCAATGCCTGCACCCCAAAAAAAGGCACATGAAACCCCCCAATGTACACCCCAGAGATCCACCACGCGCACCCCCGAACCCATCCCACACCCCACAGATCTCATTTGCTCAGGGAAACACTGCCCTGGTGGACGACACCATGCCAGTAACCAGCCCCAGGGCAAGTAACGAGCGCCTTAAGTCTTCACTTAGCTAAATTTTTCATATATAGATTTTAAGTGGGGATAGAAACAGACTCAGCGCTACAGAACAGGAGAAAAGGTGGGTGCTGCGCAGAGGCATCGGGCAGTGTTGCTGGCCAAAGGAGCTGAAGACCACCAAAAGCAGCAGCATCTTCCTCCTCCTCACTCCCCAACCAGCAACCCCATCCCTCACTGACACAGACAAGAACACGACACTGTAGGAAATTCAGCACAGGACAAACAGATCTTTGCACTGTCTGGATTTCATCAGCTCTAAAGCTGAGGCCAAGGCTGGCAGATAACAGGACAGCCAGGAAAAGAGCTCTTCCTGAAAAGGGCCACCTTTGACAGCCCCTGAGCCACCCAAAGCTCACTAGAGTCTGCACTTCAAGATAAGAAGCAACAGGAATGAGAGAAATCCTTGGGTTTCTCTAGGTAGGGGTTGTTGGCCAATAGCATGAGAAATGCAAGGAGCTGTCTTGTTTCTGAGAACTTGACCTTTTCACAACAATTTGAAAAACAAAATATTAGCATAGCATATGACTTTTGATAATAACAAACACATAAATTATGCAGAACAGCCCTTTCAAACAGAAGCAGCTTCATTAGTCTCACTCACCGAAAGGCAACTTGCAAATTTAATGAGTAATTCCTGACTAGCAGCATTCTCATCTCTTCAAAAGAACAAAAGACACAAGGTTTTAAAAAATATGTCCCATGATTTGTTCTCCTTAAAAAGTGAAATGGAGCTGAAGAATCCCATGGATACAGGGAAAAAAACCGCATAAATATGAAAGCTGCAAAAGTGTACACAACATTTTAGACAACTCCATTCATAATATCAGTTGTGATTTCAATTGGGTGAAGTGCTTTCATTACTGACAGGCTGTTTCAGTATCCTATTTGCATGGCTCTTTATTTGCAACTTAATTACTAATACAGTTCCACATCGTTCAAAGTGCAGACACTTCAGAGTCATCTTCATTTCAATCACTTTCTTAAAGAGCTAGAAAGAGCACTGGAGTTTTCTTGTGCAAAAAAGCAGCTGCCACTAAGTCAGAGAACAAATCTGATGTGATCACTTTAAAGCCACATACCACCCCACTCGGGAGAGGAAGCAATAATTACGGATATGGCAGAGTCTTTAGAAATGTCAACACCCTGCTGCTGCTCTTTCTGCTTCACTCAAGAGTCCTGACTTTATTGCTTACCCAAAACACAAGTCATTTACTGAACTAAAACAATGCAGTAAAGAAAAGGCACAAAGGTTCAGTGTGTTTAATTGTCCACATCCCCAGCACCTCTGTTTCCACATGCGGCTCATTTCTGACTTTTTTACCCCCACAAACAAAAAAAATATTTTCCATCATATCAGAGAATTCCAGAATAGTGTGTGTTGGAAGGAACCTTAAAGATCATCCAGTTTCAAATCCTCTGCCATGGGACAGCTTCCACTAGCCCAGGGTGCTCCAAACCCTGTCCAACCTGGCCTCAGACACTTCCAGGGATGGGGCAGCCACAGCTTCTCTGGACAACCCTGTGCCAGGGCCTCACCTCCCTCCCAGGGAAGAATTTCTTCCCAATATCCCATCTAACCCTGCCCTCTGGCACTGGGAAGCCATTCCCCCTTGTCCTGGTACTCCAGAGCTTTGTCCAATGTCCTTCTCCAGCTTTCTTGGAGCCCCTTCAGATCCTGAAAGAACACAATATGGTCACCCCAGGCATTCTCTTCCCCAGGCTGCACAGCCCCCATTCTCTCCGCCTTTCCTCACAGCAGAGGTACTCCATCTCTTTGATCACCTTGCTGGCCTCCTGTGTACCTGCTCCAACAGGTCAGTGTCCTTCCTGTACTGGGCCCCCCACAGGTGGATGCAGTACATATACATAAATGTTTGTGTGTGTGTGTATAAGAAAACTCAATCATGCACACAAACCTTTGTAAGAGCTGACTTTTCCCTGTTAGAGAAGTCCCCACCCATTTTCACACTCCTACCTGCACATTTAGAACCAGGCTGCAAAGAGACACGTGGCACCACCTGCCGCCACAAGCAGGGGAAGTGACAAGAAGGGACAAGACTCCGCTTGTACAGTCTAGATGACAGCTCTACCCTCTGTAATTCCTACTCCCAACCAAACAGGGTACGATTAGGAAGGGCCATATCAGGTTGAACCTCTGTTCTATACACTCAATCATTTGATAAATCCTCAGCAACTGTAAGAAAAAACATGCTTGAGATGTGGTGTTTGGTGATTTTGAAATCTAAAAGAGGGAGTGGATGGTTATCTCTGCCAGACTCAGCAGCATGTTCTTCACAGCTATCCACAAAGAGCTCTGAGTTCCTGTAACACCCATGAAATCAAACTTTTCAGCCATCCAGGCAGTGTTTGAAGCCTTTACAGGAGGAGGAAGAAGTTTAGAGACCAAAACTAGAAGAAGAATGTCATTACACATGAAAGTCAGCTGTTGCTGTTGGAAGGATGCAGTGTCAGGACAAAGTACAACTTTCTCCTTTTGAGATAAAAACTGCTAACAAAGTGCAACTCTTTCACTCAACTAATATAACAAATTATCTGCACCACATTCTCCTCTTGGCCTGAGCAGGACAATTAAAATTATCTTTTCACTACACTATAATATCATCTTTTTCTTTAATCACACAGTGGATGAGGGTTGAGGAAGTTCTTTAATGCAGACTTCTTATCCAGCCAAGATAAACAACAGCTGGGAAAGCTTCTCTTTGTTCAGAGCCTTCACCATGACAAAGAGAAACTCTGCAGACTGAAAAATTACACCTATTGATGATTTTGTCAGCACATATTTTCCAAATACACACTACAAAGCTCTGTCTCTCAGAGGTCTCCATCTCATAACAAAAAGGCAAGCAGTTTCAAAAGCTTACATTATGTCTTCCCTTCTGTCTACAGAAGCAAGCCGGCATAGCTGAGAGCAAAAATAGTTACAACCATTTAAACCAGTGTTTTATACCATGTACACCAAACTAACTGGGCCACACATCACCAGTTCACTTCTCTAGTGTGTTGTACTGGGACTCTACAACAACAACATGCATGAACGTGCCAAGGCTGAAAATAGGAAGATGGATTGGTATGGATTTCCTTGCAGGTGGGTCACTGAAAGCACCAGAATCCCTTTTGGGGCAGTTCACAGACCTTTGATTGCCACAGTTCACTGCCATTATCCTACTTTAGTTCAAGACAGTGCTTTGAATTGACAATTCTCCCATCTGTTACTACCTGGAGATACTCAACAATTTGCTGTAGGCATCATTAACCTAAGCCTAAGCACAGTGTCACTTAGCACTAACTGGAAGGGCTGAGAGCTTTCTCCACAAGATGATCACACTTCTATCACTTTTGAGGACCTGGTGACACCACACCACCTGCAGAGCACCTCAGAGGTCCACCAAGGGAAAAACTTGCTTTTCAACAGCTATGTTCACACGTTAAATGAAATGTCATGACAATCAGTGACCACTCTGGCCATGTTTCTGGTCTGGAAGTGTTTCAGCCCTGAAGAGTTCAGCCAAGTACTTCACAGCCTGTAATGGCCTGTGCCACAGAACCAGACAGAGACCAGTTATCTTGTCTTACTGACCCATCCTCTGGATTGCCTTCCACATCACTTCAGACATCTCAGTAGGGACTAGTCTGCATGGATCAACAAATCATTCCTCAACCTCTCTCATCACTGAGTTCTCTACCCAACAGTCACAAACAGTCACAAAGACCATTAGTTTGTTTCTTAAGTAGCAAAATCAAGCCAATGTCAGCAATTTTTATTCAGGTGGTGTTCTTCCCACCAGTGTTCTAACAGGTGGTGTTCTAACAGCCCACCAGTATTGCAGGTGGTAGAAAAACATGTAAAGAGTGAAATCATAAAGTTGTATATTCCACCTACTGTCATTAACAAATGACAAAAGACTCAAGTCAAGGTGAACAGGAATTGCTGGATAAGCAGAGATACGATCCACATGATGGGCACAAAGGTTGAACAACACAGCCATACCTGTACATACCACTCACCAGAATTACTCTCTTACTCCAGGCTCACTTACTGTTAAAACTGACCTGAAAGCATAGGAGAAATACTGTTCTTCAACAGCAATGAATGAAGATACTTCAAAAGCAGTCAGAATGCACCTCATTCTACTGGCAGAGATGCAATGGCAAAGGCACTCAGCAGTAGCAGTACCTTGCAAAACCAACTTGACAAACTGATTTCCATGCTACAGATACTTGTACACTCTGTGGCTGGGATTTTACACTTCCAACCTTAAATAATTCTCCCCCCCACAATCATGCTCTAGCACTTCTCCCAGAAGGAAACCTTTGAGCTTCTCAGATTGTTCCCCTTTGGAGAATTCTTGAAGAGCCCTTCTACACACACTGCAACTACTAATTACAGTGGCCTTTATAAAGCACAAAGTCCACCAGCCTTAGACCGTGACCTGGAATTAAACCCTCAGTATTAACCAATTCTTTAGAACAGGCCTGAGTACTTACATACAGGAAAAACTTCTGCTAAGAGAAAAAAACCCAGGAGGCTGCAATCCCTTTTTGCAATCACCTACTTTGACTTTCATAATTATATCTCTATTTTAACTTGGCTCTCATGGTGAAGATGGCAATTAGAACAAGTAAATTAAGCACAGCATATGTTTGTACCTGCACACACACAGACGCACTCACTCAGCAGCTCCTCTCAGTCTGACTAGTGAACTTGTCCAAGCACGTCCTCTCTACCCAGAAGGTTCAGTCTGTAGCCAGCAGCAGTTCTGAAGCCACAGCATAAAAATCAAGAGTATAGACAAGCTACAAGCTGCAACAAAATAGAGCTGCTGAGCCACAACACTGGAACAGAAGTCCAATCTGCAACTGTGTCTCCCGTGTTCTTATCCACAGGTAAAAGCTGAGAGACAGTCCCTTATTGCCCCCACGTGGTACATCGATCCTATTGCACAGAAGCACAAATATGCCCCGAATTTCCTCTAAATTTGCTTTAAATTGAATCCTGAGGTTTTTTGATAGGTGTTCGTTCTGTGGCTGTAACAGCCTGAACATTAAGCAGCTACCAAACAGTCTTTTCTGCAATTACATTGAGTTTTTTCTTCTCTTACACTTAATGATGTCTGCACAGTGAGGGTAACCAAGCATCTGAAGCAGCAAGGCCTGACAACCACCCCCCAATAAAACTGGGAGTGCCAGAAAGCTCACCCTGCTTTTTTTTTGTTTTTAAATCGCATTGAGATTCATCTCATTTCCCTGCCCATCAAATCAGCCTGGGTTTTGTTACCCCAGAGAAGTTGCACAAGGGCTCAATTCAGTCGTGACTTGTACCATGCCTCAAAAATTACATGAAAAATGTCTGTGTGTGTTTGAGGGGGTAGGGAACAAGACACCCCCAAACAGAAAACACCGCTCCCCCACAATCTGAAATTCTGACAAGAAAGAAGATCACCTCATCTTCACATACCGATCAACTTTAGTCAACTCAAATACACAAAAGCCCAGTTAAATATAAAGGAGAAAAAGGCCTGGTTCTATTTCATGGACAGGACTCTTCAGATTAAATGATAAATGTAGGATCTCCAAACACTAGCCACGGATAAGCTTGGCAATTATTTTACTGCCAGATAAACCGCAGTTGAGGCTGTCAGTGACACCAACTCTGCTGCATTAAGTTCTTTCAGAAATGAGGCAGCCAAACACAGATTGCTGGCAGAACAAACTGGCAGATTCCCCACTCTGCCCCCAACCAAAAGGACTGTTCCAGCTGTTTGTGCCAGGACGCAGAGCACGGCAGTCCCACTGCTGCCAAGACGCAGCCCCTGAGCCGAGCCCAGCTGTCAGACACATGGAAAACCATCCCTGCCATGCTGTGTTTCCGTGCTTCAAAGCAGTCTGAGACTACTTGCTGGGTAGGAAAGGAAGACTCAAACCAGTTTTCTTGGGTACAAACTTTCAAAGAGACTGAAATATTCCTGGAGAGCCAAATTGAATGTTCTCTGCAGGGGAGAAGCTCTGAACTCAGAGCAAGTACCACTACAGGAACAGCTCGACCTAGGTTTTAGGCTCTCCTTTAAGGAAAAGCTTCTCAAAAGTAAAAAATAAATCAAAAACTTTAAAGTAACTGGGGAATTAGAGATTGCCAGGCACAGGAGTGAGCATGTTCTGAACAAAGCCTTTTACTGTCAGTGCCTTTCTTTTTTTTTAATAAATATGCTATTGAAGCAGCACAGGATCTGTTTAAATGAGTGTTTTGCATTAGCTCTCAGGGTGTGTATATTTACCTATTCTATAGAATGCACTGAGTTACCTTCACATCACTTATAAGCTCCTATGCTTCCTACATGGGTTTTTTCCCATGAATTTTTGGCTTCTGCTTATAAAAATGAGGCAACTCCTCATTGCCCCACCAGCTTCAAATTGTTTGTCAATAAAAAACAGGAGGACAGCCAGCCTGAGGCACTTTAAGCACGATGCCTCAACATGGTGAAGTTGCTAATGGAAAGCATGTTGTATAACTCAGATCTCCCTGACTTTTTGCCATGTCTTCCTGGATGTGACTTACAGGGCCGAGCAGAAATTTCTATCTGGCAACGTGGATCACTCTTGGAACGCAGCCTTAAACCTGACACCATTTACATCACCACAGACGATATGTGCAAAGCTGAGAGCCAGGGAGGGCTGGGATAGAGCAAAAACAACCAGCTCCATCAGTTCTACAGAACTGTTCACAGTGGGTTTCAAAGGGAGCAGGATAAGCCCCAGGCTTGGGAGAGAGAGTAGAGCTCCTCATTCTTTTCCTGCCTAGGAGTTCAGTGTTTCCTACGGCAATGAGAGCGCTGCACTGCTTTCTCTGTGGGACTGCTCCGTAAAGCCAGGCAGGATGGCTGCGGGGCTGTGTCTGCTCTTGCCAGGGTAGATTCCCAAAAGCATGTTGTTCTCTGAGGTAGCTGGACACCCTCCTCTGCCTTGCTGGACTGACAGGCTCTCATTCCTGTGGGTGGGAGTGAAATTCATTTGCCTTCTGCATTTCAAGCACCGAAACTAACCTTGCAAACACACAGCTACATCAGATCTCACCTTGCTAAATGCTGCAGAAACTCCACAAGGCACCTGAAACTTGGGCACACCCTGCTGTGGCTATGAGCCAGGCCTGGGTGATCCCATCGTGTCTGGGCTGCACAGGCAGTGTGGCTGCCCATCACACACTCCTTAGACAAAGCTCTTCCTCCTCATACTCCCTCCATTCCCAGTTTCTGGGCTTGACCCATGACATCAAATGTCACTTCACTGCACATGGCCTCACCTGGTCTCTCTGACAACAGCCTGGTTTCAGTACCCTTCATATAAAAGGACACACGAGCAGGTGGCAGCACCTCCCATTTTTTGGGTTAGGAAGAGGTTCTTTAGGAAACAACTACACACCAGGGGCTGCTCCAGCACAGGGACACCTGCTTCACTGTTAAACTGGCCTGCATTGCCAGCCATATGCCTTTGGGACTGTCCAAAGGAACAGGGCATACAGCAGCCCAGAGCCTTGTTCAGCATCCCCACGAAGAGGTGGCAGACATGGTAGGGAATAGGGCTCTAAGACAACAAGCTGCTAATCGAACTGTTATCTCTCCTGAGAAATCGCCCTTGGGAATCGTGGGCTGTGGGAAAAATCTCTACAGCAAGCTGAGTTATGAAGTGTTTTAATCACAGCTTTCTTGCATTGCAGGAATCCTTTAAGCATTTCTTTCTGGCTTTCTCTGACAGCAGGAGCCCTGTGTTAAGCTCTTTGCGCTCTATTCCATACGCAGCGTTGAGAGAAAACAGCAAATAGGGAAGAGCACATAATTCCTGGGAGTCCTTTGCACTGAAGTCCAGTACAATGTCCTTCCAAGCAATAGTTTCAACTCTTCCCACAGCCTTTATAGATTGTGTTCTTGCACATTCCAAGCAATTAACCACCTCATTTGTCCTCTAGTTTGGACACTTCACTGAGGCATGTAGCATTTCAGGATCTATTACAAAGTGTCCAGAAAAATACAGGAAAAGTTACATATTTCATTTTTCTTAACTCAGATGTCACAAAACAGGAGTTTAAAGATATTTGTTCATTTTCTTTCTCTTTTTTGTAACCACTAAATCTGTATAACAAGCTAGCAAAATCCTGATGGAAATCCTTCTTCAGGGCCCAGAAACCAGATAAACCAACAAGAACACCACAGAGAAGCCAATGAAATGGACACACGAGGTTTGCTTAGCCCTGTCCAAACACTCAGAAAGATCCAGACAGTATTTGGCAGTGTGGAGCAGAGTTGCCTGAAAACAAGGCACTTCTCTGCACTCATGCTATCTACTGAGATAGAAACAGCAAAGGATTCAACTGACATCGAAGTTACAATCCATGAATCTGAACTTAAATTTCTTCCAGTCTTGGGAGGATTTCCTACTAAATGCCTTCTGAATATAGTTGGGATTGGTAGCATTTGTTAATGAAATGCTAAACACTCCCTTCCAGTCACATCACAGGACAGCTTTCTCCCCAGTGGCTTACTCTGTGGTCATTAGAGTGTGCATGAAGACAGAGGTGTGACTAATTCATCCTCAGGTGTCACACAAATGGAAAGCCTGGGAGCAAGCGGTGACAATTTCATCTCCAGCCCAGCCATCCTAATATTCAAAACTACCTGAAAAGGGCACACCACAAGCTCTGAATGATCTTTTTCCTCATTCCTTGCTGAAGAGCCATAATGGCCAGGAAATGAACTTGAACTACTCTCCTCAGAAAAGAGAACATTTGGATCCCAAATGGAAGGAGCAAAGAAAGGGAAGGAGTCTAAAGACAGCCACGGTGCCTGTTGCTCTGCTTTCCTCCTCCTCCCCTGAGGGTGCTCTCCAGTGAAGAGCAGTATCCAGTAAATAAAAGCCAGGGCTCAGCACACTGCAATAAGCTGCTCCTCTCTGGAGTTGCCACAGCATTCTCCTTGAAAATATTGTCACTTTACTAGGGTCCTGTACTTCTTTAGGGGTGAACTTCCAAACCATTGTAGCAAAGAATTTCCCCAAAACCTGGCTCATATTCTCCCATGCTGTGCATGTCTATTCACCCTTGGGGGCAGATGTCTGAATGACCTCCATAGAAATCTCTGCCCTGACTCTAAACACGGTATGGAGTCCACTGAGTAGACCTGGCAGACTTAGCAACAAGAACACGCTTTCCTAAACATACAAAGGGAATTCAAAACTCTCAAAAGCTGTTGTAACAGGCCTGAGGGAGGCAAAAGGGGCAAAAAGCTGGGGAAAATCATCCTTCCCTGCTCTCCCTGGATAGCAACATTGAACACACATCAAGTGACCCTCATTGCCCTTCATGTTATCATGTCAGGAACTGGCATCCCACAGTACAGCAACAAAGCAACCCTGATTGCTCTCCCTGCTCTGAAAAAACTCCCCACCAGGAGCATCTACAGCAATATGCAGAGTTAGGCACCTCACCCACATGAACGGACCGAGCAGCATTGTGACCAGTGGCTCTGTACGAATACAGAAAATGCTTGGATCAAAACTATTTCCAACCCATTCTGGGCAGTTCTGTTGTTATCTCACCCCTTTGTGCCCCACATTGGGGCCTGGTTAAGGTTGTGTAGTTTAGGAATGGTATTTCCCAGTTTAGTGTTCCCACTGAAACTCCAAACCACTCTGCCAATCACCTGCTCCCTTTTCCTCTCTCCCTCTTTTCTGCATCCGGATGGAGAGGAGAACTGGAAGCACAAAATGTAAAGATCACACACTGTTATAAGAACAATTTACTGGAAACAGCAATGAGATAAGAAAAGGAACAGTAATAGCAACCATATTAATAAGAAAAGGGTACAAAAGACAGAGTGATTCACATGCAAAAATCCTTACCATGGAGGCCAACCCCACTCACTGCCACTCCAACCCTGCCCTTCCTGGTTGGAACAGGACAATATTTCAAACATATCACCACAAAATAATATTGATTATAATAAAGAACCATAATAAACACGAAATAGCTTTTTAGCAATTTTTATTACGGTTTTGGCTAATTGCAGTACATAGAATATAACAGGTTTTTGTACCAAGAACAAGTAATTTTTGCTATCAACTATAAAAGTCTCCAAATTCAAAGTGTTTTTACTCCTAAAATAAAAACCATCACAACACAGTAACAGAAAAAGAACTGTGGCCAGTTCAGCAAGCCACCAAACAGAATCTACCTGTTGTCCCCAAGTCTTTCTGCTGCTCATAGCTTTCTTTTACCAGCAGCTTTTCTGAGAAAAGCAGTCTTGCTTTTCATGCCTTAGCACAAACCCATGAACTTCAAGACCATCCCAAGAAAAGTGAAGGGGAAACAGATCTTCAGAGACATCAGGCACACTATGAACAATTGCCCCAAGGGCTTGGGAAGAAGCAGCAATTAATTACCTGTCTTGAAATGGCTAGTGCCATAAACTTGTTTTTTCCCATTAAATACCAAAACAGCGTACAAAAATATTTCTCCTGCTGAATTTTTAGATCAGTCTTTTTTTGCTTAAGAATCAAATGAAATGCTTTATCCTGATCAAATATTTTAATAGATGTGTAAATAGTCCAAAGAATCACACACTGCCTGAAATAATTTCACAGATGGTCACCAAACAGCACTAAACAAACGGACAATCTGCTCTTGTTCCCATGCTAAAAATATAGGAAAAAAAGTAACAACCCAATATACACAGTGAGAGTGACAAGTACAACCAGGCCCCTGTGCAGACATTTTACATTTCACAGTTTTTCTTCAAGTACAGGCTCATGGAAATAGAAATAAATAAGGTGGTGTGGAGTGTCCTCTGACAGTGCTGCTACATTACTTTGGTCCTATACTTTCTTTTGAAAAAGCAACTCAAGAATTTAGAAGCATATGTGTTTCCATCCAAGTTTTATATGTAAAGATTTGACAAAATGGGACTTAACTCTTCTATGCATCTCAGCATACAAAAAGGTTCTCATTTTCACTTTTGTCGAGGTTAGGGAAGGTCAAATGAGCCGTGTCAAACTTTGATAGTAATTACTTTTGAAAAGAGAGCTGGAGCTCCCCAGCAAAGGCTACGACACAAGGTTTTACTTCACATTTTCAGAAAGATTCAAACATAAACCAGTAGTTTCAGGCAAGCAAAAATTTCAGTTGATTAACAGGTTTATATTTAATCTAGCCACTGAAGTACCATTGGAATGATACACTAGCTGTAGAAATTCTATTATTTTTTTCAAAGAAACATTAACAAAATTATAAAAGTCACAGCTGCACCTGAGCTCAAAGAGCTGAAAGAAGTTGCAATTCTATCTGTTCATTAGCTGCTCAGATAAGGATATTTTGTGACAGATCAGATGAAGAAATCTGATTGCTGGCTTTATCAGAAGCAGGAGACAACCCGAGGTGTGTCACTGCTTGCCCTGTCAGCCACCACCAGGGCAGGTGTGTGCTACAGTGTGATTACTTGCTGCAAACACAATACGAGGCATGATCTGCAGCACAAGTCCAGCCAAGATAAGAACAGACTCCTCTGCTAT
Source organism: Coloeus monedula (assembly GCF_965178545.1). NCBI lineage: Eukaryota > Metazoa > Chordata > Aves > Passeriformes > Corvidae > Coloeus > Coloeus monedula. Next base: position 3,197,277 of record NC_138790.1, read on the forward strand.
CAGTATTAAGAAAGCGACCTTGGCCTAATTAAAAAATCAGCCGCTCCTGAAGTAATACTGCTGACTCCATCCTGGAACAAGAAGTTAGAATACTGTTTGCATTGATCCTGTCAGGAACAGATCACTTTTAAAAAGAGAAGCGTGCTAATATATATTTTTATATATTTATATTTTTACTACATAGAACAGTTTGCAATGTCCTAAAAACACTATGAAAATACTGATTAGGAATTATAGAATTTCTTACGCCTTTGGATATAGGAAACACCCATGCATAGAAAACTACTCTCTGGAGTTTACCTCATTCAACAAAATCAGCCTTATTCAAGTTTATTTGGCTACAATAATGCCAGAAAATAGCAGGAGTGATTTGTGATGGCCTACAAGAAACTATTCAAAATTAGCTGCAATAGAGGAAGAGATTTTAGGAAAATAATAACCCTCAAGGTTAAATCTAAAGGAAATAACGTCTGTCATGTAACATACAGTGTGCCTCTCACAGAGGCATTTCCTCTTCTTTCTTTCGCTAAGACACAAGGCATGCTTGAATTTTCATTTGATATTTTGCAGAGGCCAAGGAAATCCTCTGCTGTGAGCAGAGACAGAGAAAGGGCTGCTGGTCTCGCACACATATGTAAACACTGCAACATATATAAAAGTAACCTTGCAGGGGTGCAACCTTAGTGAGGTGACTGTTACCTGGCACTGAACAAGGTATCACTGACAGCTGTTTATTTCTAAATGGAATACAAAGTTAAAAGCAGGGAGCTAATAAGGTATATTAAAAAAGTATTATCTAATGCTTATCAGGCTAGAAAGCTATCAATTACTATTTTGTATCCCTAATATAATAGGAAATTTAAAATAACCCCTAAGTAAGAAGAACTAAAGAAAACAAAAGTCAAACGTGTATAATATATAAAAATATCAACTGACTACATGTTATGAAATACATCTCACAAGGTGTTACCACAAAATATTCCCGCATTAAACTCTACAGCAAGCTCCAGACCACATAGAAGCAAGAGGCATCCTTTCTGCCTCCACCACTGCAATCCAACTCCAGGTCTCCTGTAAGTCAGGGGATAAAGTCATCTAAAAACAAGACAGGAAAACACCATTTCAGATCAGCAGTCTTCTCACATTAAGAAACCTGAAAGAACTGCACATATTTTATAAGTCACAAGGAAACAATGAGTTACTTCATCATGAGCTTGAGAAACCTGTTTAAACTATTTCAAAGACTTCCTCCATAATTCTGACCAGTATATATTGTATTGGCTTTCTGGAAAATTTTCATATACACACACACATACAATACCACACTGTTTACTTTGACTCCAAGCCATTTAACTTTGCAAACAGCAGTTAATCTGTATAAATTAAAAGTAAGACTGAAACCTATAGACCTATAGACTGAAACCTATCTTGCAAACATTTTTCCAAAACTTCTTAATACCAAGCACATTAGAGAGCAGCTAAAGGAGAAGCCCTTTAAGTGGCTATTTGAACATCTTACCCAAGACTTTACACATGGTGCCCATGAACTGCACTGCTGTCACCTTCTCCACTTTGCATCTGCATCTGCATCTGTGCCTGCATTCTTGCAATCATCTCCTGCATGCGACGGAGCTGGAAAAGCAGCACAGAAGAATTCTGTACCCTAATCTCACTTCAGAATATAATTTTTCACTGTCACCACCCTATTACTTATTTTTATTGAAGAGGGATCACATATCTGCATTTTCTTTATCTGACACGCAATGATCTCAGGTTATGGCATCTTCTTTTATTGCTCTTCATCCCTGAAGAGGCTGGCATTTACCGACCAAAATAAATAGGCTTTATTGTTGTACTGTGGGATGGGATTTTTAAGCATCCCTAAATGGAAGTCTCTGACATTAAATGTACAAAAATTATGGTTCTGAAGCATGGAACAAGCATTTACACCTACTAAAGTTTATCAGAAAAAAATGCAGCTTGTTTATGTCCCTCCAAACTACTCCTGTATCTGTCATCAAAAAAAAAATTGTCAAGATTACTCCCCAACTCCCTTGCTAGCAATGACTAGGTGGAAGCAAGTATTACAGGCAAACCATCCAATGAGACAAAAGCATAATTAAACTTGGTTGAAGCTCAATTTTAGAGTATTGCATTTAAACATATTAAACATTTAAACACAAGGAAAGTATGTAACTCACCTACTAAGATTAATTGAACCATGTTGCACATACATTATTTAAATCCTTTTGTTGCATCCAGCTCTGACAGGTGGCAAGTCAACCTCACTATGGAAATAATTTTGGGTGCCTTTGTGCACTTACACTGTAAACTCAAACTAAACTGTTAAGCTTAACAATAAAGTTAAACCTGTAGAATGTTTACACTATACTTGTTTTACATATTGCTTGAAACAACAACCCTTTTCATTTTCACTCAGTTATATTTTGAGACTTGGGTCCCCACTAAGATCACTGGTAGAAGTCTGAGCATCTGCTTGTGCTAGGGGAGGCTAAGGAGCTCATCTAACTCAGCTCTCTCCCCTGTACAAGCTGTTAGGAAGTGCATGGAAGAGCCTGACAGCCAGGTGCCCACTCCCAGTGCTTATCCACACGTGCTCAAAATCCAGAATCTGTCCCTTTGGAGCTTGCCAAACCAAAAAAATTCTACCTCTGCATTTAGTGAGCACATTCATGGAGAAAGTAAACTCTCCTGTCTCAGCATTTTTTGCCTTACCTGCTCAAAAATACCTTGCTATGTACAAATTCCATGCTAACAAATACCACAATCTACAGACTATGTTAGAAGTATCTTTTTAAATTGAAATCAGCCATCTATTAATCCCATTAATCTACTACACAAACGACCTCTTGTTTGTGTAGTAGATTCCCATTCATCCTGCCATCTATGATCATGTTAGTCCCTTTCCCTCCAGTCATCTACTTCTCAACAAGGCTGTTAATCTCATCTACCCTATCACAGGACCTGCTTCAGGTCTCCACTTCAGCCTTTCTGCCCACATTTTGCTTTTCATTGCACTTTTTCTAGTCTTGCAGTGTGCGTTACATCCATCGCTGATCACTACAGTGGAATCATGTTTTATCAGATTCCATTTGTTCCAAAAAATCCCTATCCTGAGTCTCCTCTCACCTCTTTTCATTCTGTTTTCTTAGTGAACTTTAAACAACTTTATATTGGCATATAACAGTTTTTCCTTTATGAATTATTAAGATCATATAGATATTTGCTCTAAAGTAGCAACAAAAGAACAAAAATTCCCCCATTATAAGAATATAAAGCTCTGTCATCTTACTTCTGCTTCCTTCTCAAGCAGAATCTGGTCTTTATTTACTTCTTCATCTTCTATTTTCCTAAAATAATATTAATATTGTTAGAACCATTAAATAATTAAGGTTGAAAAAACCCTCTGAGATTGCTGAGTCCAAGCATTAACCCACCATTGTGTTCACCAGTAAACCACGTCCCCAAGTGCCACATCCACAAGCAGTTTGAACACTTCCAGGGATGGCAGCTCCACCATTGTCCTTGGGCAGCCTGTGCCAGTGCCCAAACACCCTTTCTGTGAAGAAATTTCTCCTAATATTCAATCTAAACCTCCCCGGTGCAACTTGAGGCCGTTTCCTGTTGTCCCATCCCTTGTTACTCAGGAGAAGCAATTGACTCCCACGTGGCTTTATTCAAGATTATCTACCACTTTGTTAAAAGCTTTCTCCTACTCCATGTCACGACAGGGAAGATCTACTAATGGATCTAATCAAGCAAGTGCCATCAAATATGCAAAGCAAACAACCTTGTGTTTGTTAAAAGGTTAACAGAGAAATAGATTGTAAAAAATCCGCTGTGCCCCAAAGCCTCTGAGATCATCAGTGAGTACAGTCAACAAGCACCTATTGCCAAGCACTCCTGGGAGCAGAAGTGCAAGCTTGAAATACACTCACGTGAAATCTACCCTCACTTATAGTAAACCTGACTATGTCCTAGCACCACCTCAGAAATGTGAAAGCAAAGGTGTATGGGCCACTTAACTAGGCAAGATACAAAAACATGCTTTAGCTTCACATACCCAACTTAACAGCAACTTGAAATCCTCTAAAAATTGGATGACCTTAGGTCACATTACTTCTAAGGCCTTTGTACACACCTGTTGGATAAGAGACGCCAGAACTTGGGAAATTTGGGGACTTTCACCTTGAATTTCAGAAAGCAGAATTTAAAGTCAGGAGAGAAGAGCATTTCATCTTGCCTGGAGGCCAGCGCTACAAGCAGAAACAAACTCCTTTTGCTGAAAACTGACCAGACGTGTGACAAAATCTCTCTCAACAGCAGGATGGGGAAACTTGTGCAAAATGCCCCAAAGCCCCCAAAATGTGCAATTCGGAACCCTCTAGTGGCTGTAAGAAGAGACGCAGCTGAAACACCTAAACCAGGAAACACGTGGTTTCCCACAAGACCTCACCAACTCACCTTTACAGACCCTGCTATTGTACTTAAAAATGGGGTGTTTTGCCCAGTTCTCTTTCCAGGAAAGATGTGCCCTACCCACTCCAGCTCAAAACAGGGTTGACAGCCATTACCCTGTGGCTGCTATGTAGAGAAAATTATGTATGTCATGTTCAATAAAACACCTCAAAAAAATTCAATCATCTCTTCTAAAGACCCAATCCAAATATTCCGGCTGCTAGTTCTGAAAAAAACCCACACTCTTTTTAACATATCAGCTCTGATCTAATTTTGCAGGTTTTTTAAGACAACATTTATCATAGACATCTGTCCTACTTAGTACCTTCGACATTCCAATCCAACTGTGTTCAAGTCTCAGACCAAAGCACAGATGTAACTATTCCCACAGTTCCCTAACTCCACAACTGTCACTTCAGATTTACCAAATATTTTTTGTTACACTCTTTGTAAGCTGGTTGATAGAACTTGATGTTGACTGGAGTCACAGAGCTGCCCTTGATCTACCAAATCCAAATGCAATGCTAGGTGAGACACACAGAGCAAAATATAAATTCAGAAGAGGAAGAAGCAGCATGTAACCATGAGATGACAACCTGCTGCCTCGTTTGAGCCTCTCAGAGCGGAAGTTCTCATAGTGAAGATCCTGGGTCACCTCCTGAAGGTCTTGCATATGGGTGCTGGAGGAAGAAAAGTAATTAAAACATAAAACATCCTTATGTCACATCAGTTTACTTAAGTAACTCTCACATTCAGCGCTGCCTTGGATCAATGGGCTCAGCATGCACACCCAATTAGCATACTAATCTAAAAGCTAATTTCAGTTAAATTGGTGCAGTAAAGGACACCGAGAGATCACCTCAGCCCTGAGACTTCCCTGACAGAAGCTGTACTCCTGGGCGAGGCCTCTGATGAATGTGAGCAGGCGAAACAGAGTAGCAAAGACCAGGAAAAAAAACAAGCAGTGGACTTCTCAAGCCTGCTCCTTTGCAATTGTATCTGCTTAAAGATACATTGAAATAAGGACAACTTGTTTTATGTTCCTGGGGATCTGAGTAGCAATACAACGCTAGGTTGGACAAAAGAATTAGACAAAGCATTATTAGTCTGAATCACTAATTCAGATTGGAGAGAACCTATGGGGCCTGTGTGGTCCAATCCCTGACTAGGCCTAGCTCAGCTAGGTAAAGGCTGCTCATGGCCTTCCCCACACAAATTCTGAATGTCTTCAGGGATTACACAACTGCAGCAAACCCCCAACACAGCGCTTGATTATCTTGGTGATTGTTTTCTAAACTACTATTTAATTGGAATTTTCTAACTTACATTAACATGGTCCTCAGCTTCAGGAAGTCATTATGCTCTGGATTCTCCACTTCAACTACACCCCATGGGTAGAGCCGACCTCTAACTTTTTTACCTTTTGCTTCGATGAGTTGATTGGACCCCACTACACAAAATGGAATGCTGGCCTGAAAGCCAAAAGCGCAAAACTTACTTATAATGAACCAGGACAAACAACTCCAAGAACAACTCTTGTTCTGCCCAGCACTGCATATTATGGTAATAAGTTCATAACTCTTTGAATTAAAAGGTGTAAAATGAATAAAAGTAATTGCTGCTACCATCTTCCAAGCTAGGGAAGCCTGGGCAGACACACAGTGACTCACTCCAGGTTGCATTGCAGGTCTTGTTCTAAAGCCATCTGAGCAGTCTGAAAAAATACAATATATTATCCACATATAACCTATTAAACCAGTCACACCTTCAGGAGTCTGGTCTGCTCTTTAAAATCTTCATCCTCATCTGATTCTGCATCAGGCAGGTGATAAATCTTGATGCCATGCTCTTCTATTTCATCCAGAATCTGAGATTTGCAATAAAAGAAATTTATATAATATGCATGTAGAATCAGCACTTTAAAATCTTAACATAAAATTACTTAATATGCAGTCTCTTAAGAAATCTGGATTTATCTTACTGATCCAAATTACTCAACAAGGATTTGGTTTTAAATACCATATTTCTTCATGGTACTCAACAACTACTTGCCACAGACTTTCAGACAAACAACAGTGTTCACAAAACCACAGTCCTTTGTGGAAACTGTGTTTTGTTAAACCTCTGCAATTTTTTTTGTAATAACAAAAGCATTGACTCAGAAGTCATAGTTGCTTTCTACAGCTTAACCTCCTTGCTCTTACCTCTGAATTACAACTTGGGAGGTAGGGGTGGGAGTGTTTGAAAAACTGAGATATACACACAACAAATACTTTTTCCTTCATGACTGCCAGTAACGGCATCTGGAGCAGGAATCCATTTGCCATAGACCCCAAATTTTGCTCTTTTAAAAAAGAATAATCCTTATTTCTGCAGAATTCTAGCACAGTAAACGTACCTACTAGAATATACTATATAAAAAGTCTCTATTTTTATTCCAGATTGGCTAAGATGGCTATAAGGATTTTCAGAATAACTGACAAAAAATCATAGTTTTCAATGCAAGAACTAAGACTGAAGCATGCCTTTGAGAAGTTAATCCTAATGCTTCTTTCTAAACTTCATAGCTGTTATTAGTGTGCAATGGTTTGCTGAATTCCACCTCCTCCCAGCAAGTACATCATCAAGTCCTGCAAGACTGAATGTGTTAAGAGGTCCTGCCTCTGGAAGAAAGAATTGGAAGGCTTTAGAAGGAGTGACATAGGGGAAGAAAAACAGCCCCAAAATCAGAAACATCACTGAAAATCCCATTTTTTAACCATCAGAATTCTGACTGGGTAAAAGAAAAAAATATATAATACATATGCACATTCTATATGCAGATACTATCTCTGCTTTGGGACTGATTAAACAGGTAACAGACCAATTACCATCAGCAAATGTATTTAAATATTTTTCCAAAGTTTCAAAATTCACTCATAATCTCATTGTAAATGTAGCCAGTCTGCCATTTTGCAAACAGCATTCTAAGGACAATTTCTCAGTTAAATACGTAATAAAATAATTTACAAGATACCAAACTACATATTAAATGATGCTACACTGTGCATGAGATTATATTTTCCTCAGCTAGGACAGAGTAAGGTTAATGAGAACAGTCCTCTCTTCAGCCACCATACTGCTACAACCAAAGCACAACACATTTCTGCAAGCCAGGAGAACACTCACCCTTTTCTTTAGTCTCTCTCGCTCTTTCAGAGAAAGTGTGTCAGCTTTTGCAATCACTGGTACAATATTTACTTTGTTGTGTATGGCCTTCATAAACTCAACATCCAGAGGCTTAAGGCTAAAATTAAAACATGGAGAAATTTTATTTATTTTTTACTGTAAATTACCAATTTATTTTCACTCCAGCATAAATATCTCTCTTTACACAGAGAGAAAGAACACAGCCAATTAATGTCAGCAGTTATAGCACTTGCTTAAGTACTGGCAACCCGATTCTGAAAATTTAAGTCAACAGGCACAAACCAACTCTCTAAAATAAAATAATGAAAAAAAAAAAAAAGACAGAGAAACACCTACCCATGACCAAATGGTGAAATGAAATAGAAACAGCAATGAACTCGATTATCTATGATATGCCTTCTGTTCAATCCACTCTCATCATGCAGGTATCGCTCAAACTGCTCATCAATGTATGAGATTATGGTCTTAAAACTGTAAAACAAACATGGATTTGAGAAATCACCAAATGGTCCACAACTTTAGGACCCTTTCAAAGGTAATATTAAACCACTAAGATACCCTGCTGATGAACCAATCTTCTGATGGACAAAAATTCATTTACTGATTCTATAGAACAGGGAAAATAGAAGAGCATGTATCTCAAAATTTTATTTGAATTCTAGAATAAAAAGCTACTATGCATATTAGATATATATATAGTAAGATAAAATATATATAACCCAACCTCAGTTCTACAACAAATTTCTCTTGGGTTAGTGTTTATATCTTGATCAACATTAACCACACATTTTCAAGATATTTTAAGGTTCTTGTTCCAAACTGATTTAAAATCATAAATGGTTGGTGGTGGAAGGGACCTTTAAAGATCACCTAGTTCCAAGCTACTGTCATGGGCAGGGACACCTTCCATTAGTGCAGGGTGCTGTAAACCTTGTCCAACCTGGCCTTGAACACTTCCAGGGATGGGACAGTCACAGCTACTCTGGGCAACCTGTGCCAGTGTCTTAACACCATCACTGTAAAAAGGTCTCTGCTACATCCAACCTAAATACACTGTCAGTTTCAAACCATTGCCCCTTGCTCTGCTACTACAGGCCCTGTTATTAAGTCTCTCTCCATGTTTCCTGTGAGACACTTGGATAAATTTCAAGGTGTCAGTAAGGTCTCCCTGCAGTCTTCTCTTCTCCAGATGGAGCTCAAACTCTCCCAGCCTCTCTTTACTGCTGTTCTAGCCCTTGAATCATTTTCGTGGTCCTCCTCTGCACCTGCTCCAGTAGGTCCATGTCTGTCTTGTGCTAGAGCCCCAGAGCTGGGTGCAAGTCTCACAGGAGCACAGTAGTGGGGCAGAACTCCCTCCCTCAACCTGCTGGCCACACTGCTTTTGATGCAGCCCAGGATATTAATGGCTCTCAGGGACTGCCTGCTTATATCCAACTTTCTGTCCACTAGTGTCCTGGTTCTGGCCCAGATCAGCAGGAGGGGGCAACTCCAGAGAGGAGCAACTTATTGCAGTGTGCTGAGCCCTAGCTTTTATTTACTGGACACTGCTTGTCACTAGAGAGCACCCTCAGGGGAGAAGGAGGAAAGCAGAGCAACAGGCACTGTGGCCTTTCCAGCTGCAGCTGAACCACTGCAACAACCTGTGCCACGAACAGTTGCCCCTACACAGAAGAAGAAATCCAAGACCAAATCAGTTTGCTCAGTGAAGGATGAAGAGGAAGCAGGGCCCTCACAGCAGGAGGAAGAGACAGGGCCAGAGATAATCACCTGACTGCTATCCCTAGTGAGCTGCGAGATACATGAAAACATTTCAGCCGCCATCTGGGGGAGCCCCTGGCAACCCGGCTGCACCGGTACTGGGATACCACGGCCCACGCTATGGAACCAGATGGTAGGGGAGCCAAGCAACTGGGATCCCTGGCCTGGGATGTGGGCATTGACAAGGGGATTGGGAAGAGGACAGAAACTCTCAGCTCTGGTGGCGACTCCTGTCAAGCGTGAGGGAAAGGTATTCTCTCAAGGATGATCTAATAATGTGACTAGGCAGGTGGAAGGCCATGGAGGAAGGTATCCAGTACCTGAGAGAATTAACTGTGCTGGAGGCAATCTATAGGGGTCCAAATAATGATCAGTGCCCTGTGGATCCAGATGAGGTCCACTGTACACAATCCACATGGCAGAAGTTTGTACGGAGCACGCCATTGTTGTATGCCAACTCATTTGTGTTGTTGTCAATGAAAGGAGAACAAACAGTGCTTCAAGTGACCTAACTCTGGCAGTAATATCATCTTTTTCCTTCCCTACCAACCTGCACCTCAGCTGCGGAAAGACTGTCCAAGATTAAGAGTAGATTTGAAGAACTCGAGCAAACTAGAGAGGAAATGTTCCATACCCCACCAGTATGGGCCAGAGCCTCTGCTACTGGGAGCAAACACTGCCCTCCTCAAGAGGCACGATATACACCAAGATGTAACCTGTGGTTTTACCCACATGACCACAGAGAGGACATGAGGAAGTGGGATGGAAAACCCACCACTGCCTCAGCAGCATGGGTGCAGGAGTTGAGAGGAAGTACAACCACCACAGGAAATTCTTCAAGGATAAACACAGCTCCAGTTTCCAGTGGGCATGTCCTCAGACAGAATAGAAGGGCTGATGTTACTTCTGATCCTCTTGGATGGGACCTACCATGAGGGGACTTCCAGGTCATATTTACAAGAAGCTAGCAATGAGTACCACAACCAGAACCAGCCTCCAGCCAGGTGGAGGAAAGAGACAATCCCTATTAGGCTGTGTTGATCCAATGGCTTGGCAGAGCAGAACAAGTGTACCCTGATGCCATCGAGATACAAAGGGGAAGAATTTATTTCTGCAAAGACAGGGAATCCCAACAGCTGATTGCACTGGAAGCTGAAGTACATCTGGAACTGACTGCCTCAGGGTGGAAGTACAGCCTACCATTTGCCATGGACTGATCCAGACTGCACTGAAAAAGTGCAAGGCTTCAGAACACTTGCAATACATTGATTACATCACTGTGTGGAAAAACATGGCAAATGAAGTTGTTGAAAAGGGGGAGAAGATAATCCAGCTCTTCCTGAAGGTTGGTTTTGCCATAAAACAAAGTAAGGTCAAGGTACCTGTCCAGGAAGTCCAGTTTTTAGGAGTAAAATGGCAAGATAGGCATCATCAGACTCCAACAGATGTGGTCAACGAAACAGCAGCTCTGTCCCCAGTGACCAGCAAGAAGGAAGCTCAGGCTTTCCCAGGTGCTGTGGGTTTTTGTAAGCAGCATACCCAGAGTACAGTCAGACTGTAAGGCCTCTCTATCATGTGACCCAGAAGAAGAATGATTTCAAGTGGGGCCCTGAACAACAACAAGCTTTTGACCAAATTAAACAGGAGATTGTTCATGCAGTAGCCCTTGGGCTCACCAGGACAGGACATGTGGTCTTGAACCAGAATTTCACTTTATTGGGAAGCACTTAATTTCCAAAGTTCTGGGGAAAGCCAGAGGTCACCTTGAGGTTCACGGGCTTGAGAGATGTGGGAAAAGGGATTACCATTGAAAACCGATTGCCATTGATCTCAAGATTACTTCTCAGTATTTACTATAATGTAAATTTGTAAAAAAAAAACCAACCAAACAACCAAACAATCAAAATCTAAGATGGTGAAAAGCACTAAAAAATTAGGCACAGAATCTGAGAATGCTCAAGTGAATGTAGACAAGATCTAAGGGTGGATTTTTGCTTGCACTGAAGAGTAGGTGATTTACTTTCTTAAAGTATAAGTGAAGTGTGACCTTGACTCTCAATAAAAGCTCTTTCAAGCAAAATGAAAGTTAACAAAGAAAAAAAAAAAGTGCCACAAAATTTATTTCAAGTTGTGTCGAAGCCACTGATGCCTCTTTACATGTATCAGAATTAATTCATAACACTGAAATTAAGCTTCCTCAAAATAAGAAAATGAAAAATCCCACCTCAAATTCAGCATTTCACAGACACACACCACACTTCCACTCCCCAGGACAGATAAGAAATCTATGTCAGTCTCCATAGATAGATCAAGATACATTCTCTGTGCACGTACCAGTCCCGACAATTGATAGCATCCCCATATCCTGGTGTATCTACAACCGTCAGCCGCAGTTTCACACCCCTCTCTTCAATTTCAACTGTTGAGGCTTCAATCTGCACAGTGCGTTCAATCTTATCTGAAAGACAACAAACTCCATCTTTCAGAATCAAATTTGTAAGACCGTGTCATTTTGAGATAAGCTCCAAAGATTAATTGGCAGATAAAACCACATAAATATTATTCTATCGATTACATTTTAAGGCCTGATAACAAAAGGACTCAGTACATAAATTCTTTAGATGTTATTAGAGGACTATATGAGATTTTAAACTTTTCTTAAAAATAATGTAGAAATTAAAGCAAAAGGGACTGAGACAAAACCATAGCTAATTGGAGAACAATACAAAATTATACCTAATGGATTTTTTTCCTAAGGCTGGAAGTTATATGTAATCATCAGCTAACATGATAAAACCCTTAAAGCAAGTCACTCAACAGGTAGCAAAAAGGGAAAAATTGCATCTTTTATTTTATTACGATATCCTCTTTTGTTGGATTATTGCATGCCTTGATTAACAGAATAAAAATAGGACAAGGGAATGAAGAAGAACAGGAAGTGAAGCCCACATTCACTAAATATCCATCCAAAGCAAAGGAATTAAGGTGCAAGCAGGTATAAACAATTCATATGTTTACAATTGCAACAAATTAAAAACTAAATAAATTCTCTGATTGTTTTAGTTGATTGTTTCTCTTACTGTGGCACAATGACTATTTTTAAGCAAAAGAAGGGATCAAATTTCTAGATGCTAATACAAATACACCCAAGGACTAAATAACAAAGACTCGATAGACATCCCAGTTGCAGAGGAAAATGGTTTTATCAAACAGCTCAAGTGTCAGGAAATACATTAGAAACTCTTACAGCTAGAAATCACTGCTGGCTGTTACCAAAACTCAAAGATAAAAGCACTCAACTCCAAAAATCATTGAGCAAAGATGTATTTACCAGCAGCTCCTGGGATTATCCTTTCTGGGTAGAGATCTGTCAAGAAGAGGCTGTTTATTAATGTAGATTTCCCCAATCCAGATTCACCTGTGATTCAATATAAAGATAAATTCAACATATTTACATAAATAATTTCAACAGTATCTGGACAGTATTATCTGACTATACATTTTTTCGTATTTCTTTCAAATTAAAAATTTACAATTTATAATTTTGTATTAACAAAGTTTGCACAAAAGGGTTGAATAACAATTTTTACATCTTGGCTTTATAATGCACTTTCCCAGAGCTTTCACTGATGATTTGTAATTAATTCTGCTAGTCAAGCAGAGTTGGGATCCATTTAGACCTAAGATTTCCCATTTCATGTCTCCTGATTTTTTAAGACATGCTTTTCTTTTATCACTCCAGAATGTGAAATATCATACCCAGTGAGAAGCTATATCCTCTCAAGGCTACATCATCCATTTAAACAATGAAAAATGCATTAATGAACTTCTGCACAGCCAGGCATCATAAAGTGGGATTTATTTCTGCTTTTTATGCCAATATGGCAAACAAGAACTAAAAGCAAGAGGAATATGGCCATTGAGTAATTTTTTTTATACTGATGAACTTGGGGATTCCCAATTTGTACTGTAAATATATTTTTGTTCTAGAGATAATGACAGCCATGAGGAAAGTTCAGAGGACAACAAACTAGTTAAAGATCAAGATTTTAATCAGAAAAAATGTTCATAGCATAAGAAAGAGCAGCAACTTGTAATGCTCAGTACTTGAATTCACTGAGGAGATCTTTTTCTAGAATTTTAGTTCTATTTCAGGTGTTGATAGAATTAAACTTAAAAATTAGATGTTAAAAAATGATGGGCCACAGAATCCCTGAGTAACACAGACTATTCTACAATATGAATCTGACAAAAATATCTGAACAAAAGAAAAAAAAGATGAAAATTGTTTTTAAATAAAGATTTGAGTAGGGGCTGCCAGTTTTTAATGCCTTATAGAATGCAGCTTTCAAGGTCAGATTGTGCCAGTGCAGCCTTCACCAGTGAAGGTGACACGCACCCAGAGTAACTCAACAGTCACATGGAGTCATTTTGGCAAAACCAAAAAAAGTATGATTTCATCCAGTGCCACATTCCATAGTTCCAGTATGGGTAAATATTACACATAAACAAAATCAGTTTTCATAGTCACCGGCGACAATGATACTGGCTACAGTAGTTTAGTGACTCTTAACTGAAATAACTATTTAGATGAAGTCATAGCTAAATAATGAGAATGAACATAAAATTGTTAATAAATACAAGTGATTGGGATTTCTTTGGGAGCAACACAGCCAAGCAGCCAAATTCTTATAAACTCCAGCTCATATTTTCAGATACCACAGTAAACAATAGCAGGAAAAAAAAACATAACCAAAAGCAAGGTGAAAAAACAACATCATTGATTAGGATTCTGTCAGCACAGGCAGCTTTTAAAGTATTACCCTGCTCACAAATGAAGGATGGCAACTTAATGAAGAATGATAGTTTGAAACAGGCACTGTGACACAGTCCACAAGGGAACATACTTAAACTCCATGCATATTTGAAGAGAAAGAATTCACATTCCAAACTGTTGAAATAATCAAAAATTTAAAGCATGGTTTATTTTATCTTACATCAGCTGCCTGCCTCTGCTAGTGTATCTTAAAATACCATTCCAAACTTTCAATGGAATTATTTTTTTCCGAGTTCTCTTCCTGTAGTTTTCATTTGTCCCTTAAAACAGTGGCAGGCAACAACCGCAAAGTTCCACTTTACTCCAACATGGGTGGATTAAACCCCTTTCTGTTACTCTTACACCATGTCATTTCCCCTCTCTATTCTATTTCTATTTTACAAGAGGCTAGAAACAACTGTTGGTCTACATAATTTTGCACTGCTTTCTTCCAGAACTGTTTTACATGGCACTGTTTGCAATTAGAATTCAAAGAGGTCTGAAAGTTAAGTTTAGCTACAGCAGAGAAAGCCCATCTCTTCTTTCTCCAAACTATTCCCACTTTTAGGATCACTGAACAGTAAATTCTGAAGAGTTACAGTAGATAGCATAATTTAAAGCAGCTACTTATAGTTTGGCTTGACTCTTAGATTTTATAAGATATCCTTTATGGTATCATCCAAATCAAGTCTAATGAAAGATACAGTAAACAACTACAATAAAATTCTAGGAAGACAAACATAAGGGCAAACTCTGTACAACACTGAAGAACAAAACTCAGAAGCAGGACAAAAGCAGTGCTAGGGCTGTCATTTGGCAAAACTAATGAAAGGTTTGAGGATAGACTCTCTCTGTAACTACTAAAATCAAAAACAATTAAGAAGTTAAACACCTCCTATCATGTACTGTGTGTCACCTCTCCTGCTCGTTCCCACTGTGATCTCTCTTGGGCAAATCTAACACACAAATGGGATTTATTTCTTGTGGTGCCAGGTAATAAGAGCCTAATTCTATCAGGGTACTTCTTGTGAAAGCAAGAATTACAGAGTTCAAACACCAAAACTCACAAGTTATGGCTCACAAACAGAGAAACAGAGAAGACACCCAAGCCTGATTTGGGAGTCTACTTAACCTTCAAGAATATCAACCGATTTCTCAAAGGATCAAGGTATTTCTTCTGCAGACACTAGATTTTTCTTTCCATTCCAGATACCAACACAGATTCCCAATGAATTATCAAATAGAACAACACTTTAGATTACAACTGCTAACATAAAATCATGATCAATGTAAAAAGTAACAGCTCACACCAAAAACAACAGGTCCAATTCTCAGTCTTTGTCACTCTTTCACGAGAGTATTTGGAAGGGTTGAAAAGACTAGAGTTCAGATTGTTTTGAACTACAGAAGCATAAACAACATCTTAAATAGAATGGTCTCCTTAATCCTAGTCTCTTAATCAAAATATGCAAGTGAACCAAGATTGTATTCAAATGCAAAACCAGTTTAAAACTACATTTTAAATGGAATGCTGGAATACTGTAAGGGGAGAAGGAAGGAAGAAATGATTGATGGAGAGCACAATAAAATTTCTTCACCCACAAACTTATTAATGTATTCAAGCATGGTTTGTAATGTGGTAAACAACTGCTGCAAGAATCAATAAAATAGGAAAGAAAGCTAAATGCTACAGTACAGGAAAGTTTCTGATGCCAGCTGGAGCCTTACAATAGTGGAAGTAACATTCATTTTAACATCAAATTCCCTGTGAACAAGCACTAATTGTGAGAAAAACTATAAAACGTTTCCTTACCAACCACCATAAGAGTAAATTCAAACCCCTTTTTCACAGACTTTCGGTGAACCTGATTGGGAAGGTTTGCGAATCCAACATAGCCAGGAGTTTCTGGATTGGTAAATTGAGCAGGCTGTTGCTAAAAATGAAATTAAAAAAAATAAAATAAGACAGTAATAAACAACCACTCAAGACTTACTAGTTTGTAGAACTGCTTTCCTCACTTATCTCAAAAAGTTTGAAGCTACGTGACATACAGAGAGGAAACTACTCAGAGGTTCCTACTACTCGACAGTTTCACAAAGAAGTGCAAAACAACTACATTGACCCAGAGCTTAAAAAACTTCACTTGTTCAGC
Organism: Coloeus monedula; assembly: GCF_965178545.1. Classification (NCBI taxonomy): domain Eukaryota; kingdom Metazoa; phylum Chordata; class Aves; order Passeriformes; family Corvidae; genus Coloeus; species Coloeus monedula. Next base: position 3,213,672 of record NC_138790.1, read on the forward strand.
TCTCCAGCCAAGATCACCTCAAGTAAAACAGATAAAACAGAAACAAAATCCCAAATAATTACTTATTGAAGTATGACAAAGTATGAAGTGTGGTCACTAATCACACACTTTTTGAACAGTCTTCACACACAGTTAAAATGAAACAGTTTTCTGTGGACTTGAATAAAAAGTTGACCATTTCTGATCCGTTTTTAGCACATCCAAAGGAAAACCCTGAGCAACTTGTGAAGTGACAGCCATCTGCTGGAAGTGCTCTTCAGAGAGCTCTCTTAAAGTGTGGGCAAGGGGAATTTACACAGGAGCGTTTTGAATGCTCACTGCTACAGATATGGCAGAGAAATCTTTACATCTCTTATTTCCTTCCTCAAACACATTACTCAAGCACCCTTTATCATTCATTTCACCCTAATAAGCCAAGATGGATATTTTACCTATCATATCAACTGCTGGGGGCCAAGAATTAGATGAATCCCAGCATGACAATAGTATTTTCGGTTACAATATTTTAAATGAAGGATTTTATTGGAAAACCAGTTGATTCTATTAGCAAAGAAAGAAATTATACCTAAACCATCATTTTCTTAAACGAGTCCTGCTCAAAACAAAGTTGAAGAAAGGAAGTTTCAACGAAGATGCACCAGGGAGTTTGCATACAACTCTGACTAAAATCCTTCCAAGAGTATTAGTTAACTGCAGAGATTTATACTTGCATGAAACTACTTTAATATATGTTTTACATCACTCATCTTTCAATATCATGTCTCCTATAGACAGTAAATTTAGAATACCTTTCATCATCAAACAGATGCAAGTTGCACAATTTGTCATTGAAGATTAGTATTTAAAAACAAAAAATAGGTTTCACATTGTTACATTGGAAGACAGAAATATTATTCTTACCTTGGACATTTTTAGGGAAGGGCAGGAAAAAATCTGAAAAAATAATAATGTTTTTCAGCTTCTTAAAAATTGTATGAGAGAAAAACTCACGCACAAACCAATGTAATATCCACTGTTGCACACTAAATTGAAAAAGGAGCATCCCTGACTGGATGTCCAGATTCTGAAACAGTGTCCACTTCTTCACAGAGCACAAGCATTTGACTCTTCTGTACTAACAAGAGGCAGAATTTTCAGCTACCATTGCTCCTATAAACACAGTCAGACAATAAATTCAAGCAACATGAATGTGGGGTGCTGAAGGCATCAGGTGAGTGACAAACTGTTCTGAAGCCTTGAAAGTCCACATCCTTTCCGGAAACTAACCAAACCAAACACTCTGCTAAAAGACACCTTGCTCTTTACAGGAAACAGTTTCTTCAAAGCTAAAAAAACCCCCAAACTCAGTTAATTATTTTTCTTTTCAATCCTCTTTCTCTTCAGCATTTTCCATCATGCTCAAGTGTTTTGTAAAGAGCTAACAGCTTCAAAATGAAACTTTTTCTCCTCCTCTTTTATCTAGATGCTTAAAACTCAGTCATTCTACCTTCTGTCACCAATATAAAATTTTCACGTGTAGCTGCATGTGAAATATAAATCATGCCAGGGACACACACACAAAAAAAGTAAAGATTTCTTATCTAACACTTCTATGCAAAAAGGTCTCTTAACAAAGACTCACCAACCACTAACTTGCATGATTTCAAGAGATCATGTGATTTACCGTGGCAAAATAAAAATGTCAGCATATGCTGTATCTGCAAGCGATGAGAGCTCAATTCCCCTTTCTAGTCCCTCCCCTGGCTTACCCTCTTACCACAGGGTATCTGTTCCCAATCCCAAAGCCCACACTCGCCTCTTATCAAGCTCACTCACACTTTAATTCTACGGATTTGAAATTAGCACTGATTCCTTTCCATCTTCCAAGCAGATTTTTGTCAGCAAGTTCAGCTTCGTGTGAAATTACACCAAACTGCTTCAGTCTGTTCCTCCCAGCAAAGAGACATCTTGGAATCAAAACAAACTGTCCAGTGTTAGATAGCAGAAGCCAAACTTTTTGTGTCAGGCACAAGGTAAAGTTGTTTCAATGTGTGGACGATTTCGAGGATTTTCTTCTCAAAGCTACCATATAGGTGTATATTTACACAATTGCAACCTCATTTGGGTTTGATGGGAGGTCCAGACTGAAGATGTTAAACATTGAAGCAATCTGGTGTCCCTTCTCATGAAGCCGAGGTTGCTAACAAAAATCCGGCACCCTGGTTACTCACGCAAAATAAAAACTGGATAACATGGTTCTCAAGGGAAATTTCAAGATAAAAATAAATTCTAGTATCTGCAACATCTGTGTTTCAGTCCATAAAACGATCTATGACCTGTGATGTATTCAACTAGTGAAGAGGTTATCCGTGAGCCTTTTATCATGTAAGACTGCTCTGATAGCAACTCTTCCTTCCAAGAGTGTTTCCTGCCAGTGATGTCATTGATTCCTGCTTAAGCATTCTCCATGAGAGGTTTTCAATGCCAAACAAAACTAGATCCTGCTGGAACACAGAGGAACATTCTTTTAATTTGTGAGACTTGTCTGTCACCCAACCATTTCTCAGAGGCAGGCTAAAAGCAGAGGAAAGTTTCTCACAGCTGCTAAGAAACGAAGCAGCGAGCAGAGTTATGCAGACGGCTACAGCTGCACTACATTTTAACAAACGGACCAAGCACAGGAATGTTTCACGAATGATCGTTCCCACAGCGTTCCCATCAGGTCTGAGCTCTCCGTCACAGGCAGGAGCACACCCGAACCCGAAGGCCAAGGCCCTGCTCGACCGCAGCCCGAGCCCAGGGGGTGGCTCGGGGGGCTTAGGGTTGAGGTCGGGGTTAGGGGCTTAGGGTTCGGGTGCCTCGAAGCAGCCCGGATTTTCCTCAGGAGCTGGTCGGTCACGTTCTTCACCCTCCGGTTTCAACAGCGCGGCTGGAGTTTTCTACGAGACCGTGTTCAGAAGCGACTGCCTTACACGCTGTGGGAGAGGCCCCGCTCCTCCGCGGCCCCCGCTCGAGGGTCCCACGGCGGCCCATACAACCACTAGGTCCCGCGCTGGGCGGTGCCTCACCGGGGACCCCGGTACCGCCCGCAGCGCCCATCGTCCCGCTCCCTCCTCACCAGCATCACCCAACCTCAACCAAACCCCTCAGGCTCGGGGCTTCGTCTGCGCGGCTGAAAAGGCGAAACCCTTCCCCAGCGCTCCTCCCCGCCGCCTCCCCTCATCCCCGCTCCCTTTGCCGCCGCGCAGAGGGACCCCGAGCTCCCCCGAGGCAGGGCAGGGCCCCTCACCTCAGCGCAGCCCAGTTCGCGCCTCCCTCAGCCGCCAGCTCCGAGCTCCGCTCCCGCGCGCGCACGGCCGGAGGAGGGGGCGGGGCCGCCCCGCCCCAGGCCCCGCCCCCGGGCCGCGCCGGGCTCCGCGCGCAGGCGCGCGCCCCATCCCCATAGCAACCCACTGGGACGGGGCGGGGCCGCCCGCATGCTGTAGGTCACGCACATCCCCTCTGCTGCACCAAGATGGCGGCCGGGCCGTCGGCCTCGTACCCAGCATAGGCTTCGCTGCGGGCCGACTAGAGGTAATGCCGGGCCCGGCGCGGGAGGGCGGGGGCGGGAGCGCCTCAGGTGAGCGGGGGGAAGGCGCGGGCCCGGCGCCGCGGCCGGGCGCGTTCCGTCGCCCGCAGCAAGATGGCGGCAGCGGCGAGAAGGGCAGCGGGCGGGATGTGCAGCGAGCGCCCGGCCCCGCTCTATGGTCGCGGCCGCTGCCATTGGCGCAGCGCGGGCCACGTGCCGCCGGCGCACCCCGCACCGGGCCGGGGCGCGGGGGCTGCCCCAGGGCCCCGCTCCGCCGCCCGAGGCCCCGCTCCGCCGCCAGCGCCGCCTTGGCGGCGGGGAGCGCTCCGGGGCCACCCAGGAGCAGATAAAAGCCATGAGTCATGTCCCGCTTCCTTCCCCTGCGGCGGATCGGCCGGGGCTGCGCCCTCGCCCCCGCTGAGGGGATGCGGCTGAGGAAGCTGGTCGCTTTCCCCCTTCCTTCGGCTGGTGGTGGGGCCCGCCCTGTGTCCCCGGACTGCTGCGGGCTCTCGAAGTGCCGTAGTCTCCATTCCCACTGTTCCTGGTCCCAAAAGCTGAGGCTGCGCCCTGGGCCGCGGTGGGGGAGGGTTTTGGCCTCACCTGTGGCACTGTAGGTAGTGTCAGCTGCCTCTGTGCATGATGTGTGAGGAAATTCAGCCTCTGCTGGCCTGCTCTCTATGTCTGCAGTGTGGTTTTATTTCGGGTTATTTATAGACCAGGATGATCCAGCAATCCTGCAGCCCTGAAGAGGGTTAAGCACAGGGCGCTGATGATTCTTGAGCTATAGCTGAAGTGACACATGATAAGTAGCACTTCCCATGATGGCTTTCCCCAAACGGTAGGAACAGTTTCCTGCCTGGCAAGAGTAATTTCTTCCACTGAAAGACAAGAAGCAAGAGAGGAGATTGTGCTGGGAATGTTGGTAATGTAGAGATCAGTTAACTTGTAAGATGAGATAAGGGCCTTGAATTCACTAAGTTTAGAATTTAAACATTCTCAGCTCCATATCTGGGAAGGGAAGATTGGTGACATTCAGTCCCAAGGAGTTGAAAAGAGTAATTTTTTTTCCCATCCTGTTGTGTAATGACAAAGAAAAATCTGCACACTCATATGTGCTGTGTTGCTTTATCACGTTTTCCGTTCAGTAAGGTAAGTGAAGAAGCTGCCTGGGAATTTAGTCTCCATTTTTCCTACTGCTTCTGTTCTGACAACTGTCTTCAGTTAAAAGACAACAGATAGTAGTATGGTTTGTGGGGTTTTTTTTTCAAACCTGGCTTGGAAGTGGTGTTTCATAGGTGGGCCGGATATCCCTCTCTCTGGTAAAAGAACATATCAGAGGTGAAGCAGGAAAAGAAGTGGTAACCTAATGATAAGCTGTGTGTCTGCTAAAGCTCTGTCTCTATCCCTTTGCCTGTTTAGATTTAAGCTGTTAGAAAAAACAGTCTTCCTACTTGTACATGGATTTTCATAAGGCATGGCCCAAATCATAGGCAGAGCCATCCACAACAAAAACACACAACCTTTTTCATAAAGGTCCACGGTATAATTTTACAGGGATCAGAATGACAGGCACTTTTAGGAAAAGCTCTCACTAGATAGGAAAGTAACAGTAACTGGCAGTATGTAACTGCAGGGTGACAGAGGCAGTGTAACCAGCCGGCCTGAGCTTTGCCACTGCTGCAAGGTACAGTAAGTCCAGATCATTCTCAAAGGACAGTTTTCCAAGTAGCTCCTAAGAAACAGTTAAAGACTGCTCCATGTTTGTTCTATGTAGATCATTCTGGTGTGTCCACAGCTGGTAGTTTGATACACACTTCTGTATCCTCCTGTGTTGCAAGTTAAGCTGATTTTTTTTGTTGGCTTCTTTTTTGCCTCTCCCGCACTTCTGCTTGACAGGGTGAAAAAATTGATATATCTTCTTATGATTTTGAAGGTTGTTATGGTCCCTACTTTTTTATTGGCCTCACTTACCTAGACTGGGATGGTGAGGGAGGAGGTTTCCCCTTGAACTGGAATTGGATCATAATGTTGCTATTTGTTGCACAGCATAGTGGTAACAATAGTAACTTGGTTTTGGTAGATTAAGAGCAGTTGTTCTTAGTCCTAGCTGGTCTTTTTCCATCTGACATTAAGCTACCTCTGAAGATAGTATGGTCTGTTAGAAAGCCCAAGTAACCTTGGGCTTTCCATAGCTGTTATCTGAGTGGGAGCCATCCCACACAAGGCAAACTGTGCAGTTTTCACCTTTTTGAAGAAAATTGCCATGTTTTACTGGTTACAGTATTTTGGGTGATACTGCCTTTTCCAAAGCATAGTATTCTTGTTGTATATAGAAGCTTGTTAAACTGGTACAAATGCACTTAGGATGGTGCTGCTGTGGAAATTTGGGTAATTCATCCAGTCACTACTGGTTGGATGGTCAGAGTAGTCAGCAGTGGCCCTGGGACCAGTCCAGAATGTTCAAACTGAATGCAGATGTGTGGTTAGAATCATAGGATCATTTAGGATGGAAAAGACCTCCAACACCATCAAGTCCAACCACTCACCCAGCACTGCTGTGTTCACCACTGACCCATTCCCCAGGTGCCGTGTCCATACAACTCAAATGCTTCCAGGGATGGTGACTGATGGGTAGCCTGTGCTGCTTCCCAATATCCAATCTAAACTTCCCCTATGAATGAAGGGTTCACTTACTGTAACTGGCAGCGTTTTGACAATTTGATTGGTGGATTTCTGTAGAGTATCAGATTTATGTGAAAATGTTTCTTTTTGAAAAAAAAGTCACTCAGCAATGGTTCAACTTTGTTTTGTATTTAAGAATTCTGCAGAAGGAAGTGCTCAGACCTGTGCTGTGCAGAGCTTATAAAATAAACTTTAGAGTGAAACAGCAAGACTGGCAAGTGTTCCCATGCGTGTTTTGAACCCTTATGGGAATGTTGTTACAGTCTTGACAAAGATACACAGAGTAGCGGTGGTTTCCCCATTCCTGGCAATATTTAAGGCCAGGTTGGATGGGACTTGGGGCAACATGGTCTAGTGGAAGGTTTCCCTGCCCGTGGCCGGGGGTGGAATTGGGTGATGGTTAAGGTGCCTTCCAACCCAAACCAGTCTGGGATTCTGTGCATCGTTGAAGAAGTTGCAACAGGGTTTTTAAAGCAGTCTGAGAAAGGCATGTTCATCCAAGAGGTAACAAGTCTAACTTGTCCAGGAGCACATTACTGAGAGGCCCAGAGCCTGTAGAATTTCTGCAACATGTGTCTTCGCAAGAATTAAGTAGGTGTTACTGTATTAAAATATGAAAACAGATAAAGAAGAGATAGGAAAATAAAACCCAGCTGCAGGATTAGGCCTCTGTTCCTCTTCCTGATTACCCTGCCTTTGAAAGCAGAATGCTGTTGTGTAGCTTGTTGGGCTTTGCTCATGTTTTTTTATTTTACTTATTGTTTTTTCTAGGCCTTTGGTCTAGAAGCTGTTCCTGCAGTCTGTGCTTCCAGGAGGCTGTGGTGTTGATAGTGGCCTGTGAGACTGCATCTGGAGTGGAAGGGAGGGCCCTGCTCAGTAGGGCCTCTTGGGGAAGGGATTGCAGAGGACTCAGTACACCTGGAGCTGTTCTCTGGCCTCCAGGTGTTTATGCTAGACTGGTCACTAAGTCAAGAATCTAGTATTGTTTCAAGAATCTAGGACTTGTTTCAAGAGCTCTTTCCATTTTAGAAATTCCTGGGTTTAGAAGAACAGTTTTGGGTTACTAGCTTATCCTGGATGTGGAATTACACCTGAGAGATTTGTATTTATATTTGTATTTATTTGTCCTTTAGCTTTAAAAGGAAGCAGATTTTTAGGACCTAAGCAGTCTTATTAAAATCTTGTGATTTGCATTCCCATCTTAAAGAGCAAGTCCTGAACGCCTAATAACTCTAGTAATCTTTTTCACATCTTCCTTCTGTGAACTCATGTTGCCCCTTAGCTCTCATGATATGACTTCAGTGGAAGGAAATCAGAAAGTCAGGTTGGAAAAAGATGTATCAATAAATGAGAATGAAAAGTTCCATCCAAACCAAGGGGAAAAACTGAGTTACTAGAGGATTTATCTGTTTAAGGTTTTAATTGCATCAAGGAGAAGTAGTCAGGCTGTAATTAGTGTTCTGAGTTTGATAAAAAAGGTATGTTAAAGCTGAAATACTTAATTTTTCCTTCATTTAGATGTTCTTTGGTGTTTCTACCTACACAAGCTCTGATATTTTCCCAGCAGTCTTGCAGAAGTCCAGGAATCATTTCTGGCAGCGACTATATAATACAGATACTTTTCTTTGATCCTGCTGGTAGACTTCACTTGTCTCTCATGACTGGTTCTGTGTTGTTGAATCTTGCATTTGGTAGATCTTTCAAGCCTCAAAGATACCTACTAATATTTTGCAAATTATTGCTAGATATATTAGCATGTAAGTAACTTAAGTACATTTAAGTACTCTTGTGGGTGCAGAGGGCTGACCTTGGCCACAGCTGCCTGGCCTGTGGGAGCTGGCTGTGTTGCTGAGGCAGCAAGGGAAGCATGTCACTCTTTTGTGAGGAGCAGGGGTTGGAGCAAGGAGTTATGTCCAGCTAGAGGCACAAAAGAGGCACTTGCATAGCAGTGGGCAGAAAAAAACAGGGAGAAACCTGAGAGAAAAGATGGACCACAAAAGGCTCATCTAGAGGAAGTCATAATGAGTTTAACTTCAGTGGAAAAACAGCACTAGAAGAAGGGAAGGGATTGGTTCAGTAGCTGCAAGACACAAAGAAATGGTGACTCACAGGAAAAGTTTTGCCTTTGAGAGGATTGAATAGCACAGTCATATTTATGCGACCTCCCTTAAATGATGTTATTTAATTTAATTGCAAAATAAAATGAGTTTACTTGTTGACGCAAAATGGAAGCAGTACCAGATTCTCTTACACTCCACAGCACAGTGTCTGGAACTGTTTTCCAGCAACAGTTTTTCTGTCTTTACTGAATATTTTTCAGTGATGAGAAAGAACCACTTGGGAGAAATTTGAGGATGGAACAGATAAATTTATTTAGCATTATTGGAAGAAAAGAGACACACCCATCCCTCCCCCCGGAAGAAAACAACAACATCAAAACAAACTCAAACATGAAAACAAGGAAACAAAGCAGAACCAAGAAAAAGAATTCTATAAGGAACTTGTTTATAAACGTATGTCAGTGTGATTCTGGTAAAAGTATCCGCACATATAACTTGTGTGTGTGCCCCGTCTTTTACCTGCATGAGAAATACCTGTGAAGGAGAATTTCTGGGAGTGCTCATATCATGACAATTGATACTTGTGTGCTGTAGCTATGAATTCAGCAACATCCCAGCAAACAACTGGATTTTAAGGAGGAAAGACTCGGAACCGTGTTGTGTTTTGACTGTTACAATCCTGTTTGGAGGAGGCAGGACCCAGCCTTCTCTCTGTGTTATTGAACTGATAGTTGCTTGTTGAGATCTCTGTCAAAGCCCATGAAGTGCTGTCTGACCCCAGGTCACAGGCCAGGTACATGTCAGGACTCTGGTTTTAAAGGAAGGTTACTGGTATCATATCTCACAGTAAATACCGTGAGGCAGGTATAGTTGACTGTCACAAAGGTAACCTCTGGCATATTTTTCATCAGGGATTGGATAGCTGGAATAATCTTCTTACACCCATCATTCAAATGTCAGGCTTGGTTCAGGGTATTGGCACATAGCATGGGCATCACTCCCCTGTCCCTTTTCCCCACCCCTGTTAGTTTTGGTTGACTGGTATTTCACAGGTTTTACAGTGAGTTGCTGAAAAATCTGCAAAGGCTTTTTTTCAGAGGAACACTGACTGCTTTGATGGCCAGTGCTTGATTCAGGTGGTACCACCTGCTTTAGCATCACTTGCTGGTTCTCTTCTGCTTTTTTGTAGTGTTGTGGTTTTGTCTATCCCTGCATTTCTGGCACTGGGAATTAAACTGGATATTTCACAAAGTAAACTGGATAGTTGCCAAAAATGAGTGACAAACAAAGCCTACGACAGGCTGTGTGACTGGAACAGGGACCTCGGGCAAGGGGTGGTTACATGGGTTGAGTTAGGAAAAAGGAAGAGACTAAGGGACAGGGTTAAGATTTCCCCACTGGCAGGGACAAAGGCAAAGCCAGAGAAAGCCACAGTGGAACAGGAGGCCAGGAGTGATTGAAGTGGACTGATTACTGCTCGCCCCAGATGTTGGGGGTCATTTTTATGTCTCCAGTGGGCACTGGAGATGGTGTGGACTGCCTGACTTCTGCCTTTCTGAAAGAGGAGAGCACGGTTCTGCTGTTTGTACACCAGGCCCCAGCTGTTTCCATTGCTCAGGAGAAAGTAAGTTGGCTGTTATCGCTGTGCCAGTGATAAAGCTGAATGTAAACCTGTGCTGGAGCAATTGAAAGGGAAGCTGAAAAGAACAATTCTCAGAGCAGGCAGGGTGAGAGTGGGAATGGGAATATATTATGGTTGACCTGTTAGTGCACATGCCTTTGTTTTCAAAGTGAATGCTTCAGCAGTTGGTGCAGCCTGCTGGGATTTAGGTGTTTGGTCTTACAAGGACCCTTGGAATGTCTGGAGAATAGCAAGTTGTGGGTATGACTATTGCTTAAAAGTAGAGCTAGTTAAGCATTGAGGAAGCTTAAAAGTCAAGTTTTACACCTGCTCTTATAAGCAGTTTCATGAAATTAAAATACTGAGTTGATGGCTCTGTTGCTTGCAGCATGGTTATGGGTAAAATGAGAGCAAGCAGTGAGTATTTACAGAAGAAGTTCTTGCAAATTTAGGAAATGTTAACCCCTCTATTTTATTTGAAAACTCATCTTGCTCAGGACACCGTTCTATTAATCCAAAAGACAATAACTGAGTGGGTGGAGGACTGAGCAGCATGAGGTATCAAAACAAAAAAATTGTACCCGAAATGGTTCATGTCCTGTTCCAGTTCAGCCTAAAGATGAGCAGAGTAGAACTGGGAATGATTCAGTTATGAAAAGGGGTTTTAAGCGTAAAATAATATTATTTGTAACAATTAGGGGGAATAGTTTTACTCTGAGTTCTCACTATCTCTCTTTCTCTTCTTTCATAGCAGGCTTAGAGTGGCCTTGCAAATTTGGAAGGGAAGACTGTCTGGGTTTTTCACTGTCAGTTTAGATCACCGTGATGTAATTCTGTCTAACACATGAAGAGCCTTTTGCTTGGCCTAGTAGAGATTAGGAATTAGTGCTTGTCTGTGGATATGCTGAGCCCCTGTTGCATGTGCTATGAATAGGACAAAGGAAAGGCAGTGCTTAAATAGTGAGGGTCCGAGCATTGCTTTTCCAAAGTAGCAGTTGGAATCAGATATTTACTTTAATGCTTTCTCAGAGGAATTGTTGCCAAACTGAAGGTGGGTTTTTTCAATATTAAATAGTTCTGTCCTGCTCCAAACAAAGCACTAGCCTCCCTGCAAGTTTCAGGCTTTTATTCTTTCAAGTGTTTTGTTTGTCACAATAACTCTGACTTTACTGGTTTGTAATTTCAAGCTGCTTATTGCAAATGAAAGACAGAAATAAAGAAAAATAAAATTTACAGAATAAGAGAGTCTTGTGAAGCCATGTGACTTGGGAAACTGGAATTCGGAGCAAAACATACCAGAGCGCATAGGAAGTTTATAAAAATGGAGCTCTGGCATTCTCTTGAGTCTTCGTTATCCAATAAACATTAGAAACTCAGGAATCCTTAAAATCTTTCAAGAAGCCTTTTACAAGTTTGCTGAGGTTTTTTTATATAATACATCAAATCAAAGTAGCTAAGCAAGATTAAAAAGAACTGTAACCTAAACAAAATGGACAAAACCAAATGTCTGTTTACATTTTTGCTTCAGTTGCAATTTTTCCGCTCCTCCCCTGAAAAGTGGCACTGGGGAGGTCTCAGTTTGCCACTGTTTGGTTGTTTTTTTTTTTTTCATTTTCTGTATATATTTATCTAATCAGCATGAAAAGAAGTTGTTGTTGTCATCTTTATAAACTGCTGTAAGCAAGTACTTAAATTCTGTCCTGCAAAACATCAGCCTAAGAGTACCTGGAGGAGGGTCTTGGTGAGTTTGGTGACAGGTTTGAGCTAAGGGACACAGCTGACTACATTTTCTAAGTATGTGACAGTTAATGTGGAAAAAGGTAAATTTAGGGCTTGCAAATCCCCTGCTTTTTTAAGCTAAGTGATGTATAGTGCATGAGAGCTGCTGGCAGCATTTCTTTAAAAAAATTGCCACGTGTTCATTTTATATTGCAGTGGCCAGTGGAGAGAGAGCAGGAGACACTGAAAGGTAAACAAAAGAACTTCAATGCAGTAGCCAAAGGAGAGAGAAGTGAAAGTTTCCATTTGAAGAACAGAAAGAAAATAGTGCATGCTTTCTTCTGCAGTATCTCCAAAATCCTCATTTCTTGGGTAACTGGGATATTAGCAGGCTTTGGGAAGTGCCTCTCCGTTCACTAATTGTGAAAGAGTTTCGTTCTTCTGCAGTGTAGAATGGCAAGCAGTGCTGCAGCACCGCTCTGAAAGCACCTGGGAGTGATAAGCACACAGTGTGGTGGTAATTTAAACTAAAAAGCAGGTTCAGATCAGCATAAAGAGCCAACATTGAAATTAAAGGTTCTAACTGCGAGTTAAAAACCTTTTTTCACTGTAAGGATAGTCAGGTATTGGAATAGGTTGCCCAGAAAGTTTGTGCAGTTCTGGAGGTTTTCAAGAGCTGAGTGAGGAAAGCCCTGAATGCCCTGGTCTGACCCTGCTTTGAGCAGGCCCCAGAGACTCAGACCTCCATGTGTTGCCAGATATTCTGAATTTCTGTTATTTCTGTGCAATATATTTGGAATCTTTTTTTTTCTGAACCATTTTTTTCATTCTTGAGTCAAAACAGTGTTTTGCTTTACTGTGAAACTGAAAAATACTGTATTTTACTTTATCCCTCATATTTATTCCTCATGAAAATGTTTATTGGGTCCCCAAGGCCAGGAACCTGAAATTTGCTTCTACTCCTTAAAAATTCTACTCCTTTGCAACTTCTTGAAAGCCAAGTTTATGTTAAATCAGGTCTTTCTCATGGTGTAAGCGGAAGGGCAGATGCAAACTGGTGTTCTGTGGCTTCCTTTTGCTTTGCTTTTGAATTGATTTTATTAAACTGTCCATTGATTTTTTTTTTTCTTCCTCATCTCTGAAAAGGCATTTGTTTTGTCATAGCACCTGACATCCAAGTATCACAGCATTCTGAACAACCTGAAATGAAATAACAAGTCCACAGAGAAAATCAAGATGCTGTGTGTGCCCAGCCAGGGCAACCAAGAGAATTTTGCTGGCCAGTTCACCAAATCTGCAGCAAATCTAAGAGCAGAGCTTGAGTCTCTTTATTTTTTTTTTTTTTCATTAAATCTCATTTTCTCACAGTGTCCCTGTATAAAACCAGCAGCTTTTCCTCCCTCTGCAGTCAGAAGGCCTGATGCTCCTTGTTCACACTAGAACTCTGTCCACACCAGGAAGCTGCTCCTGTTCTTCCTACCATTCTGCATGCCCCTTGTTATAGATCCCCTGTGACAGGCTAGGAAGGGCAGTGTACATATTCTTTGCTAGCTGATGGTTGCATAATTTTATTGTCAGAGTGCCCAGGAAATAAGTCTTTTAAAGACCCATATTGGCCTGAGAGCCCTGCTGAGGTTTGTCATTTTCCTTCAATATCTAGTCAGCTCTTCTGTTCCTGCGAGAGAATTGCCCTCAATAAACAATGTAGGTTACCAGGAGAAAGGCAGGTGGTGTTGCACCCACCTGGGACCCTGTATTTTATACCACCCAGATCCTGTGTGAGACAAACATACATAGTCGCTCATCTTCCTTCCACCACCCTCCCTTCTTCACTATCACTTCAATATCACTAAGTGGTTGGAGCTGGGATTAGTGTCTAGGCTTGGGTAGACTTTTCTCTTTCTGCCTTCAGTTCTCTAATTAGGTATTTGCAGTGGGCCTCTGAAGATGGAGGGGCTGCATTAAGTACAGCCAAGGGGCAGAATTTAGCCTATGGAATAATTTCTTCCTAGCCCTGGTGTGTGAATGCAGAAGATAGGTGTCTGATTTGCACGTCCCTGGAAGTTTTGTTCCTCATGGCAAATAAGTAAAAACTAGTCTCAAAGTCACAGAGACATAAGCAATGTGGACTCACATTCAGTCATTTTTTAATGATTAAACTTTTTTTATTGTCTTAGCAGAATGATCTATGTAATTTGACTCAGCTTCAATTTAATAGAGATTTTCTGTAGAAATGCAAATGTTCTGTTGGAAGATCCCCTGGTGAGCCACAGCGATAGCTGTAGAGCTGAGACACATATCCTGCTTTGGCTGAGAACCTCAGTACTCTCTGGCATACAAGTGCCCTGCATCCTGAATCCTCTTTTGCTTCCTTTTTCTAGTGTGATGCAAAGTATACCCCCAGCCTTTTTCTCTTAATGCCACTGGCAAGGGATGTGCTGAAATGGATGCTTTCAGGGGTAGCTCTTTTGTGGTGTTCTCTGACTTGAGTGTGTGGGATAAGCACCCAGAGTACAAAAAGGTGCTTATTTGTACAGTTTTAGAAATCTGGGGTTATATTTAACAGGAAATAAAATCACAGCACACACTCTTTGGAACATACTTGGGTTGCTTTCCAAATAAGGCTTTCGGTTTCTGGCAGGAAAAATAGGACTCTCTTATAACAACAGAAAATACAAATAGGCTAGAAGAAATGCTTTGCAAAATCCCAGCTCAGCTGAGGGTAGATGTGCCAGGAAAGACCAACCTTTTTGCTCCAGTCATTTAAGGTGCAGTTTCCTCTCCCTTCCCCAAGAGTCCTGGGGTGAAGCGATTATGGAAAGCTTCTTAACTCCTCAACCTTGCCTTCACATGGGTGAACACATGTTCCAAAAAAACAAGCCCCAAATCGGTTCAGTGTTAGTTTTATCTCTGTGCGTGTTTGATGTTTTTGCTGGTCCCATTTCTGTGTCCTCCCTCAGACTGGTGATATGAGCTGCCAGTCCGATAAGCCGTGGAAACTATGCACTGCCCAATCCTTTACCCTTTCTGCCACCCTTTGGTGTTCTCTTTGGGAGACTTCTTAATCAGTTGTTCTAACAAGTCATGAAATTGGGGTCTGCTGTAATGCTGCCAAAATATGGGTTGCTGGAGGGAGAGTGGTAGGTTAGTGTTTGTCAAGGGGTAGGGTACCTTCTTCTGTCTCCATTCCCCTCAGCTACCAATTTCTACACCTGGCTTATAGCAGAGCCATTTTACACACATCTCCATGACACATATATTTTTAATTTAATTTTTAGTGAGAGGTTGTCTTTGTGGGCAAGTAAGTAGACAGAGCAGGCCTGAAGCAATCCCTGCAGACCCCTCTCTGCCCATACTCCATAGCCTCATTGAAGAAAAGGTATGGGATGGGACACGGATGGTCTGGTGCTGGTGGGAGCAGGATGTGGAAATAAGCCTCCTGGCACTCTCTAAATGTGCTTTTGTCCTTGCACAGGACGCTTCTGCACTTACTGAATGTGGGAGGAAAGCTGAGCTCTTCCCCCCATACACACACCTCTTTCCCTGTGGATGATCTTCCTCTAAGGAGAACAGCCTGTGACAGGTTTCCTTCAGCAGAAATCATTATTTGAGGGTGGCACACAGTGAGGTGCTCGAGGCCTTCCAGTAGTTTCTGGGACTGGCAGGCTTCCCTCCCACCACTTGGAGCTGGAAATAAAGGAAGAGCAACAGGCAGAGGAAGATTGCCTCTTAAGCAGACCTGGAGAGGAAGCTGTGATAGAAGCCAGAAATCCATAATGACCTGGCAACCTGTGGCTGCAGCAACACTACATAGAGAGAGCAGGAGAGGGCCATGTGGTTATCCCAGAGGCACAAGGTGGCATGTCCCCACAGAGGGCCCCTGCTGAACCAGATAATGAGGTGGAGTTGAGGGAGAACGATGTTGGTGCCTTGGTAGGATGCTGTAGGCTGGAGGTTGCGATGCTTCTGTGGTTCCCTGGCACAAGGGATCGTGGTACTTACTCAAGTTAGAGTTAATTGGAAGTTAGGGTGTTGGAAGGAGCCTGCCTGCTTTGCACTGGGGAGATAAACACCAGGGAGCAAAAGCACCAGAAAAGCATCCTGCACCTTAAGCAAGGGTCTGAGTCCCAAATTACAACACCCTGCACTGCAGCTGCTGCCCAAAGTCTGGAGGTGCTGAGGTTTGCCCAGGTCCCTGGAGCTCTGCTCTTGCACATCAATGCCTTGGTAGGCACCAGCCTGCTTGTGTGCCTTACGGATGCTTGTGGCACCCACAGCCCAAGCGGTTTGTGGCAGAGCAGCTAGAGCCAGCTCCTGGAGCATATATGACGTGGCAGCAGTTTGTCAATGCCTTTCTGTGGAGAACCCCATGCTTGGAGCGGGATTCCTGCATCCCCAGACTTTCTGAGGAGAGGCTGGGGTGGGGGAGATAGATCACAGAGGTGCCTGGCCATGGTGTCAGTTCTTGATGATTGTTCTCCTCTGTTCAGGAGACTTCCTGCTTTCACCCACAAGTGTATCTTTATTTATAGTTCTAAATTGTTTGTGTCAAAAAATTCAAGTGTTTTGATGATGTCTTCCCAGCTATAAGATAAAAAGAGGAGAAATGGAGAAATATACTCTTGTTTAATAATAAGTAATAATTTTACTAAAGGCTAAATAGCATCCATGTTTCTATAAATACAGTGCACAAAATCTCTAAAATTTACTGCATGTAATCAAAAGCAGTTATCCCAAAGACCTCAAATTTTTGTGGTCAGAGCTCCACAGAGCAGCGTCTTTTGTTTTGTTTGCTAGGGCCTGGAAGTGCTCTCTCTCAAGGTGGGAATGAGAAAACCAGTCACTAAGTGTGTTAGGAATTATGAGAAAGATTAATGCTGTGTAGGAAAATGAGCTAACACAAAAATCAGTTCAAATCTGATGTATTTTTACAGTGATGAGACAGGGTTTTTTCCTTGGTTCCCTGAGAGCATAGAGCTAATAATTAAAAACATCTATATTGCACAAACTAATAAACATCCTCTATGCAGGAAAGGAGGGTATTGTGCTTGCTGGCTTGCCTTTTCCCCCCCTTCACTCTTCCCCATTTTCAAATTAGAGACTGGAATAAGAAGAGGGGCTTTTCTCTTTTTTTACTTTTCTGGGAGAGAGGGGGTGTGTTGTGGTTTTGGGGATTTTATGTTATTTTGTTCGTTTTTCTTTTTCTTTCCTACTTTTACCTTGCCCCTTCTGCCTGCCTGCAGCCTCACTTCAGGTAGCTGCTGCTCTGTCACAGTCTGTGCAGGAGGAGGCGGATCAAGGGGCCACCTGGGGCTGGGGCCTCGCTGTCCCTCTCCACTCGCGGCACCGGGCAGGAGCCCCAGGTGTTCGCTCTCTCCGGTGCCAGCTGTGGTTTTCAGGCTGATCAGAGCCCTCATGAGCCACTGCTCGCTAACCCTGCGTGAAACCGGGCTTGACCAAAGTGGGTAATCCTGAGCTCTGGGGCCGTCGCGGGGCTGGGTAAGGACCCGCGGGCGGTTGGGCTACAGCAGCCCCAGCCCCCTCTGCCGCTGGGGGGGATACGCAGGGAAGGTGGAAAGGGCCTGTACCGCGGCTATCAGCCGGGGAGCAGGCGGCGGCGCGGTCCCGAGGCGCGCAGAGCGGGCGGTAGCCACCCGCGACTCGCTTGCCTCGCCGTGCGCCCCGCGGGCCGGGCCGGCCGGCGGGAGCGAAGCCACCAGCAGAGCCGCAGGCTCCGGGGCCGCTCGGCCGCGGCGGGGCGTCCCCGGCGGCGCAGGGCACGCGTGGCGGGCCGGCCCCGCCGGGAAGGGGCATGTCCCGCTGACGTGTGGGCCGGGGATTGGCAGCAGCCCGGCCTATATATGCGGCGGGGCGGGCGCCGCGCCGTTCTCCCAGGAGCGCTCCGTTTCTCCAGAAGGGCGGGCGAGCGGGCACCGGCCGGAGTGAGTCACGGGGGACGGGGGGCGGCCCCTCCGCCGCGGCCGCGGCGCCGACGTGGAGGCTGGCGGGGCGGCCCGGCCCGAGGCGGCCTCGCATCCTCCCCAGGGCACCGACGTGTCGGCGCTGCCTGGAAACTCCGCACTAACTTCCCGCCGGCCGGGCCGGGCAGGGCAAAGTCCGGCGAGGGAGGGTATCCGGCGGCGGGAGGTGGGGAAAAGTCTGGCCCCGCGGCGCGGCCTCGGACGGTGGTGGTATGGCTGTGCCGGCCGGCAGCAACTGCCGCGTATCGCCGGCATATGGGGCCGGACCGATGGGGAGGCCGAGCCCCGCGGCTGCGTGGGGAGGGGGCGGCCCGGCCAGGCCGAGCGCGGCGTGGTTCCTGTCGTCGGTGGCAGACGGTTAGCGGCGCAGGCCGACGCGGTTCCACGCCGTTCCCGGCGGTCGTAGGGTTTGATTCCGATACGAGTTAAAGCAGCCGGCGGCGAGCGTTCGTCCAGTGTTGGTCAGCCCGCGGAGCACCGGCGGCGGGCAGCCCAGCCTGCCGCGGGGCCGAGCGCTCCGCTCCTGCTGTGGCTATAGAAGGACAAGCGCCCTGGCCCCGCTTCCTGGCCACCGTCGGCGGGGGGGAGGTGCCAGCGCCGGGCCCGGAGCTGGCCGTGCCCGCCACGCTACCGCCACCGGCAGCGTCCCGGTGGCCGCGGAACCGCGCTCGAGGCTGTCACTGGGCCCCGCGGGAGCGCCTGTTCCCCGCTCGCCTGATGCGGCCGCCCCGGCCTGCAACCCGCAGGGCCGCGGCGGGCTGGGGCTGCCCCGTGGCACTGGCCGCGCCCCGGCCCCGTTCCCGCACGGTCCTGGTGCGCTGGGCGCGCCCCCGCCGCCCCCTCCCGCTCGGCCCCGCGGGGGGCGCGGTGACAGCGGGGCCCGCCGGGCCCTTTAAGGGCGCCGCCCCGCCCCGCCGCCCCGCCCCCGGTGCCGCCAGTGCTGAGGTGGCGCTGGCGGCGCCGCCCGCCCGGCCGGGCCCGCGGGGCCTGGCGGCTCCCCCGCCCCTCTGCCGGGCACCGCGGGGCCAAGCGGAGGGGTGGCCCCGTGCCGCTGCCCCGGGGGTCACGGTGGCGGTGTGGGCCTGGGTAGGCTCCGGGCGCAGACAGCCCGGCGCGGAAGGCTCCCCCGGGCCGATGCCCCTCTCGGTGCGCGGCCGGGGAAGCCCTCTGCCAGCCCCGCTGAGAGGCACTATCTGTGCCTGCCCCGCCGGGCCGGCCAGCAGGACGCGGCCGGGTGCACGTCCTCGGTGGCGGGGCCGCCACAGGGCTCCTCCTGTCCGGGGCCAGACGTGGTGGCGGGGCCGGCGCTAGTGGAAGAGTAAACATGGGGGATGGGTCAGGGCTGCCCGCGGCCAGGGCTGCGGTCGTGTTGCACTCTATGGTGTACTAAGTCGGGAATCGCTACGAAGGGAGACTGCATTCTGCCACACAGCAGCTGTGTCAGCGTGATTCCCCCAAAACTGGGGGGCCTGGGCCTCCAATCTCTGAGGAAGCTCGTCGGGTTTCAGAAAGCAAGTATTTTCGTTTGTGTCCATTCATCAGCCAAGAGATTGCCCTGTCCTGCGTGAACGTTTGGCAGAGGACAGTGCCTACCACAACCAGCCCAGTCCTGTTGCTACGTGCGGTTCTTGCTACATGGGATTAAAAAAGTGATCATGTTTTTTTTAAATATACTTTTAAATAACGTGTAGCTGACATTTCCATCCACAAGAGCTGATTGTATTGGCAGTGTAACTCATGACTTTGCCTTTGTTTCTCTTCATACAGATGTTTCCCGTGTGATTAGCTCTGCCCCTTGCTGGAGGTTCTTTTTAGGATGATTTCATTCTCATTATTGAAGTGTGCTCTAGACTTCTGTAACTTCTTTTGGTGCACAAGGCCAGCACCACAAGCAGTGTATCAACCAGGCAGTTTGAAACCTGTTGACCCAGTCAGCTGCACACTGGCATGACGTAGCTGTAACCTTAGTTTCAAAACCTAAGTGTGAAGCCAAGGAGGTGTAAGATCCAAATGCAGTGCTTGAGCTGCTGGTTTTGACATTATGTTTAAAATACCATTCTAATGGTTGCCTCTGATTTTGGCCAGAGATTAATCCCTGAGGCTTACAATATACCAGATGCTTGGGATTGCTGGAGATGAGGAGTATTTGTTCTTAGCTTCTTGTATGGGTGACGAAGCAGAAATTCATATGGATAAACACTGCCCTTTGATTTCTCATTGAATGTCTGGCTGTTCTCTGAGGTGGAGGCAGCAAGGAAGATCTCTGCAGCTGGTGTGTACACAGTGAAACCAGCAGCTGTGCCTTGAGGTTGTGGCTTTCAAGTAGGCACTATATTGGGTGTTGTTCACTGATTTCTTATCCTTACCCTCCTCTAAGGAGCAGAACACATGCAAAATCAGCCAGGTGGTGTTTTCTGGAGAAATGAGAGTTATAAGCACATCTGTGCCATTAGCAAGGCAGAGCCAGAGCTTGACAGCTGTTTGTGATGCCTAGGATGCTTCTCCCTCCTGGCCTCGTTTGGAACTTGCCATGAGGTGGTGGCACCCTTGTTAGTGACCCAACAGGCTGGAGGAGCTGCCACGGAGCCTGCAGGCCTTGCCAAGATAGTCTGGAACAGGTGCCATGGCACTAACTTGCTTTCCTTGGATCTGCAGCAGCTTGAGCCATGCAGGCATGTGCCATGGACACATAACCACGTGTTACACTGTGGCATAACCCTGGACAGCAAGGAGATTTCTCCAAGAAAATAGGTTACTTAGAGTAAAAAAAATAGGTTCTCCAGGTTACTAGCCACCCTTTCTGTACAGCAGCAAATGCCTTGCAGAGATCTGCATTGCTGCAGCACCTGTACTTCAGCAGCATGACTGGCTGTCCTGGTACCTGCTGCCTCATTCCAGGATTAATTGCAACATTAGCTCTATTGCTCTGACAGCACAGTTTGTGCTGCCTTCTGCCTGTAAAAGGCGTGTTGAAGTAGGGGAAAAAAAAAGCCTTGGCTGAGGTGCAGATCAGGCCTGTATGACTCTTGCATCACTGCTCTCCCTGTTCTTCCCTCCTTCTGCCACCATCAGCTTCCCTTACTGCATCATAGCTCTACCATGATGTGAGACACCCCATCAGCAACGCTGTGTTTTTAGGAGTGGCACTGGTTTGGGGAGCTTTTTCTAGAACAATGAGAGGTCAGAGATGGCAACTGTCACTTTCCTGAGAAGCGATCAAGTTTGCTGTACAGAAGGTGGTCCAAGCAGCACTGCAGGGTGTGTGTGGGAGAGGGGCCCCTTGTCCCATGAGCAGGCAGAGGCACTGGATTTTAGGAGAATGCAAGCTCTGCTGAAGCACAGCTCTGGAGGACTCTGGGTGTGGATTTGGTACAACTGACAGAGTGTGTACTGTACTGGCTTTTACATTTTCACTTGTATTCCTAAATGCTTTTTTCAGTAAATCTGCAGATCCGGATTCAGGAGATGGAAAGTCCTTCCCAGCAGTGTCTTTCTCTTCCTGCTTCTGTCTTGTGTACATGTTTAAAATAGTCCATGTAAACCAGTGTGAATTTTCTTCTAGCTTTCAGATTTAGGCGTGGAGACAGAATTTCGTGCCTGGTGCATGATCTTATTGCAATAAAAACTGCAGAGCTGGGCTGCCCAACAGATGAGTGTCAAGAGCCCCGAGTGTGTGCCTTAGTTTGTGAGGATGTCTGTGTTGATTCACCCAAGCTCCACTGAACTACATTCCTAACTTGTGACTGATGGCAGTGTTGTTGGCAGGTTTTCAGATTGTTAGTCTCTTCTGACTAGAGAAGGTCTTGCTTGCAACCCTGAAATTTCATGTCTTGAACATCTGTTATTAATTTTTTGCCTGATACTGTATGGCTACTCTTGTAGCCAGTGTGATGAAAGAGTAACTACTCCAGACTTCCTGCTGTGAAGTTTGAGTAGATAGTGGCATTGCCTGCAGAGCTAGTAAAACACAACACGTGTCATGTATGGGGAGATGCAACTGGGTATGAGAGTGTTTTGGATAAGGTGCAACTTTGAAACATACAGGTTGAAAGTTACAGTAACAGGGGTGTCATGGTTTTCTGTTGTCTTGGACCTAATTTATTTATTTTAATTTCTTTTTTTCTATAAAGCAAAAGCTGGCAGGCTGACAAACAGGCAGCTTACAGGACGGACTCTCTGGCTACTGACCATTTAGCTGGTAAGTTCTTATTTTGGTAGAGCCAAACATCTTTCTGAGCTTGCTAGACAGAGTGGCTTTCTGAATATGTCCCTCAGTCAGGCACCTCAGTAAGTTTCTCAGGAAGAGGCAACTTTTCTTATCTCTTTTCTCTCCAGGGATAGACAATGGTCTTGGACTGACTATCCAGACGTTCACATACTCATTTAAAAATTGCCTGCCATTAATAATGAATAGATTAATTAGACCGTACTTCAGATTAATTAGAATACGCTTTAAAAATTTGTGGTGTCCCCCTTTCCAGTGACCTTCTTAGGTTACACATCCTCTGCCTTCTTAGGGAGGAGCTTAGGGAGGTTTTGGTGATGACTGTAGGGAGGAAATATCCATCCTGAGTTCCTGTCTGGTTCAACAAGGAAATTGGGCAGCTGATGGGCACTGTGGGTGCTTTTCAGGAGGATGACTGAAAGAGTGCTTAGTAACATACACTTTGTCTTCCTGGAGTGACTGTGTGCATCCTGGGTGGTGTTGGTGATAGTGTTGCTGCCTCCATCTCTTCCAGTGGCATACCCGGATTGTGTGTGGGTGGGAAGTCGACAATGAGCTCTGTGGCAGTTTTGACCCAGGAGAGCTTTGCTGAACACCGCAGCGGCCTGGCCCAGCAGCAAGTGAAAGGTGAGCAAACACAACTGAGTTCCTGTGATGTGCCTCTAGATCCAGACTGCACAGGCAAGATTCCTTGCTCTTGCACAAGCTCACTCCATGTGTCTGGTTCCCCAAAAGTATGCATTCTTCATTCCTAGATTAGCATTTTGCTGGACTCTAGCTTTGTATCTCCAGCAGCACAGTGATGATGCTGCACAGTGCAGGGCTGTGAGGAGACAGGCCTGAACACTTCAGAGAGTTCTGGCTAGCAGTGCTGTCTGCCCTAGGATGGGGCACATGCAAGAGTGGGGCACTGAGCTACACGAGAACCTCATGGATCAGTGTGCTGGGCTGTCATTTCCACCCTTTGCTCAGCCAGGTGCTGGGGGTGGTCACTAGCCCTGTGAACTGACCAGTGATGGGTTTTGGCATCTGTCCCCAGCTGCAAAGTGCCCCATTTGGTATGGCCCAGTGCACAACTGAGTTGAACATAATGTACAGGCCTACAAGCTTTGTCTAGACTTTGCCCTGACTATAGCCCTTCTCTCTGCCTTTTTCCTGGGCTTATATTTGTCTTGTCCCTTTCTGACCTGCACCCTTGCTCTGGTCCTTTCACTTCTTTCTGCTCAGCCTGTTTTCCCCTAATTGAACCCCTCTTGACAAAGTTGGCAATAAGGTGGTGTTTGCTGCCACCATTCACTTGCACGTTCACTCCCTGCACCCACTGTGCCAGCTCAGACAAGGCTGGTGGTTTGTGGCATTCACTGCAGTCTGTGCTATGCTGATGTCAGTCATGCTCCAGACTTGGCAGCCCCATAGGCATAGCTGTAATGGGATTAATAGCAGGGCACAAGCCATTTGCTCTCCCTTGTTAGTGGTGCCTAATTGCAATTGCACTGCCTGTGAACAGGGGCATTTCTGCAGCCAAAGTAGCTCATTTACCCTATTTGCTTTACTCTAGTTACAGCTTTAAACTCTGAAGAAGAGAATGATCCTCCAACCTACAAGGAAGCCTTCCCTCCACTCCCTGAGAAAGCACCATGTTTGGAAGCTGCCCAGGAACCTGCTGGTCCCTGGAGCAAAATTCGACCAATAAAGGCTTCTGTCATCACTCAGGTTGGTGGGAGTGGATGTCTTATGTCCTGTCTTTTCCCCGCTCCCAAAAGTACGTGAAGTGAAGCATTCCCTGAAGTGTGAAATCCTTGTTATGTCAGCTTCTTTGTTGTGTTTTACCCTGGTACTGCAGCTGAGAGCTAGGACTGCTCTGGAGGGGAGGGATGTGTTGGAAAACTGTCCAGAAAGAGCTCTGTATCCCTGTTCCACAAATAGCTGAAGCAGGCCTGAAGGGAGCATTGCAGAATTCCTGTAGTGAGTGCTAATCCCCCTTTAGGAAGACTCCTAGTGTGGGACAGACTGCGTGCTGCAGTGCTCCTGCACTTCCCTGGGCACAGCTGGTTGATGCAGTGCACAAACCTGGGAGGTCAGCTTGCCATTTAAGTCCTGTATGGGCATGAGAGAGAGAGGAACTGTCAGGCAAAAGCACACTGACAGCTTGTTGTGCCCTTTTATCTGTCTGTGGCTGAGCAGGTGTTTCATGTGCCGCTGGAGGAGAGGAAATACAAGGACATGAATCAGTTTGGAGAAGGCGAGCAGGCCAAGATCTGCCTTGACATCATGCAGAAGACAGGAGCTCACCTGGAGCTGTCTCTCGCGAAGGACCAGGGCCTTTCCATCATGGTCTCTGGCAAGCTGGAAGCAGTCATGAAGGCTCGGAAGGAAATTGTTGCTCGACTGCAGACTCAGGTGAGGGCAGCTAACTGTTTCTCACTTGATCCCTGCTCTTCCCCAAGACTCCCAAATGCTTTGAGACCCTTGGGTGTGTGTGCTTATAAGCCAAAGAGGTGTTATTAGATGACTAATTCAGCCTTGCCATCTGTTTTCAAAGCACACAATTGGCAATTTGGAATGGAAATGAGGCTTAAAATAGGGTTCAAAGCTAATTACAGGCCATGGTGTTGCATGAAGGGTGGAGTCTTCAATCTGTGACTTTGTGCTGAGGTGCTGGTGCTGGCAGGGTACAGGCCCCTCACAAAATTCATGGTGTGTGAGAATGGAATGGTGCTTTCTCTGAAGTCCTTCAGAGAAGAATATGGAGGGTTGGGAGAAAGAAAAGTAGAGAAGAGGGAGTTCTGCCAAATGCTGAAAGCTTCAGATCAGGGTTCTGGGTTGTGTAACTTGAGCCCCATTGGTAAGTAATTGCAGACTCCTTGTTTCAGTTGCTTCTCCTTTCAGTCCTCTGAATTTTGATTTCTTGCCTTCAGGTTCTTGAGTTCATTATCAAAATGGTAGTTCTTGTTAAGATATATCACAGCTAGGTGTCATGGTGTGTTTTAAAGTGTAATGTCCAAGGTAGTTAATGCAATAGGTAGGTAATACCGTATCTGCTCAGTGCTGTTCAGCCTGTGTGTCATACCCTGCCAGAGGGAAGAAAACGGACAAACCCTACATAATGTGCATCTTAAGAAATAGTTTAGGTTGTACTACCACAGATCCATACCCCACTGTCCTCAAATATCCCTCCTAATTGGTCCCAGGTCTGAAAGGTGTGTCTTGTGTTGCAACTTCTCTTAGGCTTGGCTGGCCTAATGTGGGCAGAAAGCTAAAGAGTCACACCAAGTGATCTGGCTTTGATTTGATTTATTTCTTTTTCTATTGTAGGTTGAATTGTAAGTGTCTAGTTAGTTAGTAGTTACATATTCACAGGGATCAAGAGCATAGTAGCAATCCTAAACTATCAGTAAGGTCAGTAAAAACTCATTGAGAAGGGAAGAAGTCAGGAATACCTGTTACAAACCAGCCCTTTAATGCTAGATTGAGAGAAGCTCTGAGAACCCCTCTTTTTCAAGAGGAGCCATCTAGAAGCAGTCCCTGAAGCAGCGTGTGCTGCATTGAAGACACCTTAGCACCCAGAAGTGGTAAGCATATTTGAGCTCTCTGCCTGCTGGAGTAAGTTTCTGGTGTTGAATTTCGGTTTCCTAGGAGTCAGACTATGTCTTCTTCTCTGTAGCCTTGGCAGCAGATATCAGAGTTCAGATAAACTCTCCCCCAGAGCTGTCATCCCAGTTGCTCTCTGGTGCTGAGAGACCGTGAGACAGTGGAGTGTAGACACCTCCTCATCTGTGCCTGAAGGCCTTTGCTTATTCAGAGTATTGCTCCTGGGCAAACAGAAGGCTTTTGAGGGAATAGTGGGGTTTAGACTCCTGGAATACAGGCACCATAGATCTACTCCTCTGGTGTACTATCAGTCTTTGGACAGGATGTGCCAGAAGGCATTGTGTTTCCTCCTCAGTTGTGCCACTAAGCAGCATCTGAAGAACTTTCCCTGTGCAGGCAAGGGCTCTCATAGATTCTTGGCCTTTGTGTTGCAGGCTTCAGCGACAGTTGCCATCCCCAAGGAGCACCATCGTTTTGTCATTGGAAAGAATGGTGAGAAGCTGCAGGACCTGGAGCTCAAAACTGCAACCAAAATCCAGATCCCCCGCCCAGATGACCCCAGCAACCAGATCAAGATCACTGGCACTAAAGAAGGGATTGAAAAGGCCCGACACGAGATCCTGCTTATCTCTGCTGAGCAGGTACTTCAGTCCTGTGATCTCTCTCATGTTATTATCTGAACCGCCATTTTGGTTCTCCATGGTATATTAGATGTTTGTAGCCATGATGGGCACAGCCAGTGCTAACATTGTTAGTCTGAACGGAGGTGTATACCCTTCCACTGGCTGTTTGATCACTGCTTCCAGGTTCTGCACCTTCTGGTGCACCCTTTTATCTGTCTCTAAAGTCAGATAAGCACTTTTTGTACTTTGAAGTGAACCATATTAGATGCCAGCTGAGATAAGACGGGAGATTACAGACGTGAATATCATAAATTTGGAACAGCACTATTTGTAGATGGAAAGGGATGGAGCCTGCAAAGTGGAAAGGGTGCTTGGGCTAGAGTGTCAAGCAAGACAGCACTGGGAATTCAGCTGTATGTGGCAGAGATGGTAATACTGACAGCAGTTTCCACTGAGGACTGTTCTGGATACTTTTAGGATAAGCGTGCCGTGGAGCGGCTGGATGTGGAGAAAGTGTACCATCCCTTCATTGCTGGCCCTTACAACAAGCTGGTGAGTGAGCTCATGCAGGAGACAGGGACACGCATCAACATTCCTCCGCCCAGCGTTAACAAGACAGAGATAGTCTTCACAGGGGAGAAGGAGCAGCTAGCCCAGGCTGTGGCTCGTGTTAAGAAGATCTATGAGGAGAAGGTATGGACGGTCCCTAGAGCTTCCCATCTTCCCCCCACCTGCTCACAGCCCTTCTTCCCTTATTTTTCTACTTCTCTGCATCCCTCAGTTCCATACTCCTCGTGTCAGTTCTTGCTCAGCAGCCCTTGCAGTACATGGACCTGGGTCTTACCATTTCCTTGCTCACCAGAGTGGGACTTGGGGTGATTCTGCCGAGGAGGTGACAGATCTCCTGCTTTTGTAATGAAAATTAGCAGACCACAAAGAGCTCTCTGGGTGCATGTTTTCACAGGTGCTGCAAAGGAAGGAGGGAAGTGTGAAGGCTACAGTGTGGCCAACTGACAGTATCAAAGTTGTTTCATGAGTAGAAGTTGCTGAAGAGTAAATTTCACTTCAGTTTATTTTCCACTGCCAGCATCACTGTGAATATCCTTGTTGTGGGTTGTTGGTCTGTTTTTCCTCATGGTTACGTCTGTTTTTGTACCAGTCTGAATTTCAACACAGATAATCATCTTATAGCGTGGTGTTGCATTACAGCACTGCCTGGGGACAGCTGGGCATTGTGCAAGGGCAGGGGTGTGTATGTGGTCTCTTCCATGTAGTGTCCCAGGGAGCTTAAACAGAATTTTTGTATTTCACCTGTAAATTTTTGAGAATAGGGCTTTCTGTAGGCAGGATCCCAGAGATGCTAGGGTACTGCAGAACTCCTGTGCTCACCTTTGCTTTGATCTTTCCTGGGTGCTGAGCTTCACTGCATCTTGTGTCTCTTCCTTTCACTTTTGTCCTTCCCTGCTCCCTTGTGATTGATGCTCCAGTGCCTCTGCTCCTACAGAAAAAGAAGACTACTACCATCGCTGTGGAGGTGAAGAAGTCCCAGCACAAGTATGTCATCGGCCCCAAGGGTAATTCCCTGCAGGAGATCTTGGAGAAAACTGGAGTGTCTGTCGAGATCCCACCCACTGACAGTAGCTCGGAGACGGTGATACTGCGAGGCGAGCCTGAAAAGCTTGGGCAAGCATTGACTGAAGTCTATGCAAAGGTACTGACTGGATGGGCCAGGCCTCCTTTGAAAGCCCCACAAAGATACATCCCTGGGCTCTGACAGGTGGAGGGGGTGGTCTCTGTCAGGCTGTCAGAGATGCAGCTTAGAACTCAATAACGAGGGTGCAGCATGGGAATTGGAAGTGAATTTTTGTGAAGGCCTCTTCCAGTCTGTCCACCCAACAGCTTCTCTGTCCCTCAGGCCAACAGTTTTACCGTCTCCTCGGTCTCAGCCCCCTCTTGGCTTCATCGTTTCATCATTGGAAAGAAAGGACAAAACCTGGCCAAAATAACTCAGCAGATGCCAAAGGTATGGATGAGCTATTAGCTTAGCAAAGTAGAGTATGGTTTAATCCAGCTCACTCTTTGTAGAGAGAGAAATGTATTTTAGCATGGATAAAACCAGGGAGGAAATGGCACAGATCTTAAAATATTCAGGGGAACTACCAAATTCTACTGCCTCGAACACTTCCCATCCTGTGTTACTTTCAAGGGTTGAGTCCTTCAAAGGAAGCTTTATGTGTTCCTATTTGGAGAATTGATGTAGTAGGAGACCTGGAAATGCTGACTTCAATGAGGCTTCTCCCTGGTGAGTTAGATGGTATCTGGAGAAAGGTTAGGTGAGGAACTTTTCCAAAGCCCTTGCAGACTCCAGGACAGCATGAAAATTTTATGCTCTAGACACTGTGATGTGGCCAAAATTGTAACTTGCCTACTTCTGAAACCATGTGTATCCTTAGTGGTAGGGATTGATGGTGTAGGCCTGACTGACAGCATTGACCTGGCTTGTGTCTTGGAAAATTCTTACTGATTTCCTTGCCTTGTGTCTCAAGGTTCACATCGAATTCACTGAAGGAGAAGACAAAATCACTTTGGAAGGACCTACAGAAGATGTGAATGTGGCTCAGGAACAGATTGAAGTCATGGTCAAGGATCTGGTAAGTTGGTGGTACTAGTTCTGGTATATAAGAACAAAGTGGGGAAAGGTGGAGCAACAGAGCAGAGATAAAGTGTAGCTCACATCTGTGAGTATTTTCACAGGCTTAACAGAACTTGCAGAAGGCAAGTTGTGTGACAGATGAACAAAAACCTTGGTTGTGAAGCTTTTCTTAAAAAATCACCAGCACATCTTAAGTCTTTTGATGCAGAGAAGGGAAGATTCTCTTTCAGTCACAGCTAGAGAGGCATTTAAGTCCCTTTAAATGTTTCACAAGCATGGTGCTCTCAGCTCAAAGCAGAGGAGTGTTCTGCTCTGCTCACTAGCAGGAGGAGTGCTTGTAGCTTTCAGCTGGAGTTAGTGCCTGCACTGGCAGTGGGCACAGGCAGCAGCAGAGGGGGCCTGCCCTGCCTAGCCCTGTACAATTCTTTATAGATCAACCGGATGGATTATGCAGAAATCAACGTTGACCACAAATTCCACCGACACCTCATTGGCAAGAACGGAGCTAACAGTAAGTGGAGTGCCTTTCTTATCCTTCCTGTGCCCAGACTCTCTGTGAGTAGTCAATCATATCATGGCTCTGCAGCTCAACCAGGGTGCTGCCTCCATTACATTGCCCCTGCCCTTCTGGAGTGAAGTTGGCACAAGGAGATAAATGGGCAGTGTGGCCTTGGAATGGCTTTAATGTATTGGAAATGTCAGGGAAAATTGAACAGATTACTTTGCCATGTCCTGGCAGAATTTCTGTATGTTGGGGAGGTTGGAGAGTTGTCTTTTATTTTTTTTTCAAGTTGGCCTATGTGAATTTCATTTTAGAACTCAGGTGGGGGTGGTAGAAATCTGCATGGTGAGTTTCTCCCCAAAAAAGAATTTAGGATTAGAAATTAATAAGTATCTTCTAGTCTAAATATGGTGCTGTTTGGGGAAGAAACAGATGCCTCACTCTGGCAAGTGAGCTATTGGCTCAAGATGCCATAGTATTTAATTGTACAGATTCCTGTGTAGCACAGATCTGCTCTTGCTGAACCCCAGAGTGAAGAGGCACTTTCCTCTGATTCAACTCCACCCCTCTGGCTTTTCCTCAGAGGCTGATGTACTTCTTAAACAGCCTCAAAGGTGTCTTTGCTTCCAAATCTTGGCCTAGCAGAGTGTGTCACCACATCCCTTTCCTTGCAGTTAACAGGATTAAGGACCTCTACAAGGTGTCTGTGCGCATTCCCCCGGACAATGAGAAGAGCAACCTGATCAGAATTGAAGGAGACCCACAGGGGGTCCAACAGGCCAAGAAAGAGCTGCTGGAACTCGCTTCCCGTATGGTTAGTGGGATGTGATGCCTGGGAGGCCAGAGGGTTTGAGCTCTTGTGTTCCCTAGTAACCTTCTGGTGGAGGTGTGTGCCCCTTGGCCACTGAGCACTTGGGTCTCGTGACCAGTGCAAGTTCCTTTATTCCCTTGGATCCCCTTTTCAGTCAACCTAGAGTGACTTATGTCTGGAGGAAAAACACTGATGACAAGTAAGCTGTTGGGCAGCAAACTGGTAATTACAAGTACGTGTGTCTCCTGCTGAACACTCTGTGTAAACTCTGTTCTCCATAGGAAAATGAACGCACCAAGGACCTAATCATTGAGCAGAAATTCCACCGGACCATCATTGGGCAGAAGGGCGAGCGGATCCGGGAAATCCGGGAGAAATTCCCAGAGGTAAGGCTTTCTAGGAGATGAGGAATTCAGAGGGCATATTTCCTACATTGGTAATAGACATATGGTCACTTAAGTCATAAATGTGTTGTCCCTGTAAGTGTGAGAAATATCTAACTGATTGATAGGTGTCTGCTCATACATCTAATGTGTATGAGAAGATGGTTCTTCTGGCCAAAGACTGCTGATGTGGTTACCTGCTTCTGAATGGCAAAGGGGATGTGCAGGATCCCTCCAACCTTTGCACATGTCTGACATGATAATTCTTGCATTTGTTTGAGTTGACTCTAAGTGACCATTTCCTGCAGGTTATCATCAACTTCCCAGACCCTGCACACAAGAGTGACATTGTTCAACTCAGAGGTCCCAAAAACGAGGTGGAGAAGTGCACCAAGTACATGCAAAAGATGGTGGCAGACCTGGTAAGGGAGACTTCTGTCTGCTGTTTTCTCTGTTCCATGCCTGGATAACCCTGGAATAGAGCAGACCTGTAGTGGCTAGGGCTGACACACCTCAAGATGAGGGAACTGTGGACATTGTTCTTTCTGTATGGGGGCAGGCAGGTAATACCTGTTATTTAAGGGCTATAGGAGAAAGTGCATATCTTTGCTTATTCTTGGAAGTGTCCCATATAGAGAATTCCTTGGGTCTAAATCTGTTGTCAAAAGCTTCTTTATAGAGTTCCTGGGATGGGGCCTCACTTGCCAGGATGGTGTAATCTTCAATTCTCCCTTTCTCTCTTAGGTTGAAAACAGCTTTTCTATTTCTGTTCCCATCTTCAAACAATTCCACAAGAACATCATAGGGAAAGGAGGTGCCAACATCAAGAAGGTGAGATCTCTTTCCTGTCTTCACTGCTCATTATGGTGACTGCCTGCAGCAAAATCTCATTCTCTGGTCTCCCCTGCTCATTGGTAATGTAAAATAAAACCTCCAAGGCCTTTTTTTCTGACACGGGACACCTCTCAAATGATTTTGCTGGGATTTTTTTTTTTTTTTTTTTTTTTTTTGTGGCAGATCCGTGAAGAAAGCAACACCAAAATAGATCTCCCAGCTGAGAACAGCAACTCAGAGACAATTGTTATCACGGGCAAAAGAGCAAACTGTGAGGCTGCTCGCCACAGGATTTTGGCTATCCAAAAGGAGCTGGTAAGTGAAACAACCGGCCTGTGGTGGATTAGGGACTTGAAAACATAAATACAGGAGTTATAGGAGATATAAATATAGAAGCACTTGTAGTGGGGTGTGGCAGGAGACAAATGTGGATGTCAGTCTGTTCTTGACTCTTCAGCTGAAGTTTGTGGCTGCTCATGTGTTAGGAGTGGCCAGTCTCAATTCCCTCTGGTCAGGCATTTCTGACACTCAGCTCTGCAAAGCTCCTGGCAATGTGGGAGTTAGAGGGCAAGAAGAGTCTGTGCAAACACATTGCTACAGCTTGACTAACACCCGTACTGTCCTCACTTAGGCCAACATCACGGAAGTGGAGGTCTCTATTCCTTCCAAACTCCACAATTCCCTCATTGGCGCCAAAGGCCGCTTCATCCGCTCCATCATGGAGGAGTGTGGTGGAGTCCACATCCACTTCCCCACAGAGGGCTCTGGCAGTGACACTGTGACCATCAGGGGCCCAGCCCAGGATGTGGAGAAAGCCAAGAAACAGCTGCTACATCTGGCAGAGGAGAAGGTGAGCCTTGTCCTATGGGGGAAGGAGCAGGTTGGTTTGGCCAGCTGTTTCTTTTGAAGTGATTCCCTCTGTCTGCGTGGAAGCCTTTGGCATCAGTCAAACAAATCCTCTTTTGAGGATTTGGGTACAGTTTGGATGATTAAAAGAAAGCTATATTTCTATCCTTGTGACAATGAGTTCTTCACTCATGGGTGGTAGAACTGTCTGTAATGCATCTCTGCCCAGGCTGATGACATACTGAGAGTTAAGGCTCCCTTGCATCTGTGGTTTGAATGCTCTTGGGTATCCACACTTCTCTGAAACAGTTTACTCTGCAGATCTCCTTTTTTCTTAATCTCTGAATTTTGGCTCCAGTCATCCATTTCACTGCATACATTCAGATTTGAGAGCTTTTGGTTACAAGACCTTGCTCTGAGTTGTGGCTGGCTGACTGACTGGTCATTTTAATAGCAAGCTTTCTCGGGTCAGCATGTGAACATGTTCTCCCTGGGAGTTGGTTGGTTGCCTCTGGGGCCTGGCTTGCAGCAGTCAGTTAGCAAATGATGGTATTGCCTTTTGTGCTGTTCAGACCCTTCTCCTAGGGAAGTCTCTGTTCATCCTCTCATTGGTCATGCTGAGTGTACAGTTAGTTTTTTGGCCCTGAGAATATCTTTGGGGTAGTGTTTTTAATTTAAGACATTGTATACCTTTTTTACTTTCAACGGCACACTACACCTACCTTGCTTTTGCAGCGCTCTGCATGTAGGTGCACATAACATATCTACATGCTGACTGTTGGTGCTGATGGATATTTTCTATACATTGACATGTTCCGTGGGTCTCTGGCTCTTTTCAGCAAACAAAGAGTTATACTGTGGACCTCCGTGCAAAGCCAGAGTACCACAAATTCCTTATTGGTAAGGGTGGTGGCAACATCCGTAAGGTGCGAGACAACACGGGGGCCCGCATCATCTTCCCCACCTCTGAGGATAAAGATCAGGAACTGATCACTATCATGGGAACAGAGGAGGCTGTCAAAGAGGCACAGAAGGAGCTGGAGGCTCTCATCAAGAACTTGGTATGAACTTTTTCTACTTTCTTGCCTTTCACTGTGGCAAGGTATAACGAGTCAGTGTGGAGGACCTGCTTGTCCTAAAAATACTTGCTGCCCTGCCCTTCATGGGAGCTCAGGAAGATCCTTCCTTACCTTGGAGTGAGGTTGTAAGCTGATTGCTGTTGGGTACAGCCAGCTCATGCCTATCACCAGGACAGGCAGGGTTGACTAGCTGTTGTGTGTTGGCAGGATAACGTGGTTGAAGACTCCATGGTGGTTGACCCCAAGCACCACCGCCACTTTGTCATCCGTAGAGGACAAGTTCTGCGTGAGATTGCAGATGAATACGGTGGTGTGATGGTCAGCTTCCCGCGCTCCGGCACCCAGAGCGATAAAGTCACCCTCAAGGGAGCCAAGGACTGTGTGGAGGCAGCCAAGAAGCGCATCCAGGAGATCATTGAGGACCTGGTATGTTGCAGAAAAACTGTTTCTCCTGTATTCTGTTCCTTCAGCAGTGTCCTGCTTGAAACTGCTGTATGACCAAGCTTTTTGTGAACAAGTCCCATGGTAGTGCTTGGATCTGAACCTTTGCTGTCAGCGTACAAGGTCTGCGGACTTTAGATCCTGGCCTGGGGGTAGCAGCTGGCTCCAAAATGGCAGTGCTGTATGAATGAATTTCCTCCTCTGACCATCTTCTTCGTTTTTAGGGGTGGAAGTAGGAGACCACTCCTTGATGTGCGTCTAGACATTAAAAGATCAGAGCCTTCTTGTGCCTCTCCATGTCTGGCCTTGGGCAGTGATTGCTTTCAGGGGTTTCCTGCACTGTTAGTATTGGTTTTCGGAAGCAGTCAACTGTCAAACCTGTTCTCTTCCCTTCTTTCTTTATTTTTTTTCATTTCTTCTAATGCTTCCTCCTCCTCAGGGTAATAAAGAGTTTGAGCTTGGCTCTTGGAAGCCTTTAACATCCTGAGTTGAAGGCAGCCTTCTTTAAATCCTCTGCTCTTCTCTGAGAGAGAAACAATTCTAGGAAATTTTCAGTTCTTCCCCTGTCAGCCGTTGTTATCTTTTTTGACCCCTCTCTGTCCGTTTTGGATTTCATCATGCACAAACATCCTGTCTCCTGGTGTGAAAGAGGCTGCATTGCAATAGAGCAACTCTGCTTTCCCACAGGAAGCTCAAGTGACAATCGAATGCACCATCCCACAAAAGTTCCACCGCTCCATTATGGGCCCCAAAGGATCCCGGATCCAGCAGATCACCCGGGACTTTGGCGTCCAGATCAAATTCCCTGACAGGGAGGAAAACCCAGGTATACCTATGGATGCACATTCACATGGTAGTTGGGATGATCAAATGAGTGTAGTGTAGCCTACACTCTGCTCCAGTGGACATGTTCTACTTAAAATTTATGGAGAGAACTGATCCCTGGTGTTCCTGCAGTGTCCTTGAATCTGGGCCTAGCATCAGCCTTGCCCTCTTGGGAAGGGGACAGTTTCAGGAGGTCAAACCACAGACCTGGGTGTTGTGAACATGTTGTCACTGCAGAGTACAGGGAGAATGAGGACTTAGCCTGACAAAAATGGCTCTGTGGGCTTACTGAGATCTCTCTGAGTTCTCACTGATGGCTGAGCCTGAGGATCTGGAGGAGGGAGATGATGAGCAAGGAGGTGGCTCTGTGTATTGAACACAAGACTTTCCATGTTTTCAGCCCCTGTTGCGGAGCAAGCTGTGCAGGAGAATGGTGAGGAAGGTGGGGAAGGCAAGGAGGGGAAGGACACAGATCCCAGCTCTCCGAAGAAGTGCGATATCATCATCATCTCTGGCCGCAGGGAGAAGTGTGAGGCAGCAAAGGAGGCACTGCAGGTGTGTGGCTTTCTCAGCCCCTTACCCTGTTAAAGTAGTGATGCTTGGACGTAATTTTTGGTGGGGGTAGTAAAAGCTACTCAGTCCAGGTGTAATGCAAGTGGTCAGTGATGCTGGCTCTAGAGGGGGTCTGTACTGCTCGAGGGAAGCCCCTCTGCTCTGTGACTTAGCCTGCCACCTTGAATTGTAGGGCCTGACCTTGCAATTGCTAGAGCTTGTAAGCAGCCCCAAGTTACTTGCCATAAAAAGCATAACATGCTTGTTTTATGGAGCACAGCTGGGAAGAGGAGGAGTCTGATTGAGGCTGAGTCATTCCAGGTTCAGTAGACCTTGCCATGCTTCTGCAGTGATGTTTTCCAAGTCTCCAAAGGATATGAAAACAACCTGTTGCCCAGGTGGGGTTTCAGACGGCTTGTTTGGAAAGCATGCTTTAACATGCAACAGGTCATTTTGGTGTTCCCAGCTGTCCTCTCTTCCTGTCAAGTTTGTATCCTGACTACAAGGGAGTGTAGCATTGCTCTGTTCAGCAATATGTTCTTTTGGGCAAGTATATGGCAAGATAGAAGACAGGAGAAGTCTTTCCACTGGTAAACCATGCTCCATCCCCTGCAGGCTCTGGTTCCTGTCACCATTGAGGTGGAAGTTCCCTTTGATCTTCACCGTTACATCATAGGCCAGAAAGGAAGTGGGATCCGCAAAATGATGGATGAGTTTGAAGTAAGTTGTTGCCCTTCCTTCCATCTCCTCTGTCCTGGAGAATCTGTAAGTGACTGTGTTTGAGGTTTGGACAGTTACAGCATACTCAGGTCTGCCATGGAATCCAAGGCTCCATAATAGGAAAATGATCCCTGTGTGTTTTGGACCCTGGGTCCAGGGCTTGGCAGGTTTTGTGCTGAAGCTGTATGATCGGTGTTGATGTTGTGAGTGTTGCATGACTTGGCTGGTGTCTGCAGGGATTCCTCATCACTGTGAGAGTTGTTTTCCTCCTGGGCTCTGGGAAACAACTCTGTTGCGCCTACCCATTTGGGAGAATTCTCCAGATCCTCTGGGCCTGATGCAGGTTGGCTGCAGTCAGTGTTGTTGAACATATATTTGTTTCCTGGCCTCTCTAGGCTGTCACAGGGGCTGGAGAAACAGAGTTCTATGCAAAAACTATCTAGAAATGGTCCTAGGCAACTGACTTCAGGTGGCCCAGCTTGAGGACCTCCAGAGATCTTTTACAACCTCTACCATTCTGTGGTTTGTAGGCTGCCTGGGTGGGAGCTGGTCGTGGTGTCAGGGGAGACCAGCGAGATGCCAGCCTGCAGTCAGAGGCATCACAAGTGACACAGAATGAGCAGTGATACAAAGTGATAATTGCTGCTTGTTACTCAGGTGAACATCCAGGTGCCTGCTCCTGAGCTGCAGTCAGATATCATCACCATCACTGGGCTGGCTACCAACCTGGACCGTGCCAAGGTCGGGCTCCTGGAAAGAGTGAAGGAATTGCAAGCTGAACAAGAGGATCGGGTAAGGCCTGTGCCTGTCTGTCTTTCTTACAGCCGAACATGGCTTCAGCCTCTGGGCGCAGACTCCAGGAACACCTCATCTTTTAGAAGCACCCTTAGCTGCTCTGTGGGTGTGGAATGCTCATAAATGGGTTACTCAAAGGTAGCTCATTTACCATGAACTGACAGGACAGTTTGGGAATATAACTTTGGACTGTCCAAATCTCTCTCACACCTTCACATACCTTCGAGACACTGGTGGGTAGGAATCTCACTGTGCTGTGAGTCTCCCTGTATCTATCCTCACTGAATCCTTACCACAGCTCTGAATAATAGCTGAGGGATGAGTTGGGTGGTTGTTTGCTGTTTGTAGTTTCCCTCTGAACTTGGTGAAAGCACAAGGCTCCAGCTTGTGCTTTCAAGGATGGATGGCTTGGGTGCTTAAGCATGACCCTGCAAAATCTGTTTCATGCATCTCAGAAGCTGGAAGGAAATGCTGTGGCTTAAGTGGACATCACTGGAGCAGCCATGGTGTGTTCCCTGTTCTCACTCTGCTTCTCCTGTTCCAGGCCTTGCGAAGCTTCAAACTGACAGTCACTGTAGATCCCAAGTATCACCCTAAAATCATTGGGCGGAAGGGAGCAGTGATCACCCAGATACGCACAGAGCATGAGGTCAACATCCAGTTCCCCGACAAGGATGATGAAAGCCAGGTGAGAGATCAGACAGAGTGCAAGGAAAGCTAGTGGTTGTCTCTGAGCATCTTCTCGAGAGCTCCGAACTCTCTCCATTGCCTTTGGATAAGGTGGATGGTAAAGGGGATTAGCAGGGAGAAAGCTTGCTCAGCTGCTTATGAGCTTGGTCTCTCACACGTCTGTGTGCCCCAGGCCCAAGACCAGATCACCATCACTGGCTATGAGAAGAACGCCGAGGCTGCCCGGGATGCCATCATGAAGATCGTTGGCGAGCTGGAGCAGATGGTTTCCGAGGACGTGACTCTGGACCATCGTGTTCACGCACGCATCATTGGTGCACGTGGTAAAGCCATCCGCAAAATCATGGATGAGTTCAAGGTGAGCACTGGGGCGATGCCACACAGGTCAGGCTGGGCCTGGGCAGCCACCTCCTCCTGGGTAAAGAGCTTGGTGCTGAATGAGCTCACATCTTGTGGTTCTTGTGTCTTGTGCTTGTTGAGCACCTTCAGCTAGAACAGACGTGAAAAAAAAGCCAGTGCTGCCTTGCTCACCTTCAACTCCACCAGCACATGAGCAGCATCCCTGGCCCAGGGCACCTGGGGTGTCTGGACACCACAGCCAGACACCAGCTGAAGCATCCCCACACCACCTCAGCTCTGAGTCATGTTCCTCTGGGAGCCAGGCCAGGAGCTTTTCCTGTTTTGCTGGAATCCAGACAGAAGAGGAACCTGGGAATGCTTCCTTGGTGCTCTGGATTCGCCCTGCAAGCAGCATGAGCTCTGTCCTTCTCTGCAGCCCTTTGGTTGGGTTTCTTGCAGTCAGAGTCCCAGTTGATCTTGAGAGAGAGGCAGAGGTGTGTATGTCAGCTACTCTGATTTCTGGAAGTGGGCAGCCAGGCCTCTTGCTGGGATGCTCTGTGAGGAAGCTGTCCCCAGACCCCCCAGCTACTTGAGCTTAACTCAGAGAATTCCTCTGGATTTCCTCTAGGCCACTGTGGATCCCCTTGACTTTGGGAATCATGGCATATTCTCAGGGCTGTGGATGTGGCAAAGCCGGCTGGCTCTGGGAAGGTCAGGGACCTCTGCCCTGATAGCACGTGGCATCAGCAGCAGGCTTTACTGCAGGGGCAGCAGTGAATGTGAATACAGAGGGATGGGATTTTGGAGACCTGCATCTTGGCTGGGCTCAGTTATTGAAAGAAACTGTTTGCTTCCCAAATGAGCAGCCTTTGGGTTTGGTCCTGTCTTGTTTAGATTTCTGGCACCCATCTGGAAGGCAGGGTGTGAGAGAGCACAGTGCTTGTGCATGGGGTGCACTAGGCCAGCTCTATAAAGTGATTATTCTGTGGCAAGCACAGAAAGCTCATTGTTCTTCATGGTGATGGCTCAGTGGTGAAAATGCTTGCAGCAGTGTGAGGACAGTGTCTGGAAATGCAGCCCCTCTCCTGTCTCTGCTGCAGGAGCTGCCCAGAAATCAGCAAGCCTCTGGGAGTGAGAGCAGCAGGGGCTGCTGGAAGTTGGGTCCTTACTACAGACTGCTCTGCTTTCCTTCTCAGGAAACTGGGCAAGCTTTGGGGCCAGGTATATACCTGCTCACCCCTCAGGTATATACCTGCTCACCCCTCAGTGAGCAGCTCAGTCTGAGCTGTGGAGGTCCAAAAGAGACTGGTGGCTTCAGTGAGGGCATCAGTGAGAGTGATCTGTGATTCTAATGACAGGGCTCGCGGGGGGTCTCTGGCATTTCAGATGTGCAGGCATAACTCTTGTGCTGTTCCTTGTGTTACAGGTGGATATTCGCTTTCCCCAGAGTGGGGCTCCTGACCCCAACTGTGTGACTGTGACAGGACTTCCTGAGAACGTGGAAGAAGCTATTGATCACATCCTGAACTTGGAGGAGGAATATGTAAGTGTTCAGCAAATCTGTGCCAGGGCTTAGCAAGAATTTCCCCTGCCACAGAGCTGGATATCTGAACTATGTCCATGTGTTATTTTCTTCCACTGCATCAGAGAAATTGAGCCCTGTGCCGGTGGCTGTCAGTCTCCACTGCAGCTGTCCCTCAAACCAGCTGGACTGCCCCCTCTGTCCAGGAGAGGACAGTGAATGAGAATGCTTGGACACCCCAGGATGTGCATGTTCTTGCCTTGTAGTAGCTTGGACCAGTTAAAAGTTGTGGCCCTCAGACTAGTGCAGACACACTGGTTTTGGTCATTGTAGAACAGGCTGGTGAACTTGAACAGGTTGCAGTGTGGTGAGATGGAGGGTGGACATTTTATACCAGTTTGAGGAGCTATCCAGATCCCCCCCCTCACTGGTTGTGTTACTGCAGCTTGCAGATGTGGTGGACAACGAGGCAATGCAGGTGTACATGAAGCCCTCCTCACATGAAGAGTCCAAGGCCCCATCCAAGGGCTTTGTGGTGAGAGATGCCCCCTGGGCCACTGTCAACAACGAGAAGGTGAGTGCTGCTTGTGCTGCAGGCTGGGGGGCACAGAGTGTGGGGACACTTCTGTCTGTGCTGGGGACACAGAGCACTCTCCTTGGTGACAGAGCAAGCAGCTTTTTGCTGCTCTTTGTGGCCTGAGTACAGGCCTGGGCTCGCCTGTCCATCTTTCAAAGCACTTTCCCAACCTCTTGTCCACTCTGGCTACACCACTGTGGAGCTGTTGGGGAATGGGGGATCCATAATAGGAGGTGTCCTGCCAGGTTTTGTTACTTTTAGGGGTAGGGGTATGGCCTGGGACTTGAGACTCTTGCTGCAGCACAGAACTGGCTCGGTGTTTGCAACTCTGAGCTGGGACATGCGGCAGCTCATTCTCAGCTGCCCCAGTACTGCTGCAGGGCTGGCCTGACCCTACTCCAGTGGCCCAGTTACTGAGCTGGGACCCTTTTCACTTTATCTGCACCCTCCTCAATGTCACCTCTAGATGGCTTGGCCCTCCACCCTGGGCAGTCCTGGGGCCACAGTGATCCTTTTTGTCCCTTCCCCATTGTCTCTCCTCCTGGGATATCAGCGATGGTGTTTAGCTCAGGGCCCCACCATGTAAGTTCGCAGCAGGGCAGGAGCTTAACTTGTTCCCTTTTTTGTTTGCTCTAGGCCCCTGATATGAGCAGTTCTGAAGACTTCCCCAGCTTTGGGGCTCAAGTGGCCCCCAAGACTCTTCCCTGGGGACCCAAACGATAATGACCTGGAAGCAGAAACTCCTCCAGCCCGCTGACCTGACACTAACCTGCCACAAATACTTCCTGTCTGAAATCTGACCCAGCGGCTGGAGCACAAATCAATTGTCCCAAGAGGTCTCCTAATGGTGTCTGGAGTGCTAGATCCCATCCTGCTCCCCTCAGCTATCACCGTGTATAGGACCCACCCTCATCTCTTGATGGATATTCTTTCCTCCTTTGGAACAAGACTTCCACTCAGATTCAAACACTAAATGTGTGTGTTTTTGTTAGAAACTTCATAATTGACTCCAAGTGGCTAAGATTCGCAGCTTCCCAAGCGCTAGCAGAGCAATCTGCTCTCTTGAGCATGTCTGACTAGGCATTCTCGCCTTCATTAGGAGACCTCCTTTACTGTGGCTAGGAATCTACTTCCTGTCTCATGACCTCAGGAAATAAATTTCCTTGACTTTCTAAAGCCAAAACGTTTGCCCTCTTTCCTTTGTGTTTATCCCAGGCCTTACCTTACCTTTGTAGAGTGCAATCAACTTTTTTTCCTTTTAACTGCCAAAAATTCATTTAATGCTGATAGCTGACTGTGGGGAGAGCTTCAAATAATCTATAAGGGCAGAAACCTGCTTTTAAAAGAAACAAAACCTTCAATAGGCTGTAGAGACAACAGAAGATGGAAGGGGCCAGAAAAACCGTATGGCTACCCTGGTCAGGAAAACACCTGTGAGCGCAGCAAGCGCGCGTCCCTGCGCCGCACCAAGCCCAGCCCCAGCCTGCTCACTTGACCAGTCTTCCAGTGCTTGATGAGAGACCTCGCTCCTAGTTCCCTGCAGTCTCTCGTTCCCCCTTCCCAGCAGTGTGAGCAGGCAGGAGAAGCCAGCACGTGGCAGTGTGACCGGATGGGACAGGTTTGGCTCAGCCGAGGTCGCTGCAGTGACATGGCTCAGGAGCAGCTGGCGGGACGCACAGCCTGGAGACGCTGTAGCCCGCTGTGAGTGCTGCAGCAGCTCGGCACGAGCAGCAGTCACACTGTTCCTGTTGCCTTCTTTCTACCTCAGACATCAGTATGATGGGGGCCTCTCGATGGTTATGGTTTAGCAGCTACTCCAGCTGTCACCTGGGCAGCAATGGCAGAAGCGCGGAGGAGAAGCAAGAGGAGCCTTGTGTCTGCACAGCTGGGAGAGCTGCTCCAGAGGGAAGCAGAGCATGGAGATGCTGAGGCAGGCTGGGAATAATCTGCAGGGACTGCGTGCTGAGCTAGCACAGGGCTTCACCCCAGGGCCATGGGTGCAGCTGTGCCGTAGCCCTGGGCTGCAGAGGTTGTGTGAGCCAGGCTTCTGCTCCGACAGCATTGGGGGGGTGATGTGTGTGCTGAGCCCTCCTGAGGCCTCCATCATGTGGTAGAGGGTGATCTGTGATCTGTACTTGGGGCTGCTTGCACCTGGGCCCTGCCACAGCTTGCTCAAAGGGGGTTGTGTCCGAGCTCCTCCAGCCAGTAAGAGGAAAACTGCATCTTTATAGAGGGAGGTGTGTAGCGTGGGGTTTTTGAGTGTCCCCCACTTTCTGTATCAGTCCTACAGAGCTTGTAGTCTGAGCCATTCCTCTGTCCCAGCTGCTTCAGCTCTTGGACAAGCAGGAGGCCCTAGCCTCTCTTCTCTAGTGCTGCTGACAGAGCACAGCTGTGGCAGGCTGAGCCCAGCTGCCTTGCCTTTCCCTCCGTGGGGCAGGCCCAACATGCCGATGCTTTTCCTTCCTGCGCCAGCTCTTCTTGGCAGACACTGCTATGCAGAAGTCAAACCAAAACCTCACAGTGCTCTCCTTTAGTCTGAGAACCAAGTGAAACGGACCTGTTGTGGAGTGCTTGGTTGCCCCTGAAGGACCAGGGTGGCCTTGCCTCCAGCACGGGAAAAGGGGAACTAGGGTGGTACCCTCCCATCTGCGTCTGTCAGGAAATGGTTAATACCCTGTAGCTTAGGTCTGTCCTGCATCACCAAGCCTATCACCCCCTCCTCCTCTTTATGCCCCCATGCCCTCACCAGTTGCACAGCAAGGCTTGAGTTACATCCAGGGCACCCACTGCCTTGGGCTTGTGCCCCACAGCCCTACCTTCCACTCTAAAGAAGGTCATGAAGTGATTGTACCTAGTACTGTCCCCCCACCACCCTCCTTCCGCAGCAGACTGTGGCATGTGTCCATTTCTTCTCTTTGACGTCTTCCATATTGTACGTTTCCATAGCAATGATCCCTTGGCCTTAACTTTGGAATTTGGAGACTATATGCAAACATGTAAAAAGGCTCATGAGTATGGATGACACTGGAATTTTATAAATTCTAAAATAAAACCTGAAACAGCTTGGAGTGTGGTGGATATTATTTCTGCTGATGGGGTGAGATCCGAGGCAGTCCATGCTGGGCTGGGTTTAGCCAGGGCTGAGGACTTTCAAGTATGCACACCTGAGCCTTTGCTGTGGCCATGCCCTTGATGGGGTGGGACTCACATGGCAAGCGGTGGGTCGAAGGAAGGGGGTGAGAGCAGCAGCAGAGGCTGCATGCTCCTTCTAGGGAAACACAAACCTGCTTGCCTCCAGGCAGCTGGTGCCAGGGATGCTGCTCGTATAAGGGAGGAGGGGGAGGCACCAGCCATGGTCCCTCTTGCTCAGTTACTCCACAACCAGAGCCTCTCGTCTGCCTTCTCAGCGCTCTGATTCCCTCCCTGCCAGGTCATGTATGCAGTAATACCAATGAGCTGGGACAGACACTCAGAGCCAGGTGTGTCCCTTCCCACCTTCAGC
Organism: Coloeus monedula; assembly: GCF_965178545.1. Lineage (NCBI taxonomy): Eukaryota > Metazoa > Chordata > Aves > Passeriformes > Corvidae > Coloeus > Coloeus monedula. The sequence goes on from NC_138790.1 coordinate 3,256,792, forward strand.
AACAGCCATCCCCAAATGCCCAGGTGCCAGGCAGCCATGGGGGCATGGCACACCTGCTGCTCACAGCTCCTCTGTCCTAGTACTGTGCCCTGGGCCGTACTCTGCCACGATAGTCAGCTGCTGGCGAGCTGCTCAGTTTCCCAGTTCCTGCCTGCAGCTGGATCTGTGACCCTGGCCTTGCTTCTTATCTCCTGTTTCTTCAATAGGACGTGAACCACAGAAACAGGGAGCTGGCACTTGTCCTAGCAGGAGCGGCCACAGCCTCTTCCAGGGCTACCTTCCTGCTTGCCAGTGCCTCAGTGTGGGCATAAAGCAAAAAGAGCTTTGGAGGAGGAGGGAGATGACCTGCTGCAGCCCACCTTGTTCTCAGCCAGAGCTCTTTAGCCAGGTACTGTTCACGCTTCATCTTAACCTCCTCAGCCTCAGGAATGTCAGGTGCCAGCCATGCAGTCACACGTCCAATAATGAAATCCAAATGCTGGAAGTGGATGGGATGTGTGGGTTGGCTGTGGTGGCGAGTCCTTACCCCTGCCCCAGCAGCACATCCTTAGCCACCCAGTTGGGCTCAGCAGCTGGTACCTCAAAGGTGACAATGAAACCTGAGCGTACAGCCAGCAGCTGCCAGTGAGTCAAGGTCAGGCTGCCATCCTGGTCCCTGAATGCTCTGTTATCTGTGGGAGCAAAGTGCAGCAGGTACTGACTGACCTTCCTGGCAGTTACTCCTGCTCCCAGCTGGGCATGCTGGAGCACAGCAGAACCAGCCCTCAGCCAGCTTCTGCTGGGACCTACGTCCCACAGGTCACCCGGCCCCGGGGGAATTTAATCTTCACAAAAGCACCTCCCTCCACAATGGTGGCAAGCGACCCTCCCCACTGCCCCACACACAGACCTGTCCAGCACACGCTCAGCCCTGGCATGAGTGAGGGCCCCCAGGACCTCAGCGAAGTGGGTGGGCAGCATGGACCTGGCTCAAAGTCACTCTGCTAAATAAAATGTTTGCTGTGGCAGAGGCAGAGAAAGGCAAAATCCAAGCTGAAGGAAGGAGGAGCCAGGCGAGGCGGGAGCGGGCTCCCACCTGCATGGGGTGTTGCTGTGCAGGACAAAGTCCCGTGGTGCGTACGCCAAGGTGGAGTTCACGTAGCCGTGCAGGCTGCTGTTGTACATATGCCTGTGGTACACAGAGGGCAGAAAATCAGAGCTGAGGGCTATGAGGAAGGCCTGGAAGCCGGAAGATGTGCTGCAGCAGATCCTGCTCAGCAGGGGGACACCCCATCCTCACCTTCCTTCATGCCCCGTGCTTCTGGGGTGGCTTTCTGCCTCTCCTTCCCTCAGCCTGACAAACCAGACATGACGCTGGTGTGGGACAGCAGAGCTGCTCACAGTGCAGTGCCCTGTTCCCTTCTCCCAGTTATTGCCAAGCAAGGCCCAGAGCATGACAGCTGCCCACTGCCCGTGGCTGGAGCTGCATCTTCTGCACAGGCAGACTCACCCCCAGCACTGCAGCTCCCCTCGTCACGCTGCATCCTGCAACACCCAGACGAGTTCCCCCAGTTCCCTTACCCCACCTGCAGCCCCCTCACCCCTGGCCACCCGCCCAGTGCACGTTGCTGATGATGGCCAGGTGAGTGGTGGCCTCCAGGATGGACAACCAGATGCCAATGCCCTGTGCCTGCTCAGCCACAGGCCGCTGGTAGTCACAGATGAGCTTGTTGGGGTCCAGGCAGATCACACAGTTGTTGAGCAGGGTGAAGAGGGATGCCAGGGGACAGGCTGCCACGAAGATGATGGTGATGAAGCCAAACTGCAGGACTAGGAGAAAGAGGAGGAAGAGGAGTGGGGAGGGACAGACTGAGATAATAGCCTCAACTGCAGCATCTCGCAGCCCGATCCTGTGGGGAGCGGGGCGGCCCTTCTCCCTCCAGCACCTACAGGCTGCTCACGGTGAAAGCTCCTTCCTCTGGGGAACTCCTGCAGTTCCTGCCTCTCCACACCAGCCTTCTCTCTCCCAGTGCCTCTCAGCACTCCCCAGCCCGAGGCCAGTCCCTACCCGTCTCCAGGTACTCATCAAGCAACCCTTTGAGCCCCAGCAGCTGCTGGCCCATAACCAGTGCCTGCTCCACCAGGGCCGACCCCCGCTCCTCTCCTGCCTTGGCTGAGAGGAGCTTACACTTATGCCACGAGCACTTCAGCTTCCTGGAGGAACAAAAGAAGGGCCACCACATCCTCTGCTGCTGAACGTGCCCTTGGCATCCTGTGTGAGCTCAGGGACGCGTGATGGCCCTGGCAAGCCATGGTGTACTCACAGGACGGCCACCTCCTGCACGTTGTTGATGATCTGCCTCCCCACCATGATGACCAGCAGCTCCTGCACCATGGAGCATCCACTTGGGCTGCACTGTGGGGAGAGCAGGGCCCTCAGCCTGCTGGCACACGGAGATCAGACCCCGAGGGTGGGAAGGCATTCCCACAGCACACACCAGCATAGGGCCTCTCCCATCCGGCACTCAGCTCCTCATTGCAGATCCCCAGAAAGCTCAGGTAGTTTCTAGGGTAGCCAACAAACCTGCAGGAGCCACGTCAGAGTTGTGAGTGGAGATCCCAGGCACTGATTCCAGGAATGCATCCAGAGCAGCCCCAGGGAAAGAAGGGCTTATCTGGTTCACAGAGCCCTCTTCTTGCTTACTAAGGTGGGACAAAAGGGCTGGCTGATGGTGGTCCCAGACTGGGACCAGTTAGCCCACAGTTGGTTGGCACTGCCCTCAGCCCCAGCTGTCCTGTGGCCATGTGAAGGCTCCCACTCTCTGATGGGACTGTCCCCCTGCCACAGTGCTCCTTGCTCATGATGGCAGCAGCACCATCCCCCCTCCTTTAGCCCTGCCCAAATGCCCAGGAACCTGCTTTTCAGAAGCCAGTGAAAGAAGGGATGGGGCTCTGGAGGAGAAGTTCAGAAGCAAAATGAAATGGGACCCCAGAGCTCTCCATGGGACAAGAGTGGTGACTGGGGATCGCTGGGTCCCCTGGGAAGCAAGGAGGCTGCAAACCCCATCGGAGCTCCACAGAAACCCAGCCAGTCATGCAGACTGGGACACCCAGGAGCACTGGGGCACTGTTCCCCTTCCCCTGCAAGCTTGGGCACCGCAGCCCCTCACCTGCAGGGCACCCAGAGCTGGAACTCCTGGGCACAGCAGCAAAGCAGGCTCCAGGGTGCACTCAGCAGCAGATAGGGCACCACCTTCTTCTCCAGGTGAGTCATGTGCTGTGGGGAGAAAAGAGAATGCTGGCACCCGTACAGGTGCCTGTGGGTGGCACCGGGGTGACTCCGTGCTGGTCACTGGTGTGGATCAGCCTGGTAAAGCTGACCCAGGAGATGAGCACAAACACATTGCATCCCTGCAAGCCCTGGCTCCCCTCCTGAGAGAGGCCCCCGTGGCAGGGCATATCCTCCCCTGGACCCCACAAGCCACAGATGAAGGCTGCATTTACTGCAGGGGGATGGAAAGCTGGAGTCAGATCCCCAGGTACCTTTTGTGTGTGTATCCCAGCAGATTGAAGCTTGTCCTGAAATTCCTTCCTCCAGGTCCTATGGATGGCAGCAGATCTCTCCTGCACGTCACTGTTCTCACAGCTGTCCTGCTCCCAGCTCAGCTCCCAGGGGATTATTTCCCACACCAGGACAAAGTCTGAGGCAAGGAAAGGGATCTCATGATGGAACCCAAAGCTGTTTCTGTCCTGCATGTCTCTCTCCTACAGGACTTGGTGCTCTTGTGGGGCTGGGTGTTGTCTTGTGAGTGAGACAAGGAGCTGAGGGAAGGACGTGCTTGCTCTGGAAAGGGCTTCAACCACTTTGGGTGTTCCTAGCACAGGAAGCTGGGAGAGTTTATTAACAGGACTGAGGACTGCACCTGTCTTGTGAAAGAGAAGGGCTGGAGCACCCAAGTAGGATCAGTAGGATGGTGCCTGCCAGGGCCTGGGGGTCCAGTGCCCTCTGAACCTGATGCATGGACCACCTGCCAGCTCCAGCCATGGAGCACTGGGGCTTTTCCTACGCTCCTCAACCCAGCAGACCCTCTCCTGCCCCAACCTCCTCTCCAGGATGGAAAGGAGCTGAACTCCAAGCCAAGCCTTTTTCCCTCACCTATCCTCATGCAGCTGCTGCTGAAGACATTGGCCATGCTCTTCTTGTCCAGGCTGTGTGGCTGGGCTGGGGGTGAGGTGTGTGGGGTGAGGAGCACAGTGATTCCCCAAGGATCTTGGCTGCAGGGGAACCGGGCTGTGACCACCCACCTGGGGCATTTCCATGGCCTCCTCACCCACTGCCACCATCCTGCCCCACCAGGCTGCAGTGGGGGTCATCCGTGCAGCTCCTCTGTTTCATGGCAGACCTTCGTGCCCCTTCCTTCCTCCTGGTGCTGAGGAGCAGACCCACTGGTGTCCATGGCTCGTGGACACTGCACAGCCTCACCACCCCTCCTGGCAGTGCTGGTGCCCACATCTGGGGAGACTTGGTGTCCACTCCACCAATCATCAGGAATGTTTTCAGGGGGAGAGCAAGGAGACATCAGTGGTCAGTGGTCTGGTGCACAGTTCTCCTGTCACCTCACCACCTAGGCCTCCTCTGAGTGTCCCTCTCCTCCACCACCTCAGCCAAATACATGTTGTGGAACAACCTCCTCTTGCATCTTTTCTCTGTCACTGTAGGTAAGGACTTTTCCTTGGGGTTACCCAGCTCGAAGGTGTGTCCACCAGCAAGCATGATCTGGTGATGGAAAGGTCAGAGACTCCTTCTCCACACCAGCAGCTGGGTCCAGTCCATGCCCAAGCAGTTCACATCTAAAAGACCAAGCAAACTGAGCTCAATTTTGGAACTGGAAACACCTCGAGAAGCTGAGCAGACAGGAATCTCTCACACATGGGAGGTGAATAAGGAGATAAAAAGATGCCTGCAGTGAAAGAGGTGGGAGAGCAGGAGAGCGTCACAACATGAGTGGCAGACAGGGAGAACATTGCACATGCAGTGAAGAGAAACAGCTCTTCCAATGCATCTACCACCTGAAAAAAGGAGCCTGGGAATCTGCATGTGTCCCTCATTATTGCTGGAAGGGACTTGGGAGGATCATTGAAGATCAGGTCCTGGTCTTGCACAGGATAATGAGGACCCCAAGAATCCCACCCTGCACCTGAGAGTGTTGTCCAAATGCTCGAGTTCTGGCAGGCTTAGGGCCATGACCACTGGCCTAGGGAGCCTGTTCCACTGCCCAGCCACTATTTGGAGGAAGAACTTTTTTATAACATCCAGTCTAACCCCCCCCCTCATTTGGCCTTTTTAATAATATCAGGTTGTTCCTCAGAAACGAGGTGGCTTTTCATCATTACTTTCAAGAGCGGCAGTGAAAAGAAACACCAAACAGCCTCAGCTTCTCCAAGCTGCTCCTGGCTAAAATCAAGGTGGGCAAAGCATCTCTTTGCAGAAGCCATTGACAACCAACACCAGCTCTTCTGACACAAGAGCTTCTTCTGGGCACCAATGAAGCAGGAGAGAGACATCTGCTAACTTCACCTAAAAACATCAGAGACCCACTCCTCAAAGCAAGGGAACAGGCTGGGCCTCCTGTTCCTACAGTAAGGATGGATCAGTGTGGGGATAAAATATTCTTGGGCCATGAAGAGAGGGAAATGTGCCACGAAGAGCCTGAGCTTCTCAATATTGCACCACTCAGAATGTCCCCAGCTGGGGTCCTCAAAAAGGCCAAGCCCCTCCTGGGAGGGTGGCCCTGCCACCACACTGTGACCACCAACCAGGCACTTGGTGAGCACACAGAGCAGCTGTAAGAGACCTGCACCAAAAGATGACAACACACCTGGGATTGCAGCGAACGTGCAGTCATGCTTGGGACCTGGAACACCAGGACTGTGCTGGGGAATTGGGGCAGAGCTCTGCTGAGCTGGGCACAGGGGCACAGGTGCTGACCTTCACCCAGTTCTTTTCCAGCAGCTCAGCTTCTCGGGCACTTTCGGCCAAGCCCCCAAACTTGAGCCAAATTCCAGCTTCGTTTACACCCTTTGCAACTCCTACCAAGTCAAGAGGGTTGCATGTCAGCATTGAATTTTGCTTGATTTGGGTCCTGTAACTTCCCAAAGCCCCGGTCAGACCAGCCAGGAAGGCTCGGGTGACATGTGCCAAGCACAGAATCTCCCTAAGGAAAAATATCTGTGTCCTGAAAAGCTCTGGGATGATCTACCCCACAAAAACCCCTCCATCACACAGAGAAGTCCTTATGACATCTGGAGCATGTGGACACGTATCTCTGCTGAGGAGGCAATGCAGCCCCAGCTCTCCAGAGCAATGCAGCAGCGCTCCTTTGGAGCAACATCTGGTTCTCACCCCTGGCAGACAGCAACAAAATCCTCCAACCCCCACAACAGCCCAACAGGCACCTCTGAGCCCCATGGTGGAGCTGGGGAGGGAGCGTGGTGGGGAATCAGCCACAAGGCCAGGCACAGTTTGAGAAGCTGGATGAAGGCACTGGGGTCTGTTGCATCCTGCCCCTCTCCTGCAGCTCCCAACACGAGCCCCAAACCGGCAGCTTTTACCCTCATACCTGCTGCCCAGGCCCTTGCCCTGCTTGTTCCTCCCACAGAGCTGGATCTGAGTGCCAGCAGGTGCAGGGCAGAGGGGTCCTCCCATCCTAAGGCTGCTTCTCCTCCAGTGGGGAGAGAGTGGGAAGTGCCACCCTGTTGCTCCTGTTGATGGCCAGGCTCCCTGTGTAGGAGGGGCAGAGTCTGGGGACAGGAGGAGGAGGACGGTGGATGGGTGTGCAGGCATCTGCCCCATTTAGAAATACCTTCCTCCAAGCAGCCTGGAGGAGGCCCTGCCTTTGTTTGAGCTGGAGGTGGAGCTCTGTGTGGCCCTGAGCAAAGAGGGTTCAGTGGGACTCAGGGAGAGGCAGTGAGGGGGACCAGGTCCCCCTTGCACCCTGGAGGGGCTGGTGCCCAGCCAAGGCACAAGGATTTTGGGGCACCAGGGAAGATTTAAGCACTGTGTTCACCTCACACCTACAACAAAACAGTTTGTGTTGGTTTTTGCAGCTCTGGGTAAAATCCCAGCTGTGTTTTGCCTGCCAGCCAAGGGACATGCCACCAGCCCAGGAACAGTGTGGGGGTACAGCACCAAGGGCCACAGAGTGACTGAGATCCTGCTTTTACAGTCCCCATGGAGAGCTCGTGGCACCTTTGGGCACTCAAAGCAGCTCCTCTCCCCCCATTCCCAGTTCAGTGGCATGGTGGGGTGCAGGTTCCCCAGTCAAGCCCAGTCACCACCCCACCTCCAGCAGCAGCACAACCCACAGCAGAGCTGCCAGTGAGCAAATGTAACACGGCCCACAAAAGGGAACTAAAATCTTTACAGGGCCACACTGTCCTGCTTAATATTCCTTGTCTCCAGCTGAAGAAGGAATTCATCCCCCTCTTCCTAAAATTCAAAGCCATGTCAAACTACCAGCAAGAGCAAATTTGCAAGCACCCCTCCTGTGTTTTCCTTGCTCCCCTGGACTGATGACATGCCTGTTGGACAAACACAGCAGCAGATGGCAAGTGCTTCCAGGAGTTTTTCTCTCTGCTGGAGAGACACAGTTCAACTGCCCAGATCAAACACAGGTGCAGAGGGACAGCAATGCCACACTGCCATCTTCAGTGGAAGCAGGATGTGATTCATACTTTCTGATGGCAAACACTGTCTGCAACAAAGTGCTTCCAACCCCTTACCTTGCCCACCATTAATATATTAATACCAGTTTGTCCCCAGTGCTCTCAGGAGCTTGGAGCTGTGTTTAAAAACATGAGTACAAAAAGGCTACTCTGCCTGCAGCCCCATGTCCTACCACCAGGTGTTTAGCACTGACTCATACCTGGAAACTAACCTGGCTGGGGATCTTCATCAGATCTTTTTCCATTTTTACAGACCACTCTTGAGCCTGGATGTGGCATTTGCAAGGACATTCCTATTCTGAACATGTGTCACAGAGTCAACACCGGTCAGCAAGTGGCTGCAAACACTTTCTGGTAAAACTTCCCCACAAAATAAAAAACACAGGCACAGTGAAGGCTCTTGTGTTAAGATTTAATAATAATAATAACAACATTTCAAAAACAATGAGTGCATTGTACACGAGATCTGGTTTCAGTGCTTTTTATTGACTATTTGCCCTGTGTGTGTCAGTGTACTGAAGACCTGGGGAGTGGTGAGTGGATAAAAAACCCCGCTGGGACATTTCTTGAAGGAGGGCAGGAGAGAGAGGGCAGCAAGAGGCTCAGAATCGAACGAATGTGGCATCGATCTGCCGGACAGTGGGGAGGGCCAGCATGATTTTGCGCCGGTACTGGGGGTCCTTCTGCAAGGGGTTTCGCTCCAGGTATACAGTCTCCAAATTCTTGGCTCCTTTCAGCTCATCCAGGTCGCTCCAGCTCTCAACGAGGTTGTCATTCATCTGCAGAGCACACACAGGCATGGTCACACCCACAGGCAGCCTCAAGCCAGGCGTGGCTGGCAGGAAAGCAGTCATGGTGCTGCATCACTGCTACCAGGGCTGCACAGGCTTCACGCTCATGAACACCTTGTCTACAAGATCCTTCTGCCCCTGGAACCTCTGAGATGAGCTTTCCTGTCTCACATCCCAGGCCTCCGTACTAAACCCAGCTCCCCCACGCTGCCCTGGCTGCTGGTCAGATGCTCCACCCTTCAGACAGCAGGTCCAGTCTAACCACCAGGCTAGGAAAGACCCTGCAAGGCAGCAGGCCAGTCTCTACACCATCTCCCACTCCACTGTGCATTTATGCGCTGGAAATCTTTATATCGTAATTTATTTCCACTGTGACATTCATCTTTGCTTTTATGACTTCCCAGGAAACATTAAAAAAAGTCCCAAACCGACAAGAAAAGCAACATTTTCCTCTCTCCTCTACATAAATTTCCCTTCTACGTTCCAGAGGAAATGCCAAGCTCTCTGATTTGGGTTCTTCTCCTGCCTCATTGTTGGCTCAGCAATTCCACACAAAAGAATAAGTGCTTCAGCTGTCCAACAAGGAAGCAAAGCTGCAAGGCAACCCTGAGACAGTCACTGTAGCAATGCCACCTTCAAATAAAATACAGAAAACCTCATTGGATTGTCTCATTCTGCCTACAGCTCATCACAATGTTACTTTAGCAAGCCTCTCAACCTTCAGATGTCTCAGTCCCTCCACTGGGAAACTGCTAGAAGACTATCACAGTGTCTAGGATTTTGAATTCTGTTTACTTAAGGAGTTAAAGGACATTTTTATGTGGCTTCAACTGTGCAGTCAGTGAAAAAAACCCATAAACTGGGAGATACAACACTGGTTTCCACTGAAAATTCTGCCCTGCTCCTTTTCAAACAAGTGAGTTTTTTTAAACATAGTGTTGAACAAATATAGGAGGGCATTTTCTGTGCTCAGCAAACAGATTTTGGCCAGTGTTCTGCTCTGACAAAGGACTCTAACCACACTGGTGTTTTTGCAAAGGAATCCAGCCAAGTTCAGATCTGGCCTGTCCCTTCAGTACAAGTGCAACCAGTGCAGACACCTCCTGTAAGCAGAGCAACAGCAAAGAGGAAGACAGGAAGAAATTGCCCAGGATCAGGACAGGCCCCACAGCAGCCACACTGCACTGCCTCACTTCTACTGCCCAAAAGGTGTCATGTTAAACAGGCTTCTCAGTCCTGCTCCTTGAAGGGTTCCTTACAGACAGGCATGGACAGGTAACACCACCAGCTGTCTCCTAAGCCACACTGCAAGATGAGGAAAACAATCTAAGGAGCCTGGACTCCAGACTCCAGCTGGGTTTCATTTGAAGCTGCTTTCCACTCCTTTTCTCTCAGCATCTTCCCAAGAGTTTAAATCCAAATGACAGACATTATACAGCACAACTCTTTTTCTCAGCCTTGAATGCAGAAACTCTCCAAGAGCTGCAGCACATACCAGCTCATCAACATCTGCTGCTGCTCCTCTATTTTTTCAGGTGAGCAGATGTGTACACAGCTCCCAAACACGGCATGGTGCTGATGCTTCAGGACAGGGTTATCTCTGTGAATTTCCTGACCTGACTTAGGAAAGCCAAAGAGCTCAGCAATTCAGAAACAGAAGCAACCCTAAGCTGTTATCCTCCTCATAGGAATGGAACCAGAAGATGGCTTCGTTTTCTTCACATTTGTAACACCATAAACATACCAACTCTGCTCTGCACAAGCTCTGTGCTTCCCCTGTTACTTTGTCATGCTCACTTACAGAAAGAGGGGTTGTAGAAATAGGACATGTGGGGCTGTTTCATAACCAACCTGAGTGTGAAGGCAGGGCCCATTTCCTAGGCAGACACAGGCTTCTTACTGCACAGCAAAGACATTTTTAAGCTTTGCCCTTTCCCTAGGGAAAACCACCACACACTCTATCCATGCAGACTGTCAAGCTCTTAAAGCTGATCACCAGAACTAGAGGAGCTCACTCCAAGGCCCACAGGTGTACATGCTGCCCATCAGAAGGGTTTCCCTCACTGTTGGACAGACATTTTGGGGAACAGCTCTGGCCTGTGCTTACCCAGAACTCCTGCAGCTCTGTTAGGTGGCTGATATTCTCAATCTTCTTAATTCTGTTGGATGCAATGTCCAGCATTGTGAGTTTGTTCTAGACAAAGCAAACACAAAAATATAGATCAGATTTCCTTTCATCTTCCCTGTGCCACTTTTTTCAGGCCCAGAGTTGGAAACTGTCAGGAGCAGACACATTATTGCCAGCTGCTCACATTCAGCTCAACTCTTACTGCCTATATCCAACAAGGAAGATTGTTTTCAATTCAGGTGGGCTACTGACCCCCACAGAAGCCGTGTGACAAAAATGAAGGCAGTTACCTGCTGGATGGCAACTGCCAGCCAAGGGCTCCTAAAAAGTGAGCTTTCCTCAAAGTACACTAAGAGGAGGATTAAAAATCAGATCCCAAGTGTCCCCTTGAGCAGCAGAGTGGAACAAACTCTTAGCAGCAGGAAACTCAACAGCTTTTCTAAAACTTTTGCTGAGTGAGAATGAAAATGATACAGGCTTCCACGAAATTCATCCCATCCAGAAAGCTGGACATGTACACTGACAGGAAGGCAAGCTGCATGCCATGGCTGGCCTCTCTCACTCCCAGCTCCAGTTTTTTCCTATAGAAAAGCACTCCTGGTTATCTGAAAGGCTGCAGCAGCCAGCCAGCTGTGTCTTCCCCTGGCTGAACATCAGCCAGGCTACTGCTTCAGCCACATCTTGGGCTTCCCTTCCCCACGTCATGAAAATAATTCTACTCCAGAATATCTGGAGGAGCTTTACTCACACGAGATATTTTAACATCTCTCAAGAGACTCAGGAACCCACATGTAACTGGGGAAACCGAGGAACAAAAACCTCTAGAAAAACCACCAGCACAAGCAGCTTAGGGCAGCAATTGTGTAGCAGAGTCAGCAAAAGCCTGCTCACATTGTTCTCCAGTCCCTCGATGACTTCGATGCCGTTGTGGCTGATGTACAACTCCCGCAAATTCACCAAGCTCTGCAGCCCTTCAATCTTGGTCAGACGGTTATTCTGGAAGTGTAGCAGGCTGTTTAGCACCACTCCAAACAAACTCAAACCCAGGGGACTCACTGGGGGAAATCCATTTCTCTAAAGAATGGCTGGGAAGGGGAAATAGTCTGCTTGGGCCCACACTGATCTTGTGAACTCAGCTGTTTGATCTCTGCACCACTGATGCATGAGGAAGTTCCATGGGAGTCCCAGTCTCCAGGAAGAATCAGACTCTGACCTTCCCATCAGAAGTTGCAGCCTGAAAGTTTTCTGCTTGGTGTCTTTACGAACAACAGGCCTGTGCAAGAACAGCATTCATTCTGTAGGTCTTTATAAATGGGAAGGTCAGAGGGGAAGTTACAGCACCTTAATTCCACTGCACCCTGCTGTAGCTAATTCTTTATGTCCTATGGAATAATGGTGCATACAGGTACCACAGCATGTAGTCAGTGTGTCCTGCCAACAGCTTTAAGAGATACTAGCATGCACAAGCATTGTCATATGGATAAGAAGGAGACTTGGTGAAAGAAATCAGCTGAGTAATTTTTATTCCACCTTTTAAAAAGGAAGAAGCTTTTCAAAAGCTCATTAAGGACAGACTGCATTTAGCACAGGCTTGTTCACATTTCTTGCCTCTTCAGTAAGAAGGCAGTGACACTGAGCCACTGTCATTGTAGGGACTCCCTGGCGTAACACTTTCCATGTTATTGTAATACATTAGGAAACAGTGTTTCAGGAAGGAAATGGGGAATAACATCCATTTCCTGTTCTTTCTTCCATGAAAATCAAGTATTTGTTTTATAATTTTATCAGTGTCTGTCAATCTCAAGTAGCATGAAAGGATGAAAAAAAACCAACACAAAGAAGATCACATTTCCTTCCAGCACAGGAGTTTGACCCTAACACTGCTGACCTGCTAATGGGGGCTTATGAGAAGGCTGAAGAGGAATTTTTCACAAGGGTATGTAGTGGTAGGACAAGGGGGAATGGCGTTAAGCTGAAGGAAGGCAGGTTTAAATCAGATGTTAGGAAGAAATTCTTCCCTGTGAGGGTGGGGAGGCCCTGGCACAGGTTGCCCAGAGCAGCTGTGGCTGCCCCATCCCTGGAAGTGTTCAAGGCAAGGTTGGACAGGGCTTGGAGAAGCCTGGTGTAGTGGGAGGTGTCCCTGCCCATGGCAGGGGCTGGGATGGGATGAGCCTTAAGGTTCCTTCCAACCCAAACCATTCTGGTGATTCAGAAGAGCTGCTCCTAAATCACAGGGTGGTTCATGTCACCGAGGCTTTTCAGAACACAACCAATACCTGTATACTGAGCACAGTCAGGTTTGTCAGTGCATCCAAGTTCTGGAGCTTGGTGATTTTATTCTTTCCAAGGAACAGACTGTCAAGATTGGCCAAGGTGTCAATGTTTTCAATTGCCTGTGAAATGACCAGAGGAGACAGCGTTATTGCAGTGATGCAAAACTGCACCAGGCAGCTGTGGCTGTCATTTTGTAGCCACATTATAACCATGTGGTATATCCTGGGTAGAAGACACTTGTTAGTGAAGCAAGAAAAATCTGTCACTTGTGAATGGAAAGAGAATCTGGGAAGAAAAAGCACAATTTGTAAATTTAATCCTGCACATCAGTGACTGCATAACACAGAGGCAGGTTGTTCAGCTTCTCTGCCATAAGCAAAGCTAACTGTCTCACAGGTGGATGTGTTAATAGATTTAAGTACTGGCCATACAGTCACGAGTCTGGCAGAACACACCCACACCAGTCTGAGTGATATGCACTTTTTAAATACACATGCAGCTGGGAGAATACAGACACTGTACCAGTTTAGTCTGAGCTGAGCCTTCAGTAAGAGAAAATAAGGATGTCTGTGAAGCATCAAGGATATTACAAAGGAAGGGAGAAAGCATGAACAAAAAATGAAAAAAAAGGGAAAAGGGTAGGATTACAAAAGCCTCCTGCAAACAAAAGGAAACACTTTTATTTTGCAGGGAAAAGGCTCTGAATTAAAAACCCAAGATGCTGTTAAAAGCCACAAGGATTTTACAACCAGACTTCAGCTCAAAGTAAAACAATAATATGGACACAGGCACACCCAGAGCTGTGTGTCTGTGCTCAGGTGGGTTGTGACATCTCAGCTTTTCTTTTCCACGTGCTTCTTGCCTGCCAAAGTTTCAAAGCAGTAGTGCTGGTGAGCCAGGCTGCTGAGTCCTAGCACCACTTGGATTACTCTGTGTGTGTGTGTTTACCTGTGCAAGTAATAACATGAGGAGGAAGAAGAAGATGGACACTCAGGAAAGGTAAGAAGCTTTTCAGCCTCTATCCCACAACTGCCAAAAGACTGAACATACAGTGTTAATCAACTCAAATTTGCATTCACCCCCCTTCTAGCCTATGGACTTAGCCCTGTTTTGACCTTGCAAGAAAAAGAATAGATTGGTTGCTCATTGGCAGCTTCTCCAGCCCTGAGGAGGAAATACTGATGACTCAGGACAGGGAGAGGAACGGAACAGATGGACATGAGGGAACAAAAACTTAAGGAACAAGCAAAGAAGTGCTTACATTTTAGTTGCCTCAGTCCAACTTCAGGAAAAAAAACATTAAATATGTCAGCTCAAGCACAAAGTTCTGCTCCCCACCATTCATTTAGAAGAAACAGAACAGAAAGTGCTAAGTCATGGGGGATTCCAAGATAAGGGTACTCTGAGAGGTTTGAGTGTGCAGCAGAGTAGGCAAGAACAGCCCTACTGCAGCAGCTTCCATGCACAGGGAAGCAGTCAAACAGGCACCTCAGAGCCAAGAACACTGCCTGAGGAGTCCACAGGCTTGTACCCTAGAGAGTTAAGGATATGCCCACCTGTAAAGCACACAGCCAAGCCACCCAACTCCAAGAAAAAGCTAGCACAGGAGTTCTAGGTGCCCCCAGACAGCATGAGATTTCTTTGTGCCAAGCCAAGTCACAGGTTACTCACTCCAGCAGAGCAACTAGAAGCATGGAGCACTGCTGTTTGAAGAAGTCAGAACAGAATTAACAGACAAACAGAAAAAAAATCATTCAAAATAAAGCAATTTAAGAAGCTTGTGTTACCCACACAGTGACAATTCCAGGGTTTTTTTGTTTGTTCTGTTAATACGCTCAGGCTCAACACTGAGAAAATACACACAAAATAAATCTAACCTCATTGTTAAAAAGATATTCCTTGGCTTGATAACATTATTGACCATGTACTGCCCAAGTATCAGCTCAGAAATCTAGCTGGATCTCTTTTTTTTCCAGAAGATAATGATGCTTAGATACAGAATACAGTACAGCTTTGCTTAACACAGCTTTTGTAATGTAAGGATCAGTGTGCTGAGCCTGTCCTGCTTCTGAAAAAAGCCAAGTGCTTCTCTCCATAACTCCTGTTCCCCCATCCTGTGTGAACTCTAAGGTTCCTAATCCCTCATCTGGCCTGGCTTATGTTCTCAAACTCTAGATTTATTCCCTCAAATAATTTCATTTCCAAAGCAGAAATTCCTGGAAAACAATTCAGTCCACTTTAGCTTTAGGAGAAAACCAAAATTTTTCCTCTTCAAAAAAAGCAGCACACATTTCTGCCTTAGAGGGCTGTTTTTAACAGCTGAAGTTTCCTTCTTTTCTACAAAGACAAGTGTTCTTCCACAAGTCCTGAAATAAAAAGGACAGATCTTTTCCTAAACTCTTCTTTCAGCATAACTAGTAATTTCTCAGAGACTATAAATGGGCAGCACCAACTTACACCAGATTGATTGAAATGCCCTCATCTTTAATGAGTATTTTCTAAAGAGCATGTAATTTAAAAAGCTTAAAGAAAAAAAAAAGGTTATTTTGCATGTTTTGTGTCATCTGTCTGAGCAGTTCTCTTATGAACTGAGCAAATACAGAGAATCACACCTTAGGGACAGGAGAGACTACTCAGAACTGCTCTCCTGTAAGTGGCACAGATTTTAAATGGAAAAAAGTCCCAAACTGCACAATAAAACCCAAAAGCAATCAGCAGTACAGTACCAAGTTTTAGTTTTTAAAGCCATTTCAGAGCAAAGCCTCAAGAAAATCTTTTTCCTAAACAAGACTGACTGCCATAGGTGGCTGCCAATTACACCTGCAAATCAAACTCATTTTGCATTCAGTAGGTTTCATTGCCTCAGCACCAGTCTGTAGAAAGGTAAGAGAAAACAATTGCTAGTTTTGATAGGCTTGGCTCTAGCAGGAAGCAACCATCACCTGCAAAAGGAAACACACAAAGGATCCACGAGTTCATTCAAGACAGAAGTTCACAAACGGTGATTTAGCAGCCAGACACTAATGCATAATGAAAGGCTCCAGCATGCACAGCAATAAGCACAGTGAGTGACTGGAACAGTAAAAAACCAACAAAACTGCAAATCAAATCAATGCAGGGCACTTTCAGAAAATGCCAATCTCACACCAAAGAGCTCAAAACTCTCCAGCTAACATCTCAAAGAGCAAACCTACCCGAATTCGGTTGGATCCCAACTCTAACATCTGTAGCATCTGCAAGTTGCTCAAATTCTCAATTTTGCTGATTTTGTTGTTGACAAGAAAGAGTTTTTTAAGTTGGGTAAGCCGATCTAGTCCTTCAATGTGTCGCAGAACATTAAAGGAGATGTCCAGGATCCTGAGGTAAAACAAACCAGAGGTGTCATCAGTCCACCAGGCATGGATGATGATTCTGAAAAGGGCACTTGTAAATTGGTGGGGAATCTCACTGTCTGCAGAGATCAAGCCTTTGCTAGGCCTTGAAGCTAAAGTCATGAATGTCATGTCTTTTTAGCAGAAAATACAACAAATACAACTTTCAAAGTACTTCTGTAGTGTGTTAGGAAAAAAAAAACCAAAACAAAACATCTGCCACATGCAGAAGACAGCCATTATTTTGCCCAGCCATGGAGCTGCCACTGTGGGAGGAAGCCAATCTGCATTTACCTTGTTGAAGGTACATGCCTACAAGATCTCCTTTGGACAGGACCATGTCAAGGCCTCCCCTGGGCAGGAAGCAGTTGTGATTGTGAGAAGTAGGCCAGTCCTCGCCCCAATGGGAACAGTTTTGTAATGTATCTCCAGAGTGATCCCAGGCAAATGCCAGAAACTCAGAAACTTGGAAGGGTACTTACTCCTTCCATAACACTCTAAAAAAAAATCATAACCTTACCTGAAATCTCTTGTCATTTTTGCAGGAATAAAAACCTGTTACACAGAGCTCTGGCTGCAAGAGCAAAGGGGGCCTGAGAGCTCCCACACAAGCTGCAACCACCTGCCATTCTCAGTGCCTTACACAGCACAGGTTTCATTTCCAGCTGCCTATTCCTGGGGAGCTTATGGATAATGAAACCAGTTTACTGCACAGGTTAAATATCAATAGAGAATAGACATTATTATCCTTCACAGAGCACCAAAACAAATTCTGAGAGAGGCCTGGGTGATAAACACTGGAATAAGTGCAGCATGAGTAACACAGTGAGTAGCAAACCACCCCCAACCTAATCCTGGTGATTCCCCTGGACTCACTCAAGTTCTGCCAGAGACTCCAAGTTCTCAATCTTCCGAATTTGATTGTCATAGAGATCCAGCTCCCGCAAGGTCTGCAATTGCTCCAGGTTTTCAATGCGCTTGATCAAATTCTGACGGAGACATAGGGTCTAATTGTTGAGGAAAAGTTTAAAAAGAAACAGGAAAATTGATATGAAGGATTGCATGTAATGCCTTTAGGCTTCCAGATAAAGAGGTGTGTGTGTGTGAGGGTTTCCCCATGAAGTTTTACTGGGAATTTGTTTGGTTGTTGGTGGTTTGTTGGGTTTTTTTTGGTCTGGTTTTTTTTTTTAATACAATCTTTTCTTGGTTTACTCCAATTCTACAGAAGGAAATCTTTCAACCACAATAGTCAGACACTGTAACAGCAGCCCAGAGAGGGTACATAATCTCTGTCCTTGGAAATACTCAAAAGCTTAAATGAGAAGGCCTTAAGCAACATGTTCTAACTGGGCCTGCTTTGAGGGTTTTACTGGACACCTCCAGAGATCCTTTCCCATCCACATTATTCTATGTTCAGTCTGCTATGTTAGTCCAGGATGTCCCTCAGGATGTGCCCCGATGCATTGTCTCTCATCCATTTCCAAAACAAACTTTCAAAATCCCAGGATTTTTATTACTACTTGACAAATAGGTGAACACTACCTTCTTCAGCTAAAAAGGAAGTGAACTCACTAAATCTCAGCCAAAAAGGGGCTCTGTATCTGTCCTCTTATAGGTTAGATCCACAAAACCCTTAGTTCCAAGAGGCATTCTCTGTTCCCTAGGACTGTTACCTTCACTTTCTTGAGCACCTCAAATCCTTCAATCTTCCCAATTCGGAAATGATTCAAGTCAACATCCTTAAAGAGAAATGGAGGGATTTAGCAGTTGTTTCAAAACAAATTTGGTCTTTAAAGATCAAACTGGTACTTTGTTCTAAGGAAATTATAGTCTTACAAAATGCGTAGCTCATTAAAACTTCCCTTCAAAGAGCATTTGCAAAATGGGTTTGGCACATGATTTTACCACCACAGGTGAGGCACATGGCCTAAGCTTGTCAACTGCAAATGCAGTACCTGTGAAAAGGCAACAGCCCTTTCCCAAGTCTCGGAGCATTGCCAAAATTAGAAATCTTCAGAAATGTATTGAGATGGAAAAATTCTTGCATAAATAAAGATTTGCATAAAATTCTCTTACCTACTTTTCTAGGGCTTAACTGGAACACCAGTTGCCAGTTCCAGGCCTCAGATGAGCAGGAACCACTGACAGTTTGAACAACCAGTGGTTCTGTGAACGTTAATTCTGCACTGGGAATCAGCTGAGGCACTTCCCATCTGTGCTGTTCAGCCCCAGATGCTCCAGTTTTGCAAGTCAAAGAGAAACGGAGCACTTCCCCATCCAGCTCAAACACTGCGCCCCTTAGGGGCTCATGAGGTTGCCAATGCCAAGGCTCTGGGCTGGGTAAGTCACTGTGCCTGTTCCAAATCACAGGGCTCACAGCAGCAAACAGCTCATTGAACATACTCTCTGAAGCTTGTAGCAATACCTCTTGCAGCACAGACACACTTTCAGCACCTCGACGCTTGATTTCAAATTCTAAAGTACGAACAAAATGTTTCAGCTAGCGATCAAGAATAAAACACCTCTACTCCTAGTCTAAAAGCTCTGAATCAGTTCTGGGGAGGATCACAGCAGCCAGCACCTTCAGAAGAATTAGCTCTTTTAACCAGGTTTCAATACTTGCCTTTGCCTACCTTTGCTTCCTGCCGTATAAAGCCCGTAAGGACAAAAATCTGCCTTTACCTCAGCTTCTGGGTCCAGGCTAATAGTCTCCATGTCCACTGGTGTCTCCGCTTCTCCTGCAGGAGAAGCAAATCCATTATGAACTTCTGTACCACGTAGCTAAAGGCAGGGTAACAGCTGGCATCCAGGGAGACCAAGAGAGCAAATGCTCCTCAGGAGAAGAAACACATGAGATGCACAGTTCAGACATTCTGCTTCATTAAAACCACACTTCACCTACTTGGTTTTCAATGTGACAGCCAGTTACGGAAAAAAAAACTTTCTTAAAGCAGAATTTCATGCTCAGATGCAAAAGACACACAGACCAGCACCTTGCCTGACCTGCCTGTGTGGTTGCTGAAAACTGTTGGCTCAAGACTGGGTGGGATGCCTTTCCTTCACACCTAGGGCCATCATCCCTCTGAAGACACATCATCCAAAGTGTCTGTGCTCCTCTGACAACATAATAAAACCCTGCCAAGAAGGAATCTTAACTGTCTAGTGAGATGACCAGGGATGACCAAGCATCTCAACAATCCCAGCCTTCAGGCTTTTTTTTATCAGCACTGCCACCTTATGTGAACACTTCTGCATGGATCTCCCTTCCTTCGTTTGGCTGAACTCCCTGCTATGCCAGACAACACTGCTTATCCCACTGCATGAATTTTCTTGGGAAATGCTTTTATAGCTCTGGAAGACACCCCAGCATTTGCTGTGCTTCTACCACAGTACATGAGGGAGGGAAATTTACTGGAGAATTCATGCTGAATAATTCATGCCAATTCCCGTTTGTTGGAGATGGTGTGCTGGTTGCATCAATTTCTGAAAGAAAACAAAGTCTAATTCAGCTTTGCAAAATTGACGTACAACATGCAAGCTTTTTTTACTTCATGTGCAGAGCTTCTGTATGTACTACCAAAAATCCAAGCAACTTTAATTACAGTCACATCCCAAAGGCTTTGCACTAACTCCTGCATGTATGCAAGCTCATTCCCTTAACCCAGCAGCAGTGACTATTTCCACAGCCCAGCAAGGTTACAACATCCCTGTAAAATGCCAAGTATTCCTATTTAATGAGTGCTTCTCCTACTAATGCTTGGCCTTGTAAGCAGTAGCACAGGCACAAACAGTACCAGCATCACCATTTTTAATGCTACCATCCAACTCCAAGGGTTTGGTGGTCCACAAATCATCACTGACTTTCCTGCATTTGGGCTGTTGCTCTTGCCTGGGCATTTAAACAGGAAAGAGACTCGCTAAACTGATTCACAGAAATTAAGACTGAAACAGCAATCTCCTATTTCAATTTTTTTTTTTTTTAAACAGCACAAATTAGCAGGAAACAAATTATATTTCAGGAATGCAAAATGAGCTTGTAGGCTTGGGAAAACAGAAATGCCAGCAAAACTGACACACATACACGTGCCTGTCAGCAATTAGCAGTGGGCAATGCTTGCATTTTCTTATTTTAGTTCCAGACCAGGAGCTATGCTCTTCAGCAAGGGAGTGGGATGCCCTACCCTGCTGCTATCAAGGCTGCACCTCTTTGACCTGTTTCTTGGGTGCAAAGACTGTCAGTGGGAAGTGCTCCAAGCCAAACAAGCAGTCTTGCTGAATTTATAGCCCACAGGAACAGTGCCCAAGTTTGGAACAACAGTTATTTGAGACATCACATGAAAAAAATCCACATTATGCCCCTTGCATTGAGTCATACTGGCAGTAATTTAGTGTTCACAGTAAAGGAACTTTTTGAGTTTCAAGTTCTTTGAGATTTTAAAGTTGTCCAACAGAAAAGCCAATCATACACTTAGTAAAAAAAAAATCTTCAATAAAAAAACCCATTCAAGTAAAAAAAATTCTTTGTTTGGCTAGCAAGGTTGATTATTTGAATTTATAAACATTTGATTCAGGTAATGTGTTAAATACTCTGTTCTGGGGCCTGTCAAAGGGTAGCTCCTCTTAATTCTGACACATGGCTTTGAAAGACCACTCATGATAGCCAGCGTGGATAACAGCACTCAAATCCAACAGTGCAAAACCAAATCCCACAGGATACATATCGAATTCACTAAAATAAAAGAAATTTAAAACTGAGCACACAAGCACTGCTGTTGTGTAATAAAGCCAACTGTCATGAAGTCTATGTGCTGTGTATAAAGCACATAGAAGCCTGAGTGAGATGTGTATCTGCTATCAGCTGTAAATCAGTATCAATATGAAAATGTTAAAATATATTTTTTCTCAAAGAACAGAAAAAGAAAAGAAAAATAAGAGAGAAATGGTTCTAGTAAATTTATAGGCATTTATATATAATTTTATTTATGAACTGACTGGATATAAAAACTCTAAACTGACCCTCCTACCAGCACTTTACAGCCAGGACTGCAATTTCCCTTACAAATTGCTTTACTCCACACTTCTCAACGCTGCATGTTTCCCAAGGGGAAAAAACCATCACCATGGCAGTGAAGTTTCATAATTGAATTTTTGTGTAACCTATGCCTTGCAAGCCACATGCCTTTGCAGAGGTAGAAAAAAAAAAATTCCACCATTCAGAAAACCCAAATTCCACAGCAGGAACAGTCATTACCGAGTTACGTAAGTTCCCAGTACCACAAGCATTTCAATCAACAAAAAGCCTAACTACACTTTTTAAGTGCATATGCATGAAGAATATTATAAATAGCTCAGTTATAAGCTTTCTAACCAGAGGCTCTATTCCTCAGAGAATTAGCTAAATGATGAATTGGAAATTTCAGCTGCTCAAGCTCTTTCTACTTAAGATCTTATGTGGAAAACTCTACATTTTCCTTTCAGCTGAGAAACTCAAAGCTGGCTGCGGAAGCTATCTCAAACGTTCGAAAATTATTCCTCTGCTTGGTTCCTGCCCTAGTTTTCTGAATGCTTACAGTTTGGAAAAAGTAACAATACAGTCATTATATTAAGCAGTACACAAATGTAATTCAGCAAATGAATCTGAATGCGTTTTTCTTGCTCCCACTTGAGTAAAAGTACAGCACTTCTGTACTTCCTTTCATAGAATTCCCAGGGGAACAATGTGCAAAATATAACCTCCAACACACAGCTAGATCACGCCAGCTGAGCAAACACTCAGGATTCCAGGCATGCAAAGGAAAGCTCTGTCTGATCTGCATGGTTTTATCAATTATATAGTGCTTCGGATGCACAGCCATGACCTGCCTATGGAAGAGCATTTCTTTATGAATATTTAGGGAGTTTCAATTATCAGCAACAAATTAGACCTATATAGATCGCATTTAGTGATGAGATTTGAAATTCTAGTAACAATTTACTAGTTTGAAAAATACTTTAGCAAATCCCAATGGGCAAGGTTAAGATGAGGAGGGATCCACCACAGATGCATCAACAAAAAGAACTAAAATTTGTTTCATTCTTTCCCTTCCAGTACCAGACCAATAACAGTCACATGGACATCTCTGTCAGAAGAATGATGTTACACTTTAGATTGCACCAAAAGCTCGGGTCAAATCACCACACAGGGTCTGCAGAAATGGATCTGCTCTGACAAGTTCCATGCAAGCCACTGAAAGCCCTTCCATCAAATATTCACAGGCTTAAAAAAGTCTGTCAGTACTTCTACCCCATGTCCTAATACAAACAGTAAGATCAGTAGGAAAAGTTTAAAGCCGAGAGGATTCAAAGATATAATTTTGATATGTCTTAGAAGGTTTAAATTAAAAAAAATAAAATGGACAGATTCCTTCAATCCATCTAGAAATAGTTTTTGTTGCTTTCCAAAGGAACCTGGCAATTCTTTAGGCAAAAAGCTACATAAACTAAGGTAGAATTATGAAAAGCTCCTCGTGATTACTTCTAACGAAAATTTCCAGCATCTTTCCACATAAAGTTTCTAAATTTCCCTAAAAGAAAAATACGAATAAAGATGGTTTGCATTTTGACATTAAATATTCCAAATGGAAACATGGACGGGTAAACAAATAAGAAAAAAAAAAAAAAAAAAAAAAAAAAAAAAAAAAAATCAAAGGTCTAATATCAGTGGTTCCATAAAAAGCAGCCAACTTTATTCCAGCAATACCACCACAATTTATTGAAACTTCAAGAAGATTGCTGCGGGGCAGATTCCCGTGGATAACTAGCATGCAGCCACAAGGAGCACAAGGAACTGACGCAGGCTGTGCACACGAGGGACTCCTGGAGGTGGTGGTTGAGGCTGACACGGTACCTGCGGAGTTCTCGCCGTTCTGCTCATCCCTCAGGCTCTGCTGGCTGAGCTCTGTCACCAAGCGAACCGCCTGCTTCCTCCCCTCCTCGTCTCCCGACTCCTCCGACTCGATCCGCTTATCAACTGCACAAGACACAGAACAGCAGAATTAGGCTATTTCCAGCAGCGGGGCAGAGGGGAGGAGTAGCAAGCAGATATAATAACCAGGAGTCACATAAACGACTACGCAGTTAGTAGAAATCCTAAGTTAACTAAATGAAAGGTTTAGTCTTAAATAAAAGGCCTCTTACCCCTTGTTTCTACTTTGATTTTGGATGCACTTTTTCCTCCCATCACATCTTCCTAAAACCAACAATCTGGGAAGAAGACTGGAGGAAAAAGGAAATTTCTTAGATCAATGAAGTGCAATTCCAAAGATTACGGAGATGGAGTTAGAACTATTACATTTTAAGAGCTTTTAGGGAAAAAACCCCCAGTATCATGTACAATAGTACCAATGACACGAAGAAGTGAAGGCATCAATAAAAAAAATCCTCGCAGAATAAAGCAACCGGCTCCCCAGAACAACCTGCCAGATCCCTTCACGTTTACCGAGCCACAGCTCCGGTGGCCACCCTGGGCCTGGACCAAAAAAAAGCTCCACGCTAGCCCCCCCTCAGTATTTGCTCTCGTTTCACCAGGGGACTAAGGAAAACCAGCGCCATCCAGAAGGTTTCTTTCTTATTATCTTTACTTTTTACGTCACGGCCATCTCCACAACCCCACTCCTTCTCCCTCTAGCGCATGGAGCCCCGGGACATCACGCCATGCCGCGATAACACACACGACAGGGCATGGCCCTCTGGGCAGTGGCCCTGGGGCTGGACACACGGGGGCTGCACGACCGCGGACGGCCCACGAGCCCCCCCCCCCCCCGGCGCACAGCTGGCAGCCGCACCGCCCGGCGGCGGCGGTGCTCGAGCAGCCGGCCCCGCCGCGCCGCCCCGACCCCCGCAGCTTGGGCAGCAGCCCCGGCGGGCTCTCACCCTCCATCATCTCCTGCGGCCCCGCTCCGCTCTCCGCCGCCATATCGCTCCTCCTCCCACCGCCCCTTCCGGAAACTGCCTCCGCCGCCGCCGCAGCCAATCAGAGCCCAGCGCTGCCGCCGCGCCGCAGCCAATCAGAGCCCAGCGCTGCCGCCGCGCCGCAGCCAATCGCCCGCAGGTGGCGCGCCCAGGGGGAGGGGCATTGCCCCGCCCGCTGCCCCCCCCGCCCGCACGCGCGCCGGCTGTGCCCCGCGGCCTCCTGGGAGTTGTAGTTCTTTGCAGGAGGGGGCCGAGGAGGCCGGGACCTGCTCCCCCTCCACCAGCGCCTCGGGCCGGACGCGTTACGCGCTGCTTTCGGCCTCGTCGTTCCGCCTACAAATCCTTCGGAGGATAACTATCGTCCTGCGGAAGGGCCTTCTACCTGCAGCCTTCCGCCCCCGGAGCAGGTCGGCCGCGCTGCCTCGGGCCGACGGCCCGGAGCGCGGGGCACCGCGTGTGGCGGCGGCGGGGAAGGGGAGGCTGGCGGGAGCAACGAATTCCCGGGAGCTCGGTCTGTTTTGCCTGCTCCCGCGCTGGCGTCCCATTTGCTCCTCTCCGTGCCGCTCTCAGAACGCCTTTGCTTATTGGGTGCCGCTGCTGCTGAGTCCCGCCTGCCGTTTCCTCGCGCCCTCCGGCTGTGGCGGGCCGCCGTGAGGAGCCGCGGCCGTGGCTGTGAGCGGACCGGCCCCCCTGTCCTGGTGGGGGCCACTGGTGGCGGGGGTCCGGGCAGGGGGAGAGGGTGCTGGCCGGGTGCTCAGCAGCTCTGACAGAAAGAAATGTGGTGGCGGCGTCCTGTCGGTCACACGTATCCTGCAGACTTGTCTGAGTTGGAAGGGACCCAGAAGGATCATCGAATCCATCTCTTAAGTGAATCCCGTAGCGGGCTCGAGCCCTCACCCGTGCAGGATGCTAAGTCAGTAGTCACATTTGGGTAATAACCGCACAGACCAAACATAGAGCAGGGCGCTCAAGAAGGAGCATTATGCCGTAACTTAGAGGGCTGTGGCTGGGGTTCGAAGGCATCCTTACCTGCCAGCATCAGTCCCTGCTGTGGGTCTGACTCAGTGTCCTTTGTTTCTGTTGCAGATGGTGGCTCCCTAGGTGTGGCGTGGCAACCAGAGCGCGATCATGGCAGCTAAGGCTTATAGCCCCTCTGAAGGGGGCCTTCTGTCTTCATCAGCAGGCTTAGTCCTTACTTGCTTGAGTGACTCTGATAAGCTAAGTAGATCCTTCCCCTGGGGCAACAAAAGCAGGAAAAATCGTCTCTCTGGGCTCTGTCAGCTTGGATCATCACTGCCTGGTGAGCACAGTATTGTGAGACTGAGTTCCGATGAAGCTTTCGGGCAGTTTCAGATCTTCCTCTTCCCCTTCCTCATACGTAGAGGTAGCAGCAATAAGTATCAGGCAGGATGCACTTGTTCAGTGAGCACCTGAGCCCTGGATTACTGCAGGCAGGGAGAGCCTATAGGGAAAACATTACTTAGGTGCTCTGCATTTATACTTGTCCTTGGGCAACCTGTATTGGCTGCCACTGGACCATTCTCCCATCTTGTATAATTATCTAAAGCACAAAAAATTTCCAAGTAAGGAGAAAGATGTTGTTGTGTTGGATTCTGTCAGGATGGGAAGAACTTTGCAGTTTACAGTGTGTCCAGATAAGTGTCTCCCCGTGGTGAGCACGTTCATACTGCATACAGTGCATAAATGTCCTTGTGATGAGTTGTTCATAATGCTTCTTCCAGTATTCCTAAACCTTCAAAGCTGCTTACTGATTTGGGAGTGGACCAATGGTGTTGGGCTGCAGATACCACTTCTTCTCAGAAGAATGTTTTTTACAGGCAGAACCTTTGAAAATTTTAGTACAATCACTTGGCACTGCATAGCTTAAAACATTGGTGTGGACACAGGTAATTCAATGTCACACACTGTGAAGAGTTGATTAAGTGGCTTCCAACTAATGCAGTTGTTAATAAAGGCTTGAGCACTTACTGCAATTATTTAATGACTGTTGCATTTTTAATTTGAGAGATTTCAAAACATTTTGAAAACTGCTAAGTAAAAAAATAGAAGTTAACTAGTCTGATTAAAACTTATGGATGTTGGCAAGTCGTTTTAGCCTATGGACTGAGTTTATGTGTTCCAGTGGCTGTGATTCAGAAAGATACATTTATTAGAATAGTTTCTGTAGTTTCACTGATTTTATTTTCTTGCAGTTTCTTAAAAAATCTAGAAACATGCATTTTGGAATTACTTGACAGTTGCTTCAGATGACAGCTTGTTTTTTAAAATTCGTTCCTCTGATACTCCTGTAGTAGACTGTTACAGCAGCATTGCTGACCTTTATCTTTCCACAGGGGAGAAGGGGAGCTCTTACTGTTCGTCTTCTCTGACAGCTCGTAACATTTGTAGCAGCAAAATTGGTAACTTACGGGCTCAGTGGGATTCTGCCTCTCTCTCTTCTTCCATTGGAAGTTCTGCTTCTTGCTCCTTTTTACACACCCCAGCTGTGGAGGAATCCAGCCAGCACCTCCCGGCTGCTGCACGCAACCCAAACCAAGCCATCTTCACCGTGGATGCCAGCACAACAGAGGTATTCACAGCAGAACCTGCAGCACTAAGCTCCCCATAACTGGTACAGGTTGTGTGATAGCAGGCTAAAAGGACTGGTTTTCTTTTGTGTATCTGCAGGTAATCAGGGTATCATGAAGGGATTTTGTAGTCTGCTCCAGCTCAGTAGTCTTCTAAAGATTGATGAGTTTATTTATGAGTAGTTGGCAAAATATACAATAGCAGAAGCAAGGATGTATCGAGTCTTTTTTCAAACAGGCCAGGGAGGTTGTGGACTCCCCATTCCTGGAAATGTTCTAGGCCAGGCTGGATAAGGCTTGGAGCAACCTGGTCTAGTGGAAGGTGTCCCTAGCCATGGCAGGGGGGTGGAAGTGGATGGTGGTTAAGGTCCTGTCCAACCTAAACCATTCTGTGATTCAATGATTCTGTAAGAATGCAGCTGTGAAGTGACATGAGAGAAGAAAGGAAGAGCAGAATGTGCTTCAAGCCTTCTCTCTGTAAAGTACCAACCCTGAAATGTGTTTGTGGTGGCACAAGATTTATCTGCCCCAGTAAATATTTCATTTGCATTGGGAGGGAAAGAATTTCTCCGTTTCTGTCCTGAGAGGAATCTAAAATTGGGTCCTGAAAACTTTGAAGAGCTGTGCCATTTTTTAGCTTGAACTAACAGCTCGGGTTTGCCTACTTTAAAGACTCTGAGTCCCAACTTGCTCCATTGCACAGCCTCCAGTCTGCCAATGACTGGTGTGATCCCTGCACACCTTTGAGTTTGGATACAGTTTTGTGGCTTGCCTGGGCTTTGCTTGCAAATACAGCTTTGTAGTTTTGCCTCCATGGATGTCATTGTTTACAGTTGAAGCAGGAAACATAAAAGGAAAGCAATGTCTCAAAAGCACACAAAGATGTGTGGGCAAGGGATAAGTCCTAGAATAAGAATCTATAATGAACTCAGAATTCTAAAGAACCATTTCGTTTCCACCAAGAGAAAGGGATATTATAAGACATTAAAGCAACAACCTGAGGAGATAATGAGCTCTTAAAAAAATGTACAGCTTTTATTCTTTGTTTAGGTTTGGTTTTTTCTGTTCTTTTCTAGATCCTAGTGGCCAATGACCGAGCTTGCAAGTTGCTTGGGTGCAGTAGTCAGGAACTTATTGGTCAAAAGCTGTCCCACTTGATATCCAGATCTGGTCAAGAGGCATGGGAAGCAGTGGGTGAGGAGTACCTGGAAACCTCTGAGTGTTCATCGGTGGTTTCAGGAACTGTGGTATGTGAAATGTTCAAGGAGATATTCCCCACCACATAAAGTGCTTTTGTAGGCTTTGGTTTGGGATGTATTTTTTTTTTTTGACATTTTCTCTATAATTTCCTGATATATTTAACTTTGTGGGCATTTGGCAGTTATGTCATTTGCAGAACTGTTTGGTTTAAAAGTTTGCAGATGTGGGCAAAAGATGATTTAAGGGGACACCCATGAGAACCTCGCAGCTGTCAACACACACAGTCACCATGACTTGACGAAATCAGAACTTAAAAGACATTAGAATTTTTAAAAACTGCTTAAGATGGAAAAAATTCTATTGTGGAAGAGTTCCCAATTGTCTGGTCCTTAAGAATATATTTTAAATTATCTTAATTTGGATTGTGCATATTATAAAGGTACAAGCCAGTGAAATACTGTGCAATGTCTGTGCCAAAACACCATAGCTGGTGCAAAAGAGTGGAATTGATATTTTGCCTAGAATGGGGTTGTTTATAAGAGAACTGTGTGACAAAATCTCCATATTATTTTTTTTTGCTGCTGTTGTGAGTTTTCTCTAGAGAATCCTTGGAAAATGAGCTCATATTCTTTCTGGTGTGTTATTTTTGAACTGAAATTGTTGGTATCTCAGAGCCTTATCTTCCCGAATCCTCAGCTGGATATGGGATGGGGCCAAGTTTGATTCAGTGAAACCAGAGATTAAAATTAAACGTCTGACAGAGGCACTTACATACTTTATAGGAGTCACGGTGTAAGTCATAAACCCATTCTGTCAAGATCATATAAAAATCATGAAAGGCTTGATATGAGCCTTGCAGGCAGTAAGATAAAGAAACATTTTCTGATCAGAGAATAATCTCCTCCCATAAGAAATTAAACTGCTGGCTTTGCAGCTGAAAGTAAGAACTGTGTTACTAATGGGGAGTGTTCATTAGCACCGTGGGACATCCCTTAAATAAGGCATCCCTGAGAGGCACTTCTCACTGAATGCAAGCTGTTAGAGTGGCACATTTATTATTCTGAAGTCTTTATGCCTTTAGACTTCCAGAGGCAGGGAGATATGATACAAAAGTAACAACATTTTGTGTATGATCAGTAATTTATTTTCAGACCTTTTCATCTCTGTATTAAAACTGTGTTTCTTCCCATAAAATACTAGTAAGTAGTCAAGAAATTAAGTTTTTCTAATAATGATAGGGAGCTATCTTGGCTCAGAATTTTACCCGTTTGAAATTCTTGCGGAGTAACCACAGTCTCAGTAAGTCATGTCTCCATTTCTGAATCTGGTGGAAAGGTGGATGTTATTGGCCACCTCAACGAGAAGATCCCTGTCTCAGTCTGGCTGAGGCAGATAAGAAGCAAGGACACCCAGCGTTGTGTGGTTGTGCTGGAACCAGTGGAAAGACTTTCAGCTTCTGTTTCCTTCACTGTTGACGTAAGTGTTTTCCTAACAATCAGACGAGATTGCAGTTTGTGAGAGTTTGTGTGTGAGTGGAAGGTGTCTGAAAGGCAGCAGGCACAGGTCACTGGTTGTGAACATGGAGTGTGTCCATGGCAGGGCCTGAAACCAGGGCTGTGCATGCAGGACCTGTGTGTGGATTTCTGGTGGGGCTCACCTTGACATGTTTGACAACCCACATAAAAATACACTCTTTCTCCTCAGGGGACGTCTTACACTTCAACAGTGTCTGTTTGGCAGGGGGTTGATAATCTGGGGTATGGATGCCCTTGTGAAGGGATCATCTTGCTGAGGAGCAGTTCTGTGAGGAGTGCTGGACACCTCTGCCTCTCTCCTGGGCAAAGGGCAGGCTCCCTGCACAGTGATATGGGAATATTGGTTTATGTTGTGTCTGCTTTTACTGAGTGAGTTGTGTCCACCAGAGGACTGCAGAATGAAATTTCCTGCCATTGCTTAGATAAGTGCAGAAACCACTGTCAAAGTATTGAGTGGACTGTGGCTAAAATGTTAAAATTTTAACAATCTTGTAAATTTTCCTCCCCAGGGAAAAATTACATCATGTGATCTCCTTTATGCCCATCTCCATGGCTACCCAACATTGGAAGCAGTAGTTGGACTCCACATAAAGGACCTGATTCCTTCTGTGCAGATCCCTCCTCTAGGCAAAAAAATCCCAAAGGTATAGTGTAAGCACCAACCTCATTCTTCCATAGCCTTCCCATTTGGAGTACATGTGCCCTGACCTCTCACTGGAATCTGTCCTGATGAAAGACAGTTTTCTCCAATCCTAGCTTTGTAAGACACCATGCTCTCTCTGTCTGCTCTTTAGGATTCCTTTTAATTCTTTGATTCTTAGAATTCATTTCAGTTATGTCTGTCTGAGGAGTGAAAGAATACCCAGCTCTTGCAAATGCCATGAAAATGGGCAGATAGGGAGTTGCAGGAGGCCTTCTATGAATGCCTAATTTGTTGAAAAGCTGCAGCATGGACTGGTCTTCATCTTCAGGATATTTATATAGTGGTTCAACACTGGATTCCAAATCCTTAAAAAAACAGATGTTGTTCATTTTGATATTCACAAGATTGGTTCCTTTTTCTTTTCCTGCTCCTTTTCCTGAGAATTCCTGTGTAATTTTATACGAATAATGAAATAAACCCAAGATGTTTGGTTAGAGATTTTCTGTTTGAGTTGGTTTTTTTGCTTTAATTTAGAACCTCAGGATCCAGCGAGCTGCAGGCCAGTCCAGAGAGGGTAACATGTTTCCTCTCAGTTTAAAGCTGGAAGTCAGCCATCTGGAGGAGGAGCAAGCAGTAGTGCAGAAAGATGAGATTCCACAGGCAGAAGGCTCTCTCCCATGCTATCAGTACTCTGCTACAGTTGTGGTTTTCTCCACCATCAGTGGTCTCATTACTGTCCAGTCAGATGGAATCATCTGTGGCATCTCGGATAGTTTTGCTTTAATGCTCTTTGGCTATGAGAAGAAAGATCTGTTGGGAAAGGTAAGATAAGAAGTTTAAATCCTCACAGAAGACTGATACATGTGGCAGCATATCCACTGGAATTGTGAAGTTGTCTTTTTCACTCCTTGCCATCACAGAACCCCTGTGTTCCACATGTTCTGTGTGTGAGGTGTAGGATGACATGTGAATTCCTGTGCTGTAATTGCTAAGACTTGCAGTGCTGAGGAGCTACTATGGATTTCAAGTAGCCCAAAGCAAGCTGCACAGTTCTGTGTTCTCCACTGGTCATGTGGATCACTTTTCCTGGCTATCTATGAGAATCAGGTTCACAGACACAGATTGTTAGCATTTGCCCCCATCCTGTGAGACTTGGCTTAGCTTTATAAGGTTTTGTTCTTTGTTTTAGAACATTACATTCCTGATCCCTGGTTTCTATAACAACATGGAAAGAAGCAGTGGCTGTTCTTTGCCTTTACCTCCTCTGGATGATTCCACAGGGACAGAAGGTGAGTGCCTTTTTGGAGGTGTCAGTGCCTGCCATACAGCTGGCTCTGGCTGCTGTAACCAAGGGGAAATGAGCAGAGACAAGAGGTTCACCTACAAACATGAGAACATTCTTCATAAAAGCAGTGTCCCTCCATGCAGTTTTTAAATTGGGTTTCCACTACAACCTCAGGTAAAGAGAATCATTCACCTAAGATTGAGTTTCTCTCTTTTGTTGCCAAGAAGATAGAACTGAATATCCAATTTGGAAATTACAGTGAGAATAGAGAATGCTTTGTACTTAACAAGCACTTCCCCTCCCTCCCTCCCTCCCTCCCCTGCTAGGACCCTGTAGTATTTTAAAATGTATAAAACACAGCTTTTGTGACTGTATTGCAGTGGAGCTGTAGCTACTTAGGATTAATATTTTAAGGGAAAAATCTAATATTCTGAATAGGCTTGTGCTGCTGGCTAATATTCAATGTTATGGTTGCTGTGTTTCAATCAGGGAAGCGTCACATTCTTCTGATGCAGTTTGCATCAGAATTTATCGAAATTTTACTTCTCTGAACACAGCATGAATAAACAGAAGCAAAGAAGCCTCGTGTTTCCATATCTGTCTTTTCCAGCTAGCTCTGCCCAACAGAGAGAACACCAGCAAGTTCATGCTTTTGTCCATATCACAAGAGACCTTTTATGCTGGTTTTGTCTCTGTTTTTTTCCCCCTATTTTCTTTTTGTCTTTGCTTAGAAATGCACGTCTGTGCTGAAACCAATGCACCCTACTGGAACAAAGAAGAGTTAGTAGACAGTGTACAATTTCTTAGGTAATTCTTTGATGAAATGATGCCCCTAATCTAGGAGTAGTTCAGTTCTTCTGTGAGGAAGCATTGTTGGCACTCTGCCATTACTGATTAAAGGATTGTTCTAGATTCAAATCTAAATTTGTTCTTTTGTTATCTTCTTCTGCAGCAACAATACTTGGATTACTTCATCTTCCAAACTCATGTTTTTCTTCTGATCTTTTGTCACTGGGAAAGGACAGAACTTCATCTCCTCTTCTTTCAAACACGTTTAGACTCTCTTTTTATCATACAGCTTCAGTGAGTTACATAAATCCAGTCCAAACCTTTTCATTATATAGGTTTGGAATGGGCTGGATATGTGTGATTCAGGCTTTTTTTTTTTTAATGCTGCTGCTGCTGCTGTATGATCATTTTAATTTCAGTCTCTTTACATTACTGGCACTTTTTTAGGTCTCTGAACTTCAATTCAAGTAGCTAATGAATGATACCAATATCTGCCAAAGAACTTTGATAGAAAAGCAGATTTTGGCAGCCCTAAAACATGTAGATTCCTGCATGTGGTGATTTCTCAAAGTAGAGTGGAATGCTCATATTTTGACTGTTTTGCCTCAATCAAGCCTTTTATACTCAGTTCCTTAGGGAAAAGACAGACCAAGGCAGTTCCAAGTTTATTTTTAATCACTGTAGCCTCTGAAGCCTAAACATAAACATT
The DNA here is from genome assembly GCF_965178545.1 of Coloeus monedula. Lineage (NCBI taxonomy): Eukaryota > Metazoa > Chordata > Aves > Passeriformes > Corvidae > Coloeus > Coloeus monedula. The sequence continues at coordinate 3,289,759 of NC_138790.1, forward strand.
TAAGTTGGTGTGGTTTTGTTTCCTATTTGGTACAGAGAGCAGCTTCTTGGCTGCATCTTTAGCACACCTTCTGTCAAGAGATGAAGAGCAGAAATTGGAACAACAACACGAAGGTGACAAATTAATACATGATGAGAATGAGCAAAAGAATGGGACCGGTTTCTTTTCTCCTCCCTCACCTCCTGAAGCAGCATCCACCCCCACTAATAGGTAGGCATTTCATAGACTGCATATTCACTTGGGAAAATGAAGAGCTGTGCTGGCAATCACCAGCAAAAGCTGATTTTTTCACCTGTGTGATGTCTGTGGGAAGGTGTAGCAAGGGCCTTCCATGTTTGCTGTCTTTAGAATCTGAGTGCAAGAGAGGCTGAGCTGGGCCTACCTTAGATTTTTATTTAGATCTGCACAACCTACCATTGTCAAGTTACAGCAATTCCAGCTCTAAAGGGGACCAAATGTTTCATCCAGACTAGGAAAGGTAATTAGGCTCTGTCTTCACTAATCATAAATAGTGGATGTTTATTTCCTTCCAGCTGGTGTTGCACTGAAGTCAGGGTACCTGGAGGGAATTCTAAGTGTTATTCCTTCTGGTGCTTGGTGCAACTGTCAGGTCATCCATTAAAACAGGCTACTGGGTTACTGAAGCCCAGCCATTTTTTCTTGCACATTTCCAGGTCTTTTTCCTGTTACAAGGTTAGAAATTCTGTAGAAGTACATATATGATGCTCACAGCCTACCTGAAGTCAAATTTTAACCCTTCCACGTTAACAATTCTAACCTTCAGTAAGTTTTACTACTAAATTTACTATCCATTTTAAGGTATAGACTATTACAGCACAGTTTTTGCTGCATTTTTTAATGGCTGATAATGTCACTTTTTTGTACTCTCCTGATTTACATCTCTCATATCATACTTGGATTGTAAGTGCTCTGCTTCACTGTTTCTCTATGCTGCATTTTTACTAATGGAAATGTTTGCAAAATACCTTGTGCTATGGGCTTCAGTAAACCCTGATTGATGGAGACATCCATCTCCTGTTGGACACACCAGGGATCTTCTGTTTTCAGGACTGGAAGTGCCCTGCTGATATGCTAAGGCCTGAACAGCAGGCCTAAGCACCAAATTGACTTACAAGATGAATCTTGAGCATGATGCTGTCGATACCATCAAAGTTCTTTTGTTAAAAATAGATGATCAAAACATTTCTATTAGTTGTTCTTAATGCCAAACCTGCTGCTGTAGAGCTGTTTGTATACCCTTGTGTAAGATACATTCAGAAATCCTCCCAACTGATATCCCCAGGGGCTTGTTAGTAGAATATTTTAGGAAAAACCCTCCCAGCCCTGGCCCTGGCCCTGGCCCTGGCTGGTTGGAAGGTGGGCTGTCAGAATCAGATGTTTTCTGCACAAAAAGGTAAACAAGTCATTTGGACTGTTTGATTTGGGCCTATAAAAGCTGGACCCCTTTTTGGGGCAAACTTGGGGACCTCACCTAAAAGTGGACACACAGCATAGGATTTTCCCAATTGCTGGGAAGAGTTCTCCAGGTCCTCACTGAAAAAAGGGGCTCCCCAGCAATTGCAGACTCTGGGTGATGGTAAAGTATTTAAGCAATTGGTGATGGATCTTTCTCAGTCACTGTTCTTTCTCTCTCTCATGCAGTAATGATTAGATGCATCACCTTGCTTATTTTTGCTTGTTGCTAAAGCTGAGCAAGTAATAAGCTTATTATTCTATCAGATATATCCTTTTACCTCTGTTTTGCCTCAACATTAACAGTAAAATAAGTCCATTCTTTCCATTGGTGTCTGTGGCCATTTAGTCACCCCCATCAACTGGGAAAACACCTGCCATGTGTATTAGGTTCTTTTGTGGTGGTAAATGGTTTATGATCTATATTTAGAAATTAGGCTAGAGTAGGAAATTATCCATAGGGGAAGAGTGCCATCCGAGTGTACCTGCTCTTCTTTGGTGAATTTGTTAGGATTTTGGATGCCTGTGCAAACAGCTTTCTGCCTTTTGCTTTTGAACTTGAAATAAAACTATTGGTCCAGGTTTTAAATAGTGACCATATTTAAGTGGGTATTATAGGGTAGGACAGTTTTCTTACTGTTTTGTAATCATGATGTCACTGATAGCTCTGAGTCTTTGCAGTGAGGACAGCCTTGCTACCAATGGGCTGTCAGCCCACCAGAGAGCCTTATCCCAAAAGCTGGCTTGACACCATCAGAGCAGTGGAACAGTATAGAACAGTGGAAACTTCAGGATCAAATAATTCTCAAAAGATGCTCTCTGCAAGGCTCTCTCACATCATCTGACTCAGAACAGTAGGATTTAGGTCAGAACACAGAGATTCCAGGAAGAAGCAGTCACAGTGCAGTATCTCCTGCAGTAACTGTTGCCTGGTTGCCTGTTTGTTCCAGACCAGAAGACAATCTAAATGCATCATCCTGTGACCCAGTGAAGCTGCCTTCTGAAGTTACTTGTAACTCACCTGGAACACCAACAGTGGATGAGCCATGGCCTGGGACAGCACTGAACTGCAGACAAGACCTTAAAAGCCACATGGTTCCAGGGCAGATGTCAAAAACAAACTTGATGTGTGATGCAAAACATTCCAGCCTCCAGCACATTGTTGTTGACAACTGCCTGCTAAATGATGCTTCGACCTTCTTTGCACATGAAAGAAACACTGTCTGTGATGTTTGCTCAGGAAATAAAACAGGTCACAGTGCTTCTGCACCAGGAGCTGCCACAACCTCTGAAGATGCCCAAGAATCTCAACTGAACTGTATTTGCTCTGCTCTTGAGGTACTGGGTCTGAGTAATGGTGTCAAGGGGAACTCAGACAATTCTTTAGGTGTTCCTGCAGCTCTTGCAGGAGCGTGTTGCTGTGATGCAGTGGACTCCAATATGCTAATTGAGCCAAATGGTGCCTTTTGCACTCATCAAGGAAAGCAGCTGCTGAGTGGTGTTGCCACAGAAGCTGATTCTGGATGGCTGGCCTCCAGAAGGCATTTACAAAACTCTGAGGAATCCTCCAAAGCATTTCCTGAGAAACCTGAAACCCTTGCAGAAACTGTGGGGGACAACTCCAACAGAAATCCCCTGAAAAGCAAACGTAGGCCTGAAGAACACTGCCAGGTACTCAGGCAGCAAAATATGGAGATAAAAGTAACATCAACCCCAGTGAAACAAGAAGGCAGGCTAAACCCAGCAGCTCCTTTGACCTGGGAGATTCTGGAAGGCAGCTACATTGGGAACTGCTGTCACAGAGATGGTTCACAATTCAGTAAGTGAAACCTTGTCCCCTTCCCAAACTCTTACTGGGGTGCTCCTTTTCACCCACAGTTTTGCAGAATGCAGATGGTTCTGGTTAAAAGCTGACAGTGGAGAGGAAGGAAGAAGCATCTAGAAGAAAAAATGGTATTTAAGTCTACCCAGAGGATATTAGAAAAGGAGGTGGTATAAAATACAAATTTGGTAAGAAATTAATCCCTACTGAAAAGTCAGAAATACTGTCAAAACATGATTAAAAAGTTTGAACCTGGTAACCTTTTCTGAACAGAAAATACAAACTCCACTGTAAAACTGTAAATTGCATTAAAATTGTATAATGGAATTTGTTTCATTCACTCCTTCAGCTGCATTCAGTGGCTTGTAGAAAAAAAATCCCCATTTTTATGTAATCTAGAATAACAGTGTGAAATGAATAATCACAGTTGGACACTGACAAGTCTCTGCTGGAGGTGGGAGTTCTGGAGGTAGCTGATAGGTACCTCTAGAATAGCTGTGCTGCTGTCAGCCCCTCTGATGATTCTTTACTGAGCAGGTGTTCCCCAAATTCTGAACTTTTTGTCAAGAGCTCAGAATTTTGTCCTAAAATGTCTGCGGTCTTATTCAACACTAAAGTTACATTCTACCATTTTAATTTCCTCACCTGTTTCTACAGGCATACTCTTCGAGGTGAAATGTGCAGAACTGCAGGATCCCACTGTACTTTTCTGTGTCTGGGTGGTGAAAGACATTTCACAGAGCCAAAAGGAAGCAGTAGCAAAGACTCAGAATTTGCTTGCCAGCCTAGCAAACTCTGCCCAATCTGTTGCTGATCTTTCTACTAAAAGTCTTGGAGAAGTAAGACATCCTACCTTTGAATATTGAGCATTTCTCTCCTTGTTTGACTGTTAAGCTGAAGCTAAAGTCAAGATGTTTTTCAAATTACTGACATGAGTTGGTGGGGTGGATGTTACTGTTTCTTTGTTTCCCTACTTTTTTAATAGATATTAAAACAAAATCTCAATTGCTGTTTTGTAACACTTCTGGTTACAAAATAGTGGTTCTGTAGTTCCCTTTCCAGTCTGAACAATGCAGTTCCAAACTGCAGGATACTCAAGGAGTACAGTTCTCACTATGAGAACCAAAGATTTCTCCTTTTATCTGTTCTTGCAGATGTGTATGTTCTTTTCAGTATTTACTCATTTTATGAATGTCATTCTGTGGCTTGCTCATTTTTTCCTGCTATTGTAACTGATATATATGTACTTAGGCCATCAGATCAGCTTCACTTTTCAACAATTCCCGAAGAGCTGAAGATCTTGAAGGATTGAGAGCATGTGAGGGAGAATACACAAAAAATTACAGCACTCTCAGTCTTATTGGCAAAGGCTCTTTTGGCTTTGTCTGGAGTGCCAGGGGCAAGAAAGATCACCAGGAGGTGAAGTATTTCTTCTAGCTCTATTGCAATAACAATTTAGGATGAAAACTGAAAGGTTAGAGCATTCATATTCTGTCAACACTACACTTGTCAAAAGCTTCTCTTTGGTAGTTTGGGGTTTTGCTTTGTTTAAACAGACATCTGTAATAGAAACAAGATAGCAGAACATTTGCACTGATGTAGTGTAGGGATGTTACCTGAGACAGCAGGTGCAGAACGAGCTAATGCACTAATGAATGTAGCTAATTGAACCTGTTTAAAGAAGTAGACATTAATCTTAACAGAATTATAGCTTTTAGTCTTCTGTCTCTACGAAAGAGAATGGCAGACCTGAAAATCTTTGTTGTACCATGACTCAGGAATGGGGAGTAGACATGTTGAGATTATGGCAACTCCTCTTTATCAGGAGAAGTATTTTGGGTGCTGAGAGACAAGCTCTGGTGTTTTCTCTTGCATGGATGTTAAGTGCTCATTTCCCTCCACTGCACCCATGTGCCAGAAGCCACCACTGCTGTAACTGGTTGATAAGAGAGCTGGCCTGTCAAAGCCTTTGGAATTCAGAGCAGCAATGAAAACATTCAATTTATGTGTCATTTGGCTTCTAGGACTAAATTAGTTTAAACACATTTGAGGATGCTATAAGCTATTCACACTGGGTTACTTCCATCCCTCTAGTAATATGAGGCATTAACAGATTTCCTAGAAATTCACTTACCTGACACTCAAAGCCATGCTTTGGCAGGTGATGCTGAATCCTGTTGTCTGTGTAGGTTGTTGTAAAGTTCATCTGGAAGGAGAGGGTGCTGGAGGACTGCTGGGTAGATGATCCTGATCTGGGGAGGGTCACTCAAGAAATTGCAATCCTGCTGAAGCTGCAGCACCCCAATATCATTAAGGTACAGTGACTCAGAATTAGTGCAGTTTGCACTGCATCAGGTGGTTTGTTTGAATACTGGGTGTCTTGTGCTCCTCTTCAGGAGTGAAGTGTCCTGGATTGAGTCTGTCTTTTCAGGAAAGAAAATAACCTGTTTATCCTGCCTTGTTTTGGAGGGTGTGTCACAGCACACTATTGTTTGCTTCCACACTTTTACCCAAAACTGTTCTGAAGATGTGACTCTTAACAGAAAAAAAGCTGTTTCAAGATAAGATGCATATCTTGGAAGTGTGATGTCACATCTGAACTAGCTCAGTAAATAATCTGGACACTTGTTTTGTCCTCTTTGTTTTGAGGTTGTTGGTTTTGATTTTGGAGTTGTTTTTTCTTTTTCTTCAGAAAGAGAATTCCTCTTTGATTTAATTCTGCTCCCAGTTTTAATTCTGTACTCTTTTCAAGAAACATTTGTGCTCAGTGAAATGAGACTTTAAAGATTATAATATATGCCAGTTAAATCTCCAAGAGGAGAGCAGTGTTCGTTAAAAAAAAGAAAAAAAAGGCAGTTTTTGAGGATGAAGCACATGATTAAACAGGTCTTTTATTTATAGGTGCTGGATGTATTTGAAAATGAATGCTTCTTCCAACTGGTGATGGAGAAGCATGGATCTGGTCTGGACCTCTTTACATTTATTGATAATCAGCCCAACTTGGATGAGCCATTAGCAAGTTATATATTCAGACAGGTGAGAGCAGAATTGCTGCATGCAGGTAAGACTCGGTTAATGTAAGAACCAGGACTCTGTTTCACTTAATACTGGCTGATCAACTGGTGTGCTGAACTGGAGTTGTGTTCAATACTTGCAGAACCTTTCCTCGCTGTTCTGTAGGGCTGATTGAAATGCTGCCTGCAGAAACCTTGTTAAGGTTTACTTAGAAACAACAAAGAAGCCTTTCCAGGACCTTACTGCCTGTGAGGGTTTCCCGTGGAGCCATGGCCCCTCAGCTGTTATCAGGACAGCACACAGCCCCTGTCACCCAGACACCGTTCATGTAGCAGTCACATTTCCTCTGAGGGAGGAGGAAAACTCACAGAAGCTGCCCCAAGCCTACAAAAAGCCACATTTTCACTTAGTTCAGTGCTTAGTTTAGATTGGTTACAGGAGTAAAGGGCTCTGCTCTTTAAATCAAGAAATTATCTTGGATTTTAATGTGGCATAAGCAAAGGAACTCAGGGTAGTTGCCCATGAGTCAGGGGCTTGCCTGAGAGCTGAATTGCCCTTTGTTTAGTGAGTTAACCACAGCAGCAGTCCCCAAGTAATTCCCCCTCATGAGTTTTGGAGTAAATTCCTTGCTCTAGGGTATGCAGGAATTGCTGTGCACGTGGTAACCCCCCCGTCCCCCACCCTTGCTGTGCCCACACTGCCCTCACCTGGGGTGCTGATGGAAGATGGAAGCCAAAGGTGTCCCTTTAACCTTGTGATGGGTCCTTTCCTTAACTCAGCCTGAGGTTGGTAAGGCTGTCTTGTTCCCTCAGATCTGAACTGCATTTCTCTGCAGAGGCAGATTTGTATTATAAATAGAAACTTTTCTCCCTCAGCCATCTGCTTCTCTTGTTAAAAACATGGTAGGAGTCACGATCGTCTCCAAGGTGATACCACTCTCATGCTATCCTTAATTATGGCACTGAAGCCTGAGTCGTGCAGGAAGAAGAATGGAATTTAGGAATGATTCTATTATTAATACCAAACTTTGCTCTTAAATGCCTTGTCATCCTGCAGTATAGAAGGCACACAGTAATATCCTCCTGGAGAAACCAGAGAACCCTCCAAATGAAGCTGGGGTAAAAATAGAGTAACTTCCTGGATTGTAGCAATGAGCTCCAATGCTCACAATCACATCATGACTGCAGCATCCCCTTCTCCTGCACATTTGTGAGAGGGAAGCAGCAAAGGCTCTTTAAAGTGTCTCTTCCAAGAGCACTGCAGCAATGCTGACAGGCAGGCCTGAGGCCATTTCCAGTTACCATAATTAGGATGTATATCTTGTTTAGATAGTGTCAAAACAAGCCAAAATGTGACTCTGGGAAAGCTGTGATGCCACATCAATTATCCAGGGCACTCTGTGTAGTAACACCAACTTCTTTCCATCTCTTCCAGCTTGTATCAGCTGTTGGGTATCTCCACTGTAGGAACATCCTTCACAGAGATATCAAGGATGAAAATATTGTCATTGCTGAAGATTTCACTATTAAATTAGTGGACTTTGGTTCGGCTGCCTACCTGGAACCTGGAAAATTGTTTTATACCTTCTGTGGGACAATTGAATACTGCTCACCAGAAGTGCTGTCTGGCAAACCGTATGTCACCCTCTGAAAAGTCATTTTTGTGCCATCACACCAAAAAACCCACGTGTGCAGGGCTGGAACAGAGAAGCCAAGCTGCTGTGTCATTGGAACACTGTTAGAGTATCTAACCACAGGGAAACTGCAGCTAGATTTAAGGCACTGCAGTGGCAGAAATCACTGTGAAGGTTTGAGTGCATACAAAGTAGGGCAGTGTAGTGACAGAAATCAAGTTGTGAAAGCTTGAATATGTACAAAGTTGTTTCTAAATCTGTTGTCAGGCTTTCTCTAGCAAAAGCTGCTCTTTCAGAGAGGTGGAGTAAGCAAGTATTGCTGTTGATAGCACCTTCTCCTTTCATGTCTGTGCTTTATAACCTCCCACTCTTATCCTCTGTTCTCCTCTTTTCTACATGCTTCCCTCTATTTGAATTTTTGCAGTTTGATCTTTGTTCATCTCCCCACTGACTTTTGTACTCCTTGGGACTCAAGGATTCTTCCCTTGCAGCATCTCCTGCTGCTGTTTTGATTGTGCTACCTGAGTCTTGGCTCTCTTCCCTCTTCTTTCCCTCTCCAAGTGCTCTGTACCTGGCAGCCAGTGCTCTCATACCTGCTCCACAAGGAAGCCTCCCCATCACAGGGGTGACACATGCTGTAATGCTATGTGCCTGGATGTATCTTGCTCCTGCTTCACAGCTGTTTCCATGAGTCCTTCAGGCAGCTCCTTGTAATGGAGTGGGGGGAAGAAGCAATGCAAGGAGGAGAGGAAATTCCTGCTGGGAATGAGATGAAAGGTGAAGCAAGCAGCTCTGCCCTGGGAGTTCCACCTTGTACTGTGTGAAGGAACTGGCATGTTTTCTCAGATGGAATTGAGATAGTTAATAGTTATTTCCAAATAACTTTTGTTTTGAAAGGGCTGGGAGCATGTGTTTGCTCTTCCAGTTAAATGTTTACTTGATAGTTTTGGCTGATGATGAAGGTGGAGGGGCAAGTTCTTGTCAGCAGCTTACATATATGGAAGTTGAGTGGATGTTACACACACTCATCAACAGAAACTGGTTGGCTATTCTCTGGTTGGTTTTATTTTCTGGAGAAGGACAATGCAGACTCCTCAAACACATGAGAACCTTCTTAGAATTCTCACAAACTTCCTATGTTAAAACAAAAATTGGAAACAAGGGCTGTCAATGCCCTTTTTACTTTCTTTAGCATATAGATATGTACTGGCAGTCTGATTTTAGGCAAGCTTATCTCTGCACAGGTACCATGGCCCTGAGCTGGAGATGTGGTCGCTTGGCATCACCCTTTACACCCTGGTGCTTGGGGAGAACCCTTTCTGTGAGCTGGAGGAGGCCTTGGCAGCTGTCCTGTGTCCTCCTCGCCCTGTGTCAGAAGGTGAGCTCTTCCCATTTGCTTTTCAAAAGGAACAGATCTCTTGGGAAAGTATAAGCAGCGTTTTTTCACCAGAAATAAAGGGGAAGACTGAAAAAGTGCTCCCCACTATGTTCTGTGATGATTTGACAAGCTGCTCAATGCAGCAGAGTTTGGGAGATTCGTTGTTCTTTGAATATAGACCGTATCTCTCATTCCTAACCTGCCTAAAGTCCAGCCTGAGCCATCCCTCTGCTGTCTCTGCCCAGGTCTCATGGATCTCATGGCCGGGCTCCTGCACCCCGATCCAGAGCAGCGCACGACTCTTGCTGTGCTAGCAGAGCATCCTTGGCTGCGACAGCCTGTGAACCTGGCTGATTATACCTGGGAAGAGGTGTTTGTCTCTGCTGAGCCAGCAGCTTCATCCAGGGATGACTTCGAGGAGTCTGAGCTGTGTTAGCAGGATAGTTCCCATTGGAAGGTCACCTGCTGATCCCCACATATACTCAGTTTATTACTGTTCTTACCCAGGACATGTTTCAAAGATGTGAAGCAAAGATTTTAATGTTGTTTAAATTGTTCATAGCTTGGAATATATTTTTATTGGCTCATTTTACTTTTTATATGTAGTTCATATATCTTTCTGAAAAGTGAGTGAATAAATGAATGATAACATGTCTTTTGGTTTTCTGGAGTATGCGTGCACAAAGGAGCCTCAAAACTAGACGTGTAATTGCATGATTTGAGTGGGAGGGGTGGGTTGGTGGTGTCTTTTTTTTTAATATACCTGTCTGTATCCAGGAAAACAGTCCTCGATTTTGATGAGACAAACATATTGGGAAGAAAAAATAGATTCAATAAAGACAATTTGGTTGAGACACGGGTAACAGGAACATTTTGGGGTACAGCACAGCCGAGGTCAGGCTGCTTAGGAGGAAGTGCTGGGAAAAGGCAGCGGTTCTGCCGGCCGCTGCTGCTGCTTTCTGACACCAGCTCTGCAGAGAAGCAACAGAACTCGGCTTGATTACTAAAGATTAGCTTTCAATCCACTTTGGATTCTGCTATCTCCATCCGAACACATAACAACCGGCCCTCACCTGCCTTCTGTAGCGCGGCGGTGGCACCGCGCCCCGGCTCTGGCCCCGGTGGGGATGATGCCCCGCGGCCCGCGCCGCTCTCGGCTCGGCTCTGCAGGGATGGGAGCGAGCAAGGCGCTCTGCGCGCCCTCTCCCCCGCGTACCGGGCCGCTTCTGCCCCGAGCGAGCCAGCCCTACGCGCCCGCAGGGATCGGGCCGGGCGTGGCTCGCACCCCGCCCCTCCTTTAGGTCCTCCGGCGCAGCCCGGGGCGGGATCGCGGCCGCTCGGGCCGGGCCGCGGCGGGGGCGGAGCGCGGCGGGGCCGTCCCGGGCCCAGCTCGCGGCCATGGCGGGCTGGCTGGGGAGGGCGCTGCTGCCGGGCCGGGCGCTCCCCGCCGCCCCCGGGCCGTGCCCTCGTCGCGGCTGCGGGGAGGCGGCGGCGCTGCGGGCCATGGGCTTCAGCCAGGAGCAGGCCCGGCGGCTCCTGGCGCTGCAGCCCCGGCTCGGCCCCGAGCACCGGGAGGCGGCGGCGGCGCAGCTGCTGCTGCTCGGGCTGAGCACCGAGGCCGCCCTGGCGCTGCTGGAGCGGAGCCCGGCGCTGCTGCGGCTGCCCACGGAGCGACTCCGGGAGCGCGCCGAGGAGCTGCGGCGCCTGGGGCTGGACGGAGGTAGGGCAGCGTGCGGGGGTGCGGGGGGGACACCGGGGCCCTGCCGCTGACGTGCTGCCCGCAGGCCGGCTGCTGCGGGCGGTGAGCCGCTGCCCCCAGCTCTTCCACGTGCCCCGGAAGAGGCTGGAGGCGGCGGTGCGGCTGCTGCGGGAGCGCTGCCTTTTCACGGCGGAGCAGCTGCGGGAAGTGCTAGGAACCTGCCCCACCGTCCTGCTGGAGGAGCCGCGCACCCTCCATCACCAGTTCCAGGTGAGGACCGGGACCCGCCTTCCTGCCAGAACGGGCTGCGGGAATAGGGCTGTGCCTGACACCCCCCCGTCCCGCCCCGCAGTACGCCTACTTCAGAATGGGGGTCCAGCAGAAGGAGATGGTGAAGGCTCGGCTCTTCCAAATGCCCTTTGCTGAGCTCCGGAATCGGCACGTCTTCTTGGAGCGCCGGGGGCTCTACGAGACCCCACACAAAGGGCAGACCCAAACCAGTAACCCAAAACTGAAGGACATCCTTCAGCTCCCGGAGAAAGACTTCCTGGCCAGTCTGGCACACTCTACCCCAGAGGAGTATGAGGTCTTCAAAAAGCTGCTGGCTCGAGAGGACGAGGAGAAGGAAGAGGAGGATGTGGATGCACTACACACGGAGGACAGTGAGGATTTGGACAGTGATGAAAGTAAAACAGCCCGGGAGTGAGGAGGTGAGGCTCCGAGGTGCCCGAGCCCTCCCCTGTTTGTGCACTCTCTGGGTGCTTTGGGCTCCCACCCCACACCAGCACCCGCCAGGGTGGGTGCAGGGCCCCATGGGTGGGGCACAAATAAATCCCATCTGTCAAATACAACAACACTCATTCCTCCTCCTTGACCAACTACTTAAAAAAAAACCCCATAGTTTCCATAAAGTGTTTTTATTAAAAAAAAAAAAAAAAATTAAACAAAACCCCCTAATTTATTTCCAAGTCTAGGTTAAAACCTTCCGGCTGCATTACATACTGTGCCGGCTGTGGGACAGGAGGCGGTGGGCTGCTCTGCCGGCTGGCAGTGGGCCCAGGCTTCCTGCTGCTGTGGGGACAGGTCCTGTGGAAACAGAACTGTCCCATGGCGGGGTCACCTCCACCTCCACAGCCCATGTCAGCGCTGATCTCATGTCTGACAGAGCAGGGGTGCAAATACTCTCAGACCACAGCTCCAAGCCCTCCTGTCTGGGTTTCCCCTTGCCCTGCTCTTCCTGATAGTGGGGGCTGGCTTCTTCTCCTGCCCTGGGAAGGCAGGGCTGCTGTGCTTGCCAGGCAGCTGGAACAGGACCCAGCAGCCTTGGAGGAAAACAAGGCAAAGCTAGAGGTGGTGCAGGAGGGGAGCAGCATGCTGGCCAGCTGGTCGTGGCTTCACATTGTCCCTGCCACTTGCCTCTGCAGCTGTGCCTCCAGGCTGAGCACTATTACACTGCTCCCAGGGGGAAGGGGGTGGTGGCAGGAGCGCTGAAACTCCTGGGCTTGTCCTGCTCTGAGAGCATCTTCCAAGCTGCTGCTTGAGATGTGGCTGAGCAACAGAGCTCTGTGATGCTTGGCAGGAGGGGAGGGCCTCCCCACCAGAATAATCCCATCTGCTGGGGACGTGAGGCTCTATACCATAACTGCGATATATCTCTGGTATGTGTTAATTTATAATATACACCGTGTACGTTAATACACAAATCTATGTTTAACTAGTGTTGTCATACAAACTCACAAAAACTAGGAACGTTTCTAAGCTACACTTTTTCTTTCCTTGCCTGCCCTGCTGCAGTGCTGTGTGCTGGTCCTCTCCTCCACGTACCCTGCAGCACTGGTGCCACAGGGAAGGCACACTCTGGGTGCAGTGCAAGGGGATGGCATGTGGGGCTGGCTTCCCCACCAAGCCTCTGCTGTGCCCTGCACTGGTGTGGAGGCAGCTACAAGTGCGGTGGTACCGCAATGCCTCAGCTGACCGACTTCAGCCTACAGATCATGTTTAAAATTCTTTTTAGGTGCTCTATTGGTTTCTGAGCTGGAAATTTGGTTAAAACCAGGGCTTGTTTACAAAGCAAAGAAAAAAAGCAGGCAGTAGAAGCTGCCTCAGTTTCCCCTGCTAGAGCAGAGGAAACAGGAATGCTCCTCCACTGCCCATGCTCGCCTCACCACTCGGAGCTGCTCACCATTTCTAACTCATCTACAGAGGCTGCTCCTCAGAGCATATTTTGGGGGGCCAGATTTCAGGTGATGGCTAAGGCTTTTTGGTCTGCATTAAACTGTTTTATTTGAGGGTTATAGGTAATTTAGAACCTTGGATTACGAAAACAGATTGGTGCAGATGCTGTTGGCAAGGAGCTGGGCTGATCCCTGAGTGAAGCGGGGAGCCCGTCGCTTGTGCAGGGTGGCTGGGGGTGCTGAGCAGGGCTGGCCCCGTCAAGGGGCACTGGTGCTCAGCTCCTCAGGGGCAGAGAGAGGGCCAGCAAAGGCAGTGCTGGGACAGCGGGGGGGAAAGGGAGCACTACTCAGTGTGCTGATCCAGCTGCATGTCCCTAATGGGCTGGAGGAGAGGGAGAGGTTGACAGCAGGCAGGAAGGCTCCCCTGCTGTGTTCAACCCAGTGAGCAGATCTGATCTTCCTGGTGTTCGAAAAGCCCTTAAGATGTGGAAAGACGAAGCTTCTACTGCTTTAAACCCTGTGGAGGAGCAGGAGGAAAATGAGCTGCTGTACACAGTCTTTCAGATGCCCCGCAGCTGGCCTCTTCCCGCCCTGTGCACTAGTCTTGGGCTGAGAGAAGGGGACCTACTGTCTCCAGGACTCCAGCCTTTGCCTGGCCCTTTCTGTGCAGGAATCTCTTGTTCATGGAACTGCAGAGCCAGGGGGAAGCAGAGCATTGCCTCCTGCTTCTCCACCCCAGCCACAACCAGGAGCCCTCAGCCATAAGCCCTCACACCCTCTCAACACGGCAGTGTAAGCCAGGGTTGTACCCTGGCCTGCACCCACCTCCCCGACTCCCTGCATGGGAACTGCCCCTGCCTGCAGCTGAGCAAGGTGGAGCAGGTACTTACTTCTATGGCTTCTTCAGTGTGTGACTGTTGCTTGGCTTTCTGGAAGAGAAAGGAGGACAGCACCATCAGCCCCTTGGCCATTACTCACAGGCAAGCACACGGCACTGGGATCCAAGCCTTGGTCATATCTGTACCCCTCTACCAGCCCACCCCCCACCTGAGTGTCCCTGTGCATGTTGGGGAACACCAGCCAGCCACATCCTCCTGTCCAGGGTCACAGGAAGGCTGGCACACGCAGTGTGCTGCTGCTGGCTGTACCTGCTGCTTGTCCTCTCCGAACTGATGCTCTCACAGCTCTCCTTGTAGCAGATATCCTGGTGTACCTTGTAGATTCTCCTGGACCTACACACACAGTGGAGATGTGAGTGTAGGGAACAAAAGGGAGAGATGTGCTTTGGTGAGTGTGAAGGGGAAGTCTGGGTGTTTCCCCTATTTCCTTCCAGGCTGCAGTAGCCAGCCTTGGCAGGAATGGGGCTCACAGCCTGCTGTGCCAGAGGACTGATCCCAGCCAGGCCTTTGTGCCTCCATCGCAGGGAGGCCAGGGGCAGAGCAGAAAGCCCCATGCCCTGGCGCTGCACCAGGGCTCCCCCAGCCCTCTGCTCGCAGATGGAGAGGCAGCCAGGAGCTGGATGGGATCTGCTGCTGTCTGGGGCTCACACACACCAAATCCAACCTTGCTGCCACGTGGGTGGGCAACACCAGTATGGAGCTGTCACTTCAGCAACACCCTGCCCTGACGCACAGCTGGGGGGTACCCACAGGGGCATGCCAGGCTGCTCAGCCTGCGCTGGGGAGGGGGAGACTGCCAGCTGGGGTTGGAGACGGCCTTGTGCTTGCTCTCCCTTCCCCAAAGCTGAGCTGCAGGGAGACATCCCCGGCTCAGAGCACAGGGGGAAGGGGGAAGCATAACCTACAGGCAGTACTCACAGATAGTGGCAGGTGCCTCCTTCCCACACTGGGAATGACCTGGTTTCCGAGTACAGCCGCGTGCACGAGTGTGGCACCTTCTTGCAGGCTGCTTGGGGAATAGGAGAGGGGAGCTATCACTGAGCCCATCCCTGGCCCTGCCTGCCTGTGCCTTGTGGCAAGGGTCTGATGAGGCCCCCCTGGCTTCTTGGCCGTGCTGGAGGGCTGGCCTCAACAAAGCTGACCCACCAGTAGAAGCAGAGCCTCCAGCTTCACAGTGCCTATGTAACTCTCTGGGTAAGGCAGGGGCCTGGCTTGCCAGGCAGAGGCAGAGAGCTCAGTCAGGAGCAGGGACCAGACCTGCACTCATATCTCCTCAAATTAAGAGCAGAGCCCGGCCCCTCTCTGAGCTGCCGGCATGACACAGATCTCTAGCAAAGCCTGGCATCGTGGGAGCCCCTGGGTGCTGGCAGGGTGTGCTGGGTGACCTACATCCTGGGGGACCTGTGACAGGGACAGCCACCAGCCTGGCACTGCAGGAGGCAGTCTGGCCCTCTGGAACAGCCTGGCACTCACCCAGCTGGCAGACCCGGCCCTTGAACCCTGGGCGGCAGGCACAGTGGTAGGACTCGTCATCTCTGGTACAGGTGCCTCCATTCCTGCAGGGATTCTTGGAGCAGTTCTGCCCCTCTCCTGCAAAACACGCTCGACCATCAGAGCCCGGGGCCACAGCACAGCCCTGCCAAGCCCCTGGCATTGCCAGGGTGCTCCCAGGAAGAGCAGGTGGGCAGGGGTGCCTGCCATGCCTCCAAGGAGGGCAGGCTGGTGCTGAGCACGTTGCCTGTGGGGCCAGGGCTGGGCTCCTGCTGCTGTGGGTCTCCCCTGGGACTTACTCTTGCTCTTTGCCTCACGCAGCTGCAGTGCCAGACTGTCCCAGCTGGACACCTCTGTGTTCTCCAGCTTCACTGGAGCCTCTGGCTCTGGACAATGAGAGGATTAAATGTCACCTTCCAGGCCAGAGCCAGACCCAAAGGCAGCCCCTCCAAGGGAATCCAGCCTGCCCAGGGCTTTGGGGCACTGGTCAGGCCTGAGGCAGGGCTTTAGCCCTTCCCAGTTGGCATCCCTAGAATTGGGGTGACACTCTCACTCCTCCTGGAAGGGTCTGGGACACAGAGTCCTGGGGAGGCAGGGGCAGAACCAGGATGTGCAGTGAGGCCAAGGACTGCCCTCAGGTGTGCCAGGTCCCTTCCCCACCCCATGGCGTGGGGTTCCCAGGTGGTCTAGGGTATCTTGGGCTGGCACTTGTACTCCCGGTCTTCTGAGGATGGAAAATGGGGGCTAGGTCTGGACTAGTGAAGGGTTTCTCACCCAGGCACCCTCCTCAGGTGTGAGGCTGTTCTTGACAGTGGGGGGCTGAGGCTGCTGGGCAGGCAGGGACTACACTGGAGGGCTATGGAGCCACTGCTCAGGCTCCTGCTGCTGCTGGCAGGGAAGAAGGGCAGCAGTGCCACAGTCAGCACTGCCTCCCATCAGCAAGGGTCCTTCTCTGGGCTCCCCCAGCCAGTCACTCCTCTCCTTGGGCAGGGGTCTAACAAGCAGAGCAGATGTTTGCCTGCCCAGGGCCAGGTGAGAGGGCTCCACCCTCCTCTGTGGCTCCCCCAGTCCTACAGCAGCCTGCCAGGCTGCCACCTCAACTTGCAGGGAGGTGCAGGAGATGGCACTGGATGACAGGAGCAGGACACAAGGGCAGAAGAGCACTTACGCGTCTTCACAGTGATGGCTTTTCCCAGCGCAGTGCCAAACCTGGCGCTGATCCGCCCTCTGCCATCCACCAGCTCCGTGAACCTGGGACAGGAGAACCGTAAGGGTATGGGGCACTGCGGGTTCCCCAGGCCCTGTGTGCTGGGGCTCATGGCAGCTGCATAAAGCATTCACTGGTGGCATCAGGCTCTGTGCAAGTCCCATGGGGGACCTGCTCACAGGGTAAAGGGGCCTGCCCGGCTGAGAACCCCAGTGGATGGGCAAGAGGCTGCACCCCAGCAGGAGCACGGCTTGACCCTGCACACACCTGGACATGGAAACTGGGAAAAGGGGCTGGCTCAGCCTAGTGCTTGGGCCAAGTGCTAGTGGAAGAGCCAGGAGTGCTGAAGCAGTGCCTACCTGGGGGCTGGCGAGGGCTCCTCAGCTGTGTCATGATCTGCTAGCAGGCGGAGCTCGGGCAGGAAAGCTGGGGGCAGCCTGTTCCGCAGAACCCGGGGGTGCCCAGCTTGGCTCCACCGCCTGTCTGGAGCCCCATCCCTTGGCACTGCAGACCAAAGGATGAGGCTTAGTGGGAGGCAGTGTGAGCCAGTAACCCACCTCCCAGCCAGTCCCATCATCCCGTCCCATCATCCCCAGGCTGCCAGGTGACACGAGGACACTCTTCACACACCGGGCATATAAGTGCCCATCACCAAGCTGGAGCTCTGCATCCGCCCTTTGCTGACCCTACAAACCCCACCTCCCCTTCCAGTGGACCTGCATCTTGTCCCCACAGCCTGCTGCAGACACCCAGTGCTGGGGCAGCAAGGGCTCCTCACTCTGTTGGCCAACTGGTTTCCGCCCCCTGCCCCGCTTCCCTGTCATCCCATTGCCTCCCTTGTGCTGCAGCAATGCAGCAGAGCCCCATGAGCACTCACAGGTGTTGACGTAGAGGTGGATGGGCTCGCTGTGCACCTGGCCCTGCTCCGTGTTCTGCACAGCTGTCAAGGATAGGTGGTACCGCTGCCCAGGCAGCAGGTCCCGCACCGTGTAGGACACGAGTTTCCCGTTAGGCACGTAGCGGCTCTTGATGCTCTGAGCAGTGGTGACATTGATGATGTACCCGTCCATGGTGCCAAAGAGTGGCTGCTCCCACACCATGGACACAGAGGTGGCCGTGACGTGGGAGGCGGTGAGGTTTTGTGGGGGGAGAGGCCCTGTGGCAGGCAGGGGATGGGGAGGAAAGTGGTCAGAGCCGGTGTCCTTGAATGGCCACTGCCCTACTTGCTCACACCACCTTACAAGTGTGCCAGGGCCAGGGCCCCAGCTTGCCTGGCACTGCCCAGGCCAGCCCTGAGCCTGCTCCAGCCGTGAGATGTACTGCAAGGGGATGCTCAGTAATAGGTCCTTGCCAAGACAGACAAAGCCTCACTGCACCCTGGCACCCAGGTCAGCCCTCGCCTTCTGACGGCCAGATAGCAGGGGATGAATTGGGCCCATGCATGGGGCTGGGCTCATGCTGGTCTCAGAGACTGAACAACATTTGGCAGGGGAGGACATGCCAGTGTCTCTTTCCTGGCCTCCCCAGGCCTGCCTGCACACCTCCTACTTGCTGTGCTGGCCAGACAGTCTGGCAGCTCCCACACCGCTCCCTCCCCACAGCTTTCGTGCCAAGCCCCTGCACCTGCCAAGCCGGGATGGCAAAGGCAACCTCACTCACTTGTCCACACATGAAAAGGGGCTGTGGCCAGGCTCTCTGAGGGGTGGTCTTCCACTCCCAGGCCGCTCAGTGTCGTGACATGGATGATGTATCTCTCTCCTGGCTGCAGGTCCCTGTGGAGGGAAAAGATAGGGTGGGAAGCGGTAAGCGGGGCAACCTGAGGGAGCCAGTGCCCTGGCAGCCACCACCACCCCACTCACAGGAAAGTGTACTTGGCCACACTGCTGTTCAGCTCCACGGTGCGGCCTGCCAGGTCCCCCATCTGGCGGATGGAGACCCTCACCCTACTGACACTGGAATGCTGGAGTCGGTGGAGAGCCCACTGCACCGTGATGGCACTGGCAGTCACATTCGTGATCTCAAAGCCTTCCACCGGACGCGGTCCTGGCCGGAGCAAGCAGAGAGGACCGCGGTCATTGTGGGTCATGCCATTCCTTCCCCATGCACCCCCAAGGGGGGTCCTGCAGGCACCTCTGGATCACCTTCCCCAGTGGAACAGCTCAGTGCCGCCTCTCCCACTGAACTCATGCTCTCCTGTCCTCTCAGCCTCCAGGCAGGCAGGAGGCACATCCATCTGCTCACCCACAGGGCCTTGTGCACCCCCGAGCACCCCCGAGGCTGTTCCCTCTGCTCCAGCCCCCCACCACAGCTCCAAAGGGGCTGTAGTGCCCAGGCCTGGCCCTAACCACAGAATCATCAAAGTTGGAAGAGACCTAGAAGATCATCCAGTCCAACCATCCTCCCAGCACTGTCACTATAACCCCTAAACCACACCACCCAGCACCAGATCCAGATGCCTCCAGAACACCTCCAGGGATGGTGACTCTACCACCTCCCTGGACATCCTATTCCAATGCTTGACCACCCAAAGAGTGAAAAATTTTTTACTACTATCTAATGTGAATCTCCCCGGTCTTGGCTTTAGGCCATTTCCTCTTGTCCTCTCTCTGCAGGCATGAGAGAAGAAACCAGCCTCCACCACACTACAACCTCCTGTTGGGGAGTTTTGGAGAGCAATGAGGACCCTGAGCCTTCTCAAGGCTAAACAAACCCAGCTCCCTCAGCTGTTCCCCATAAGATATGTTTTCTAGACCCTTGACAAGCCTTGTTGCCCTTCTCTGGACATGCTCCAACGCCTCAATGTCCTTTTTAAAGTGAGGAGCTCAGAACTGAATGCAGTGCAGCCTCAACAATGCCGAGTGCAGAGGGATGATCACTTCCCTAGTCCTGCTGGCCACACTGCTCTTGATACAGGTCAAGATGCCATTGGCCTTCTTAGCCATTTGGGCATGCTGTTGGCTCATGTTCAGCCAGCTGTCAAACAGCATCCCCTAGGCTCTTTCTGTTGAAGAGCTCTTAAGCCACTCCTCCTCCAGCCTGGAGCTACAGGGGGGTTGCTGTGACCCAAGTGCAGGACCCAACACCTGGCCTTATTGAACATCATGCTGTTGTCCTTGGCCCTTTGATTGAGTGTGCCAAGGTCCCTCTGCAGAGCCTTTCTACCCTCAAACAGATCAACACTCCCATCCAACTTGGTATTGTCTACAAATTTACTGAGGATACACAAAATCCCTGGGTCCAGACCATCAGTAAATACATTTAACAGGACTGGCCCCAAACTGAGCCCTGGGGATCCCCACTAGTGACTGCTAAGTCCATGACACACTTCAGGTGGCCATACTGACCCCAGCATCCAGCCATGGCTTGAGGGGCCATGAGATGCTGTGCCCAGCACTGTGCTGCCATCTCCTCCCCTGGGCTTCACTTGGTCTCAGCCCGCTGTGGGAGATGTGGCTCATGGGCTTTACCACCACCATTCTCCTCTCCTCAGAGGCCATCTTCTTTCCTATGTCCAATTCCCTCCATCCTGTTTGCATTTGATTTCCACACCTGCCTGCCCTAGAAAGTGGGATCACAGCTGCTCTGCCTGTCCATGCCCCAGAGGCATCACTGTGCCCCTTCCTCCACCCATGGAGCAGAGGTGCCTGACAGCCTCTGTCCTTGCTGGCATGTTCCCACACCAAGCCCAGCAGTATGGCAGGGTGACCGGCCCATGGGATTGCAGAAGCCCCGCTGCCTGCCTTGCATGGGGGCTCCTCATACTCTCCTGGGCACAGTGACAAGGAGCAGAACAGCCTGGCCCCAATGAACAGGATTCAGGAGCAGTCCCCGCTGCAATCTCCCTTACAGCCCCTGCACAGGGTGAGCCACAGGGTGTCAAGCCTTTTACTCACAGCAAAGAAAACAGCGATTCTCTGATTCTCAAGCACTTTCCAGAGGCCCCCAGCTGGATTTTAGGACCTGCACCAGCAAACCTGCCAGGTTTGACACCATGCTGGAGCTGGTGGCAGGCTGGAGGTGGCAGCACAAACCCTGGCACCTGCAGGGGCCGCGCACGCTCACGACCGTGATCCCCCTGGGGACGCTACTCACTAGTGCGTGTGGTGAGCATGACGGGCCTGCTGATATCATTCTTGTTGTTCACGTTGCGTTTGACTGAAAAGACAGAAATATTGTAGGCTCTGCCGGAGGTTAGTGCCCGCAATTGGTGGGCAGAACGACTTCGGTCCACAAAATCTGTCCTGCGGTAAGAGCCGTCGAGGGATACGTACGTCACGGCGTAGCCGTCAATGAGTTGCCTGGCAGCTGCGTCCTCAGGTGGGTGCCAAGAAATCAACACACCAGTGTCCTCCACCCTTTCCACCTTTAATGAGGTTGGTGGCAGCAATTCTTCAGGGTGTGTGCAAAAGCAAAGGGGAGAGGTAATGCCATGAATCTTTAGAGAACAGACCCCGTCAGCAAGCGGCAGAACAGCGGCGATAAGAGGACAAGGTCCTCGCTTGTCTCACTTGGCACACCTGGCAGGGGCTCTGTGGGTGTAAGCCACCCCTGGCTCAGTGGGCACAGGAGGAGCCAAGGCGCCAGGAGCATTCCCTGGTATCACTGGTGGCCAAGCACTTGCCACTGCGGGATGGGGCGAGGGCTCCTGGGGAGGCCAGTGCCAAGAGGCTTCCCTCAGACGCCTCTGCCTCCCCTCCTGAGGGCATCCGAGGGATTGCCATTGCTGCAGGGGAAATCAGTCCCCCGTGTCCTGGTGCCAAGCTCGGCACCTGCGGCAGCGACTCAGCATGCTAGCACCCACCCATGGCATTGGTGGGGCATGGGCTGCCACCCCCAAGGCGAGCCCCCAGCCCTGCCCGCCTCAAGGAGTGCCGCTGGTCCCGGATGGTGTTGAGCCCCTCGTGGGTGGTGGGCACTGCCAGGCAGGTGTCAAGCCCCACATCATGTCCTGGTGCCGCTGCTGAGGGCCTTTACCTTTTTCGCAGTTCTTGCCTGTGTAGCTGACTTTGCAGGTGCAGCTGTGGGTGCCATTGCTGGGCAGGCAGTAGCCTCTGCTCCCACAGGGGCTGGAGAAGCACGGGTCACTGGCTGTGGGAGAGGTGCCAGGTTTGGCAGTGTCAGCAGTGCCGCTGACCCCAGGGCCACCCTGCCCTGCCCTGCCTGCCTCACCTGTCTCACAGTGGTAGCCGAAGAAGCCCTCTGGGCACACACAGAGGTAGGAGCCCCCGTAGCTCTCACACTCCCCTCCGTTTCGGCAAGGGTCTGACTCACAGGCATCCACTTCTGGAGGTGGGAGAAGGCCAGCGGTGAGCATGCCAACAGCCAGCTCCCATGAGCGAGTGACAGTGACAGACCCCCGAGGGGGCAGCAGGGCAGATGTGTAGCCCAGGGTTTGGCACAGCTGGGCTGGATACTGAGTCCCCCACCGTGAACCATGGTGCCCAAATCCCCTCAAAGGGGTGGACAACTTAGAAAGGGAGTCCATCACTGTTGGACACCTCATTCCTTGTTCCCTCCCCATCAGAGCAGTTTCAGCTCTGCCCCCAAAACTACAGGCAAGGAGGTGCAACGGTGAGCAGCCAGGTGATGGCTTGGGGTCAAGGTATCCAAGACAGTGACCAGCCACCTGGCATGGTGCCAGCCCTGGCAGTGTCCTGGTGCCCACAGTCCAGCTTCCCACTGACCCAGGAAGGGAGAGCCCCTACCTGTCTCGCACTGGGTCCCCAGGAAGCCCTCGGGACAGTAGCAAGCAAAGGACCCAGGGAGGTCCTGGCAGGTCCCGCTGTTCTTGCAGGGCTCCGACTGGCACTCGTCAACATCTGGGGTCCGGCGGGAAGAAAGGCGCCAGCTCAGCACAGAGACAGCTGGTGGCTAGGGACAGGGGCTTGGACAGGCAGCGCTTCTCCCACAGGGCACGGACCCTTTCCCATGTCACTTGCTTCCCCAAGCCCAGTGGCAAGGAACATCCCTGCTCCTGGATGCCCACTGCCTCATGCCTGCCCCTGAAGCACGTGACATGGGGACATTCCTTCAGGGACACCTGGGGACAACTGGCAGTGCAGGGCTGTGCCAAGCGATCCATCCCTTAGGGTGCCTGTGTCATGTCCCCTCATCTAACTTCCAACAGCCCACCTTCTCCTACCACTGTCCTCTGCCAGATCCCAGGGAACTGGACTAGAGCCACCTGCCAGAGTCCCACCACCTCCCACACTGCCCATTGTCCCCAGCCAGGAGCAGTGTCTCCCTGCTGGAAAATCCTACAGCTGGCTGGGAGTCCTAGAAGAGAAGCCCTTGCCTCAGGCTGATCCAAACACACACAACTCCTGGTAACCCAGCTCCTGGCCATGGAGTTCACAACCCACTGGGCTTTCCCAAAGGCTGGAGCGTGAGGAAGGGATTGTGACAGTCCTGGAGCATGCCTGGCATGGTCTCTTACCCAACTCGCAGTGGTAGCCGGTGTAACCTGGCTCACACAAGCACAGGAACGCAGAGACACGATCCTTGCACTGGCCACCGTTCAGGCAGGGCTGGGACTGGCACTCGTCGATCTCTAAAGGCATTTGAGCAAGGGAGAGACGAAGTGAGAGACATGAGCACGGGACAGGGATCCCAGGGGGGAAGGCAGCAGACAACTGGAGTACATATCCCGGGGTCACCAAACCATGCTCATGACTACAGCCCACCGGGATGGTGTCCCAGGGCTTGTCCACTCCCCAGCCCTCCTCACCATCACATTCGGGGGGGTCGCTCCAGACACCTGGCACACGGCAGACACGGGGATGGTTGTGCTGGCTGAGGATGTAGCCCAGCTCACACTGGTATTCAGCCAGTGAGCCCACCTTGGTGGAGTTGAAAGAAGCCTGGGCATGCTTCACCTCACTGGGGATGCCACAATCGACCTCTGGGGAGAGACAGGGAATGAATGGGACCCACAGAGGTGCCCAAGTCCCCAGCTGGAAGAGGAAGCACAAGGCCCTTACCAAACTGGCAATGCTTCCCCACATAGCCCACGGAGCAGGTGCAAGCATAGCCCCCGCTGAGGTCCTCGCAGGTAGCCCCATTCTCGCAGGGGCTAAGAAAGCAAGGGGAGGGCACTGGAAGAAGAGCAGAGCAAAGAATGAAACCAGAGCCAGCCCCCTTTCCCCTTCCAGCAGGGCACAAGAAGAGTTGCAGGGAAAGGGGCTTAAAGCAAGCATCGAGCTCCTGACAGCCAGGCCCACCATCCCCCAGGTAAGCCCTCCTCAAACCTACCGATCTCGCAGTGCCGGCCGGTGTAGCCTGGGGGACAGTCACACTTGTACTTGCCGATGTAGTGGAAACAGGTGCCTCCATTCTGGCAGGGCCCCGATGCACAAGGGTCCGGCTTACCTGGGGGCACAAGGCGGGCGTGAGCCTGGTGGGGCAGCTGCCACCTGTCCTCCCTGTGGGGGCGGGGGCTGTACCGATCTCGCAGTGCTTGCCGGTGAAGCGGTAGGGGCAGGTGCAGTGGTACTCGCCATCCGCCTCCCTGCAGGTGCCCCCGTTGCGGCAGGGCCCCGTGCTGCAGAGCCGAGGCTTGGCTGCAGAGAGAGCGCCCAGAGCGGGGTCACCCAGAGCTGCTGCCTCCCACCAGCACCCCACCAAACCCCTCGCTGCAGGAAGGCTGACTGCATCCTGGGCACAGCAATACCACAAAAATTACACTGAAGGTGTGTGCTGGGGCCTTGGGGGCCCACAGGTGCGTGATGCTGGGAGGAAGCTGGCTACTCCCAAGGGCAGAAGCTGTGGCATGTAAAGAAAAAACACCAACACTGATGGTGTTGTACGGGAAACAACTGGATCTGCTGCTGCAGGGTGGGTGTCATGAAGGGAGTCATGCAATCCCTCACTTTACCCTGTAGGATGGGATGGGAAAACCTGCACCAACTTCCAGCTCTGCGAGTAACTGTTCATCTCCCCAAAAGGTCCAAGCCCTTCTCCCAGCCTCTGCCAGGTGCTGGGGCCACAGATGCTGGGGAGCACTGTGGAGGTACCTTTCTCGCAGTGCATGCCAAGGAAGTCTTGAGGACACTCGCAGATGTACGAGTCATCGTGAACCTTGCAGGACCCCCCATTCAAGCAGGGCTCTGAGTCGCAGGGGGATGGCATCGCTGCAGAGCCAAACACAGGGCATCACCGAGGACATATGGCCAGGGGCACAAGGGCAGCTTCCCTGCTGGTGAGGGTGCCCCCCTGCTCATCCCCACCCTAGAGCTGTTCCCACATCCCCGTGGAGTCTTACTGTGGTTGGTGCCATAGTTGGTGTGGCAGACACAGAGGTAGCTCCCACCATACTCCATGCAGTACCCACCGTCCGGGCACTGCGTGTTCATGTTGCACGGTGTCGTGGTGACTTCTGCAAACACACGGCCAGTGCCGGGTCCCTCAGCCAGTGGCAGGAGGACACCCACATGGAAACAGCAGTCTCCTAACTTTGCAGGGTCCAATGAGACAGGACAGACCCTCTGGCACAGACAGTGCAAATGGCAATGCCCAGCCTGGATGCTCAGTGAGCTTCAGCAAGGGAGCGCACAAAGGCTGCTACTCCCTCCCCACCCATGGGAGCTGGGCTGAGGCAGAGGCTGGGATAGGCACAGCTCAAAGGGGGAGTGATGGAGATGGAAGCATTGCCATCTCGCCAGGTGACAATATTTCCAGGCTCAAATTTAGTGTGTGCCCCTGGCATAGTGCTAGCCTCACGCACTGGCAGTGTCTCCTTGCTGGCCCACAGACTGCCTGACTCAAGCACCCCAGAGGGAATGAACACAGTAGGCAAGAAGCTTTCACCTACCAAATTCACAGAGGAGACCAAAAAAGCCAGGAAGGCACTGGCAGACAGTGACGTTCCCCTCCAGACAACTGCCCCCATTACGACACTCACAGCCCTCAGAGAGCTCTGCAAGAGAGGAAACAGAAGCTTCTCAGGACCTTTCCTGCTTGTGGGCTGGGACAGACAAGTGGCCTTGCCAGATGCCACTCACAGGGGAAGCTCAGGTGGGCAGCAGCCCTGAGGCCCTCAGACACACAGACACAGCCTCCTTCAGCAGGATAGACCCTCTGTTCAATCCCAGAGCCCTGAACAGGCTCTCTGGGGCTGCTGCTTCTGTCATGAGCATGAACGCTCCCCTTGAGGTGCTGCACCCCACTAGCAAGTCCCCTGGGTTGGTACTCACGGTCTCTACAGTCCTGTCCAGTGTAGCCCTCCTGGCACTCACAGACATAGCCCCGCTCCGTCTCCAGACAGCTGCCCGCGTTCTGGCACGGGTGGGAGAGGCAAGCACCAGGCATGCGAGGCCCTCCTGTGGGGAATGGGGAGCCTGAGCGGGAGGGGTCAGTCTGGGGCCGGAACATCCTCTGTCCTGGGGATCCTGCTGGAGGTCCCAGCATGGTCAAGCAGCCCCATAGGAAAGTGTTCCCTCCTGGCAGCACCATGGCCCCTCCACACATGCTGCCCACCAGTTTCAGCAGTGTCTATGACTGACACAGCCCCTTTCCAGCCATTTGCCTGATCCTGCCCAGTACCCCTGACTGCAGTTCCCATGCCAGGCTGGTCGAGGCACAACCTCACGCACCATACTGGCAGTTGTTGCCGTAATAACCCGGGGAGCAGGTGCAGATATAGCGGCCAGGGCGGATGTAATTGCACGTCTGCCGGTTCTGGCAACTCCGATCCTCGCAGGAAGATGAATCTGGTAAGGGGAAAGCAAGGAAGTGAGCATGAGGAAAACCTGGGCCTGGGAGAGAGGCCACGACGGCCAGCAGAACATGGGGGACACAGTCCCTGGCGTGGGTCATCCTGGGGCACAGGCACCTGTCTCGCAGCGCTGTCCCACAAAGGGCTCCAGGCACACACAGGTGTAGTTATCGACCAGGTCAATGCAGTGCCCACCATTCAGGCACGGGCTGGACTCACATTCGTTCACCTCTGCAAGGGGAGGCCAGGAAAGGTGGTCAGGTCATGTGTGGGCACAGCCAGCTCACCTGGTGCCTCCCAGCCTGGATGATGCTCAGGAGGGTGAAGGCGACAGACAGAAAAAATAGGTTCCACTGGCAATTCCAAGCATTTCCCTCCCAAAACTACATGCACGAATGAAGCTGACGGGGAAGGAAGCTTGCCAAGGTATGAAATGTCACCATCTCCACCCCACACCTGTTTCTGTCACCCACCTGTTTGACAGTCCACCCCCGTGTACCCCGACTGGCACAAGCATGCCGCTGTCCTGTTCTCCACCTGGCAACTCCCACCATTCTGGCACACCCTGCTCTCACATGGTGATTCTGCTGCAGAAGAATATCAAAAAAAAGAGGGGCAGGGGTGTCAGCCTAGGTGCAGGACCAGCACATGGCACCCTCTACACGTGGTGATACCAGGCCCAGGCAGAGCACAGATGGGAGCCACCCATGCACCTTCTGTAAGGAGACAGTGGCCATGTCCCCAGTCATGACTGTGCCCAAAACCTGTCCTTAGGCAGCTCAGCTCTTTCATCCCCCTGCGCCTCCTGGATGTCAGTGTGCTGTGCTGGGCATTTCTCCCTCCCTTCCTTCCTCCCCCACGAGTCAACTCCCTTCTCGCCTTTTCCACTGGCGCGGCAGCTTGCTGGGAGCCAAATGCTTTGGCGGCACTTCCACTGGCAGGCGGAGGCCAGAAGCGGGGAAAACCTGTAACCATGGCCCCTGCCAGGGACTGGGAGGGTCTCCCCTGGCTTTGAAGAGCTTGGGACCAGAGCATCACCTGCAAAAGCAGGGCCTGCAAGGCTTGTTTGAGCACTGGCTGCCAGCTTTTCTGGCTAAGGGAGTGGTGGTGGAAGAGTGCTGGCAGCAATGCTGAGCAAAGCCCTCAGAAGAGTCAGCAGCAGGAAAGGCTCATGGCCAGAGAAAAGCTTCTTTTGCCTGAAGCAACCTGAAATCCAAGTTGGCTGTCACAAACTGCTAGAGCCCAGCAGCTACCACAGGAGCCCTGGTCTGGAGAGCCCTCCCGAGAGCAGAAGTGCCCCCCAAGCCTGGGGTCTCTGCTTTTCAAGTGCTGTACTGCTCACCGCTTTCACAGTTGTTGCCTCTGAAGCCTGGCGGACACCTGCAGGTGAAGCTGCCGGCACCGTTGAGGCAGGTGGCTCCGTTCTGACACGGGTGGGAGAGGCACTCATCCACATCTGAAACAGAGCCCCGGGTGGGGACAGGAGCTCAGGGCAGGGACAGACAGACTGCCAGCACGCAGCAGTGACACTGGGAGCGAGATCTGCTCCCTGCAGCAAAGTGCTCACCAACATGGCACCTCTTCCCGGTAAAACCAGCCAGGCAGGAACAGGTGTAGGAGGGGTTCCCTGTGATGCAGTCCTCGATACACTTCCCCCCATTCAGGCAGGGCCGCAGCGTCAGGCAGACAGAGGCTGTGGGAACAGGCAGTGACCCCTGTCAGCCCCCACCCTGGCAGGGCTCACCTGCCACCTTCCAGCCACACCAGTGCTAGGGTCTTTCCCTGCACCCGCCCGGCTCCCTGGGGTGCTTGGGGAGCCCACGGGGCTGCCTGCCTGATGGTGGGGCAGGGTCTGCTCCTCGCAGGCTCCCCTGGGACAGGGGGCAGTTTTACTCCTCCCGTGCAAGGGGGAGAGGCTGCACAGGTCTGCAGCCTGGCTGCAGGGAGAAGGTCTGCTCCACTGGCTGGGGGAACATGGACATACCCTCACTTATCATTCAGGGCAGAGGGAAAGGAGACAGGAGAGCCCGTGTACAGAAAATCCACCGATAACGCAAGACACACAGATCACGAGTGGGAAAACATGGCCAGGGGGAAGTGGGGATGAGGAACAGCTCTGTGGGGGATGTGCCAGGACCCCTGGAATAGGGAGCATGGACCAAGCCCTGGCAACCTAGCCCCACATGGCAGGCTGGCACTCAGCAGCTCTCCACATAGCTCAGCCCAACGTGCTGGGACTGATGGACATATGCACCCCTCAAGGGTGCTGGTCCCTTATGCCCTGCTTGGCAATGGGCTGGCAGGGTCCCAACTGTGCACATCACCTCCTTCCCAGCCTCCCTCATCACTCCCCGCAGGCTCCTTTAAACTAAGAACTCTTCCTCCCCTTCCCATTTGCTCTCCCAGCCCGTTCCCAGCCCCAGGGCAACCACAGGTGCCATCCCCAACCACAGCGGGTGCTGAAGACAGTCCCCGCATAGCTGCCTCCCCTCCCTCCCCAAAGCCCTTCCAGATATCTCTTCCACCCCGCGGAGGTGGGGGTTGAGGCAGGGAAAGATGGGGCTGGAGAACAGTGTGGGGTTGGGTTGGGAGTTAAATAAACCTAACTGCTGTCCTCTTACTTGTATTGCTGCAGCCCCCCACTTGCACCTGGGCATCATCGATTCTGAACACCCAGCGCCCGGGGATACCCACATTTGTCGTCATCTCCACGTCAGCGATGTCATCAGTGCGGGATCCGGGAATGTTGAAGTAGCGCTTTCCATCACCAGCGTTAAAACCTGCCTGGAAGGACAAAGGCAAAGAGTACAGAGACGTCACCAGTGCATGGGGGAAGGCAGCTGGAGCATCTGGACTCATCTCTCCTGTCACGTGGCACCACTGGTGGCACCGCTCAGACCAACTTTCCCCTTCCACATGCCACAGGCCAGTGCTCGGCCCTGTCCACATGACAGGACAACAGGGTGAAGTGGACGCCTGGCCTGCTCAGTCCCTTCCTGAGAATTCAAATCCCATTCACTTCCTCTCCACCTGCAGCATCCTGCCTGCTGCAGGCTGGCAAGCAGGGAGCCAAGCATGGATCAACTGTCAGTAAATTCACACATCCGAGTGGGTACTGGGGTTTTTGTGGGTGTGGGTGTTGGCTTTTCTTCCCTTTAACACAACAACACACACAGGGATGAAATAAAACTACAAGCAAAAGCTGTGCTAGCTGTGGCAGCTGCTCTTAAAGGCTGAGGTTAGGAAGGAAAAGGGACTATGAAGCAGCAGCCAAGGCAAAGACCTGTGGTTTCAGGATAACAAAGCCCCCTGTATGGTCTCAGCTTTGGGAGCCAGAGCGCACACAGATATTTAAGAACTCTGAAGAAGAAAAAAAAAAAACAAGCAGGGGGAAGTTTTCCACCTCCAAGAAACCCAAACGGGAGCAACGATCTGACAAGGGGGATGTGCTACCCAGACACCCCAGGGGCCACATTCACCACTTACCTGTGCCGCGATGCCACCAAGCCCAGCAAAGTCCCCCCCACTGCTGGCGTGCATACCCGTGGTCCAGGTGATGGACTCATAGTTAAAGATGGTGAAGGAAAGCTTGCCATCTGTGATGAGGACAATCTGGAAAGTGTTCACCTGTAGCAGGGGAGTGGAGGAAAGCAGTGAGGGATGATGAACCAGTCATAAAATGAAGTGACAGAAACTACATTAGCAAAGGGGTGTTTCCTTGAACCCCAGTCCTCCTCCGTGAACAAGGGCATTAGAGTTTAATTATTTTTAATCTTAACTTCTCATGATCCTGAGCTAGAACAGCTCGCTTCTCATCCCAGAGGAATGGGAAAAATAGGGGAAAATATGGATATTGAGCGTCTGGAAGGCAAAAGGTGCCTCACTTTTGCCCAAGAAGGCTGATGATGTAAAGCCTCCACATGGCACAAAAAGGAGGGTTTGGTATTGCCAGCCCACTAGTGCTCTGTCACAGCAAGGTATCGTGATGGAGCTGTCGTGGTCAACTTAGCCCTGCTGACAGCTTTGTGCCACAGGTGGCAGGTCTGGCACCACACTGAAGGCACACAGGTGGGGTGGCTGCTTTGCCTCAGCTACTCACTGGTGAAAATGAGCTGCCCCCGAAGAAGGTGACTCGGTACCAGGTTGCAATGAAGACCCACTGTGCAGAAAACCCTGGGAACTCAGGGAAATACTGGGCAATGTCCCTGCTTGCTCTCTCCAGGATGGGCTGCTCGGTGCTCTCCCGGTAATATATATCGCCCGCCCGCCGATTATCCACATCTGCCCAGAAAGCAGCAACCACACGCCGGTCCTTGGAGATGGGGAAGGCCACTGGCGTGAACTGGGAGACCTCCTTCAGGAATGAGATGATCCCATTGTTGTTTACCTGCAGAGAGGAAGGGAAAGAAACGGGTGGCCACAGTTGACTCCTGCTGCCAGCAGGAATCCATGTTTTAGAGGCGCTTTCCATTTCATCTTTCTCTCCCCCTCTCCTTTCCACAAATATTGGAGCGCTTCCCCTTCCTGTCCTTAGAAGCAGAGACGTGCCTCAGCACCCACAACACCCACAGCCCCCTGCCCCAGCCGCCTGCTCACTGGAGCGCGGCTGCGGGCAACTGCCCGAACAAACCCAGCCCTGTTCTCCGGGCCAGGGGAAGGGGAACAGCTGCAAAAACTGCAGGAGCCCTGCGCATAAAACAAACAGTGCCCGGTGTGTGGGGCCAGCTCACGGCACTGCTCTTGGCAGGGGTGAGGGCCTGAGCTCGCTCCCTAGTCTCATGGCTTACAGGCAGCCCTTGGGGCTGGACCCTCCTGGCAGGGGGCTGTGGGCACTGGCCCATGTGGGCACTGGCCCAGGGTGGGAGGAGCAATCCATCCACCGGCATGCACAGCACTCCGAGTGAGCCAAAGGGCTCTTGATCCTCAGATGACCAAGTGCCACCACCCCATGCAAAGCCCCAGTGCTTCGGCAGGCTGTTCTCATTAAAGGGGGGGGGACACCAGACCCCCAGGGTGAGATACTTCAAGCTGTTCCTCAGCACTAACTAATTGGGGCAATTAGGGTTCTGGGATGCCTGGCTCATGGATGCATGGCAGAGGCAGCCACAGCCCAGGGAAGGAAACTGGAAATAGTGGATATTGCTGCCTGGCATGCTGCCTCCCAACTTGGGAAAGCAGTGGGAATGAGGAAGGTGAAGAAACCCCCTGCCTGCCTGAACAGGCTGGATGAGGCAGGGATCAAACGGAAATGTTCTCATCCTGAGCTCCCAGATTTCCAGGAGAACACCCTGCCAGCAATCTGCCACACTGCCACAGCTGGCAGTCCAGTCAGCTCCAAGCCACTCTGTTCCCCAGCCCACAAGCAACAGTGGGACAGCCAGGAACACACAGCCTCCAGCCAAGCTCTCCAGCGTGCAATGTCTGCCTCTGGCAAGCCCCTGGGCTGCAGGATAGAAAAGGGGGCCTGGTGCAGGCAAGAGGCTCTCAACTAGAGAGAGCAGCTCTGGCACGCAGGCAGGCAGTGGTGTCACACTTGTGTGCCAAAAAGGAGCTGGGAGCCAGCATCCCCAGGAGCCATGTGGAAGCCAGAATGCCTTCACCCCAGCTGCGAGTACAGCCAGGCATGGGGGCTGAGCTGTGATGGCCTTGTGCAGTCCCTGGGGGAGGTCCCCAGTCCCTGAGGAGGGTTCATAGCCCCTCCATTTGAGCACAGGGCAGTCCCTACTGTGACTAAGGGAAAGAGGATTCTGTTTTCCCAAAGCCTCCGTAACCCCACTGTGTCCGCAGAGGAACATTCTTCCCTTGATTAAAGCAAGATGGGAGAGAACCAGAGCCAAGAAGGGCTTTTTTTGTTGTTGCTGGTTTTTGTGAAGGAGGAGGGGGGTGGTTGGAGGCAGCCCTTGAGAACAGAGGTTTCCAGGTGAACCCAGCCCTGTGCCAGTCCCCCTGGACAGCAGCTCCCTGGGGAAGAGGGCCCCTGCCACATGGACTTCTGTGCTGGGGGCAGGCAAACTGCAGAGCTGTGGGGTCTCAGCTCAGGGAAGGGGGATGTACTGTCCTCTGATCCCTGCAGCCCCCCCAAGACCTAGAGCTACACTGTGGATCCTCTATGGGACAATTACCTGGCTTCTCCCAGCCTCTTCTATCCTTCCACAGTGGCTCAAGCCCCAAGTCCAGATCCCCCCCACCCAACGGCAGGGCTGGAGCTTTGATCAGGGGAAAAACACGACCAGGTAGGACCAAGGACCCTCTGCACTGAGCCAAGGCAGTAGAATGGTACATGAGCCCAGCTCCGGGGTGGCATGCTCAACCCTCTCCTCCGCCAGCTGGGTCTGGGTCACCACTACGTCCAGAGCAAACCAGGGAGAAGGGATCAGGAAGCTGAAGGATTCACTGTGCCAGGTGGAAACCAGCACGGGGGGGCCCAAATCTCACTCCTGGATGCAAGACAGCACCACCCAAAAGACTCCATGGACAACCAGGCGCTCGGGGTTGCCCCTTTGGCCACAGCTACCGGGGACATGATGGCGAGGCATGACCCGATTTCTCTGGCCACAGTCCCCTCCCAGTGGCTTAGGGGTTGCAAGGGAGTGTGTTACCAGTAGTCCCAGCAGCCCAGTGGGCGCAGGGAAAGGCAAGTGAATCAGATGTGCTGAGTGGGCAGCCTAAAGTGCAGCTGTCTTTATTCTGCATCACACTCAGAGCCCCACCAACACCCCGCTCCCTGCAGCAAGGGCCACCAGCCAGAGGCCACCATGCTAGGGCTGCAGCACCGACGCTGAGCTCTTGCCCACCAGATTTATCCAACTGCCTGCTGCTGGGATCCCCCAGCATGTCACCAGGCCAGTCCCACAAGGTGTGGGTATGCAGCTACTCCAGGCTCCAGCCAGGGCTAAGTCCAGGCTCCCCACCGTGGGTGAGCACTTCGCCCAGCATTCCCAAGGCAGTGGGGTCAGGATCCTCGCTGGTGACCCCCACACTGAGCCACGGGTCCAACATGCTTCCCAGGCCTGGGACCCACTGCACCATCCTCAGCACACTGCTATTCCTCTGACGTTTCCAGTTAAGTGGGGACCACCTGACGGCCCCCAAGGAAACTCAGATTCATCCAAGCAGGACAGGAAAGTGGCAATAAGAGGAAGGGAAGAAGAGGAAAGAAACAGAAAACAGGGAATAAGAGGGAGGGAAAAAGAGGGAATAGGAGGAAATAAATAAGAGGGAGGGAAAAAGAGGAAATAAGAGGGAGCAAATAGGAGCAAATAAGCGGAAATTACTCACGTAGAGGCCGGTGTGCCCCGCACCAAAGAAGGGGAAGGGGATGGAGAGGGGCCGGAGCTCGGAGCCACCGTCGTCCTGCTTCCGCGTGGCGGCGTCGCCCTGGGCCGGCCCGAAGGGGTAGAAGTCCCCCAGCGGCACCTCGCCACCGGCCCACAGCCACTCGCCCAGGGCCACCAGCACGGCCCAGCCTGCCAGGACCCGCATGGCCGCCGGCAACGCCGCTCGCCTCTCACGGGGGCACCAGCCACGGTAGCATGGCGGGGGCGGGGCGGGGCAGGGCAGGGCGAGGCGGGGCGGGGCGGGACGAGGCGGGGCAGGGCAGGGCAGGGCAGGACGCCCGCTGAGGGGCACGGGGCTGCTGCCCGGAGCCGAGCGCTGGGGCCGAACGCCCGGAGCGAAGCAGAGGCCCCTCAGCTCCGCCGCCGCGCGCCCGCGCCCTGCCGGCCGCGCCCCCGCCGCTCATTTGCATATTCCGGGTGTGGCCAGCCAATGGGCGCGCGGCGCGCCGGGGGCGGGGCGCGCGGGAGCAGCGCGAGCGGTGGGGGGTCCCCCGCGCGCACGGAGCCCCCCCCCCGCTCTCCCGGGCGAGCCCACGCGTGGCCACCGAGCCCCCTCCGTGCCCAGCCGCTCTCCGCAGCGGGGCTCGGAGGGCTCCTCCGCTCCCTTAAAGCAGAGGACTGGATGAGAGAAAAACCTGTGTCATTTCCTTTTTCTTTCCTGGTTTTTTTTGGCTTTTTTTCTTTTTTTGCTCCCCATCCCCGCCCCCCCCCCTTTTTTTTTTTTTTTTTTTTTTTTCCAGGTGCTAAAAATAATTATCAGGAAATTCTTTTCAGGAATGCCGTGTTTTAGGTTACGCTCCAGGCTCAAGGGCTTCTTTGTCTTTACTGGAGCAAAAAAAAAACCGAAGCAAAACAAACACACCCACCCTACATTTATTATCGGGAAATGGTTTTACTGGGAGGGGTTGAGCTCCCAGGAAAGTCCCCTAAGCCCCACTAAAAGCACCAATGGTCCTGATTAATTATCAACTCCTGATGGGTGCTGCCTCACCACCATGGGCAGATGCAGGGGCGAGGCATCCTGCTGTACTGGGGGGGCTCAGGGCCCTCTCTCACCTCCTGGCACCCAACTTGTCCCATGGCAGGAGCATCTGAGGTGCCAGAGGCAATGTGAGGGAGAACCTTGACCAGCCCCAGCCTGCCACTGGTGCTGGGACAATGTTGGAATCTATTCCCAGCTCCAGAAGTTTTCCACGTTATTCATACCCCCATTGTATAAATATCCTCTGCTGTCAGGATTGTGGGGTACATCTGAAAAGGGGCCAAGGAACAAATTCTGTAAAGAGTGAACAACAGCAGGATTAGGTGAGGACAAGCCACGGACAAAACCATGGAAAGTCTATCTCACCTGGGGCCCCCGCTCTGCCATCAGCATGAGGATGCTCCCAAAATCCTTGCCCATGCCCTGCTGGTGTGGGGAGTGTCATGTTTCTGTAGTGGGGGACACAAAGGCATGGGGTGAAAGATGGAGGGCAGAAAGTGGGAAGCAGGGATGCAGCAGCCAGGGGCATGCTGTGGGGGCTCTGGAGCAGCACGGCACCCCCAAGCCCCTGGCAACTCCAACACCTGCTCCCCCTCATAGTGGTCCCAGAGCTGGACCCCAAGATTAGCCTGACTCCTGGGATGCCAGTAAACCTCAGCCAGCACCAGCGGTCCAGGACCACATATCCCTCAGGCAGGCAGCCCTGTCTGAGCCCTACTGCCGATCCCAGAGAGGTGACCCTGTCACTTTAAAAATCTCTTGGAAGAAAATGTTAAAAGAAAAGGAGAAAAAAAAAAAAAAAAGGATTGAAATCCAAAATAAATAAGCAGCCACATCCGGATTTCTCCCCTAGGACGCTAATAAAGGTTTTATGGGTTTGATATGAATTACCCTCCCTGGCCATTCATCACTGATTTTCTGGAAGGCATTAGGCTGCACGCCCTGGTCCCGGCCCCGGCCTCGGGGGACGCCGTGGTGGGATGCAGCAGGGGCACTGCCATCCTCCCCACACAGCCAACCTGTGGCTCTGGGATGCCAGCTGAGACCCATCCCTTTCGGGGAGTGACTGCAGGGCCATCTTCTGGCCGTTGCCCTCTACCACTTTACACCCGTCAGAGTGAGCCCAGCGCTCCCAAAAGTCCCATCCCCTGGCCCTGCCATGCCAAGCTCAGCTTCCAAGGAACACAGGGATATTGTGGCGCTAACCTGCCCCTCTGCCAGGGCCAACCCCACAGGGCCATCCTGGGCTTCTCCTGGTAGGTTTTACCTTGAGAAAGGGGAAGGGCAGCCATCCCAAGCATGAGGGGAGGATTTTCTTCCAGGCAGGCTTTGCACAGGAAAGCATCACCATATTCCCCCCATGTTGTCCAGCCCAGCTCCCTGGGATGTTAAATTGGAAGCAGTAAATGGAGCAAGGAGAACAGCTGTGGGCCCCAGCTGCAGACATTTCCTCTGGGCCTGGAGCTGGAGCCAGTGCGAAGCTGGGCTCTGTGCTGAGAATGCTGGGGGGAGTGTGGGGGAAAGCAGCCCTTTCTCCACACCATCTGGCCAAGCTGTGTCCTCTGCCACCCACTCCATCTCTGGGAACAGATGCCCCTTTCTGCCACCCCTTTATGGTGTCCAGCTCTTTGATGGCCACCAAAATGGGGCCAGGACCTGCCACAGCCATCCAAGTGGGCAGTTCTGGTGAGGCTGTCAGGCTGTGGAGGGGATGGTGCAGGTCCCAGGGGTGTCCTGGACTCTCATCCCAGCTTCCCTGGCACCCGCAGCTGGAGATGCTCCCCAGCAAAGAACCACATCATAGGTCCCAGAGTGCTTAGCCCTGGTGCTTCCTCCTGCACTCCACAGACACCCAGCAAGGGGGTTGTGAAGGCCAGCGGGCACTAGGTGTGCTACGGGACCAGCTCTCCACTGCAA
This sequence comes from Coloeus monedula, assembly GCF_965178545.1. Taxonomy (NCBI): domain Eukaryota; kingdom Metazoa; phylum Chordata; class Aves; order Passeriformes; family Corvidae; genus Coloeus; species Coloeus monedula. The sequence goes on from NC_138790.1 coordinate 3,326,498, forward strand.
AGCTGTGCCAGAGGGAGTGGTAGATGCCACCTCCAGGAGCGAGAGATGGAGGCAGAGATCCTTCCGCTCACCCCAAGCCTGTATAAACATCCCTGTATAAATGACCCCTTCCACTGAGCCCCAAACCTGGCATCACAGTTTCAGGGCCACCCCAAATCCACAGGCAGTCACCCCCTGGTTCCTCCCGGCTTTCACTCACAGCCCTGTGCTGGAGCCCACTGCCTCCCACAAAAGGCAGCCCTAGAAAACCATTGGGAAAGAGCACAAAGCCCTACCCACCCCCCACCCCAGTCAGACCCCGTGCTCGGGGAACAGGACATGTGGAAGGGGCCTGGGGAGCTATTAATGATCCAGAGCGCATTCAGCACGGATGCTTTCAGGCAGAGGGGACTGCAGGTCAGCACATGGTTTGGATTTGGCTCTCTCCTCCCTTCCAGCTAATTGGGCCAAGCCCAGAGAGCATTCCCTGCGGGTGCCAAACACGTGTGTGGCACAGGCATCACCTCCTGTGGGGGAGAGCTAGTCCTGGAAGCTCCCTCCCCAGGGTGGAAGAGGCAGCCAGGTAGCCCAGGGAGGTGTGCGGGTGTTTGAGGGGACCTGAGGTTTGAACTCGTTATCTGGCCCAGGCTCAAAGAATGCAGCAACACAGATCATGCGCATAGATGTGGGTGGTGGGAAGGGGCTGGACAGCAGCCAGGAGGATGGAGGTTACTGCAACACCCAGCTCCCGCTCCCCCAAACCCCCAGCAATGCCTGCCTCCACTCTACGGGGCCAGGGGAACAGGGGGGACCTCTTCCCCTCTCCCATCCTTTCACCTCCTCCTGCCGCCCTGAGACCCTTCTGCACCACATGGCCTGGGTATCTGGTGGCCACGTGTCATCTGAGCTGTGGTGGCAGGGATGTTGCTGGGTTGCAGTTGTGTCCCCTCCCCCCTGCCAGGGGAGTCCCAAATGAGTAGAAGGACATGGGCCTGTGGGGTTCCAGGTGCTGTTGCCCTGGGAAGCTCAGGGTTGTTTGGTGATGCTGGGTGAACACGGTGCCGCCGGGACACAGAAGAGGAGCTGTGGCTCTGCCAGCGACTGCTGACACCAGCACAAATGGGGATGTGCAACCATTGAGATGGACACAAATCCTCTTCCCTGGGGGAAGCCCTGGCCCAAGGCTCTTGCCCACCACTGCAAAGCCAAGGTTTTGAAATGCTGAGGGTGCTGCTGGCTCTGGAGGGATGGGGATGCTTTCAGGGAGTGCCCCAGCAACCCTGTAGCACCAGGGGTCAGTCACCCTGCCAGCTCAGCTGCCACCCTGTCACTCCCCACACATCTCAGGGGAGGACAGGGACACAGCACTTCACCCAAGGATATCCCTGGCTTCTGGGGCACTCCCAGTGCTGGGAACTGTGCCAAAACCAGGATGTGAGGCTGAAACCAGAGCCTGGTGAGATCCTATCCCCAGTTGAGGCTCCTGCAGCAGGCAGCTGGGTTACTGCAAGTGAAAGCCAACCCGCCATCAGTTTTAATGAAGACTTCAAACCTGCTGTGAAGCCACATCGGCAAGTCGGGCATCACACACGGCTGGGGCTGGCCATGAGCACCCCCAGCATTGCAGCGGAGCATCGGAAAGCAACACCGGCTTTCCCAATCCAGCTGAAAGCTCCTCGGATGTTCTGCTGCTTTGATTATTTGACAGACCATGTTTTTTAAATTATTCTTGTATAAATATTTACGCATTTTTACAAGAACCATGCTTTGAGCAACAGGCCATGGCAGATGAAGGGCCAGAGGGGAGGGGGCTGGATGCTGGGCTGCTCCATCCCGGTTCTGCAGGTCAGCTGGGGGTTGAGCAGGACCGGCAGGGATGCAGGGCAGTGCTCCTGCCGGGGGCCCCGGGGCAGTGCGTGCTGGGTGCTGACAGCACACACCCCCCCCCACCCCCGCCTCCCCCCAGCTAAAGGTGGCTGTGATGCTGCCTTCTCCCCTCACTCCCCCAGCAGTCCCCTCCCCAGGGAACAGAACCCAGCCAAACAGGGGACGGGCCAGAGGCCAAGCCGCCTGCTACGGGAATACATCGCCGGCTGCTGCTGGGAGCCCCATGCAGCCCCACATGCCTTCCTGGCCTCATCCCTGATCAGGTCCGAAAACCACTTCCCGCAGACACCCTGAGCAAGGAAAGCCCCACTGGGCAGCAAGGGCTGTTGGCAGGGTGGAGATCACTTCTCCATTCCCTGCTCCCACCTCAGCACTGCACCCCAGCCCAGCCCTTGCACCTTGGACCAGGCTGAGGAGAAGGCAGTGGGTGCTGGGAACCCCTTAGGGTGTTCTGGAAGAGAAGGGGAAGGGGTGGGAGGGCTCTGGGGCTCCCATATCTGTCCCCAAAGCCCCCAGTCTGTAGGGATAGTGCCTGCAGCAAAGTCTGCTGCTGGATTTCCTGGTGGGGACCCTCTCTGCCAGCCCCATCCTGCTCCCCAGGATTGTTGCTGTGGATTTTGGGAAGGATAAGGGTGAGCTCCCCCCCTCCCCCATCCACAGATGGGATCCACAACCCAGCCTCGAGTTTTCCACCGAGCTCAGCAGAAATTCACCCAGAAGGTCAGTGACCAGGGAAAGGGATGATCCATCATTAAATAAATTGTTTTCATTTCCCAGGATAAAGGGGAGGAAAAGGGGAGGAGGGGAGGTGTTGTTGGATCAGGACTGGAAAATAAAAGAGCACAAGGCAGGAAAACTGCCCCCTGTACTCCCTGCAGAGAGCAGCCCCAGCTCCTTCCCTGTGCTCTCACAAGGGTTTTACAGCCAAAGCTCTTAATGTGATTATAATAATTATTTCTTTCCTAGCAATTTCACCCCCCCTTTGGTTTTTTTGTTTTTTTGGTTTTTTTTTTAATAAACAGCCTATTTTGAAATGTCACTAGGGGAAGCCAAGACTCCAGCTGAGCCCTGGCCTGGAGGAAGGAGCAGGGGCAAGGGGAGCGTGCGAATGTGTGCGGATTCATGTAGGCAAGCATGTGTGTGCAGGAGCGTGGGCACCCATGGGGACACCCCGCTGCAGCGTGCAAGCACACCCAGGGCTTTGAAAACCTGGCCATGCCCCAGGGATGAACAGATGGGGGATTCTTTTCCCTCCCTCTCAGTCTGGGTGCCCCATTGAACCCCCCGTCTCGCACCCCTCATCTCCCACCCCTCTGTGTGGTCCCCCCAAGCCCCAGGGCCGAGCTTTGAAATCTGTTGAAAAGAAACCCTTTTTGCCAAAATAAACAGCCTGTCATGTTAAATTACTCTCTCTTCCTCTCTACCTTCCCTGCTTTTGTCCCCCCTCCCCATCCCAGCTGTTTTGTTGGGGGCCATGCCATTCAGGGGGCTTGTGGGGTGCAGAAGTGTGGGACTTGCGGTGCTGGGGCAGAGCATAACCTACCCCCTGCATCCCCAGTGCCCCTCCATCTCCTCAACCCACCAGCTCAGCACCCCAGTACCTTTCTGCTGGGTGATGATGGCATCTTGCAGGGCCTGGGGTGCAGCAGTCACACTGCACAGCCCTACAGAGGGGCAAGCTGAGTGAGGGACACTGGGGGCTCATTGCAGCTCCTTGCCCACCTCTGCTGCGCCAAGTGCTCCCGTGCCGCCAGGTTTTTTCCTCTCTCTTGCTTGTACTTGCCCTTTATTTTTGGGGTTGTTTTCTCTCTCCTGTTTCTAACAGAGCAAAAATTCATGGAACCATAAAATGCTGAGATGGAAACAGTGATTAGCTCATTCAGGCCAGACCGTCTGCCAGTACCAGGGCACTTGCCACCAGCCTCCAGTGACTTGTCCAGACAGGACACTGTGCACTCCAGCCATGTCTTCCACAGTCTAACTATGGACCTTCTCGCTAGGAATTTTTTCCCGGTGTCTTTGGGCCAGTAGAAGTGTGCTCAGCTTGGGCTGGTTGTGGGGTTGAGTGTCCAGCTGCTGCCCCAAATGTCCAGCCATGCAGTGTGCCTGCCCTATGGCTCATCCCATGTAGCACAGCCCCAGCCAGGGCTCAGCCACCCACCCATGTGGGATGGAGCTTCTGTCCCCCACTACCTGATCTACACCATTCCCTCCCCTCGCCAGCTGTGCTCCCTCCTGCTCACAGCATTGCTCAGCATCTGGCAGCATCTCCAGCTGCTCCCACCTCTTCTGGCTGGCCAGCTTTGTCACCAAACATGCCACTACCCAGCATCACTCTTCCTTCTCGCACTGTGCCTGCAGCGGGGTCACTCTCTGTGCTGCCTGTGCCTGGCAGCAGCCAGGAAGATGCTCCTCCAGGGTCTGCGCCTGGCCCCTTGCCTATGGGGGAGAGGAGAGAATGAGGAGGGGACAGAAAGTGGTAGAGGAAGGGGGAAGGGGAATAGGAAAGGAGAAAAACAGGGTGAAGAACAGGAGGGAGGAAAAGGAAGAAAGAAGCAGGAAGGGAAAGGCAGAAGGGGGAAGGAGGAAAGAGGAAAAGGGGAAAAGGGGAAAAAGGGAAAAGGGGAGGTCCCAGCCTGCAGGAAGGGGCAGAAGGCAGCATTTGCAGCACCAACCTCTTGATTGTGGCACCCAGAGGTCCAAAAAGTGCAGATGTCAAAGGCAGAGATGAGCCGAGGTCACACTCGCTCCTCCTGGCATCAGCGCTCTGGCAGCAGGATGTCAGGGCCACGCTGTGGGCTCAGCCAGCACTGTGACAAGAGGGCACGGTTACCCCACCAGCACCAAGACATCTGGGGGGACAGCCATGCTTCCCTGCCCTGCCCAGCCTTACCTTCCCATAGTACCACTCCTGGCTCTCAGTTCAGCTTCTGCATGATGCCCACAGCCTCCTCCAGCATTCCCGCCAGGCACTGACAGAAGGAATGCCCTGGCTGCTGTTGCAGCAGCAGGGACTCCATCCATGACAAAGTGATGCTCCATGGGGACACAGCAACCCTGCCAGCAGTGAGCCATGCCCCACCACCTCCAGAAAAGTGGTGGGCTGCATCTCTCTGCCCTCTTTTTCCCACATCAAGGCATGAAGCAGTAATCTGTCTTGCCTGGCTTGGGTTCAGCATTCTTCAGGATGAGCCCAAGCCACTCTGATGGGGGTCTGTTGCTTTTGGTCCCTCACTGGGACTCCAGCCAGCTTGTCTTCACATGATGGAGGAGGGTAAGACCTGCACCCTCAGCCCTGGTTGAGACAGCCATTGGTGTGGGGGCCCCCTGCTCAGATGGGGTGAAACCCGAAGCACAGGGCTCAGGTGAGGAGAGCCCATCACCCACTGTCAGGGGTTTAAAAGCTGGCTGAGACTCCCCAGCCCAGAGCACCCACAGCCTCCTGGTAGTAAGAAGCCCAGTGCAGGCTTAATGACTCGAACTGCAGGCGCTCAAGGATGCTCTGCAGGCGGAATCTCTGACCCTTGGAAAGCAGAGCTCCTCCAGTCGGCTGGCAGAAGGGCAGACGGCCGTGAGGGACAGACTCCTACCTGCAGGGCAGCTCTTCAGCCACGGGGAACTGAAGGAGGCACAAGGACGAACTGGAAATAACCCTGGGGAGATGCAGAATCTGGGCTGTTTAAAAGGGTAAGCCTGAGCCGAAGGAGGTCTCCCTCCCTTCCTCTGAAGCCGTCCCCACGCTCCTCTTGGGCCCCCTTGCACACGGACCCCTGCTGCGACAGAGCCTCCCCATTCCCTTGCCTGCTATGACCAAGGGCAGAATCAGTTCGCAGGAAAGCCTGGGAGGGCTGAACCACGCTGTCCTGCTGGGAGAGCCCAGCTTTCCGGCCATAACCACTGAGCTCCGGCTCCAGGCCTGCGAAGCTCGGGAACTGTACCTCTGGAAGGTGACGGCATTCAAAAAGATGACGTGCCCGGAAACCCCCATGCCGGGATTTGTGGGAGACGGGGAGAAGTGAGGGCAGGTCTGAGGGCACGGCCGCAGGCAGCTCGGGATGCCCCGGACCCCAAACCGCGGCCGGGGGCCGGCAGCTCCTGCGCCCCCTGGCAGCTGAGGGACCGCACGGACCGGCCCCGCCGCTCCCAGACCCCTCCCCCCGGCGGGTTTGGGGTAGAAAGCCCCGCTTTGTGCATCCTCCCGGGTCGATCCTCCCGCAGCCCGGCAGGAAACCGCGCCCCGGGCGGGGCCCATCTGCGCAGCGGGGCGGGCTCGCTCGTACAGAGAGGCGCCGGGGGCTGCCGCACCTGGAACGCTGGAGCGTGATGTTCTCCGGGCCAGACAGAGTTGCGCTGGGCCTGCAGGGCTGCTCTGGGCACCGGCAAGGCAGGCTCAGGGTCGTGCAGCCCTTCCACAGCCCCGCAATACGGCCCAGCTCCAGCCTGCCCAGCTCCCGTGGGTGCCGCACGGGTTGGGAGCAGCCGGGCAGGAAGAGCTGAGCTGGGCCGGGGCGGGAGGACAGCGGGTCGCCTTCACGTGGCACTGGCTCTCAGAGGGTGCTGCCGGCACCCTCTGCAGTCCCTGTGCCGAGAGAGGTGTGGGAGGGCACAGCGTGACCCTGGCGTGACCCACCAACTGAGCACTCGCTGTCACCCTTCTGGAGTGCCGGAAGAGGGGCCACGGTGTGACTCAAGCCCCCGCCCTGGGTTCGCCCTGTACTTCTCCCTGAGAGTCACCCAGCACTGGTGCTTGTCACCGCCTGGCTGTGCTTCCCTCCGCCCGCCCCACGCCGGCACCCAGCCCTGCCCTCCCTGCCCACGCACCTTTTTACTCCTGCTCGTAAGATAGCAGCAGAGCTGCCATGGAAGCCAACACTTCCCTCTGGCACAGCTACCTTGGGGTGATCGTGTCCCGCGAGAGGCAGCGGATGGAGCATTTCCAGCGGGCTGAGGACATCCTGCTCACCCTGTTGGAGAGCGTCCATGCCAAGGAACCCCGCTTCCTTGTGGACTACGCCAGGAACCTGGAAGCCTTCGAGTTCGCTCTCTGTGCCTCTGAGGATGCTGTCACTCTCGAGATGCCCCTGCGTATTGACGGCGACACCCTGCACGTGCTGGCGTGCCAGACCTGGGACACCCCAGCCAGGCATCCTTCAGAGCCGAACACCTGCTATCTGGAAGTGTGCTCTCCAGGGACTGGTTTGGAGGACTGGACTGACGTTGTGGATGTGATGGAGCACGGAGGTGGTGTGGGGTGCCTGGTTCCAGGCAAAATCCTGCAGCACCTGAAAGAGCTCCTTGTTTCAGCCATCGTGCACTGCCAACGCCTCTTCCTGCTTCAGCCAGGTGCGTACGCTGGCAGGGCGCTTCCCAGCCAAGCGCTGCCTCCAGTACTGCCGGGAAGCCCAGCTTCCCAGCTTGGCAGTGATCCCCGTGCAAACATGCTGGGACGTATGTTCCTGGGTGTGTGGCCCACCCAAAACCTGCAGGAGCAGGTGAGCGAGCACCTTGCTGTGTGCTGGGATAGGCTTTGCCCTCAGCTGAGGAAGGGGAGATGCAAACTGTTCCCTGCCATCCCATGGCATCAGAGTCATCCGCAGGCATCTTCACCTGGGGCAGGTGGCACCCTTCTTAGTGGGTGCAGGGTTCTGCTGTTAGTCCCCAGGTAGGGTTTGCTCAAGGACTTGGTGTGCTTGGTTTACCCTAACCGCATTCTCCCCTTCCTCTCTTGGCCTCCAAGTGCCCACTGCTCCCTGGAGGAGGCTGTTTGGAGAGTGAGCTGGGAGTGCATCATAGCTGGACCAGGACCCCAGGGCATGAGTCTGACTCTGTGAACACATGGGCCCCAGCTGGCAGCAGTGTCTTCGAAAAAGACTTGGTGGGAAGGGACCTTGGGAAATGCCCATAGCAGTTCCATAAGCTTCTTCATGCATTTTCATCTCCCAGTGTGCTTCTTGATGTAAAGCTCAACCAGGGTGAAAGGGTGATGTGAGAGGACCAGTGGGTCTGAAGGTCTCTTAATCCAGTCCCAGCAGGTTCACCATTCCCTCTTTCCTCCGTGGCCAAGCCAGTGACCTTCATCTTCCTCCACCCCCACAAAGCAGTGGACCTTTCCTGATCCATTTTTCTTGGACTGCATTGCTTTTCTTGGCACTGTTCAGCCACCCAGAAGCACAGCTCGGTTTGATTGCTTGAGACTTCCTGCTGTGCCTGACCTTGAGCCCCTCGATGCTTCTTGCTTTAAAACCACCCCAGCATGGTTGGGAGAGGGGTTTTAGCCAGGGAACTGCAACCAAACAGCAGCACTGGAAAGGGATGAGTCGAGTGGGGTGGGACGTGGCCACGGGCACTGCAGCGCATACCTGGTTCAGCCTGCGGGACCGGCTGTGCTAACCTCCTCACTGCTGCCAAACCCTCTCCATCTAGGTGACATCAGTGCTGAAAACCTGCGGGAAGATGCCATGGAGCTCTCCCTGCTGATCCGTGGCAGCTGGAAGACCATTCGCTTTGACATTGTTCCCGTGGTGAGGAGACAGCAAGAGCCGCTCCGGCTCCAGGGGCGGCAGAGCGACAAGGGCTTCCCTGAAGGCAGCCTCAGGAAGGCCACAGAAGAGGCCCACTTTGTCCCTGCCTCTCCCCACTGCTGGAGGTGAGAGGCTTGGCTGCACAGCAGGGTGGTCCTGCGCCAGGGATCCCCCCCCCGGCTGGCAGCACTGCTGGGTGTAAGCAAAAAGAGGTTGGGAAAGGGCGGGGACATGTCAGCACGGGTTGAAGTCACCCCCTCATGATGCCCAAACCCTCTTTCGTATGTTGGAGAAAAAAACCTCAGCCAAGTTTCAGACAGCTCAGGTAAAGAGGGGGAAGGCAACTGAAGAAGCCCCCTGAAATTATTCACAGGAGCTGAACCCTGACTGTGCAGAGGGTGGCAGCTCTCAGATCCCTGCTTGGGCTTCAGAGACAAGCCTGGGCACCTGGCAGCAGCAGGGTGATGAGGTGCCTCCCAGGTGGGCTGCAGGATGGAATGGGGCTGCAATGACATGTATCTTGCCTGCCAGCACAACTGCCCAGCCCCATCGAGGGGTTGAATAGCTAGCTGGACCAGTCCATATTTATTTTGGGAACAAAGTGGTCCAGCTGGATGCTCGGCCCTTCGTTGGGGACCAACCCAGCCTCCCCTCTGGGGCAGCCTGCAGCCCTCTCCACTACACCTAGGGGAGCACAACCTCACTTCGCCCCACTCACTCTTGCTCCTCCTGGGAAGGCAGGAGCTGCTCAGCAGTGCTCCCATCTCACTCCACACCTCTCAAGTTCTGCTCTGCCAGAGGCAAGTGCAGGGGGTAAATCCAAGATGCTGCACGACTGGGACCATGTGTGTGGCATGGGGGGATCCCCCTCACCACATCAAGTCACTGCAGGCATCCTCTCCCCATCCTGGGAGGGTGCAGGTCTTCATCTCCCTTCCTACCAGACTCCACTCTCTTCCTCCAGATCCTCCACTCACCTTCCCGTCCTGAAGCTGCTCCGAGCAGTGGACACCCTGAAGGGACCTCGTCTGGACAGCCTTCGCCTGCTCGACCAGCTCCGTGACCAGGACTGGGGAGGGGAGGCTGGGAAGGGCAGTCTCACTTTCAACCACCTGAAGGTAGGTTGGTTCTGCTGCCTGGGGCCGTGGCTCTCTGGGAAAGCAGAGCCAAGACTGCTCCCCTGCAGAAGAGCTCCAACAACAAGGGCTGGTGCCTGCAGTGCTTTGGGGTGTACCAGCTCGTGGCTGTGTCTGGAAGGGATGCATGCTGCTGCTGGCCATGGTTAGAGGGCTTTGATCCTTATTCCTTGGATTGAACCAGCAACCCCCAGCCAGAGACACTGTGCATTCAGAGCTGGGGCTCTGCACTGATGTGCAGGGCATCATCCCCTGGCCCAGGCTGCCTGTGTCTGCTGGGGATGGCATCCCTGTGCTGCCATGGACATGCCTGTACAGGCTGAGGGTGGCATTGCTGCTGACAAAAAGCCTCCTCTCCCCACCCAACCTGTTTTCAACATTCTGGAGCCATGCCAACTGGCCAAGCTGGGGACAGCACGCGGTGACACAATCCAGGTGTGCCCTGCCTTTTGATGGCTCTCCAGGCCATCAAGGGTCAAGAAGGGTGCAAGGATGTTTTCTGCTTACAGAATGGCTCCAGCTCCAAGTAACCCAAATCCTGCGTACTTTGCTTTGTGTTGCACTCTTTGATGTTTTGGGGGTGGTGGTTGTGGGGTTTTTTTTTTAAAGAAAAAGGGCACATGTATGCACCTGACCTTCAGAAAAGTATCATCTGCTCCGGCCCTCATGGATTCAGCCCCACAGGTCATTACGTGGTGACCTGCAGGGTGTGAAGGGTGGGCCTTCCTGGGATCAGGCCTTGTGCCTGATCCTGTGCTCTTTTCTCCCTCCTCACAGATGGTGTTGCTGTGGAGCACAGAGCTCTTCCCCTCCCCGGAGGACTGGCAGGACATAGAAGGCTCTGTCTACCGGCTCTTGGTGATCCTTCTCCGCTGCCTGGCCACCCAGCACTTGCCCCACTTCCTGAACCCAGAGGAAAACCTTTTCCAAGGAGCAGCCCCAGACCTTGCTTCCCTCTACCATATGGTCGAGAGCTTTGCCTGGGACCCCCAACGCTTCCTTCACTTCCATTTTGGCCTCCATGCGTGCAGTGGCAGCTGGCAGGCAGACCCCGACACCCGAGCGCTCCTGCAGCTCCCCGCGGAGGATGGGTCCTACTGGGACACAACCTACTTTGACATGCTGCTCAGCCAGGTAACCCCAGCCCTTCAGCTGATCTCGTGAGGCAGCACCAGAAGCCACCTGGGCTAGGAAGTTTGGGATGCACTGGAATTGGCCCCACCGAGCCCTCTGGCATGCTGTGGAGGCTGTGGGAGGCTGGCAGTGCTGGAGCATGGAGCTCAAGCAGAGTGGGAAGCCCTCTCCCCTCACTTCCCACCTGCCTTTAGTTTCAGGTGTACCGGATCCAGGACAGTGCACGCCGCTCAGCAGTGTCCCAGCTCCTCTCCAAGATCCGTCAAGAAATCCCTCAGCAGAGATGAGTGGGACTCTGCTGCTGCACCGTTGGGGTGTCTCGAAATTCTGGGGGGGTGCAAGGAGAGCTACAGGGCCAGGGATCAGCATGCTGCTGTGTCACTTTATTGGGGAAAGGTGGTGTGGGGGAGTGAGCACATCTGCTGCAGCTGGGGGGCATACACAGCCTCTTGACTGCCCTGGTGGACCTGGGCACTGGGTGCTTCGTCCCATGGTACAGAATCTGGAGGGGGATGGCTGGCATTCTGCACTGCAGGGTAGGGAAGGCTGAGGTTGTTGGTGATGGGAGGGGACCTATGGTCAGGTCCTGCATCCAGCCCTCTGTCAGCTTGCTGAGGGTCAGCATGCCCTGGGGCCAGAGGAAGGGAAAGAACTGAGGGGCCAGGCTATTGGGGTGATGAGAGAAGGGGTTTTGAGCCATGTTTCACATCTGCTGAGCACAGCCCTCTCCTCCATGCCCCGTGCTATCCCAGCTTCTTTCCACTGTGGCCTGGCTTGCTGGGTGTTGCCGTGTCTCCTGCCAGCATCCCAGGGAGGCAGTGGAGTCCCTCTGCTGCCAGCTGTCTGCAGCCAGGCGTGCGGGGCAGTGCCAGGCCGCCTCCCCCAGCCTCCCCCTCCCCGGCAGGGGTGCTCACAGCCTGCTGCGGTGGCAGCGGTTCAGGGCATCTTGCAGGGCTCGAAGCACTCGGTCCACGTTCGCACCGGTTGAGTTGCAGCCCATGAGGCCGATGCGCAGGACCTGGGAGGAGAAGGGTGAGCGTCTCCCTGCAGGACCCACCTTTGTGTCTGTGCCTCGGCAGTCCCGTGCGGAGCGGGGGACACGCAGCCGGGCATGAGCGGTTGTGCGCCGCTCCTTCGCTCGTGTTTAACTCACACCGTTCCTATAAAGAGGTGTCACCCCGCTAATTACGTGCGTGGTTATTCAATGAGGTGGTGATTGTGTGTGGTTGTGCTGCTATGCGTTGCTCCGGGCAATGGGACACAGCCAGCCGCACTCGCTGTCGGCAGCCAGACAGGGGCAGGGCATGTGGGGTTCGGTGCCCAGCCATGGGCAGCAGGAGGGGAGGACTCTGCCCACCTTGTCCACCGTGGGGCCCAGGCCCCCGGCGATCTCCACGCCATGGTTGTCCATCAGAAAGGCTGTGATGTCCTTCCAGTTGTAGCCCTCAGGCACCCTGACAGTGGTGATGGTGGGAAGTCTGGCCTTCTGAGGAAGAGAGAAACTGGGTTCAATCCCACGGCCCCTGGTGACCCCAGCACGCTGCCAGGGGAGAGCATCACTGAGCGGGGAGCTTTTTCTCTGGCATCAAAAGCTGCCCAGACAGGCACATCTCCAGCTGCACAGGGCTGAGTCCTCATGCTGCCCCTACTCTGTGGTGGTGGTGGTGGGCTTGCCCTGCACCCACCTCCTCCTTCACAAACAGCTCAAGCCCCAGGTCAATCAGACCCTGGCACAGTTGGGTGCAGTTGGCCCGGTGTTGCTCCCAAGAGCTCTCCAGACCCTGTGGGCAGAGAGCAGAGAGAAGGTCTCTGCTGCTGACAGGCATCTTCTGGCACCCTCTGCTCCTCCAAGCCCCATGGGCACTGCTGGTGCTCCCCTGCCTGTCTGGTGCCACTAACCAGTTCTGCCAGAATGGCCAGGCCTTCCCGCAGGCTGAAGAAGCTGTTGATGGGTGCCGTGTGGTGGTACCTGCAAAACTCAAGGGGCACCCAGAGGAGTTCAGCTTGGCTGCAGCACAGCAGCCCCTTGCTCGTGGTCGGGGAAACCGAGGTACAGCATCCTTCCTCCTCATAACCCAGTGCCGAGAGCTGTGACCAGCAGCCAGGGTGATGGGGAGGCAGGGCCTGAACCCTGAAGGGCAGGCAGCCCCCGGGACAGGACAAAGGCTGGGTGGGGAGTGGTTGCAGCTGTCTGTAACAAGAGAGCCTGCCCTCACCTCCGCGGCTCCCCGTCACAGCCCCAGTAGTTTGCCAACCAGCCCATGTCCAGATAGAAGGACAGGGGCTTCGTCTTCCTCTTCAGCAGCTTCTCCCTGGCAAAACAGAGTACTGGGGATTGGTCGGACCTTGACCCCACCAGCTCCAAGGTGGGATCGGTCCTGTGGGAGGGAGGACTCCCCTAAAGCAAGCGCAGATTATGGCTCCAGCTCCCCGTCACTGCCCAGGGATGGGATGGGCTCTACCCCCACAGCACTGCTGCTGGGCATACTCGCCACAGAGTGGGACTGAAGCAGGTGGCTGGCAAAGGAGAGAGGCAACAGCCTCCCCCAGCACCATCGCCTTCCACCCTGGTGAGGCTGGGCTGCTCTTACCTGGCTCGGTCACTGAATGAGATGGGGGCAGTGCCGGGGGGTGCATTGAGGACTTTCTGGGAGCCCGAGTACAGGACATCGATCTCTGCCCGAGAGGGAAGACAACTCCTTAGGAATCAGAGGCTCCCAGCAGGGAAACACTGAGCCCTCCAAGCTAGCTGCAGGTGGTGGGTGGGAAGCACAAGGATGGCACACACTGCAGGTCTTACTTGTGTTCAGGCTGCTTGGGGAGGCCCCCTGTACTGCTGATGGTCCCCCAGGGGGAACAGGCTCTCTGGCTGCAGCTGGACCAGTTTCTAGTGCTGCTAGCCAAAATGCAGGCAGAGGGGCTGATCCCACTGCTCTCTCTCCCTGTCCCAGGCACGAGCCCCTTTGTCCCCTGGTTGCCCTTGACGGCACTGTGACTCTTACCCTGCTGGTCCATGAAGATGGGGGCTCCCCCAAGCGATGCCACTGCGTCCACAAGCAGCAGGCAGCCATGCCTGTGGGAAGACAGAGCTCAGCCTGACGCTCCTGCCACCTCCTCTTGCCACACCTCTGCCTACAGCCCTGGCACCCTGGTCCCCACAGGGGCTGCGTGTCTCGCTGGCACCAACTGCTTCCAGCACAGGAGAGCCAGAGAAAAGCCCAGCACATATAAATCCCCGGGCCCAAATCCCCAGTGGTGACCTCGGGGTGCCCTCAGTCGCTGCGGGTGCCCGCCAAGCACTGACCGGTGGCACAGCTCGCCCAGCCCCTCCAGTGGCTGCAGCACCCCCGTGGAGGACTCGCCGTGGGTGATGAAGAGCACCAATGGTTTGTGTTGCACCAGGCCCTGCATGATACAAAGGAAAGGTGACCACACTGGAGGTCACCTTGTGCCCTCGGCATAGTGGCCAGCACTCACCTGCTCAATGTCTTGTGGAGTGAAGTACTTGCCTGGGGGCTTCAGCAGCTCATAGACATTGGCTCCTGGGGGGAATTTGGGCAGAGGAGAGTGAGGTTTGGGCATGCTTCCCAGTGGGCAGGCACCTACTCCATGGGGTAATTGGTCATGCATGAACCAGGAGCAGAGCTGCCTGCCAGAGTCTGGCCTCCTGCAGATTTGCCCAGTGGAAAAGCCATAAAGCACCATAAATGGAGGGACATCACTCTTGGAAAAATCCTGGAGTGCTCTCTAGGAGAGTGCTCTCTGGCTTTGTAAGCCATGTCACTGAGCACTGCCAGGACTGGGACAGCAAACTGGGGCATCCTGCCTTCAAGCCCAGTTCCCTCAGCCCGGCCATGCCATCTGGCTGTTCCCAGCATACCCAGCCTCCTGGCAATATCGGCGGCACGTTGTCCCCAGATGCCGTTGATGGCCACCAGCACAGTGTCACCAGGCTCAAGCAGGTTGAAGAGGGCGGCCTCCATGGCACAGTGGCCGCTGCCGCTGATGGCCAGGGTCAGCTGGTTCTGCGTCTGGAAGGCGTACTGGATGCCTGCCTTGATCTCATCCATCACCTGCGGCAGCGGAACACTGGCCAGCACTGCTATTGCTCCTCTTGCCCCAGCAGAACTGTTCCAGTTCCTTCTGGGGGTGAGGAAGAGGAGGGCAGGGAAGGAAAGCTGGGCTGGGGCAGCTCACCTGCAGCACTTCAGGGTGCATGTGGCCCAGGAGCTGCCGACCACCCGCAGCCTGGATGCGGGGGGGCACATTGCTGGGCCCTGGCCCGAGCAGCAGCCTCTCTGGCACGGCCAGGGGCCGGAGCAGTCCCTGGGGTGGGGGAACGCGGAGCAGGCTGGTGGCCATGGCACGACGTGCTGTCCCTAGGAGCTGAGCCCAGAGAAGAGGAGCAGTGGAGGCTGCCTGAGCAGCAGCCAGCATTGCAGCAGTGTATCCTATGTCGGCAGTGTCCAGTGTCCCCACGGACCTTGACCCGGAATTCAGTGCTCCCCCCTACCAGTCTGGACTCTACCCTGGTTGCCTCCTCTGCCTGGTTAATGTGTCACCAGTGCTGTCCCTGCTGTCTTGGGCCCCCTATTTTGGGGGTGCCCCCTTGCTAGTGCTCAGGGCATTGCTCCCCAAGTATGCCAGCCTCGGGGACTCCCAAGCACCCAGGCAGTCCCTGTCCCCATGGCCCCCACAACACCAGGGCTAATGATTCCCAACAGTGTCCCAGCAAGTGGGATCCCTGCTCTGAGCACCTAGATCCTGTGCCAGGATGGTTGTGCTGGTCTGACACAGCTGCCAATGGTCATAGCTCCTCTGCAGCACGAAGATCCTGTTCACCAGGGCTCCCTGACCAGGGACCTGCCTTGCAGAGGGACATCTGGATGGGTGACAGCCTGAAGGAGGCTGGCCAGTGGGCTGATGTGCTCCAGGGCAGAGCTATGGACTGGGACACGGACACAGTCCCTGCCACAGCGAGCTGTGCTCTGGAGGCTCAGCCTGGATCATGAGCATCCCAGTGTATCCTGATGATGCCACAGGCCCTTGTGGCAGTTGGATACGCTGTTACCTGCTGTGGGTACCCACAGCACATTGCATCGTGCCCATCCTCTGGCACATTCTCTGCCATCCATGCCCTGAAATGAAAACAAGCTGCCCGCTGTGAGCTTCAGCAGATCCATGAGTGGGTCCTGTCCAGAGGAGCCCCTCAGTGAGCAAAGCTTTGGCTAGGGATGACAGAATAAGTGTGAGAATTCCCACCCAGCAGAGCTGGCACCAGTGGCCGCTGCTGAAGACAGATGGGACAGAGGCATGGGGCCGGCAACAGTGCCAGGTGAGAGCACATCTGCCCAGCAGCTGGATGGCTGTCACTGAGAGGAGCTGGGGGCAGATGTGTTTGCTCCCGCATGGATGATGGAAGCCACAGTCAGCCCGGGGACTGCTGCCCAGCCATCATCCCACCAAAGCGATGGCGCCATATCGGGTGAAGAGCTCCCAGCTGCCTGTCCTCTAGGGAGAGATTTGGGGCATGGCTGGGGCGGGGACCCGACGCGTGGCCTCGGGGCTGCCGTGGGGCGCGGGTGGCCGTGCTGCTGGAAACAGCTGGCAACGAAGGAATAATCCGCTTTCTGCGCTGGCTCTGAATCCCGGGCGCAGATGGGAAGGAGCGGCCGTGCCCCGGACGGCGGGCGGGGGCTCGGCGGACGGAGGAGCGAATTGACGGCGCCGGGGCCGAGGGCACAGGAAGCCCTGGCGGGGGCCGCACCTCGGAATACTGCGCCGGGGAGCAGGGGTAGCGGTGTACGGTCCGAGGTACCTGGGTATCGGGGTACCGGGTACCGGGTACCGGGCCGGTGCCGGTTGCCAGGCGACGGCAGCAGAGAGCGGCCCCGCCCCGCCCCGCCCCGCCCCGCCCCTGCGGCGGTTCCGCAGCGCGCCCGGGGCCGGGGGATGCGCTGACGTCACCGCTCCATCCCCGAGCGCGCCCTCCCGGTCCCCGCGTCCCCCTCCGGGCGGCGGCGGCGGCGGCGGCCGCCAACCAGCGCGTGGGGCGGGGACCGCAGGGGCGGGGCCGCCGCTGCCACCCGCACCGGCACCGGCACCGGCACCAGCACCGCATCGCATCGCATCGCACCGCGACGCTCGGCCTCATGCCGGCGCACCCCGCCCACGGCTGAGCGCTGCGCCCCTCCGAACCGGGCGCGGCCACGGGCACGGCCAGGGGTATCACAGGTAGGGGCGGGCGGCATCGCGCAGGACGGGGCAGCCCCGCCGCGCCCCCCCGGGCGCTGGCCGAGGGGGGAACCGGGGCTTCTCCGGGGTGGCGGTGCCGCCCCTCGCGGCCCCGGCGGGGGCGAGGCGTGGCGGGGGGGAGCGGGATGCGCATCCCCGAGGGTCCGGCGGGGCGGAGGGGCTGCGGTCGGTGGCCATTTTGCGGGGCCCCCCGATGCTCAAAGTTGGGGGGGGGGGGAACTGTCCTCGGGTCCCCAGCGCGGTGACCGCCGGGTGCCGCCCCGTCTTCCAGAAGGATCCAGCTGGGGAGGGGGGGGCCCTGCCCGCGGATGAGGAGACGCCTCTGTCTCCCCGGCCCCAGCCAGGGTGCGAAGGGGGAGGATGCCATCCCCGCAGCGGGGGGCACAGTAACCCCTTGTTACCCCAGAGCCACCCCTGCTCTTCCCTCCGGGGCGGATGGCTCTGGTTATGCAGCTGAGCCATCTTGCGTCATCATCATAATGCTTCAGAGTTAGCGACAGCAGCGCTGGAGGGAGTGGTGGATGCCCCACCTGGGGCTCTCGCCGCGGGTAGCTGGCAAAGGTGCGGCGGTGCTGGGACTCTTCTTGGCCCCCAAGGACGAGCAGCTGCCGGTGACCTTGCGCTGTGGAGTGGCTGGACAAGGGCCGCCATGTCACTGCGGGCCAGTGCAGTGGCTGCTGGCTGTTGAAGGGGCAGGTCCCGGTGTGCAGGGCTAGTGCAGAGCTCCACGCTTGGTCATCCAGGTTCCCAGGGAGCAGCCCTGCACCTGCCCTATTGTCTCACTCGTCTGCTTCTTTCTCCTCCTCTTCCTCCTCCTCCTCCCCCTCTTCCCTCACGGGGCAGTGACCCCTCCCCTAGATCCTGCAGACCCCGTGTGAGCTGGTCCACTGCCTGCTCAGGTCCCATGCGACAGCGTCAGGGCTCGGGGAGGACAAGGAACAAGCCGAGCATCTCCCCTACCACCCCACAGCCAGGCACCCTTCCATGCCCCAGCACCCAGAGCAGCCCCATGCAGGTGGCCTCTGTGGCACTGGGGGGGCAGGGAGGCAGCAGACCCTCCTCCTCCCCTGGGTATGGCCAGGGGTGTGGTGGCTCTGCCATCTCGGCATGCTGCTGCTGACCTCCATTTTGTCTGGGAGGTGGCAGCTGGCGCTGGCAAAGATGCTGCCACCACCCTCCGCCTCCCTGCGTGTGGCAAGAGCTGCAGCCCCTCAAGCCCTGGGTTGTATGGGAATCTGTTGTCCGCCCCCTTCCTGGCTACCCTTCTCTGTGCCCAGCAATGCTGGGCATCCACTGGCGCTCACAGCCTTTTCTATGCAGCTTTTCCCTGTTTGGGGTTTGAGTGTCTGGAAGAGAGGATGGAGGGAGCAAGGACGGCAGGTGGGGTTACTTTGCAGCAGAGACGGGGGGCAGAACCCCTCATCCACATCCTTACATTTGCTGCCTGCAAACTGAATCTGCATGGAAATTCTCAGGCAGCTGCAAACTCTGCCCTGAAGCTGTGTCCCGCACTGGGGTGGGCAGGAGGTGAGGAGGGACAGGGCAGCATGCCTGTGGCAGCACTGGGGAAGCAAGGGCTGGATTTCATCTGAGCACGGGAAGCACTTGCCCTTGTCCTGGGCTGTCCTCTGAGCTGCTTCCCTGCCTGCAGGTGCTGCTCTGGAGAAAACTGCACTGTCATGGTCCCTTGTCCTGTGTGGGGCGGGAGGTGGGTGAGGAGCTTGGCTGGCAGGCGTTGATGGTGCCATGTCATCCGGCAGCATGTTCCCTGCTGCCCTAGAGGCAGGACAGAGTCCCGTGGCCCCAGTCAGAGCTGGGGGGCCCCAACAAAGGGTGCAGGGGAAGGACTCACCACAACAAAGCCTGGCAGCTGCTGAGAACACACTGGTGCAGCTAGACAGGGCGTCCACCCTCGCCACTGAGGTGTCGTGGGGTTGGATGCGTGCAGACAAAGGGAAACTCACCTTGGATTTCCCTGCGTGCAGGCAGCTCATCATCTGCTGTAGCTGGGGGACTGGCAGCATAGCACACTCCTTAGCATCCTTTGGGGAAGAGCTTGCTCGTTGGTGGCACTTGGGGACAATGCTCCCTGTCCCATTGGTCACCTCTCAGCAAGGGATGCTGCCAGCTGGTAGCCCTCAGACTTAAGAGAGGTTTCATTAGCTAATCTCTGCCCAATTAATCTTAGCTGATCCAGTTAATCATGGCTCTCTAGGCCTTTTGCTCCTCACTAGGGGTGACCGGTGTATCACAGGGATGGGCAGAGCGAGCAGGGTGCATGAGAAGTGGGGGAAGAGATGCCCTGCAGAATTGGGGGACAGGTCCAGATGTTCACCCTGGCTCCCTGGCCCCAGGGACCCCCTTGGCCATTCCTCTCTGCAACCTCCCTTGTGTGTGGAGTAGCCCTGGGAGGCAGCAGGGAGGGAACAGGGAGCGGGGTTCCAGTGCTGGCCCGCTCCCAGTGCAAGGCTGGTCACGGCTTATTGAATTTCTCTCGATGGCAGCAGATTAAGCAGGCGGTGGCTGCTCTCACTGTCCCCAGGCAGGGCGAGCTGGCTGGGCTCGAGCCACCCACAGGCTGGGGGGGCTGCCTGGCCCTGCCCCTGGCCCTGCTCCTGCAGCCTGGCCCCTCTCTTTACGGGATGCTGAGTGCCCATGACCAGTGATGCCGTGGCTCACGATGCTCCTGTGTTAAGTGGGTGCAGGCTGAATTCCTCCCTGCAGCTGAGCCAGGGAAGTGAGTCAGAGGAAGGGAAGGAGGGTGAGAAGCAGCTGGGTCAGTGTCTGCTGGTGGTCCCCAAGGGCACACAATGTTGCCTGGGGTCCTTGTGCTGCCATGGCAGGGATGGAACTGGAGAGCTGCAGAGGAGCAGAGGGAAGCAGTGCATTGCCAACCAAGGAAGCTGGAGGAAATGGATGGAGCAGAAAATGGAGCTGGGGCTCTGCAGCAGGGAATACTGGCTGGGAGAGGAGCTCACACTGCTGGGCAAGGAGAGCTGGATGGGAATACACTGGGATATGGCCTGTGGATGGCAGGGAGAGAAAAAAGGTCCTGCTGGTGAGGAGGGGGTTTCTCATGGCCAGCAACAGTGGGGGTACGGGGTGTGGGGCTGACCAGGCAGAAGAAGGCGAAGAAAGGAAAGCAGCATCAATGGAAGGTACACAGCAGGATGAGGCACATGGAATAGTGGTTCAAAGGAGAAACCAGAGTTTCTTCATGGGAAAGGATAGAGCCGGAGTGGCTGGGAATGGCACAGGGCTGGGAGGGAATAAGGGCAGGGGCTGAGGTGGCCCGTGGCAGGCAGCAGGCAGTCCTGGGGCTGGTGGGCTCACTGATGGGGGTGCTGTTCTGGTGGCTGTGCAGGAGGCAGGAGCCCAGGGACCTGACCCACCTCTTCAGAGCCCTGGTAGCTGGAGAGGCTGCAGAGCTGGGGGAAGGAAGCTGTCTTGCCTTGGGAGGAGAGGGAAATGTTTGACATCGGCAGTCAGGTGTGGATGGGATTTAGCCTGCGGATGAATCCATTGTCCTTGAGTGGTGCCACAGGGTGGAGCAGCTCGAGCTGATGGCCTCGTGAAGATGCAGCCCTTCCATATGGGAATATATCCAATCATTTCATGGGAAAAACAGCTTTTTCATTCCCCCTTGGCAAACACTTCTGTTTAATTTTTCCTTTCCCCCATGTGAGTGGGGAGGCAGAAGCCACTGGCAGGCAGCAGCCCACTCGCTGGCTTAGGGACTCAAGGGTGGTGTTAAACACCTGCTTAAAATAATCCAAGCTCAAGAAAGCCTGAGACCAAATGCTTGAACTCTGGAATTTATGGGTGTGATCACTGGCTGAGCACAGTGGGAGCTCCGGAGCCGTCGCAGCGGGAAGATAAGAGGAGGGTTTGGGAACTCCAACAGAAGAAGCTTTGTCCTCTGTGTGCTGTTGGACATGCCAGCACACTTTTAAAATAGGCAAAGGGTTTCTGAAAGGCAGTGCCAAGCTTGTAACACTTTCTTGCTGCAAATTTTTCCACTGTGCCTATGGTTTCCTCTCACCCCCTTGGAAATCAAACCACAGCTGTCAAACCTCAGGTAGTTTTAAAGCCATCCCCTTCTCTTGGGATACTTTCTATTCTGTGGATTTGCTTTTTCTTCCCTATCCCCCCTTTTTTTCCACCAATTCTCCTAAATTTTTCATTTCCACTATGGGAAAACACATCTCATGTTCGAGATCTATCCTTACTGCTCCACTTCCTTCTGGTCATGGCCCATGTAACCAGAGCTGTGCCGGTGCTCACTAACGATCTCATTCCACCCTGATCTCCTTCCTCCCGGAGCCAAGTATCCTGCTGGCAAAACCCAGGCTTGAAAAGCACTCGGGAATTCACAGACACCCCCGCAGGTGGGATGCCAGAGGAGCAGTTCCTGCCCATTTTCTGAGGGGTCTTGCGCTCCATTTTCACCAGCAGACTCAGCATGGGGGAGCCAGGGAGCAGGGAAAGGCAGGAAAAGGGATAGGCGTTAGAAGGCAGGAATGGATTTTGTCAGGTTCAAAAGCATCTCAAAGGGTGCAGAGGAAGGATCCCAGTCTAATTTTCTGGCCAATACTCATGAGGCTCAACTGCAGCTCAGGGAAGGTGAGAACGGGCTGCAGAGCACCTGGGCACCAGCGCTGGGATGGGCAACTGCTCTGGGAGATGTTGGTGAGCGGTTTGTTTTGTCTTGTGAGGTTTGTGATCAATAATTTTTTAGCAAAAGGACTGGAAAAATGATGGTAAACTGGGAGCTTCAGCTGAGTGCAATGGCCACTGGCTTCCCAGGAAGGGCTGCTGGTGCTGATACTGCACGTCTGCTTTGTGGGAGCTGAATGGGAGGGAGGCACATGCCAGCGACTGTGGTCAACAGCCGCCTCCTTTCTCAATGGAATGCCAGCGCTTTCCTCGCCGCTCCGCTCTATCCTGCTGCCCAGTCCCTGCTTTGCTGGGCTTGGAGTGGAGGCAGGAGGCCTGGGTAATGGGCAGGGGCCTGTGGGCTTGCTTGCAGATTAGGGGGTACCTGCTCAGTGCCGCCCCGGGATGGAAAAGCTGCTCCTTGGGGCTTATGCTGATGCTGACAGTGCCTACAAGGCTCTGTCCACTGCTGTGGGTGGCCACCAAGTGATGCTGCAGGGTGATGGAGGCTCCAGTGCTGCCCTGGGGTAAGGGCAGGGATGGTCCCTGGGACTGAGCTGGGGGTCCTGACCTGAGATACGACACGGAGAAGGGAGAGGTAAAATGAGGGCAGATCGAGGTATGAAACAAGATGTCATCTTTCAGGCAGAGGCAAAGCAGTGTTCCCAGGAGGTTTCCTTGCACAGGTTTTCCATTCACCCTGCACAGCTGCAAGACGTGGATTGGAATGCAAGCTTTCCTAACCCCCTTTTCTTCCCTTTTGCAGGACAGCCACTGCTCCTTGCTAGCAGGACCCACCTCTGGCCAGCGCGATGGCGGGAGCGTCAGTGAAGGTGGCAGTGCGCGTCCGGCCCTTCAACTCCCGGGAGATGAGCCGGGAATCAAAATGCATTATCCAGATGTCGGGAAGCACCACTAGTGAGTGCCTCAGGGGCAGGGGGGCTTTGGGGGCTGCCTGGGAAGGAGCACGTGAGGTGTGGCCACAGCAGCAAGCACTGGCCTGTGGGGATCCTTGGTGAGGATGCCTGTAGCACCCCGAGTCATTTGGAGGAAATGTGGGAAGGATGTCAGCTTTCTCACAGAGTCCTGCTGTTGAAATGGCAGTGGTGGGATCCACATGGCACTGAGCCCTTGGATTTTGGTAACAGTGAAAGGGGCAGTATTCCCCAGTAGGCAGTGAGGGAGGAATCATAGAATCATGGGATGGTTTGGTTTGGAAGGGATGTTAAAGATGATCTTGTTCCAACCTTCCACTATAGATCAGGCTCTTCCACATCCAACCTGGCCTTGAAGCTGTGCATGGGCCAGCAGGTGGATTTTGATGGCACTGCCTGGCCAGGTACCACTAACTGTAGCGTGCCAGGACCCGTCCCTGCTTCTTGGGGGCTCTTGGAGATGCAACAGCAGCAGGATGCAGGGCTGGGTGGAGGATTTGCCAAGAGAATGGTGTGCTCGGGGTGGGGGATGTAGCATGGAGGCTTGGGGCTGTCCTGTCAGGAGCGTGTCCGGCCTTTGCCCCTCTTTAAATAACAGCTGCTGGCAGTACAGTGTGGGAATGGCAGTCAAACCCCTCCTCTTTGGCTCTGGAAGCGTCCAGATGGGACAGTGTCTAAAATAACTCCCTGCCTGCCCGCCCGCCCGCCTGGGGCTGCCTGCGTCACTGGTGGTGGGTGAGACACCGGTGCCAGCCACCCCCACCCTGCAGGCTGCTATGACAACCCTGGCGGTGGGGAGAGGAGGGCACCCAAGGGTGCAGGGTGACTCTGGGACCCCACCGGGCCCCCTGGTCACCCCAGGCCTAGGGAGCAGGAATGGGAGGTCTGTGGGGCAGCATCTGCTGGTCTCTGACATCCAGTGGGGGTTCTCCCTTCGTGGTTGGACAGGGATTCTCCGTCTGCCTGGGGTGCAGAGCTTCTGCCTTCATGCTGAGGAAACCTCCTGGCCGTTCAGGAGCTCCCCACCTACCCAGGGCCAGGGAATAGGCAGGGTAGATGTTCCCCATTCTGGTTCTGAAGGGTGGGGGGCACACCTGCCATGCCCCAGTCCCAGTCAAGAACATCAGGCATCCCCCACCTCCACCGTGGCCGTGTTTGTTCAGAGACATCTGCCCCTGCTCATCCTGCACACCCTGGCTGTGCCCCTGCCTCCAGCCTGTGCCTCTGCCTGCACCAGGGACGGCAGCAGGGCTGCGGGCAGGAGCCCTTTGCTGACAGTGAGGATTTTCTCCATGAATGGACAAACTACTGGCTAATCCTCTTGGCCAGGGGGCTGGGGAGCAAGTGTGGGGGCTCAGAAGCCTGCTTCTGCTATGGCTGGTGGAGGCAGGAGGATGCCAGTAGTGCCAGCAGAGCAGGACTGTCTCAATCCCCCTGGCTCCTTGCAGAGAAGCCAAAGATGAACATGTCTGAGGGGAGTGAGAGCAAGCTTTCCCCTTCCCAGGGTTATTTGTGGAGACCTTTGCATGGGCTGGGGCGGGGGCAGGTTGTTCTTCTGCCTAAAGCATTGTGCCCCGTGGGAGGCAGTGGGGCCCAGGGGGGGAAGGGATCAGCCTTTCTCTGCTGTCCTTTTGCCTGCACACTTCCAGCTGCCACAGCCACCCACCTGCTCACCAACACTGCTGCTCTGTTGCTGTGCTGTCCCGTGCTCTCTGGGCACTGACACCCCCGACCCCTCTCCTGATGGCTCCCACCAGGATGGTGTGGAGGAGACCCCTGGCTTTGATCCCACAAGGCCATTCATGTTCTCCGTCTGGAGCTGTGCCTCTGCTGGCTTTAAAATCTGGTGATTATTTTCTCTGATGTGGGTTCTGGGCTTTCTCCTGCTTTGTGCCTGCCCACGCACTGGACTTTGCCATGCTGCTGGCTCTTCAGGGCAAGGCGAGGGGCATCTCCAGAAGTTTTCCTCCTTCCTGCTCCCTAGTCTCTATGCTTGTCTTTGCCTCCACACCCCTCCCTGCCTTTTGAATCCCATGGGCTCAGAGCATGACTCTTTTGCAGCAGCTTTGCAAAAGCCCTGTATGCCTGGTCACAGGAAAGGAAGAATTCCACCAGCAGCATCCATCTGCCTGCAGGCAAATAAATGGGAATGACAGGGCCATGGGAAGAGTGTTTCAGCTCAGGACAGGAGATGCCTGCTCTTGGGATGCTCCCTTCTCCCCTGTGTCCCAGTCTCTGGTTTCCCATGCCAGCTGGGCAGCTGCAGCTGGGATGCCTGGAGCCGCTTGGTGCCAGCCCCGGCTGCTTCTCTGCCCTGTGCCCAGCATGGGCTGGCACTGGGATGCAGAACAGGCGCCTTGTGCAGCTCCATCCCGCCTGCTCCACCACTCATTTGAGCTCCTGTTCGCTGTGGTCAGTGCCACCTCCACAGGGCGGAGACAGGGCGGAGCCGAGCACAGGTGACCGGATGGCACGGTGGAGCTGCCAGGCTGAACATCAGGAGCCATCAGAGATGCTCCATCCTACTTCTTGCGTGACCTCTACGCCTGCTTCTCTTCACAATGCCCTCAGCGCAAGAGCCAGGCGTTGGCAGGGATCAGGAATGGGCAGCCACCATGGCTGCCCATGCTGCCCATGAAGACCTGCTTTTCCAGGGACCTCCACATCCCTGTTTGCTGCTGCAGGATTGCCAGTTGTTACTTCCCAGCCCTTTCTCCTGGTAGTTAGTCTGCCTGGAATGCAGCAGGTGTCCAGAGCATTGGAGTCAGGCTGCCTGCAGTGGGTAGGCAGGCAAGGAAGTCGTGCCAGCCCCTCTTTGATGCCGGAGCTGGGCTTCTGTCCATGGTAAGGAGCATCTCAACAGCACCATGCTGCGGTTTTATGGTCAGGGCTGGATCCTGACCCCACTTCCCACCCTTCCCCAGCCTGCCTCGCTTCTGTTGCAGGCAGGGCTGGGTTGTTCTCAGGTCAGAAGTGGTGGATCCTTTCCAGGGGAGCAGAAAGCATATCCATTGTGGCAATGGAGGAGGAATTCAGAGCAGAAAGCATCTATATGCATAGCACTACACATCTGGGCATCAGACGCCACAGTAGTGAGCTGCACCGTGCCTGGGGCTGCTCGGGAAGGCCCAGCTGGAATCTGGAGTGGGTTCGAGCCCTGGCTGACTGCTGGGCAGAGGAGGCTGGGATGGAGAAAGCTCAGGGCTTATGGCTTCCTCATCCTTGGTGGTGGCAGGGAGCAGCTGGGACAGTGGGCATAGGAACTGTGCTGCACAGGCCTCAATGTCACCTCAATGTCACCCAACATGGCTGGTGGCTGAATCTCGTGATTACCCGCTGGTTTGGGTTTCTCCTGATGCATCTGTCGTTTCAGAAAAAAAAGCATCGTAAATGCTCTGCAGGAGGAAAAAAACATCGCATGAGGAAGAGCAGTGATGCAGTCTCCAATTTCCATAGCAACGTCCTTTTCATCAGGGGATGACAAAAGCAGACTCTTGTTTCCGCTGGTGGTGTGACACGAGGCATTAATCACCCTGCTGGGGCTGGGGACCTGCCGAGGCAGGAGCCAGAGGGGCTCTAGGGCAGCCCTGACAGGGTTGCAGCTGCTCCCACCCCACATGTGCCAGCATGGGAGCTTTGGACATGCTTCCCCAGCTGTGGAAGGCTGTGACCTTCCTGTGCTGGTGCTGGGCTCCCATGGGCAGGTGTCACAGCAGGAAGGAACCTGAGGGAAGGAGTCGTGTCCCCCTCACAGTGTCCAGCAAGATGTTTGGGCAAGGCTCTGCCCTGTTCCCTGGGCTATGCTAGCCGTGGCACCCACCTCCTCTGCTTTCACCGTTGGGGTCTGGGGATTCTGGACCCATCTGCAGAGCTGGAAGAGTCCCAGTCCACCTTCCAGGACCATTTTGGACTGAACCCCATCACGCTTCACCCCTCCCACATGGCGAGGGGAAGAGGTGGGGCAGGGGTACCATGGGTGGCTGGTGGCCTCATGTTCCCATCTCTTTGTCCCTAGCTATCCTGAACCCAAAACAGCCCAAAGAGACACCAAAAAGCTTCAGCTTTGACTATTCCTACTGGTCCCACACTACGGTAAGCATTGGGATGCCTGAGCTCACCTAGAGGGCTTGGCTGGGGAGAGGCAGGAGGGCCTCCTTGCCAAATTTCTCCATGTCCTCCTCCTCTGTGCAGCCTGCAGACATCAACTATGCATCCCAGAAGCAAGTGTACCGGGACATTGGCGAGGAGATGCTGCAGCACGCCTTCGAAGGCTACAACGTGTGCATCTTTGCCTACGGGCAGACGGGAGCTGGGAAATCCTACACCATGATGGGCAAGCAGGAGAAGGACCAGCAAGGCATCATCCCACAGGTATGCCTGGGGAGAGCTACCTGTCCCCTCATCCCAGAGGGATGCCCAAAGGAAAAGCAGAGCTGGGAGGAAAGAGGGCAGCAAGGTGGGAGGGAGGGTGGGTTTTGCCAAGGTCTAATATAGCACTACCATGACAGTGAGCTGGCATGGCTCCACTGTGGAGTGGGGGGCCAAGGAGGGTCATCCAGACTGTCCAAGACTGGATGGACTGTGATCTGGCCACACAAGTCCTGTGTACATGAGCAACAGTTGTCCAAGTGCTGAGCTGCTTACCGAGAGCTGCCGCATGCTGGCCCAGCAGGACACGGAGGGGCTCTGGGGATGCTGATTCTCCATATCAGCATGGGAGGCTCTGCCAGCTCCCCAGGAGCCATCCCAGCACTCATTGGCTGGTTTTTGGGGTGAAAAGGTAGAAATCCCTGTGGCCTGGGCACCCCAGGCAGGAGCATCCTGCTTGCAGGGGGCTGAGCCTCGCTCTTCTGTCTGCAGCTGTGCGAGGACCTCTTCTCCCGCATCAACGACACCACGAATGACAACATGTCCTATTCTGTGGAGGTAGGCACCCCTCTGCCTGCCCAGCCCACTTCCAGACTCCCACCTGGCTCCACAGGTTGTGCCAGTGTGCAGACCCCTCTTTGGGGTGTGCCTGGGTGGCTCATTCTGCTAGCTCTGCCCGTGCCCTCTACTCTAGGTGAGCTACATGGAGATCTACTGCGAACGTGTGAGGGACCTCCTGAACCCCAAGAACAAGGGGAACCTGCGGGTGAGGGAGCATCCCCTTATGGGTCCATATGTTGAGGACCTTTCCAAGCTGGCTGTGACCTCCTACAATGACATCCAGGACCTTATGGACTCTGGAAACAAAGCCCGGTGAGTTGGAGAAGGAGGAGATGGACAGGGTTTGGAAAGCTTGCAGACACTTCTAGAAGGTCCCGCTTCACTTCCTTACTTTGCCAGTCCAGCTGCTCTGGAGGTGGCAGTCCGCTTCTCTCTTGCTCTCACCTTACCTTCTTCCTGCTTTCCAAGTGCACTGGAGACAGCAGGAAAAGGCCTGAACTTGTGCACATCTTCTCCCAGAGTCCTCCCTTGTCCTCCAGACTTGCCTTCCCACCATGTACCCTGTCCTGGCATGAGCCCTGGCCCCATCCCCAGCCGCTCCGGTGTCCCTTGCAGAGTGTCACACCTCCCTGTCCTACTCTCCCTGCAGCACAGTGGCTGCTACCAACATGAATGAGACCAGCAGCCGCTCCCACGCCGTGTTCAACATCATCTTCACGCAGAAGCGGCATGACGCCGAGACAGACATCACCACTGAGAAGGTGAGAGAGAAGGACTCGGGGCAACCCGCATGGATCCAGAAAGGGCTTTCGTGTTCTTTCCTCAGCACTTGGGACGAGGTGGTGCAGCCTGATGGAGGGTTGGAGCAGGAGGGAGATAAGTCCCAGGCACATTCTAGGCTCATGGTCCCTCCAGGGACTGGGCCCTGGACAGGATATTTAGCAGCTGGTGCCCTTCAGCCCCGCCTGCAAGGATATTTTCCCTGCTCCTGACCAAATCCTTCAAGGATGACCCTGCAGAGCCCACTGCTGCCCTCAGAGCAGTGTCATCCTGCAAGAGGTTTTGGCTTCATGCTGGGCAAGGTTTGCTGTGCCCACAGGGCTGACAGCCTCTCCTCTGCCCACAGGTCAGCAAAATCAGCTTAGTGGACCTGGCTGGGAGTGAACGAGCTGATTCCACAGGAGCCAAGGGCACAAGGCTAAAGGTGAGAGCTGACCTGAGGTCCCCTTCTGCTGGTGGGGGCACCATGTCCTCCTCCCTCATCCCCAGCCAAAACATCTCCACATCTCCTTTCCTTGCCTGGTTCCTTGCCCATTGCACTGCCAAAATCCTTGATAGGATTGTGTTTGGAAGCTGCTTAGTGCCAGTTTCACCAGGGTCCATGAGTCCCAGCTGGGAGGTGCTGGTTACCCAGCAAGACCAGCTGCTCTTTGCCCACACCATGCTGGATATTCCTTTTTTTCTTCTGGGCTTTAATGTGGCTCTAAAATGGGGCCTGAGCATCTGGGCTTTCCCTCTTCTAACCAGGAAGGAGCAAACATCAACAAGTCCTTGACCACTCTGGGAAAAGTCATCTCTGCCCTGGCTGAAATGGTAGGTAGCCAAAATACAGACAAACAGTGGCACGGGGGGGAAATGGGCTCGGGCCAGCAGGGATGGGCTGGGCTCTGAGGGATGGAGCATCCCAGCTCCACGGGATGGAGCATCCCAGCTCCGAGGGATGGGCAGACACATCCCAAGCTGTCTCTGTGGCTGGGACAAGCTGGGGTGGTGAAGGTGCCATCTGCATGGGGACCCATGCCACTCTCTACTTGAGGGCCAGGGATCTGTGGTGGGTGCCAAGGAAAGAAGCAGCTCCCTTAAACAGTCTCTCCTCTTCCTTTACAGGATTCAGGGCCAAACAAGGTAGGTGCCCAGGCCAGGTGGGGAAGGGGGTGTTGGTTTTTAGCACAGTGAGAGTGGGTGGGAGTGGGTTGCACGGTGGTTTGGGAGTGAGGCTGCGCCTGGACTCAAGCCTTTCTTCTCCTGGGGGGCTGGCAGAATCTTCAGCTTCCTCCTCACTCTGGGGCTTTCAGTATCCAGCCTTAAACAACCCTTCCAGATCAGGGTATTTCACAGGCAGGACCTGTGGACCCTGGCAAAAATGCCCAAGGTTGCAGTGGCTGGGGAGAGCCATCCTCCTCCAGGTCCCCATGGCTGGGGACCAGCTGTCACCTTCCCTTTGAGGAGAGCAGGCAGCTTGACAGCCCTTCCCTTTGCTCTCCATTCCCCAGAATAAAAAGAAGAAAAAGACGGATTTCATCCCATACCGAGACTCGGTGCTGACCTGGCTGCTGCGGGAGAACCTGGGTGAGGACAGGGTGGGGGCTGTGGCCTGGTGATGGGCATGGCTGCCAAGCAGAGTGTGACAGGGGGCACAAGGACCAGCCTCTCTCTCATGGGTGTGTCTTACCGGGTAGGAGGCAACTCCAGAACTGCCATGGTCGCTGCTCTCAGTCCTGCTGACATCAACTACGATGAGACCCTCAGCACCCTCAGGTAGGAAGAAGTGTCCTTGTTCTCCCTGCACTGGGCAAGAACAGGGGAGGCTCTCTGGGGCCCAGGCACTGCCACATGCAGATTGTCTCGGCACTGGGATCCTCCAAAGGATCACTTGATGGAGGGGCCCTGCAACACTCTTGCTTGCCCAGCAGCTGGGGTTTTGCCCCTGTTCTCACTGCTGTTCAAGACCCTGTCCTTCCCTAGGTACGCTGACCGTGCCAAGCAGATCCGCTGCAATGCTGTCATCAATGAGGATCCCAACAACAAGCTCATCCGGGAGCTGAAGGACGAGGTGGCACGTCTACGTGACCTTCTCTATGCCCAGGGCCTTGGGGACATCATTGACAGTAGGTACCACAGTTGCTCTCTGCCAGTGGCTCCAGGCAGTGATGGGCTGAGGTTCCACCAGTCTGCAGGGCTGATGTCCCCACAGCCACCCTGCATCCTGCTCCACCGGCCCCATGGCAGCATCATGCTGCCTCTGGTGAGCCCCTGCATGCATGTTCACAGCCCTCAATCCCCTCCTGTCGCAGGGGGAGCTGCTTTCTGCCCAGGAAACTTTCCCTTCTTCCCTTCCACCCACCATCTTCAGCATCCAGCACCCAGCAGAGGTGCCAGGAAGGTGTTACTGGGACTGCGCATGCCCATGGGCTCCTCCCCTCCCTGTGCTGTCGGATATCCTATTGAGATGAACCCCCTCTTGTTCTGTTCTCTCTGTCTTACCCCCCTCCCTGCCCTCTCTTTCTCTCTTAGCCCATCCTGCTGCAGGAGGATCCAAATGTGTGTATTCCCCATCACTGGTACTCTCTATTGCTTCCCGGCTTTTTGGAGATACAGGCTGTGCCCAGGGGCACCCGAGCAGCATGGGGAAGGGCTCCCGCAGCCAGCCCCTGCTGATGGAGCCTGCAGGCTGCCCATCCTCAGGGAGCTGGCACAGGGGATGGTGGCAGAGTCGTAGTTAGCACCTGCGCTTGGGATAGTGCTGAAGGCACCAGTGTCCTCCCACTTGGCCGTGCCAAGGGCCCAGTCTGAACGGGGACCTCCTCCTTCATGCTGTCGTGATGTTTCCTGTCGCTGCTGCCGCTGCTGCTGCTGCTGCCGCTGCTGCTTCTGCTGGTGCTGTGTCTCACTGGGACTGGAGCCTGGCACGGCACTCGGGGGGGAGGGA
Organism: Coloeus monedula; assembly: GCF_965178545.1. Classification (NCBI taxonomy): domain Eukaryota; kingdom Metazoa; phylum Chordata; class Aves; order Passeriformes; family Corvidae; genus Coloeus; species Coloeus monedula. The sequence goes on from NC_138790.1 coordinate 3,357,639, forward strand.
ATGGCGCTCTACTGATGAGGTGGTGGGTAGTGGCGGCCTGGAGGCTTTTGCCCGTGGATAAGCACCATGGCCCTGTCCCATCCCGGGTCAGGCAGTGCAGCCAGGCTATGGTGAGCCTGCTGAGGAGACAAGGGCCTGGTTGTCGTCTCCTGGCTCAGCTTCCCTGGGTGTGGGCTAATGGAGATGGGTGACTAATCCTGCACCTGCTAACCTGTGCCCTGCCTGCCTTTGGCACAGTGCTCTGAGACCCAGTGACTCCTCAGGGCTGGAGGAGCCTCTCTGATACCTGAGTCCTAAGCCACCACAGCTGATGCTTGGGTGCCAGCTGGCAAGCACCACTGCCCGTAGTCCTGGGTTCACTCTCTGGCTGCCTGGCCAAGGTGCTGCTCCAGCAGGCCATGGGCTTCCTTTGAGCAGATCCTGTGAGGAAATCCTGCCATTTCTCCTGCCCTGTCTACCTGACCCCTTTGTAGGGCAGAGAGCCACCCCCTCCCATCCTCTTCCCTTATCATTCTCTGCTCCCAGATCTGGCTAATCTGGGGCATCTGGACAGGGAAAACTACCCAGGCTGTATGAGATGGAGAAGGTGACAGACGCAGTGGCACATACTTGGGGAGGACATTTGGTCCCAGACCTGATGGATGCAGGACCCTGTGTTGAAAAAGAGTGTCCCTGGGAGCCCAAGAAGGCTGCTTCCAGCATCTGCTTCACCAAACAGCCCTGTTCTCTGAGGGGCTGCCCAGGCTGGGGAAGAGAGTGCCTGCCCTTGCCCTGTTGCTTTCTGTGCCGCTGTGCTGTTGCCTGTGCCTTTTCCTGTAACTCCTGGCTTTTTTCTCGACGCACTGGCCACTCTTTGTTTTTTCCCAACAGCTTTTCTTGTCTCTATCTTTCTCTGTCATCCTGTCTGTGTGTCTTTCCCCGGCCCATCCCTCTTTCCCCGCCCATAGATGTGTCCGACTTTGAGAACAATAATGATGCTAGAGGGGCAGAGCTGAGTCACCGCCATGACAATCTCTCCACAGTGACCAACGCCATTGCTGGGATCAGCCCCTCTTCCTCCCTCTCTGCCCTGTCCAGCCGCGCTGCCTCGGTTGCCAGCCTCCACGAGCGCATCATGTTTGCTCCAGGCAGCGAAGAGGCAATCGAAAGACTCAAGGTTAGAGGCTGGTGCCCTGCAGAGTGAAGGGCTCAGCTCAATGTCCTGTGGCTTCCAGAGGGGCCTCGGTGTTTTCTGGACACCCATGAAGGGTGATCCTCAAGGGAAGCAATACTTGGATGTGCTCTTGCAGAGTGGACAGACTTAGAGCTTGCCCAGACTGAGGGGTTGGGTGTTGTAGGGTCTTCCTGCTGCTTTGTTGTGGAAGATGGCTGCCTTTGACCTGTGGGACAGGTGCTCTGGGCTTGGGGTGGGATGAGTGCTCCTGGTCCAGCATGGTGCAGGAGTGGGCCAGCAGCAAGGCAATGGAGAGGCTGGTCTTCGTGCCTCAGTCTTTGAAGATGGGACTGAGGGAAAGATGTGGGTGAAATGCTGCTGCAGCTTGTATAAACAAGCCTGAAACTGGGACCAGTATCCCACTGAAGCACGCTGGGCAGAACTGGGTGGAGTGGTCAGGTGTGCTGCCCACGGGATACACTAACCCCCTGCTTAACCCACACTTGCCAGGAAACAGAGAAGATCATTGCAGAGCTCAATGAGACGTGGGAGGAGAAGCTGCGTAGGACAGAAGCAATACGGATGGAGAGGTGGGTGGGCTGGGGGGGAATGGGACAGGATGGGATGTGACAAGATGGTGTTCCTTGGGCATTTCCCACCCTCTGCACTTTGCTACAGCAGTTGAGTTCCTGGGGCAGCCAAACATTTTGAATGTCCAGCCCAGCCCTGGGTTGTCCCCTGGGCACCCCAGTACCTACCTAGAGGTGGGCTGCTCTGAAAAACCCACCTGAATTATGACGAGAGCTGTAGCAAGCCCCGCATTGCAATCCATGGGACAAACCATGGGCTTCCATCCTAGTGCTGGCCCCAGGGGTGCATGGAGTTTTGACAGGCTCTTCTTTCCCTTGCTCCTTCAGGGAAGCGTTGCTGGCTGAAATGGGGGTGGCCATGAGGGAGGATGGAGGCACCTTGGGTGTTTTTTCGCCTAAAAAGGTAGGATCATCCTATTCTCTTGTTCCTGGGGACTGCTTTTTATCACCACAGCTCCCTTCTGATCCACTCTGTCACAGCTTGCCAGCCCCACGTACTTCACTAGCCTTTTCTTGGCTCTGAACACTATGGGGGAAATCCCAGCATTGAGCCTGCTGGGTACAAACATGGGTAGAAACATATGGCTATAAGTCCAGCCCCCATTGCTGGGGTGCTGTCCCCTTTCATGAGGGTATTTGCTGATGATCACTCTCTTGGACTTCAGTGTTAACTTATAAAAATTCATACTTTCAGATATTTAAAATTGCTGCCCCTGAAACCAGCAAGTGCTTGCTAAGAAATGTGGGTGGGCAAATATTCCATCTCTTTATTGCTTGTAGCATTTGGCTTGGCCAAACCTCTTAAGTGTGTGTGTCCCCAGCTCGGTGGTGCTAAAGACTTCTCAACCTTCCCCTTGTGTGGCCCAGTTGACTTTTAGGATAAACGTGTGCACTGTTGTCTTTGTTTCTTGTCCCAGCTGCTGCCTGTTAGGACTCCAGACCTTTGGGTAGGAAGCATGGGGGTTTATTCCCCAAAGCAGGTTGGTCTTGGAGGTGGGGCATTGCTGTGGTGGTCTTGGTGCCTCCTTGCTCTTCAGCTATCTGGCAGGTGGAAACTCTTCTGACTTCTCCAGTGGCTGGTGAGGAAAGTTAGTGTTGATAGTGTGCAAACTCCATTTCGTCATGGGCATTGCACTTTACTGTCCTGCTGTGTGCCATGGCTGGGGTGGTTATGGCTCCAGGAGCTTAGTGGAAGGTCACCACTAGCTTTACAAATCTGGACAAAAACTGCAAGTGGAGGAGTCTCAGCCCCCAGGGCCATATGTCTGTCCAGAGGGGCAGAGGTTAAATGTTACAGCCAACTTCTGCCAGCCACCATGGAGAAGAGCCCACCTTTCCCTTGACCTCCAGCTCTGCTGCCCTGTTTGGAGTGAGTCTCTGCTGTCAGCCAAGGCTTGTGGCACCATGGTGAGGGGACCCCTCTGCATGCTGGGTCTCAGCAGGCTGATGTGGTGTTCCTTACAGCCACTGTGATTCTGTCTGGGAAACTCAGAACTTCTCCCACTGATACTTCTGGGACTGCCCCTGTTCCCTGAAGGTGTGATCCCAGCAGCTCAGCTGGCTGTGGCCAGAGAGGTCTGTGGCTGGGGGAGAAATTTTCCTCTCATCAAGAACAAAGTGGTTTGTGACCCAGGGGAAGAAAGGGATGTGAGGGACCTGTTAAGAAGAAGACCAGAAAGTGAAATTCCTCCTGCAGATAGGGCTCCAGGTCTGCGCCGCTTTCGGATGAACCTCTGGGACGTGCTCTTTTGGATGCATCATCTGATGCACAATCAGTGGAGGAAAATGGGCACTTTTACTCCCTTTTTGGCCTGGCAGAGGGCAGGGTTCGATTAGGTATTGGGAAGAAATTCTCCCCTGTGATGGTGATGAGGCCCTGGCACAGGCTGCCCAGAGAAGCTGTGGCTGCCCCATTCCTGGAATTGTTCAAGGCCAGGTTAGATGGGGTTTGGAGCAACCTGGTCTGATGGAAGATGTCCCTACCCATGGCAGGAGGGTGAAACAAGATGCATTTTTATGTCCCTTCCAACCCAAACCGTTCCATGATTCTATAATACACAGCACAGGTGAGAAGGATCCTGCCCCGGGAGACTCTGAGCCATATCAGGGATTCCCCATGGGAAGGTTTCAGCTCTGTGTTGGGCCTGTTTGGAACATGAATTTTGAAAGGTGGCCAGAGGAAGGGTAACTAGGACTCAGCCCTGGGAGGAGGAAAGCAAGGAAGCTTGTGGAAGCAGGGCATCCTCATGCCAGCCTCTCATTTCTCTGCAGTCCCCTGGAAAAGGACCCATCTGGACGTGTCGCCCTGAAGATACAGAGGGCAGGAGAGCCTGTGCAGAGGCAGTCTGCAGTGCTGCTGAGCTCCCACCCTCCTCCAGAGCATCCCTCAGTGCCTGGACAGGCAGGGCACACAGGGATGACTCCTTTTTGGTTTCTTCCAGACACCGCACTTGGTCAACCTGAATGAGGACCCGCTCATGTCCGAGTGTCTTCTCTACTACATCAAGGATGGGATAACAAGGTGAGGGCCAGGTCCCATGGAGCGGTGGGAGCATTGTCCATATCTCAGTGCCTGACTTCTCAGGTGGGCAGTGGGGTGACAGCTGTCCCCAGGCTGGGCACTGTTCCCAGGGCATCCCCAAAGTGCATCCCCAAAGTGCAAATCCCCAAGATTTTGGTCTTGCAGTGCACCAAGGGTTGCTCCTGTCAGCTCCAAGGATGGGGCTGGGGGGAGACTCAGGAGGAGCTGCTTTGAGGAAGGATTGAGCTAGGTTTCCCCTGCAGGGTTGGCCGGGAAGATGCTGAGAAGAGGCAGGACATCGTTCTCAGTGGGCACTTCATTAAAGAAGAGCACTGCCTGTTCCGCAGTGACACCAAAACCAGTGGTGAAGGTATTTCTTGTCTGGAGGGGCTTCAGTGCCCTGGGGACCCATCCCTCTGCATGTCCTCAGCACCTGCCCCCAGCTGAATATCCTGCCCTCCTCAAACTAATGGGGCTTTACTGCATGGCTATGGCCTCTCCATGCTTCCAGATGAGCTACATCCTTCATAGCTGGGAGGGAAGCTCATGCAAGGCATGTGGGAACAAAGCAAGGTGAGGAGATCAGGGCAGGATGGCTGAGCAGACTGTAGATGATTCCCCTGCTCAAGATGTGGAGCAGAGTCCACCCCCCAAAATGGCAGGAACCTGGGTGTGAAGTAGCTGTGGAAGATGAGCCTGGGGAGGATGGAGATGCCTTCTGGAGGCTCTGGTCTCCTCTCACATGCAGTCTCCAGCTGCCCTTAGTCCTTGGGACTGCTCTGATTAACATCAGGTTGGCTGAGTCCTGTTAGCTGCCCACGGTGTGGGTGCTGCTGGTGGGTACCACCCACACCTGGGGTGCTGGCTGGGGCGGCTCTCCCTTTCTGAGGCTGCTGGAGCGGCGGAGCAGGAGATGCAGGATTTATCCCTCTGCTTCCACCTTACCTTCACTCCCCTCTCCCCTTCCCACCACCTCCACAGTGATAGTGACCCTGGAGCCCTGTGAAGGTGCTGACACCTACGTGAACGGCAAAAAGGTGACGGAGCCCAGCATCCTGCGCTCAGGTGGGTCCCTGGGGCTGCTCCAGCCCACCTTCCTCCCTCCCATGCACTTGTCCCACGTTAAACCCACACCTTTCCCCCACCCCGTGCACATCACTGCAGGAAACCGCATCATCATGGGGAAGAGCCACGTCTTCCGCTTCAACCACCCCGAGCAGGCTCGGCAGGAGCGGGAGCGGACCCCGTGCGCCGAGACCCCCGCAGAGCCTGTGGACTGGGCATTTGCCCAGAGAGAGCTGCTGGAGAAGCAAGGCATCGACATGAAACAGGAGATGGAGCAGCGGTGAGAGCATGGGCTGGGGTGCTGGGGAGTTGGGTGTTCACTTACAGGTTGGTCATCCTCTCCTTCTCCCTTTCCACCTAGGCTCCAGGAACTGGAGGACCAGTACCGGAGGGAGCGGGAAGAGGCGAATTACCTTCTGGAGCAGCAGAGGCTGGTAGGTGGCCGGGACATGGCTCCTTCTCAGGCTGCCCAGGCGTGACTGAAGTCCTGGCAGATGTTTGTGTGGGGTGGATCTGTGTTCTAAAAACAAGGTCAAATCTGTTGTTCCTGGAGCTGTCAGCACAAACACTGATCCAGAGGAGGGAGGGGGCTGTGCTCCTGCAGGGAAGAGGAGTGCAATGTGGCAGCATCAAGGAAGGTCACACCAGTGGGTTGCATCACCTCTCTTCCTCTTTCCCCCAGGACTATGAGAGCAAACTGGAGGCTTTGCAGAAGCAGATGGATTCTAGGTATTACCCTGAGGCAAATGAGGAGGAGGAAGAACCTGAGGATGAGGGTGAGGGCTGGGAGCCACCACAAGGTTTTGATACTCTCTGTGGGCATGAAGAGTGAACTGTGGGTTGATGCCCTGGTAGTGTGGTGACTCTCCCTCCATGTCCCCACAGTGCAATGGACAGAGAGGGAATTCGAGCTCGCCCTCTGGGCCTTTAGGAAGTGGAAGTGGTACCAGTTCACCTCCCTCCGTGACCTGCTCTGGGGCAATGCTATCTTCCTCAAGGAAGCCAATGCCATCAGCGTGGAGCTGAAAAAGAAGGTGGGTTGGCTGGGCTTCTTTCTGGCTCACTGCAGCACCCACAGCAGAGGCCACGAGAACAGGCAGCCAGGAAGTGCTGAGGAGGGGTCGCCAGAGGCAACACATGAAGCCCTCCACCCTCCCAGGTGTCTCACCACCCCCTCTGCCCCTCTCCAGGTCCAGTTCCAGTTTGTGCTCCTCACGGACACGCTGTACTCGCCTCTCCCTCCTGACCTGCTGCCTCCTGATGCTGCCAAGGACCGGGAGAAGAGGCCATTCCCCCGGACCATTGTGGCTGTAGAGGTGCAGGACCAGAAGAACGGGGCAACACATTACTGGACCCTGGAGAAGCTGAGGTGGGTGAGAGATGGCTGTGCCAGGAGGGTTTGGGTGCCCACAGCCCTGTGTCTCACTGCTACCATCGGCGTCCCCTCTCCCTGCAGGCAGCGCCTGGACCTGATGCGTGAGATGTATGACCGAGCAGCAGAAGTGCCTTCCAGTGTCATTGAGGACTGTGACAATGTGGTGACTGGCGGAGATCCTTTCTACGACCGCTTTCCCTGGTTCAGGCTGGTCGGCAGGTGAGCGCTTTGGCTCCTTCGAGGCGTGGCTGGGACCCATAGATAGTCCTGCAGGAGGGTACGCTGCCAGCGCTGCCTGCCACGTGCGGGGCGTTCATCCCCCTGTGGGACTGTGGTGTGATGCCTCTCCTCCGTGTTGGCTGCCAGCACCCCGAGGGACCCACGAGCTGCTGGCAATGCTGCCGCTGCCTGCCATAACCCGGTGCTGAGAGCCACGGGCTCCAGGCTCGGGGGATGCGGGGGCTGTGGCTGTGCAGCAGGCAGAGAGCCTGTGCCGTTGTGACCTCCACCGCGGTGGGCATGTGTCCCTGTGCACGCGCTGGTGTCTGAGCATCTGTCTGTACAGTATGTGCCGCGTGTTTCCGTGCGCTTCCTGCACACTGGTTGGAAGGGTGCAGTGCCAGCAATGAAGATGGGCCACCCTTGGAGAAGGCTGGGGCAGGGGCAGGGCAGGGGGAGCAGGGGGCTGAGCTGCGTGGCCTGGAGGCATTCCCCCGTGCTGTAGCACGTGGAGGGATTCTCTCCAGCAGCAGGGGTAGTGGCGAGCCTTGTGCCACCTGCTCTGTCCCTGCATTCCCTGCAAAGCCAGGAAGGGGAGTCCCCAGCATTCACACTGGTTCCTTGGGTTGCTCTTTTGTCTGGCTGTTGGTAGCTTTAGAGATGCACCAGATGGGCAGGTCTTTGTTCCCAATGTCCCTTGATTTAAGCAGACAAAAAACCCATCCCAAAACCTAACCAAGAAAAAACAAAAAAGCAAAATTCCTGTTCTTTCTGTTTGGAACAGCTGGTGTTAACATGTCTTCTATCTTGTTGTACTAACCTTAGTTCAGATATCTCTGGCTGCAACAGCTCTCCTCTTTTCAACACATGCATGAGCGAGCGCATGGCTGATCTCACCCCCTCCCCTACCTTCTCGAACCCCGACTCCGACATCACCGAGCCTGCTGACGAGCAGCACCAGGGGCAGGAGGAGGAGGAGGAGGAGGAGGAGGAGGAGGACCTGGAGGAAGACATCTTTCCGGAGTGCCCGCTGTGTGATGGCCGGGATCCATTTTACGACCGCTTCCCCCTGTTCAGTTTAGTAGGAAGGTTGGTGAGGTTTTAGGAGAGCATGCCGGGAAGGACCTAGCTCTTTCGCATGAGGGAACTGCTTTTGGACACGACTCCCACCTCCGGGGCATCCCGGAGGTGCAGGGGGTGGCCGGCTGGGATTGCCGCCAAGCCCGGGTGCCTGGCAGGGTGATGAGGTAGGGCTGTGAGAAGCATAGTGGTGGCAAGGGATGGCAGGGGAAGGCAGATGGTGCCTTCCTTTATATGGGTACCTTTTTGGGGGGACCCCCTGAGAAGGGGAGCTCTGGTGTGTCTCCATCACTGAAGGAATTGGGGGAGCCACCTGGGGGTCTTGCTCCTGGGCATTTCTGTCCCAGGAAGGACCACCTGCCACCTGGCTTGGGATGACCCTATGGTGCCGCTGGCTGGGGGGCACACAGGCACTTCAAAACCCTGTGTGCCTCTGGCATTGGCTTGGCTATCCTGGCTGCGTTGGTCAGTGTGAGCCCCCCTGAATTTGGAGGCTTAGATGTCCCCAGGTGGTTGGGGGGATGAAGCTGAGGGGAGTGAATGGAGAGGCAGGTGCAGGACAGAGTGCCAAAAGCAGTGTTTGCTCTTCCCAGCCCTAGCCAGTGCTTGGCTTGGGGCCATACCTGCCAGCTTGGCATAGGAGATGTCCAGGGAGGTTGTGGGGACCTGGGTGTAGGCTCCAGCTCCTCTGTAGCTGGAGCCAAGGACAAGAATTTTGATTTCTCATACCTGTTGGCTGGACACCCCCTTGGGCTCCATCAGTCTTGGCCTGGAGTAACCCACCAGCTGCCCCAAACCTGGCTGTGCCACCAAACCTGGAGCCATCTGCCCATCCCTAGAACAGTATGCAGAGCTGCCAGCTTCCTCTGGGCTTTTCCCAAGGGGGTGTGCACCAGGACATGTTCTGAGAGCCTTTGCCTCAGGCAGGACCTCCCTGACTGGGATGAGCTGGGACTCCTCTTTCTTGGTGTGCCAGAGCCAGGGAGTGTGGTGGGAAGGAGGGACCAGAGCAGGCAGAGAGGGTGGAGGTGGGGTAAGAGTCCTGCAGCCTCAGACCGAAAGAGCTGGGTTCTTCCCCTTTTATTTTCTTTTTTCCTTTTTCCTTATTTAAAAGAAAAAAAATATCAAAACAACCCCAAAACTCTCAAGGGCACCTCAAAAAACCAAATAAGGCCCTGTGGCAGCGGCCCCACTCCATGCCGGGGGCATGTTCCCCAGAGCTCGGTGCCTCCTGACTTCTTTTGAGTCTGCCCTGGGTTTGGCTCCCCGCGCAGCAGCTCCGCCGGCCACATTTCTTGTGAAGTGTGCTTGGATTGGTTTATGATTGGATCCTTGTCTTTGATTTTTTTTCTTTCTTTTTCTCTTTCTTTCTTTCTTTCTTTCCTTCTTTCCTTCTTTCTTTCTTTCTTTCTTTCTTTCTTTCTTTCTTTCTTTCTTTCTTTCTTTCTTTCCTTCTTTCTTTCTTTCTTTCTTTCTTTCTTTCTTTCTTTCTTTCTTTCTTTCTTTCTTTCTTTCTTTCTTTCTTTCTTTCTTTCCTTCTTTCTTTCCTTCTTTCCTTCTTTCTTTCCTTCTTTCTTTCCTTCTTTCTTTCCTTCTTTCCTTCTTTCTTTCTTTCTTTCTTTCTTTCTTTCTTTCTTTCTTTCTTTCTTTCTTTCTTTCTTTCTTTCTTTCTTTCTTTCTTTCTCTTTCTTTCTTTCTTTCTTTCTTTCTTTCTTTCTTTCTTTCTTTCTTTTTCTTTCTTTCTCTCTCTCTCTTTCTCTCCCTCTCTCTTTCTCTCCCTCTCTCTTTCTTTCACTCTCTCTTTCTCTCACTTTCTCTTTTTCTTTCTCTCTTTCTTTCTTTCTTCATTTTTTTTTTATTTGGTTATTTAAGGTTTTTTTTTTTCTTTTTTTAGCTGCTGGCTCTATCTCTTCAAAGCTTAAGCAAAAATTGGGGTTATTTCACTTTTGTCTTCCTTTGGAAAGGCTTTTCTTTGATCTGAGCATGCCATCTTTGCACCTCACCAATCTTGTGGTTAGTGTCCCTGCCCTCCTTCCTCTAGTGACACACTCGTCCCTCCTCCCTGCCTGCCCCACCTCCTTCCCACTCTTCCCTGCCCTCTCCAGTCCTCCGCTTCCACACCAGCTGCCCTGTGATTTTGGGTGGGTGGGCGCACACCCTGCATTTCTGAGGGTTCCCTGTGGTCACAGGGCTCTGCCCCAAGCGTGAGGTCCTGCTGGGAAGCCCTGGCATGCTCCGACCATTTGTTCCCAGTGGCATCTGAGAAGTGATGGGTTGAGACGGGCCCATCAGGAGACAATGATTTGGCATCACCTGCTTCCACAACTTGAGTCCTTTGAGATGCTTTGACTGGAAAAAGCCTCCAGGAGCAGTTGAAGGTCAATAGGAGTCACCAGAGCAGGGGGAATCTCCAGACTTGGGGCTTGGGGTGCAAGTGCAGGGCTGCAAGAGCCCCCTGGGCACTTTGGGGTGCCGTTGAATATGAAGATTTCTGGGAGGCTGGGATGCCCTGAGCAGCACAGCGGCCACCTGGAGATGCAACCCTCATGGGAGCCTCCTGAAGTAGAGGTGTCCTGGCCAGCCCCCAGCACCATCCCACCCCACAACAGCCAATGACACAGCACGTCAAGATGCTGATGGGTGCCACAGGGAGAGGTGCCGGGCACCCCACCACTGCCAGCTTGCACCTCTTGGCAGGGAGCTCAGCGCCAAAGGTGATTTGTCACTGCGGAGGGTACAGCATGCCACCATGGCCAGAGCTGGATGACCATTGGAAGCTGGCAGTGAGGTGGAGGGAGGCAGCAAGAGGACCCAAAACACTTGAGAAACAGAGAGCAGTGACCTGACAAGAAGTGCTGACAGACATGGTGCAGCCATCGTGTTGGACTCTGGCCATGGTAGCGTCGGTGACCCGGATGCTGCGGAGGAGAGCAGGGAGGCTCAGACTTGCCTGGCGTGCCGTCCATCCCAGTGATGTGCTGGCAGGTGGCCTGGCACCCCGAAGCCATACGTGTGAAGGGATGGGGAGGGGGGACGCACAACCTGATGCCGCCAGCCACACCACGCAGCCGCCCTCCCAGCGGCCTGCAACACTGCAGGCAGAGACAGGGCCAGGAACCCCAAGCAGGTTCACCTCTGGAGGTCCAGGACCTTGTCCTCTCACCTCCTTCACTCCTGACAGCCTCCATCTCCCTTGTCACCCTTCCTTCCCCCTGTCTTGCCCCTGTCCTCCCTGTGGTGACTCCGCAGCTGGCCCCTAGTCATGTTGCAGTACCTTCTGCCCAAGTTCTCCAGCTCTCTACCACAGAGAAGGTCCTCTTGCCCTACGGCTTCACGGTGGCACCAGCGCAGCCCTCTCCCCTCCTGCCTGCCATGGAGGTGACAGTCGGAGAGGTCTGCAAGTCTGGTGTGTTCTGTGGTGTTTTCCATGGCGTGTGCCACCCTCCTGCCCACCCTCCTGCCCGCGGCACGCTGCCTGCCCGCTGCCCCCAGCCCCTTCGCCTGGCCCTGGCTGCCTTCTCTTTAGTTTTGCTTTGCAGCGCTGCGGTCGCGCCCTGAGCAGTGACCTGGGATCCCGGCCGCTGCCGGCCACGCCAGCCGTGCCTGGGGACTCATGGGTGGGAGCAGTGACCGCTCTCCCCCCTGTTGTGTGTCCCCCCCTTCTCTGGCAGGGCCTTTGTCTACCTGAGCAACCTCCTCTACCCTGTGCCCCTGGTCCACCGCGTGGCCATCGTCAGCGAGAAGGGCGAGGTGAAGGGCTTCCTGCGTGTGGCTGTCCAGGCCATCTCAGGTAGGAGGGAACCCCCCCCCACCCCAACAAAATGTGCCCTTGCATCCCCTGCACCCTTTGCGCTGGCTCACCCCCATTCCTCCTTCAGCGGATGAAGAAGCCCCTGACTATGGCTCTGGTGTGCGGCAATCAGGGACAGCCAAGATCTCCTTTGATGACCAGCACTTTGAGAAGGTAAGGTGGGGCTGGCTCTTGGTGGATGCCCGTGGACCCCCGACCCCTGCCTGCCACCTCAGTGCTTCCCCACAGAGACCCCCAGGCTCCTAGAGGTGGAGGGAAGGGAATGTGCTCTTGGTCCCCCAGGCAGACCAAGGCCTCAGGCACCCACTGGTGCATCCTGCTCTCGCCCATGTCCCAGCGGGGCTGCCATGGGGTGAGAGAGAAGTGCCTGGGTGTTTAGGATGCTGGCGGTGGCACAAGCGGGACCCCCTTGGGGACCACCAGCATCCCTGAACCCTGCTCCCGGCACAGTTCCAGTCAGAGTCGTGCCCAGCTGTGGGGATGTCTCGCTCGGGGACCTCTCAGGAGGAGCTGCGCATAGTCGAAGGTCAGGGGCAGGTCAGCGACGTGGGTCCGTCTGCCGATGAAGTCAACAACAACACGTGCGCAGGTGAGGAGGGGTGACAGGCAGTTTGGGAGTGGCCCCTGAACCCAGTCTCTTGCACCCTCATTGACAGCCCACTGCTCCAGTGACAGACAGAATCACAGAGTCAGCTAGGCTGGAAAAAGCCTTTGAGTTCATTAGGTTCAACCTATGACCTGAAAGCACCTTGTCAGCTACCATGGCACTGAGTGCCACATCCAGGCTTTTCTTGAACACTTGCAGGGACAGTGACTCCACCACCTCCCTGGACAGCCCATTCCAGTGCTGAATCAGACCAACTTCCCCCTGTCCACACCTTCCTTTCAGGGAGTTGCAGAGAGTGATCAGGTGTCCCCTCAGCCTCCTCTTCTCCAGGCTAAACAATCCCAGCTCCCTCAGCTGCTCCTCACAGGACTTGTGCTCCAGGCCCTTCACCAGCCTTGTTGCCCTTTTCTGGACACGCTCCAGCATCTCAACATTATTCCTAAATGTTCTTAACACTGAGGGGATGACACCCTGCCTTGCTAAGGGTCTCCCTCTCCCTGCAGTGACCCCAGAGGACCTTCTTCTGGACAGCCCAGAGAAGCCTGCACCGGACGGGCCACTGGAGGTGGCTTTGGATCACCTGAAGTTGGGCAGCATCTTCACTTTCCGTGTGACAGTCCTGCAAGCCTCCAGCATCTCCGCAGAATATGCAGACATCTTCTGCCAGTTCAAGTGAGCCCCCAGTGCCCCCCAGCCCTGCTTGTTCCACCATGCTCCAGCCATCACCTGGGGGCTCGCAGTGAATTTGGGAACTTTCCTTCACCTCTGAGCCCTTTGTGGATGGGGAGGCAAAACCAAGGGCTGTGGAATCTGCCCAAGCACTTGTTTAGTCACTGGCAAAAGGCAGGGAGAGACTCCCATTAGCTTCAGGGAGTCCTGTGCCAGCCAAAAGTACAGGCAGCAGCCCCAGGGGGAATAGGCTCTTGTGGTCCCTCGCTTTCACTCCCCTCCCTGCTCCAGCACGTCCCCATCCCACAGCCCCTGAACAACCTTCCTTCCCCCCACAGCTTCATCCATCGCCATGACGAGGCCTTTTCAACAGAACCCTTGAAGAACACAGGACGAGGGCCACCCCTGGGCTTCTATCATGTCCAAAATGTGCGTACCCCTCTTCCAACACCCATTTGCCCCTGCAGCTTCTGGGGTCTCTGCAGGACCATTGGCTGGATCCTCTCCCAGGGAAGCAGCTTCCTCCTGGCTTTCCCAGCCCCTCACAGCTACCCGGCTTAGCCAGTCTTAGCCATGGTGGACATGCAGGGGAAACACCAAAAGCCACTGTCGTCCACCTGGAAAGGCTGGGATTTCACAGCAGTGGTCTTGGTGGGAAGAGCATCCCTGAATAGGGGGAGGAATGGGTGAGGGATGCAGGGGACTGGCAGTCTTATACCCTTCCACATGCCAGGTGCTGTTGCTGGCTCTATCCCCTTTCCCAGCTAAACTGCACTGTCAGTGGCTCAGCAGCTCTTTCGCTTCTAGATTGCTGTGGAGGTGACAAAATCTTTCATCGAATACATCAAGAGCCAGCCAATTGTGTTTGAGGTGTTTGGCCATTACCAGCAGCACCCCTTCCCGCCTCTCTGCAAGGACGTCCTGAGGTGGGCACATCTGGGCCACCCCCAGCTCCTGGCTGTGCCAGGGGCTTCTGGTGCGGTGGGCTGCCTGGGGACCCAGAGAAAAAGGGGCAGGTGCTGGGGGGTGGCCCCAAGGCATAGGTGGGCCTGGCTGGGTTTGGGGGTCCCTGGGGATGCTGTAACCAAGCTGGTTCTGTCTGCAGCCCTCTGAGGCCATCCCGACGCCACTTCCCCCGTGTGATGCCACTCTCCAAACCAGGTAGGGAACCCGGCCTCCTATTCCTGTGCCCTCCTGTAGTTCCCATGTTGGGTGGGTGTCCCCTTCTCCAGAGGGACCAGTTAGGACCCCAGGGGGACCACAAAATGTACTATGGGCCAGAGCACTTGAAAGCTCTAGACACCCATTTCCACAATACTCAACAGACGGGAAGCCCCCGTCTCACCTCCTGCAGAACAGCAGGGAGGAGGTTCCTTGCTCTGTGTGTGCTCTGAGGTCCTCGCCTGCTCTGCCCTTTCCCTGCCAGCATATGCCTCACTCCAAGTGCCAGCAGCAAACTCAACCTCTTACCTGTCTTTTCTGACCCACTGCAGTGCCTGCGACAAAGCTGAGCACCATGACTCGGCCCAGTGCTGGCCCCTGCCAGTGCAAGTACGACCTGATGGTCTTCTTTGAGATCTGTGAGCTGGAGGCCAATGGCGAGTAAGTCCTGCTGGGAAAGGGAAAGGGAAAGAGAGAGGGAGAGGGAGAGGGAGAGGGAGAGGGAGAGGGAGAGGGAGAGGGAGAGGGAGAGGGAGAGGGGAGGAAGGCAGTGGGGGATTTGCCCAGTGCTCAGCACCTCTGGGCAGGCTGGCAGGATTCTGTGTCATGCTGCAATCCTCTCTTCCAGCTACATCCCTGCTGTTGTGGACCACCGTGGAGGCATGCCATGCCATGGGACCTTCCTCCTTCATCAGGTACTCTCTGCCCAAGATGCTGTCCTAGCTCTGACTCCTCCTGGGACCTGTGTTAACTACTGTCCCTTCTCTCTGGCCTCGTGGGTCTCAGGGCATCCAGAGGAGAATCAGTGTCACCTTGGTGCATGAAACGGGCAGCCTCATCCGCTGGAAGGAAGTACGGGAGCTGGTTGTGGGTAAGCCAAGCCAGCCTCCTCCTCTCGGGCTGTTTCTTGCCCACATTCCCATGTTCCCACATGGAGCTTTAAGCCTTGTCTCCCCTCCTGCCCTGCAATAGTAAAGCAGCAGCTGCCTGGCAGGTGACACTGGGACACTGTGTGGGCAGCCCTTGCCACCATATCCAGGAGCTGGACCAGGATCTCTGGTGCTGAATGGCCAGCAGTGGGCTGAATGGCCAGTGCTGGGCAACTGCTGCCTGTCAGGGGGGCTGCAGGCAGGCAGTCTGCCCCTGCCTTCATGGGGACCCTCACAGGGCCACTGCCTGTCACCTCAGAGGCAACTCTGTGCTGCTTTTGCAGGTCGAATCCGGAATACCCCAGAAGCAGACGAGTCACTCATCGACCCCAACATTCTGTCCCTGAACATCCTCTCCTCCGGGTACATCCACCCCTCCCAGGATGACCGGTGCGTGATACTTTTTTTCTTGCCCTTCCCCTGCTGCGGTGTGGGATGGAGGGGGCGAATAGCAGCCCCTCTCTCCCTTGGAAGGCTCTTGGCCCTTCTGCTGCCTTGAGGCAGGGTTTTTCTGAAGCTGCACAGGGTCTTGGGGTACAGGGCTGCCAACCCCCTTCCTCCTCCTCCCCAAGGCCTTGCTGTGCTGGGGAGGGTACTACAGGGAATTTATGTGTGGGTCCTGCTCTCTGGTGCTGGCTGTGACGGGCTGGCACAGGGAGGCAGTTGGTGCCGGTGCCTGGAGGATGTCCCAACTCCATCGCTAGAGGGGAGGGGCTAGTTGCCCTGTGTCCCAGCAAAATTGCTGGAAAGGCCACTTGGCACCCATGGCAGATCCCTATCTCTGTGTGAGTAATGCAGGAAAGCCATTCCCACCCAGTGTGGGTGACTTCAGGGATGCTCATCCCTTCCTGCCTATCCCAGGGAGCTGTCATAGAACCACAGAATGGTTTGGGCTGAAAGGGAGATTAAAGATAATCTCATTCCAAACCCCCTGCTATGGGCAGGGACACCTTCCACTAGACCAGGTTGCTTAAAGGTGTCCCCACTGTAGGTTTGGCAGGGTGTGAAAGAAGTGGGACCGGAAGATTTTTGTCTCCAAGATCTCCCTGTGTGAGTCCTGCAGTGGCACGGGGAGTCGTGGGCATGGAGGGCAGGGCTCTCCTCTGCACCAGGGCTACTGGTGGAAGTTGGGGGACTGATGGGGGTCTCTGGCCAGAATGTGTGCATGCAGGCAGCTGCAACAAGACAGGGATGGTCGATGCCAGCACTGGGAGCAGCAGGACTGGTCCTTGGCTGGGTGCATTGTGGTCATTGGTGTAGGAACATGATGGTGAGGACTGGGGACCACTTTTTCCTTCATTTGCTTTGTGGTCACCACTGCCCCAAGGAGGCCTGTCCCAAGGTAGGGTGTTTCTGCGGGAATGATTGGGGTCTGGATAGGATTTGCTACCCTGAGCACTCTCAGGGCAGCAGCTCCTGGACATGGCAGAGCAACCCGCTCAGAGTATCTGGGCAGCAGAGGCGAGTCCTGTGGTCAGCACGCGTGCAAGTGTCAGACCAGGAGACTTTTGTTACAGCCTTGGGGACAGAGAAAGAGTCCAGATGGGGATGGTCAGACAAGGAGGGCCCAGTCCACTGGAGTGGTGGTGGTCTTTTTGCTGGGAGCTGGGTGTCTGTGGCACCTGCAGACTCTTGGGGCTGCTCAGCTGTTTGTCAGCTCCTGATCTGGTTGATTTCTGGTTGGTCCCAGATGCAGCCATATGGGATCTTCGGCATGCCTAAGGTAGTGTGGCAGGAGGGATGTGCCTCCTGCTCTGCCTTCTGCCCTGTGGGTCCTGCAGGACAAGGGGACACGGCTCAGGCTGGAGGGATACCTGGGGTGTGGAGAGAAGCGTGGAGACCAGGGGCCTATTTGGGGGCACTGACTGGTGCACGTGTCATATCTGTCCCATATCTATTCCATGGAGCCTGCCCATGGTGAGGCAGGGGAGGAGGGGGTGGCCAGCTGCCCGCAGGGGCACTAGCCGCAATGCCCCCCACTTCCACTCCACATGCAGATGTGCATGCTTCACCCTGCAGCTGTGAGGACAGGCAGAAGGAAGGCAGAGAGCAGAACCAGTGCCCACTTCACCCTCCTCCCAGCCGCTTGCGCTCCCCGCTTTGCTGCCTTGTGCCATGCAGCCTCCATTGCCTGGAGCAGCCCTGGCTTCCCCTCTGCAGCCTCCCCAGCGCCCCGGAGCCACTCAGGAGGAGGCTGGGAGAGTGGTTCAGCTCTCTCTTCAGCACGTGTCCATCCCTGCATCAAGCGCCCAGGGCGGAGGCACAGGGGGCAGTGCCTGGTTTCCCCCCTCGCTTCCCTCAGCTGCTACTGCCCATCTAAGCCCACACTAACCATGTGATTGTTTTGTGTTTTCGCAGGCAGTTTCTTGATTCGGATATGCCTAGGTATTATTTGTTTCCATTGGTTTTTTTTCCACCCCTCCTTCTCTCCTTTCTTTCTTTCTACCCCCTTGCCTCGGCACGCTCACTCCCGCCAGAGGCAGCACTTGGACATCCGGCCCCTCATCCCTTCACATGCCCCATCCCTCCTCCCTCCTGCGCTGGCACCTCTTGCTCACTCGACCCCTTTTGCTGTTCGTTTGGGCCACGCTCTGGCTGGCTGCCGCTCCCCCTCGCACGCCTGCGTCTCCATTGCCTGATTTGGGTTTTATTCTTGCTTTTTGACTTTGCTACTCTCCCATCTTTTCTGGCATCTGGCACCGAGTGTGCCAGACCCTCCATTGTCTCCCGCCCCAGCCCCAGCTCAGCCCCTGGTGCTGCTTGGAGTAGCTGCAGGGCTGGTGAGGACAGTGGAAGTTTTGCCCTCTCCTGGGCACCTGGTAACGATGGCAGGACTGCAGTTGGTGTGGCAGCGGCTGTCCACCCCGTGCACGATTGTCCCGTGGGTGTAGGTGCAGCATATGGGCAGCGTGTGTCTGTATGCAGGTGTGACAGTGGGTGCACACACGCATACGTGGCACACATGCAGACTGTTGTACCCCTCTGTAAATGGGCAGTGGCTGTTTGGGGACTGCAGGCTTCAGCTGGAACCACTGGGTGAGCCCGGCATATGCGTGACAGGTGCCAGATCTGTGGATGTGCCACCAGCCTCTGGATGGGAGCATTATCGAGGCCCCAGGGAAGGGGCCCACCACTGTGCCCCATGGCAGAAGAAGAGGGGCATGTGTCTGGGAGACAAGGGATGGAGTGCCCTGAGTCCTGGCACATAACTTTGTGCCTGAAGGTTGTCTTCCCTACAGCAACTCAAAGCTGGTCCTGCTCAGAGATGTCTGAGGGCAGAGCTGTCCCTGCAGCAGCATTCTGTCCCTTCCCAGGGTGCAGGAAAGTGGATACAGCACTGATCCAGCCCCCCCACTGCAAGAGATATGGCTTCACACTGGTGCTGCCCATGGTCTCGCAGCACAGTGATGCTTTCCTTGTGGACCAGGGGATGGGCCAAGAAGTCACCTGCTGTGTGAGTGGTGGTGGGGCATCTCATCCCCCCAGCTGGCACTGTCCCAGGGGACTGCGCTGGGTGGGAGCTCCTTGCCCTGGGATGGCACAAGGGCAGAGTTAAGGGGATAAGGGAGCACGTGTGCTTCCTTCCCAGCTGCTGGACCATGAGGACGATGGGAGGCAGAGGGTTTTCACCCAGTCTGGTAAGCCTTTGTCTGCCCTCGCTGAGCTCCTTTTGGTTCCCAGTTTGGGTTCAGCTAGGCTGGAGCTCCCTTGGCCAGTGGTGCTAATATGTGCGAGTCCCTTCAAGAGGGGCTCTTCTGACCTGTCATTTTTCTGTGTGTGTACATGTGTGTGTTTGTCCTTGGGTCACCTTCCACTTATAGCATTTCGCTGGGAAATGACACTAGGTATTTCACGCGCACCTGCTCGGTCTGGTCCCTCCTGCTTTTCTCTTTTTCCCCTTTGCCTCCTCCCTTTGCTTTTTGCTCTTTCTCCCCTCCCTTGAGGCTCCTCTTCTCCTCCTTCTCCTTGGGGAGTGCTCTTTTCTTAGGCAACCCGTGTCTGCAAAGCAATCCTTTGCCTTGGCTGTGTCTCACGCCGGGGGGTTTATGTATTTTATACACCTTTTGAAA
This sequence comes from Coloeus monedula, assembly GCF_965178545.1. Lineage (NCBI taxonomy): Eukaryota > Metazoa > Chordata > Aves > Passeriformes > Corvidae > Coloeus > Coloeus monedula. Next base: position 3,376,889 of record NC_138790.1, read on the forward strand.
GCGTCACTCTCCCTCTTCTTCCAACATGTGGGAAATTGCAGTTGAGAACCTCTCCCTACTCCCGCTGGCTGCCCTGGCTCTTGTTAAAATTGCTCCTCAGCCACCTGGATGCTGCTTCAGGGATGTGCTGAGGTGTTCTCATTGAGATATGGCTGAACCACAGCTTCCTGAGGATGCTCAGGCGGGAGCCGGGGCCGCAGCAGCTCTGGGCGGTTTTGGGGAGTGGGTGTGCCGTAAAGGCAAGGCTGACCCGGGAGGGAGCCCAGGAGTGGTGCAGGGGGTGAAACGGGGATCCCCCATGCTCTCTCACCGGAGCCACCTCCTGCTTCCTCACCCTCGGTTGCTCAACCCAAGGAGAGCAGCTGCCACTCTTGATCTGGGTGAGCTGTGCTGTCCTCTCTGGGATCCTGTAGGCCTGGGTGAGTGGGACCAGGTGTCCCCTGCTCCTTCTCCCAGCCTGGGAGCCGTGGAAAACACAGCAAAGGGGCCTGAGGCAGCAGAGTGGGAATGGGGCTGGCAATGAGGGTAGCGCAAGAGCCAGGGGAGACAGCCTGACAGGGGCCAGCCACCAAATCATGGTCCCCAGCTTCTCACTGGGGCCCAGGGCTGGCAGACAGGGGCAGCCCTGGGGAAGGGGACCTGGCTGGTGGGGGGGCTGTGCTCCCAGAGGTGGGCTGGCAGCACACCCCCAGTGCTGAGCATCATCCTTCCTTTCCCTTCTGGCCATCATCACCCAAATGGCAACAGCCGCTCCTGGCAGGGACTGGGAGGTGCTGTGCCCCAGGCTGGATGGTGGGGACTGGCCCCGGTGCACTGGGGGTGGCAACCCCCGCTCTGAACACAGGGGTGGGGCATGAACCCTCCTTCGCCCTCCTTTGCCTTCCTAGCCTGCTCTGCCTTGCCTGCACCCCATCTGAGCCCCCCACTCCTCCCGCGGACCCTCCTCCCCAAAACCCTGGTCCATTGGCCATTTCAAGGGTGCCGTGTCCTCCTCCCACCATGCCTTGTGCCCTTTGCCTTGAGCCTGTGTCCTCTGGAGTGGCTGTCCCCATCTGTCCCCACTGCGCATGCATGTCTGTGTGTCCTTGCAGGCCTGCTGCAGCGCTGTGGGGGGGACAATGGCACCTCCTTTCTCACCTGCCAGGGGTTCCAGGGAGGTTGTTTTACTGGCCCTGCTGGTTTTTTTGGCAGGACTTTCTACCAGTTTGAGGCGGCGTGGGATAGCTCCATGCACAACTCACTGCTGCTCAACCGTGTTACCCCTTACCGGGAGAAGATCTACATCACCCTGTCAGCTTACATCGAGGCAAGGACCTTGGCTGGGGTCACTATACATCAACAAAGTCTGGTATTTCCCCAGCTGTTGGGGTGCAGCCAGCGTGAGCCCTTCCTTAGCTAGTGCTTATGGGGTGCAGGGTTCAACTTGGTGCTTGGGGGCCATGTGGGACCCTGGAACTGAAACCTGCTGGGCACGGGGGTGGGAGAGATCTGCTGGGCTGCCACTCTGCAGTACCCCTGATTCCTCCCTCTGCCCTACTACAGATGGAGAACTGCACTCAGCCTGCCGTCATCACCAAAGACTTCTGCATGGTTTTCTACTCCCGGGATGCCAAGCTTCCTGCCTCACGCTCCATCCGCAATCTTTTTGGCAGCGGCAGCCTGCGGGCTTCTGAGAGGTACCAGGATGCCCCTGTTGGGGAGAGGAGAGCCATCACCTAGGGAGTGGGGCTTTTCCAGGGCATCCCAGCAGCCTGGGTGAAAAAACTGGGGTGTGGGGATGGGGCAAAGCCAATAATGCCTCATCTCTCTTTGCTCACAGCAACCGTGTGACAGGAGTCTATGAGCTCAGCCTCTGCCGTGTGGCTGATGCCGGCAGCCCAGGTGGGTGCCATGCCTCTGCCCGGGTATTCAGCTGGGGCAGGGAGGCACAGCCGGGCCTTTGGGTTAGGGGCCGTGCGTCTGTCCCCCCAGCTGTGTGTCTGTGCCCACAGGCATGCAGAGAAGGCGCCGGCGTGTGCTGGACACCTCTGTAGCCTACGTCCGGGGAGAGGAGAACCTGGCTGGCTGGCGGCCCCGCAGTGACAGCCTCATCCTTGACCATCAGTGGGAGCTGGAGAAACTGAGCCTCCTGCAAGAAGTGAGAGTCTGGGCTAGAAACGGGCTGAAATAGTGCAATTAACAGCTCTGCTGGTGCTGGGGAGATTCCCCACCCTGCATGTCACAGCTGTCTTGGTTGTGGGAGGAGGCAGGAATGGGGCTGTACTGCCAATACTCCTGTGCATCACTGCTAGCCAGGTCCCAGCAGATCCAAAGCTAATGAGTAAATGGAGTTAAGGGGGCCAGGGGATGGGGGAAAGAGCCACCCCTGAGCCTGGGTGCCTGTGCCCAGGTGGAGAAGACAAGACACTACCTGTTACTGCGAGAGAAGCTGGAGACAACCCAGCGCCTGGGCATGGAGACCCTGTCACCTTGCTCCAGTGAGGATTCCGAGTCCCGAAGCACCTCCTGCATCTCCTCCCCACTCTCTGCCGACGGGGCACCTGAAGGCCGCACCTCTCCCCCTGAGACCCCCAGCGAGAGGCAGAAGGAGCTGGCTGTGAAGGTAGCATCCTGCAGCATCCCCAGCTTGCGGGGATGAAGCCAGGAAGTGGCTTCCACAGGGTGGCTAGGGGTTGTGGCACGAGAAAGCCCAAGAAGAGTGGGAGGTGGAATGTGCCCCATGCCCCACTGTCCTCCTCCTCTCTCTGCAGTGCTTGCGCCTGCTCACGCACACCTTCAACAGGGAGTACAGCCACAGCCACGTCTGCATTAGCGCCAGTGAGAGCAAGGTACTACTGCTGCCCCAGGCTCTGCTGGGCTGGTGGGGCCAAGGAGGGATGTGTGGCTGGCAAGGGAATGGCTGGGTGGAGGCCAGATGGGCACTATGGCACAAGTCATGCCTCCTCTGGGGTGTCTGCTCCCTCTGCTTGCTCAGGTTTTTCCCAGAACTGGTGGCTCTCAGGACTGTGACAGGAGAGGACCCTGCCAGCCCAGGGTCTTGCCTCTCCCTGTATGAGCAGGAGCCTGGTCCTTTGCATGTGCCTGGCTTTGTGCAGAAACTCTAGTCCACACCTCCATTCCTCCACAGCTGTCTGAAATGTCCGTGACCTTGATGAGAGACCCCTCCATGCCAGCTCTTGGGGTCACCACTCTCACCCCCTCCTCAACCTGCCCATCACTGGTGGAAGGATGTTACAATGCCATGGAGGTCAGGTAAAGAAGGTGGTTGGGAGGTTCTGGTGACATATCCCAAGCAGAGCAGCTGTATCACTGGTACATGGTCCTTGTCTGTGGATGTTCCCTAGCCATCACTCTTCCTACATTCCATCCTCTCCTCCTTCCCCAGACCTCCCCAGGTCTCCTCCAGGGCAGAGAGCCCTGACCTGGAGCCTGTGGTAGAAGGAGAGCAGAAGAAGTCCCCAGCCCGCCGGCCTGAGGAGGAGAAGGAACCCCAGCGTTTGCTGGTGCCCGACATCCAGGAGATTCGAGTCAGGTAGGAGCAACTGGGGCAGCCAGCGAGGGGGAGCACCTATGGGCAGGGCGTCCATCCCCTACCATTGCCACCTCCTCATGGTCTGTATCCCACCCCTTACCTTGGTCCCTTCTGCAGTCCCATCGTCTCCAAAAAGGGCTACCTGCACTTCCTGGAGCCTCACACCAACGGATGGGTGAAACGCTTCGTGGTGGTCCGGCGTCCATATGTCTACATCTACAATTCGGACAAGGATGCGGTCGAGAGGGCCATACTCAACCTCTCCAAGGCCCAAGTGGAGTACAGTGAGGACCAGCAGGCCATGCTCAAGGTAGGGTACCGGGAGCCAGCCCCACTCCACACACCCCCACTGAGTGAAGGACTAAGCTCTGGCTCTCCCCTAGCAGACCCCGAACACATTTGCGGTGTGCACAGAGCACCGGGGCATCCTGCTGCAGGCAAGCAGTGACAAAGACATGCACGACTGGCTCTACGCTTTCAACCCTCTCCTGGCTGGATCCATAAGGTACCACGGGCAGCTGGGGGAAGGGGGATGCAGAGAAGCCATTGCTGGGGGGGCTGCAGGATCCCAGTGCTTTCCCTGCTGCAGCCCCCAGCCAGGTGTGGGGAGCATCTCCTGTGCAGAGCTGTGCCTGGACAGGCTCTCAGCTGGCAAAACTTGGACCACACTAATTTTGAATTCAGCTCATCCACATTTAAATGCTTCAGTCTACGGCCAGATTCCAAGTGGTACAGAGGTGGTGTTGTGCTGAGCTCAAAGCAACATCCATGCCTGGTGGCAGGGACACTGGCCTGTCACTGTTCTTGAGACCATCTCACAGAGTTTTTGAGAATGTTAAGGAAACGTTCCTGTCTGACCATCCGGGAGCCACTCTGGAAGTCACCCATGCCCCACCTGAGCTGGGACTGAGGCCCCTTCACAGCAGGTGGTTCCAGTGAGCCGACAGGGGCCTTGCTTGATTTCCTACACTCACCACACTCACAGAGTCAGACGAGGTTTCCTAACTGGCGCAGTCACGGGTTTCCCATAGCAGAGTCTCAGATGTCTCTATCCTTAAAAAAATTCAGTCGCGGTGCAGTAACAAAATAACAGCTGCAGCTGGGTGCCTCGGAGAAGGGGCTCCGAACAAAGGAAGCCCTGGGCTTTTGTACCCTCGTAGTCTAAGGGCACCAAGGTCTGGGTTCCTCTGGATTCCTTGGCTCCTGCTGTGTCTCCTGCTGTTCCTCACCTGGCTGTCCCGCAGGTCCCTGTGTCCTTTGTTATGCAAACGATCGGCAGTTCACGGACTCTTGCCTCAGGCTCCCACCCCTGCAGCTCAAATTGCAGCTGCACACCAAGCTACCTGCACTGAACGTATTAATTCCTCAACAAGACCATCTCATGGAGTTCTTGAGATCATCTCAAGTGGCAGGACTAGGGGAATAGGAGTAAATGCACAGAAATGTGTGTGCTCTGGCTAAAGAGACTTTAATTCTATGTCCTTCCAGCTGTCTGGATTCAAGTATCAGCGTGGAGGTAGGACATTGAACCTGGGAGTTCAAACCTGTCATTGTCCACATCTCTTAACACTTTTTGTCCCTTGTTTTCCAAACCAGATCCAAGCTGTCCAGAAGGAGAACAGCCCAGATGAGAATCTAACCTGAAAAACACCCTCCACCTCATCCGTCTGCCAACAGGATCAAGATAGCTGATTCTGTCTGAAGACTCCCCATGTTAATATCTGATCTTTCACACCATCTGCTGCCCCAGCTCTCTGCTCCATGGAAGGATCTGTCTTGATTCACAGCTTCACAGGGGAAACTCACTTCTCTTTGTAGCTGCAAAAGCCTGGACCCGCCTGGGCAGGATTCCTTGTGCACGTGCCATCTTCTGCCTGTCCCCCCATGGGTGACCTTCATATCACACCATCTAATGCTCAAAAAAAGGTCCCTATCAGAGGGGAGGGAGTGAGAAGGGTGGTTTTGGCTAAAAGCTGGTCTTTGATCTAGAGAGATGGGAATGCAGTAAAGCTCAGAGCTGGGAGAGCAGGAGGAATTGCCCTCAGGCGAAGGGAAAGTGGTGATTTAGATGTGGGGTTTCCCTAATTTACTGATGTTTCTGCAAGAGACAGCAGAGTAAGATCAGGTGTCAGTACTTTAAGATTATATTTATAAAGTATTTATTTCTATTTACATCACAAAAATCCCCTAAGTTGAGTCCTGGCCCCCAGCCAATGCCTCCCCCAGGCAGGGGAGAGCCTTGGTGTTGGGCTGGGGTTCCAGAGATGCCTTCCCTGGGACATCACTGGCTTGTGCCTGGCAGCAGCGCAGCTCTCACCCTCACTCTCTGCCCTTCCCCAAACATTTGCTTTGCCTTCCCCTACAGCTTACACTACTTTTCCCCTGAGCGGTGGCCAGACAGCCCACCATGTCTTCCCAAAGAAGGCAATTCCTACCTGTCCCATCTACCTCTGGAAGGGAAGAGCCCACAGTCTCAGCTGGCCAGGGCACTCATGTCCCTGCAGATGGGTGACTGCACTTTGGAGCTTGGTCCTACTGGAGGGAAAAGGAAAGCTCTGGGGATGGCTCTGTCTGTCACCCCGTGCTGGGCTACCCTTTCCGACCAAAAGCGCGTGGGCCACCTCTAGTATCCCGGCCTGAGGCCCCCAGGTGTCTCACCCAAAGGGATTTCCCACTCTTAGGGCAGGATGCCAAGGATTCCAACCCTGCAGGGAGTGTGGAGGTTCAGGTGGAATGGGAAAATTCCCTAGAGGCCACGACTAGGAGTGACCATCCCACCCTACAGGATTCTTCTTGCCCTCTTCCAAAAGGGCTTGCACATCCCTTCTCCCAGCAGGATGACAGACTCACAGCAGATCAAAGGGTGTCAGGGTGGGGATGGGGCTTCTTTTTTCTGTTATAGCTGGTGTTCTCTCACTCTTCCTCTGCTGCAGAAGCAAGCACCCACCTCCCCCCACCCTGCCTCCATCAGCATGTTAATCTGGGGGCTTCCCACATCGGAGGTGTTTTTGCTGAAAAGACCTCCTCCGGCCATCACTGCTTCCCACCTCCTCCAGCAGCAGCTCTCTCTCTTCTCCCATCTCTCACCCATGGTTAGATGTTTTTGTTCAGGGCTTCCCAAGTGGCCAGCAGCATCTGGCACAGCTCTGCGTTGGAAGCTGAGCATCTTCCTCCGTGCATCTCCCAGGCACCCCCCAGCTCTGCTGTCTCTTGTCGAGCACGGCTGCGCCTTGGCTCTGCCGCACCTCCCTGCACTGTCTGTGGGGTGTGTGTGTGTGTGTGTGTGTGTGTGTGGGACGTGGTGCTGTCTTCTCGTTATACTCGTATTGTGGGGGGCACGGATAGGTAGGGACATGGCAGATGAGTAGAGGCTTGCACTGGCCCCCTTGCTGCATATCAGGCACCCTTTAGCTTGGGTTTCAGGTCACAGAAAGAGTTTGGGGATTCTTCTCGAGCACATGCCGGTTCTGCCTGGCCTCACCACAGCTCCTTGGGCATCTTACTCCATTACTACAGCCCAAAGCTGCAGTGGGGCTGCTCCTCTCAGCCCAGCTCCCCTGCCCAGGACAAGCTCCCCAACAAACTGGGCTATTTTCCTCTCTGTGATCCTTTTTAGACCTGGAGGCAGACTTGTGCCCTTTCTGGATGAAGAGTGCCAGCCTGGAGGCAGAGAGAGGCTGAGCTGGGGCAATGCAGGGGCCCAGGCTGCAACATCCTGGCTCCCACGGTCTTGGCAAGGACTAGATGGTACCATCCTAAATTTCAATGTAAGGGCCTAAGGGTGGAGAAACAGGGGGTACCTGAGGGGAGGCTCTTCCAGAATGGAGGCAGCTTCTGGCAGAGACGGGACCGGTGTCTGTCAGGGACCAGACACAGGTTCACTGGCCAGGGCTGTGTGGTGCTACCTGTGCCACAGACAAGACGCAGCCCGCTGAACGGCATCCTCCAGCCAAAGCCGAGCCATGCCTGAGGCCAGCAAACCTGCAGTGCAGACGGCTCGGCTGGAGGTCGGGGCCGAGGGAGACAGAGCTGCCCACTGGATGTGGCACACGGGCCATCCTTGCCATCTTACCAGCAGCGCTCTGGCCGGCACCGCGCTCCTCGTCATGGCCCTGGCACCCATTCCCTCGGCAAGGAATGCAAACCGGAGGTTTAAGCACGACTATAAGCCCAACCGGAAGGGAAATTCCACAGGGCAGCGGGTGGCACGGAAGACAGGCGGGCATCGGCGGGCAGGCTGGGGCCAGCGGCGGAGGGAGGCCGCACTCCCCGCTCTCCGGTTCCCGCCGGCGCTCCCTGCCGTGTGCCAGGGGGCAGTACTGCGGGTCCTGGCCGTCCGTGCGTACGTGAGGCTTGTTCGGTTCTGAAATAAATGTCGCATTTAACGCAACTCCCGTGCGCTGAGCGTCCTCTCCGGGGCCGGTGGGGTGGCAGCAGCGAGGCCGGCGGGAGGAGAGCTGAGGGCGGGCAGCGCCCACCCCCACGGAGGGTGCGCCCCCTCGCGGGCCTGTTCACGCCGGCGGGGCAAGGGGCGGGGTGTCGGCGCTGATTGGCAGCGCAGCCCCGCTTGCGATTGGTGGAGGGGACGTTACCGCGCCCCTGGGGGGCGGGGCCAGCGCGGTCCTTCCGCTGCCGCCGCCGAGCTGCGGGCTCGTTTCCGGCCCTCCGCGGGTGCGGGTTGGCCCGGGCTGGCATTGGCGGCCCGGCGCCGGGGCGGGCGGGAGCGGCGGCGGCGGCGATGGATCTGTTCGGGGATCTGCCCGAGCCCGGCGCCGCCGCGGGTGAGGCCGCGACCCGTTCGGGCCCGCGCTGTCCTTCGGGCCTGCCCGGCCTCGGCCCGTCGTCTCACCTGGGCTCGGCCTGGCAGGCTGCGGGCCCCGCTGGGCCTGCTGCAGCTCGGCCTGGGCAGCGTGGCTCCGCGCACAGCCAGGCCGCCGCTACAGGGAGCCTGAGGGGCAAGGGGGAGGGTGAGGGGACGGGTTAAAAATCTCTTGGGAAATTGCCGGGCTTGGTGGGCTTCGTGGTTTTCTTTTCCTCCGGGACTCCGTCCGCTGCGGTTTAGACCGTGTTGGAGCCTTTCCCCTCGCTGTGCTGCTGAGGGGTGTTAATGCGAGCTTAGTGGATTGCTAGCAGAAAGCCCCAAAAACCTGTCCTCAAGATAAAAGTTTACCTCAGCCCCAGGCAGGTGGTTATTTTGCTTGTGTAGTAGCTGCTAAAATTAGAGATGGAAGTAAGGCTCTCCTGGTTTACCACACCTGTGCTGGCTTGGGGACAGTCCTTTCAGACCAACTGTCCCCAGGAGTGCCTGTACTGGTTCCTTACTCTGCCCTGGTGCCTTGCAGGGAAAGATGCCCAGAAAGGGCCTTTGCTGTTTGATGACCTCCCACCATCCAGCAGTGCTGACTCAGGTATGGGTGCTCTGTTCCTGCCATTAGTTTGGTTTTCCATGTTTTCTGCATCAGCATCTCTTTCAGATGAAGTTTGTGTAAATCCTGTTCTTTGTTAGACAGAATAAAGACAGTGGGGTTATCGGTACTGGTGTGCAGACCAGCTGCATGCATCCTGTTTGGTTTTTTATAACCGGGGTGTTACAGATGTTCCACATATATTCTATAAAATGTTCTGTAAAAATGTTCCCTGGAACAAGTGCAAAGCCTAGATTTGGCCGACGAGTAACAGAAGTAGAAATTTGCCTCTCTTTGATAAACTTCCATAATTTCTTCACCTCAGGAGAGACCTAGGCAAAGCATTATTCCCTGAAAGGAACAAAGGTATTTAGTTATTTTTGTCTTTTTCTTGTGCTCCAGGAAAAGAAGGCTCTTTGCTCTTCGATGGTCTCCCACCAGCCAGCAGCAGTGACCCAGGTAAGGAGCTGTGCCACTCATTAGCCTCTTCTGAGCCACCTCTCTCAGGAAAGCCCAGGATGCAGCCTGTTGTGCTGGACATGTAGCAAGTTAACCTGGTGCTTATCTTTGCAGTCCACATTGGCTGACACTTCTTGTGGCAATTTGTGCCCCAGTTGTTTAAATCAGGATTCTGAATCTTAAAAAGTAAAATTAGGCCTGTTCCCAGAAGTACATTCCTGTCTTTTGGGGAGCCCTGTTCTCTGTCTGAAAGCTTCCTGCTTTGGGAGGGAGAGTATGCATGTGCCCTGGTGCAGCCACTGCCCTGGCTGCTTTTCTGCTGTAGGCAGAGGCTGCCTCCTTGTCCTGGCTGAAAATGGCTTCAAACCCACACTGCTGCTCTGGCAAGGCTTTCTGAATGCAGCCATGTGCTTGCTGTCACCTGGCAGGAGGTGAGATAATTCACTATACCCACATGAGACTAAATCTCCAGAAGGAAAAAGCCAGAGTTCTGATGTCAGGTTTTGCTTGCTGATTGTAATTTGTAGTCTTCTTCTGAACCCTCTAAAAAAAATGCACATTCAGAGTAATAAAATAAGTTTCTTTGCATTGTTGTAGGCAGAGATCATAGAGGAAAATAATAATACTAACCTAGAAATGTTCCATCCTGTAACATTCAATTCCTGAGCAAATAAACTGGGGGGAAAAAAAAAGCCTGGTAGCTAAGAAATAAAACCTGTGGGTTGTTGGGAAGAATCAGCAGCCTGCCAGCCAAACATAGCTGTCCTGTGCCTGAGGTGGAGTCACACAGCATGAAGTGGTGAAATCAGTACTCGCTGGTCGGGCAGTGATATGTGCCAGGGGTTGTATGTGCTGAGGGAAGCTGTGTGTGTGCATTTGTGGTTGGTTAGGGTGTCTTTTGCAGTAATAACTCTGGGCACTTAATGCTGTGTAAGTGTGTGAGCCTGCACTCCTGAGTGTGCTTTGCTATAAAAGGACCTGCTGCTGAATTTATGCAAGTAAAACAGTGCTGGAACACTTGAGCCACCTGCATTTTTGCTTTCTTTCAGCCTCCAGTGCTACTAAGCAAATCTCATCAGCAGGAAGCCAAGAGAAAGGGCAGAAGAGGAAATCCTTGGAGGAGGAGGAAGAGAAGAATGGCAGGGAAGAACTTGTGGAAAAGAAAGTTTGTAAAGGTTTTCAGACAGTTTGAAAACAAATGTACTCAATTTGTACTTTTGGCGTTGGGCTGAGTAAGTCCAGAACAAAGCTAAGCTTTGGTTCTTCAGTCTGCTTGCCTTTTCAGCCTCTTGTAGGAAACAAACTGCTGCAGGGGTCTGTGGAAATCCCTCGAGCTTCCTGGCTCTATCCATCTCCTGGGCCTTCTTACTGTCCCTGCTGAAGTAGCAGAAGCTGAGCAGCAGGCACCTCAGCACTGGCAGGATAAGTGCTTGTGCTGCTGAGAGGGGGATTGGGTGTGGAACCTCTCTAAGGCTAGGTCCACACCACTTTCTTTTGCCACATCCACAGATCTCTCTGCTGGCTGCTGAGGAAGCCAGAGAGGGGGAGAGATGGGCTTGTTACATACAGGGCCTTTGACTTCAGTGCCTGTGTGCTGTGTTACAGCTTTGGGAGCAAGATGTGTTCAGGGGTACAAAGGAAAGGACATCTCCTGGGAACATCAGACCTGGATTTCCTGTCCTTAGTGCACTCTTTAAAGCTGTGCTTTACTTAATCTGCAGTTTCAGTGCCACATGCTTCCCCTGCCCACCCTGTCCCCCACCCCTGTTCAGAAAGAGTCCTGTCCAATGCCCAGCAGTCCTGCTTGGCTACAGCTGCCTGCTAAAATGAGGGCAGGCTGCTTTTAGAGCTGCTGACCTTGGGGACACATAAAAGCCCATGTTACAAAATAAATATATCCTGTTCACCAGCAGATGCTAGATGTTGTGTTGCAGGACGAGGGCTGCGTTGCCAGGACAGGGCTCTGAAAGCTGAGAACTTACTGGTTTTTAGCTTGAGCTGAAGAGATGGAGGAGTTTGATTTGCATGCATGTGTCTGCTTTGTTCTCCTTTAGGATCAGTGGGCGTTCTTGGACTGAAGGGTTATGTGGCAGAGAGAAAAGGTGAGAGGGAAGACATGCAGGATGCACATGTCATCTTAAACGATATCACCGAGGAATGCCGGCCTCTGCCCTCCCAAATGTAAGTGGGCCCCAGCTGCCAGAACAGCCATCATGGGGGTGAGGGAGCTCCAGCTGGCTTCAGCTAAGCCCAGGAGATGACCCTTTTTGCTTTGAACAGCTGATGCTCTTGTCTGCCTGTATTGTGGTGTATGGTTTGGGCTTGTTATTAGGAGACCTGGGGTGAATCATCAGCTAGCTGTGTTTCCAGGCAATTCACAGGGCTTGTGTGTACAAAACCCTCCCTTTGAGGGGTGCTTAGTGGATTCAGTCACTGACTGTACAAGGACCATGAAGGCCCAGTAACTGGATGTTGATCCTTTGTTATCCAAATGTAAGTGGGTATGTAAAATTAAAAGAATGTTCTCAAGCATCACCCTGATACTGGATTTAGCTTTAGTACTGTCCCAAGAGGTTTGTGTGCTGAGAGATCCAAGTTTTTTTGTCTGTGGCATAGTTGGGACAAGTTTAGGCATGGAAGGTACTGTAGGATTGGCTAGACTGATACCTGTAATGTTGGAGAGTTGCAGTGTTCTTGAGGTGAAATGATTACCTGCTTTTATCCTGAATTGGGGTCTGTAAACCCTTTAGCCCTTCATTTTCTTGAGGAGGGGAAAATTACAAGAAAGTTCTCAGCTCAGTGCTGGAGCATGTAAACTATGTAAATGCTGAATGGATGTGCTCAGAGACCTGCTACCTTCTGTACCTAGGAGTGCAGGATTTTCAGTCTGGCTGACACTGGGCAGGGTATTAAGGAGAAGAATGTACTCAATCCCATTCCCTGGCTGATGGCCTTTCTTAACCTCTTTCTGCTACTTTTTGTTCCCTCACAGCACACGTGTCTCATACTTTGCTGTTTTTGATGGCCACGGGGGAGTCCGAGCCTCAAAATTTGCAGCACAGAATCTACACCAAAACCTGATTAAGAAATTTCCTAAAGGTGAGAGGAGTAGAGCAAGGGCTGTAGGACAACCACCACCTTTTCTGTGTTGGCAGTGGATAGGGAAACTGATCTGTTTGGGTGTAGTCCTACAGTACTCATTCCTTATTCCCAGAGGCCTTGCAAGACTGCTCTGTCTTCTGGGGAAGAGGGCTGGAAGCCTTTTTGGCACAAGGGGGCAAGGAGCCAATTGTGACTTGCTAAGCAAGTGTGAGATGTGCTGTTGCCAGTTTTGGCAGTGCCACTTCAAGTGTGAAAATACTCCTGTGGTAGAGAGGTTCATGTCACAAACTCTCCACATACACTGCTGCCCAGGTTTCTGGTAGGGTAAGGCCAGGATGTGCCCCAGCTGCTCTGCAGAGTTCCAAGAGATGCACTGCCTGACTGAATGTTGGATGAGCAAAGGGACAGACGAGGATAGATTGGATATGTTTTACTTGGAGCTTAGTTGCTGTTTTTTCTGTCTGACAGGTGAAGTAGCCAGCGTGGAGAAAACTGTGAAGAGATGCCTTTTGGACACCTTCAAACACACAGATGAAGAGTTTCTAAAGCAGGCATCCAGCCAGTAAGTGCTAATGCTTTCTGTTCTTTTATATTTCTTAGCGTGCATCTCTGAGGTCTGAGCAGAGGAAACCTCCCTTGTGTCATGCCTGTGCTTTGGCAAAACTCCACACAGCTCCACTGTGTCAGGCTGTGACTCTGCCAGCTGAGTGCTTGCTAGACCTAGATCGTGCCATGTTCTGGTCTTACTCTATGGTAAGTGGTCTATAGGATCCCTTAGACTAAAATTAGTGTCCCTCATGAGGGAAGGAAGCAAAACAGGTCCAAGGGCCACCTGTGTCCTTATCAGGGCCTCTTGTTTGCCTTCCTTTTAAAGACTTGCCATGTTGCTGAGGGACTTTTCCCATACTGCCTAAGGTGGGATCTCTGTGTTGATGGCATCGGAGTGTGGCAGGAGGGGATCTGTAGAGGCCACTAAGCTTTCTTTAGAGCTGTGCTTGCCAGGCTAAAACACATCCCTGAGGTAGCTTTTAATGCCCTGTGTTGAAAGACCTAACTCCCCCAATGTAAGTTTAAATCTTGCTTTCTTCAACTCTTTAGAAAACAGAGATGTTGATGAAGAGTATCCCTCTGTGGGGTAAATGCCAGCCTGCCTTGCAGCTGGGTGTGGAGTGCCAAGCACCCTGACCTTCTCTGTCTCTGCTGAGCTGATACACCAACTGTGTGGACTAGGGAAGATGTAGATTGCATTTCAAATACAGTCACTTTGTTACCAATCCTTTACACGTGTTTGGCTTGGTTTTTTACTGTTATTTCACAGTGACATCTCTATCACAGATGGAGAGACTTTTGATGCATTTGATTCTGCAATTTCCTGAAAATGTTCAATTTTAAGCAAATTGCAAACTGGCTCAGTCTCTTAAGCCTAATCAGAGCAACAAGTTTGACCAGGCAAAAGGAAGATGCTTTCTTGAGTCTGTCACAATAGTGTCTTTCTCAAACCAGCCTCTGGTCAGAAACATGACTTATGACAAAGTCACTACAAAGGATTGATAGCAATAGCTGTAATGATGCTGAAATGAATCATGTTCATTCAGCCACACCTTCAAAATAAGGAAAAACCAGATGAAATGTGTCTAGAAATTAGTTTCTTGACGCTAGTTTCAGTGAAGAATGGCATCATAGCCAGGCTTTTTTGTGGAGAGGATTAGTCTGGCAGCTGTAATCTAAGAAATGCTTCTCATCTTACGTAGGGCTCTAGAGATAAAAGCTTAGCTACAGGAAGTGAAATAGGAGGAGAGTGACTGAGTGAGTGGTGGTGCTGCTGAGGTGGGGAGGGGGCAGGGATACTGTGAAAAAAGGAAGGAAAATGCAGCAGAAATGCCTTCTTTTTTGCTTACAGAGTTGGCCGTGCCTTTCTTTTGCTGAAAAGAAGAAGCAGGAGTGTGGGGTGCTTGTTTGCTTGTGATGCTATAGCTGTTGGGCAGCCATTAGGACTGAGCCTGTTCTGCTCACATATGAGGTTTCCTGGGAGCTGAGTGTGAGGAGGAGTTGGTGTGGGAGCTGTGGTTGGCAGTGCTTACACCGGCTGGGCATTGGCTGTGCATTCAGAAGTCCGTAGTCTGTAGTTCCTCTGTCCTTGTCCAGTTTGCTGTTTATTACCAACCTGAGCTGCTTGCAGGCAGCTGCTGTGGCCGTGTGCTACCTGACTGCTGTGTGTTGGCACATGACTCTTCTTTGAGTCCCCAAGAACACTCTGTAATTAAACTTCTTAAGCATTGTGTTTCCCCTTCAGTAATGTCATTTTTGTTCCCTTCAGGAAGCCAGCATGGAAGGATGGCTCCACAGCTACTTGTGTATTAGCTGTTGACAATATTCTCTACATAGCCAACCTTGGGGACAGCCGGGTAAGCAGAATGGAGACCACTGATGGCATCTTTATTCTGCCCAGAGCTGTGTGGTTTCTTTGGTTTGTTTGTTTGGGATGTCTGAGTTGTCAGGAGCTACTCAACTGTTCCTACAAAGCATCTTGGTTTGGGTGGGTACAGAGTACTTCTGTGTTGTCTCTCATAGTGTAAAACAGTGGGGTGTGAAAGCTCTCACTTTTGGTGCTAAATATTTCACAGTATCTGGAACAGATATTTCAGTTGGAAGGGACCTATGACAACCATCTGGTCCAACTGCCTGACCAGTTCAGGGCTGCCCTAAAGTGACACCATTGCCCAAATGACTCTTAGACACTGACAGTCTGGGGCATCAACCACCTCTCCAGGAAGCCTGGTGCAGTATTTGATTATACAGAAAGAAAGTTTCTCTTTAAAGAAACACTTCCTGATATCTGGCCTGAACCTCCCCTGGCCCTGCTTTGAGATCAGCATTCCCGTGAGATCGGCACTTCCCTCTCCATGCCCCCTCCTCAGGAAGCTGCAGAGGGGGATAAGGCTGTCCCTCAGCCTCCTTCTCTCCAAACTAGACAAACCCAGAGCCCTCAGCCTCCTCCCAGGACACGTCTTCCAGCCCCAGCACCAGCGTGGTTCTCCTCTCCTGGACACACTCAAGCACCTTCCCATCATCTTTAACGCTGGAGCGCTGTGGGTGAGGCCGCCCCAGTGCTGGGCACAGCCGGACCATCCCCTCTCCTGACCCGCTGGCCACGCTGTGTCCGGTGCCCCCAGGATGCCATTTGCCCTCCTGGCGATGGTTCCTACTGAGCTGCTGCCAACCAGCACCCCCAGATCCTTTCAGCAGGGCTGCTCCCAGCTGCTCCTCTCCCAGCTTACACTTGTGCTCGGTGTTGCTCCACCCTGGGCGCAGAATCCAGCACTTGGATTTAGTAATTCTGTGCCACTGGCAATTGCCTGATGGTGCATCTATCCAGGTCCCTCTGCAAGGCCTCTTGTCCCTCCAGAGAGTCCACAGCACTCCCCATTTGGTATCGTCAGCAAACTTGGTAATGGTGCATTCAACTCTTGCATCCAGATCGCTGATAGAAGTACTGAACAGCACCTCCTGCCTAGGGATGAGCCCTGAGAAACACCACTGGCCACCAGTCACTGGCCTGATGTAGGAAGGACCATTCACTACAATTTGGAGCTCTCTCTCAAGAAATGGTTGCTGTGGTGTGGTGTTGTTTGATGATGGTCTTTTGTCAGCACAGGCGATTCTGTGTCGTTACAATGAAGAGAGTCAGAAGCACACAGCCTTAAGCCTCAGTAAGGAGCATAACCCCACCCAGTATGAGGAGCGTATGCGGATACAGAAAGCTGGGGGAAACGTCAGGTAAGTGCCTGAGGGTGTGAATGAGCTAATTAAACCCTAGCCTAATTTTGGGCCTGAGCACTGAGGTTTTGAAGTTTCCTGAACCCAGTATGCGTCCTAGTTGAGAGCTTGGAGAGAATCTGTCGCTGCCTGTGGGAAGCACAGTGGTGCCTGAGGCATGGAAGGGTTCAGTTACTGGAGTTGGTTGAGGTGGGCTGGTTTCACAGAGCCTTACGATGGCCAAGGCAGGACCCATGTGAAAGGCTGGCCATGGGACTCCAGCATAGGCATGCTTAAGCTTGACCTACAGATTTTGACCTACAGAGCTGGACTGGATTGTTGAAGAAGTAACTGCTTTCTGCACATTGTGATGCTGAACAGAACTCATTTCCTTGCAGCATGACTCCCCTCCCTGTCATGTGAGAGAGAGCATGGTTTGAGGGAGCACAAAAGGCCCTCCAGCTGGTGTTGTTCCCCTGGGGTTAGCTGATGCACTGAGGCTGTCTGCAATAGGAGGGAGTTTTCTGGAGCCAAAATGTGATTATCATAATGTTCCTGTGCAAAAAGGAGTTCATGGTTGTTTGGAGAGCTGGTGCCAAACACAACAGCTGAGTCTTATTTCCCTGGCTAGGTTCTCTCTTTTTTGAAGGCTGTTTCTTGATCTAGTGGCATCTTCACAAAGAGAGGATTCAGTGCAGGTGAAGTATCTTCATGCCTGTGGAGGCAAAATGCAGCCAGGGTGGAGAGGGGTGGGCTCAGTTCTGTTATGCTGCCGTGTCTGGAGTGCTTTGTTCCCTTATCTCTGGAGAGCACATGCTGCACTTACGCATAGCACCGATCTCTCTTTGCACATGGCAAAGAGATGGCCCAGTGTCTGTTAGCTCATTTCAGAACTGGTCCCTGACTTCCTGGGAGCCTCTCCCACTGCTTGTAGTTCAATATTTTGGGCCCAAGAGATAAGCCACAAAGTGTGTGAGCATCAGATCTCTTCTCTGTGACATGCCTTGCTTCTTGCTTTTATCTCAAGCGGGGCTGCTTGGACTACAAGATGAATGAGCTTTGTGTATTCCCAGAGGGCACAGAAGAGCCTTTTTGGAAAGATGATTGTTGGAAAGGTGAAGTGTGGGAAGCTGTTTCTCTAGGGAGCTTGGTTAATTAGAAAAGCTTAACAAACCAGAGCTGTTTCCTAAGGGGTATTGTAACTTAGGTTTCACAGAACTGCGTGCTGCAATCAGTGGTTACTAAAGGCCAAGTGATCAGGAGCTGAACATGCCGTGTTTCTCACTCCAGGGAACTGCCCACAGCTGAGCCAGTCTGTAGGGGTTGATGTCCTGATAGACGGGACACAGGAGGGGCTGCTGGCTCAGACCTCTTGCCTCTGCCACTCTGTGCTTCTAGTGAAGAGTAGTTTGCTGGATATCTTGCCAAAACATAATCTCTGTATTCAAACTGTGCCACTGGGAGTTCAGCTCACATATAGCTCTTCCTTCCCCAGTTTGCTAGGCTAAGCCAGACTTGAGTTAGGGCAGGGTGACAGAAAACAGCCTTGAAGTCTCCTGACTTCTTTTCCTCCTCCCCCTCACCACTTGTTTCCCAGTGCTTCACACAAACGTACAGAAAGGGAAGGAGCCTTTGAAGGGAAGATTTGAACTTGCTGGGGAAGTGGGTCATTGTCTGTAGGCAGATGGATGCACGAAGTGTCCCCATCAGGCAGTGCAGTGAGATACACAGGTGTGGGGAGGGCTCTCAGTGCTTTCTTTCCTTGTGCAGGGACGGAAGAGTCCTGGGAGTGCTGGAGGTTTCCCGCTCCATTGGGGATGGCCAGTACAAACGCTGTGGTGTTATCTCTGTGCCAGATATCAAACGCTGCCAACTCACACACAATGACAGGTAAAGTGTGCCCTTGCATGGGGGGTTGTCTGTTCCACCTCTGCTCAGCAGAAACCACACAGCCCTGTTTGATCTGCTGCGAGAGCCAAGGCACTTCAGATTGATCTCCCCAGAATTAGAGGATGCTCTTACTACTGATGTCTCTCTGTTTCTGTTCGTTATCAGAACAGTGGGATAATGCTGCTGCTCTGCCAGGATACTGTGAAGGCTCCTCTTGGAAGAACCAGCCTCATAGCAATAGCATACACAAGCCTTAGATGTCCTTTGTGCTCTGATTAAGTTCACACACCAGTGTTCAAGCAGGCTTGAGTTCTTGGGTCTCCATCCTGTCCAAGAGTTGTTTCTAGCAGCTGTAGTGCCCATAAATACTTTTGCATTCGGCTCTGATATTTGAAGATTTGAGGTACTTTTCCATTATATGATTGGCAACAACAAATTGCAGTGAGCCTGCTGACTCTCAGAGGTGAGAGTGTAACCCAGTACTGCTGCTTTTTCTGGGATTAGAGTTCCATATCAAGTGATCCACTAAAATATTTCTAAAGATACTCTTGAGTATCAGGCACTGAAATGATGTCTTCAGAGGCATGTGCAGGCTGACCACTTCTGTAGGTTGGTTGTAGTTTTCCTTGTCCTGGTGACTCTGGTTAGGGCTCCTGGCTAATACAGTTCCCTGTGCAGGCAGGGAGTGCCCAGCAGGCTGTCTCCCCCATCCAAAGGGGGATGCTGTCCTTGCCTTGGGCTTTGTATCTCCTCAACCTTCTGAAGCTTGTGGCAATATTTTGTGTCAGAGTTTTCTGATCACAATTGTGTCACGTGCTTTTCTTTTGAATTTGTGTATTTAAATTACCACATACCTCAGGAGTGTAGAAATGTTAAGTGATGTACATGAGGGATTTAGCTGTGTTTCTCTGTTTCCTTGCATTAGCTGCTTCACAGGGAAAATACATGTATGGAAAGGACTCAAAGGAAAGAAGCAGTTCTTAGAGAAACAATAGAGCATTTGACCAGTATGTTATATATGATCTTGACAGTGTTGTAGGACTGCCAGGATGTCCTGATCTAGGTCTTGCATTAGTTGCCTGGCTCTTTGGCCTGTATTTCGAATTGCCATGAATCATAGTTCAAAGGGATTTTCAGACAAGCTTTTGTGGCATCTTCCCTTTGGATCGGAGCATGGATGTTCATAAAATAGATTGGAGGGATTTTGCTGTAGCTGGGGAGCCAAAAATTCAGGCTTGGAACCTGTCTCCACTTGATTTCCAGGTTCATTCTGATAGCGTGTGATGGCCTCTTTAAAGTGTTTACACCAGAAGAAGCTGTGAACTTCATTGTGTCCTGCCTGGAGGTGAGGAGACGGCAGCGTGGGGGCTGGGTTTGTCGCTGCAGAGGGCATGAAATGGACTGCTGGAGAATCCTCCCTTATTCCCTAGGTTGCCTGTGTTTGTTTTGCTTCCCAATGCTTGGAAAATACGATGTGCGTGTGCCTACCTTTGCTGGGAGCAATCGAATTTCTTTGTCCCAACAGGATAAGAATATCCAGATGAGAGAAGGGAAGCTGGAGGCAGATGCTCGATACGAAGCTGCCTGTAACAGACTGGCCAACAAGGCAGTGCAGCGAGGGTCGGCCGACAACGTCACGGTCATGGTGGTCCGGATAGAGCACTGAGGGATGAGGTGTGGTGGATGTAAGGAAAGGGAGAGGTCTGTGTGCATGCACGTGTGGCTGGGGGAGGGTGGGTCCTGCTGGATGCTCTTCAGTGTAAATAAAGATGGTTTTTTTTCTAATAGGTTTAGCTCACTTAGCTAGTAGGGTTGAATGTCTTGGCAAACACAGTAAATTCACTTGGCAGGGGTGCTAGCAAGAGGCATCTTGAGGGCATGAGTTCTGCCAGCTGTTTCAAATGGGGCAGTTCTGCTATCCGTATCCTTGAGTTTTGTGCAGGACTCTGGGAGAGTCCAGAGTTCCAGGACTCAGTGGGAGCTCCAGGACAAGGCTGTACCATACAGGTGGTGAAGTGCTTAGGCCACCAGCTTGGGATGTGGTATGGGCTGTCCTCTTCACACTGGGTAGGAAATCTTTTGACTCTGAAGCTGGGCTGTGAGGTTGCCTGCAGCTGAGGGACACAAACAGTGCTTGCAGAGCAGCAGCATACCTGCCCTGTGCTGGCAGAACATGTTGGAGTTTTACCAGTGTTAGTATGGAAAAAGTGGCTGGAGTTTGCTCCTGATGTTTTTTGGAAAAAGTGTTTTCACCAAATGGACTTGCCAGGCAGCTGAGCTACAGGCAGGCTCTATGCTTGTCTGTGCTATCTGAGGAGAAGGCATCTCAGGTTTTAGGTACTAATAAGTGTCTGGTATCTCATCCTGTCTCAGTGCCTCTACCAGCTGTTGCTGCAGTCAGTGTGCTATTTTCCAGAGAAAATTTGGCTTAAGACCAAATGACAGAATGAAAGCTAAATGGATCAGGCTACCTAAGCACTTAAGTTTCCAATTTCCCACCCTGTGTGTGAGCAGGCAGTGAGGGAGGTGAGCTGAGGGGTCTGCACAGTGGTTACCTCCTTGCTCTGATGAGGCACAGCTGCTGTAGTCCCAGGGGAGGTGGACAAGGGTCATGTGGTGGTGCCTGCTGTTTGTGCATAGCCCTGTGCAGGGCTGTGAGGCTTCCCTGGCTCCTGTATCTCTGGAACTTGGGAAGATGGTTCCCAGCTCCTGGGGTGTTTTCTGGAGCACACAATAGCTGTCCTGTTTGGGACAGCTGGCTTGACCATCTTACCTCTATTTCTGCTCCAACAGTAGTCAGTTACACTTCGTGGGCTTAGGCTAAGAGTTAGGCTAATGCAGCCTGGTGCACACTGACTCTCTGCATCTCCTGCAGAGGGCTGAGGAAGGAAGTGGCCCTCAGGCACAGATTTTGAGTAGTGCTTGTCCTCTGCCAGCTTGTTCTGCTCCCAGCCATTCCTGTGTACTCTGATGTAAGGTTGCACTGCAGGATGAGCTGAGAGGGAATGCCTTTGTTAGCAGCACACTCTCCTGTTTCTACTCTTGAAAGGCAAATTTGGAGAGCCCAGACAGTAGCTTGGAGTTGCTTCTGTTTGTGGCAAAAGAAATGCTGATGGCAAATTTCAGAAAGGTAACTTGATTTCCCTTCTCAGCTCCCCCTTTTTTCCCACCTCTTGCACTGTGCCATGCTGCAAGAGCTGAGCCCCAGCTTGGGGGCTCCTTCCAGGAGGTCACTCTGAATTCCAATGCAAGAGTTGGTGAGAGGGATGTTAGCTTGTCTTTTCTCTGACTGTTTTTCCTCCCCCTCCTTCCTCTTACAACACTGCTTTTCTTCCTTTAGGAAAAGTTCTGAAAGTACAGCTCCAGCTAGGATTGGAATATGCAGTGTTATGGTACAGTTACTAACAATTACCATAAAATGTCCATTTTTCATGGCAAAGGGGAAAAGGAAGGAGCAGGTCTCAGCACACTTAGGAGTAGCCAGCCAGGTAGAAAAGCAGGCTCAGCCTCAGCTTTAGTGGAAGTAAAAAAACTGTTTGCTTTAATTTCCCAGTAAGGCAGAGTCTGCAGGAGGTTTCCTGAAAAATCACTCCTTGCCCCAGTGCTCAGCAGCATCCTGCTGCTGAGGAGAGCTCCAAGACCACCCCAGGGTGGCTCATGCATGAGTGCTCTGCATGCAGTTCTCTCCTGTGGGGCTGACTGAACTTCTGTCCCCTTCCAACACTTGAATGACACTTCCAGTACCTCTGACTTAATCAGCTTTTTCAGTTTTGTGATCAAGTGCACTGGGCTCTTGGTATCTCACCTGCACAGGACAGCTCACAGCTGGGCAAGTCCTGCTTCCAGACACTGAGTCTTTCTGTACCTTCTCAAGTGTGTGTAGTAGGAAGAGAGGCAGCTGATCAGAGTGAGGCTACCTTGGCTCATCGTGTGTGGGGACTGGGAGGTGCTGCCAGGGCCAAGTTCCTCAGCTGGGCAGGAGCTGCAGTGGCCTCATGCCTGCCAGGAGCCTGCTGCCCACCTGATCAGCTGGGGGAGAAGCACAACGTTGCTCTCAGAAACAAGTTCTCTTTGCTTTGGGAGAAGTCAGCATTGAAACTGCACAGCCAGAGACTGTCCCCTCCTTCCCAGATCCAAACACCCCTACCCATAAATGCTGCATTAACAGCTACTTCACCGGGCTCCTCAAGGAGATGCAGCCTGTGGAGAAGGGCAGGCGGAGCCAGGGACGTCCCTGGGAGAAGGTGGGGCTAGGTACTGCTCAGGCTATCTTGCAGTGTTGCTGGCACAACTTGCCCAGTACTCAGTGCTACTAGGAAATCAAACGCCCAGCCTTCCTGGTCCTTGTCCTGCAGCCCTGGCTTGGTCACGTAGGCCTGTGCCCATCCTCAGCTCAGGCAGCTATCGGAGCCAGAGCAAAGCGTATCTGTGCTGCCCACAGCCTGGGCCCTGTGCCACAGGCAGGGAGTGCCTGGTGTGGGAAGTCACAGGACAGGAATCTGCTTTAATTGAATGGGCGGCATTATTGGGAGTTGGCTTTGATGATTAGTGCAAAGATGTTGGCTCCTGCCAGCAAACCTTCACTGCTCATACACTGCAGGGCAGCCAAAGCAATACATTGTCTGGCTTGGGCTGCTGAGACTGCGTCTGGGCAGGGAAGGGAAGTCCACTAAGGGCAAAAATGGACGTGTCGGGCTTTGTACCAGGTATGGTGGGAGCTGAGCCCTGGGGAGAAGGCAACCATCTGCTGCCACTGTCAGCAGTGTTTTCCAAGATAAACTTCTAGGCCTAACCTTTAGATAAAAGTGAATGCCTTTAGGTCCTGGTCAGACTGCTTTATTATTATTATCATCATCATCTTCATGATCTTTTGTCCATCCTCAGCTGGCTCTGTAGCGTGAGCAGTATCGGACCAGACTGCAGTTCCTGCATGAGCAAATGCTCTTCCCTAGGCGTGGTGCTGAGCAGGGGAGACGTGATGGTTGGCAGAGGGAAGAGTCTGGCCACTCCTGGCACGAGTTTCTTCACACTCCCAGCAGAACAGCACTGAAATCGGAGCCACTCTGAACTGTGAGGGGAGAGCCTGCTGTGTTGTCCAGGAAAACAGAGGCATACTGCCCAGCCTGGGGGAAGAGAGGGTTTAGCAGGGCTGGGACACCTCCCCTGGGCACCAGGCATGGCCTGGAAGAGCCAAGGAGAGAGCTCTCCCCTGCACACAGCAACCAAGAGCTGGAGGAGCTGCCCCTGCCCTTCCTCCTGGGGAAAGAGGAGCACAAGGCCTTTAGGGCAGCACAGTCTGTGCTCTAGTGCCCCAGCAGAGCTCTGCCCGGACTGTCACTGGGGCTTGGAGGTCATCTGGGACACAGACCTGGTGCCCAGCCCTGGGCTAGGGCCACAAAAGGCACCTTCCTGCGCACTACTGTCACCAGTGGAGCTGGCACCACTAACCTGCAGGTAAAGGGTGCCTGCAACAGAGATGGTGAAAAGGTCACCGCTGCTCTCCAGCCGGGATACAGTCTCCAAATTGCTGCAGAAGAGGGAGGGTAGTGGTGGGGGGAGCATTCCCTTCCTTTCCCAGGGATGCTGGACTCCTTCCCCCCTCCCTGGCCTGGGGTTCCTGGCTTTGCCCTGCCATACCTGTTGTGCTGGCAGCGGGACTGCACACAGATCAGCACCCGCAGGCGGCTCCCTCGGCATCCCTGCCCCTTTCTCCGTGGCTCCCTGCACACTGTGACAGAGCAGGGGATGAGAGCCAGCCCAGACCTCCCCGGCAGGGCCACGGGCTGTCTGAGGGCTCACCAATGTGCAGCGTGGTGGTGAAGGCGTAGTATCCTGCAATGGGGGCTGTGTACTGCCCGCTGGTCAGATTCAGCCCTGGGCCACGGTGGAACATCCCCTCCCTCTCAGGCTGGGACAGGGAATGGCTGGAGTTAGAGAAGGAGTCCCTGTGCCAGGGCGGGTGCCCCAGCAGACAGGGAGAAGAGGCAGGCTGGGCACTTACGATGTAGAACAGCCCCAGCTCCTGCCACGTTTTCTGCTCCACAGCGATGTCTTCACGCGTTTGGCAGTGGAAGGCTGCTTCCACACGACGCTGGGCCCCGGCCTGGGGGTTGCCTTTGCTGCTTTCCCCCTCTTCCTTACCCCCTTCCCCATCTGTGCAGGATATCTTTGGCATGCCTGACCCCAAACCCCACCGGAGTTTGACGTTAGGAAGGAACCTTCCCTTTTCCTGGCTCTTCTGCCCAGCCCTGCTGTGCCTTGTCCCGCTCCCACCCTGGGCCCCCCACCCCGGTACCTCTGAGCAGGATCTGCAGCTCCCTCAGCAGCTCCTCCGGCATCGTGCGGGAAGCCGGGGCAGCCCCTGTCCCTCCGGCCTGCGCAGCACCCGAGGTTGGTTTTCCCGGAGAGCCGCGGACCCGATCGCCGCTTCCCCTCCCGGGGCTCCCGGCCAGCAGCATCCACGCCTGCCGGGGGTCGATGCGGGCCGCCCCGGGCCCCCCAAGTCCCGCCGCCCTCCCCGCAACTGCTCCCGGGGCCAGCGGCCGCTCCCGGGCTGCCCGCGGGGGTTCGGTGCCGGTGCCGGCGGCGCAGAGGAGCGCCAGGCACAGCTCCGGCAGCCGCATCGCGCCGCCGCTACCGGGAGGGCGGCCCCGGGCCCGCCTCGCTGCTGGGCTCTGCCCTCGGGGCGCGGGGCCCTCCCCGGGCTGTGCCCACCCCGCCGCCGGGGCTCCTCAGCGCGGCGCGTTTTTAGCGCTTCGAGAACAGCGAGCAACCGCAGGCGGAGCGGCTGAACCGTCCAGCGGTGCTGGCTCCGGGCCCGGCCGTCGGGGAAGCGTCGTCTTGTGCTCGCCCATCCCTCTGCCACCGGTACCGTCAGAGACGGGGTGGGGCTGGGGTAGGAGTCTGCAGCAGCAGGGACTCACCCAGGTGCCGGCTACTTCGCCATGCCCTGGGGGCATGCTGTGTATCCCAGGAATGAAACCAGGATTATGCACAGGCTGCTGGCCCCAAGTAGCAATGTCGGGCTTTGATGGGATGAACCACGCTTTTGGAGGCCTTTTAATAACCTTAAAATCTTTAGGGTTTTGGAAGGGGAAAGAAGCAGTTCTAAAAAAACCCCACAAACCAAAACAAGAAAGTATTAGCCAAAGCACGTTTATAAGGAAAAGCCTTTTCCCTGCAGTGGTGGGGGAGAACATACTCCTGATGCCCTAGCCAGCCTGGCACAGGGGTTTCCACTTCCCACTTGCCAACCTGAACAGGCAGCAGCAACAGGGGAGCATGGCTGCATAGGGTGACAGGTATTACTGTGGCTCTCCTACCACCCATGGTCACCCTGGAAAGCTTCTGTCCACTTGGAGGTGTCCATGAAGATAGAGGAGGAGCTATGGAAGAGCCAGAGACAGGGCAGGGAGCCCTCGCACGTCCAGATGTCCTTGGTGCAGTCATACACCTCCATTTCTACCCGGTAGTCCCCGTCCATGCCCTTCCAGTGGCCACCGGTGACAAAGAGCCGGTCACCCAGTGCCACCATCCCACCGTTCTCGTGAAGTGTGTGTAGGAGCTGCACCTGTGTGAGGGACAGGGTGAGATGTGCAAGGACCCCTTGGTGACCTCCTACTCCCACCACAGAGGACATTTACCCACCAGACATGTCTCCCTACCCCATCCTCTCTGTGGGGTTTGGGGGCCTCTGGTGCCTACTGGATGTGGGATGGGGGAGCAGGGGAGGAAAGTGTTAATAGAGCCAAGGGATGAGTGGATAGGAGGGAGAAGGGGGTGCTGGCACTGAGGGGGAGCAGCTGGGAACACCATCCCCATATCCCTGGGAGGGTGATCATGCCTGGTCCCACATCCCACTACCTTCTGCCAGATGTTTGCCTCTGGGTTGTACACATGGACCTTCTTGGTGTTATCCCCGATGAGGTAGATGAGCCCGTGCAGAGTGGCACAGCGTGGGGCTGAGAGGTACTTGGGGATGAAGGGGGATGTGATCACACTCCACAAATCTGCAAGGAGCAGTCATTAGCAGTGCATCCCACCCTTGGCTCTCGATGCAGCTGCCAGTGGCTGAAAAAAGCATTGCTATTTCAGGGGGAATTTGAAAGGGAGGAGGCAGACCAGCCAGGCAGTCCCCATCCCAGTCGAGGATCTTGTATAAAGAACAGTGTGGGGTAGGTACATGGTTTGTAGTGGTGCTGTGGGATGGGAGTCTACTTGAGGAGGTTGCATTGTCACAGGGTGTTAGTTTCTTCCTAAGGCAGGCAGCCTCCCCCACCCCTATGGCTCAGAGATCCTGCTCCACCGAAGGTCAGGTCTGGGCTGTGTCAGACATCTGTGGCTCAGGTCCATGCTGCTAACAGCCACGCTCCTGGGGCTCCTGAGCCCTGTGCCACAGCCACCACCACACCCTGCTAGCACCTGCTCACATCCCACAGGACCGTGCCTGGCAGTCCAGGGGGGCACCTGCCTGGGGGTGCTCCTCTGTTCATCTCCCAGGGACAACATTGGTGGGGTGTGGCAGCAGGGTCAGCCCTCACCTTGAACAGGGTTGTAGCACTGCAGAGTGAGTGCGTTGTACTTGACGGCGCAGGAGCCCACCAGGTAGAGCTTGCCCAAGCAGCTGGCAGCTGCAAAATTGCTCACGTACTTGAGGGCTGGGCTGATGGCACACCAGCTCTTGTTGTAGGGGTCATAGCGCTCCACCTCCACCACGTCCACTGTTGTCCCTGCAGGGTGACAGGACACAGCAGCCACCCTGCTGCTCTGGGGCACCCATGGACCCCCACCCTGGCAGCACCCACAGGGTCTTTGCAGCCTTACCCCCAATCACGTAGATCTCACCATTGAGGACAGCGCTGGTGTGGTTTGTCCGGGCTCTCAGCATGGAAGCAATGGGCTTCCAGACACCATCCCTGGGGCAGAAGCACCAGGCCTGCGTCGTTGACCACGTGTCATTCTGGGACCCCCGGGAGCCGCCTAGAGAGAGACGGGTCAGGTGGGCCAAGTGCAGCTGTCCCTGGGTATTCCTTGCCAGTGGCCAGATTTGCCCAAGCAGAGAGTAACGAGAGGACTTCGCTCAGAGAGGAGCCTCTGGCCCCACACCAGTGCCTCATGCTCGTATCATTGTCCCCTGTCCTCCATCCCTGCTCCTCGAAGACCCCACCCTGCACCAGCAGCCCTGGCACTGACCTGTGACGTACACATCGTTGTTCAGAGCCACCAGGGAAAAGCCCCATTTGTTGTAATCAGGGAAGTCGGGCAGAGCCATCCATCGCCCTGAAACCCAGCAGAGCCAAGCAATGACCCCACAGCCAGCAATAGCACTTCTTAACCCATCCTTGTTTCAAGCCCATCCCAACCCAAGCGGTGTCTCTCTAAACTGACACTAGTTTGGCAAGAGGTGGCTTTGGGGTAGACAGATGGTTAATTAGCATGGAGGGTGGTGGAGGAAGTGCAGGGCACTTACTGCTTTTGGGGTTATAGAAGGCAAAGTTCCTGGTGGCAGCTGGCATTTCCAGCCCCCTCTCCTCATCCTCGCTATCCTCCAGCACACGGCCACCAACCACCACCAGCACCTCCTCTAGCTTCTGTGGTGGGGTTGGGGGGTTCTTCAGGGCACCAGTGCCACTCTGCCCCTGATGAAGAGACCAGGGCGGGGCCATCAAGCTCCTCCTTCCTTGCTCAGGGGAGTGGGATTTAGGGAAAGGGGATACCCACCATGGTGCGGGATCGGGCAACAAGGGCCTTGCTGGCATCTGAGTCACGAACAAGAGGCTCAGTGGCAAGGAGGTTCTGCAGGTACTGGTCAGGCAGTGAGACAAGGCGGGTCAGCTCCAGCAGCTCCGGCAGGAACTGGGCTCGGGATCCTGGGTCGTGGCGTACCCAGCGCAGTACAGCCTCAACCAGGCTCCGCTCCTCCTGCACCTGCAGCTGGTCATTGGAGAGGTAAACAGCCAACCTCTCCTTGGAGAGCTGGAGGAACTCCTCCTGAAGAGAGACGGCTTCAAAGTTCTCCTGCAAGAAAGACCAAGCCTTGGAGGAGACCTCAGGGCAGCCGTGGCTCTCACCAAACTCACAGATACCTAGGCAGTTGGTGGCATCCATCTGCTGCCGGAGGTAGCGGCTGCAGACCTTCTGGATAGCAGGGAAGTGGAGCTGGCTGGAGGTCCGCATCAACCCCTCCACGTTGCCCTGGTTGATGGTGACCTTTCCCGTGTAGGCAAAATCAAGCAGCATCTCCAGCGCAGTGGGATCTACCTCCTTTAGCTCCACCCGTGCTGCGATGCTCTCAGCGAAGTCACCGGAGAACATGGCATAGAAGTAGTGACTGCAGAGGGCCAGGATGCCGCGGTGGCAGGGAAACTCCCGCCCGCCCGCCACCAGCGTCACGTCGGCCAGTTTGGGGTTGGTGCGCAACTGTTGCAGCCCCTCTAGCACGGCCTGGGCGTGCGAAGGCAGGCAGAAGTCAAAGTCGTCCATGTTCCTCACCATGGTGCTGGGGATGGCCGTGGGGCCTGGCAGGCAGGCAGTGCCCGAGCAGCGGGAGACGAGGATGTCCCTGCTAGGAAAAGGCGACGGTGTCCCCCTCTCCCCCTGCTGCGACACCCTCCCGCCTTCCCAGTGCCCGAGTCACAGACAGCAGTGGCTGCACAAGTGCTTTCCACAGCCCCCCTCCCACGGATGGCCGTGTTTTCTCCTCACCACGCCGCAGCTGCCCTGCCGGGGCAGCGACCGCCCTTTTGGGGGTGATATTCGGAGTGATTTGAGCCCTCTCGGCGCGCTCGCTCCCGCTCTCACCAGTGCTCCAGAGCCCGGCCGGCCCGCGGGAGGGAAGGGACCGCGGTCCCGGCGCTGGGCAGGGACACGCCGCATGACACGGGATCAGCTCGGACGAGGGGCACACGCTATTTTTAGGCGGCACCTGGACACTGCTCCCTGTTCTTAAAGGCACCGCACGAGCAGAGCTGTCGCCGCTGCCCATCCTCGTCTTTGCCCCATCCCACGGCGCTGTTGCCTTTAGGGAAGCCTCCCCGAAGGGGTCGGCTGGGCACCGAGCCTGGAGGGACGAGCTCCCACAGCACCCTCCCTCCACCCCATCAGTAGCCGGGGGTCCCCGCGATGCCCCTCCTCGCTCCTCCGGCTCGCACTGCCGGTGCCGCTATAAATATAGGCTCTTATCTCACTCCGCGGCAGCCGTAAACACGCGGCGGCAGCCGAGGCCTGGAACACCCGCCCTGGGAGAGGGGGAGACGGGGGTGCTGAGGCGGCCCGCCCAGCTTAGCAGCTTTCTTCGCCGCCCCGGAAATCCTCGCTCAGCTGGGACAGAATCGAGAAGGTTTTTATTGCAGCCCGCGGCCTCCGCAGCCCCTCGGCATCACTCCTCCAGGCTGAAGATCTCGGCCTCCTTCTCCTTCCAAAAGGCAAAGCTGCGATCGATGTAGCGGCAAATCTCCTCCCCGTCCTCCCCGGGCTCCCGAGGCCGCTGGGCCGGGCTGTGCGAAGTCCCGAAGTACCGTGCCTTGATGTCGTCGAAGCCGTCGCTCCAGCCGCGCCGCCCGGCCGCGATCTCGTCGATGACGGCGCGGTGGAAGGCCCGCACAGCCCGCCAGCCATGCCGGCCCAGCTGCTCAAACACCTCGAAACAGAGCAGGTGGCGGCCTCGGCGCTCCTCGGGGGGCAGGTCCTGCTCCAAGATGCGGAAATAGCCCAGCATGAATAGCTCCAGCGACAGGCTCTCGTACTCGGCCGGGCCGCCCCCCGCCACCGACACGAACTGCTCCGGGGAGAGCAGGGTGCGAGCGGGGGGCGGCGGCGGGGGGCGGCGGGAGGCGGCGTCCCTCCAGCCGCTCAGGAGCCTCTGGATGGCCGCCCTCTGCCGCGCCAAGCGGGCCGCCGCCCGCGCCCCGCTTCCCGCTGTCTCCCGAGGGTCCCCGGCGGCGGGCCGTAAGGGCGCGTAAGCGGAGCGTCTCCAGTGGCTCAGGAAGAGCATCACGATCCGTTCCTTCCTCAAGCTGCCCCACTCTGGCCCCGGCCCCTGCCCCTTCCCCGGGGAGCCGCCGCCGTCGGAAAACGCCTCCTCGCAGCTGATGCCTGAGTCGCTGGCGGCCTCCGCCTCGCCGCCCCCGGCCGGCGCGCTCCCCGCGGGCCCCCAGGCGGGCTCGAAGGCGCCGCGCAGGCTGCGGACGCAGACTCCGCACTGCCGGATTTCCCGCTGCGCCAGGCTGCCCCCAGGCTCCCGGGGATGCCCGCCGGCGGCGGGGAGAGCCGAGGTAGCGGCGGGGAGAGCGGAGGTGGCGGCGGGCGCCGTGACGGCAGCGCGGGGACCCTGCACCCCCTCGGCGTGGGCCAGCAACGCTGCCAGGCTGTTGACGGCTCCGGCCAGGCGGCCGCACCAGAGGGGCAGGGGCTGCCCCGGGGCAGGCGGGGGGCTGCGGACGGAAATGCTGAGCAGCGGGGCGGGCAAGAGGGCGCGTAGCTCCCGCACCAGGCGCCGCAGCTCGCCCTGGTACACCTCGCCGCGCCGCCGCAGCCGCAGGCTCTCCACTGCCCTCTCCAACTGATGCAGGTCTGCCTCGGTCAGCAGCTCCCCGAACGGACCCAGCACGGCCTGGTGGGAGCGCGAGAAGCTCCAGCAGCCTGCATCCTGCGGAGAGAGGCGGTCAGCGACTTTCGACACCCCATGCTCCTTCTACTCCCCGTGCCCCTCGTACCTGCCCTCCCGCCGGGTCCTCGTCCGCCAGTCGGGCCCGCAGCCGCCGCACCATCACTTGCCGCTTCCACTCGGGGATGAGCCGGCCCCGCTCATCGTGCGTGGGCACCAGGGAGTCCACGTCTACCTCCGCGGGGTTCGGCCAGGGGGGCCCCACCGGCCCAGCCGTCCCGTCCTGTGTGGATACAGTCATGGGGGGCTCGAAGGGCTACAGCGGCCGAGAGGACGATCCGGGGGCCGCGGGCCGAGCCAGCGACCTACCGGGTGGGCGAGGAAGGGCGCCGGGATCCTGGCCCGCTGCGAGGGCTTGCGGAGCTTCAGCTCCGCCGGCACCGACCTGCCGGGCTCCATCCCCTGCCGGGCCGGGCGGCTGCTGGGGGCAGAGGCGCGGGCCTCCTCCTGGGGGAGGGCAGCAAGGGGAGGTGGGCCCCAGCACCTCCAGGGCCCCCCCCCCAGCTGAGGGGTGAGCCGACACATCACCCCGGTCCTTGGGGAGAACCCTTCTCGGAGGAGAGCCACGGGTGGATCTCGATCCTTCAGAGGACGGGACGGAGCTGAGGGATCCCTGCTGCCCGCTCTCCCCCAGAGGTGCACTACGACGCCCCTGCAGCCAAGGACGGAGCCCGGGGCCGCCCCATGGTCCCCCATAGCCGCCAGCCCTTCTTGGGGCATCCCATGCCCCCAGTCCGTCCTCCCCCTCCCTGAGGTGACATTCCTTGGGGATGGGGGTGCCCACTGCCCCAGGCCCAGTGGGGTCTTACCTGCACGGGGCTGAGCTGGCTGCCGAAGTTAGGGGGTCGGGTCCTGTCGTGCCCTGCTCAGGGAGCACCCAGAGGTGGTGCAGCTGCACCCCCAAAGTCCCTGTGTGGAAAGCAACGAGCAATATGGGGCAGGAGGGGAGGTTGGAGTGCTTGGGCAGCCCTGGAGAGGACAGGGGCCAGGGCTGCAGTGCTGGGCCAGGGCACAGAGGCATTGAGCATTGTATTAATATTTGATGGGGCATCGAGTGGCAGCACCAGGGCTCAGTGGGTGGAACTGGCGCTGTTCCTGGAGATAGTAGCTTGGTGGCTTGGCTCCAAGCCTTGTCCTGCTCTTGGGGCCAATGGAGAATGGCCGAGACTGGTCATGGCCCCAGGCCAGCTGCTGGGGACAGAGGAAGCCTCTTGCTCAGGGGCACTGAGGGCAGGTTCTGGCAGTGGGGGATCTTCAGCAGAGGGATCTGCTGCACTGCTGCCTGGGCATGTGTTACTGGCATTCAGCCACATTTGTATTCTTTCTCTCCATCACCATCCATTATATATGGCCAGGATGGACTCTTGGGGCTCACTTACATGTGAGAAATTCAATCGAGGAGCCGGAATAAAATTAGGAAGCAGCAGATCTAATCCTATAAACACCGATTAGCTGGCGAGGATCCATTACAGAGTCAGCCTCTCAATCCCTCCCTGGCTCCAGTGCAGGCTGACACCCAGCTCTCATGGGGGGGATGAGCTTTTGCTGCCCAGCGACAGAGCCACAGTGGGAGCAAAGGTTGTGCTTTGCTGTACTGTAGGAGGGGGGAATTTGCTGAAAGCCCTTTGGTGGATGGTTGTGCCAGGGCTGTCTCCCCCAGCCCTGGAGAGCTTCTCCCAGGATTGCAGCTCTCCATAGTGCAAGGGTGTGCAGGTATGAGAGGAGAGGAGGTTCTGTCCCAAACCTCCATCTTGGCCTCATTTCTCATTCTGTTCCTTAGGAAAGCAGGCACTGGCCACTTTGGGATCTGCTCAGAGTCTCAGGGGACTTTCCCTTTCTCTCTTTTACTTTTTCTCCTTTCCCTTTCCCTCTCCCTCTTCTCCCTTTCCATTTCCCAGCTGCATACCCACAAGGATGAGCAAAGCAGCACAGAAACAACCAAGGGTGGCCTGTCTCCTTCAGTTTCAACAACCACATTCATCCCTCTCCACCAGTTCTTCAGCCATATCCCACCCTCTACCCAAGATCCCACAATCGTATCCTTCCCTCTCCCACAGCTCCCACTCCCCCAGTGCTGCAGTAATGAGCAAACGGGCAGAAAAACCAGGCAAGGCCCTTCTCAGCATCCCGGTTTTCATTTCAGAGGGGCCATGGAGACTCCACTACAAATGGGACCAACGGGAGGAGGTGCAGGTGGTCCCCTGAGGCCAACTCTTCTGCCCCGCTCCCTCAGCAGCCACAATGGACCGTCCTGGCCTGGCCTGTTTCTGTCCAGCTCCTCCAACACTCTCTGGACACGCTGCAGGGGCACGGGGGGCACAGGGCTCCCTATCCTCATTGGAGAATCTCTGGTGCCAGCGACCTCCAGCAGCTGCCTCCTCCTGCTGCTCCTGCTGCTGCCGCTGCCGCCACCGCGCCACGAAGGGATGGAGGCGGCGGCGGTGGCGACGCGGGGCCAGCCCGGCACGGTTGTCCTGCCCCTGCAGCAGGCGGATGGCCCCAATGGGCTCTTGGCAGATGGGGCAGGTGGCAGCGGCGTCGGGGGCAGCCCGGGGCTGGATGCAGGCGTGGCAGAACACGTGTCCGCAGGGCTCCAGGGCAGCGGGGCTGCGCAGGGGATCCACGCAGATGCGGCAGATCCTGACGGCTCGCGGCGCTGCTGGCTCTTGCCTGGCCTCCTCCATTGCTGCTCCCGGCCCTGACTCCTCTCAGCTGCTGGCAGGACTCGAAGGCTCGGCTTCCACTGGTGGCACTCAGGTGTTCCTCGGCCTCTCGTGGGACTCACA
Source organism: Coloeus monedula (assembly GCF_965178545.1). NCBI lineage: Eukaryota > Metazoa > Chordata > Aves > Passeriformes > Corvidae > Coloeus > Coloeus monedula. The sequence continues at coordinate 3,410,483 of NC_138790.1, forward strand.
AGCTCCTCGGTCACTGGCAGCACTCAGAGGCTCCTTGGTCGCTGGCAGCACTGAGAAGCTCCTCAGACTCCGGCAGCGCTCCGGCTCCTCACGCACTGGCAGCACTCGGGAGCTCCTCGGCTGCCAGTGTGTCCCAGGCTGAGTGCTGTGGCACTGCCCAGCGCTGGTGTCCATAGTTACCTACCCACTGCAGGCAGAGTTCGCTGCGAGCTGTGCCGAGATGGCGCCGGCCGCACGGTGCCGGCCGCTGGCCGCTCCCGGCCCCGGGAGGGCCCTGGCCCACGCGCCTCCCCACCCCTCCGAAGAAGAAGGACTGCGTGCGTTCTTGTCCTTCTTCAATATGTCATCACAGAGGTGTTACCAACGTCTCTAATTAGGCCAGCAACATCTCCATCGTCAGAGCCTTCAGGGATTTGCTCTGCCGGACAGAGTAGAAGCTTCGAGCAGCTTCTCTCTCAGAAGCTGCCTCTGGGGCTTCCCCCGCCCACCAAAAATAAACCCCAGACGGTTTTAAACTAACACACACCTTAATCATTGTATTGTGTGTACTCGCTTGTATTCAATGTTATGGTTGTTGTAATACTGTGCTGGAAAATGGAGTATGGAGACTTGTCTAAAAGAGAGTCTCAAGAAAAAGGGAGACTTGATAAATAAGACAGAGAACAGAAATTTTCAGGTCCCCCGAAGTTGCTGAATAGAGCTCTAAGACTAACTAGCAAAAAAGATAAAAGGATGTAAAGGTATGCACAAAGGAGGATAAACATAGCTGGAACCAGTGGAGAAACAGATAAAGAGGACCACAGAGGGTTTTTCTCAAGTTAGGTAACAAAAAGCAGCAGTGCATGTCCAAAGAAAAGTTCAAAGAAAGGTCACCTGTAAGCTCTCGGTGAATGTGACCACCAGACACCCCTTATGACGACCTCCAGGACCAAAAAAGGACTTCCAGAAGGCAAATGCGTGCAAATTAGTTCTAGGAAAGTGGTGTTTGTGTATTAGCTGGGAGGCACATTGTGATGGATAGGTGTGATCGGGACGGAATAACAACGGACCCTGTTATGAAGTTTCACCACAGACGTCAGATTAAAGGAGATATTATTCCGTGCGTCCGGCGCTAATAAAGAATGCCTGCTTTCTAATGCTTCAAATGAATAAAAAGGTTTATTTACAGCTAATTTCCCTATCAATATCCTACTCTCTAACTAAGTTCCTACGGCTAAATGCTTTCCCTCCCACAGCTCCCACTCCCTCAAGCAAGCAGGCAGAAGAAACCAGGCGAAGCCCTCGGTGGCATCCGGGCTTTCGGTTCACACGGGCCATGGAGGCTGCCCATCAGGGGGGAGCACGGCGGGGCGGCGCCCGTTGTCCCCTCCGCCCAGCGCTTCCCGTTCGCTCAGCGGCCACCTGCTCTCCTCCTGCCCGTTTCTGTCCAGCTCCTCCAGCTCTCTCCGGGCACGCTGGCGGGGCACAGGGCTCGGCGGCCGATCCCCATCAGCCAATCTTCGGCGCCGGCCACCTCCAGCAGCTGCCTCCTCCTGCTGCTCCTGCTGCTGCCGCTGCCGCCACCGCGCCACGAAGGGATGGAGGCGGCGGCGGTGGCGACGCGGGGCCAGCCCGGCACGGTTGTCCTGCCCCTGCAGCAGGCGGATGGCCCCAATGGGCTCTTGGCAGATGGGGCAGGTGGCAGCGGCGTCGGGGGCAGCCCGGGGCTGGATGCAGGCGTGGCAGAACACGTGTCCGCAGGGCTCCAGGGCAGCGGGGCTGCGCAGGGGATCCACGCAGATGCGGCAGATCCTGACGGCTCGCGGCGCTGCTGGCTCTTGCCTGGCCTCCTCCATTGCTGCTCCCGGCCCTGACTCCTCTCAGCTGCTGGCAGGACTCGAAGGCTCGGCTTCCACTGGTGGCACTCAGGTGTTCCTCGGCCTCTCGTGGGACTCACAAGCTCCTCGGTCACTGGCAGCACTCAGAGGCTCCTTGGTCGCTGGCAGCACTGAGAAGCTCCTCAGACTCCGGCAGCGCTCCGGCTCCTCACGCACTGGCAGCACTCGGAAGCTCCTCGGCTGCCAGTGTGTCCCAGGCTGAGTGCTGTGGCACTGCCCAGCGCTGGTGTCCATAGTTACCTACCCACTGCAAGTGATGGCACAGTGATCATGACTGGTGACATCACAGGGCTCTAAGGGGCGCACCCAGGAGCTCCCCCATGCACAGAGACGGACCCTGTGGCACAAAGCCGACCTGGCCGTGGGCTCAGTGCTCACCCAGCTGCCTTCCAGGCGCTCTCTGCTGGGGTGGGGCTGTGCCAGTCCCACTCGCCAGGACCTGCTCTGCAGAGCTGCTTTCTATGGCGTGTCCTGGTGCCTGGGGCTGCACCTCGCCAGGGGCAGGACCCTGCATAGCCCTTGGTTGAACTTCAGGAGGTTCCATCAGCCCATTTCTCCAGCTTGTTGAGGTCCTTGTGGGCGCAGAGTCATCCTCTGGTGTCTCTGCAGCTCCTCCCACTGTAGGAAATTCAGCAAACTTGCTGAGGGTGCCCTGGGCCCCATTATTCAGGCCACTGTCAAGTAGGAAGTCCCAGTACTGATGCCTGGGCTAGGGTTGTCAGACACTGAAATATTATCGTTTATGGATTAAACATTTTCATGAAGGACTTTAAAAACTGTATTACAAAACTGCAGAGAAGACTACCATGCCCTGAATGGGGCTCTGAGAGGCCCATCACCACTCGCTGATGAAGATAAGACAAAGTAACAACTCAGGCCTGGGGACATTCACAAAGCACAAGCTTAACACCTCCAAGGTGGAGAGCACAGCCCCAGGCCTATCAGCTGCCAGGCTGGCACAGACCCTGCACCAAAGGGTGGAGGGAGAGAGGCTTTGGATGCGTGTTGGCAAAGCCTCTGGGCAGAGGCGCAGTGAGTGCCCGGCCTGCACTGCGCACAGGAGCCCAGCTGAGGGGCCCCTTCAGGCGGGGAAAAGCCGCAGCCATGGGAAGGACAGCAGGGGGGCTGCCATGGCCCATCCAAGGCCCCCCAAAGGGGCCCTCAGACCCTACACCAGAGATGATGCAACAAATCCACCGTGTTGGGAGGGACAGTGTCAAACTGGCCCCTGCACGGGAGCCACGTGGGCATTCCCACCTGGCCCAAAGTGTGCATGAATCCCTGGGATTCTCTACTCTCCGGCGTGTGGCAGCGTGGTGCAGCGTGGCGCAGTGTGGCGTGGCACGGCGGCAGGGGACCCTCAGCACCGAGGAGACCAGATGGAAGGGAGCAACGAGACGTCATTGGGACTCTCGGAAGAGCGATACGCTCCCTAACCCTGTCACCTCTCTCCCTGTCCCCCCACCCCTTTTACTATTAAATAAAATACATCCATTGTTTGGCACCAACATCTAACCTCGTTTGGTTTTAATGTCAATTTTGGATATATTTTGAACATTTCAAGTTCTTTCTGGTCTATACGCAGAGACATAATTTTTCTTTGCTCTTCTTGGTCTAGACCAGATCGTAACAACACTGCTGATGATCGGCCTCCACCTCAGCTTCAGGCTGCTGATCAACAGCCTCTACTTAAAAACCCGGAGTATCAACAGTTAAAATCACTTCCTCACAGGGCAGAGCCTATCTGCAAAGTTCCACCTTCCCCAAGCCTCCTGCTTTCTCCAAGCTCATGAGAAATGTCTGGGTGATCATTTATCAGCCCCAGTGAGCATTTTTCCCTTCAAATACAGCAGCTTTGGAATACAACACAGAATCTGTTCAATTGTTTGCCTCTTCCTCCACTTTTCCTGAAAATACCATTGTAGCACTCCACACCAAAACCACTGCAAGACACTGAGGTTGTTTGGCAGAGACTCTCCAGCACCAGGCACCTCCAGGGCCCTGCTGCTGCTGCCGCCATCCCTGCCACCACAGCCCCGCTGTGCAGGGAATGGAAGGGGCTGTGATGACAACAGGCCACCCCAGCACAGTTATCCACCTGCAGCTGGGAGGCCTGTGGTCACTGCGCTGCTCCCAAGTACCACTGTCAACAAATTCCAGCAGTTCAAGGATTTCTGTAGGATTTTGCAGCGCTGAGAAGTTGATCTCATCTGGATTCTGTGCTGGCAATTGCTCACCATGTTTTCGTCGCTGGCCACTCGGTCCCCGCCGGCACCGCACAGGCGCCGGCTCCATTCAGCGCCTCTCTGCCTGCGGAGCGCCGAGAAAGAGAAACCGCTGCCGCCGCCTCTGCCCTTCTGCTCGCAGCAGCAGCTCAAAGTAATATTGAAGCACTCGGTGAATGTGACCACCAGACACCCCTTATGACAACCTCCAGGACCAAAAAAGGACTTCCAGGAGAAGGCAAATGCATGCAAATTAGTTCTAGGAAAGCGGTGTTTGTGTATTAGCTGGGAGGCACATTGTAATGGATAGGTGTGATCGGGACGGAATAACAACGGACCCTGCTATGAAGTTTCACCACAGACGTCAGATTAAAGGAGATATTATTCCGTGCATCCGGCGCTAATAAAGAATGCCTGCTTTCTAATGCTTCAAATGAATAAAAAGGTTTATTTACAGCTAATTTCCCTATCAATATCCTACTCTCTAACTAAGTTCCTATGACTAAATGCTTTCCCTCCCACAGCTCCCACTCCCTCAAGCAAGCAGGCAGAAGAAACCAGGCGAAGCCCTCGGTGGCATCCGGGCTTTCAGTTCACACGGGCCATGGAGGCTGCCCATCAGGGGGGAGCACGGCGGGGCGGCGCCCGTTGTCCCCTCCGCCCAGCGCTTCCCGTTCGCTCAGCGGCCACCTGCTCTCCTCCTGCCCGTTTCTGTCCAGCTCCTCCAGCTCTCTCCGGGCACGCTGGCGGGGCACAGGGCTCGGCGGCCGATCCCCATCAGCCAATCTTCGGCGCCGGCCACCTCCAGCAGCTGCCTCCTCCTGCTGCTCCTGCTGCTGCCGCTGCCGCCACCGCGCCACGAAGGGATGGAGGCGGCGGCGGTGGCGACGCGGGGCCAGCCCGGCACGGTTGTCCTGCCCCTGCAGCAGGCGGATGGCCCCAATGGGCTCTTGGCAGATGGGGCAGGTGGCAGCGGCATCGGGGGCAGCCCGGGGCTGGATGCAGGCGTGGCAGAACACGTGTCCGCAGGGCTCCAGGGCAGCGGGGCTGCGCAGGGGATCCACGCAGATGCGGCAGATCCTGACGGCTCGCGGCGCTGCTGGCTCTTGCCTGGCCTCCTCCATTGCTGCTCCCGGCCCTGACTCCTCTCAGCTGCTGGCAGGACTCGAAGGCTCGGCTTCCACTGGTGGCACTCAGGTGTTCCTCGGCCTCTCGTGGGACTCACAAGCTCCTCGGTCACTGGCAGCACTCAGAGGCTCCTTGGTCGCTGGCAGCACTGAGAAGCTCCTCAGACTCCGGCAGCGCTCCGGCTCCTCACGCACTGGCAGCACTCGGAAGCTCCTCGGCTGCCAGTGTGTCCCAGGCTGAGTGCTGTGGCACTGCCCAGCGCTGGTGTCCATAGTTACCTACCCACTGCAAGTGATGGCACAGTGATCATGACTGGTGACATCACAGGGCTCTAAGGGGCGCACCCAGGAGCTCCCCCATGCACAGAGACGGACCCTGTGGCACAAAGCCGACCTGGCCGTGGGCTCAGTGCTCACCCAGCTGCCTTCCAGGCGCTCTCTGCTGGGGTGGGGCTGTGCCAGTCCCACTCGCCAGGACCTGCTCTGCAGAGCTGCTTTCCATGGCGTGTCCTGGTGCCTGGGGCTGCACCTCGCCAGGGGCAGGACCCTGCATAGCCCTTGGTTGAACTTCAGGAGGTTCCATCAGCCCGTTTCTCCAGCTTGTTGAGGTCCTTGTGGGCGCAGAGTCATCCTCTGGTGTCTCAGGCACTATATAGAGAACTGGGACTAATGTTCTCTTTTGGGCTTTTTCCTACACTTTAACCCCACACCCCGTGTCTGCCCCATCCCCACAGCTCCTGCCACAGTTCCGGAGTTTTTGCTACACTTTGTTTGCCACCCTGGGTGTGCCCGCCTCTGCCATTCCAGCTGCTGCTCCAAGGCTCCTGCTGCAGCCCATTTCGCCATCTGGAGGGGCACCGGTGCCCCTGTGGGTAAAGGAATGTAAAGGAAGCCCCTTTTTTTCTCCCTCCCTCCCCTCGCCCCAGCCGCCATTACCCTGTGAGGGGAGAGGCGGGCGAGCTCGCGGCACAGCGCCCCCTGCAGGGGGGAGTCGCCGCCCCGCCCTGCCCGGCCGGGAGCCACCAGCGCCCCTGGCGGCCGCGAGCGGAGCTGCAGCGAGGGGAAGGTGCCTGCGGCCGGGAGCGGCTGGCACCGGGCTCCTGGTTCTGTTTGTTGGTGCTGCCGCTGTGGTTGTTTGTTTGTCTTGTTATATATATATACTAGTAAAGAACTGTTATTCCTTTTCCTCTATCTCTGCCTGAAGGCCCCATAATTTCAAAGTTGTAATAATTTGGGGGAAGGGGGTGATATTTTCCATCCCAGGAAGGTTCCCACCTTCCTTGGCAGACACCTTTTAAACGAAGACAACATGGAACGGTGACTTGGGAAGTCAAATGGCATCACTCCACACATCCCCTTCTTCCTCCTTCTTCTCCCCAGCTTTATATACTGAGCATGATGCCATAAGGTCTGGAATATCCCTTGGGTCAGTTGGGGTCACCTGTCTCGGGTGTGTCCCCCCCCAACTTCCCATGCACTTCCAGCACTCTCCCCAGCATATCCATACAAGGTGCAGGAAAGGCCTTGGCTCTGTGTAAGCTCTGTGTAAGCTCTGTTCAGCAATAACAAAAACATTTGTAGATTAGCAACCCCATGTTCAGCACAAATCCAAAATATATTCACACCAGCCATTGGGAAATTACCCCAGCCAAAACCAACACACCTACATAACCTGAAATTTTATTCAAGTTGGTGATAAAACAGAAATACATTAACATTTTTTTATCAATTTCAATCCTCTGACATTTATTTGGAAAACAATACTAGTTACAGATATTCTGCCACATGAAAGGGAATTTTCAATTTTCCATCCATATATTTTAAAGCATCTTTGTAATCTCCCAACATTCACAATGTCTCCCATCTTAATAGAATTAGGTAGGATTTCTCCTTTTCCTCATGCTCATCCTGTTTTTATAAAGGTTTATCGCTTCCTTCATAGCCATTTTCAATTCATATCTTTTAATCCTAAACCAGGATTTTTCAACTCTCAAACTGCTGAAAACCATAATTTGATTAAACAGCCATTTCTTATATGAATAGAACAGAAGCAAAAAGAAGTGCAGACACAAGTTTCCCTGTATCCTGCCTCCTCAGTCTGTACCACATGAGTCAGAAATGAGCCCAGGCAGCAGTGACCCTGCTCGTGCCACAAGCACCCCCAAGGCTTTTACAGTGACCCACAATGAACGAAAGTGTTGATAAAGTGAATTGAGGAAGTGTTTTTCAGCTATTAGGGCACTCCTCTGGGTCTGGGAAACTGCAGATCTGGAACTTGACCTACCACTTCCTGGCAGATGTTCTTCGCAGCAGATGGCCACTTCTCCCACCTGGACCTCTGGTTTACCTACCTGAGATTGGGATCTTCTTCCACTGCTCAGGGAGAGGAGTCCTTCCCCTGATGCACCGTGGGGTCCCTGCCATGGGAGGCAGTTCTCCATGAACTTCTCCAGCTTGGCTCCACTCTCATGAGCAGCAGTCCTGCCAAACCTGCTGCAAGGTGAGTCCCTCCCACGGGCACACAGTCCTCCCAAAACTGCTGTGGCGTGGGTCACTCTTCCACGGGGTGCAGTCCTCCAAGGACAGGCTGCTCCAGCCTGGAAGCAGGGCCCCCCCTCTTTCCACTGGGTCTCCCACTGGATCACAGCCTCCTCCAGGCATCCACCCCCTCCAGCACGGGCACCTCCCCCAGGGGCTGTGGGTGGATCTCTGCATCCCCTGTGGCTCCCCAGGGGCTGTGGGTGAATCTCTGCATCCCCCGTGGATCCCCACAGGCTGTGGGTGGATCTCTGCATCCCCCGTGGATCCCCAGGGGCTGTGGGTGAATCTCTGCATCCCCTGTGGATCCCCAGGGGCTGCAGGGGCCCAGCTGTTTCACCATGGTCATCACCACAGCCTGCAGAGGCATCCTGGCTCTGGTGCCTGGAGCACCTCCTGCCCCTCCTTCCCCGCTGACCTTGGTGTCTCCCTGTTGTTTCTCTCACATGTTCTCAACTCCTCCTCTTCTCTGGCTGGAATTAACAGTGTGCCCCCCTTTGTTTTGATTTTCTTCTTAAATCTGTTATCACAGAGATGTTACCAACATCTCTAATTGGCCCAGGCTTGGCCAGCAGCATGTCCACCTTCAGAGCCATCAGGGACTGGCTCTGTTGGACGTGGTGGAAGCTTCCAGCAGCTTCTCACAGAGCTGTGGCCCCCCTGCTACCAAAAACCAGGCTGTGCAAAACCAACACACTGCTGAACTGCAGAAGTAGGTCCACAGCACAGGCAGCCACTTGCAAGTCCCAAGGGGAAGGAGTTCAGTTTGCTTTCTGTCACACCTGAACTTCAGACTGAGGCTTCCTGGTGAAAACAGCCTTCAGCTGTACCTGTGCTGAAGCTGTGCTGAAGCTGTGCTGAAGCTGTGCTTCAGCAGCACTCTTGGCTCACTTGCCAGAGCTCAGCATCCTGTACTTGACTGACATACATCTTACATGTATTCTGCCCTGACGCCTGTGAAGATTCACCTCCTCAAGGAGACCAGGGTGTTACCAAACCCATTTCATGTACAGAGAGAAGTCTGGTGATTGCTGCTACTGCCAGTACAACTGTATGGCCAGAGCCTCCTCCCACTAAGGAAGATTCTGTTCTCACGTATATAAAAGCAGGTCATTTGCTGGTCAGGCTTTTAGAGAAGTCTCTTCAGGCTTCTCCATTCCTATTCCACCTACACATTGGATGGGAAAAAAGATCACAGACACCTGCCACCAAATGGAGCAAAACAACTTTCTGGATGTCAAGACAAGGAGATCTCTGCCCAGAGACTGTAGTTTGTGGGCAAAAAGCATTCAGTGTGGTCTGTGAGAGACAAGTGTGTGTCTGGGGACACTGGGGCAAGGAGGTTGGCATCAGCATGAAGGTGCATTTGTGAAGGCCGTGGGGTGTCAGAATAAAAAGAAAATACAACAGTGTGTGTCCACATGGGTGAAAGGGAGAGGAAAGAAAACAAGCAGACAACTCCAAAGTGCTGTCTGGTGAAATGTGTCATGTTCCAGAGGACAATGAAGCTTTGCAGAGGTAGGGACAGCATGTTTTACCTGCTCAAGCATTCTCCTGAGGTCAGCGTTGAATTTATTACTTTGTATTCTCTTCTTCCAGGGTTGCAACTATGCACTGTAGACATTCCAGGATCGTCTCTGAGAGTCATGACAGCTGTTCCCGTCCTGTGATGGCCTGCCGGGTATTCAGAGAGATTATGTGAGCTGGTGCCACGTGAACATTAGAAGGGTGTTAGAAACAACATGTCAGGGAGAGTGACTGGACCAGGAACGGTCAGTGTTAAGCCACTTCTCCAAGAGACACCAAGGGGGGCAGTGCCGGGAAAGAAGAGGCACTGGGGCAAGGTGGGGGGTAACGGGACAAGAGGCACCGTGGGACGAGGCTGGAGGAGACACCGGGGCTTAACGCCGGGGAACGAAGAGGCACGGGGAGGGGGTTGTTGGTAAGGAAGGGGGTTAAAGAGGGAGGTCCCGAGCCCAGCGGAGCTAGCGGGGCCTACCGCTACCTGCCGAGGCCGCGCCCCGGGCTCTGGCAGGGACGCCGGCGCGGCCCCGGAACTGAGGCGTCGCCAGGGCCGCGCCCCGGGTTTGTTGTTAGCAACGCCGCGATGGCGGAGCGGGCGCCCCTGCCCGACTCGGTGCTGGTGCAGGTCCTGGCGCTGCTGCCGCTGCGGGACCGGCTGCGAGCGGCCAGGTAGGGTCTCCCCGGGCGGGACCGGCCGCCTGCCGCTTCCCCGGCCCGGCGCTGACGGCTGCTCGCCTCCCCGCAGGGTCTGCCGGCGGTGGCAGCAGCTGGCGCAGGACCGAGCGGTCTGGACACATGTGGATCTGAGCCCTCACCGGGTACGGGCCGCCTGTCCGCACAGCGGGGCGGGGGGCGGACACAGTTCCGCTGTGGGCAGGAGGGATGGGGGGAGGCGAGACCACCCCACTGTGGACAGGGACTGAGACTGGGGGGGCGGTCAGATCACCCCGCTGCAGGCAGAAGCTGAGGGGAATGGGGGGAACCACCCCACTCCGACAGGGGTGCCTTTCCCCACGCCATTCCCTGGAGATAGGCCCTTTCATCCCCCCAGATCACCCGCCGCACGCTGTGGCACCTGGTGCGCCACCGCCTCCCTGACAGCCTGTGCACCCTGCGGATGCGGGGCATGCCTCGCTCGGGCGGCAAGCAGCGGCTCCTCTCACCGGCACTGCTGGCTGCCCTTCGGAAGCGCTGTCCCCAGCTCCATCGGCTGTGCCTGACCGAGACAGACCTCCGCCATGTCCCGTACGAGAGCATGCCCTCTTCTGTCACCACACTGGAGCTGAGCCTCTGCGACATCCCCGATGCCTGGTTCTGCGTCTCCCCTTCGGTGCCACCACCACAGGTACAACACCTCACTATCCACAGCATTCCCACCTTTTCTGACCATCATCTTCTTGGCATTTCCTCACAGAACCACTTGAAGACACTGAGCCTTTGTGGCACCTACCGCATCACTGATATGGGGATCCAAGCAGCAGCTCCACACCTGGAAGAGCTTGAACGTCTGATTCTGCGGCACTGCATCATTGGTGATGCTGCCATGGTATTCATTGGGCGCCACATGAAGCAGCTCCGCTACCTGGAAATCAGCAATGCCTACTTCCTGACAAACAGGGGGCTGGTTGCTATTGTGACACTGGAGCACCTGGAGACCCTGTGCCTTGACCTCTATGATTTGGTCTCCCTTGGTACTGTTATTGCTTTGTTGCAAGTGCTGCCTCGCCTGAACCACCTCAAATTAGGTGGAACTTGCTTTGAAGATGAACTCCTCGATAAAATTCAGGAGAATTTTCCACATTGCACCATATCTCACACTCCTTGATAGCCTGAAGTGCTATCCTTCCTTACTACACCTGAAGTGCTCCTTTTGTTTTGGTAAAGCCTGTTTTCCTGTACATAGCTGTGGGACAAAATTCCCATCGGCCTTAAAATATTACGGTTTTTCACATAAATATGTTAAAAAGCTGTCATGTAAATAAGCTTGTTAACAAGCTTTTGGTAGGATTCCCCGCTCCTTGTTTTCCATGGATCAGAGGAATAGGAAAGCTGGGAAGCACACCCAGCCGTTGGGAACCCCACTGACCAAAAACTGGCTGGGGTGATGACAAGTTTAAGCTCTGTCTTCTCCTCTTTCTCCACTGCTGAGGAGCAGGCAGCAGTGTAATGAGTGCAGAATTCAAGGAGTGAAGTGAGACACCCTTCTGTCACTGAAAAAACAGACCTGGTAGCCAAAACCTCATGATTTCCAATTCCTTCTCCTTTCCTTCAAATTTGGATCTTCAAGTCACTTGTCAGACTGGTCACGAGGATTCCTGAACACCTGGTCCCAAGAGCCAGACATCCCGTTTGCCCCTGGGCATTGCCGGGGCTGTCGTTACCTCTGGGTTTTGCTGGTAACATCCACGTTTTCTCATCATCTGTTGTCTCCATTCACTTCCTCTTCCTCCCTCATCCCCCAATTTCATAACACCAGATAACCGCCCAAATGTTATGCTGTTATTATTAATTTTTATTCTATATTTTAAAGCAAATATTGTATTTATTTTAAAAAACTTGCAAGCTTTTAACTTTAATTTGAACCCCTGTTCTTAGGGCTTGGGGGTTTTTTAACCTGCTTCAGCATCTCTCCTGCCCCTTAGGACACCCTTCCTTTTGACAAGAGCATCCTACAGGAAACGGAGCAGGACAACTAATACCTCAGTTGAGCTTTTTCTGCCTTGTTTTCATCCCAAACGCCCCCTGCCCTCCATTCAGCTGCAGCACATGCAATAAACCTTTGGGTTTTAGACAGTCCTGGATGGCAGTGACCCTCCCTGTGGTGAAATCCTCATTGCTCTCGGGTGGCCTTTGTGCCCTGGACTCTTTTTTCTTCCTAAACCCAGTCTCAGGGTAGCTTCAGGGCTAATATCCAAAGGTAAAATGTGCTTTGGAAAGCATCCCAAGGCTGCTGACTTAGTAACTACCGCTCCGTGTTTATCCCAGGCAAGGAGATTAACACTGGTGGAATTAGCCTCATTAAAACCTCCAGCATTATCTGTTCCAGCACTCTCTGGGATGGGGAGGGACAGTACGACAGGGAAAGGGAAAATTAAAAGCAGTAAAAATCCATCAATCAGTCAAGGCACAGTGAGATGCAGCAAGAACCTCGATGTTCTCCTGATCTTTGCACCAGGATCTTTGCAATCCTGATGGCACAACAACAGAATTTAACATCCCCACAGTCACAACATGCCAGTTTTCCATTAATTAACTGCTAAACAGGGGACAACAATTACAAGTTGATATGGTGCAAAGTGGAGTGTTTCAGGTTTGGAAGCAGGAGGGGAGCTTTAAATACTGGATGACTATGGGCAAATTAGGGGCATAAAAGACTGAAAGGTCTTTAATCAGAAATTCTGGTTCTACTCACCCTCCCCACATACCTACTTGAAGCTCTTTGGAGGGCTGTTCCTGATCTTTGTTTCTTCTGATTTCCAAATTCAAGGGGTTTCTACTCAGTTCATCTCCATTTCATCTTTTGCTGACTTGAGTGTTTCTTCCCCCAACCCCACCTTCTAGGTATTCATATGCACATCATTACATCAAAGCCCAAATGTTTTTAAAAATACATAATAAATGTCCAACAGAGACAGCTAAACCTTCAGCAAAGCCAGGACATGGAATTGGTCTTAGCATTCTGAAAGGAGTAGCAGTCCACAGCCCTCTAAGTGAATAGAAAACTCAGAGAAGCCATAACATTTGGGGTTATCAGTTATTGCAGGGAACAACCATTGATTACCAAGCTGCTGCTTTGCCTCTTCACACACCAACTTGCACACATGTACCACGATTTCATACATGTACGTATTTAATATTCAGATCCAGGTCTTTTATCAGACCCAAATGCATTTTATTTTCTCGGCCATGTGTATCTGCTCGTGCCTTCTGTGGTAATTTCCAAAGTATTTCCTATCTTCCAGACCCGCTCATTTTCACACTTGGAGTAAACCCCCTCAGAAACCAGAGAATTTGTCCCTTTTTAAATCCGAACAGATGGGGAAGAATCACAATAAAAGCACAAACTGCCTGAGGGATGACGGGGGACGGGACGAGGCGAGACCGGAGATGCAACGCCGGGAACACCGGGGAGGAACGAAGAGGCACCGGCAGCCGGGGGGTGATAGGGACAGGGGGCAAGGGGCACCGAGCAGGTGACAGGGACAAGAGGCATAGAGAAGCAGGGACAAAAGGCACCGAGCAGGGAACACGGGGACAAGAGGCACCGTGGGGCGGGCGAGACTGGAGGAGACACCGGGGCTTAACGCCGGGGAACGAAGAGGCACGGGGAGGGGGTTGTTGGTAAGGAAGGGGGTTAAAGAGGGAGGTCCCGAGCCCAGCGGAGCTAGCGGAGCCTACCGCTACCTGCCGAGGCCGCGCCCCGGGCTCTGGCAGGGACGCCGGCGCGGCCCCGGAACTGAGGCGTCGCCAGGGCCGCGCCCCGGGTTTGTTGTTAGCAACGCCGCGATGGCGGAGCGGGCGCCCCTGCCCGACTCGGTGCTGGTGCAGGTCCTGGCGCTGCTGCCGCTGCGGGACCGGCTGCGAGCGGCCAGGTAGGGTCTCCCCGGGCGGGACCGGCCGCCTGCCGCTTCCCCGGCCCGGCGCTGACGGCTGCTCGCCTCCCCGCAGGGTCTGCCGGCGGTGGCAGCAGCTGGCGCAGGACCGAGCGGTCTGGACACATGTGGATCTGAGCCCTCACCGGGTACGGGCCCAAAGCCCTCTCAGCCCCCTCAGACCCCACACCCCTCTCAGCCCTCACAGCCCCATAACGCTCTAAGCTCCCATAGCCGTCAATGCTGTCTCATTCCCCATAGCGCCCATAGTCCCCACAGCCCCCTGAACTCTCATAGCCCTCACAGGTCTCACAACCCTCACAGCCCCCACAGCTCTTCATAACCCCCATAACCCTTCACAGCCCTCACTGCACTCTAAGAGTGGCAGAATGTGGCAGTACATACAGCTGAAAAGGAAAGTACATGGCACCGGCATGTTTTGACAGAAGCAGTTTTCTGGACTGCTTCTGTCTTGACGCATTTCTCTGTGCGAGAAGTAGATGGACATTTCAGACTCTGAGAGACTGAAAGTGCATGATGCTACGGAATACAGCTGAGAATGAAAGTGCAGTGCACCATGATTGTGTGTGCAGTTTTCAGGCTGCAAGAAAAGTAACTGCCGCTTGACTGTGGTGCGAGTACAAGTTTGCAAACGTAAGGAAAGGTCAGAGAAGTCTTTCTATTCTGGCACATTTTCTTTGAGAGCAGCGGACTTTGGATGTCCACAAGGGATGGTTCGGGGATAACCACGGCGTACCCCCCGTCTCTGTCAAGCACCCAGCGCCGCTCAGCAGCTCCAGTAGATGGGGCTGTGTGCCTATAAACCAGCCCAAAGCGCCGCTCCCGGGGGTACACGGCTGGTCACGGCCCTCACACGAAACGCGTCAGGACACAAAGGCTTTGCTGACCTTCCCGTTCCACGTGCAATCTCTTATCTGCGCCACACTCACACGGCAACACGAACTCCTTCCCAATTATATGTGCTAATATGTTTTTTCACTCTCACAGAGCCCAGCTGCAACACTGAAAGCATCCAACAAAAATATAACTCACGAAAGTGCCAGGTGAGAAAGCTCTTGCTGGCTGCTACTTCTACGGCACCGAAGTATGTGCTTCAAACTGCAGCACAATCCCTGCTGTCTGCACTTTCCTTCTCAGCTCTGTGTACCATCACAGTCCTTCAGTCTCACGGAGTCAGAATACAAAACTGAACCCTACCACTGATTGCTCAGACACTAAAGGTACCAGGACAAAAAGATCAACAGCTGGGCTTTTACATTCCCCCTGTAATGGTTCAACAGCTCTAACCAATACCACTGTATACTAGGAAAATCACTTGAATTGACCAAGACCACCCTATGTGTGGATCCAAAATTATTTTCCTTGTCAGAGAAGGAAACTATGACCCCCATCTCAAAAGAAATGTGATCCTGTCTCCAAAACAGAAAAGGTCTGGGAAGTGATCCCATACAAAGGTGCTAGGACACTGTTACTGGGGATTACCTCCCCTAGGCTGTACACCAAGACTCAGGATAGCTGCTTACTTTGCCCAAAATAAATGTAGAGCTAAAAATTTCAGAAGACCGCCTCTGAAATGTGGAGATATGACATCCCAAATTGCAGACAGTGCAAAGCTGCTTCCACCCAAAGGTGCCAGACAAAAAGAACTGCTGATATCCCTTTCATTCCCAGGGAACCTGATAATTGGCAGCTCAAACACTAGGACTGTGTGCTTTCATTCTTGTCGAAGAGCACTCTCATCATTTTCTGAAGGTTAACTCCAAAATTTGGATACCAATATGGTAATTGCAAGTACTGGGGGATTGCTCCCACACAGAATGTGCTAGGACAGAAAGTTGCTCCTGCCTGCTGCAGCCTATCATCTGCATCTGAAACACTGGGCCTAAGTGTACCCATGTAAAAGCACTGCCACACACATTCAGGAACCCCCAGCCAAAAACTGGACACCAACTCCAATATTACATACGTCCAAGATTACTCCTGCACAAAAGGTGCACTGCACTTTCATTCTCAGCTATATTACATAGCATCATGCCCTTTCAGTCTCTGAGAGTCCAAAATGTCTTGCTGGAGTTTACTTCCCCACAGTACCTTATCATCTGCTCTGAAAAAACTAGGACTACATCCTTTACTTCCCAAGGAAAGGCACTCCACTTCCTGAACCCCATCCTAGAAATCTGGAGCCAACAATCACAAATTGTATATGCCTTGGTGTGGGCAAATGACTAGGGACCCTGTGGACAGGTAACTGGGCGTACAGTTAGAGGAAACTGAGTATATTAGCATTTTAACAGGAGTTGCAATGGTATGGAAATTACAGGGTAAATCACAGTTGCTGCTCCCTGGATGGAATGTGGTTGGCCTGACTTGAAACCTATTTCATGGTGACTCCACACGCACCTGCTAAGGGGATGCAATGGAGGGTGGAGCAGAGTGGAGATACTCTGGCCAGGCTCTGTGGAAATCCTTACATGATGGTACTTTACAGCTAATAAACCACATACCACCTGCCAGCCAGGGGAGGTAGAGGAACATGTCCTACAGCTGAGCCAGCAACTGTGGCAAAATTCCTCTCCTTAGATCAACATGATTCATTAAAGCCCAATAATAGTGTTAACTCACCCCTCCATTCCAAAGTTATCTCTCTCCAAGGTATGACCACCCCTCACTGGGCATGTGCTCTATATTATTTTTGCCTGTATCTTTAAAAGCGAAGAGAGAGAATTTTATACCAATCAGTAAGAAAGGTATTCATGACTGGAGTCACTCAAGCTCCACCTAAATCCAAAGAAATAGAATACAAATAAGTCGAGAACGGCGTAAAAGTAAGGAAGACTCCATTGTAACTGCTGGGATCAGTGGATGGGCTGGACCTGTCTTCTCCCCCATAGGGACATCTATTGGGTATATATAGGATAAGAATCATACTCCATGCACACTGAATATTTTATTGGGAATTAGAGCATGTCTGTATATTCCTTCAAGTATATTTTTGCACTCAGATACTACCATTGACAATCTTCGAACCTTAACCTGTCACGATTTTATATTAACAAAGAGTGTTATTCCATAAACTGTCAGTGTGAATCCTTCCTGGGCACTGGCAGTCACTGGCAGTGGGGAACACCCTCAAATAAAGGAGAAGACCTCCTGAGGGCTCTCCCTTCTGCTGTTAGTGTGTTTCCCTAAGTCAGAAAACCACCCTCCGATCCAGTAGGACTGCTCAGTGAAGGGTACCCCTAACAGGATGCTGACAGACTGATCAGGAACAAGGGTCTTGGCTTTCCTGGGAAGCTGACAGAGAAATTAAACACTAAGGGTCAAGTAAATCTCCCCACACTAAGAGTAAAGAACGCCTCACCTTTTCACATGACACTTGGATTTTCTACACCAGAGGTGTCAGAACAGAAAGCTGAGGCTAGTCTTTATCTCTACTCAGTAGCCTGTCATGTGCACCTGAAACACTAGGCCTAGCTGCTTTCCTTCCCTTTCTATGGCTCTCTTGCCTTACTTTACATACCTTGCTGCTGCCATGACTTACCTACCCCTCCCTTGCCTTGTGCTGCCTTTCCTCCCTTCCTTGGGTGAGCTTGGTGAATTTAATTGCTTTTCCTACTCTCCAGTTCTATGGATTAGAGCTGCTGCAGTGTTACAGTGGGAATGCAAAAGCCAAGCTGTTGAGCTTTTTGTCTTGGTACCTTTAGTGTGTGAGCCATCAGTGGTGCCATTCAGGTTTGGCTCCTGACTCTGTGAGACCGAAGGATTACGATGGTACACAGAGCTGAGAAGGAGAGTGCAGACAGCAGGGTATGTGCTGCAGTTTGATGGGTGCAGCTGCAGTTCTGGCCAGCAACAACTTTCTCAGCTGGCACTTCTGTGAGCTACGCTTTTGCCAGAGGTTTTCAAGTTTGTAGCTGGACTCCATGAGATAGAAAATATTTACGAGCACGGAGGAGTTCGTTTTGAGTGTGATGCAAGTAAGAATTTGTACTTGGAAACGGATGATCAGTGAAATCCTTCTGTCCTGACACAGTTCATTTGAGAGCAGAGACGTTTTGAACTCGGATCCGCACTTCGGGTGGTTTAGAGCTAGGCAAAGGTGCGTTTCCTTCTTTCGCAAGTACACACCGCCATCGTGTGGCGCACTTTATGAGCGCTGACAGCGCCCAGGTAAAGGTCACGTCCCTTCTGTCCTGGCATAGTTGGTGTAGGGGTTCCGTTGTGGATCCTGGCTCTTCGACACTGAAAAAATGTGATCCAGCATAGAGCTGGGAAGGAAGACGAATTCTCTCACTGTTGGCTGTGCAGTTTATAGGCTGCAAAAGAAAAATGAATTCCAGCACGGCCTCTTTCTTCTCTAGAACCAGTTCATTCCCATAGGAAGGAAGAGCATAGGCCCAGTGTTTCAGGTGCTGATGAGAGGTGGCCCACAGGAGGCCAAGGCCAGCCAGACCCATCTGTCCTGGTAGCTTTCAACTGAGATTAACGCTTTGATATATTGAATTTTAGAGGTGCATTCGAAATTTCCCTCATAGGCTCCCAGATGAGGATGACAGTTCATTTCCATCGTAAGGAAAGCACATAACCCCGGTGTTTCAGGTGCACTTCCAAGGGGAGGCCAAGCCCAGCCAGACCCACCAGACCCTGGCAGCTTTTGTCTAGGAAGCAATCCAAGGACATTTGCAGTTTTAGGTGGTGGAATCCCAACTTTGGACAGGGGCACGAGGCTGAAAAGGATGGCTCTTTTCCACAGAAAGGAAAGCCTGGAGCCCCAGTGTCTCATGAGCAGCTGAGAAGTGGCCCATAGGAGGCCAAGGCCAGCCACATCCATCAGTCCTGGTAGCTTTTGTCTGGGAGCAATTCTCAGATGTTCATAGTTTTAGCAGGCAGATTCCCACTTCTGTCACCAGGCACCTGGCCTCAAAGGACAGCTCTTTTCCACAGGAAGGAAAACCCAGTGCCCCAGTGTCTCTGGGGCAGCTGAGAGCAGCCCCTGGGAGGCCAAGGCCAGTGACACCTGTCAGTCTGGCAGCTTTTGTCTGGGAGTAATCCTTGGATGTACACAATTTTGGGAGGCAGAATTCCAATTTCAGCCATGGAGGCCTGGCCACAAGGGACAGATCTTTTCCACCGGAAGGACAGCCCAGTGTCCAAATGTCTCAGGGCAGCTGAGAGGCATTCCCATGGCCCTGCCTGTTGATCCTGGGAGGCTGACCCCCACCCCCATCACTCTTGGCCCTGCCTATCAATCACTCTGAGTGGATGACTCCACATCTCAATTACTCTTAGTACCACCTGTCAATCCATCTCCTGGGCTGATCCCACCTGTCAATCACTTTTATTCCAGCCTGTCAGTCACTGACCGGCTTATTCTACCTGTCGATCATTCCTGTTCGGTCAATGCCCTCACAGAGATCCCATACCCCCTCAGAGTCCTCACAGATCCCCCATTAGTCCTCACAGCCCCCATAGCACTCCAAGCCCCCTACAGCCATCACAGCCACCACAGCCCTCACAGCCCCCAGAGCTTTCTCAGTCCTCACAGACCCCACTGCCCTCACAGACCAGATAGCTCTAAAAGGCCCCATAGCCCTCACAGTCACCTCAGACCTCATGGCCCCCATAGCACTTACAGACCACAAGGCCCAGAGCACCTCTAGCCCTCCCAGACCCCAGGGCCCCAACAATTATCTCAGCCCTCCCACCCCATCTATCTGTCAGAGCCCCTGGAAACCTCACAGCCCCCAAAGCCCTAAGAGTACTGAAAGACCCCACAGATCCCATAGCCTTTCAGGCCCCTATAGCACTCAGAGCCCACAGAACCCCAACAGCCATCTAGGTCCCACTGCCCCCAGAGCCTCCATAGCCCTCACAGCCTTGAAGGACATGACAGACCCCACAGCCCTCCAAGCCCCTCCAAGGCCCACAGGCGCCCAGACAGCCCTCACAGACCCCACAGCTCTCACAAACTCACGAGCCCTCAGAGCCCATAACTACCACAGAGCTCACACCCCCCACAGCCCTCACTGACACTACAGCCCTCAGAGACATCATACATTACAGACCCCTCTCAGCCCCTAGAGTTCTCACAGCCCCCACAGCCAGCTCCACCCTTACAGACACCACTGACCTCACAGACCCCATAGCCCTCATATTGCTCAAAGCCCAATAGCCAACACTGCCACCACAGAACTCATAGCCCCCATGGCACTCAGACCACACAGCCCCATAGCCTTCAAAAAAGCCCTGAGAGCCCTAAGAGCCCACAGAGATGCTATACCCCTCCAAGACCTCATAGCTCTCACAGCCCTCTCAGCTCTAACATGTTGGTGATGAGATCAAATGAAAAGAAAAAATCTAAATGTAAAGAAAAAATCTGAGTGTCGGTGATGAAAGCACACTGATACAATGTCGTAGTTTCTGAGCTCCACAGGTGTTGTTTTTCTTTTTCCTTTTTTCGCTTTCTCATGTGAGCTCCTTTTTATTAGTCCATTACAGAAAAACAACGGCACTCTAATTGGACCCCAGAATCTCTGCTAATTTTGTAACACAAAACATGTCTCAAGCATTCCATTCACATGACTGTCTTCAGCCACAGTAAGTTGCACACATGGTGGGTTTCCACTGAAGTAATTTCTCACAGCATCCCCAGCAAACACACAATTGGCAGAGCCTTTAAGGTCAACATTCTCTTGTTCTAATCTCGGTTAAGATGCCAGGCATTCCACACTAGCAGATCTCACAGCCAGGAGAGCCCTCAGACACCACAGAGCCATCTCAGTCCTCACTGAGGACCCTACAGGCTCCACAACTGCCCTCACAATCCTCAAACTCCTCACAGCTCTCACAGCCACCAGAGCCCTCATAAGACCTCACAGCTTCCATAGCCCTCGTAGCCCTCTCAGCTCACACAGACCCCATAGCCAGGTGAGCCCTGAGAGATGCCATAGCTCTCACAGACCCAATAACCCTGCACAGACCACAAACCCCTCAGAGCACTGGAAGATTTCACAGCTCCCATAGCTATCTAAGCCCCTTTAGCTGTCTAAGCCCCTTTAGCTGTCTAAGACCTCACAAACTCCATTACCCTCCAAGCCCCTGTAGCCCTCACAGCCTTCACAGACCCCACAGCCCTCTGAGTCACCACAGACCTCATGGCCCTCATAGCACCCACAGCCCCTGTATCCCTCACAGGCCTCTCAGCTCTAACAGACCCCACAGCTATGAAAGCCCTCACACCCCCGACAGCTCTTAAAGCCCTCAAACACCTCAGAGCCTTCACAGCCCCCACAGACTTCAAAGCCTCTGCAGCTCTCAGAGCCCCCCAGCCCTAAGAGCCTTCATAGCCCTCTCAGCCATCACAGCCCACACAGGCTGCTTAAGCTGCTTTAGCCCCCCGACCCCCTCAGCCCCAGTATCACTCTAAGCCCCCACAGCCCCATAGCCCTCAGAGCCCCCAAAGACCTCAGAGACCCCTCAGGCCAGTCATCCCTCACAGCCTCCATCGACCTCAAAGCCCTCATAGTCCTCTAGCCCTCACAGAGCCCATAGCCCTTCACAGCCGACACAGCCCTCAGGGACCCCGTAGCCCTAGACATCCCACATAGCCCTCACAGCCCCATATCACGCACAGCCCTCATACCGCAGAGCCCTCGCAGTCTCCACAGTTTTCCCAGCCGCCACAGCCCTCAAAGATCTCCTTGCCCCCACAGTCCTCTCAGTTCTCCCAGACCTCACAGCCCTCACAAGCCCCGCAGGATGATCCCCGCACAGCCCCATCCCTCTTCAGCTGCCACAACCCTCACGATCCCCGCGCACGCGCCTGCGCCTCACGATCCCCGGCGCATGCGCACCCTCCTACGCCCGGCCTGTGGCCGCCTGTTCGGCCGTGCCCCGGATGTGGCTTCTGCCCGGGAAAATGGCGGCGCAGGGGTGGGCGGAGGCAGTGTGGTAGCGCCCGGTGCCGGTGCCATCCCCGCCATGGCGGATCTGGGCCGGCAACTGCACGAGTACCTCGCGCAGTCCAAGGCTGCTACTGCTACCGGCCCCAGCGCGGTCCCCGCACCGCCGGCCGCCGGCGGCTCGCAGGAGGAGGCGGGGGACCGCGGCGGGCTGCGGGCCTGGCTGGGCGCGCTGAACCCGTTCCCGTCGGGCACTCCCCCGGGCGCTCCGGTGTGGCCTTGGGCGGGAGAGGAGGACCCGTGGCTGTTTGGGCTGTCGCGCTGGCAGCGGCTGGCGGGCAGTGGGCTGTGCGTGCTTCTGGCCGCGCTGTGCTTCGGGCTGGCTGGGCTGTGCGTGCCGCTGCTGCTGCTGCGCGCCCGCAAGTTCGCGCTGCTCTGGTCACTCGGCTCGCTCTGTGCGCTGGGCGCTGCCGCGCTCCTGCGCGGGCCCGCCCGGCTGCTGCGGGAGCCCGGCCGAGGCGCGCTGCTGTACCTCGGGGCGCTCTTCGGGACGCTGTACGCCGCGCTGGCGCTGCGCAGCACCGCGCTGACGGCGCTGGGCGCCGCCGCGCAGCTCGGCATCGCCGCCGCCGCACTCCTGGCCGCGCTGCCCGGCGGTGCCGCCGGCCTGCGCCGCCTGGCCGGGCTGCTCCGCGCCGCGGTGTGCGGCCGAGGCAAGACACTACCCCTGTGAGACCGGCCTGGGCTCCGCGGTGAGCCTGGCTCTGCGGCCGCACCGGGGGAGGACCGGCCGCGTTCCCGGGGGAGTCCCTCGCACACGGACTGAGAGCCTCGCGCTGTAGCCAGCCGACTCCGAGACGGGGGACGCCGCTTCTCTTCGCTTCCTCCGCGGCCCGTCACGTTTTTCTCGGCAGTGCTCGAGCAGCAGCAGCAGCAGCGGCGGCCGGGCAGCGCGGAGCGGCCGCGGTGACTCCGAGCTGAACGTGGCCGTGTGCGGGTGTCAGCCTGCCGAGCCGCCCCCGAGCTCGTTATTTGCCTTGCCGCACTGTCGGCTCCATTGCCGTGCTGTCGCATCGCTCCACCTCTGGGAGGGAGCTGGCAGCATCCTACTCGCTACCTCCAGGATGGGACCATGTGGCTGCTGCAGCAGCTGCTTCAGACCGTGAGATCGGAGCCGATGCGGTGTAATTACGGACTCGGCCGTTACGGAGGAGCAGCTGAGGTGCGCAAGGCTGACGGATGCTGAAACACGAAGATGATTTAGCAAAATGTGATCGAGTCTGGGGGAGAACATTCAAAAATTAACTGGTATTACCTCATTTTTGTGCTGACCCCTACACTATGAACACACACTGGTTTTGCTGTCACCTCAAACCAGTGGTGAATATGAAGACTGTGGCCACTGACCTGCATTTCTCTCTAAAAAGCAGCTTTAAAATAACCATCCAGTAAGTGAAACAAACTTTCCTGGGGCTGTGGGTCACAAACACTGCCCATAATTATAAGGGGAGGGGGTGTTCCTGCATGATGATGAGAGGATGCAAGGTGCTAATGTTAGTTAAGAGCATTGGCATTGGCAGGTACTGCTGCCTTACAGCTGCTGTAAGGGACCAAATCCTCGGGCTTTAAAAGGGTAGCTTCAGCTCTTAGAACCTTACTTTTGTGTATACATATTGCTCTCTGAACTTGGGCAGGAGTTGCTTACTTGTCACAGCCTGACCTTCAGAAATAGATTTGCAAGTAACTGGAGCTCTGCTTCAGTGCAGAAGCTGAGCTGCCTTACGAGGGTGCTGAATTCAGGCTGACAGAGCTGGGTGCTCCAGTTTGGGCCATGTGCTGGACTGCTGCAAGGAAATGGGACAACAGGGCCTCACCTGCACAGAGCTCCAAGTGAGTATCTCACTGAGCATTTGTGCCTCACGGAGAAAATAAAGCCACTGCAGTACTTACCTGTTATAACTATTTAGTTTTAACATATTCACCAAATACTTTTCTGAATGAAACTGAAATTGTTAAAGGGGGTACTTTAAGTGTACATAGATTGCTTTAATAAAACTATTTGTGTCCACTTGTCAGTATAGACATTTCACTAATGGTCACGTTTTTCCATTAAGAATGTAGGTCAGAGCTATCAGAATAGCATTAAATTAGCTCTCTTCTTTTTACAATTTCTAAGTTACAGTATTTAAAATTAATTTTATTTGTAACAGCAGAATAAAATTAAATCTGAGACAGCCTCTACACTGACAGGTAGAGCATAAGACCCTATGTGCAGCACTGGTAAAAGAACATGACCTGAGGAATACAGAAGTATATTCCCATTAAATAATTGTGCCCATTTGCCAGCAATAGTGGGTATCATGGTATCACAGACCGGGAAGCTGCTTCTGTCTCTTCTGCTATGCTGTTACCTTCTAAGATTATCAGATCTTCTTAGGACTTTTTGAGCATATGATTGTGAAATACTTCAAAACTCCATTTAAAAAGCTGCCCCTTGAAGAATATTACTTAACACCAAGTACCATAATAGTTTAAGGAATTAACCAATCATCAGAGGAAATACAAGTTGTCTAGATAAAGTTGTGTTTTCTCTTGCTAGGTACACTCTAACTTGTTTTGGTAGCGGACTGTGGTTTAATTAAAGCCTAAAGCTCATCCTCTAACTCATATATTCTAAGTATTAGACCTCTTTTAGCCCCTTAAACATATATAGGGCTTGCTAAAAAATAAAAGAGGGCAAGCTTTCCTCTTTGCCAATGATTAAATCATTAGTATTTATCATGAAAACTTCAGGACAAATCCTAACTCCCAGGCATACACCCAAAGTCCCTCAGATAGAGCTAAAGAGCATTGTTTTCTCAAGGGAGAAAAGTGTGTCATACCAGATGCATCTCAGCTGTTTCTAGTTAATTCCTTTAAGACCATTCTGTCTCTCTGGAGCCCCATGGCAAGGATTTTATAGGCTAATGATCTGTTACAATTTTCAAGTTAAAAACTAAGTAACAAACTGTACTTGTGACTGACTGAACCAAGAGAAAAATTTAAGCGTCTGTGCTTTGATGTCTTTAAGTAAGATGGGACATCAGGACTTGAGCCAGTCTTTGGTAAACCTGACTGTGTGAGAAGATGCAACAGCTGCCATGTGTTCCTGGGTTGCAGGAGCCTCTAGAACTACATCATCTCGTCCTGATTATAACCTGAAATTCAAGGCAGGAGAGAGGGAAGCCTGGTAGTCATTTTTCATTATACATTATATGCTCTACTTTTAATACAGGACCTTCCTGAGAGGTATCTGTAGAAAAGGTACTTACGTGATAAGATTTTCACTGAGGCTTTAGGTATTAAAAGAGCCTTTTGATAACATGGTGGCTGGAGGTGAATAATATGAATGATTTATGGGGAAAACAAACTCATGGTTTGTAAGCAGCTTTATTATGAAATGTGGGAAATGGGAATAACCCCTCCTCCTCATTTCCCTCCTTTAGTAAAACCAGGTAACAATATCCTAAAGAAAAAGACACTTAAAAAAATGTTATTATGGAAGCAATGAATTGCACTTCAGCAATTAATGCACCAGACTCTGCTGAACACCCATAGCTTTAAACAATGTGTCACACAGCTGCTGTAAAACATACCAATCAAGCTGCTGAACTTTCCTCCTCAATTTCTATAAACAGATGCTGTTTTGAACAAAAATCCGGGACTCGCCTAGGTGAAGTGTAGAACAATATTTGCCGTGATGTCTGTCTTGTGATCCAGGTTATGCAACTCACACTATGTCTTTGACAACTTGTTCTAAAAGCTGTTCCACTTTTTCTGTTTCAGGATGGCAGACTAGCAAGCAGCGGTGATTGCCTGCATTTCGGAATTTTAATGTCAGCACCATTGTATTCGGTAGACAGCTGTGGCCAAAGGTGAAAATGAAACTTCTCTATACATGATAAACCAAAACTAGGAATCGGCTCTCAGTATTTTAAATGGCTGAGATTTCAGGAGGTAGTAGTGTTGCTCCATCTGAAATGCAACTTTGCCTAAATACAACCCTCTATAGTAATAGGTGAGTAAAGAATCACACACTGTTGATTTTTTGTTAATTTTTGCGCAAATTACATTCTGTATTCATACAAAACCAACGTAACTCTTTGACAAACTGTACATATAGAAACAAGTTTCTGTCTGGAGGTGAACTGAAATCTGTGGAGATGCTCCATGTTCCACAATACTTAAAAAGAAATTCCAGCTCTTGACAAAACAAGAAAGTGAGGGAAATGGGAGGGGAAAGAACAAAACAAAGCTAGCTACAATACTGCAGCTAGAGGCAAATGACTGATTTAGGAAAAGAAAGACCCTTGTTAGGAACTAATGCACATTCAGTTATCCCAGTTAAGAATCCAGGTTCGTGGCATTGCAGGTGACTGAGTCCAGAGTAGCAGTCTATTTAAATATTGTCCCACAAGGACTGGGCATGACCCAGTCAAAGCCTCTTCTATCGGCCTCTTCCACCCCGAGATCCTCCTCTCCGTGACTGGCCAGAGTTCATGTTATTTCCTCTTCCCCAATTACTGCCGCTCCTTCCTCCTCGAGAGGGGTTATTGACTCCCCCGGGGCCTCCGCCAAAGGCTTCATCTCTGTGGAATCCATCGTGGTGGTCTCCATCCAGAGAACTGGACCTCCCAGATTTTGGCGCTCTCTGGGAAGGTCCTGAATTTCCTCGTCCTACAAAGGAAGCACAACCAGTTACTGGTGTCAGTCTGAGCCGTGTCCCTTCTCAGACACGCCGTGTATTGAGCTGGTTCTGCTGTGGTGTTACCATTCACCAACCAGCTGTAGCTGAGACCTGCAATTTTATACCTCCTCCCTCAATACAATTTTCTTACACAGATTTAGTGTCTCCTTTACAGTTCAGAAGATAGACAACAATCAAGCAATTCCTTGGGAATTAAAGGAGCTTACAATTGATACCGTCAGCAGTCACTGGACTGAAATCAGAATAGTGATAGCTTGTTCTCCACACTGCCAGTTCTTGTCCTTTAAGAGCCACTATCTGTGGTTCTCTCTGTTTTTATTGCATAATACTTTTTTTTAATCCTAAACAACGAAATTGCACTGTTGACAGATTGATACAGTTGAGGCTGATGGTGAAGATCATGAGTTACATTACTGTTTCATTCCATTTTTTGCTAAAAATAATGGAAAAATGCTTTATTTTACTACTAACCAGGAACAAAAACTACTCAAGCTCTTACTGCCAGGAATAGAATTTCCTAATTCTCACATACCTTTTTGGTTTTGATATGTAAAAGAACATTAAAAAAAACCCAACCCAATTCATTAGCCTAAAATGAGAAGCAGTATTTTGAAAAAACAAAATCAGTGGTAACCTTGTTTTATGGACACATACTACAGCTAAATTCAGATATTTTTGCTGCACTTTAGCAAGAGTGATTTTTGTTGACTTTGGTTGGTTCCATGTAAAACAGTCACCAAATTGTTTCACAGAAACATTAATGAAGTTTTAATCTTCGAATGACTTTACCAATACAACTGAAGGTGACATAGCCCACATATGAAAAAGTATTGTTCATTGTTTGTTTATCAGGCTTTCTGCCATCATTCTAAACTTTGTTTAGCACATGATGAGTTAATTACCACACTTCTTGTGCCTGGACAACCATTGTTTTGACTTCAATAAAGAATCTGAGAGAGTTATCACAATCATTACTGAAGCTGGAGAAGGAATCCTTACAGATTTGATAGATGCTGGCTAAATTGAGAAATACAGCAGATGAATATGGAAGGAAAAATACTGATAGAGAAGTTTATCAGCAGAGTTTTATTCAAAACATCAGTGAAGGAATGATAAAACCTGCTGTTAATGCTACACTGGGAACAGAGTCCACACAGAGGAGGAGTGACACGGAGTTAAAACTGAATGAGCTTCAGAACAATGGTAAGGGAAGAGGGATGGGATTCAGTGGCATCAGAGACAAAGCTGTGCAGTCTAACTGGAAGCAAATGAGAAGGACCTTTGTCACTGGTCACTACCTGACAGTGGGTAGTCAATGTGAGGACATTAAAGAAAGACAATATTTACAAAAGAGAACAGAAGTCCTGAGATTTGTAAGAAATAGGATCAAGAACTGGTGTGACACTAGTAGGATGGTGGAAGTGCCAAACCCAGCAAAAGGCTCTGAACCAGCTACTGACTCCAGAAGAATGTGTTTTGTGGGTTACAGTAGCATGTGACCACTTAGAGGAAACTGTAACACCAGGAACTATTGGGAAAGAATGGAGAAAGTGGAACAAATCCAAGAGAACTGTAGAAATCCATGGTTACACCGTATCTTAAATAGTGTGTGCAATTCCTGGTTACCTCATTTAATTTAGGAAAGGATAATTTAAAACTCAAAATAGCACATACAGAGTAACAAGGATAGTGAAAGATACAACTTCTAGAAAGAATAAATAGATCAGAGCTCTGACTTGGAGAAGAGCTGGTTCAGGCTGGAAGTGGTGGAGTTCAGTGCAATCAGAGTGGCATTCAGAAATAACAGGAACCAACATTCAATTTAATTACAACACAAGACATCAAGTTAAATTAGTGAATGATAAGCATAAATCAAGAGAAAAACTTTTTCCCTCGTTTTTTAAAGCACAGTCTACTGCAATTAAGTTTTAGAGGTCTGTCCATGGATGTTGTGTATATCAGAAGTCTATATGAGTCTTAAAGCAATTAGAGAAGTACACAAAAGGTAACTAAAAAGCCATGAAATATAAAAATAATATTTTAGCAAGGTCCCAAACTACAGATCTTCATAGGTTTAGAGAACTCTTCAGAGACATATCACTACACAGGATCAATGTTCTTCTATTTGAGTTAAAGGATAACATCACAAGCATGAATATTAACAAGTATCTATTCTGAAAATGAGAAAAAAAATGGTCTTAATGAGTTTTCCAGCTGGAGTAACAGGGAAGCAAAAACTAACTGCTTTTGAACAGGGCAGTAAAGAAGGGGATTCTGTTACACTGGAGACAAGATTTGGATTTGGTGTTCAAAAATCCCTCTGTTCTTATGTTCCTGTAAGACTGGTCTTTAACTTCCCAGCTGGTAAAACCAGATATTTACCAGCTCAGCTTCAGCCCTTCTGAACAGAGAAGTTCTGGATAAACCTAATGCTGAAAACACATGCCAGTATTACTTAAGGGTTTCAATCAAAGGGGCTTTTTACCTTTGCCCCTCTCCTCTGGAGGTCCACCTGGAGCATCCATGTCTCTGTGGTCAGAGGTTCCCGGTCCATCGTGCCAGGGACGTTTCCGTGGTGGCAGTGAGGCCATGTCCATGCCCTGGAGTGAAGAAGAACGTTCTCTGTTGGCTGGAGAGTGCCCATCGTGAGGAGGGTGATCTGGACGAGGACCTGTGCATGAAAACAAAGGATAAGTAATGTTCATTGGATCATTATTCCTCATTTTTGGAGGCAGCCACTTAAATTTACAAACTGCCCACACTATTTGGCACCCATTTTGAAGTTAAAATTATGTAAAGCTTCTCCTCTGTCCCATTTTTTAGTAAAAAAGCTAAAGGTAAAACAGATTTTAAAGATGATGGGAAAGAAAAGTGTGGCAGATGTAAAGTGTTCTTTTCAGTATAAAATACTTTCATATATTTTAGAGACAATCACATCTTCATTTTTTCATGTGTTGTTTGTGCTTTTTTTTCCATTCTACAGCTCTGTCTTGCCCCATATGGGGTTGCCTCTAGTAACACAAATGCTGATATAAGCTGTCAGACATTACAGCTGAAAAGATATCAACCAAGAGAAGGATTACTGTTGGCATTAATATACTTCTTAAAAAAACCCCCATGACATGTGATTCAGTCATGCAGAGGTGACAACTGCCCGGGCAGTTCGGGACTGTACAAGAACGCAACTGAAAATCAAGGCTTTGAGGCCACAATCCCTTTTGTTCAGTAGGACAGTTGTATTTAGAGCCAGGTAAATTCTGTATAGTTCTTTTTTCCTAAATTTAAAAGACCATAGAACTGCATTTGGCTTTTCTCCTGGTAAAATACCGGTAACAAACATATGAGGTACAGGAAAAAGACATGATTTTTAAAATATTTTTTTAAGTGATTCTATTGTAGAAGTCTACAAACCTCACCAAAGGTTTTACCTGGTTCTCTGTTTCCATCCCAGGATTCTGGTTTCCGCCCTCCTTCAAAGCGTGGAAATTCATCTGGAGTAGGAAGCAAACCCTTCCGAGCTCCTGAGCAGTAAGAGAAGCAGGGAACAGGAGTGAGAAGAGACATTGTATTCATGAAAATAATGTCATCTGCCCAAGAAATGCCTTTCCTTCCTCATCCTTGCATTTCTGTGTGGAAGAACGGTCCCCTCACCTCTTAGAGCACCTCGACCTCGCCCCCGAGCACCATGGTCCCTTCCTCTGGAGTTTTCATCTGGAGAGTCAAAAGCATCATCTGGCCCAAAATCTTCAGGGCCAGGAAAGCCATCTCTGCCCCTGGGTCCCCGGCCCTCGTGTCTCGAGGGTCCTCCTCTTCGGAAGCTACAAGAAAGAACATGATACAAATGTGGTTTTTAGGCATAATTGAGTCAGTTTCAGTTTAATTATCAACTAATTTCTGAACTGTTTCACTTAATGCTGCAGCACATACAGTTACTAGAACAGGATTTGTAGGTGGGAAAGTGCTCATTTCTGCCTTTGAGCACTTTGATAGTAAGCTTTGTAATTTTCCTCTCATATTTCCTTCCACTGATTATGTTGGCTTTTCATACAAGAAAAAGATTGTTAAACATACTGCATTCATTTAATGAAAAGGTGGGAAAAACAATTGATGAGTGATGATAGATATAAGGTGAGGTAAGGCAAGGAAAAGTATAAGTGAATTCCCCTTAACTCTGATGGTCTTAGATTCCCCTTCTCTTTTTTTCCATTCCATTTCCATGATAAAACAAACTGAAAACATAGAAGCAATGAGAGTCATGGCTATAACAAAACATTACAGGATCTCATTCCTATTAATTCTATGATTCTTTTGCCAGACAATTCTCCTTTTCATTCCATTCTTCAAAGTTTACAGTTTTAGCAAATGCATTTAGATTGCCCTTGGATCTGTAGGCACAGTGATGGCTGAACAGTGCACAGTGGCATTCTGCAACCTGAAGAGCAGTAATGAATTTTGTGTTGCAAAATGTAATTATGACACTGAAGTTGATAATTGCTGTCTAGTAAGTACCAGTGGCATCTCCAGGAATTTGGTACGATTGGCTTCTGCACTGCATCTTAACTGAGTACAGCTCCTCCAGCGCCGCACTGGGGGACTTGGACAGCTCTTCAAAGAGGAGAATGGCTCTTCCTGAGCTGTCAGTGCCACGTCAGGTAAGCCTGCAGCTGGCTGTGTGAATAACTAGTAGCTTTGTTCCTGCCATAAGCACTTTAAGCACCTGGAGCGTTTGCCAAGCACAGCCCTGCTCTGTGAGGACTGCGCTCCAAAGGACGCTTGTCTCAGTCACAGCCCAGCTGAGGTGTTCAGGTGGTGCAGGCACATGGTGCCGAGTCCCCACCATGCCACCCCACGCTACTCTGCCCACCCTCAGTGCCAGCACACAGTGTGGAGCACTCCTTGCCCAGTCACAGATGCCTCCCACCTCCCCGCTGTTCCCAGTTCCATACTGGCCAGACTGGGAGCACCACAATATTCCCATGGTGTTGGCTGTGTGCAGCATCCCCTTCCCCAGCTCATTAACGACACAGTGCATCCTATTACAAGCAAAACTTTAGATACTTTTATTTAGAATTTTAACAACATTAACCTTTTAATTACAAATTTAAATATTTTAACAGTAGTCATAACACAATACAATGTTTTTAAACTTTTACATTGTTTTTAATAAAAAACAATAGGTCTGTCTCCACCTCCCAGAAAACAAACACAATACAGAGAGGAGGCTGCTGTGCCTGTATAGGTACAACAGTGGATGGAGGAGTGCTGTGTATGGACCATGAACCATTTACATTAACCTGGATGGTTTGGGAAAACAAACTCAACAGTTTCAGGTACAAATGGTTCAAATAATCACAGAGCAATATTGTTTAGCCTTGAAACAGCACAGTCCTCTAGAGGTTTCTTAGAGGGGCTCCCACTTTAATACTGATATGGTGTGATTCGACTTGGAAATTACCAAGATTTTCAACACAAGGCCCCAGGGCTGCAGGAACAGGGCCTTTCCTATGTCTTCCAGGCAACTTATGGACACAGTTGAGTTTTGAAATCTACGATACCTATGCCTGACATAGCCACAGCTCCCAATATTGTGTTATGGATATCCTTATTTGCCTTTTCATATCAGTCACACATAAAACCCTGCCTTGCATCGGGTTCAGTTCCTGTTTGACTGCTCTCACATCTTCTTCCCCGAGGCCTAGGACCTTACTGTACACAACTACACACTGTGCAGATTAGCAGGCAGGAAGAGGCAGGTCTCTGCAGTAGAAGCATCATGTGGATATGCACAGGTAGAGTAAGAACAGGACAGGGATGAAAAGGATGGGAAATTAGAGAGAAACACACATACACACATTTGCCTCTCATGCTTGATCAAACCAGTTACAATCTCAATTTCAAACCAAGTCAGCTGAACGAGTGGTTGGGTTTAAGTCCACCACAGCATCTGCAGTAAATGGCACCTAGTTCACCTTCATTCCAAGAAAATCATCAAATTTACAAGCACAATGAGCCTTTTAGGGCCCTGTGCCATTTCATTTCAAGCTCTCTGGGCAAACACTTGTACTCTGATAAATAGAATACTCTTAACTCTTAGTTCAAAAGTCAGGTTTACAGGTCACAAGGTTCTTGTTTCCCTTCCTGAAACTTTTCAAGAATCAGGACCATAATAAAATATTTTCCAGTCCCTAAGCATTTTCAATGTAAGATCTGAAAATCTCTACTAAGCTTCTAAAAGTCTTGTCTGCTAAACTGCTTTTAGAGTTCTGTGATGCAGACCATTGGACCACTGGACCATCCAACTGGATTCTCTCTGGCTTTACTTTTTAAAAATGGCTTTAATTGTTACCTTCTTTTAGTTACTGTTCATTTCTTTTCATACTCTTCACACAAAAGGAAGTTACATCTTACAGAGCTAGGCAGAAAATAGCTAAAAGAAGAGCTGTATAGATGCAAAGTAAAAGGAATGTAAGAAAATGATTAAAAAGGCAACTAAAACACACAAAATTCACATTATGTGGAGACCACAGCATATTTGTACAAGCACATGTTCTTATACATAGAGACTTGGTGGTCAGTGAGAGGCTTAGACCTGGGAGGCCAAATTTCACTTAATTAAACTAGCATAAATCTGGAGCAATTTTGCTGACAGTTAATCTCGGAGACAGCACTAATTCCTCCATATTTACATTGGTAACTAGAAGCAAATTTATCCCTTTGTGATTTATTCCGAGATTGTGAGCAATGACAAGGACATTGCTGTAAATCAGATTAATTTAGAGTTCTTCACTTGGCATTAAGAAATTAGTCAGAAAGAGAAATAAAATTCCTACAAGCAAACGCATGAAAAAATAGTCTCGACAGTCCAACAGATGCTGTAACTCTGTCCCTTCCATCTGGCAGTCAGATCACTGTTCCTGCTCCTTACAAGGGCATTGCATCTCATCCTACAGTCTCTACAGTCATGCTGTAGTTTGTGACTGGAGACAGAATCTCAAAATCCACTTCTAGTGTTCAAAAGTTTGTCACTTTAACCTTTAAGTCTCCTCTCAATTTTCGTCAAAACGGTCTCAGATCTTCATCCTGTGTCACTGGATCTTCTCTACAAACTTTCCCCCTTCTCTTTACTTACTGTTTAAAGACACGGAAGCTGCTGTGTACAATGACCATTTTTCAAGTTTTCTTCTATTACTGAATGATTTTTATGGACTCTATACTCAGGTATATTAGAGTTTTCATTTCCTTATTGGTTTCCAGTTTATAAATCTGAAACAGATAGACTCCTTAATAAAAAGGAAACCAGGAATAAAAGAGTTCCCTCCATTTACCCTTTAACCCAAGAAAGAGAAATAGATTTATTCTTACCTCTCATCCCGCCTTCCTCGGAAGCGTGCATCCTCAGGATCCCGTGGATATCTGTCATCTGAAGGTCTCCGTCCTTCCCAAGCACCAGGAGGCCCACGGTTTGAACCACCTCCTTCAAATTCCCTGTGATCAGGAGGAAAGGGAGGCCCAGGTCCACCCCGTCTCCATTTCTCATCTTGCAATGGTGGGCCTCCTCTCCCCTCGAATTCTCGTAACCGATGGCCAAATCTCTTATCGGGATGGAAGTCATCACGGAAGTCGTCTGGTCGATCAAAGTCGTCATGGAAATCGGGGTGAGGTCCCCGTCTGTCTGGCATGCCCCTGCTGTCTCTGCCATCACTCCAGTCCTGGCCCCCTCGGAACAGGCCCCTCTCCGGCCCATGCTCGGGGCCACCACTGTTCTGCTCGTGCCGTCTGTCCGACAGCGGGCCCAGGTGATGGTTTGGTGGACCACGGGCATCACCTTGAGGGCAAAAGAAATCACAGCAGGTTTCTGTAACAATTTCTAGATCACTTTAGGATGCTCTAGTTCATACAGTTCTAGAAAGCATATGGGATAAATTTCACATTAAACAATACTTCTGGGAAAATTTTTCCTGTCTATTCCAGTCCACATCAATGGAAGCCTTTCTCTCAGCCACGGCCCTGCATTGTGCTCCAGCCATTTCTGTCTGGGTGCACTGCACTGGGACAGCCCCTCCTTGAGAGGACTGACTCCCAGGAGAACAGACAATATATTTAATTACCTTTATTAAGACCAGGTCCTTGGTTGTGAGGGCCCAGACGACCTTGTCCTCCTTGCTGCCCCAGTCCTGGTATCAGTGGAGGAGGACCTGGGTTCTGTCCATCCTGTGAGCATGTAAGAAGAAAAGCCACGTGAATTGTGAGTAATGTGTGAGTAATTAATAATTTTTGTAAGAGTGCAAAACATTTTTCTTCCATAAAGTCTGCATCTGCACAGGCTGTACAATAGAAACATCTCATGTTCCAATGGTTTCAGCCTCAGTTTTCAGACATTCACATCAGTAAATGCTTCAGTCCCTGAGAAACACAGCATTTTATAGGAAACAGCACTTCAAGTATCCACATTTTACCTGTTACAACCAAAGATGATAAAGCTCATATTCTTCCCAAGTATGAATATTCTATAAGAATGTATTGAATTTATTGAGTATTCAATACAAATATTCTATTCCTCTAGATGAGGAAAATGTGTAAATTTGAAAAATATCACGTACTGATTTACAGGCAGTGAAAGAGCTTCACAGACCAGAGACTTCATTTGGAAATGAACAAAAAAGAGAAACTATATGTACAAAAATAATTACCAAGAATGTTGGGATGGGAGGGAAAACATCAGGGCCGTACAGGAACCTCTTCTCTAAACCTCTAAGTTGTTAACATGGAAATAACGAGTTACATTTTTAACATGATGGCAAAGTTCATTTTTCTTCGTTTCAGGATAAAAAAAAAGTGCTAACCCCCAGCTAAGCACCATGAAACAAGGGAGTTTTCAGCACTGACAGGGCTAAAGGCAGGAGCCATAGTCCCTCCTTTCTGAAGCAGAAGCAGTAGGGTGGGCAGAGGTTTGTGTGTTTTGTGTCATCCCAAAGAAAAAAAATAAAGTATGTAAGTGTCTTCTGGTATATTTTCTCATTTTTTTGGTGAATTTTAAAGGATAAAATAATGCTCTTTAAATTCAGCTGCTGTCACAGACTCATGAAAGACTTCTACAGGCACCAAATTTACACTGGACCTGCTGTGGTGACACTGGTTGGAAAACTGTGTTCAGACAATGGTCTGATTCTGCCTTTAGACAGCACAGGCCTGACAAAAAGTCATCACCTGGGGTTTGTGCTTGACAGGAACTGAAAGGGGCATGTACAGAATTTACACTGTAGCTATAAAATCCAACAATAAAAATATGAACTGCTGAAACCTGAAGAGCTGAAACCTGCAGGATTGCTATACAAAATCTTCTACTGACATGACCAAAAAACCAATCCCTCCCCAAACCCTTACTAGAAACCCCTAAACATGTAATTTTTTCCTAGACGTGTCCAGTATGGAAGATTTAGACTTGGCCCTCACACTGACTTGTTAAAACTCTTCCAGACTGCAGGCAGTCTGGAAATACTTAAAGACCTGTGTACTCCAGCACACCACCAGGTCATAATTACACTGCTTAACTTCTCCATGAATCAAAGTTAAATAATTTTAATGCTCTAAATTTATTTTGGAGAAACACTACCTTTTTTTTTTTTTTTATGGTTGCAGAGAAGCAGGAAGTTTGTGCATTTCTCCCATCATATCTTGAAATATCGTTTTAAATTAGAAACTTATATTCAACTGCAATGTAGGTGATAAACACAAGAAAGCTCACAAATATATACCACAAACATCATATTTGCATTGAGTAATTTTGTAAGAATGTTGGGAAAATAAGCAAAGTAAAAGACCTGGCTTAATACCCATTAAAAAAACCTCCAAAAATCCCCAAAAATACTTTCCTAGTGATGGAATGTTGACTTGAGTCCAGAACAAATCCATCCTCTGACTAGGTAAGAGCCAGCTATCACAGCGATTCTGCTGTTCCTGACCAAAGCCTTGCTGGAGTTCCAGGATTTCCCATATATTTAGCAGATGCTTACTTAAAATAAATTTTATGCAACTTCTTCCATTTATGGAAGTGTTTAACCAAAGCAACAGTTTTTAGCACTCAGTAAATAACTCTCCTTAGCAGAAACCTTTATTACAAACAAACCATGCTTTGCCAAGTGGGGAACACAGAGCCCCAACTCTGCATTTTCATATTTTTGTTTCAAAATTCATTCCAGGCCTCAAACTGGGCTTGAAACTGGGAAATATGCAGAGCTCAGAAAGAGGTATTTTACTAAAAGCTGGAAATGGCCTTATGTATCCCAGCAAACCTCTGCTTCCAGTGTACAGGTGGTGCAGGTAACAGTGATACCTTATGTGGAGATTAACCCTTACAATTATCTATAATGTTAGGTATTCATGTCACAAGCCTTTGCTTTACACTTCTGCTACTGAAAAGGAAGACAAGTGATTTGTACAAGTTTACAGAAGAAAAAGGTCAAATTCAGAACACAAAACAAACTAAAGTCTATTGTTTTTAAAAACAATCACAGAGGGGGCCTTTTTAAACAATAACTACTGCTATATTCATATTACAGAGAAGCAAAATGGAGCAAAACCTGACATTATGAATTTTAAAATAGTTAAGTTTTAAAACCCATTATCATACTAAAGGTGCACAAGGAAGGAAGAATGATCTAAAATACCTCACTATTTCATTTTTTAGTATCTGTAAAAGCCCTTAAGATAGCAGTATTCATTGAAAATAACCAGCCACCTGCCAAAAGCACCCTACTGAATTCCAAACAGTGTCAGTGGCAAGGGCAGACAAAGACAGCCCTCCACAAACACGGTAATTATTCTCAAAGAAAAATGAGTCTCCCTGGGACAGCAATAAGAAACACCTCTGCTGGTTTAAGTTATATAGTTGGGGAACCAACACCCATTTGTGTAACTTGGATGTTTTTGAAATCTCAGCAACAGCAGCACATTAACAGCCTTCTGGAGGGAATTATTGATTTGCAAGGAAAAAATATTCAAATAAGCCCACGACTTGTAGGCTACTCTGCTTCAATCTGAAAAGGAATCCCTGAGCTAAAGCTCCTTTGAATATTCAGTTCCTCATTGTGATTGGTACTGGACTACACACGAAGTACTCTACATTTCTAAAGCTTTGACTGAAACTATTGAGTGCAGGTCTAAAAGAGACAATTCTGGTTAAAAAACACCACACTTTTTTTTTTTAAATTAAGTAGATTTTTTTCCAAAGTTCCCTTTCAAAATTCACCTAGCACTGAAGACAATTGAGACAAAGCACAGAACTGGTGCTATCCAGCTAGAAGCTTATGAGAGGCAATAACCACCAAGAGCTCTGGGAGATGTGTAGTAGAGCAGAAAATGGAATGGGTAAACAGGCTGCAGCTGGTGCCAAACCAGACTTCCCAAAGCCTGACTTGACTCCCGTGGAATCAACTGGTGTGTCTATAAGCAGCACTGCCCAGTATTCCAGGCCAGCTATGTGTGATATCTTGCTGAGCTGGTGAACCCTCCTGGAGCTGATGCTGAGGCAGCAGGGCATGGGGACAGCTCCCTGCTGTCAGTACACATCCAAGGCCTGCTCAGCACTTCCAGCTCAGTGCTCACCCCACTCAGCCTGGGTCAGTCCTACACAAACCCATCCCATAACTGTGCTTCCTCTCCTGCTCCTCAGTAAATGGCGCGCTGAGGAGTTAACACTGGACAACGCTGTCTCTGAACTTGTGCTCTGGGAAGTAGAGGTGGCTAGAGGCAGGAAACAGGACAGCTGTGTCCCTCCGTGCTCCTCTGCTCTTAGAGTGAACTCTTAAGTGCAACCAGACCTAAGCTGATTCCAGGTGTGTCAGCATCTATGATAAATTCATCCCATAGTTCAGATTAACTACTCTGGACAACTGAGAGTTGGCAGAACCTTGCTTTAATTAATACATATGAGTTTTCTTATGTTCAGTTTCTTTAAATTCAACTTTTATTAGTGCTAGTAGTGCTTGTCTGCTCCCCAGGAAATACCCCACTTAAGAAAGTTCAGTGTCTTTAAATTAAAAAAAGGCAAAAAAAAAAAAAAGGCAAAAAAAAAAAAAGGAGTTTCTCTTAAGGTTACACATTTTCATAGCAGACTGGTTTCTGTACTAGTATTCCCAATAATCCCTTTTCCACAGTTACCTTCCATAGAATCATGAATAGATTGGCTTGGAAGTGACCTTAAAGATCACCTATTTCCAATCCCCTGCCATGGGCAGGGACACCTTCTGCTGTTTCCAAGCTACATAACCCTTTTTATTATCACTTCAGTTTTCCTGAGGTCTCAGTCCTCCAAGGAATACCCAACCTCCATTCTCTCAGCTCCTGCTGTGCATTCCTACTGCACAAGTTATCATTCCCACATTCTTAAAACTCCCCTTGTTACGAAGACCACCACATACCTGATTGAATGGGGGACGAGGCCCGTCACCCAACAGAGGTGTTTTCTGCTGCTGGAAGGGCAGAGGGCCCTGGGAAGGGTGCGGCCCCCTCGAAGGGTTCGGCTGTCCCTGAGGTCCTTGCATGTTTCCTTGAGGCCCCACCAAAGAGCCTTGTGGAGGTCCCTGCTGGCCCTGTGGACCAGGTGGCCCACGCATTTCTTGTGGCGGTCCCAGCATTGTACCTTGAGGCGGGGGTCCCTGAAGGCCCCGCATCTCCTGGGGGCCATGTCCTAGTAAACCACTTTGCATATGAGGACCTCTCATTTCTTGTGGATGACCCATCATCATCCCTTGTGGATTAGGTCCCTGGTTATCTCTGGGTCCTGGTGGACCCTGCATCCCTCTTGGATTAAGTCCCATCAAAGGCCCTTGAGATATAGGGCCCTGCATCCCTTGAGATCCCGGAGCTCCTTGCATGCCATGAGGAAGAGGTCCTTGCATTCCTCGTGGACCAGGTGGCCCCTGCATTCCTTGACCTCCAGGGGGACCCTGAGGACCCAAGTGACCTTGTGGGCCAGGTGGGCCCTGTGGTCCTAAATGAGTCTGAGACCCAGGCAGGCCCTGCGGTCCCAAGTGTCCCTGTGGGCCAGCATTACCCTGTGGACCTGGGGGCCCCATTGGCCCATGAGGGCCCGGATGTCTCTGCATTCCTTGATGTCCGTGTAAATCCTGAGGCCGTGGCATTCCTTGTGGGGGCCCTTGGGGGCCTGGAGGTCCTTGTGGTCCCATGAACCCTTGTGGACCTCCAGCTCCTTGGTGTAATGGACCTTGAGGTCCTATTTGTCCTTGGGGTCCTGGAGGTCTGAACTGTCCTTGTGGACCAGGAGGTCCCATCTGAGGCATATTCATTGGCATCTGCTGAGGTGGAAGGGGCTGCTGAAACCCTTGAGGCATCTGTGACATTGGGCCTTGCCCTGGGAAAGGCTGAGGTCCATGGAGAGATCCTCCTGGGGGTGGTGGCTGCACTTGCTCAGCTTGCTTTTGTGCAAGTCTCTCAATCTTCAATTGCTGTCCGAAAAAGAAACCCAGAAAATTGACTAAGCACAGAAGTATGTTACAACTAAAAATCAGAAGCACTCATCCCATTTCACAGGAGTTTAAGAATTCTTTCCTTGTAATTAACAGAAATAACTAACTAAAGACAAATTACTAACCAAAGAGACCCACAGATCAGTACTGGCAAACTGAGATGTGGGGGCCTCACTGAGGGTTTCACACCATCACGCATTAAGTGCAATATTCTGTCAATTAGATGTCTTTTTGTAAAAAGGTGAAAACAGCCAAACAGGTGAAAGTGCCACAGGAAGCTGCTCACTTTAAAGCAAACTTGTTAATAACTGTGTTTCCACACATACCTCCAAGAGTTGTGGGTTTGTGTACTGAAGTGCTGCCATTTCCTGCTCAATCTCTGCCTGTGATTTCTTTTTCTCCTCCAGCTTAATATCCTCCTTTCTATCATTCAATGGCTCAGGTGGGGGAGGCAAAGGAACTTTATTTTGCATCCATGCCTATAAAGATTAGGAAACACAAGATTAATTCTGTAGAACAACACATTTGCAACACATTGCAGCAATGAGAAAGGATATGCTGAAACATTTTGTAGTATGGATACTTGAAAGTAAAAACAATGCTGAGTAAAACTTCCATATTTTATAACTTCTTCCCAGGTACAGATATAAGACAGAAGGTATTTAACAAAATATTTTATGTTTAAATAGTAATTAAACTAGCTACTGTGATAAGTTGCACTGGGTGTTGATACAGAAGAGCTGATACCGAATAACCAAAACATTTCAAAAGACACACACTTCTTGAAGTTGGGAAAATAACAGGTTGTTCTGTTCACTTTGTATCATGTACTTACCTGCTGAAACTGTGCTGGTATTGGTTTTGCATAGGGAACTTTTTTCTGTGGCACTTTCTTTTGGTCCTTTTGCATTACTTCCTCCATTCCCCAATCCAGTCCTGGGATTGTCATTTCAATGTCATTGGACTCATCTTTCCCTTTGGCACCAGGGAAACAAACAGTCAGAGCAATGCTGGCTTACAGAAAGACCCTTTATTTTTTTCACAGAGATTTTCAGCTCATCCTTCTTTACATTGCAAATATGAACAACACAGAACTTTAGAAAAGAGCATCTATGCTCCCAAAGAATAGGAAAAGAATGAAAAAGAAGTCACACAGTATCTGGACTGCTCAGGAGAATGCTTCCCCATAGCTATTACTTACCCATCTGCTCCTGCTCCATGGCTATTTTCAATTGTTCAGGTATTCCCATCCCAGGAATAACTGCCAGGCTGTTGGGCTCCAGATCATCTAGAGAAAAAAAAAATATTTATACTTGGAAAATTTTTCTTTACGTTACCATTTTAGCCCTTCGGATTCTCACATGCTTTTACCATTAGTATCACATTCCAGTAGTAAATACATATTTTACAACTGGTAGGTCACAATTTAGTTTCATACATGAATTACAGGGTATTAAAAGAGCTGCAAGTTCAGATTCATAAATCAACCCCAGAAGGTCAGAAACTATGTCCTTTCAGGAACGTTACATTAGGGTAGAAGCTGAGAAAAAGAAATAATAACCCATAACCAGTCCCATTTTTGTTATAACAAATCTATATATTTTAAAACTTAAATTGTATTTAAGTCCTGCATTTTCATTTCCTGACCCCCCCCCACCCCCCCAAAAAAAAAAAAAAAAAAAGGGCAAATAATCAAAAATCTGAAGAAACAGATGCAACTACAGGTGGCTGAGGCACACCACTGAGCTGGGCATTCCTGAGCAGCCTAAAATTTTTGAGCTAAATCCTTATGAGGGGAGTAAAGTTTAAAGCTTTTAGTAGAATTCAATAATTTGAAAGCTTTTCCTGTTGCAGTTCAGCACTGTGGGAAGCCTTGAAGACAGATGACGTTTTCAGGATGAAAAGTAAACTGGAGATATTTGCCAGAGGGAGAGCCAAACCTCCTTCCTGTGATTGACAGAGCAGGTCTTACCTCCTGGAGCTGTGGAAA
The DNA here is from genome assembly GCF_965178545.1 of Coloeus monedula. Taxonomy (NCBI): domain Eukaryota; kingdom Metazoa; phylum Chordata; class Aves; order Passeriformes; family Corvidae; genus Coloeus; species Coloeus monedula. The sequence goes on from NC_138790.1 coordinate 3,452,512, forward strand.
CAGAATAAAACCCATTGTTGGAATCATGATTGCTGACAATGTGGAAAGTAAAATCATCCTTAGAAAAAGATATTTTTGCCCCAGTGGTCAGCAATGCTATAATTCTGCTTCCTCACCTTACCCAGAAGCGTCACCTAATGACCTAGGCCTGTTCTTGACCCCAATTGTCTTCCTTCCATATTGAGGAAAGTGCCTTACCATATTCCACACCATCCTCTGACATCCCAGGCAGCAGGTTCAAGTTGTAACGATCTCGCATTTTATCTCCAGGCCGATTTCTAGTCCAAAACTTGCTGTCAAAAGGAAGTTATATGATCTCATTAAGGGTCAAGAGCATTAACAACTTTTAATCTAATTAGTTCTTTGGTTTTTAGTATAGTATCTTGATTATATAAGGATTCAACTCTTACTAAATTGAGTTCAGCTCTAGATGTGAACACAGGATATGAGCTTCAAGCCAAAAATAAAAACCCCAACGAGTACTGTAATGAATTGCATAGTTACAAGTTAGAAGGTACTTCAAAGTGTAACGTGTGTAAGTACAAGGCATCAACATCAGATCCTGAAAAAAAAATTTCTAGTCCATTCCAAAACCTTCTTGCTCAAGTATATTTTTCATATACACTAAATATGCACATGGCCCCCCAACAATTTACTGCATTTATAAAATGCACTATGGTTATAGCAAGTCCAACCTAAAAACGCAACCTACAGCCTCTGAACATGTCTGCAATGTCAAAAGACATTACCAGTAGATGATCTGCAGGAAAAACTACTGTGGAGGTAAGAGTATTTCTTCAGCAAGAAACTACAACAATTCCTTCTTTAAACATTTCTTCAGTGGATTTAAAAGCTCCCACAAACCAAAATTGTAATATTTTTTAAGGCTTCCTTAGAGCAAGGACAAGAAGTTAGACTCCACCTTGCAATATAAAATGTCAGTACAACCTAGTGCCTCCTAATAACGTAAGTTGTGTCTCTGCTTTGGCCACTGGTTGTGTAACAGAACCATCCCAATCTATTCACTGATGCCAAGCACTGTTCTAGTTTCTAAAAGTACATACATTTCCTTAGACCTTCTCTTTAAATACTTGGAATTACCTGGTGTGATCATTTGAGCCTGAACAGAGAATGTGTCCGAGGGGATGCCATGCCAGACTCCAGATCATTCCTTCGTGGGCCATTTCCATTCCACCAACCTCCTTCTCAACCCTGATGCATTAAAAAAAGAGAAAATCAATCAAACACAGCTGAATATCTCCTACAGCTACAATAGAAAACTTTTGCTCTTCAGTTGTTGTTCATCCTCTATCCCGTCTTGTCAAACTTAAGCCTCTGTCACTTTTCTGCTGGGTGAACTGATTGTTCCCAGTGGTTTTAATAGGCAGTTCCGTAATGAAGGGATTTTTAATTGTACATTTAAAACCAAATAATTACAGCACCTCAGAACAAGCTTTAAGAAACTAGGAGTTTCAACCATTCATTACCATCTCAACACATGGCTGGGTTTGTGCAAGCAATTGTATCCTTTGAAGCACATTTCTACAGGAAAACTTCTTCATAAATGAAGCGTATTAACAAATTCCTCATGTACAGAGAAAAACTATTATCATAAATATGCAGGCTAAATATGGATTCAAAGGGGAAAAGAGGTATTTTGTGTTCAGTCTAACAACTTGCACAACTGACCAACATCTTTCCAGTGTGCTGATGAAAATGCCACATACCCAACATGCCAGAACAACAAGGACCCATCAGATCCTCCACTGGCAAACAGCCCTTCGTGAACAGGATGCCAGGCCACAGCTGAAACACACAGTAAGCCACAATCAGAAGGTGTAATACCAGGATTTCTAATTAATGGAAATAATTTTAATTTTTAATCCAAGCTTAATAATAACAATCTACATAATAAAACAAATTCTGACCTGTGGCCTCTTTCTTATGACCCCTGAAGACCTGAAGTTCTTCTTTCAGGTTACGGATGTCAAAGAGCTTACAGAGATGGTCACGAGAAGCTGTCAGCAGCCAGTTACCATTGAGATTCAGTTTCACCTCCATCACTGTGTTTTTATGAGCATGTCTGCAAGCAGAGAGAAACAGATTGTTTGTCCTGAAACTGATTTCTCAGACACAGATAAAAATCTGCCAGTCACAAATATTCAGGTAAATAACAAGGCAGTATCCAGCTACTAAAGCAGAACACCGGGGCTTTCTGTGCAAAGGCCCTATGCTTTGACCTTGGTCTTTTACTTCAGAGCAACTGGTAGCACTTGCTGAGACAGTATCCAGTTACTGGGCATGTTTCTACTGCCCCATAAGAAAGTTTTCATCAGCCAGATGAAACACCTCATTTGTTTTTCCATATCTCAGTCTGAATGAGAACTGTGTGACTAGACTGTCTGTGAAAAAGGACAAAGTAAATTTAAATAACAAATATTAAATTCTCAATTTTCCAGGTACAGATTTGTCTTCATATAACTTCTGGATTTTCTTGCACAGCTAAAGCACTAGCTTTATGTTTGAAGCAACTGTGTATGGCCAAAAAGTTGTGACGAAAGGAGGTAAGAAAGGAATTAAGAAAAAATTGTTTTATAAAGTTAGCTTATATTTGAGCAAATCAAAAGTCTTACAGTGTGGCAAGGCTCTGGCCAGTCTTTGGATCCCAGAACTTGATGGGCTGTTGGCTATCTTTACTTCCTGAAACAACTAATCCCTTTGTTGGATGCCAGTCAACACATTTCACATCTGCTCCATGTCCTGTTAAGAAGATAAAAATCGTCCATTCTGAGATTTCACAGACACTGAAAAGACACTGAAAAATTACAGGGTGCACACCTTATAACTAATGTAAAACTGAATGAAAAACATCACAGAGCACAGGTTACAAAACAAACTAAATAAAATCTCTTCCAAGTCATTTAGCTTGCCTTCCTTCCCACTAATTAATAGGAGCATTTTCTCCTCAGATTATGCCCTCAAATCAAGCTCACTGGAAAAATTATCTAAGAAGTTTCTGTTTAAATTGATACTTTTCTTTAGGCTTTGGCCCTATACAATTTCACAGTATTTTAAATGTAACTCTGATGAAGCATTTATATGGAGGTGGTGAGGTAAAATGACTCTGTTACACTTCACTCTCAGTGAAAAACTGTAGAAATATAAAGCAAATTCCTATTTGTTCTTATCTTATCAGTACTATCCTTTTGCTGTCCTGTCAGAAAATAAGCAAAGAAATTAAATAATGGATCTGAAAACTAAATTAGCATATGATGAAAAGAAATCTTATGAGATGTGATCTCTTATCAGTTTACAGGGACTCAGGTTTTTCCAATGCTTAAGAATTAGCAGAGAAAAACCCTTGTGATATAATTTCCTTTTAAATTGACTGACCTTGAGAGAGAATCAGTGCTGTTCAGATGAGCTAAAATCCATTAAAAAAAAAAAAAAAAAACACAACAAAAAAGCCTGTTCCTGCTGCATGACAAAATGAGGTTTCTGAGGTTAACTATAGGAATTCAGAGAAGAAATAACAAACAATAATTTCTTTCTCCAATCTCTCTCCACACCAGCCCACTTCAAGGGCGGGCCAACAGTAATAGTCCATCCCAGAAAATGAGGCAGCATGCAGTAAGTGGAGAAAAAAGCAATTTGAGAAAGGAGGCTCTGCCTGCAACACAAAGGCACTGAAGTCATAAATGGCATGGAAGAATGGGAGCATACTCCACGAAAGACTAAGGACTCCCATCAATTCAGACAGCTCCCACACAGACTGCTTTGCTACACAGTGGAACATGTAAGTTTAAGCAGCACAAGCTGTCTTAATAAAGATCTCACTTTGACAAGACATTAAAAATAAGTATCAGCTGAAATTTTCCTGAGGCCACAGAAAAATCAAATTAGAATTGAAGCCTTTATGAGCCCTGAAATCACAAGCCAACGATTAAAAGGATAAAAGCAGTTACTGTTTATTGAGAGATCCCTCAGGTGCACTTACGGCAAAATGCACAGCAGAATGCACACAGGGCCACAACACTTCTATACGTGCAGCAAATTGGCACAGTTGACAAGAATCCCCAATTAGAAGTACTGTTAATGAAGTAATTCTCCCCTTTCTCCTACCCCCCCAATGTTTATGTCTACATACATGGCAAAGTAGAAGAATGGCCTCGGTTCACTGAAGAAGCGAGATAGGAACAGGATTCCAGGAATGTGTCTGTCTAACAAAGTACTGGAAGAGTACTGAGTGCTAGCTAAGAAAGGAGTAAGCAATATACTTGTATCTTAAAACAGAAGCAAACTGATAACACATGGAATACACTCTCAAGTGAGTGCAACTTTCCTCCTCTCTGGAGGAAAGAACAGACAGGGAAGAGGTTCTTGACCAAAGAAGATATGAATCCAGCCTTGGTAAGTATATGGGAACAACTTTAACAACTGACTGACAATACAGATGAAGGAACCCAGCTCCTCCCCAGCCACAGCAGGCAGAATTGTCTTTGGAATATGCAGGGCTTCAGAGAAGAGCAATATCCTCAAGTTGCCAAGACTGCCAATGTGCTCTGGTGGTCTGGGCTACCAGCAGAGAGGCACTCTTGAGGTGCTGCATTTCCTTTTTCTCTGACTTTTCTAATGCAGAAAGAAGTGACAGGCACTGTCTGCATTTGTTCTAAGTCTCTCGACTGAAACATGAAGCTGAATGCTGAACAAATCTTGCTTCCCAGTGTTTATTTGGAAGGAACAGTTCAGCCAGGAGTAAGGGAGAAAGTGCTCCTCCTCCACAGTGGAGGGGAATCCACGCTTGCAAATTTACAGCTAAGGATATTCTGTGGGTAGTTGCTATCATGCAGTCCCCAGGGAAAGACAGGACATTTTAAGTCAAGGGCAAAACCAGGCCCTTACAGAAAAACACTCCATTAAAGTTAATACTTGGTTGAACTGTATGAAAATGTGTTCAGACAAGAATACTTGAGTACCATCGTAGGTATGAAATAAACAAAGCCCAGGAAAACTGTAACAACCCCTACCCACAGGGACTGGAGTGACATTGGCATTGCTGCTCCTGAAATACAGACAATTAGCAATGGAAAAGCACAGGGAGATGTAGGGCTAACTCTGCTTGACAGAAAAGATTGCATCCACAAAACAAGTGATGCTGGTGAAAGGCCATGCCTGGGTGATAGCTCATCCTGTGCAAGGCCCTGGTTTAGGCTCTTCTTGAGTTAAGCCCGCCCAAATACAAATATGTACCCTGAGAAAAGTAAGGCTTAGAATGGGCAATCTTAAACAGAACAATTGAAGCATCAACCCTTCCAAAGTCTTCAAAAAGGAGAGACAGTGACACACAGCACCAGGCTGATGGGCTTTTGAGAGCCAAGTTTGATAGTCACTACCCATTAGGCCCAGAGCACAGAGCTGAGAAGCAGGAGAAGATGCCAGGACACTCAGAACTTGTAATCAGAGCAGATAAATCACTCTGTACTTATCAAAAGGCTTCTGGCTATCAGCACATTAGTATTGTCCATGGGGATCAGAAGAAACTTATATTATTGAAAAACACAATCATTATAATCTTTGTATGATTAAATGGCTAACTGGCAGTTCCTGCAGAGAGCGTTCTTTCAACCAAGGCACTCTGGATTATGGCAGCAGAGGGGAAAACTGGGACCCTCCTTTGTAATCTAGCCAGTGATGCATCCTGCCCTCAGCAGAGCCATCTCAGCCAAAGCTCTGCAGAAATGGGATCATCACACACTTAGCTTTAGGTTCCTAATGCAATGAAGCATTCTCAAGAGAAAATAAATTTTTCCCTACAACAAATATGCTTTAAATGAACTATTTCTAAGGGACGAACTAACTCAGAACATTTACGTAACCAAAATAACTGAATAGCATCATCTAATCAGACCTTTCTTAATTTCTTTTAAAATGGAAGCAATTGACGTTGTATATTGCTTTTCCTTCTTTCTGCTGGTAGACGCACACACTATTATCTGTAATGAGACACATGATGCAGAAAATACATTTAAAATAACATTCCAGGAAAAAGCCACCTCACAGATTTTATTTCACAGTTGTTTTCAGTTCTTAGTGTTGGGAATCAGCCTCTCCTCTGGTACAAAACCCCCTTGTCCCCAAATGCCAAGCTGAGAAAACCTTAATTCATGCAAATCTCTGCAGTTTACATTCCCGGTTTGCTGACAACAGCTTTTGCTCAGTAACTTCAACAGTCACACACGTCTGCCTCTCTGATCAGAGCTTTGGAGTGAGAATTCCTCCCTGAACAACTCCTGCTCCTTTGCATGGACCTTATTAACAATTCCCTGTCTAACAGGGGTGTTTTATGGACAAATGAATTGAAATGTGTGAATCGTGTAGGAGTTGTGGAAATGGAAGGCCCATAAACCAACTAAAATGAAAGACTGAAAGCAAAGATTTTTGAGAAACTCAACTCATTTAAAATCAAGAGTGAATGTCTGAGCATAAACCTATATACTAACACTTGTTGGTTTTACTTATTATAACTTTTCTCAACCATTTAAAAAATTTGCAGAAAAACAAAGGCAGGAATATCTAGCACCTTTATAAAGCTCAGATACAAAAGTAGTTCCCTACTATTACCTTTCACATGCATAATCAATGTTTTGAGTGCCCTTAGTTACAATCCTCTTAATTAAAATACTGATTGTTAGTACAGCTAGCCAATTTCTTTGAAGGGTTGTTCTTTAAAAGACACTAAACAGAAATTCTGGCTAGTGAAAGGCATAACAAGCTATAATAGGATTATGTGTAATGCTATTTGATCAAATAAAGTATGTCAGAAGTCTGAAAAAGTACACATAAATTAAGGATGTGATTTTTTTTTTCCCCTCCTCACACTCATTTCTGCATTTATGACTTTCTGAATATAGCTTACAGTGTAAAAAAGTTGGTTTGAATCACTGTCTCTATATTACAGTTTTAAGATATCCAATATTTTATAATGCAACTGTGTATAGCAATTACAGATATATCAGGTTTATTGCTGTAGCTTAACTTTTCTGTTTTACATTCTTTCCCCATGGGATGTGCCCCATTCTGAATGCACATAAATTCAAAGAGAATTTGATAGATGCTACTGGAAAATTTCTAGATCCTTCTCAGCAATTATGTGAATGTATACACACAAAGACACCAGCCTTAAGGCATCTTAACATTTTAACACCCATGTTCCAAAGAAAATGGATATTTATAACTGCTTACATTTTAGAGAATTAACATAATCATTTAACTGCAATGATACTGTTTCTCATTTCGAATTCTATTTACTCGGATTTATTTTTTTAAAGACACCTGGTTCCCTTACACTGTTCTAAATGGGGAGTAAATAGAGTTGTGTATCCCCCACCTGGCCTGGTCAGATTGAAGCCTTTTTGTCACCACATGCTGACATTCACCTTCCTGTACTCTGTATCCCCAAAACAACAGCACACCTCTCTAACAGCAAGGCCTTTGCAGAGGATTATTTCCAAGGGATCTGCAAAGAAGCAGTAGGTCTAACTACCAATGGAACTAAGGTTCTCCACCCCCAAAAAAGAGAGGACAAGGGAGACAGAAAAGAGACCTGCAAGTCAAAGATAATGGAAACAAGCATGTTAGCAGAAAGGAATTCTAAGTTTTCTACATAATTCCCTTAAAATTTACTGTTTGCTTCTAGCCTATTAGGCCAATTGGATTATTCTGCCTGTTCCATTTTTATGAAAGGCTTTTAAAATGTTACCTGACAGTTACCCACTCCCCAGCACTTCCCTGCTTCCATGTACAGCTCACTTAGGAACTGAATACCTCACACCTAAAACAGCCTGGGTACTGTCTTGATCCCACTGATCAGGTCAGCAGAAGGGTAGGTTTATATTTAACTCTGTAATTTAGTCTTCTTTGCCCTATCAAGTTATGTGAACTGTCCTAGGAGCTCTTGCACTTCCTCTTCTCCACTCCAAGAATGAATACCATAGAAACCCTCCCCCTACAGATACACAGCCAGCTTGTGCTTTTTAGCATAATGTGGGAGGTTGGTGCATAATAAATTAAGGGAAAAGCTCCTTTCAGTCTTCACTGGATTAAGAATAATGCCTCCCACCATACTTTCAGACTTCTGTACTACAAGCACAAGTTTTACTGTCCTTTGTTGCTCAGTCTAGCTCTCTCCTAGTTTATTGAACTTGTTATCCAGAGACACAGCAGAGAGACTGCTGGTTTTCATCTACCTACAGGGGATGTTTTCTAGATCCTTAGTATTCCACTAATCCAGCAACAGAATGGGACATAATTCATCTTTGTTTAAAAATTTACAAGTAATTTTCTTTTCTTTACACTTCCATAATTTCTTCACAGACAAAAGCTCTTGTAACAGGTGTATGATCTGTGAAATCAGGAGTTTAAGAAACAGTAATAATCACTAAACACTAATGAAACAGGTGTGGGTAAACAAATTACTTTTCCATAAATGAGTTTAAAATTTGTATATGCTAGTCCCAAACTTATACCACTCAGTGAACAGTTTGAATTCTACAAAACCCTAATGAACTGGCAAAACAAGTTTAAATTTAATGCTAACTGTGTGTTTGCACAGCTTGTAATGGTAAATGCACTGTACAGAATAATGAATAAAAGTTGTTATATTACATGTAATTACCAGTAAAGGCAAGTAGCGATCTGAATTCTTTACATCTGTGGAAATTCAATGACAGTATCTTCTGTAAGTGCTTGCTTACAGCAAGGAGAAGAAAAGCAGCTGAGTTCCAGTGTACCTGGGACCTGACCTGATCATGAAGGGTTACGTTTTTCGCTACACACACGTTAAACTGAGAGGGATTGTTTAAATTCTTCAATTCACTGAGCAACTTCCAAAGCTGAAATGAATTGTTTTGAACAGAAACAAAATTCACATAGCTGAAGATGCTTGCTAGTTTAGATCTGTGGTGTCAGGTCCATGTTTTTTAATCATTGAGTAGTATGTTCATGCTAGAGTCTACAAACACTCTAAAGGTACCTTTCCTTTTAGACATATATTCTTTTTTCTAACTCCTGAATTTATTTTTCAGTGTTATCACTACCTACACCTGATCAGGTTATTTATGCTGTAAAACATATCAGGACAAAACAAGTCTGACTGGGACCAGAACCTGTAAAATGTCAAGAGGTGTTTAACATCGTCTTAGTGAGAACCAAAAAAATCAATTAAATATGCATGTTTCAGAATTTCTTATCATTAAGACACAGTTAAGTCATCTCTAGATTGACCACATAATTATCAACAGTAAGTTATTTTAGTATGTAAAAATATTACTAAAATGTCACTAATTTTGCTTAATCAGCATCCAGATATTTTAACTTACCACAATTTTATGCACTTAATCACCTATTTATATCATTAAGAGCAGCTCCGTTACAGAGAGATCACTTATGTGATGATGCTTTAGATGCAGCACAATGCAGTCAGTATTTCTAATTAAAAAGTCTGTATTAATCTTAAACAAAAAAGCCATTAGAAAGCTCAGAGCTAGCTCAAGAGAAATGACAGGGAAAAAAGGGCAGAAAGTGTTCAAAGAGAAGATACACCACATTAAAACTTCCAACACCTTCTTATTCCAAATAGAAATGTGAGTGCTTAGCAGTAATGCAGCGGAGTTCAAGGACAAAGACGGGTTTTCCTCACAGTTAAATTATTTATGAAACACAGACTGGATTCTACTTTGCACACAGGCATAGTTATTGACTAAAATTCTCACTGCGTATTATTTATGATTTCTTTGCATGTATTTAGCAGAGAATTAAAAGGGAGGTTTTTTAATTGCAAAAGGTGGCATAATTTTTTTTTTTTTTTTTGCTGTTTACATTACCTGTAAAGTAGCTGGGACTAGAGGTTCTTTTCTGTTAAAAAATTAGCCAGCCTACTTTGAAAGCAGCAACACACTTGCTTTTCATTGACAGAAAAATATTTATTTACAAGGGCATTTACATTTAATGATAAGAAAAATATCATACAAGAAACATTAAAAATAAACAGCAATTATAAGAAAAACTCTCATGCTTCATAACATTAACAGCTGACAGGAGCCAAACCCCCACTCCCTCAGTAAGAGCGTCCCACAGTTTTCTACTGCTTGTTTTCTGGCACCTTCCTTTCAAGTATCTGGCACTAGTCACTGGATCTGACAAAGCCTGCACTGCCTCTAAGGAGTGTTGACTGTCTGGAGCCACCAGACAGGACTGATCTCATCTAAACACAGCATGGCACAGAACAGGGGAACATAGAACAGGGACAAGTACAGCTGTGTCCAAGAGTGGAACAACGTGTGGCCCTTCGAAGCAAGAAAAAGCATGAACTTAACAGATGAGAAATTCAATTATTTTTCAATCATGACTCCACAGTTTCCATAGCTTTGTGGCTTTATATCTAGGTACAGAATCAAACTGCTGGGCAGTATATTATTTTGTAAACACAGACCAAAAAATTTTTCACATTAAAATGTTCCCAGTCAAGTCCTCCAAATATGAACCAAACAAGTGTTTGAGAATCTGCCTACAGCCTGTACCATCAACTTAAAAAAAAGCCAAACCAGAATAAATGAATTTGATTAGAGTATCAAATAATACAAAGTCTCACAGTGATAGTTTATGTCAAAGTAACTACTGAATAGTCAGAACATACACTTGTATTTTATGAATCAAAACCAAAGTGGGGCACGAGTTAAAAACCGGTGCCTGAAGCCAAGCTCCCAGAAACTGATGTTACTTTGAGATGAACTGAACCTAGAGCAGCTTCAGTGGGCTTTTCTAAACACACACTAAGAAACTAGTTCTGGTCACTAATTACTGAAAATGGTGACTTGGTGTGGTTACTGGCTGCCAACAGGGAGTCAAGATCCCCAGCCTTTCCACCAGCACACTTTCATCAAGCCTTTGCCTGTTACACCTGTGTGACACTATTAAGCAAAGCCAAAGTTTGATAGTTTTTCTGAAACTCACAAAACCACAGTATCAATTTACATGTATTTTTACATTAACTTGAAGTTAATAAAGAAACTTTGGTGCATCCTAAAATTCAGCCTGGCAATTTAGTTAACAGAGGGGAAAGGAAGGAAATCAGGGCAGACACTGTAGAGTTTAGTACCTCCTTGCCTCTAGATCTCTGCTTTGACCAAAATTTCAGTCAAGGTTCTAAGTGGTAAAGTCAGATTACTTAGCTCCCAGCTCTGGGAAGGGAACAAAGACTTCCAGAAAAGCTAAGGAGTAACCTTTAGTAGTAATTTCCAGTAGTAATTTCCTTTAACATCCTGCTGAATGCTCATTTGAGTTCTGCTGGTGATTATGGCTGTTGCAATAGAAAAGAACAGCCCAAATACCTAGTTTAGAGGTTAATCCAAGTTTCAAACCCCTGTGTGGCCACATGACCAGAGAATTCTCTCAGAAAGCTGCTAAAAACTATGAAAAGTATTTGTGGATCTCAGTAAAAGAAGGTACAAGAAGTCTTATATATAACTTGGTATACCCTTACTGCCAAGTGAACCCAGAATCTTTTAATAAAAACACCCAACACAGAAGGACTACCAAGATCTTTCAGTCAACTTCATATTCTTTAACTGGGAGAATAGCTTTCAATGTGTCTTCATGGTTAAGATGACAGGGAAGGTTCCTACCATTTTAACATCCCATTGAGAGAAGTACTAACAACTGTCAGTCAAGTAAATTACATTTAAGGACAGCCACGAATGATCATCTGGCCAGAACCAGATGAGCACGTGTCCAGCCAGGTCCTCACTTTAAGGGACAGCACTCTTGCAGGAAAGCTATTTTTCTTCTTGCCAACCAAAAAATACATGTAAGCTATTTCTGACAGTTTACCATTACAAAACATCTCATAATCATGAGTCCATTATAATTTCAAGCGAAGAAATACTGAATTTAGGTACACAGAAACTGGGAAAACCATTTTCTTTGGTTCTAGGGCAAAAACTGCATGACTGACAATACTCTCAGTAGTATGTGAACAGCAGCAGGGCCGGGGTGAGGTGAGGGGGCTGACAGAAAGATTATCAAATTTTGTATAGACTGTAGGAAAAGATTTGTGTCAGTCAATAATCCAATTAGCAACTGTAAAAGATCCAAGAAGGGATATGAACATAGAGGCCATTCAAGTCGCTCTTTGCATTTTGCAATGCCACCAAGGCTGAACAAACTAGGAAGCAGCAGGTCTACTGAAATGAAGTGCTGGCAGAAAGCAGAGCACTGAGTTACAAAGCACTGCTCTTTCTGAGCAGACAGAGCTCTCATCTCAAGCAGAAAGGGCCAATTTTCAAGCAACTGAAATACAAAAGGGCTGAAAAATTATGGGGACAGAAACCCACCCAATGAACAGAATACCATGAACTGAAACAGAAAAAAATCTGGCATGTAATTATCACATGAAATATTGCACTATCATACAGTCGTGTCTAATTCACTTGTCATCTTGAGGCTAATGAGGAAAAACACAACAAAGTTTAAAAAATAACAATCTCAGTGAAAAAGTGTAATTGAAATGCGGGAGACAAACAATGATTTGAAGAGTGATACAGAAACCTAAGAGAGAAACCTTTCATTTGAAATTTTAAGCAGCAGACATGAGCTCAGGCGAGAGAGAGAAACAAGGAATGCTTTCACAGTCTTACTTTAAATTTCTGCACCATCCGTGCTCTTATTTTCCTGACTTTCCTATATCACCACCACACTCCCAGTCCTCTCTTTCTTGCCACCTAATTATTCTGAAATTTAAAAAAATCTTTTCCCCTTTCAGATTTAAAAGTAACACTGCAGTTTCTAATTAAGTAGAGAAATGCAAATATTTTTTATTTCTGCTTCAATTCTAAAAATAGGTCCCTTATTAAATAATTGTTTCACAGTGTGGTTGTACAAATATCTATGAAGCTCTCTAAAATTCTGTGTGTCCCCACGTATAATTTTAAATTTTACAAGCACATGAATGATCCAAAATAAAGCTATTCACATGTGATTGAACAGAGAGACAGGGAAAAATATGGTGTTCAAAACTTACCAGGGATTTTGTGCAATAAAACCTAACAAAGAAAGGGAGAGATGTCAACAGGAAGAAATGGGATAAAACAATCCAAATAATACTTCAGTAACTCAGATATATCAAAACCAGGGGGAAAAAATATGGAGAACATGTAAAGGTAACATATATGGTTATGAGAAGAAAGGCAAAGGGGACCATCACCAGTCTAAGTGGGTTTCCTAACAAAAGTGCTGGCAACAATTTGTGGAAAATCCTGTCCTCAGATTCATTTACTAATGTCACAGCTGTGAACAAAACAAGAGAGAGGTGATTTTTAAAGTACAGGGGAAAAAATGCTGCCACTATTTCTCAATGTGTAAAAAAAAAAAAAAAAAAAAAAAAAAAAAAGAGTGTGACACAGGTTTCCTATGACAACATGTTGAGACTGTTCTTTCAAGACCAGACCAGAGGATACAGGAATCAAACACACCCCACCACATCAGGTTATGGATAGACTAAATACTTCTTCAAACCCTGTGCTTCTGGAAATCACTACCAGTTAGATTTTTTTCACTGCTGACCTCAGAGGAGTAAAAACATCAGACAAGAATATTGTTTCCCTCTGTGATGGAGATTACAACTGATTTGTATTTGAATCTACAGGGACATGTACTCAGCAGCATGTTACAAATTCCCAAAATAAGATAAAGGAATGATACAGAATTTGGCAGGAAAGAACCTAAAAGCCTACTGCAGCTCTAACTGCAGTGTTATGTTCTCATGAAGTATTCAGAGCTTCCACAGGAAAACATGTTGGTTAGAACAGGAAAATTACTCCTCAGAAGCAGAAAAATATTCAATTCCAATGCTACACCAACAGCTCCTGGCTGTTATTGCATACCCCTCCATGTTAGCACCAGACACATTGTCTAACATTTCAAAATGAAACTTTTCCAACTAGATAAACAGAAACGTTGTTAGTCAAAAACTTAGAGGAAAAGTTAGTCAGTCTGAAGTATTTTTTGAATGAAATCTATTATAGAGCTTTAAAGAAACCTTCAAAAATTTTATAAAAAATACTAGGGAATACATAGAGCCAAAATTCTAGAGAATATATGAAAAGTCAAATGACATGGACAAAAGAATCCAGGACAGAGAATGTCCATCTATTTGTAAGTGCACACAGAATAAAAAAAGAAGTCTGACCATCTCTTCAGCAATACTGAAAAAAAAAAAAAGCTTTTCAGTTTTTCTGAAACAATGATCTTGCCTGCAGAATTTTAACCCAGTCTTCTTTGGTACAGGATGAGCATAACAGCAGGAATAGTAATACCAGAGATTTTAATTATCACCATTCTGGAAATACAAGTTGAAAATACTAACAAGTTATCTGTGGGGCTTTTTTTCCCTGGATCTTGGAGCATTTGCTATACAAAAACAGCACCAGGAAAGATACCTGCTAAACTTCAACTCATCTGCAACTGTGTAAAAAATGTGGCTTAAACCACCAACAGAAAACCCCAACTATATTATCAATTTAAAATTAAAGGCTAAAGAGAACAAGTGTTTACTGAGACAATGTGATTCAGAAAGCAACTTTTTCCTAGGAATCTTTCAATTTCTCTCACTGCTTTCTGTAACAGCTTTTCGAATTTTTAATCTTACACACACCAAAAGAAAGAAAATACAAAATATCTTTCCAGTCTCAGAAATGTACAAACCAGTTCCCATAACCACGATGAACTGGGTCCATATATGAAGCTCCAGAGACAGGTGACAGCTAAAAAGCAAGTGCTCTTGGGAAAATGGCATAGGTTTGGAAAGTAACAGAATGAAGTAAGGAGGTCAAGCATAAAAATAATGAGGTGGAGGTCATCGCCAGTATAAGGCTGCTCTCCTGGCCTGGAGAGGAACTGATCTGTGCTCTTCAAATAAAACACCTTTTACAGTGCTCTATGTGATGTGTGTAGCTAAGCTAAGGAATGTGAAAATGCAGGAGTTATCTTCTAGGAAGTTGGACTTTAGAAATCTTCTGTAAAATAAAATTACTGATTAAGTGAATCAGTGCTGTGGAGGAGGCAGTAAAGTCACCTCTTCACTTGCACAGATAAATTTCCATACATAGTCTCATAAGTGTAGACCAAAGAAAGATGACTCTCATGAGAGAAGATGGTATAATTTCTGTTTAAGAAAGACTAGGTAAGAGCAGGTCATTGCTACTGAAGCAATCCACTGAGGAAACTGAAAAAAACCCAAATACACTTGTGGGCAAAACGATGCAAGGGAACAGTACTGCCAAACTTACATTTTGATTTTTAATATTTCTGTTAACACAGCAACCCTGTATTGGGGAGTAAAGTGCATTTTTAACCTTAAAAAGTTAACCCAAAAAAAAGAAGCTTTAACAGGTATAATCCCATGACAACAGTTTATTTTCAGTGCAAATAAAATACAGTTATTGTTTTAGTACACAGAATACACCTTCATTAGGCTGGTCTCTGGTTTTGGAATACACACTCCCATGTAAATTATCTGCTGCTAGCAGGATGCAGTTTTACAAGAGTCAATGTGCCATGAACATGACCAGCTGCGACAAGCACTACACTGGGGAGAAGGTACAGCAGGCTGGGAAACACCTGGCTCTAGAAACAGATCTTCATCTGCTGGAGACTGGGCTTGGATCACTCCAGCAGCAGCAGTTCCCTGATCTCCTTGAGACAGCACAAGAGGCTGTGCCCTTGGGTCAATGCACCTCTCCCAAAAACCACTGGGGATTTAGTTCTGCAGCGAGATGCAGTCTGCATGACACACATTCAGTGGCAAAGCAGCAGAAAATATTCCTGCTGCTTTGTACATCTATATCATGTACAAATGAGTAAACCTTTACAAAAGTTATTGTTATATAAAAGTTATACAGCCTCATTATCTATCAAGCAGTTTTAGGAAGACTTTTCTGCTACTGTGTGAATGAACTTTTTTTTTTGGAGGGGGACAGATTTTCAAGATAATTAGTGCAATGTAGTATTTTTCACTACCAGGTAATTTGTTCAGGCTGATTGGAACTAGAGTTATCACAAAACAGCTGGTGAGCAGAACACGTCACCTGAACCAGCCAGGTTACCATTCCCAGCCCTGCAGATGTCCAGTGCACAGGAACTGGCATCCAAGAGTCACGGACTGCAACAAACTGAAAAATTAATTACCTCTTCACTCCTAAGCTCGAGTCCTTTCTGTGCAAGGACTGCAAAGAGTAGATACATCAGGAAAAACATTCTGACACTCTTCATGCCTAATAAATGCAACATTAATTTCTAAGATTTTTAACATGGCACTTTAAGTCACATTCAATCCTAACTGAAATTCCCCACGTTGTTCCCTTTCATACACCAATAATGAACTATGCTTGTTAGATATTTGTGATAATTGCTGCTGTTAAGTATTTCTCAAGAAAATTTTATCATACCTATTCCTTACTTGAAAATAAGTTGAAGTAAGTAAACTTACTTGCAAAGTAAATTATTCCATCTTACAAAAAAGTTTAAAAAAACTTATTCAAATACCAACATTCTGTTGGAACAAAAGTCATTAATTTAGTAAATAAATGATGTGCAAAGGATTAAAAACAACTCCTGCATTACCTAATAAGTCACCTTTATGGAATAAACTCCCATTATTTAGAACCTTCTTTGAATTTCAGTGAATTACTGTGGTTTGCTACACCTGTGGAAGTGATGATACCTGAGATGACAGAGGTCTGCAGGAAATAATGCAGCTTCAACCATTGCACAAAACACAGATTAATCGCCAGTATTTCTAGCCAAGCTTACTAGGAACAGACATCCTCATGGTGAAATTGCAGACTGAAAACACCCACAGTAAGTGCTCTTAGGGAGAAAGACTGGATAATCCTTAAAGAATTCCATGATGCAGGGAAAAGAAAATGGCAGTAGGAGAGCACCAGGCAGCGTGTGCAAAAGCAGGACGCGTTTTCCAGCCAGGAAGGGGTGGCTGCATCCCTACAAGCACAGCTAGCAGGAGTGCACCTGCTATTTAAAGCCTCCACTGCTCTGGTTTTATGATGTCACCACAGGAATTCTAAAGTCTAATGCAAGCACTAAAATTCCTGATTGCATTTTTAGAAAAGCCCTGTTCAAAACTGACAGCAAATGCAATACGTACTACAGAAATGACACCTCTAACATGCTTGTGTAGGTGACTGGAATGATCTTTTTTTTTCTCCATTCCTTTAGAAGCAAGGGATATTCCGGACAAACGAGGAGTAGTGTGAAACAAAGAACCTACCTTTGCCCAAAGAACTCAAAAAAATAACTGCAGAGCAATTAAATGTAATAGAAGAACTGTCTCATTGAATTTAGCTTTTTCCATTTGTAATCATAACATCATGTGCTCACTTGTAAGTCTCTGGAGAACAGGGACTTCAAAAAGGAGAACAGCAATCAAGAGTAATCTATATTCATCAATATTATCAATAATCCTAAGGGCTAAATTTAGCAAAGCAGCCAAGAGAATAATGCTTTTGAGAATGTATGTATTGCTAAAGAGAAAAAACCTTTTACAGTCATTTTAAGTAGGCAAGTTCCTGCTAGGGAAGCAACAAAGAGTCATTGTTGCTTGAAGATTTAAGGGCATAAAGCAAGATCTGCAGGGAGAAGGCATCTTAATATTCAACTACATCAGCTGACCTAAAATAAGCAATTTTCTGCATCCTTAAGAAGGGTTGGTGTAAGCTTTAAAAAAAACCAAAAAAACCCAACAAAACCCTACTCTTTTCTCTCACTGGATCAGCTGGTCTAATTAAAAACACTATTTTTGCCTACAAATTATGCATGGATAAGAAAGAAGGCAGACAAAGAAAAGGCAGGATTCTTCTTGACCAGGCACAATAGCAAGCAGTAACACCAAGCACTCTATCAAGATGCAGACTTACTTAATCCTTAGAAAACAGAGACATCTTGCTAACAATTGGAAGTACCTATGCTACACAGAAGTATGCTTTACAGCAGTCCAGATTGTATTTTCCATGTGCAATGGTACCTTGTTCTTAATTAATTACAATTCAAATGGGGAAATTTTGTCTACAAGTTTTGAAATGTGTTTTTTTTTCTTTTTTGAAATGTCTTTTCTAAACTCAGTCATAGTAAAAACACCAAAACAAATCTGGCCTGCACTTTTCATGTTTTAAGGCAAAACAACTTCCAAAATTTATTTTTTTAACTTTAAGATAACTGCAAAATAATATTTAGTAATGTGCAGTCTTCTGTTAATATGCTTGAACTCAGAAATGGAATAATTTTGGTTTAGACATTAAAGTCAATCGAGACCTGGAAGAGGTGTAGGAATGAACAGTGAAATATACTCTGTAGACCAGCTCTTACTTGAAAGAAAAAGAAGAAAAAAGATTGTCTGAGACCCATTTCACCTGGATGTAAAGGCTTCTTTTTGTAAATGCAGCAGGCCTACTTACAGTCTTTGGAGAATCTGGAAATGTGATGTAGAGAAATGTACCTTCAAGAACACTGATGCACAAAGACAAACCTAGGCTGCCCTAGTTCAATGAGTAAGGCATCTGCCTAAATCACTTTTTTCTTCTTATTTTTTCTCTTAAAGCAAACACTTTCAATTTAATTGTGCATGGGCTTTAGAGCTTTACAATACAACCTGCACACTCTTTTTCAAGACTGCATCATTTTGAAACATAAAAGAAAGCAGCAAACGAGTCTTAAGGCAGTAAAATGTGCCCCTGGGACTATTACAGATTTTTAAATAAAAATAATATATGCAAATATAACAATTACGTATATATAGTGTATATATATCTATAGGTATTGGTTTACCTCACTACATAATCAGAAGGAGCTTCAAAGATGCTGACAGCATCTTTCACACCTTCCTTCTTATTTACAACAAAGTTTTAATGCTTGTAGGACACAGGAAGTTCTGAAACTTCAGTAATGATTACATCTAACATACTATTAGTTACTAGGGAATGATCAAACATTTATCATCTCTAAAAAAAAGATCCACTAAACATGAAATCTTTCCAATCCAAACAGTGTGCATTTCCTCAAGCATGTTAAAAGCTGCCAAAAAAACGAACTAAAAAAAATTTTAAAAGGAATTTTTGATCATCTTTTCAAGATCAGTTCCTTATGTCATATATGCTGGTGGACAGCTGAATCCTACATCAGTAGGATTTTTACTGGCTTTGGCAAAACAGGGGAATTCAGTATAATTCAGTAGCCCAAGACCACAGGGTAAGTGAGGCTGGAAGAAATCTCCAAAGTCTCTTTTCAATCTGCTGCTCAAAGCTATGAAGTTAGACCAGGTCACAGAGGGATTTATCCACATTTAGTCTGAAAACCTCCAAGGACAGAGACTGCACAATCCCTAGAATTAAGCAAAGCTCTCACACTCTTCTACTGCCCTAGTAAGAGAACAAGTGAAAAAAAAAAAATCCTGAACATGAGATCATCTCTGCAGTGAAAACGGCCTTTTAAATGTGTTTTCCACTGGATTAGAAAATAAACTATTTTCTTTTTTTAGAACTTATAACTTTATTATAATATTTATTTTTATAATGGCAACATATCTGGAACATCAAATGAGTTTGAACTCATTTGAACTTCTGGGGATTGCCATTAAACTTGTACTTAAGTGGGAAATTACATACGAATACCATCTCTACACCAATTTGTGCTACATCTCTCCAAATACTAAAAAATGGTGGAAGTTTCCTTTTCAAAGGAAGATGTTTTACTCTGTCAACCATCTCGGGACAAGTGCCTCCCACAGAAAGCTGAAGGGTGGGGTGGAATATCAGCTCTTCACTGAATCCAAAGATGACACTCACATTTTTTTTAATCCTTAAGTGTAGTGGTTATTTACAGCCAGAAAGAAACTTAACCTTTGATGAAAAATGGATCTCAAGGAGCACTAGGCTTTTTGTTAAGCAAGAAAGAATGTTAAGGTCTTGCTATCGAAATTCTGAGGAGAGTAAACATGTATCAGAGATATCCTTCCTTAAATCTTAACACAGAGAAAAAAATAAAGCCAAACAGGGCTACCCTGGGGAGGAGAGAAGGAAGTCAGCTATAAAGAGAAGTTCAAATGTAATAGTACTGTATAATTATTCAGACTTGATTTCCCCAGCATATAACAGTATGCTGCTAATAATAGACAGGATCCTGAGCTACATTTTTTCGGCAATTCATTTTACTCTTTAAGAACTAGAACAATTACAGTTATTACAGTAGTATTACAGCTACTAATTTATAAGGTTATTATGACTCTCTTCAGAGGATTTTTTTTTTAAAGTGATGGAATTTAAAATACAAGATTTTAATACAATATCTTCAATATTTTTATGCTCCATCATTCTAAATAAACAGGCAGAGGAAAAGACCTCTTGTACATATAGTAGAAAATATGCATCTGCCAGCACACACAGAAAGCTGAGTTTGTTTTTTACTAAAAGGTATTTTTCTTCCCAATATTAAGCAGCTAAGGTAACACATTCCTCAGCTTTTTTGAGTGAAAATTTGAAGTTTACTTTCCAAGATCTTGGTGACTTGGTAGAAGCACCTGTTCCAGTCCTGCTATAGTTAACCTTTCAATTTTTCATATTTATATATGGTGAGTTCCCTTCAAAAACTAATTTTGGTGAGCAAAAAATTTCACACAAAATTTCTCTAAATGGTCAAAACCAGATAAAGATCACCTTTTGTCCTCAATGACAATATATGTAAAACACCTGCAGTTCTTGTCTACACCAGCAAATTAAACTGCACTGATTACAACTACTTCTGTATGTGGCTGTAGTTACATCTGGAATAGCTCTCTCTACATATCTGCAGTTGGGCAAAATCAATGCATACACAATATCACAAATATTAAGAAAATATTGTGTATAAAAAATAAATAACTAGCTGATGCATTGAACTGGAC
The DNA here is from genome assembly GCF_965178545.1 of Coloeus monedula. NCBI lineage: Eukaryota > Metazoa > Chordata > Aves > Passeriformes > Corvidae > Coloeus > Coloeus monedula. The sequence goes on from NC_138790.1 coordinate 3,473,513, forward strand.
AGCGTGTGTAATGTATCAAAATAACACCTTGCAGAACTAGAAATATCAGATGCTTCCACTGAGTTAATAATTACAAATAGTAATCTAAACTGTCTGGGATAGAAGAACTGTTACAAAAAGTTTCACGGACAAAGTTTAAGATAAATATATTTTGAGAAGTTTTAGATTTCTCCTGTTTAGTTGTCATGGTTACAGGTGTGCTTCTTTGAAGCTAAGACACTTAACAGCCCTAACACTTTCAAATAAAAAAATAAATACCCCCCATTAAAATCCTTCCCTTTATAAATAAAAATAAATATATAAAAATTTCACGACAGTTACTTTACCTGCAAGACACATTTACACTTTCAGCAGCAAAAATCAAAATGTCTTCCCTGAAGACATGTTTTGTTTTCAACAAAAAGCTTGATCTGTGAGCAGCAAAACTAAGTGACAATTCGTATTTTCACTGCGAGTAAGGATCAGTCCCTTGGAAAGTTCTGGCACTGAACTTTGAAAAGAAGTCTTGAGTACATGCTTGCATGCTTAATGTACTCAACTGCTTTCTGCAGAAACGTACACAGGTACCTTGATTGCACTCCCAAATGAAGTGAACCAGAGCTAACCTTAGATTTGTGGAGCAACTTTAGATCAGTTTTAGAGCTGTAAACTGACAAAACTTAAAAGAAGAAAAAAAAAAGCCCACATTGCTTCACAAGGACTACTACTAAGCAACACAAAGAAGTTTGATCAGGTGGCAGAGATAGCTTTTCCTAGGTACAGCCAGAATGATGGCATCCCTCCCTCATTAAAATAGCACTAAGCTGGCCAACCACCAGCCATACGAGCTTTAACAAGGGCAAGTGCTGCATTCTGCACCTGGGACAGGGCTACCCTGGCCGTGTGCATGGACTGGGGAATGAGAGGCTGGAGAGCAGCAGTGGGGAAGGACCTGAGGGTCCTGATGGATGGCAAGCTGAATACGAGTCAGTAGTGTCCTGGCAGCCAGGAGGGCCAGCCATGTCCTACAGGAGCATGAGGCACAGCACTGCCAGCTGGGCAAGGCAGGGGATTGTCCTGCTCTGCTCTGCCCTGGGGCAGCCTCACTGCAAGTCCTGGGGGCAGGTTTGGGCACCACAAGGTAAGAAAGACATTAAGTTTTAGACACAGTTCAAAGGAGGCCATAAGGACTGTGAAAGGTCTGGAGGGGAAACCATATGGAGAGCAGCTGAGAGGTCATTTGATCTGTTCAGCCTGCAGTCTACAACTTCCTTGTGAGGGAGCAGAGGAGCAGGCACTGATCTCTCCACTCTTGTGACCAGCAACAGGACCCAAGGGAAAAGCTAGAGCTGAGTCAGGAGACATTTATGTTGGACACCAGAAGAAGTTTTTCACCCAGAGGATGGCTGAGCACTGGAACAGATGCCACAGGAAAGTGGTCACAGCACCAAGCCTGACAGAGTTCAAGAAGGCTTTGAACGATACTCCTGGGGACATGGTGTGACTCTTGGGGATGACAAGGACTAAGGAGTTGGACTGCATGATCCTCGTGGGTCTCTTCCAACTGAGCATACTCTACGATTCACTCTATGTTCATCTTCAGAACAAATATAGAGCATGTTCCTAACTCTACTCCAGCTCATCAACTTGAGTTTCTACAAGTCATGAGACAGAACACAAAATGTGTAAGATATTAGGAGTACTATTACTACACAGATTAGTACATGTACACTCTTGGCACATTCTACACTGTCCATGTGTGTCACTCAGCCATAAAACCCCTGCCCTGATCCAGTGACTGAGGTTGCCCCAAACTGTTCACAAAATGCCTGGAGCGTGACTTGCTGAGTTCCACCACACCTCATTCTCATCTCCACGCCCACACTGTCACCAGCTTTTCTCCATCCTTACAAGACCTGTTTGTTTTTTCGTATTGACACAGCCTCCACACTTTCCTCACATTTCCCACGCTTCTTATTTCCAGCCACCTTTCACATAGATTTATTCAGGGCTCTTATTTGTCCTTTTTCTCCTAGTCTGCTATATGATCCCATTTCAGCACATTCCTAGTTTAAATTTTGACTGTCTTCCTAAAAATGCAACATATCATGAGCAGGACCAGCTTTCTCCCGAGAAAGTTAATGCCAGGAAGTTACAGAAGACATGGAAAAAAAAGCCACCATATTTTAGGGAAAACATTTGCAGGCTCTCTCCCCATCTCCCAGGCTCTAGCTGTCCCTAGGAACATGTAATCTCAAGTATAAGAACTGTGATACTATTCATATGATAAAACTTGATGCCAAATGTGTCTCACTACTAAACCTAGAATGGCACTCAGAGCTAAATGTAAAAATAACAGGAAATAATTTAAGTATGTAGATTAGAAATGGTGCAAAGAAAATATCAAATGCTTTGCAAAGTTTATGCTTACCTAGATGCACAAAAGCTTTTAGTACAGTAACTGGAGGATATGAAAAGATAAAAGTTCAATAAATGAAAAAGAGTTTTGTTTAATCCATACAAGTGGCATCAAGAAGCCTGCAAGGAAAGTTTCTGAGGACTGACATGGATTATTTTCAGCAAGGAGCTGTTTTTTTCTATCTTTTGAAGATTTCAACCACTTTTTCCTAGAGCTTTATTTTATCTGAGCTGAGGAAATGGTATGTGAGATAAAAGATTCCATTAAAAATCTAATTAATGAAGTGTCCAATTCTGAGTATTTATCTACATAAGACTTTATCAGGAACAAGTTACTAACATAACTGGCTTAAGGCTAATTCCAGATAATTTTTTTTTTGTTGAGAACTTTTGCTATGACCCGGAGGCCACTATCCTTAACGGCACCCAACCTGCCTCCTTTTCAACAACCACACTTGTGCTGAGAAAGGAAGACTGATAGTACCTTAGCATCAGCAATCAAATTCCTCTGTAATTTAGGATTTTATTATTAGTATCAATGCAATCTGCTTATATAGTGTTTTTCCTCCTTCACATCCATGAGTAGGGCTGAAGGACAAAGCTCACAGCTGCACCAGTGGCTCTCACTGCAGCTGCATCCTGAGGCCTACACAGAGCATCGTGCCCTATTATTTTTAATTCCATACGAAGTCACAACTGATGGAAATAAAGTTCTCATCCCTCAAGTACTTATAACCAACAATCTGTAAAAATGGTTTCACCTAGTTCAGTATTTATCTACCCCTTGCAATCATCAGACACACAAAAGGAAGCAGAGGCAAGAAATCCTAATGATGCAGAGAACCACTTATGGAACCATCCTGTATTTCAGCAGCATTGAGAGCTGGATGTCCTGGGAAACACTAAGGTTTCTCAATAGTCCTCCAAGCTTAACAGAATAGATGGGTTACAAATATTAGTGTGAAATTTGCCCTTGGGCTCAAAGTGAGTGATTATATAACTTTCAGCTTCAGGACAATTTTAAGGGATGAAAATATTTCAAAGTTCCATCTGAAATAATCTCTTTCTTGCACAGTGTCTCTTCATCCTTGTCTCATGAAAATCCTTAAGAACAGTGTGCAGTATAACTTTTTTTATAGCATAGTGCTGTGGTTCATGTCTCATGATCTCTTTTACCCACTCCTTGAGAATTCTATGTATTTCCTATTAATTTTTCAGGATTTTCAAAACACTGGTTCTAGATAAGAATCAGAACTCTAAGACTTAGTACGCTGTACGCTACTCACAATTGGACTAGAATTCTTAGGCGTATCGGGTGCCACCAGCTCCAAGAGCAGTCTTCAGTATCCTCTAATTCCCCTGGAATTGTTTAAGGATGCAGAGCAAAAGCCTGAAGCTATCACCTTATCACCATCTTTTAATCACAGAAACCAAGCACCTCAACTTAGTGGATCAACCCCAAATTTTTGTTCAATCCAAAATACTTCACAAATAGAAAGCTGATATAAGTCAATACAGCAGGTAGTTTCTCAACTCTCAGATGGATTTCTACTTTTAACACATAGAAGTGGATATTTCAATAAAGCCTACCTATAATGAAGTTTCCTATGCAGAGAAAACCAACGCACTTTAGTCTTGAAAGTCATTACAGGGAATAACGCTGAGTTATCCTGAACATTTTTTAGTAGCTTTAAGCAAGAAATGGGACTCTTCCTATCTAACATAGGTTATACCCACCATCCTAACAAGCAGCAATGACTGAGATTATCTACAAGCTCAAGGAAGGGTGTAAGTATTCATACTCCAAGTCCTTGGTGCTACTTAACTTGGAGCAAAGCGTAGAGAAAGATGCTGGGGAAATACATGTTGTGTGATACCTTCTATTTATGAAGCAGGAAATTGTATACAATATTTGTAACTTTTAATCTCACAAAGGCAGAGACGTTCCCTAATGAGAGGAGAAGAGTGGACAACGCTATGAAGAGCCCACCATGCACAAAAAAGCAAAGGAGCAGCAGCAGGATTACTGGCATAACACGAGCAGCAGAACAACAGGGCTCCTGCATCACAGATTGTGCAAGCGATCCCAACTGTCTGTGCAGGAAAAAATCCTCTCACAGATTCACTATTAACATAAATTCCTTAACATTTCCTGTGCCTAATGTACATGAAAAGCACAGCCATTTGCAGCTGCTCCTCAACTGATTCAGCTCCAGCAACTCTTACCCCCAGCCCCAGCTCAGCTTTGGCAACAAAGATTAATGAAGATCAGAGACCTGCAACACAAGCTGGCAAACAAAAATCCACCAACAAAGAGGAGACTGAACTGGTCCAATACCAGCACTCCAAAACAGTTCACCTTTTTAAGTTCAAAAATTCAAGGACTTGCCTTCTCTAGATTGATATGGTTGGTGCCACTATCAGCCAGGTCTCATCTCATCCTGAGCTTCTGTTCTGAGTAAAAAACCCTTCTAATATTCATGTAGGGATGCATCAGTAGACTAGAAGACATTTCATATAGACCTGAAATCCCAATAGTCTAAAGATGCAATCCCCACAAAAAAAACCCCTGAAGGTTTAAACAGTGGGTCCCCTTACAAGAAACATGGTATTGAGAGACACGCATTTCTGGAATTTGCTAAGTTTTCTCTCTTTGCTGAGACAAGGGAAAAAAAAGAAAAACCTCACATAAGGGTAATAAAAGCTGGAAACAGCAATGTTAGGATTTTTTTCTTTTAAATTATTCAATGTAGAGTTCAATTATATTCCAAGAAAAGGAAACAGCTTTAGAAGTTACTTGCTTCATGGCTAAGAGCGAGATAATAATGCATGTTTAAAAGTGAGGGACCAAGCTGAAGGTGTAGTTCTGGTCCCCAGGTTCCTTTTACTGATGGAACTCATGTCTAAATTGAGTACAGGATTTGCTATTTGACTGAGGGAAAAAACTCTGAAGAGATCCTTCCCTTTCAGATGGAAAGTGAAGAAGGAACTTCATGGTACATTATTTGTTAATAAAGATTGAGAAATGGAAGAGAAGGAAGGAATAAAATTCCTCAGTTATTTCAGTAAGGCTAGAGATGGAAACACTTTTTCAGAACCTGTGAGCAGATGAAAAGTCTGTTTACCACGATTGCTGCGACTCCTGCAGGCACAAACACACGTGTTATTTTGTAGGAGATAGTGTTAAAAAAATTACATGTTGTTCCAAACTGCACATTATAAATCCAGGCAGAATGCAATGAAATCTTGATTGCTTTTAATGGTTCAAATTAGGCTAAGACAAATCTTTTGTCAAGTCTACCACACTGGCTGAAAGATCATTTAGTGTATTACCCTATTTTAAAGAAAGAAAATAGAAAAACTTATCTACAAAGTATTTTTAAAAGCATGGGTTATACCATCCTTCAGAAAGCTGGGTGGAGTCATCCTCCCCAAAAGACCTATTTAAGGCAGGCAACCTCTGAAATCCTGGGAACATAGAGCTGATCTACACTTTAGAATGAAACATTACAGTCCTCCCAAGCACTCATTTCTACTGTGAAAGGAAGGAGAAGGAAAGACAAGGGAACTGAGAAATCCAAAATCTATTTGTAGCCTCCTAGCCCACAACGTCATGCTGGGAATAATTAAGGAATCGTGTGTTTATTTATGACCTACCCAAAATATTCTCAGGGATACATCAGCACAAACACCCAGAACATCACTGCCACCAGTAAAAACCACCAATAGTGTTAATTTCTCATATAAATAAAGGGACATGAAGGTTGTACTGCATGCAGTTTTTCACTAGATGTTTTTAGTATTATTAAAAGCCATCCATCCATGTGTATGTTCTCACAGAAATGTTCCCAGCATTAACTTCATTGCAACAGTTTAGACAAAAGACCTGAGAGTATTTTATTGGAAATGGCTTTCAGAGGAACAGATTATTGTCACGAAAATAAAATATTGCTATACTACAGTCTGTTTTCCATGTCTTATTTTAAAAATAACATTTTTTTTAACATCAGTAAAGTTCCCACCTGTGTGTTTTATTAAGTGCACTAAACTGCACTCGTTACCATCATCAAGATAGCACCAGGACAGAAATTCACACTGGCAAAAGCCAACTGGTGCAAAATCAGGCCCACAGCAGCTCTACCTCAAGAGAAAAGACAGGCAGCACCTGGGCTGTGGGGAGGCAATGACACACAGTGCTATTTCTTCCACCTACAAGTTCTTCCAAGAAAATTCACTTGAATTATTTAAAGACGGTTCCCCAAGAAAACAAGATTTTAATCCTATTTATTTCTTTAGGGTATTAAAAAGAAGCCTGATAAATCTGCATGTACTGCTAACAAAATGCCCAAACTCCACCTCCTGTGCTCTGGAAAGCCATGGTGGTAGAAACAACAGCCAAGGCAACATTAAGCAGTGAAAAACTGGCCAGCGAAGGGACTTGGAGATTAAAGAAGAGAGACTCAGAACCTCTGGCACAACATATGAAGAACCCTAGAGGGTATCCTGTTTATCTTCTCTTTCACCAATTAAACGAAAGGGGATCCAGTTAAGAAGGGTATCTCATGCAGGCCACGTATTCATCAGTTAAACTACTGAAAAAATGTGAAGCCTATTACAGATAGCTGAAAACTGCAGGAAAACCTTGAGAATTCATCTTATGTAATTTACCACTTCCACTGTTTTTTCAATACTCTCTACAGAAGGTAAGTCTAGAATTGTTGCTTCAGGCTGCTTTTAAGGGACCCATTGCAATACATAACAGGAATAGATACTAGTTTGCTCCAGTGCAAGCAAAAGCACCTGCAGTAAGTCTATGGAATTCTGTCTTTTTTATATCAGCCAAGCTTATCCAAGTAACTTTAATGCTCTCTACAGAACTGCTTTAAAAGCATTCCTTACCATTAGAATCTTCAAATCTGTTTTCTAAAATATGTTCCTTAATTTGTTGTTGAAAAATCACTAAGAATAACAATACATTGACATATTATCCCCCTGTGAGTGCTAATCTTTTTATTAGTACATCTGACTGAAAATTGATAATTACATTTGATTTTTATAACTCGGTGTGACAACTTGAACACCTTAACATGTGAAGCTCTGGACCTAAAGGACACTGTAGAACTCCTTCAACTTCACCAGTTATTATCCAGAATAGCTGTATGATGTGTCAAAGTAGGAAATAAAAATAATTTCCCAGCATTGCATTTGATCTAAACAATGTACATAAAATCCTTTTGACATCGTGGCACCAAAATTTTAATTTATAGATCACTAACTGGATGGCAATGGCATGAATACACCATTGGAAGGCTGTGCTAAGCAAAGTATTACAGGTCACACTTGTAACTATGTAAAAGCAGAATGCACATGGAGAAGCCAAAAGCTGAAGATCAGTATCCTAAAGCCATAAGCCTTAAGCTCCAAATAACAGAGTGAAAGCCTGTCTTTTCTACCAAGAAAATTACATGTCACCCATCAGCTCTTTCAAGTAACTCTTCTGACCATATTCAAAACCAGTCCTAAAGACCAAAGCCAAATCAAACCTGTATGTTTGCAGAGACATCCTCCCAACAATCAGGGGTTTGAATATTATTTTGTTTTGTTGCGGGGGATTTTTTTGCTGGTGTTCTTTGGGTTTAGGTTGGGGTTTGGTGGTTTTTTGCTTATCTGACAGTAGAAACAAAGAGTAATCTGCCCTGTTCAATTTTATCCAAAGATGTTAAAGTTTTCAAACCTTTCAAACTTCTAACTTATGCAAAAGGTGAAGTGTATTGTGGGCAGATGATATAAGTAAAAGCAAATGTATTATTTCTAGAACTATGTGCAAACTCAAAATGGAATACTGAGATGTGTAAAATGTAAGAAACTATAGGATAATTTTATCTGAGGTCAAGTTACAATCAGATGTTAACATACACAAGGTAACAAGAAAATGTAGTGCAAATTCTGTTCTCTATAGCCTAAATTGAATGTTTTTTTCCTTCTGCTTTACACAGAACACTGAAAGAATGTAGAAGTGGAGGGATTTTTATAACCTTGACAACTCTGCTTGGAGGCAATCCCTATTTCCTCCACACGGTTAGCACACACCTGGAGGAGGGTACAGAATACGTTTAGGGCAGAATGATTTCTTTGTAAAGCATCAAGCAAAACACTCCCAAATCTGAGGCCTTCCAGACTAACAGGTGTAAATTATATAACCTAGAAATTTGTTTGCCAGGTCCTGAAAGAACACACCTACCATAATGTCTAATAATGGACACATGCTGTTAAAATATCATCTCTGCAATAATGCTGAAGTCTTAATGTCTTTGCAAAGTAGTGGTGTTTAAAAGTAACATACTTGTAAAACAAGAAGAGAGCTTAAGAGTCAAAAGAAGCAGGGAGAGCTCTACTTCATAAAATACAGAAAGCAGGTCCAAGTTGGAGGCATGATTAAAAAAAAAAAAAAACAAAACCCTTAATTTAGGAAAGCACTGAACAAGCTCACACACCTGGAACTGAAAGCCCATGTTTTTATTACATACCTTCTTTGCAGATTATCTGCAAATCTACAACCCCCAGTCTCTCATAGCAGCCTTTCAATACATTCTCTTACTAAATTATGTACCTTGGACATCTCTGCAAAAAAGGAATAGCTGTCAGAAGCTACTGTTCTTGCTCATTGGGATTGCAGCAAGAGAAGGAGAAAGGCTCAAGAAGACCAGTGGAAAGGCACCAGAATTTAGTGTACATAGATGCTGGACAGAAAACTTCAAGCAAAGCTAGGATTACTTGCCTGTGCTATAAATGATGTGATCAAAATTTACCTGTTTTCTCTACTTAAATACTCTCTTCCTCTTAAGGAATGAGAAATAACTACCTTGCCTCAGAAGAAATCAGAATGAAAGGTACGCCCGTGAGAAGAGTGGAATCCTCTGCATGAAGATGCATGTTCTGAAATAACAGTGGCCACTGAGATTAAGCCTTGGAGAAAGATAAATGTATTCCTGATACAGAAACAGTTGTTTCTACCAAATTAGGAGCAGTAAAATGTCCTTCTATCCACCTCCATTGTTTAGAGCTTAAGTGGAGAGTAAACAGTGTAATGCCATTGTGAACTGCAGCCTCTCTGAATATAAGGCACCTATAGCAGCAGCCAAACAAAAACTTGTTTGGAGCATTAAGACAAACTGTAGACAAGCTGATACTTCTGTATTGTGAACACCTAGTTAAAAAAAAAGGTTTTCCCCCTCTTGAAATACCCCAATCAGTACTTTTGGTACACATACCTCGAAGAATTCTCTCCTCATGGCAACGTAGAAAGTCCCAGATTCTAACAGTGCCGTCGTCAGAGCATGTAGCAAATTTATTATCCGTGGGTGAGAAACTGTTACATGAAGACACACAGCAGGGGAAAGAAGTCAGCATTTAACAGATTATCTATGCTTCTCAGACAGGGCAAAATTATACTGTAATGTGTTATACACTGAAGGAGGCATTTGAACATAGGCACTTCTAAGTGAATAGAGTGCCTGCCAAACGGCACTTCATCACAAGACATGAATTTAGCATAGGATTACTATTGCACTGCAGTCCCCTGTCAAATGAGGAAAAAATCTGTCATTTATTCTTAGCACCTTCCTATCTGTGACTGCACATAGCAGTGCCTTCTCTGCAGGATGAGAAGCAACATCAATATGATTTGGTAACTGTCACCCTAGATTTTCATGTTTGGTAACACCATAAGAAAGTGACACTGCATAGAAGCACAGGAACAGTTCTTAGGGAAAAAACTCCTCTTCAGCCACAGGTGCTTTGCAGCAGAGAAGCAAAAAATAAGGGAAAGCTGGTTACAGGAAAATGCTACTTGGTTTAACTGTTGGGAAAAAAAAACCTATATAAAACAAACATACCACTTTTAAGAGCAATTTGGAAACACTCCCTCTTATTACACCCCACCAACAACATGAAAAGAACCCTACAGACACATAAGGAGCTCCCAGATTCAGCAGTTAACAATGATTGATGAAAGTCACTGGAAAAGCAAGGAGTTATTTAACCATGTGAATAGGGCCAGAACATCTCCAACAACTGACAGGCACTCAACTTTCTTTCTGGTGCAGTGAAAGGCCACGAGGGAGCCTTTGTGAAATCCTAGATCTTTATGATCAAGAAAGGGCCTAAAGCAGTAGAGAAATTCAGTGCACGGCCATGATAGTCAGACAGTAACTGAATCCAAAGTAAGCACTTCTCATAACCAAACTCTGGCAGAAAATGCTGCACCCTACCAAGAAAAATGGTGACTTTAGTGGAAAGTGAGTTTGTGGCAGTGAACCTTTATCACCAAGGGCCAGCACCTGAACCCAAAGAAACACTGTTTTAGCACCATTTGGGATCTGCAGCTTCTCTTCAGGCTTACTTTAAAAACATTTACTAAAAATTATATGCAGGTTTGCTCTAGAAACACCCTTCATTTACATCTTACTGATAAGTATCACTTTGGATTTGATTTTTATATAGACATTTGCACAACTGAGGCATCAACACTGAACCAAGAGAATATCCTACAATCTTCTTTTCAATGGCTTTCTTACAGTTTCAAGCTTGAAGAACCCATTCAGTATTAACATTAGACTTCTGTATGTGGCAGTCTGCGTGGGTATTTAGTATTACTGGAAGTCTTGGCTTCACCAAGCCAAGCAGTTCTTCACTTTATTTAGTGTTTTATTATTTTGTGAGAACTATGCAGGTGTTTTATTTCTGAAGGCTTTATATTTTATTCAGTTAGATTATTAAAGACTGAATTCTTTATTTGGAATGAAATTGTTGTCTTACACAGTGCGTATAAAAAGGAATAACTGATACACATCGTCACCATATAAAAATGAAAAGAATACCAGTGCAAAATGCGGCAGACAAATACATCTCTAACATATTGCAGAGGCGGATACTGGGACAATACTAATTCAGAAAGGTGCCAGCAAAACGGTGAGAATGTGGAAACAAAAGGAAATATTGTGTTTATGTGGTGCAGGAAGTTTCCCAGAATCTGACAGAACCCATGCATTTCTGCACCCAGAATACACTTAGAGAACAGTCTAATCATGGCAATAGGTACTACAGAAAATGGTATATTGTGTATAAACCTGGCCTCTCTAATCGCCTCCTTATGTGCCTGGAACATCTTGACGTTGTTCATGTTGGACTGCCAGTATTTCACATATCCCCCGTGGTCTGCTGTCAGCATCCACATATCATTGTGTGACCAAGTCATAGCCCTTACAGGGCTGTCGTGAGCCTGCAAATTCAGAAACAGAACTTCTAGCAAACACATTCAAATACTGTCTGATCCACACAAACACTGAAGTTACTAAAGTTCCAACTTAACAGCTGCAATGAGGAAATGAGAACAATGATGATCTAATTACATTCAAGATGTTGGGGGAAAAAAAATCCCTTACTCTGTATACAATGGTCTTCTAAATAATAAGAGTATTTGCACTTTGGAAACAAAGTGTTTCTTTATTATTACAAATACTCATAGTACATTCTTGAGAACAGTTAGTACAGCAGATGGAGGTGGAATGAGAAGCATTAAGTGAATTGCCTGTAGCCATAGCCTGGCATGGAATCAGAGCAGAATAAAAGACTTCTAAGGCTCCCATCACCACTCAGACCACAAACCCATGATGAACAGGGTGAAGATGTGCTCCTAAAACATGCTCCAAGACCTCAAGGAAACAAAGAAATCTTGACAGATTACTTTACCTGCAATATTGTTTCAAAATTGAAAGTCAGTCCATTCCATAAAGTGAACTCCCCACTAGATGCACCAGTGACCAAGCGTCTCCCCTCAGGAGTCCACTGCAAAAGAAACATTTAACTAAACTGTGCAAATATAGCATTCAAATATTTCTTCACAATTCTCCAAATAAATCATGAGGTTTTTCAGGGACTCTTTGGAAATGGAAGCAACTAAATGACTTTCTAGAGGATGCGAGAAGGCAAAAATGCCGAACAGTGCCAGAGGACTTTTGACTTTTGTAACAACAGGACAAAGCCCACTGTAAGAACAATGAAAAACTAGCTGTAAAGAAGAAACAGCTTATTGGCACCATTGCATTTCTAGCACACAATATCCATACTAAACAATACTTCTGACATCATGGAAAAGCTGTTAAAAGCTGCTATGAGACTCAAAGAGCACAGAGACCAAACTTCCTTTCTTTTGAGTCAGATATGTCAGCTCTCTGAAATGTAATAAGGAAGGTAGGAATAGCACATTAAACTCTGAGAGTAAGAACTCTTGTGTACTCAGACCTTACCACTTATTTTCCTAAAATCCTCCACAGAACGACTGGACACAGAAGTAGTCCATACATTCCACATGCTGTTTTTATTTGAAGATGCTTTAACTGCCTTCTCGTTCAGTTAAGACTCAGTCTAATTTAAATTAAGACAACACAACTAAGTAATTCCAACACTGTACTCACCCTGACAACAAACACTGGGCATTTTACTTTATTAGTAGATGTCCGAACAAATTTTGTTGTTACAGCATTCATAGGGTTGTTCAGCATTCCTATAGGAGGGACCAACTGTAAGAGAAGAAAGAAAATATTTAGTAATGACATTTAAATCAGAAACTTCAAGAAAAGCATACGTTCTAAACACCCATTTCTGGAAAAGCAAGGTTGTCACTTGCAGGGGTATTACCAGAAGTAAGGTGGTAGAAGTGTTCCAAAGTCTGCATGATTTAACAACTCAAACATCCAGGAACAGCATCTTCAAGAGCAGCTTCACAACCTCAGTGCATTACGAAAGTTCTCACACACAGAAATTAAAAGCCTGTCCAACTTTAAGGTCCCTTCATGGGCATGGATTCCAACAGAACAAAGTAACGTGAAGACAACCATTCATAGCTTTAAGGCTTTTTGCAGACACAAAAGTAACCTCAGCTGACATACAGAACCCTTCCTATTTTCTGGACAAATTTTATCTGCACAACTTCACCAGTGAACAGGAAAATTTTACTTACATCGTTATAATATCCTGCATCGGGCTGGATCGCTCGCATATCTCGTTGGTCTCTCTGCCATACTCTATTCTGGAAAGAAGAAAACAACTCCTAGTTCATAGTAGGGTACTTCATTGGTAAATAACAGAGAATAAGAAACACATGGAGATCCTTATTTGGGAAATTCCAAAGCGCTCCAAGGATTTCAGAACGAACTGTGTTATGACTTTGGACTCAGGAAAAGGAACACGTGGAATTTATACTCTGTAAGAAAAGGAGTCAGGAATGTTTAAAGTGTTAATTTCATCTGAGTGAAGCAACACCTTTGAAAGCGAAGCTTAACACCAGGAAAGCAGCGGTCCTATGTAACAAGGAACATTACTGTGGCACAGACAGTGGTGCTCTGCTGCCCAGTGTCAAAGCTTTATATTCAGGACAAGGATTTACACCATTAGCAGCTGTGCTGATGAACTCCACATGAAATCCACACAGCAACACGAGCTCCAAAGGGACCTCCTGCACTGTGAGCATAAAGACAACGCTTTCAAATGGATGAGACTCAAAAGACAAAGGGGTAACAGTACCTTCAATTAGTTAAATTTTGAGAGTTGTCAAACAAAACCTTTTCAAAAACATTTCTCATGAATTTAGAATTAAACTACTTATTTCAGCTTTGTGCCACAGACCCTAACCAATTTGGATCTGTACAAATATTGGAAACAAGTTACAATCCTAGGGAAAACATTCCCAACATACACCACTACATTTTGCTACAACTTCTTAAGCCAAGAGCAAATTACACATTTTTCTTGGTTGTTTCTTTTTTGATAGAACCACATAAATCAGTAGTACTGATGCCAGCAGACAGAGATCTGATTTTTTTTTATGTTGTTACCATTTTAATCAACAGAATTTCGAGGGTGCTTATTCCTGCCACAGTAAAAAGGTCCTGGACTTCTAAAACTGTTTTTTAGAATAGTCCACTACTAATAGAATCTCTTTTGGGGCATCCCTAAAACATAAGAATATGTTTAAAATGTTTGATGTTTGAACAGATCTTAGAAGATAAGGGATTAGTTATTAAGAAAACCATCTAACTTAACACCTACAAGCTATAATCAAGCACTGGCCATAGCAGATGGAATTAATTGCATCACATTTTGGCAATGTTGCTGTTGCAGCTGCAACAATACCAGTATTTAGATTTCATTCTGTTTCTTCTAGGGTAACATTCAGTACTCATAGAGTGAATCTTGGATGAGAAAATTATTTCTTAAGAAAGTAATGCCATCCCATCAGGTGAACTAAATAAGCATTTTTACAGAAAAGTTTCTTCAATAAAACTTAACATTTAAGTTTTTCTCTATTTCTTAACTGTATAGAAAGGGACTTTCAGAGGCTACACTGAAGGCTGAAGAGCTATTTAGTAAAATGATGAGAAAACATTTTTAGTGCCCTGATTTTGCAGGGGAAGGGATAATGGTTCATCTTCCATTTTGGGAAATTTCTATCTCAAAACAAAAATGAGAACAACTACATTATTTATGATGAGTTTTTATGAAAAGTCAGAACATTACACAAGATATTCAACTGCACACCAACTTGGAATTTCAAGACAAAACGCAATAATTGGTATTTACATAAAGTACACAAAACATGCAGTTTTATACCCAACACTCAACATCCCCCTTTTATTCACAATATAACAAATTTACAAGCATTTGTAATTTTGGTTGAAAATGCAGCAGTAGATCTCCCAGTATTCCAGACTGCCCTGTGGAAACTGAAAAGCACAATCCCGAATATGAGGAAGAAAATAAAGGTTTCCAAACAAAATCAGAAAACGAATTTACTAACCTCCAAATATTTAATTACAGAGGGATTGTAGTCGATGGTCTTTCTGTTGACAGCTTTTCTCATGCGCTTCCCATCGAAGGTGAGCTGCTGCATTGCCTGCTGCTGCGCGAAGTCAGGCCTTTTGTAGAACAGCTGCCGAGGCGCCTGGTGCTGGAACCTCGGCATGTGGAAAAACCGGGGCGGGGAGCCGATTTCTGTGGCCATGGCTCCGTCCTTCCTGAAAGGCTGCACAAAGTGAAACACTGCGTTATCACATAATCACGATCACAAAAACCCCACGCTACCATCTCCCCTAACTTAAGTTTACAAGGATGACTAACAGCTTGAGAAATTACCGTTCCTTCGTAAAAAACTATTTGCATATTCCTCTGAATAATTATTTTCCCTTGTGCCACATACAAAGCAGCTAAATACTTTCGTTCTCTATCAAGAGGAATTCTGAATTTAAATACTTCACTATTAAGTTTGCATTACCATCCCTAAACTAAAAATGTGCAGGAAAAGAATGTCCTGAGTAAAACAGCATAAATAAATGCAAGAAATGGCAAGATCCTTTAACAGAGGATATTTCAGATTCAGTATAAAAAACAGGAAACACCACATTAATCATAAATTAATTTAACTATTAAAAGAGAAAAAGTTTTCAAATGTTGACTCAACATCTTATTCTGTGACCTAAAAATAAAACTACACTCCTTTCACACAACTTCTTGCAAATAGACCACAGATCACATTCTACCCGTAGGCATACTTTCAATCCCATTACTACAAAATAAATCAATTACATCTTTAACAAGGTTTAGTAAATATAACTAAGACTCACTGAGAATGTTAAGAAAATGTGAAGGGCAGGGAGAAAATTTCAATATTCAGAATTTTTCTGACAGAGGGAAATGAGTGTAAAACCTCATTTTTCAGTCTAAGAAATCCTTAAATGATGAGATCACAGCAACTCCTTCAGAGTTGAAAATACAATATACACAGTCTTTAAAGTATATACTAACTTCAGACTCAGCCAGTTCCAGACTGAACCAATGAATGCTCAAACTTCATTTTGAACATGTTCTCCCCCACATCCTGAACTCACTTTGGAAAACATTTTAACCAAAAGAAACTAGCACTGTCATCAAGGGAATTCAAAAACACCTAGAAACTCTCCTTTGCACAAAGGGTTAAATGTTTACACAGAAGCAAAGTACATGTAATAAAAGAAAAAGGAAATAGCAGATTTCTTTTTAAAAAAGATTACATAATCTGCTTGTAAATTCATGAATGTACTTTCCTAAGCAGTTAAAATACTCATATCCTCAATTTGAAAGAGCTGAAAAGTTGTTTCACTGCCAATTTTAAAATTTTATCTTGCTTTTTTTGAACCCAACAGTTCAAAACCATTTCTATTTTTAAGCAGCAAAATAAAGCTAAGATAGAAATGTTAGATATAAGAGTCTGTTTAAAGGCAGTGCAGGGTTTGATTCTTTTTAAGAGATTCTTTCTAATCACTAGGAGCATGCTGCCGTTTAAATAAATATCAGGCAGTTTGTTGGCACAGAGAAGTGAACAGCTCTGAAAACTTAAGACTTACACACTCCTTTTCATGCTAACAAAGTGCAACAAGCCAGCTATAAAACTACCTACAGCATCCAGCTCCTCGCTACAAAAACAACTCCCACACTAAAGCCATCACAACTATTCTCCATTCAAGACAAACCAGTCCAAACTAAACCAGCACATTTCTTTAAATGAGGTAAGGAAATTTAACACCTTTGGCAGGTGTAGCATCTTATTAGAACAATTTGGTAACTAGAATGAAGGGAGGAGGGAAGACAGACAACAGCTTTCAAAAAACAAACCTTCATCTGGTGGTTGGAAGGCTCATTTGCCTGAAAGTTGCCCCATATCAGGCATACCAGGGCGTCTAATCAGACACCACATGTCTCCAAACACTCCACTCTAGACCACCACTGTAACACACAGCTACTACAACAATAAGGTTGTCTGAAACAAGGTATCCAAACTTTCTCATAACAGGAATTACTTCAAGCCCCCCTAAGACCATCTCCAATTCTCTTACAACTTGGCAGGAGGTATCAAACTGTTGTACGGAAGGTATCAAGTGTTAAATATCAAAGGTAAAATTCTTTTTGTTGGGAGTTTATATCAAAAAAGAGAAAGTGGCTTCTTCAAATGAGTAGAACAAGCTGGCATTAAACATACAAGTCCATTAAGTCTCCTAAATGTAGTTATTCAATTGTCAGAGGAAAAACCCAACAAAAACAAACACAATCAAAAAAACCCCACAAAAAACAACAACACACCACAAGAAGACCCAGAAACCCAGATGAAATTACCAATACCACTCTTTCTCAAGTCTGAAGTTTGACACTCCCTTATACCAATGAGTGCTCTAAATCAGACAGAAGATATTTTTTCAAAACCACACATCTATACACTCTAATAGACAATGCAAGAATAAATGTCAAGAACTGAGACCAAGAATGCAGACAAAGATATATGCTGGGGCTTCCAAAAAAAATTTGATCAGCTATATTTGCAAGAAAACATTACATAAAAATCCCTTTTTAGGGAAACAATGCAAAGCAACACATTAATACTTTATTTTCATGTTCCAGGAAAAAAAAAAAAAACCTGCTGAAGAAATTTTCTGTGTTACTATCATTGGTAAATAAAGCATTAAGTACGATATGAGTCAATTTAGATTGCAGTAGTTTTAGGCGAGTTCAACCAGTGTCTATCTTAAATCAGCATAAACAACCTTCACTTAAGATGCAATCCACATCAGCAAGAACTAGGACCGAAGGCATAAACATGCTCATTACACCTCTTTATGTCTACAGATCCTTCCACACTCATGATTATGGCAAGACAATAAGTGACATTACAACTACAACAACATGACAGGGGAGATGACACAGGATTAGAAAAATGAAGCATTTATATCCTGTTTCTTCAACTTTTGAGATCACTGCCTCGATCACGAAAAGCCTTCTACCTGCATTAATGAACTCTGAAAAAAGTATTGTTTATCCAGCTGCTTAGGAGCATTTTCTTCTAATAATTGCTTCAAATATTATGTTTTATCCACATAATACCCTCATCATGTCATGTGTGCATATGACAAGTATATAATCTATGAACAGATTTATAAAAAAATGTGTGCACACTCATATACATGAGTACATATACACACCAAGTGAAGCTTCCAAGCAAAGCAGCTTTAGAAATAAATGGTTTTGGCACACAATTATCAAATGAAACTAGAACATTTTTTCCCAAAGACTTCTACTCCAGTTAGACAAATAGACTTAATGCTTAAGTTATCAGTATCCTACCTGGTCTTTTGTTGGGACAAACCAAAGCCTCAACAGGCTCTCCTTAAGATCTTTTTTATCAACTACAACGTCAGAATTCAGCATGTCTATTAGCTAAAGCTCCTTTTGTATTAGCAGTGTGAGCAGAAACATGCAAACAAATATTGGAGGACACTGTGCAATCCAGTGCAGTAACACCTGATTTCCTATTTTAAGCAAAGTACCATTTTTTTTCTTTATTTTAGAGTCCATCAACAGGATTTTAAATGGAAGAAACCATCTTTTCCCTAATTCACACAATCAGAAGCAACAGCAAGATTTGTTTCCAACATCTGGCATAAGTCAGCTCTTACTTCATTGTTTCCAGACATAAATGTTACCACAACCAATTGCTTTTCCTTCTAGTTCATTACACCCTTATCGTAACGTGAACTAAGTTCATTTTTGTATTCCATTTTTCCATGCATCTTTATCAGTTTTCCACTTTCTGTGCCCATGAACACCCCTTTCAAAGCTTCACAGATTTTGAGACATAATGTATTTGGGGATATAGAGCCTACAGAGCAAGTCTTTCACTCCTACCTATTAGTGCCAGAAGGATGCCAGGTCTACTGATGCCATCAAGTAATCAGAGGGACGTTACTGGAGAACAGAATTAAAACAAAAAAAACCTCATGACAATCTCACACCCAGAGCAGCACGGTGTTAAGGAAGATGGACTTGGGCACTTCCTTTGCTTTTTAAAATGAGCAGAAAGTCACCAACAGTATTAGTCACTTGCAGAAAATGGTTACCCTTAATTCACGTACCCAAATAAGGCTACAAAGGTAATACCGGCATTAAATGTAGTAGTGTTGTTACTTTATCATCTTATTTGGATATGTTTGTTCCTTTTATATAAAAATGAATCTTGCATTAAGTTTTGAAAATTGACAGATTCCAACTTCAATCATGCAACCAAAGCAATTCACACATAACTTCACTAAACCAAAATAAAACAAATTAGGCTACTAAAACCAAACTAAAACCACCAAACAGGTAAAGCTTAGAGAAAGAGAGTCATGGCTTGTTTTAAATACATCAGTGCTTCTAGATAGCTCAATACTACAAGAAAAAAATCTGATTTATGTATAATCTTGACATATTTCATATGGTTTATGCAAAAAATAAAGCTCATCATTAATGAAGTGCAGTAACTGGTAACTAAAACATCCTTGCCTATATAATAGCTATTTTTAATTAAAGGTAAAGCAACTTGGGTGGAATACAGAGTTATAAACTGAACATGTCAAAAGAAAAGTATGTTTCCAAATGGTAGCAAAGAAGGTTATGCTGCAGAGTGCAAGCAACCAGTTACTTTTCAAACCCTACGCTGCCCACTAAACACAACATGCTGAAGCTTAAAAGACATTGAGCCTGAAATAGCTAAAGCAGCAAAGGAAAATGAGTGCTAAAAACTTCCAAGTGTATCTATATAGTACTTCTTTAAATGTGTATTACACAGTTCTACTACAAAGTACACACAGACTTTAAAACAAGCACTTTTACAGGGTAACGGAAACAGTGAAAATTGGTAGTAGTTATTTGCACTGCAACAGCACACTGGAGCTCAAACCATGGTTTGGGACATTCAGTGCAAAACACAGGATTGAAGAACCATCTCAGCTTCCTGAGGCCTAAGAATAAGATAAGAGCACCACAATGCAAAAGCACTTTACCAAGTTTATTGTTCAATACAACTTTCTTTAATTAGCAAAGCACTTTTACATCTACAAGGTAGAGATAACTAACTTCCTTTTAGTAACATCTTTAAAGTCCTACTGTCAGTAGTTATCTCTGAGAAAACATATCTCTACGTTTTTAAATTTGTGTATTAAGCAATCTATAAGCCCAACTGAATAAACACACCTGTTCTGAGTAACAATCACAGCAAATACAATTTAACGTTACTCCTTTCCCTCTTTTACAGAGTATCAACACTTAATATCCACATTCCAAAAGATATGCCTTTCTTTGGTCCTTTGGGAGAATGTGCATCTCTGCTCTGGAGACCAGCAGTGGATCCCTCCATGGCTTCCCCTTCCTGAGAAAAGCTCTTTCTTCATCTCCTCATCCAGCCTCTTTCCTTCCCTGGGAATCCTACCTCTTCCCCGAGCACAAGAATTATGTGAAAGGATATTCTAGACATAAATGTTCAAACTTTTGCCATCTTCAGCAACCATGTTTTAGGAAAAAAAAAAAGAAAAAAGGAAATAAACATGCTTGTGTACACACACCATTTCTCTATTACACAGAAACAGACCCAGCCATCCTGGTTAAAGATTGAGAAGAGTGACAGACAAGTTCTTGAAATCATAAAATTTCCAGGCAGGGGGTTACACAGGAAAAAAAAAAAAAAGATTGTTCATTTCTGCAAACCATTTAATTTTAAGTAAACTGTCTTCCAAATATTTTAAACTAAAGTAGATAAACCCCAAATAATTTCTCTCTTAAACAGAAAATGAACCTGAGCAAAAGCTTTGTTCTCAGTCACTGTTTCTACAATTCCCTTGCTTCACTCACTGACAGGAATGGAGCAAGAGAGCTGCAGGTATGGTTAGAACCTGGAAGGATCAGAAAATCACATTACCAAAGCCACTGTAAAACCAGCACTAGCAACAGCAAGCTTCTACCACCTTTTTCTAAAGATACACTTGAAATCTGCCAAAACTAATTTGCATGTCTGCCAATGAATTATTCTCTCACAGCAGATGAGATTTTGTTACTGCTCCATTCAGATGCCATCACTTTTCTGAAGATTAATCTTACATTTCCTTCATTGTACACAAGATAAATCCACTCAGAAAACACAGACAAAAATATGGAAAAAAGAAAAAAACCACTATGCCAAATTGCAGATGTAGTGAAGAACATATTAATCCGACCAATTCCCCAAATTGCTTTGTGTTTCAATTTCCTACTGCATTGCAAGAACATTTATTCAGATTCACAGAACAAGATTACCCAATGTCTGAAAATTCTACATCTTTGTGAGACAAAAATCAAAATTCTGAAGTAATTTTAAGTACTTTTCTTACTACATGTAAGTTGTATTATTTTTAAACAGATTTGAGATAGATTAAGCTGTTTCAATAGAATATAATGGTATCTTTTCCACTGATTATGAGAGAGAATTGGTGTATTAAGCAGGAAGATAAAATTAGTTAAAAAATTAGATTCCATAATGAAGTGCAAAGTTGCCCAACTTTTTAGTCAAAACCAGACCCGTAACAGTAAAAAAAAACTATGTAAGGTTCTTGACCTCTAAGTATTCAAAAATCTTATTCCCACTTTTGAATTATATAAAGGCACTGCAGCATGCATTTTTGTGCATTTTTATTTGTATATCTCAAAAAACTTTCTACAAGGCATGCAGATATGAGTACAGGAAGTTTAAACTTAAAACCAAAACCATTCTTACAATTTGAGAGACTCCTTAATGATCTACAGGTGCTAGGGGTCCACAATACACCAAATCAACCAACTGAAGGCAAAAATACTGACCTGTGTTATACAACACTGCTATTATGCAACATCCCTATTCTCTGCAGCAAGCACATTTTCCCTGGGCTCTGCTGCTGTGCTCCCAACATACATCTGCAGCCATTCTCTATTGTATTCTATTTCTGAACCAACCTTTCCTAGAAATGGGGTTTAAATTCTGACTATGCAAATAATGGGAAAGAATTCAGCAGCTTTCTCCATTTCAGTCATTGTGCTCCAATAGAAAATGTAAAAAACAAAATAAAAATCTCATTCTTCATTCAAATTGCAGAAACATACTTAAATTAATAGTTGTCCAAGTCAAAATAAACTACTCTGCCCAAAAGGTTCACAGATCTGTTCTTATTTGGAAGTACTCCAAAGCTTTTTGTTTTATGCACAGTCCAAAATCTATGACACTGGCATGATCAAAAACCTAAAATGCAGAAGCACTTTTTTTCCCCTTTAACTTCAGTTCTGTACTTTCACAATGCCCAGTTTCACCACAAAGTTCAAACCTTTGGATTTTCAACAGGACCCAAACACGTACACACACACTGTATGGAGTCTAAAAGGACAGCACATACAACATGGCAAAATGTAATTATGTTGATGCAGTTTTGGATTCAAAGGGTTTATTCCCTGCAGGAAAAGGAGAGCTGATATTTAATTGACAAAAAGGGCCTACACCTTTAAGTTTCACATAAAAACACGCAGTGCTCAAGAACTTCTGAAACAGCAGATCAAACTTACAGACAAATGGAGCTATCTAAAATCCCAAGGGAGAACACCTTCAAACAGCCAGTCTGAAAGTCTCAGTTACAGCCTAGGGGACAAGTTTCAACAGTTGAGCCTGCTTGGCTGCATGTAAGTTACACATACTTCAACAGCTCCTTTTAATTTTGGATTTCTAGCACTCAACAAATACCTAATAATCAAATCACAAACATTCCTCATTTTACGCTCAAGCTGACCCCTTGACTCATTCCAAAGCACACATATTTACAGGAGATCATGTGCTTACATACATTATGAAAAACCCCCAAAATACTTCAGTTCATAGGACTCAGACAGCTCCTGCTTTACCTCTCTGGCTACAGTAGAGAAAACTGCTTTCAGGAGTGTAACAGCCTGGAATCATTCCCTTTGTGCACCTCAAAAAAGCAACTTCTGAGAGATAAAGTTTCTTGAGCAAAACAAACATGGAAGCAACCACATGCAGCATGAGGGCACGAGACAGACTGCACCTCAGCTAGATGACAGACAGGATTTGGTTTGCTGCTGTGATTTTATTATTACCAACTGGATACCTTGGTTTTACCTCAAAACTTATTCACAATTTTATTTAAATAAAACATTCCTCCTCCCTCTAAACTTCCCAAATACCCCTTTATTTCAACTCCTGCTTAGTATTTATCAAGACCTGCATTATCACCCAAACTCTTTCACTGTGAGTCCCTGTGATAATAGCAATTCCTCTTAACTAGGTGAAGACTCACAGCTTGGTTTTCATGCTGAAGTGATTACTGATGCTGCCATACCTTGGAGCTGCTACTTTGTCAGGAAACAAAACTTTAGGACTGATTTGTGTTAAAATCACACAAACATGCCATGACAAATACTTGAAAAATAACATATGGAAAGTAGCTTAAAAGAAAAAAAAAAAGCCAGATATTCTTGCTAATCCTGAATATCAAGACACTCTTCAGCTGGTTATAATATCAAAACTTGGTGAACAAAATGTCATAGCTGAATCTGTGTGACATGCTCCTCCCAGTTTCATTCAATATGCAGTTGGCCTTACTTGTGAGGAAAACATATTGCTGTTTCCTATTCACTTGGCATTGACTGAAGGTCTCTGGTTCTCTTCTGTGAGCCTGCTGCGCAGCCAGTCATTCGGCAGCTTTACAAATCCATGAGGCTCTGCCTGCCCATGGAGAACTCTGCAGGTCTCCTTGCTGATTTCCAGGTGTTCCTGGCACCCCATTCCTCCAGTCTCTTGACTCAAGTACTACTGCTAGGTACATAATGGAATGGACAGGGACAGAGAGGAGAAGTGACAAAAAATTCTCCAAAAAACTTCTTCAGAGGACTTTATTTAATCAGTGGAAGGGAAAAGGACTAGAAGGACTATGGCAGTTTGTAGAGCAAAACTTAAGTAGGGAAACACAGCAAATTGTCTTTGCTTCAGGAACAACCTACTGAAATTCTGATAAGAAAACAAAGTTCATATAATCTAGCAACAGTTTGAATCTCTTCATTTACACTATGGAACAGAAACATACACTTTAATACACTAAACAAAGCTGAGTATCTGAGACCCTAAGACTGGCACACTCAACGCTGACCAGACACCAAAGCCTTTTTAGTAAAATTTGGGAATTAGTAAGAGTGTAACTTGTTACAAAGATTTACTTTTCACAACCATTATCTGTTAAATGATTACCAAACACATCCAGAACTCTTGCAACATTTGCTTTTGCATAGAAGTTACAAGCATCAATGGAATAAACAAAATCTTTACTTCATGACCCCAGGAATGCTCACTCCCTGCCTCTCTCTCCCTCCTTTAATGTTACTCAGGCCCATCTCTTGACAAAGCAATGCTGTTTGCCATATCAGTTTCTGGGCCAAATAAAGGCACAAGAGTGTCTTAAGTTTCTATAATTACGCAACTGAACTCTGGAAGGGGTAGCAGGAGGCAGGATGATAGTGCTATCATGTGTGATCATGCAAAAAAAATGTGCCTTTATATGGTGAGAAGTGTAAGAAGGTTAAAAAAACCCAAAAAACAACTAAAAGCAATGTTTTTCAGCAGTTATTAACTGTATTTCAAAGATCCATTTTCTACTTCTCTCTCCAAGAAGAGATTTTATACTTCCGCAGAAAACTCCGAGAGAAAAGAACTTTTTATTTCGCTGCATATTTTAATGGTAAAATCCATTCACCACCGATGTCTATACCCTAACTTGCAGCCAGAGGTGGACACTTTGTGCAACAGAGCCCTCATCTTCTGGGCACCTCAAGGTTATTTACATAGCTCATGTATTCAATGTAAGAAAAGAAGAGCCTGAACAACTGTATATCCACACTGCAGAACAAATGGCCTGTAACATACTACCCTACAATATTTTCTTCACAATATCCAGAAAG
This sequence comes from Coloeus monedula, assembly GCF_965178545.1. Lineage (NCBI taxonomy): Eukaryota > Metazoa > Chordata > Aves > Passeriformes > Corvidae > Coloeus > Coloeus monedula. The sequence goes on from NC_138790.1 coordinate 3,498,770, forward strand.
ATTTTTAAAGGGATTTTTAATTCTCTTTTCATGAAAAAATGTAGCAGATGCACACATACTTATCCAAGACAGAAATTTGTTATCTGCCCCAACAGCAGAGTAGCTAAATTAGCAACTATGCTTATAGCAAAATATGCAAATTAATACCTACAGTTGTTATGCCTAGACTTAGCTAATAAAAAGGCATCCTCAAGCAAAAGTAGTGGAATTGCAGCAAACACTTCAAACCTTATTGAATCACACAGTGCTGCTAAACAAGCCTTATGGACTCTGCTAATTATCAATGCCCCTCATTTTTGACTTACTGTTGAAGCCAAGGAGTTTAAAACAAAAAAACCCCAACAAATCCAATCAAACACCTGCTAAATTAAGAAAACAGTCAAAGAAAACAGCACTTCTAAAACTATTTTGATGGAATGAAGTCCTGACTGAAGATTATTTATGTGGATGAAGATCTTCAGAACTGTGGCTTCTCACTATCTGCTTCAGTTAAGATTTGAAAGTCTAGCATATATGCAAACTATTCTTTTGCCAGAGTTTGGTGTGGAAGATTAATGCATAACCCCTGTTTGCTAGTGGTTAGGCTAGAAACTGTTTAATCCCACGAGGAACAAACTTACAATAAGAAAAAATAAACAGAGCTGTTAATTGTAGTTTCAAGCTCCCAGCATATAAAATTATATTTTCACTTATTTTCAAACATAACCAACCTAAATATTTTTTCTATAACAAGAAACTTTCAATACTATAACACTTTCTAAACTGATGGGTGACGTATACACATCTCATACAACTGAAAATTAATTAGAAATACACTTTCTTTTAACTGGAATCACAGAGCCAGTTTTTTCCAGGAATATGTTTTCTGGTCTCTGCTTGTGGATTATGAGACATGCAAATGCCTGTATAAGGTTATGAATGTATATGTATAGATATATATACACACACACTGCTAAAAGACCACCTTTAAGTACTTCAGTAAACAGCCTTTGCTTTTACCATTTAGTAGAGTTCAATAAAAGCATGAGATCATCTTCTGCATCAACACATTTCTCAGTAAAGGAACATCAAGCTCCCATACATCAAGCTCACACAAAGCCTTTCAAGGAGAAAGGGTTCAGTATCAGATTCTCCCTAAACACAAGAAGACTCAAGCTGCCCATGAGAACGACAATTCAGTAGACCAGTGCATCACCAGAGAGCTTCAGTTTTGAAAGCTGGAATTCTCCAAAAGTCTAAAATCCCTTGGCATTTCTTTCCTACTTCGTATCTCCTGCCTCAAGAACATCAGGAAGCTTTCCTGTCAAAAGCAGTACTTTCATCACCAGTTCTAGGTGAGTAGTTTCATCTTACCACACAGAAAGCTGGGCAGCTGCAGCCTATTGTATCAGTCAAGAGTCTACAAAAGATATTACTAGAAACAGCTACTTCATTTATTAGATTTAGATTTGCTAAGGAGACCAAAATATTCGCATCCATCCACAGAAAAAGATTGCAAAATATGGTTTGACGACTAATTTTAGTATGACTTTAGCTCCAAAGTCCGTAATTGAGAAACAGCGCAAATACTGCAGAATGAACAGACCATATGATATTCATTCAGTCTGTACTTCTCCTCCTTACAATTCTGTGCAAGCCCCAATTTTTCTTGTGGTGTAATCATAGCATTTCACTAGTGTTTGCAGAGGTGCAATGGTTTGCTTACAAACATGGCCCAATAGGAAGAAATTTTCAAAGCTAAGTGCTGATTTTTACTGGAATGGGGAAGGAGGACAAGGGTAGAGTCATCGCTGCTTATTGTGACCATACAATTTAAGTGCAGCAGCAGCTACTGAGGGAACTTCGGCACTGAATTGCTGAGATGACCCAGATCCAAACCAAAACTGCTGAGACCAAAACCAAAGCAGCCCTGGCTTGACCCCCGCCCCCCCCCTCCCCCCCCCCCATGGGTTCCCTCCCATGACCCCTCCTTCAAGTAACCATAAACATCTGATGACCACACTGGACATACACCTAAGAAACTGCTCTGTGTTATGAGACCCTTTTTGCTAATATTGGTCAAAACTCAGAGCAGCCTGTCAGGCAACTGACTTCTGAGTTCCAGGGAATGACTCTACTGACCCAGGAGGAAAACCAAAGGATCAAAAGCAGGGGAAGTTACCACTTGGCAATACCATGCCAGATCAGACGACTGCAAAGGCCCACAGCCTTCAGGCTGTAAATCCAGCACTTCCATTAGCTGGAGCTGTGGCGCTACTTAACCAGCTCAACGTGCAGTTCCTATCAATCTCAAAACTGCAGATGAGTACTCCTATACCCACAGTAAAACACAAGTCACTGTGCTGCCAAAACTTCACCATGAACACAAAACTGTATCAAACCCATAAAATACTACAGACTCCTTGTTATCCAGTCTCCGGCCTCTCTCTAAAAAAAAGACACATTAACATATTCTTTTGTATCATGTTTCTTTTGGATTTGGGATAATGATTTAAAGGAATCCTCAAATGCTTAAACTGCAGAAACATGGATTAACTAATGCACCCATGCGTTCATATTGAATTGTATAGAACATTACTATAAAGAACTGATCAGTGCCAACAAATCTACAGTTCTAGTGGCAAAACTGCTTTTGGTCTATCCCACCATGCCATTCAACTTCATGGCACTCACTTTTGGGTAAAGCCACAGGTGAGTGACTAAGAGCCGCCTAAATTCCAAATTTCATGATCAACTGCTTTAACACTCGGTACTGTAGACAAGATCATAATTTTAGGGATATATTTTCAAAAGAACTGATCTGTCATATCAGAATAATGCATGCTGCCTCTCAACACACTTACCATCACCCAGTGCACCCTAAGCCAGGGCTATGGCAGAGACACGTATTTGCCATCACCTCCTCTTTCCCACCTCACTGGTTCCAGAACTGGTGATTCTAACACAGGCCAGAACAGACAAGTGAGCCAGACTAAACACAAACATCCTACTTCTGCTCACAGAAAGGGTCCCCCTGTACAGCTGCCTGCACCACTGTATCAACTCTGGTACCTAAAGTGGATAGACAAAAGAATGCTATAATTTTAATTATTTAAAAGGACCAAAAATTCTAGGTTAAATAAAATTTAGAGCTACACTGAGAATACTTTCAAAGCTTCAAAAGTTAATAGAATTTATTTTTTGAACCAACATACTTCATTATACTGAAGACTAATTAAGCAGCACAAAGAGCTCATATGGCATGCTACTGTTCTTCGCACCAAAATCAACTAACAAAGTGAACAGAAAATTGCAAGTGTTCAGATTTACCAACAGTGTATGAAAAAAAATCTTATATAAAGGAAAAATGAAATTGAAGGTAAACTTCTAACTCTTTTTCTGATAGAAAAAAAAATGTACCAGGGTTACTTGATGCAATACATAAGACAGGAAGAAACATTTTCATTTGTGTCTAAAGAATGTGAAAAATTGCTCCTACTTTTTAATATTCTGTATCTATGTGTAAGAACAGTTACATGTAACTGTTTGAAACAACACAAGCTTTATCAGGGTTAGACAACAGTGACATTCAATACTGTAGAGCAAGTCTTTCCTACTAAGGAGAGAAAATGTGATATAAGCCACAATTAGTGAAACTGCTTAGAACAGAACCCCCAACTTTGGTGCAGAGGTAGAACAGGAACAGCACTAACTTGGTCTCTAGTATCCCTCCACATACAAAGTGTGCTGATTGAGACCTGATCACTGCACACCACTAAGCAGGATCTGTAATCACTGTAAACACACTGCCTTGAGAGCAAACATGTTAGCAAAAGTACTATTACTACACAAGAGAAACCAGCTTGCTTGCTTTCCTGCTAAATATACACTTCGTACCCCATTTCAAGTTTCACAACAGCATGACTGGTACACCCAGCCTGAATGTGGAGAGCAGGTTGAACCAGAAGAAACATTATGAAATGCTGAGTAGCTTTTTTAAATACTAGTGAGCAAGAACAGATTGCTGGGAAGTTTAGTACCATTTGGAAAACAGGGGACCATGGATGCTCCAAACTGAAGTAAAATTAGTAGCAAAACACAAATCAAAACCAGTTAGCTATCAAAAACTCAACTACTCTGCTCTTACCTTCAGATATTTTCTTTAATAAGAAGAAAAAACCAAGGTTATCTTAAAGTTTTAATCTTTTGAAAGATGCTTAGCACATCTCCTCCCCACCACCAAGCTCTAACAGTGTCCAGTTTCTGTATTAACTACACCAACCAGGCCTGCATATCTGTACTTTCACTTGCAATAACAAAACAGTACAGTATCAGGAATGTAAATATGGCAAATAAAGAATGAATTTTGTAAAATTCACAAACACAGATAGCTTCCAGCTTGTCTTTACAAGCAGTTTTCTAAATTATAACCTCTATCTGAGCAAGGCCAAAATAATTTTCATTTCCAGTGTTACTGAACCAACTCTTGAAATTCCCTAGATATGTGGCTAGCAGATGCACAAAATGAAATGTTTTGCATGGAATCATCCCAGTACAAAGCTAAGCTGTATTCCTTCCATCAGCCTAATGTCTTCTCCATGACTGATTTTTTCAGTGAGTCAGAAGACTCATCTGCTAGGGATAGGAACAAAATAGGAGACTTCTTATCCCCTCCTCAGATCAAGGTCTCTCTGCTGCAGCAAAAGAAGGCATTCCTAGTACCTCTATCCCAAGCACACTTTAGGATTATTAAGCTTTTACTTCTTGTGATAATATCACAAATTAAAAAATGATGAGAAATTTTCAATTCCAACAGTCCAAACAGTCTAGTATTTACTGCTCCAAGGGTTCAATGGAGGACCAACACTTTGGGCAACAGGGAAAGGCTGTCACTGTCTGTAGAGACTGATATTTAAGTCAAAAGGTTTTAGCATCTCTAGGAGTAGTTACTCACACCTAACAGTCTCTGCAGCTCTAAGATTCCCCCCCCCCCCATCTTTCAATACATTCATCTATTTTCAGATCTTCTCATTAGAACTGTTACAACACAAGTGAACAAGATGTTAAGAATCAGATTTTTGAAATATGCTCGGTAATTATGTATTATTACAGTAAAATAATGGCAGAATATTGCAGCAGATCACTAAGAAGTAAATGTCAGTTTACTTGAAAAGGAATTTAGGAGCAGGGAACCCTGAAGTATTTTGGCACTATGCTTTTTGCATACTATAAACTCTCTGAAACACAATATTGCCTCTCTTAAAGGAAGGCTAGAGCACTCTGAGTTAAGCATAAAAGAATAAACATATGCTGCAAGAAGGATGAGGAACTACTGCCTAGACAGAAAAACAGATTTTGAAACAGCACTCACAAACTGCAAGTAAGGATATAATGAGGTACAAGATTTGTAGAGCACAGAACTACTTACCCATGACAATTTTGTCAGACAAACAGATATGTTCAAGCAACTGCTAATACTAAAAAATACTGTATTTGAGACCATACAACTATCTACTCGTAACAACGAAGCTAACAGTCAGCAAGAGGGAAATAACATATGTCTCTATAGAAGAGAAGTTTAATGAGCTCTCACCAAGGGAAAAATGCTGAGCTATTTTTTTCAAGTTGGACAGGTCCCCTAGGTTTGCCACCCAAGCACAGGCTGATGAGTCTCAATCAGTGGAATGTGACACCACATGATCATTAGCCCCTCCACCGTGCCAGCACAAGCAAGTGCCTGCTACACACGACTGTGTGTTATTACATTGCAGGGGACACATTCGAACAACAGTGTTGTTGTACAGCATTACGCAATACAAAATGTGAGCAACAGCCCTCTCGGGATCCATAAGAAAACCAAAAATAATGGTTTTCCATCCTTTTACCAATGCTTAGTAGTCCTACAGAACTAAGACCGTTCTCCACCGGCAAATGCAGTTATTTCACTTGGCATTTGAGAAGCTTAAATACTAACCAGTCTGTGGCTTTTTCTTCTCTCTCCTTAATACACAGAGGAATTACCCTTGTGAAAGACTACATAAGTAAAAAACTCGAGATACCTAACACGGCCCGTGTCTCCGCTCAGACCCAAGGCGAAGGGAAGAATAACATTAAAGAATAATAAAATTACAAGAAGTAGAAAAAGGCACAATTGAGAGACTCGGGCGAAGCCACCGACAGACACCTGTGCAGTAAAGAGAAGAGGGGCCCTGCCGTTCCCTACCAGGCCCGGGCCTCGAGCACACCCCGCCACGGGGCCCGGCCGTGGCGCTGGGTCCTAGCTCGGCTCCCGCCGCTCCCCAGGGCGCCCCGGCCCGGGGACCCCCTGTTCCCGCCGGCGGCCCCCGCCCTGCCCCGGCCGCGCCGCTCCGGGGCCGCGGCCTAAAGATGGCGGAGGCGGCCGCGCTTCCCTGGCTACTCACCCGCCCCGCCCAACACTGAGCCGCACTCACCGCCCAGCCAGCCTCTTGTACCGGGACTCCGCGCCCCACCGACACCTCGCCACCCGCCTCGTCCTCCTGGCCCCGGCAAGCTCCGCCGCCGCCTCACGACCCGCGGCCGCCCGCCATCTTCCCTCCGCCTCCCCCGCCGGCAGCGCACGCGCCCCACGCCGGCGCGCACGCGCACTACAGCAGGGCGCGCGGGCGGGGGCGCCGCGCCTGAAGGGCCGCGGGCGGCAATGCGCGTGCGCCCCAGCGGCGGGGCGGGGCGGGGCGCGCGCCGCTTCCGAGAGCCCGCCCGGCTGGCGCACAAATCACAGGGCGGGGGCGGGCAGGGGTGCGCGCATGCGCAGAGAGCCCCGCCGCGGCCGCCTCGCGGGTGGGGAGGGCCAAGGCGGCCCCGCCGCCAGACACTGCAGGGCCGGCGGCTCCAGGCTTGCCAGAAGGGGCAGTGCCGGCGGCCGGACCGATAACTGCTTCCGGGCACGGCTGTGTGCTGTTCTGTGCTGCTCCGCCTTAGTTCTCTCACGCTCACCAAACGGCCAGGCGCTACACACAGGCCGCCTTGTGTGGCTCCCGCAAGTACCTTTGGAATGGGCTGCCCTGGAAAGTGGTGGAGTCACCGTGCCTGGAGTCACCGTGTTTAAGGAAAGATTGGAGGTGGCACTTAGTGCCACGGTCTAGTTGGCATGGTGGTGGGTGTTCCCTCAAAGGTTGGACTCGATCTCAGAAGTCTTTTCAAACCTAATTGATTCCGTGATTCCCTTCTTTGTTCCCATCACCGGGCTTCAAAACACAACAAGCAAAACCTACTAATCTCAAGGCTCGTAATTATCTGTGTGTAGGGTAGTGGAAATCTGAGATCGTTCACAGATAACTAGGCCTGTTACACCCCTTCTTGGCAGTCCTAAGGGTGCTTACAAAGGCGTCATCAAGTAGTACTGTGGGAGTGTAGATAAAGAGGTGCAGAATGGCTTTTCTCCCCTGAATTAGTTGTGATTAAGACCTAAGAGTCTGTGTGTTTAGATGAAAATGTCTTAAAGCTGCTTGAACAGAAACATTTTACAGAGCAAACCATTCAACAGGAGCAGCTACTGGGAATCAGATGCTGTATCAAAAGGGGACACTAAGCTTTATAAAATAAAGATTCACGACCTTGGTTTTTCCTTCTTTGGTTATAGTTATTCTGACCCTGTTAAAGTTCCTGTGGTCGGTTACAGATGCATGTCTGGTTTATAGGTGTGCAGAAGCCACTGCCACCCCAGCACACACACAAATGCTGTTTGAGGTAATGTGCTCCAGGTGAGGTGAGCCCAAGCAGTTACCACACACCAGTACAGCACAGGAGCAACATTACATTTCTGGTAAGACCTGAAAGAATATTTCTCTTCCTTTTGCAAGATCAGTGAGATTATTGCTTATCATCACAAGTAGTGTCTTAACACATCTGTCTGCCTCTTTGTCCCAATGTTCTTTCCTGCAAAATTTTCCTTCTTTTCAGGTGTGGTGGTAAAATTACAAGACTTGAAAGGGCTGGTTTAAGAAGTTTATCCTAACCAAAATAACATTCCTTTCAACTAAAAGCTAACAATTTGTGAATCTCCCAGCTGCTGAGCTGTGATAACACTGGGTGTGTGACTCCCACAGGCTGGACCAGAAGCCACCCCTGCACTGTGTCACATTATTTATTGTTTGGTTTCATCTCAGAATTAGGGCAGTTAGCAACCTACTTAAAGAGTCCATCCCTCCAGGGTTGGATACCTGGCTGTGTTAACACCAAAATTACTGGGTTTCTTCACCTTTTTCTTTTCTGTAACAGGATACATATTGGGTGTCTGCAATCACTTGGCACAGAGCAGGGGAGCAGAGAGGGAGATGCTGCCCCAACGTTTTCTCACTGTGATCACAGTAACACCTCTGATCTGTCCTAAACTGAACTTGGGTTATTACACTCTTGGAGTCCCCAGATCTCCAGGATCTATTTATTAAAAAGGTCCTCATTAACAAAATCATAATATGTACCTAATGTTTATAAAACACACAACTTTAATTAAAAATATTTTTTAATTTACACTAAACAATAATAGAAAAATATTGAAGCTGTAAAAGTTCGCTGTCCCGATCAAACAATAAAACAAAGAAACAAAAAACCCACAGAAATGGATGCTGCCCATCACTGAACCTTCTGAGAACCAAGAACAAGTTTCCCCATCCTTTAGAAGTTCCTAAAAAAACACGAAATCACATCTATATTTCTGCTAAAAACCAAGAACATTGAAAATTTACAAACTGTGGAGAGGGATTAGGGAAGAAACAAATACTTCAGCCTCTGGGAAAAGGCCTTTCAGGTTCTTTGCTCTCACAATACAGGGGGTCCTTGCCAACATACACATGGAACAAACCAAAAGGATGGTGCTGATCTCCAGTGTGCATGCACCTGTGGCAACACAGCACTGGAGTACCCTGCATCCACAACCACCCTCACTCAGCCAGGAGCTGGACTGATCCAGAAGGCTGAGAAGCAGCCCAAGTCCTCAGGTTTTTCTGCTCAGATAAAGGGGCTGAGGGTTAACCTTAATACTGGAAGCTGCGTTTAGTTTGAATGTCATCGAGAATCTGTTGTAATTCTTCATCTTCAAACCGGCCCTCCAGGCTGCAAGATAAGAACAGTAAGGAGACATTAAAGGTTTCAGAAATTGAAACTCTCCCCATTGATTCATTTCAGTCATAACTCCGTCCTGTCAGTCTCAACACACTGTCACCCACCTGTGTGTAACCACCAGGAACCACCTGTAACATCACTGTATGAAGAGCGCTCTAATCCCTATGCAGCGCTGCTTCTTTGTGTGACAAAACTCCATTCTTCCCAGAACTTTCTCCTGAGTAATGTCAAAATGTGCTTTCAAAAAAGGCAAGGCAGGTGCAGGTTTAAGCAGACCTCTAAATGAAGTCATGTAGATGCATGCTCATAAGCCAGTCCATTCCTGCTATGAAATCTTAACATAAAATCATAGAATGGTTTGGGTTGGAAGGAACCTTGAAGATCATCTCATTCCCACCCCTTGCTATGGGCAGGGACACCTTGCACTAGACCAGGTTCCTCAGAGCCTCATCCAGCCTGGCCTAGAACACTTGCAGGGATGGAGCAGCCACAGCTTCTCTGGGCACCCTGTGCCAGGGCTGCACCACCTTCACAGGGAAGAATTTCTTCCTAGTATCCAGTCTAAATCTACTCTCAGTTTGAAGCCATTCCCTCATCGTGTCACTGCTCCTGTAATAAGTCTCTCTCCATCTTTCCTGTAGGCTCTTTCCAGGTACTGGGAGACGGCCATTAGGTCATCCCAAAGCCTTCTCTTTTATATAATGACAAATAAGGAAGAAACTGTAATTCAGATGAATGTTTCATTCCCTCCTCTACCTCGGGCCATGAGGTAACCAATCAAGACATGAAGAAGCTACTGCTCCCCCCTGCATTATCCACAAAACAGTTCATTTGTTCCAACAGAAAAAAACTCCAAGGAACATAAACACAGCCAGCTAAGAACCCCAGCTGAAGAGGTTTACACTTGATCCAGTAAAAGTTCTCAGAAGTGCATTAGGGACATGTACAAATAGTGTGTTGCTGTCAGATCAGTGGGTAGGGGAAGAAAGACCAAGACCAAATGTTCTTCCATCAGTGGAGTTGGATTGAAGAGAGGGCATGTGGGCACGGCTGGCTTTAGGTCCCAGGAAGTATACAGCAGTCTTTGTACAGTATGTAAGTGCTTACCTAGGAATCAGAGCTTTTGCTTCCTCAGCTGTCTCAGGACACAAGTTAGCCAAACATGCCAATTCAAACTTATGGAGCTTCTTCTGGAGTAGTAAACTGTAAGGAAAGACAAGAATTTGATGAAATTACAAGATAGAAATGTAAAGGGGCTTAAACTGAAGGAAATGTTTCTCTTTTTGCACACTACTTTTGGCACTGAAGTAATTTTTTCCAGGAGAAAAGACTCATTATATAAATGCATAGAGGAAAAAATAAATCCTATCTGCTAACTCCACTTCCCCTGGATTATTCTGCAAAGTCTAGAAAATCCTCCCATTTAATGCAATCAGCTGTCATTGAAATACTGCAAACAAAGCAGTTCAGAAGCCTTGACCTGGACAAAGCATAACCCTCCATCAAGAACTTCTTGCCTCGTTAGAAAGACAAAATTCAGAATTAAAGAACAAATCATGCAACACCACTAAAATGTACTTTCATCAAGCAGCATCAATATTGCAGATCCAATTCTCTAATACAGGGCTACACTGTGACTTTCCAACTCACCTGCGCACGCTGGCGATGGTTTCGCGGTTTTTGAAGCGGCTGAAGCGTGCTGTGTAGTTCAAGGTTTTCATGAACACTTCTGACAGCTCCTGCTCATCCTCTGCGCTCTCGTTCTGCTGCTTGCGATGCTCAAGCAGCATATGCACCTCGGAATTCAGAAGAGTTTCTGCCGTTTCAAATTCTGCAGTCAAATGAGAGAACACCAGCATAAAAAAAGGTGAAGTGTGTTTGAAAAGGGGAGTTACACAAGTTTTGTGTGTAATTTAGCTCTGGGTAACAAGTGAAAATGTGTTTCGTGGCAGTTGTGTGAGCCCTTTCACCAATGACTGGGCAGCATTTCATACTGAAAATGCTGATAAAAATGACACTTCGAGTGACAATCCAAAGTGTTGGTCTTTTTGACCATGTATTTTACACTTGCAGCCCTAACATTCAGATTTTTTCATATTTGTGCAGTATGTTTTCTTCACCCAATTTTGGCAGAAGTAAAGCATGACTTGCTATAGAAAAGAATATTTAGAACTCTAAAACTCCACAAAATTCAGAAGTGATGCCACAGTCTTCAGGAGTCTCTGAGCTCTTGAAGTAAATATGAATGCTGTTGAATGTTTTAAAAAAGGCTTCATTTACTTGAAAAGTTAATTGACCTACTGAAATTTTATTATCAGGAAAACCAAAAAATTTAACCAATCTTAACAAATTCCCCCCTCCCCCTTTTAGCCAACTTTGAATTCATTCATCATCACCATAACCACTATATGTATTCCAATAACAAGGTCTTTCAACATCAGTAATATGAGCTGTCAAAGCAACAGTCAGAGGCTGCACCCCAGAGTGCCTGACAGCACTGTTTTATACAAGCAGATACAGGGACTGCTAGAAAGGAGCTGGCAACTCTTATTTTGCATTGAGCAGTAAATTAGCTTGGGCTAAACATGAGATTTTAGCACAAAAAAATACAAAAGTTAGTCTTTCAGAACTTCCCTATTCATAACTGAAAAATGCAGCAATGCAGCACAGTGTCCATCCCCCCCCCCTTTTTTTTTTTTTTTCAGGGTGGCTCTGAGGTGTAAACACATTTCTAGAATTTCTACTGAATTAATTTTCTGGGGAAAAAAAAAAAAATCCACAAATGGTAAATGTCCATAGTTACAAACTCTGGATCTGGACAGCTGGTTTCTTAACTGCAGCAGTATTCACAGATTTCTAGAACAGCTGAGGTTAGAAGGGACCTTAAAGCCATCCCATCCCATTCCACCCCTTGCCATGGGCAGGGACACCTTCCACTGTCCCAGGCTGCTCCAAGCCCCGTCCAACCTGGCCTTGGGCACTGCCAGGGATGGGGCAGCCACAGCTTCTCGGGGCAATTGTGCCCGGGCCTCCCCACCCTCATAGGGAAGAACTCCTGTGTCAAAAAACATGACTGAAAAAGTAAAGCTTTTATCAAAAACCAATAATCTTTTCACTATAACCTGACAAGATTTTTTTTTTTTTAATACCGTACACACACGCAGCGGCCTACATAAGAACTGCCATATCTTAGCAATCATGAGGTCCTTAAAGATATACAAATCATTTATTATCCTGCTTTTTAACACTCGAGCTTAGTAACTGGTGGAGGGGCCGGGGCTTGAGCAGCGCTCCGGTCCACGGAGCCGCTCGGCGAGGCTCCGTACCCTCACAGGCGGCCGCTGCCGGCCTCCAGCCACCACCCGACCGCCGGCCCCTCGTCAGTCCCGCTCGCACCTTTGGGGAAGACGAGCTGCGAGGCGTCCTCCTCCACATCTGCCGTCCGCGGGTCGCTGCCGCCCGCCGCCATCACCGGAAAGCCGCGGCGGAAAGGGCGGCCCCGCCTCAGCGGGAGGGCGGGCGGGTCTCAGAGCGGGGACGGCCCTGCCCCGGCTGAGGGACGGGAACGGCCCTGCCCCGGCTGAGGGACGGGAACGGCCCTGCCCCGGCTGAGGGGCGGGAACGGCCCTGCCCCGGCTGAGGGGCGGGAGCGGCCCTGCCCCGGCTGAGGGACGGGAACTGCCCTGCCCCGGCTGAGGGGCGGGAGCGGCCCTGCCCCGGCTGAGGGACGGGAACGGCCCTGCCCCGGCTGAGGGACGGGAGCGGCCCTGCCCCGGCTGAGGGACGGGAACGGCCCTGCCCCGGCTGAGGGGCGGGAGCGGCCCTGCCCCGGCTGAGGGACGGGAGCGGCCCTGCCCCGGCTGAGGGGCGGGAACTGCCCTGCCCCGGCTGAGGGGCGGGAGCGGCCCTGCCCCGGCTGAGGGCTGGGGGCGCGGCTGCTTCTGCCTCTCTCCGAAGGACCGGCGGCCGATTCTACCCTGGGCATTGCTGAGTATAAAAGAGCTCGGTTGCCGCTGTGGGGCACTGAGAGTAAACAGCGGGAGCAGGGAGCCTGAGTGCTCTCGCAACAAAACAGCCCTTAGAGGTGTGTTTAAACTCACTTAGCAATTAGCTCCTTTTAGAGAGGGAAAGCAGTGGGGTGCTGAATGTATGTATGTATGAACAGAGGGCAAATAGCTGTGGCAGACCAAGACTCTGCAAGTCCCTAACAGGAGGGTGTAGCCTGGGGGGCGGCCTCTTCTCGCAGGCAACAAGCGACAGGACGAGAGGACACGGTATTAAGATGCGACAGGGGAGGGTTAAATTGAACATCACGAAGAATTTCTTCACAGAGAGGGTGATAGACATTGGAGTGGGCTGCCCAGGGACGTGGTGGAGTCACCGTCCCCTGGAGGTGTTTAAGGAAAGACTGGAGGTGGCACTCAGTGCCATGGTCTAGTTGGCAGGGTGGCTTTCACTCAGAGGTTGGACTCGATGATCTCAGAGGTCTTTTCCAACCTAATCCATTCTGTGATCATGAACCCAAAGCCTTACCAGGCACGAACCAGGGCCCAAGAGCTGGAGTGCGGGAACACTGAGGGAAACAGCACTCGTCCTTTGCACGAGCAAACTTTTCTTCTGCTTTGTCCCTTAGGAAATAACCAAAGAGCTCAAAACTGCGCTGGTGTCCCTCACCAGACTGCACAGCACCAGCTGTTTGCCCAGGAGCACCTGAGGGTTCCGAGGCATCAGATGCATCTTCACACCAGTGGCAGCTACAACCAGCTCCATTTTGCTACCAGAACATCCTCCAGCTAGACAGCAAACCCCAGCCTCAGGAAAACTGTGACTGTGCCAGAATTTCTGTCTAGCTCACTGTGATTAATAGACCTCGGACTGTAAGGAAGGAGTATTGATATCATAAATAACACACTTCATAAGGAAGGTTAATTTTCAGACTATCCAGAAATAATCTACAGACCCCTAAAAGTCATAGCCAGGCTGAAAATGAAGATAGTTCTCCCAACACTGCCAGCAAAATAACTTACGGAGCAGTGTTTTCCCTAGAGAGCTCACATGTAAGTGCCTAACCAGCCTAAGACTCTTAAAGTAATCATCTTATCAGCCCTTACTATGTCATCCTGCACCCTGAAAGAAAGACAAAAATAGACTGTTGAAGGATTTATTATGAAACCACTCCTGTTCTCATAAACTTGTATCTGTGCCTAGGTGAATGGTTTCCTGCATGCTGGGAAAAGGAATAAATTAAAAATAATCTAGAAGAATGTGAAGAGATCAAATAATAGATTTTTAATATTTGTTATCTGGATAATGAACATAGCAGAGAAACTGATTGGAAAGTAATTTGCTAAGTGATACAAGCAGAAAGACATTCAGGAAGATGGAATGGAAATATCTTGGGGAACATCTGGCAAATTAAACAATTTCAATTAGGCTTACAAGAAAACAAGGAAATCCATGCCAGATTGAGGAGAAAAGCATTTAAAATCACTTGGAATCCTGACGGTTTCTCAAATAATCCGTCAACTCAGAATGTCATGATTCTCAGAGCAATAGGTAGCTCACAGAGGTTTAAGTTATTAATTTCCCTTTTTGTTTTCCCCCAAGGACCCATTCTACTTAAGTATATAAAACCAAGACTTTATAGGTACAGTTAAAGAGGCTATCATGAAAGATTAAGTTTATTATCACTGATGTGTTTGGTTAAGAGCAAAATAAAAACATTCCTGAATGGAAGCTGCTCTGCCCCTCCCCCTTGCCCCCCATTTAAAAAAATATTAAAAAAAAGAAACTTATAAGCCCCACAGTAAATATTGTTCAGCTGCTGCAACAAACAAAACATAGCAGAATACCTGACCTTTTGTTATTTTAAAAATGCACTGGCTTCTTCCTCACTAATAATGACTGTTCTGGCATTTATCAACAAAATATGCATAGAAAAGTGAGGTGAGCTTGATTAAAATAAAGTGAATGACTACAGGAACTTTTAGACAGCTTTACTGGTGACATCCTAAAATAAACTGACTGAAAAAAAAAAAGAATACATGGCCAAATGTAATTTATCATGAACAAAGTCTCTAATATTCCATATTCCAGGGCAAAAAGCTTTGATCCTTGCTGGAGACATGGTACTGAGTAGCAGATTGTTAGACAGACCTATCATAGTAATTCCTGTGTTGCCACAGTTTAAACACAGATCCTGTACCAACTACCTGCACCTACACAGACCTTACAAAATGCTCAGCTAACTATCTCCATGTAATCAAATGTAGGAACAACTAACAAGGATAATTATTATTAGCATAAACCTATTTTGTCATATGCTTTCCTTCTAATTCATCAGCAGAATAAATTTGATTTTCCTAGGAGTTTTTTAAGCTTTCTGACAGTAATTGTGTCTTTTCTGTGGAGTGCCAGTGTGATAGGAGTAGATCTTTGTGGAGATAACCACCCACCGAGAGCACCATGTGCCACAGTAGCCAGCATTGCACAAGACAGGCATGATTTTCATCTGTGTACTTGAAGTATAACTCTTCAGGTTTAGGTTTTCACAGCATTTTACCTTTATTTTTACTCCATTTAAAATTATATATTCAAAACTATAATGAATGAACATGTATGAGCAAAGTAAAGTTATATTAATATCCAGTAATAAAGTCATAGTAAGACTCTGAATGCAAAGCTGCATGATCTATTCAGTTTTTAAATACATATATGACATTATCAACTGGTTGTATAATACATAATTTATGACAGAATTAATCTGATTATAAGAGCAGTCTAGCTGACCATAGAAAAAATAACAGTTCAATAATATGGATGTTGTTCAATTTGTAGAATTACATACTTGTTTTAAAGAATGTGGTAACAATACTCTTCTGTGCTTGCTGTGTTTTGTGAGTGATCATCAAACATATTCACAAGTCATCTTTTCCCAGACTGTGGCAAAACCATCCTAGGAACTCTCCTACCATACTGTTCCATGTACTATCAGTATACATATTAATTTATTGAGTTGCATAGGAAAGTGTTCTGATTTTCATTTTTATCTTCAAGATAAAAATGGCATTTCTCAATCACAGATAAACCAGATTTCTTTTCTGTGTTAAAAAAATGCTGAAGTATTCTTCCTTTGAACTATCTTCTAGAAGTTTCTGCTAATTTTTCTGTAATTTTGTTCTAGAAGGAGGCGAGTGCTAAATGACTAATTCATTTTGTTTCTTATTTCAAACAGAAGTAACAACAAAAGAAACTGTTTCCAGGAGAATTATCCTGGTTTATATTTAGCCTGGATTGACCTATTTCAGTGTGCAGTCATATGTACACCCTTCTACCTGGCCTCATCCTCCCTGTGAGCTGCTGAGTGTTCCTGCAGTCACGGAATGCAACATGCATGGAAGAACTTCTGATGAAAGATTTTATGTCTGACTGATTCAATAGGAAACCAAAAAAATCAAGTAAGGAAAAGCGTATGACACTAAAATACATAAATTAAGTCACTGTATTCCTGCCAACAAAGCTGAGAGAATATACTTGATAACTCCCCTGGGCACATGACAGCAGTGGATGGTAGGGATATGAGCAACTTCAGAATTCACAAGGAAATTCAACTGGAATTCACCTGGAAATCCTGTTAGTCACAGCATCTGCCTCACGTTGCCTAAGGGATTGACTTTCTAGCCTTCCTAGTACCAGCACCTGAAAATAGGTTTTTGCTTTGGAGTTGCACTGAGATAAATGAGCTTCTCAGGCACATTTAACTCAAAACTACCCTCCCCCTTGGTTTGGTTGGTGTTTTTTCTGGTCTTATGACTGTTTATTGACATCCAGGGTTGCCCTTCCCAAGAGCCAGAAGCAGAAAATGTAGCATCTCTAACTATACAGCTGCCATAGACAGAAAGTTAACAATTATCTGAAAATGTATGGAAAAAACCATGTAAGTCAGAGATACAATTCAAAACTAGCCTACAATTCAGTTAATCCTGTCCTGTCTCAAAGCAAATGTTAAAATAGTAAGAATCTTGAAAGATGGGTGTTTTATTCCTCTGAAATAAGATTTTTACATCACCTGAGGACTATAGCCCTAAAGTATAGACAATTTGTTCTCAGTTCATTTTGGAAGACAAAACCACAAAAGAACAATCTTGAGTTTCAGAAAGATTTACAGTACTCTGTATGTATGTGCTTTATACATTCCACCATCATGGCAACTGATAGAAAGTTACTGTCAAGCAAACATTATTTAAGGATACAAAGACACTACTGTGCCATTATTAATGAAATATATTTAATATTTGGTTTTAATTTTCCTCCTATTTTTCCTTGCTTTCTTACAGTGAGCCTGTTTGATTATTGGTGTTTTACCAGACAGCTGTCATCCCACTCTGGCAACCTTCCTGGTTTTGAATATGTGGCATAATTTACAGGTTTGCTACTCGTACCTGTAATATATTGTTTGTCTTTCTAGATGAGAACAATTTCATCTTATCCCCCACAGAGACTGTGAGAACTCATATAAAGAGGACAGTACAAATAATCTTTATCCATTATGATTTATTCTCTACAATACTTCATTAGAGGATAGAGTTCAATTATTTACACTCAGAAATTATTATATAGGTAGGAGGCAACCAAGTGTAATATAAAGAATTGGTCTGACGTCTCTGCACTGTAGGTCAAAAGAGGTCTCCTGCTTTAAGGAAATAAATTAACCAAAAAAACCCCCAACAAAACAACATGTAGTTTCTGAATACAAACAGAAAACAGCACTAATAGTCAGTGAAGACTGCAGAGGTTTGTTAATGTACTATGAAAACAAATTATTCTGTGCAAAGGTTAAAATGAACTCTTAGATTTCCTTACAGATTTTTTTTTTTGTTCTGATAAATTGTAGATATGTGATATTTTGACCATATAACATTCCCAAACTGAAATGGCTTCAGTTGAGATTGACTGTTGAACAACATGAAAAAAAATAATTAAGAACCTCACAGTGGAAACATTTCAACACTGACAGACTCCAGTGATCAAAGACATTCTCCTGTAGTTACTGTAAAACAAAGACATTTCATCATTGCAGTGAGATTATTTATCAGTTGTGGTTGTCATGAGAATAAGCCCTTCTAGACCAAAAGGCACTTGCTTCTAAGGATGAGCTAATCCACATCAAACCAGGTAACAGTTGTTTTGAGGAGTAGTTCTAACCAGCTGTCCCAGCCAAGCAACCATGGAGAAAATTTCAGATCAATTGGCCACTGATTTTGGTTGTCTCCATCTTGAGGCAATTCAAACTACAATTTGTTCCTAGTTCACCTCTTTCATCCTTATGCATAGCTGCCATGTAATGATCTAGAAACGGGATTATTTCCTGAGACCACCTGTCCTTGTCATACATTTCTCTGAGCTGACTTAGCTATTGACACAGTTCTCAACTGATTTTATAGCTGGACCCTTATGGGACTAAAGCTGAGAGGGCCTGTTCCTTAGGCAGCAGACCAGTGTTTCTGATCTGCCAGGTTCTCTTCTCACTGCAACAAGACAAGAACACAGTACATATTTAGAGGCATTTATGTTTTGTTGTTGTTGTTTTTTTTTTTTTTAACAGACTGAGTGGGGAAATAGAAGTGGGAGAGGATAAGACTTCCCCAGTCCCAAACCATCTGTCCCACTTCAGGCTTAAACCAACCAAGTCACTCAATCCTAAAATTCTGTTCTTTAAAAAAATGACAACTAACCCTCCCCACCCCACCCTTTAGTCATCCCCTAGTCAAAGAAACTGAAATCAGGAAAACACTATACACTGTTGAAGACACAGAACAGGGCAAACATCTGAAAAAGAAACAGTATAGTTGAAAAGCCTGGCACTGTATGCCTGCATGACCAGTCTCACTGAGCGTGCTCAGGGGTGAAGTTTTAGCACCATTTTTTTGCCTTTTTTTAAACCTTTTAGAAATTAAATTCTAACATAGAACACTTGAACAGTAATGAGTGTAGCCCTATGTATCATACTGTTTGACAGCTGAAACGTGAGTGGTATGCCTGGAGCTGACCCCACCCTCCCCCATCACTACATGGCACCTGGGAGAGTAATTACAAACTGGAGTGGTTTGTAACGAGACTCATTTATTCTCAGCAGCAGGAAGTCATGAAACAATCCTTTCATCTTCAATTGCTTTTCAACAATATCACAAGGGAAAAGTGGCAATTTGTAAGAATGACCCAATACGGAAGGAAAGCTGGGTCAATATTGCACCGTTATCCAGAGGAATCTCCCTCACATCTCTCTCCTCCAGCAGAACATTTCACCAACATGAAGCAAAATGGCACAAATTGTGCCTTTCTTCCTTAGGACCAGGAACAGCACCCTGCAGTTCTCAGCTTCCTACCAGCCCTATTCCCTGCCATACCAAGGCATAATTTCAGGCTTCAAACACCAGCCAATTACAACACACAAGCAGTTTCTAAAGAGCTATGCAACCAAACAGCCATGACTCTGCTATGCACTTGTATTTTCTTCCCTGATCATTACTGACCCTCCAGAAATTTGGAAACCAACCAACCAAACCCACCTCAAATTATATTCTGAAGTCCAGTTATCTCATTGGCAGAGTGTCATAATTTAGAGTTTATGACATCCCTCAATGATGCAGCAGAATAACAACTGATAACTTCCTTTTAGAAAAGAGAATTTCTTGTGATCATCAACCACAGGAGAAAAAATACAGAATGCACATGAGTTTCATGCAGTTTGGGCAACACAAATTTCCCCACTCACTGCCTGGATGTGACAATGACTAAGCCAAGTAAGATTAATCTTAACAGCAAAACTACAGAGCTCCATTCCATAGACCTGCTACAAACTGGAACACTCACAGCCCCTAAGATCAGTAGTCATACTGGCAAAAGTGGCTGTCCTATCAAAAGGAAGGTCCCCAAGACTGTTAGCTTAAATTAAACAAATTTCAGTCACCTACTCTCACTGGTACGACTACAGTCAATGTTCTGCAAGCCCCTCCCCAGCCCTAATCCTATCTCTTACAAATATTTGGAAACAAAACTTGGTCATAACAAAGACTGTCCAGGGACACTCGAGTGTCTTTTCCTCTGTGTACACAGCATGTGCCATGTCGCTCTCTTACAGGCAAAACAGCATTGCATTTCACAGCAGGCTTCATCACCAAGAATCCAACCTACCAAGGATCTGAGCTTAAAGCCTTCAGGGGTTTATTTAAATAATGGATTAATTTTTCACATGTTTTCTGTCCATGAGGATGGGGATGCTATCCAGGTGTTCAACCCTCCCCAATATCATGATGTCCGCCTGTGATGCGTGGGGACTGCAATCAGCTCTCAGTACACAACAGATACCAAAGGTTAAAAAAAAATTAAAAAGAACCTAAAAAATGTTTTGTTGGACTCCGTTGCCCAGGCTGCCAGGGGAATGCTCCTACTTGATCTGGGGGGTTTCCGTAACAAACAACTCAAGTTTCCAGAGTGTCAGTAACACCCAGGAACAGATCAGTCCGAAGCAGCACTTTCACTCCTAAAGGTCTTCTGCACCTCACGACAGTTCGTAGGCATGGAGCCCCAATCCAACTGAACCCCCACTCGGAGGGAAGGCTGAGATAAGGCTTGGGCCCCTGAAGTCCTGTCACGCTCTCATCCTCCCCCCAGGTCAGTGGGAAGGCAGACTTGGCAACGGAAGCTAGCATCATAAAATGGTGCAGTAATAGAAGTAACTGGACCAGGAAGAGGAGGCATCTGCCCCGATGATGTCATAGCCGTTGGCAGCAACTGGGGAGTGGGACTGGTCATGCAGCCGTGTGTCAGGAGTAATGATTGTAGAGGGGGGGGGCATGAAGAGTGCCATTCTGGAAACAATGCTGGCGGGAGGCCATGTACTCTGCATAACTGATTGTCACCTTCTCACTGCGGTACCTGTGGGAACAGCGGCAGGAAAATAACGTCAGACTACGCAACACGGAGGGACTGGACACAAAAACATTCACCCCAGACTCCCCTTTAGCTCAGAGCCAGTGATGACCAAGAGGAACCCACATGTATGAATAACCTATCTGAGCCTGAATTAGCTCCAGTGTCCCAAAAGATGAGCCCTAATCAAGGTGATCGTAATTAAAGGGATGCCTGAAGTAGCACACAGGAAAAAAACAATCGATTTGTATTCTTTTTTACCCACGTGCAATGGGCAAAAATGGCATGAAAAGTTTGCTGGAAGAAGATTCAACTACAGTGATTAAATAACCAGTATTTCACTATTGTTTTCTTCTGTGGTTATGTCCACGTTTGAAAAGGCAGTGAAAAAAATTGAGAGGTGGGTAAAGAGAGGTTTATTATAGCTTATAAATGAGTTAGTTCATGTTGTACAATCAGAATTCACAAAATGTGAAGTTCCTTTGGAGAGACTGGAGTTTTCCAAGTTCTTCTAAAGCATGCTAAACAACAGCCAGCTACAAAGTGGTTATGATATGAGTTGCACTAAGATCACATTACATCATATTTTAATGAAAACCTTCATCCTGTCATCTCCTGTTAAAGAAAACGCTGCACACCCACCTCATTTCTCTAGAGGTAAAGAATGACCTGATAAATTAGTGTTTCTATACAAAACCAGAAAGTCCCAATTTTTACTAACATAAAGGGGGCAGAAACCAACAGCACAGCTAGGGGTATAGAAAAGCAAGCAAATTCTGAAAACCAGCCAAATTTGAGTGTGGTTTGGTTTTAAGACAGCTGTCACCTATGAATAGCTACAGCATTCACAGATGAGCACACTGAGAAAAGGAAGTTCATTGAAACATACCGAAAAAATCAAAGGTTCTGTTTCTGATCTTTCACATAGATGGTAATATTAAAACCAGTGACACTTCTCTTAGAAAAATGCCAACTTCGATCCTGCATGGACCAAACACATTGTGCTTAATTCCATGTGCATTATATGCCTAACACATGGCATTTGTGATTTGGTCTTTCACACTGCATCTCCTCTGGAAGAGGCATAAAGACTTACATCAAGCACAAATATTTTAAATCACCCAGAAACCACTATAAAGTAATATTAAAAGACAACAAATACATCTACTTACCTGGTAAGTTTAATTGTTTTCCTAAAATCATTGGTAATGGGAGCCTTAAAGCCACCTTTCCTGAGTAAGGAGTCTATGGTCTGGATCTGATCCCAGTCTATTGAAAAATAGAAGCAAGGCAAATTTTTCAAAATAAAAAAATGTTTCAAAACCACAAGAGATGCATAAAAAGAACACTAGAAAAACAAACAACTAAACAGGAAACCCCGAGATTCAGAAATCCTAGTGTTGAACTGGACATATATGGCCTGATGCATGCACACTATCTGCACATGCCTACCCCTTTAAACTCATTGGAGCTGATCTATGAAACAGTAATTCCATTTTCCATTCCATGTCTTCTTATAAAGGTCTGTGCCTTGCTACTGTTGCAGGGACCCCGAAATTTTCACCATGTGCCACTTAGCTCCCTTGAAAATAAGATAATACTTAGCTCTTTACATAAACAAATTGGGATTGATGCTCTAGTGATAGCACAGTGCACTGCTACGTGAGAGATCAGAGTTAAAATTCCTACCTTAGTCTTTTGCCCCTGAGCCAGGAGGATGCGACCACTCCACTCTGCTAGGTGGAGGAAAGGAGGAGGCAATATTTTGAGCAGTTACCATGGTGACCACTACTCTATTTGAGTGGGAAGTGTGCTTCAGAGGGGCTGTGTTTCTAGCCCTCCTCTGGAGGATGCTACTTTAGCAAGAATGGGGAGGAAAGTGACTCTCCTGTTGGTGCTGTGCAGCGTGCAGTTATCCTAGTTGGTGGGAGAAACATAGAAGAGGAAAGATGCAATGCTGAATGAGGCTGGAAGAGCCATACTTCGAGATCCTCTATTTCTTCAGCCCTAAAATATTCTGACACTAAGATACAGTTGTGCAAAGATATGGGATGAGAAAGGGCCAGATGAAAACCCAGCAACAACTGTATCAGGTGTCAGTTGTCAAGATTAAGCCTGGTGGTTCCATGGCACCACTATGAAGACAGCATTGTATTCCAAGCCCCAAACTGGTAGATTTAAGTTACCCAATTCTGTGAAACAATGTGTTGACATGTTTGGCTGCCATCTCAAACCCACCTTGTTCCTTAGCAACCTCAGGTAAATACGTGGCTGTGCGTTTGACACCTTTCTCATTGATGAACTCTATTCTGATCCCATGGATTCCAACCTATAGATGGAAATGAACAGCCAAATAAGAGGTGTTTGCTAGCACTGAGTCCATGACTGAGTTGTCATTCCCACAACGCTGTGTATCTCTCTCTCTCTTTGGACAGTTTGGCTTTTGCCTGGATAAGGTCATTCTCTTCCCCACTCTCTGCTCTTGCCTGGCAAGTCTCACAAGTGGCTCTCTTAGCCACCCTTCCCAGACAAGCCTCACCAGTGTCCCTGCCACTTCTCCTGAGGTAAGTCTTGTCAGTTTTCCATCTCTTCTGTCACGCAAGAGAGACAAAATCTCTGCACACAAGAATGATGCCTAGAATTACCCAACTATAAAGTCCACACATACATTCTTCTTGAATGAAATACAATTCCATGTACAAGGTCCTAAAAACCATTCATACCTCTGGTCTTAACTACTTTTTATTTCCAGTTTCTATCCACACCATCAAAATACTTCCCAGGTTTTTATACGTGTATTTACACCCATTGCCTATTGGGCCAAGCCCATGAATCACTTTCATGTTTCTTTTATTCGCATTCAGATCGCCCCCAACCAAAAGCATACTGCTAGGCCATCCTCTTCCTTCCTTCTAATTTTCCAGCCCCATTTCTTCTATTCCCAGTCTCTTCTAACCCCATACACCCCTGTAATGAAGGAGATACATCACCATGTACTAACCCGAACCCGAATGGAACGAGAGAGTGATGCAGAGTTCCAAATGCACCTGTTCTCACCTCCCAGTCCAGGTAGTCACTGGCATCCTCAAAGTTAGTGAGGAGGGAGACAGAGCAGAAGAGTTTGGGCAGCTCCTCGCGGGTCAGGGGGGGAAATCGGCTGTCCTTAAGTGCACTAAAGGGAAGAGAAGATACATCACCCAATACAAGCACCAAATTAAAGTGTCAGATGCTCAATTATCCCCCTTTTGATTATACCTGCATGAAACGTGTTTCTCTGCTATTGCAGAGAAAGTGATTTGCATCTCTCCCTAATCTAATGAACTGTAATACCAGTGGCAAGCTTCCTGATGCTGTCCAATGCCTACTGCAGTAGCAGAGACATTACGTGATACAGATGTCAAAACTGTTAGTATGCAAGACAGATTTGACAGTAGCCTTAAAATGTCCACTGCAACTCACCTTTTGCAAAGATGTTCCATTAAATCCTGATATATCACCTCACTATAACTATCATACACTCAGGTTTATTTCATTATGAAATATATTACGTTGAACTATGTCGATCCAACATCGTAACATTGAATCCTTACAGACCTTCAGTAAACAAACTAATTTCGTATTCATTTCATTTTCAACAGTTACCTGGTTAATGTATATTCCCTGAGTCCTGAGTGAAGATTCATGGCTGAAAAGGTCCCGATGCAGCCACGAAGCCGCTTGTCTCGCCCCGTCTTCCACGTCACAAAGAGTGGACTGAAAAGGTAAAAAAAAAGAAACCCTCCAGCCTCTACAGATATTTGGTTGCTAAGGGGAGACAACCAAGGTGTAAAAGAGCCACATGCCTTTGCTTTCTCTCCCTCCAGCAAACCCCAGCAGGCAGGTTTGCTCACCTGCTATCTAGCAAGAACTTCATGCCCACACTCCCCACATACAAAGCCCAACACTTCCCTCCACCTTTTCAGCATATTCCCTCCTCTCCAGCAGTACTCTGGAAGTCCTCCATGGATACCCTCCTGGCCAGACTCTGTGCTGTCTTTCTAATGAGTGATATGATTATCTGATCCCACGGATTCATTACCTGTCAGTATTGGCCTCACTTTGTAGCATCCACTAGTTTACAGCAGAGCTCATATAAAAATTAATATAGATTATGCAAATTAGTTCTTTATACTACCATTTCTATAAATCAGATTTGCAATAAAAGCTTTTTTTTTTCCTTTTTTTTTTTTTTAAGGAATAAAGAGAAATCCAGATTTTTTTTTTACTCCCTGTTATTTCCACAAGGATCTGACTTCTGGGTCCATCCCTAAGGCTCAAGCAGTTTATGTCCATATCTTTTGCTTACCTTACATTTGATTTCTATTTACACATATTCCCTCCTGTTGAACACATACCTAAAACCCTATTGTTCCTACTCGAACATCACCTGGATGTCCACTTTCCTGTCTACCATCACAAATTTACAGGCATACTAGTAGATTCTCAAACTCAGCAGGCTCATTTCAAGCTGTTAAACTACAACTCATGATTTGGCCTTAAAGAATAACAAGTTCAGTATAACAGAGCTCTATGAAGAGATAAACAGGTAAAGGTGACTGTGAAGATTAAATACAAAAAATTAACTTCTACAGAAGTGAGTGAAATTGCAAAGAGATGTAGAGAGAAACACTAAAAGGACAGTGGTGGTTGCAGCTCTACAAGAATGTCTGAACATCTGCAAAATTCTGTAAGGCAACTGATAATGCTGACCTAATTATAAAAACAGGATGAGTGATTCTGTGACTTGTTCAGAGTACAGAGTACTAAATACAAAACATCAGTCTGTGGATTTCTGTTGAACTTTAAGTAATATGATAGAATATAATTTTCTGAGATTAAAAGAACATTGACAGGAGTTTTGAACCATCAGGACCGGTTCGACAACATAGCTCAGACACTTTCCTCAGACTCTTGAAGCTTTTGTAAGCAATGTACCTCTGCAGCAAAGCTTACCAAAAATACTAAGATACTCTATTGAGACAACAAAACCAGAATGGAGTGTGGATGGTTTCTCAAACACAGCAACAGAACTTCTTACATCTAAGTATTGAGAACATAATTTAAACTGTAGTAATAAACCAATGCCCAGTGATGTTTCTCAGAGCAACAATGGAATTAAATCCATCACAACATAAATCCACCATTCAGGATGTAGTTACCAGCTGTGACCAATGGCATAAGTAAGAGCCAAAAGAGCAATTAGCCCTTGAGTGATAAATGTGAAGGACTTTGCCCACAGAGGAAGTGGAAACACCCTTCCACACCCAACAACAACCTTCTGGTTGGCTTGACCAAGACATGGGATTTTCTGTTCTAGTTTTCCAATAACACTTCAAGGCACTTGCAGGATATCATTCCTCTACATTTTCATCTAGCTATCATATGTTGAAAGAGCAAACAGAAAAAGAGTGTAAGAAAATACATTAGAAAACTTAAAAAAAAAACAAAACAAAGAGATACTAAACTTACACAGGAGATCTCTGAGAAACATTACTTTCACAAGTTCAGTAGAAATTTACCTTAATCTAATAAAATTTTGAAAGTACTGCTCAGTCCACGTGACACTCACCCCAAAGAGAAAAGGAAAGGAAGAACATAAAAAACATCACTCACAGAATACAAATCTAAGTAAATTCCCCTTCAATTCAGATTGCAGGTTCACATTATCAATTTACCTCTTTCCCCTTCCAAAGGGAAAAAAATCCCACAACCCATCTTTCCACTGAGCTGCAACACAGCTTTATGCATCTATAATACAAGAGATATTATCAGAGGGGAGAAGATAATTGCTTCAGAAGGCTGTATATTTTAAAATACCTTAAAGCACATTTAAAACCATTTTTCATTGTGGTCAGAACAACTGAGGCATAAAAAGAGATATGATTCTGTACACACAGATAAAATTTAACTATTTTCACTGCAGAGAAGATGATGTTTCTGTCTCTGAAGAATAAATGCACTCAGCAAATTGCAGGTGCAGCTGACAATAAGCCCATTGTTCCAGAGCCCCTCCTTGAAAAGTGTTATTTCCCAGATGTACTGAGAAAAGTCACAACAATCTTTTGTCCATGTTCACCCAAGAGCATTTACTGGTACTTTGCAGCCATATCCTCAGCAGATTATGTCAACTGTTTCTTCCCCAGCCACAACATCCCACTTATATGTGTTTGATGATGGTTTTTAGGCTGAGAGGGGAATTTCAGCAACTAAAAATTAGCTTCATCAATTGCAACTACAAAGGGAATTTTAAGGTAGAAAAATAAAGTTTGTTCAAATCAGGGTTTAGCTTGTACTAGGGAAAAACCAGTTACAAAACAGATTTTATGATGAAAGTATCTTATTATTTGTCTTGCATGGCAACTAGAAACTTCCATGGTATAGTTTTAGCACCAGTTTGTAATACCTACTATTAAAAAATCAGACTGAAGTACAAAAGTGGAAAAAGTAACCAATTAACTACTTGCACAAGTTCCAAACTGTAATTACTTGGAGTTAGCTGAATAGTAAAGGGGATATTTTCTTGCTTTGCCAAGTTCATTCAGACATAACTACAAGTCTTGCAATGCCACCATTTCTCCATTGATCTGTGACCATCACTGCTAACACTGGAATAAGGGAACCTTACTTCACAGGTATCTCCCAGCTCCATAATTCCCATCAAGAGTGTTGTCCATGTGCACATCCCCTCAGGCTGGTAACTGAAATTCATGGTGGTTTTCAATTCAACACCCCGTAACTTGCATGTTATTACACTGTTTATGCCAAATCCTGACCTTCACGCCCACTTTTATCTTTAAGGTTCAGCACCAGTTTAACAACCAGTTTAAGAACAGGCTGTGCCTCTTTCTATTCAATCAACAGTCTCTTCTCTGTTTGTCCAGAGACACTTGCAGTATAAACCTTTGTTTTGTCCAAAGATCTCTTACACTGACATTAAGTATGTCATAAAAGGCCACAATGCAAATTATTTCTGTATTTTCACTTTGCTTACTCTTGTATTTGGTAACATTTGGCTTGAAGTTCATTACATTACTGTCTCAAGTGGGACAGTTCATCCTTGTGTGCTGCTCTCCAAGAGAGCAAACCCCAAGCTTTTCCCTGGGGTACCTCCAACTGTTTCCTGGAAGCAACAGCATAAATGCTGAAACACAGGAAAATCCAGGTAAGCATTGGCTGACAGGGGAAGAGAAGGGAAGGGCTGGTTATATTTTGTTGGTGTGCTGATCTAAAAGACTTGTAATTATGAGCACAGAAATAACCAATGAACAAATTTTAACTTTTCAAATCTGGGCATAAAATTCAACCAGCTGCTATTCCCCAAAGGACATCCTTTTTGAAACTAGTCTACAGAAAAAGCAACAAAATCCAGCCAGAAATCTCCTCTGACACCAAAAGAATGCAGCTCTATAAAACCATCTCTCTTACCGGCTTAGCAGAACAACAGCAAATAACCCTTTGCATTCCAAGCGACAAAATAATAAGCAGACTAACATAAAATGTTCTCATACTAACATAAAATGTTCTAAAGAGAGCCTACTTAGGGTAGGTATGAACACCAGAAATGTTTCAGCCTGGGGAGCCCGTGGAACTATTTGATATCCTAGTCCAGAGCATTTCTCTATTCATTTATATTTACAGTATTAAACAGCTTACTCTGCGGCAGCATTCAGAACAGGTATCCATAATCCAGCTTGAATAATAACTGCATGGAAGCACAGCCTACATCCACCCTGACAGCAGTAAGGTGGGCAGTCACTGAATACACAGAGAAAGGAAGTCCTTGACCTGTTTAAGCCATTGTTCCTTACATCAATTTAAAATTCATTAACTTAAATTAAGGATGTCAGCAACTTTTTCTTTTACCTATTGTTCTGGAGGAGGCCCCTGGAGGAGTGTCAGAAGGTCCATTTGTCATTGATCTTTCCCATATAATTCTTTCAACCAACATTTTAACAACATTAACATTTCCACACCTACACAGTCAACCTTCAGATAAACATCAGCTAAATCTCACCAAAGCGAAACAGCTTCATAAATCCTTCTCCTCACTTCTGCTCATACACATCTTCTTTCCTCCTAACCTTGGTATCGTCCTTGAAAGTTAACTCTCTTGGCAGTGCTGGGTTCATGGTTGGACTCAAAGGTTTTTCCAACCTAAATGATTCTACGATTTCTCTGTACATTGCTCAACTAGCACTATCTCCCTAACACATCTTCTATAACTGGTAAGTTTTAGATTCCCCTCCCTGCTAAACCCATTCACCTGGACAGCTGAAGACTCCTGTGAGTGTCCTTGTCCAATCCTCACCCGCCCAGCATTTGTTTCAGGATGAACTGGAAACTTGTTTCAACTTCTTACTTTATTCCCTTTCCATTTGCTTTGCAGAAGGAAGTCTCTTCCCTTCTCCAAGTCGGTGTCTCACATTAGAAGCTGGAGCTTCTTCAAGTTAATGACGTTATTTAACTTTTTTTTAGTACAATTTTATAGGTGGCACTGCTCAGTTAATTTTTTGCAGAGGAATCTACTTACAAAGAAGGGGGCAAACTTTACCAGAACATTACCATGAAGTGGGTTTGCATTCCACCCCAAAGAACACAATGCCTCATGGAACACACCAGACTGTGAGCTGAAGAAGCACCACACCTCTTCGCTCTTTCTGTAGAGCTAAGCATGTTCTTTCTCGAAAGACACTCTCTAAAGCTCACTCATGTGCACCAACAGACAATACTTTAATCTTTTGTGCACTTACAGTGCATCATTTTGTTTCTGGCAGAACAAGTAAGGAGCAGAATGCCCCCCTTTCTTCCTGCACACCACTTCTCCCACTCCCCAGAGGAAACCCTTCACCCTTCCCCAACCAAACCACAGCTCTGGAAGCTGTTTTCCAGCTTTGCTCCCACATAAGGATGTACTCACTAGGGGTCATTGGTAAATCGAGGAAGCCGT
This sequence comes from Coloeus monedula, assembly GCF_965178545.1. Taxonomy (NCBI): domain Eukaryota; kingdom Metazoa; phylum Chordata; class Aves; order Passeriformes; family Corvidae; genus Coloeus; species Coloeus monedula. Next base: position 3,528,768 of record NC_138790.1, read on the forward strand.
GGCTGAGGGAACCCGTAGAGATGACAGTAGAGTACATCAAAGCAGTAGCAGCACATCTCTGCTGTCACCACCAGGTTCTTGGTGCTGTTGGCAGTTCCATTGGGCCGAGTAAGTGGGCTCAGAGCTCCTGAAGTGGGATTCATTCGAGTAATTGGGGAATTTCCTGGGCCCAAAGTCAAGTCAGATACGTTCTCCCTTCCATTATTCCCATCTGTATGCTGGTGGTTCTGAAGAGGACCTGAACTGGAGCTTGGTACAGTTGTGGTCTGATTCCCATGACTGTGCGTTCCACTCCCAGACAATTTGGGCTTCTTCACCCCACAACAGCCAGCTGCCAGCTTGGGCTCAAGTGGAGGAACACAGCGTCTTTTTCCCATCCTGCTTCAAAACTCGCTGCCTGGAGCACTGCAGAACCCTGGCATGGAGGGGTGGGGAGAGGGGAGAAGTATTACACAAAGAGTTACAGGTGAAAAACCAACAGCTGCTTCCTTGCTTCTGTTACAGAGGAAGAAAACCCTCCAGCACTGAAGCGAGTTCAGCAGAATGGGTGTTTTCACACATAAATTGCAAGAGTATGGACACAACATGCATGCAATCACACTTTCCAAGTTATTGATAAGGTGTACTGAACACTTTAATAGGTGGCTCAAGCAAAAAAAACCATAACCAGACTTCCCATAAAAAGAATAAAACTGTGGGAAATCAGAAAAAAAAAAGTCTTGGGACTACATATACATCCTATCCACTACTTTTCCAGCTCACCCCTTCCTCGTCAGTCAATGCCTGCACCAGGGGGAAAGAAGTGCATTTCTCCTCCCTGCTCCCAAGAGGAGAATGATAGCAGCCCAAAATGACACCTTTGGGGTTGGACTCCCAGAGGTGTTGCCCTTGATTTAGCACTGGCAAGATCAAAGAGGAGCTAAAAACACTGAAACCATCATTTTCTAAACTACAGACTATTTTCCAGACCACAAACTGGAAACTGCATTTGCTTTCCAGGACTGGGTGAATCAATACAGCTCCCAAATAAACATGCAGGGGGTACAGGCAAGACGTGCATGAGAGGAAGAGCTGAAGCCAGCGCAGTCTGAACAGAGGAAAGTGACAATAGCAGGAAACAAATATGGTATAAAAAACCCAACAACTCAAAACAGTGTTATGCCTGCAAAGAAGAGAACAGCAGCTCATGCATCACAAGAAGGGGAGGAACAAACACAGGCAGGAAAGGCTGTGCAGACAGAGATGAACAAACATGATAGGCAAGGATTACAGGTCAGTGGTAGGAACTTAAACACCAACATCAACATGAGATCTGAATACACCAAGGGAGAGAAAACCAGGAGCTCAAAGCACAGGCACATGAGTCACAGAGAACACCACGGGGGACTGAAGTCACACTCAGCTCTCATGAGTACCAGGGTACTACTGTAACCACCAGAGCAGCCCTCCAACCCTCCCAAGCTGAAAGCACAAACACAGTACTGGGGGGTGAGGGATGACACGCACTGACATTCAGGTCGTGACAACTCCCTCCCTCCTCTGCACGTGCAAACAGTGTAAACTTTATTCATGAAGTTTCATCAGTCGTAGCAGGAGTCACAGGACTCTGAACTTAACCAGAACTGCTGTAAGTGGTGTTGAGAGGTGCACCTCTCAATACAAACCACGCATGCCTGCAGTGCTTGCTCTGCTTAGGAATCCTCACCTGAAGGTTTTAGAAAGACTGTAAGGAACAATTTATATGACCTAAGGAAAATGATAATTTTTTCTTTGATCTCTATTTTGCAATAGTAATAAAATTTAAAAAAAGAAGAAAAAGAAAAAAGAAACCAAACCAGGCAAAAGAAAAGCGTAACTTTTTACAAAGCCATCATGTAAATTGTTCAGTGCCTATTAAAAGTAATCTGCTCTGGCTCTATGAGGGTGCTGAGCCCTACGAGCCTTCCCCAATTACCACTGAAGGCTCAGCCGCATTGGGGAGGATAAATCATTATTTATTTATTCGGAAGCACAACACTTGATTCAAGATCGGAGACGTGGCAGGGGCAGAGGGGAGCTTCCCTCTCTTCTCCCCTGCTCTGCAGTAGGGGCCTAACAAAGGCGGCCACTCGGTCCCAGCCCCGCTTCCCGGGAGCGCCCCGCGGGCGGGCGGGGGGCACACCGGGGCACCGCCGCGGCGGGACGAGCCCCGGGCTCCCGCACACAAACTTTGCGGGGTGTTCGGGGGGGTCCCGCAGCCCCGCCGGGTCCAGCCCGGGGAGACCCCGGGGACCCCCCGTGCCCCCGGCCCGAAGCCCCGAGCAGCACCGGGGCCGCCAGGGGGCGCCGCGGAGCGGGACCCCCCCTGCGGCCTCCTCGAGCCCGGGGCGGGCGGGCGGACCACGGTGCCCCCCTCCACCACTGCCTTCCTCACCCCCCCGGGGGTGTCACCCACCTCCTGCACCCGTCCCGGCTTCTCCTCCGCCTCAGCCCCGCCGCCGCCGCTGCTGCCCCGCAGCCTTCTGCCGCCTCATGGGGCCATGGGCCTGGGCGAGGCTCCCCGGAGAAGCGGGCCCGGCGGGCGGGGAAGCGGGCAGGGCCCGCCGCGGCCGGGGCTTCCCGGGGCGGCCGGAGGACCGGAGCGAGGCCGCGGGCAGGTCCGCCGCTATCCCGGCAGCCTCCTCCTCCTCCTCCTCCTCCCGGCCGTGAGGTAATGAGGGACGAACACTCATAGTCCGCCAGCCTCCCGGCGGCGCCAAAACAACCAAGGCCCATGGGCGGGCGCTCTGCCCCACGCGGGAACCATAGAGACGCGCGCTTCCGCGCTCTCCCGTCACGTGAGCACCGCACGTGCGGGAACAAACAGTTCCGGGGGCGGGGAGGCACCGTCACTCGGCAGCGCCGCGCTGCCATTGGCCAGCGGGGCGATGACGGCTTAGGGGGAGGGGCGCGAGCTGGGGAGCGTCCATTGCGCGGCTCGAAGAGGGGGAGTCCTTTCTTCCCTCTTACTCCCTCCTCCCCCCCCCGCTGCCCCGAGCGCTGGTTGGACCTGGCGCGTTGAGGGCCGATCGGCGTGAGGGGGGAGCGGCGTTCCGACCCTGCCGTGAGGGGGGAGCGGCGTTCCGACCCTGCCGTGAGGGGGGAGCGGCGTTCCGACCCTGCGTGAGGGGGGAGCGGCGTTCCGACCCGGCCCTGAGGGGGGAGCGGCGTTCCGACCCTGCCGTGAGGGGGGGGGAGCGGCGTTCCGACCCGGCCCCGAGGGTTAAAAACAGCTTCGGCCGTCGGGACGAGTTTAGTTACAGCCGCGTGTAACATACGGTTGTGGCAGGAGCTGTAAGTAGCACAACGGCAGCAACGCAAAAATTACTTTAGTATTTCTAGCTTCCACTGGGGCACCCAAATCCTTCCCTCCACCCTTCTTCACAGCACCATAAAAACCAACGCAGAGACGTAGTTACTTCTTCAAAGGTTTTAGGACATCTTGTAAAAATAGAAGCACTGCCTTCCACCCCGAGAGAATTCTGACGGCGGGTGGTTTGGAGTAGGTCAGTGGACGGGACAGGGTAGGGAGGCAGGGCAGTGTGGCTGTACCAGGTGCGCTTGGTGAACGTAAGGGCTAATTAACCACAGCGCTCATTCCTAATTCCCTTCTACGAACACCGGTGAAACGCCCGGGCAAAATGAAGAGCAAACTTTGCATAGCCCAGAGTACCCGCACTGCACATTCAACCCCAAGAGACGAACGGGCTGAACTCCTTCAAGACCGCAAAATGGAATTTATGCCAATCATTTCTGATCCAAGCTTAAGCGATAAATAAGAGGCATAAAAATGTGAATTGGAGAAATCTGGTTGAATGTCAGTGATCTTACTTTCTCTTGTAGAATAGAATCACAGAATGGTTGGGGTAGGAAAGGAACTTCAAGCTTGTTGTGTTCCACCCCCTGCCATGGGCAGTCACACCTTCTACAGTTTACTCGTGGCCTTCAACATTATAGAATCTACATGGTTTCCACAGCACAAGAGCAGCACTGTCATTATTGCCATTCTAAGGTATTGGACAGCATCATTCTTTTAGTCTAGATGGCAGGCAGCCTTGAATACCAACTTATGAAAAACTAAGGTTACAAAGAATCGGGTGAGAATACTTGGAAGAACAGAACAAGTTCACAACTTTTGCAGTGCTAAAAACAATCCTTCCCTCCCTTCTTCCCCCCAAATACCTCTCTTTGCTGGTAATGCCTTGGATTGCACCTAAAATCCTTTTGCCAAGATATGAAACAGTTCCCAGCGCTGCAAAAGTCCACTTCATAATCACCAGTGAGCTTCTTGCCGAGTCCTTAGGAACCTGTGAGTGTTGGCACTGTGTTTTATTACCCTGACAACATCAAACAAATACTTGACCAGTTGTGCACGTTCTTCTCTTCCTGAAGGACAAGAAATGCAAGATGATAGCAGCACTTTAATTCCCACCTTTTCTGGTCTTACCTCTGCTTTTAATTTCAACATACACACACAATTACTGTAACTTTGGTATTAGGAAAGTTAATGTCATTATATTAGAATTGTATCTTTCAATGGAAGTGGTTTCATTTGAACAAGCAAAATCAAGCTAATACCATCCACAGCTGAAACTAATTTGGTTTGCATGTGTTAAAAGTAAAAACACAAAAACAGTGTGGATATGGACATTCTACTTACTTCTCTAGTTATAAAAATCAGGAAATAAGAATTAAATACTATTTTTTTAATCTAAGTTCTGAAAGAACTCAGTTCTGAATAAAGGGAAGATAACAGCACTGTAACTGGATGAGGAAAAGAATGTACTCTTAAAAGAGTTAGTTCATGAAACTGAAGTTTCCTGCTGAGGAGACTAAAAATGAACTGATTGGTAATTTTTCTAAAATACTAAGGTTAAATGGACAAGTGCAGGGGGGATAATCCATATTTCATCTTTAGGACCTGAATTGGGAACTGCATTACTCACCTTCCACAGCACAGGGTGCTGGCTGATTCCCAACATGCTGTTTCTTCTCCCCTCAGCTTCTCCCAAAGCTTTGTTTTCAAGCTTGCAGCTTGAAGAGTTTCACTGGTACAAAGGTACTCAAACTGCTCACGTACAAAACCCTCCAATTCCTTTATTCATGTTTTCAGGATGTATGTGGTACGTACAATTAACATTACACCAGCTACAGTACCTCTGTTGCAAGAGGTACCTCAACACAAGGTATTCCAGAGCACCAACACAGACACAGACACTACAATATCACTTTGAAATGATTTCTCGCCCCCCCCCCCCCCCCCCCCCACTTTTTTTTACCATTTTCTTTTAATCTTGACAGCTAGGACTTCTGAGCTGTTGGAGATTCTTTGTGGCAGATCCCCTAGTGCAGTGGCACTGGTGTAAGAAGGCTGCTTTAGACACTGGAAGGTCAGAATGAGAACTGAATGGGGTAACCGAAAGAGGTGCCATTTCCATTGCTCGGAAGCTTGGCTGCTGTCTGGGTCCATAGCTGTATGTCAGCCTCCTGGAGTCCCCTGCACAATCTCCTGCCTTACAGGTGTGTCCATACCTGACACATCAGGAGTTAAACAGTGGGACTGGAAAAACTTTAAAAAGGGATGAGCCTGAGAGAAATCTTTGTTCATTATGACAAGATCAAGGACAATCCCTTCAGGTCACCACGCTTCACGTGTCCATCTGTTCCCTAAACTCATCCGTTTTTATTCCGATGCTCTGCTTAAAAACAAACCCAAACTACAAAAAGGTTCAGCTCCATTCTGTACACGTTCTCCATTTCCAAAGTCATTGGTCTGCGTTCAAACCTTCTCCTTTCGCTTTAATTTGGACACTTTCTTGACAGTTCCATTCTTGTTTAGAAGCTTCAAAACACGATCCTTGTGATCCAAGACCTTTAGCATGGAGTCTCGAGCCTCATTGATTTGATCCATCACGAGTTTACACCTCTGCATGTTCCCCTGAAAGGAAACACTTGTCATTAACCGCAGAATGTCTGGTCTAAGCAATCCCTTTCCCTTTTCCTACTTGTGCCCCTCGTAACTGATAACACAGGAGGTGAACCCACATGGGTTTTTTTAGGTCAGCTTTAGCTTTTCCTAACAGCAGCAGGATGCTTTGTAACTAAGGGTTTAGTTTTGGGTTGAGGGGCCACAGGACCTACCTGTATCAGTTCATTGATTCGATGCAAGTCATCATCGGTTGCTGCCTTTTTCTTAGGAATGAGTCCCTCCTGCAGGGCAGTCAGTCTCTCATACACATCATGCTCCAGGTTTGTCTAAAAGACATCAGCCCTTCATGAGAAGGGTCACTGCCAAGCTGGCAAACACTCGCCCACGTTAACAACACTACACAGAAACAGTGATAATCCATTCCCCTCTCAGCTGCTCTTGTCAGTGATTCAGAAGATGGAGCCTCTGACAAAATGTGGCACTATCCATTCCTTTTAACATCCTATTTACAGGATTGCTCCTCTTCTGAAGAAACATGGATCCTACTACAACTGCTTCCCCTACTTCTCACAATACTATTCCAGGAATGCAGAGGTTTTGGGGAGTTTGGTGCTAAAATGCAGAGCACCTACCTCACCCCCAACCTGAAACAGAAGCATCCAGGAATGTGGATCAGTGCTGCCTCCTCAGATCAGCCGCACCATCCCAAACAGACGCTTCTTCAGACCTGTGCACCAGCAGGAGGGAGTTGCCAGTTTTGATCATCTGTACAAAATACATCAGCTCTTATGTCTGGATCAAAACCAACACTCCAAGTTTCCAAGCCACTTATGCCACATTCCTGAGAAAGGGGAAAGCATGTCCCACTCCCTTTGGGCACTACACACCAGCTCCTTTAGGGTATCCCAATGTACTGAGTTTGTAAGAATGTCTTCCTGTCTTACACAGCCTCATGTTCCCCCATATTGCGGGAAGCTCCAAGCCCCATGCACCTACCAGCTGTAGTAGCTGCGCTGCACAGAGATGGACCTTCCACCCTTGTGCACGACAGGACACACCCTTCTGACTGGCAATCTCTTGCAGCATGGCCTTCTTCTCTTCTGTCACCAGGAAACACAAGCATACAGTACTCAAATTTCAGGAGCTGGCCAGGCCTCTCTTCTCAAACAACAATAACCCAAGTTCTGCTCCCACTACATCCTAATAAATGACAATGAGCAACGTTTTGATTGAGACAGGAAAGTGACTTCCCATCTGCCATGTACCTGACTGCTGCTCTCACTCACTAACAGGTTATCTGTACTTTCAGAAAGGTTACATCATAACCCATTATTTTCTCATTTAAAGAATATAGTGCTCAATGTTTCAAACACCTGGCACAAACAGTAAAAGGCCCACCTTGTACTACTTCTCACTCCTAGATGTATTTGCACAGTTGTAAAAACCCAGTTTGCTTAAAAGTTTTTGAAATACTAGGTAAAAAGTCTGGAAGACAGTATCTGATCTCTGTTTTCCTTGCATTAGGTAAAAAAGTCTTCTTTAAAAGCCCATTTGTTACTTCACAAGACTAGTTACACTAAATATGGAATGTGATTAAAGTGCAAGCGTTAGGTAGCAAATGAGAAAACTCAAGTGCAGCCTATCACCACGGCATGTCACTTTTATGAGGATACCTTTTGTGAGCAAATTTCTATCACTGTACATAAGTAGATTCATCAATAACCACACCATTTTCTCATTTACAAAACTACAGCTAACTCTGTGTAGCCTCCTTCCCTCCTTGTCTGCTCCATCCCGAGTCTGACCTTTGACGCGGACGTCGCTGTATCTCTGGAAGTGGTGGTAAGCAGCTTTCCAAGGGTTGCGGTAATGACGGAGCAGGGTGATCGGCGGCCTGGGACGCACAGGGACGTATCGTACACCTTCCTCGTCTACAAAAGGATCCAGAGCTGCATTATCATCGAGCAGTGAAAGCAGATTGGCATCCACTCTAGCAGCAGATCAGTAAGTGCCACCTCATACAAAATGTGTGTTGAGAAAATTCATTTTCCCTGAGCAGCCCTTTACAAAAAGTGCTGAGGAACAGATACTTGGATTCTCTATTACTCATATTTAGGAAGTGGGAATGTGACTGAGGGTGCTTCTCTGAGAAACAGAACAGAAAATACAGACACCTGAATAAGAACAAAGACATCAGAGATGTCATTACCTATATACTCCTTTGGAGGAGACTTTCGCTTCTCTGCCTTCACCATCAAACTTTTGGCAGTGGATTTCTCATCATCAGTGCTGTTTGTTTCCATCATGTCCCCCTCCTCTGTGGAGATGACATGCTGCTGCTTACGAGGTTTCTTCCTTGGTGAGGCACCAGGTGGCAAATCGCTTGGAGGCATGGAAAGATTGTTGGCCAGCAGTGCCAAAGATGGAGACACAGTACTTGTAGTCAAAGGAGGGACTGCTGAGAGGAAGGAAAGAGAAGAACCCAAACCATCAGCAGTGGGAAGATAACACATTGTTTGAACACTACTTCCAACAGTATTTCCTGTTTCAGCACAGTGTGAGGAACGTGATGGGTACCAACAGGCCAGGTATCAAGCCAGCAGTAATTATTAGGTCAAGCCTGTAAGCTAAAGTTTTTAGTGTCTCATATACATAAAGAATGAGAGCAGAGCCAATTGTCCCTCAGTTGCTTCATATTTGAAACTTATGTTAATGTTAACAAAAAGGAATCATCCTAACATCTGTCTGTGTTACTGTAAAAAAATATCCCTCTGTATGTACACTGACACAGGTCACTGGCATAGTAAGCAAGTCCCTATCCTCTTGTGATGAGAGAGTCAGATGGAATCAAAGCACGACTGCAGCACTCTCCTTGCAGGAGTCTGCTTGTACTGCCAAGCCCTCAGCACTGATCAGCAGGTCACTGCACACGTGTGGAGCTGGCAGCAGTGAGCCAGGCAGTCTGAGGGAACGCTCCCTGAACTTGGAGGGACAATCTCCATCAGCCACGACCAAGGCTGCAGCATAAAATTTCTGGGATGGGATCTCTTGACAATTTGGCATACCCACAAATGCCAGGAAGAGACAGAAGAACCCCGAAGAGCTTAATGCTATCTGCCTATGCTCCACACATCTGCAGCAAGGAGCTGCTTTCTTACAGGACAACATACAGCTTCAAGGAGAGTGATAAAACCAACAGCTAAACCTGAACTCTGAAACTCATGAAAGTGGGATGCACTCCTATCACTTTGCCACTATATAGTGCCCAAGAAGATCTGTAAGGATCTGAATTTACTGACCTTGTCATTTGATAGCAACTATGGCCAAGCTTGGTAAGTAAGGCAATATAATGAACATTTTTAAAAGTTCTAGAGAAAAATATGCATGAATCACAGGAGGGCCCTAGGAAGTCCTAATCTGGCCACGAATTCTTCACATATAAGAAAGGCCACTGGAGCTGAACAGTAGGATTTGTGAACAAACTGAATTTAACTGAGCTATTCCATAATATATCAGTACCACTGCTGAGCATGTGCATATTAGGCAAGGAACTCACACAGACTCTTTGAAGTTGGATCATTTGAACATGAACAAAGCAACCACAATAAGAAGTAATGTCATGGGAGATTAGAAAAAAGGCAAACTAGATCTTTATAAGGCATATGGGAGCTCTAGTGTTCTGTGCTACCATGGAAGAGATGACCTTTTAGTTTCAAGATGAAAGTGTTGCAATCCTCCTAATTCCTCCACTATGTCAAAAACTAAAAAAGCAAGCGGATGATTACCAGCCACCTACCAGATACCGGTCGCATGATGTCCATAGGCTCCATTTCCTCTTTGATTTTGATCTCTGGTACCACAGGGCCCAGCACCGCTGACAGGGCACCGCTCATGGTGGATGGAGGAGCAGGTGCTGCCACGATGGTGGTGGAAGTGGGCGGGGCAGCCGGAACAGCTCCGGGAATGGTGGACAGTGCTGCTGCAGGCTGGGAGGTGGGACTGGCGGCCGCGATGATCGTTGGAATGGCAGAGGGGGGCTGCTGGGAGGTCGGGGGCACTGTGATGGTGGGCTGCTCGCCACCTTGGTTACACACTGCCTCCATAGACACAGGGACTGGAGTGGCCATGGACACGTGAATTTCAGGCTTTGGCTTGCCACTGTAGCACAAATAAAAGCAAAACAAAAGTGAAGTGAACTGTATCTCAGTCACAAGCACCCAGCACAAAGGAAATGAGCCAAACTGGAGTCAGACTATCCAGTTTTTCCTGCACCCACCTGGCTCAATAAAGTGTTTAACAACAGGAGAAGGCTTAATCTCAGTTATATTTCCTCCTCCTCCCCCTTTCTAATCCTTTGTATTTATTATAGATACTACTTTTTCCATTCACCATGACAAGCAAATCCCATGACTAATTCCAGGTAACTTCAAAATACTTGTAAAAGGATCAAAAGAGTTTTACAATGCAGCCAAGAGGAACTTGTACCCAAAACTGTACTTGCCCCATCCTCTGCAGGAGCTCCCACTGTAGCTTACAGTTATAAAATTGTAAAGCCACTGAACTCCACTGAAGCACGGCACAAGCTGCATTTACCTTTCCTTAGCGTTAATTTTCAAGTACTATAGAAATGTTTTGAGGCCTATCTCCCCTTTCAATAGTGGAGGGTTTTTGTTTGTTTCTGTGAAAGCTCATCACCACAGCTTTTAAGGGTTACTTCCTCAGCTTCACAAACAGCAGAACTTGTCAAGGCTGTTTGTCACGAACTCAAAATAGATAGTTTCCCAAAAGAAAGAAGAATGCTCCAATAGCCAAAGAACACAAGTCAAACAAACGTAATGCAACTATTGTGATGCAGTTGGCTGTTTCCTAAAGTCTTACCCAGCAGGCCTTGGTGATCCAGACGTGCTTCGCATAGTGCTCTCAACACGTGTGCTGGCCACTTCAGGTGGCTGAGGGGGAATTAAGCTTTTCCGGACTGCCAGCCTGTAAGAGACAGACAGATCTAGGATTCCTACCTCCCTGTGCAAAGACAAACACCCCTGAGAGCAAAGAAATCAGCTCTCTTGCACAAACCAGGACAGGAGTTGTGGCTGTAGCACTGCTCTCTGTATTCAGTATAACCAATTCGCTACACAGAGACTCTCATTTTACTTTTCAAATTAGGTATTATATTTTCTTTTAAAATAAAAGATTAGTAGCTCTGGCCTAGTCTCACCCAATTTAGGGCTTCTCCAAGAATGCCAGCTGTACTTTCATCCCGTCAGTGAGAACACTTTGCTGCAACTGCCAGGCTCCAGCAGTGGACAAAGGGGTCTGGCCATACTGCTGTCCTGTACTCCTGCTTCAAGAGTGAGCAAATCATTTGGAACTAAACAGTGCTCAGATAGGTATCTGCTCCCTCTAGCTGGACCAGACTGTCAGAGCCTGACTCCAGGACCTCAAAGCCTGAGTGTGGATGTTAAGATGATAAGGCCGATTAAGGTATTTTAGAGACTAAATAGTCTCCTGTGGGACCAAAAGTCAAATTGTTGTCCAAAATAATCAGTCTCTCAAATGGAAACAGTCTTTAGTGATCTACCTCTGACTCTTTAACTTCTCTTTCAGTTTTAGAGCCTGCAGCTTCTCTGCCTTAAAAAAGGTTTCCACCCACATAAAAAATATGCAATTTTAATCTCACAGGACACATTAGTTCCAAATGCTTTCAGTTGCTAGTTGGAAGGAAATGCATTGTTAATTCTAAAGCTGTCTCTTGCCTCTTTATTAAGGCATTTAAAAATAGACAGGCAACATAAAATATTTTAAGAGTTTAGTTACTCCCTCGCTTTTTCCTAATCAGACTTCACAGCAGGGTACTAATCCTATCCTTTCCACTCATCCACATATTCTTCCAAGAAAAGCACTGAAGACAAAGCACCCAATTCTAATTTTAGTAGATTGTGAACTCTTTCTTTTTATCACACTGAGCAAGAAAGCCTCAGATCCACTTTCCCTAAAAAGGTCACTTTCAAGACCTAAGACACAAACTGTCCTTCTCGTTTTATTACTGACAGTACAGAAAACTGTATCCTGCCCTGGGGGAGGAGAAGAACGGTTTCACCAATCAGCAGGTTACTCACAACCACTGCTGAGTGAATAATCTGCAAGAATATTCCTTATCTCCACTGAAATGATTCCATTTGGCTGGGCTGGATTGCACAGAAGTCACTCACATGTCACCTTCAGTTCTACTCACCCATCAGTGGCTGGTTTCTTGCGAAGGATGCTTGGGCGTGGGGAGGAGCCTTGGGCTGGAGCACTGGCACTGGCACTCTGGTTGTGGGTTTGCACAACTGTAGTTGCTGCAGAAGCAGTGTTGAATGTGTTGCTAATAGGATTGGCTACAATGGTGGCTCCATCTGCCAGGACTACTGCTGGGAAGGATGGACACAGACACAGCAGAGAGGAAAACACAGAGAGAGAGTGGAAAGCAGCAGTTACTTAATGAAATGTGATGACAAAGCAGGGGTTTGCAGAGCGTATGTTGTCCATTATCTGAGTCCCTCAGTCACTAACTGCAGTGTTTTCAGACACTTTTGTAAGCAGTATCTTTGCCACGAGCAATCTGATCACTGAACCTTCTGCAGGGAAGGTGGAAACTACCTCCTGCCTAACAAAAGCTTCTCAGGAAATAATCTTTTCCAGACGACAAGGAAAACACAGAAATCACTAGGGAGATCACCAACACTATTGGGTCAACAGAGTAACACTTTTGGTAAGAGCCCATGTGGCAACACATGCTAGTTGTACATAAGCTACATCAGCTGTGTTTGCATTCTGACCTCCTGCCAGAGCCTGTTTGGCCAACTGAGGGATGCACAGCACGTGGACAGCCAGGAAGTCACAACACTGTGCCTGCCAGCTATGCAACGGCACGTTCTCTTGGATGCCGTATCCCATTCCTCCAGTAAGTTGTTGGGGCTTCATCAGACCAATCATTTTTAATGAAAGATGGTTTCTGTCATAGCTCAATATCAGGTTACCAACAGCAGAAGGTACCTGGCTGTATTCTAATTGCTCCTGGGATCTAATGCACAGCCGGAGAACGTCGCTCACTTTTAAGTTATTTTTCCTACAAGGCCTTACTGAAGGCATTTGTTTAAGCTCAGGCACTGTCAGTCTTTTCCACTGAAGTAACCCATCCAAGGCTGCCCACACACTCCACCTAGTACGCTTTAAAAATAAATCAGCTCAGAAATAGGCAACAGATATTTGCTGGGAGAATATGTGCACGGATGTATTCAGTGTCCAGCTCTGGACCAAAGAGACTGTAACAACATAATCAGTCAGAGCCAAAGGTGTAGGACAGCAGCTCAGCTGCTCTGTCTCCGTCTGAAGCAAGGACTTGGCTGCTTGCACTTACCTGAGGTCTTGGTGTCGCCTGGTGGCTGCTGGGCACCAATGGGTGCTGGCTGCAGCCCCTGCGTGCCCATGGGTGCAGCAGGGTGGAGTCCTTGTGTCCCGATGGGCGCTGGCTGGATGCCCTGGGCACTGATGGGTGCGGGCTGGATGCCCTGGGCACTGATGGGAGCCGGCTGGATGCCCTGGATGTGCCGGGCGTGAGATGCATCGACTGTCATCAGCTGCATGGGGTTCAGGTGCACAGTGGAGGCCACTCCCACACCAGTCTGGGCTGTGATGGCCGAGTTGGGCGCCTGGGCTGAAACTGGGAGCAGCAACACAGACACCTCACCAGCAGGTCACCTCAGTTTCTCCTACCATCTCTTGCTCAAATACTTTTTTTTCAAAGACGTTTTTTTGCTTTGAAAAATTAATTTGCCAGTGTGCTTGTTGCAGTAGTAAATTTGAGAGTAGAGAGGTAAGATTGTCTGCCAGAGGAATTAAACATTACTGCTGGTTTTCATTCTATTTTTTATTTCAAATTGCAGCAAGAGAGAAAAGATCAGTTAAACTCTGCTTTTAGGTAGACTCAAATTACAGTCTCAGAAAGCTGTGCTGTATTTTTGCTCACTATCATATTGTATAATGCATGTAAGTACCAACACTTGGCATTTTTTCCTGCTTAAAAAAATAGATTAAAAGTAATCAGAAACCTAAGTAATTTCTTGTGCTCTGAAGTTGAACACAACCTTATCTGGCCTCAGAACACGGCTCACAATTATGGGCTGGATCCCACAGCTCAAATGAACATGATTATCTTTTAGTGGCAGAGCAATGTTCCCAACAATACACCTTCTTTAAGTAGCTCAATTCATTTAAATAAGTTCACAGCTCTAAACAACTGATTCCATCTTTTCAGATCCACTACACAGTGTATTACAGCTCTCCCACACAGCACTTAATAATACTGCTGGACCACTTGCAGACCCTGGATCTCCAGATTTCCAGTCTCTACAGAGCTGCACCAGGATTTCTGCAGGCACACACAGAATGCAAGTGTGAACTTGCCAACAATGGCCTTGCTTGCTTACAGTGCAGAACAAGCTGGTTTTATCATTGTCACAGGATTTCCATAAAGTTCTTGTGCTGACAAGACACTCTAAAAACAAGCATCAAAAATTGAAACAAGGCCCCTGAAAATGGCTCTGTATAAAGTGTGGCACATTTATTCTCGTAGTCAAAACACTACTGTTGCACAACTTTCTATCCAACAAAATCCTTTTGGGATACTATGTAAAACACAACCAGCATTTGGAAAACCAAAGCCAACATTCTGCCTCCAAAATTCTGCATTAACTCTCCTTATCTCAGTGATCTTTTAAAAAGTCTCCTCTGCAGCCTGACTCAGTTGTGCTCAGCATAGGTGTACCTCCCTCCTCATACCCTGAATGCTCTGCTTTAAGTTGTCACCACCAGCTGCCATAATTAATACCTTCCATGGATTCTTCAAGTCAATTTAACAAGTAAAACATCTCTGTCAATAAGCTCCTGATGAAGAACATACATTTGCATTTATACAAATGACCATTAGCTTACCACCACCCCAGTATGCCTCCAGAGCTGGAACTCTTCACTGTGTGCAATTATGTTCTGTCAGGGAAAGTTTAGATTGGATGGTAGGAAAAAATTCTTCCCATAAAGGGTTGTTAAGCCCTGGCACAGGCTGCTCAGGGAAGTGGTGGAGTCCCCATCCCTGGAAGGATCTAAAAGATGTGTGGGTGTGTCACTTGGGAAAATGGTTTAGCAGTGGCCTTAGGAGTGCTGGATTAATGGCTAGACTTGAAGATCTTAAAGGTCTTTCTCAAACTTTAGGTTTCTAAAGAACCCTATGATTCTATACTTTCCTGTTCAACAAATGGGCTTTGCTACCTCCCAGTCCTTCTGAATTTCCTCTATACTGCTCATAGGTAACGTGCTGCCAGCAGACACAGATACGCCAGGAAAATAAATCCACATCATGCATGTTCTTACAGTCTGAACAGTGGAAATTATCACATTAGAGAGAACAGCCCTAAATGAGGTAAGGTAAGGTAAAAATGCTCCAAATTTTGTCACAGAATGACATAAGTTTGGGTTGTGCATCATTTTTTTGACTGCAAATTACTGCAACTGTTCAAATACATTAATTGCTCCATTTTTCTAAACAGAACGCTACTGCAAGTGTGAAAGGCAAATTATTTCTTCCCTTTTTGGTTCAGGTTTCTCTCTCAAACTGTACATTCCCATGAAAAGATATTAAAAGAGCTTATCAGAACACCAGGGAATGAAGATGTGTCAATGAGTTGGCTTGGTTTGGAGGAATGGAACTGTTTTGATTTGTAGAATCAAAAACTTTTGCTTACAGACACACAACCACTGGGATATCAAATATGAAACTCCTGAGAAAACTCTTATTAGCTGGATTTAGTAGGCTCTGAATTAGTTCAGTACCCTCTGCCCATGAGTTTTCCCCTCTGTCAACAAGTCATCAGAGACTTTTTGTGACAAATTATCAGAATCAAGTGCAAATCCTTTTAGTTCCTTCCATCACTAAAGCACATACATAAGCTAAAATCTCAACAAAGCACCGAGGCTGCTTGTCCCAGGCTGGTCTTACCTGGATACTGGCGGATGGTGGACACGGAGCTGGTGATGGGGGTGTAGGTGTGTGCAGTCAGAGGGTAGGCAGAGGGGGGATATGTAGGCAAGAAATACTGGAACTGGACAGGCACTGACTGCCTACAGGCATCAAAGAGAGCAAGTGTTACACACGTGAGCTCAACAGTTAACCTTCAACCCCTGCCCTTCAGCACTCCCCGTGCTTTCCAATCTCATCTGTCATAAGCTATCAATTACCTCAACTATCACAATTGATTCAAAACTACCAAATCCCATCCCCCCCAGGCTTCTACAAGGTTATTTCCACCACAGCAGAAAAGCAGCAGGGCACTCAAACCCTTCTCACACACACTCTCATTGACAGAGCTGTTAGTTCTCTGCCCACCTGTTGTCATTTCTGGTTTCCATTGCTACTGGGTTTGGAGATGCCCGGTGGCTGGACAGAGGTATGAGGTTACTCCTCTCTGCTGTGTAATCAGACTGGATCCGGGGAGAAGTGTGTGTGATTTGCTGGGGAACCACTTTAGCTGCATAAAGACAAACACTTAATCAATTGACAGGCAAAGGAAAGGCTAAGAAACACTGCAAAGGCAAGATCAATAACTTTGTCAAAAAAACCAAGCAACACTACTCCCTTCCCTCTCAACCCAAAATAACCCACCCCATCCACAGATGATTTCCTATCCACAACAGACCAAAAGGAGAACAAAGCATTTCTCACCAATTTCTAACAGAATGGATGGATATTCTAAACACATATATAAACTACACTTGCTAACAAAGTCACTTCAGTGCTCAGATTAAGTTCATTATTTTAGGATCAGCCCAAACCATTCTGATGACAAGAACAAGTTATCTGAGTTTTGAAAGCAGAGATCAAGGGAAATGAGACCAAGACAGACAAGTGTATGTGGACAGAGGCCACGAAAAGAAAGAAAACACCTACAAAAGCTTTACAAGAAATGCTGATGTATGAGATACAATTTCACTCCTTGGAAATAAAAAGAGACTACAAAATTTCAAAAGAACAAGGAGGTCAGCAGGAAAACAGACAAACAAAAGGAACCTTATGGAGTTCTGCAGGAAACATCTCAGGCACATTCCACATTCAGGCAAATAAAGTTCCCACCTTTAGACCTTAAGTGTTTTACATTCAAGTGAACACAATAATCAAATTCAGCTAGGCTACACCTAACACCTCAAGAAGCACATGAAGTAACTTACAAAATCAACTAAGAAAGCCATAGTCTATCACCAAGCAGTTACAACTTTTACAGTATCCAATGCAGGTATTGAAGTGCCAAAAGGCCCAAGTTTGTCTAAAAATTCAAGAGGAAGTAAACGAGCCATTTTATTACCTGCTCCTCCTAGAACATCTATTTCTTCCTGGTATTAAAAAAAAATTAGAACAGCAGACCTGTTAATTGGTTTCTCCCAGTTTGAACTGATTTCCTTTCCCTCCTTAATTTGCTAACATGCACAAACACTTCCAGCATACAGAGAAAAACTGAAGCATCAGTTACACACTTTTCTGAAAACTGAAATCACTCACCAACTGGGATGTTTGAGGTTGTGACAGCTGTAGCATGGGAAGAATGTGAGGGCATTGTCATGGTAACAATGGTGCTTGTAGGCGCTTGGGTGTGAGATACAGAACCTGAAGAAAAAAACCAAACTTAATAGGAGATCTTTCTTTGGAGCCCTACCATGCCAGGGTATCTACATCCTAAAGAGGGCAAAGAAGAACTCTGTAATTTCTCTCCTGAAGCCTGCTCATGCACCTCCAAATGCAGTCTTTACCATGAAAAAAGTTTTGCTCAGAAATGATCAGGTTCTAAATACAAAGAAGAAAGCCAACAAAAAGCAACAAACCCCACCCCTCTCGATGCTCCCACAACAGCATTATGAATACTCACCAGCTGTGGTTGCTGAAGCAATGGTATTCGTTGCCAAAATAGGTGCCACAGTTGCTGCTGCCACTGGAGTACCAGTACTGAAAATGGTTTTCTAGGAAAAGAAATTTTTGAAGTTAGAAGACTACCACATTTAAAATCTATACTTAGTATGGAATCATCTTGCACTGACTGTAAAGAACGTTAATTTCTAACTCATACTAACTCTTTTCCAAAATTTAATCTTAGCTTGCAAGCTATAAACAAAAGAGATCTCAAGAAGCAGCAAGAGGGTTTTCTGGTGCTTGCAGCTTACCTGAGCCATGGTGTGGAGCTGTGGTTTCTGTGTGCCTATAGCGGGGTGCGAGGGCAGCGTGATCCGTGTGGCCGTGTCCCGGGGCTGCGCCGGCCGCTGGATGCTGATTGCTGCGGAAGGGGGGTGCTGCTGGATAGACAGCGTGGGGCGACTGAACAGGAAGAAAAGTAATCATCAAGATAACCATGTGGATACTGGATATAGAAGATACAACACAGGGACACGCATCAGGCCTCTGCCTCCTCCCCGGTGGCAGCAGCGCTGCTGTCAATCACATGGCAAAGCAACATAAGGAGTTTGAACTACACTGTTCTATCCTCATCTGCCCAATGTACTCAGCCAGAAGGGCAGTCTTATAACTCTTATCAGTTCATAAAGGGAACTTCATGTTAGGGATGCTTTTCAACATTCATGTTTCACTTTTTGCTGTGTCTTCGTAAAAAAATATGGGCCAAATATTCACGAGTTCCCGCAACACAAACTCTGCTGTCCAGGGAGCAGGACTTCAAAAGTGATTCATTAAGGTCTTTCCTTCTCGTAACACAGAGCAGCAGTTCATGTTTATACCCATTTTTATTCACAGAACTGCAAGGATATGCACTGCGCAAGCATTACTATTTTTGTTTTCTATCATTCCACATGTACAGGATTATCAGCTCTGGATGATTAACATTTCTCCTCACTGCAATTTCTGTCAAGTCAGAGCACTGTAGGTTTTACCTGAGGGTTGACTCTGTGGCATGTGCTGCTGTTGTGGTTATAACAGGGGACTGAGCTCTTGTGGCTGAGACAGTTGCCACCACTGCAGGAGGAATTGTGCTCGAAGTTGTCACAGGAGGACGAGACTATTAAAAAAAAAAAAAAAAAAGAGTTAAAGAGAGAACATTCAGAAAGGAAATTCTGCTGTTTGGAGAACAACTAGGAATTACTTGGTTAAAACTGGCTTCCCTACACCTTGTCACTAAGTTTTAGCATTCTGAGACATTTCCAGTCTTTCTGAATTGATCCACAAGCTCCTAAGCAGAACTGTCCTGGTTTTCAACACACACAGAGCACAGGAACCAGTAACCCACAAAGCTAACAAGACCACATCTCTTGAGGGTCTTTAGAAAAAGACTCAAAGGTGTGTTCCCTTCAGAATGAAAAGAAATTCCAATCCAAGTATAGCCATGAAGTCAGAGGTGATTGGGATCCTAACTGAAAGCACAATGTGAAGATGTTTAATCCTCTGTCCTAAGGCTGAACACTAGCACTGCTTTTAGAGAGATGATACCTACAATCCTCTCCTTATACACGTACAAAAGCTGAGATATACATATTACAGTGAGACTTCAAAAATTCTACATCAATTCACATATTGAAGAATAAATCAACACCAGCACATTGTACCGGACTTTTCAGACTTTAAAACTTGAACATGTCTGAACTAAACTGTCTTCCCAGTTTCTAAGCATTTTGGAGACAGATAAAAACCCAATTTCTGGCACCAAGTCTATGAAGGAAATAAAGAAAAGAGACCTGGAAGAGAGCTGACAGCCCAGTAATCAGGCAATTAGAGGTTATACATTACAGATATGTGCCAGGAAGAGTTTGGAGCTGGCGGTCAGTGATGTGCAGAGCTGCCTGGCTGCTACCTGCCTGGATTGGCTGGTGAATGATGTGCTGAACTGCTGGCTGAGCTGCAGCTGCATTTGGCAACTGGGAAGCTGGTCTCAGGACTGTGGTTACTTTGGAACTGGACATCACTGCAGCAGCTGCTGCACCTGGGGAACAAACAAACGAAGCATGTTAAATTGCGTGCACCCAACAGCTCCGACACAACCACAGACAGACCCTGACATTAGCTGGCATTTCAGTTCTAATTTCATATGCATGTCAGTTCATGTGATGTTGGTGTAAAAATAAGGCTTTCGACAAACATACATAAGGTTTACAAAAGCATGTGTGAAGGGGTAGGTATTATTTAAATTAATTTGCTTTAGAGGTATCTCTTATTCCCCTGTAATAGTCTTGTATGGCAAATCCCATGTTTTCTTATTCCAAGCTATGGAAGTCAGTAGAAGTAATTCAGTTTGATTACTGAGCCAATGTGTAAATAAGTCACCTGATACCAGCAATGATCTCACTGCACCTGATGAAGTTCAGAAGAAAAATACACTTGCAAAAGAAGGAAACCAAAACAAGGAAACACCATACAAAACAAAACAAACAGCCACACCTCCCCCCCCCAAAAAAACAAGACCAAAACTCCACACCATTTAAACCTGCAATTGATTAATTTTTCTACTGTCTGATCACTCCTGATCATAATAAATCACCAAGGCCAATAGCCTTGCAATCAGCTGATGGACTGGATTGCATACCTTCTGTACATGTCCTCCATTGAAATGACTACCTCAAAAGTTAATAATCAAACCAAGAGACAAAGAGCAGGGAAAAAGGGTAATGTGTACTGAGAGTCCAAGTCTGTGACAGCTGTCCCCCAAGAAGCAGGTGAACACTACTTTAGCTACAGATAAACATCCACAGTCCTTCCATCTGCTCTAGTTAAAGAGTATGTTTTTGCTTGTGTCCATTTATTTTTCTTGAGTGAGCAAATAACATTGAACATAAAAAGAAATAAAAGTGACAAATGGTACTTGGAATTCAGATCAATTTAAAGCTGAACTACAAACCTAACCCATAAGACTTCGAAAGTAAAGCTGCAGTCAGAAATCTTACAGGCTGTAAAGAGCACAGGGCTGCATTAAGGGGCTGATCTCCTGTTTTACAAGCTGTAGCATCCAAAATCCTGGGAAACAAGAGCCTGTAGTTGTCACAGGTAAATGCAAATGCACACAATATGATGTGTTAGCATGCATGAGTGGTCCTGTGACAGGGGGATACAAGAATGTGCCTCACAACTGCCCAGCTGCCCCTGCCATAGGTGAGCAATACTTGCTACCAAGAATGTACATGACATTTTGCAGGGTAGGTGAGTCTCTACCAGTGGATATTTTTTCTTGAAAGTGTTGACTGTTTTAACAGTAAAGAATAAGAATAACAGATGTGCTGGTATCTGTCAGCATTTTAAACACTGTCTCATGGTGCTGCCCTAAATGGCTGAAGGCAACATAATTCTTAAAAGGCCAGCAGTCACTCACTCACGCTAACAGTTTAAACATCTGAAGAAAGAGTTGCATTAGCAGTGAGGAGAGTTTCAGAGGTGTGGGCTAAATGCACCAGCTGAGAGACTGTGAACAGGAGGCAGGGATAGCACAGCTAGATCTTTACCTCGGGGCAGATGAGATGCTCCAATGTGCAGGGGAGGCCCAGGAGCACTACTCCTGATGATGGACATCTGCACGTTGGTGGCCATGATATGATGCAAGTTACTGGGATGCCCCTGCAGAGTTCAAGAACAAAACAAGTCAGCTGTGTTGACAAAAATTAATGGCCACAGAATTACCACATCTCAGCCTCAGAGACAGAAAAGAGATTTTAGAGAAATAATTGGTGTACCAAGGTTGCATGCATTAAAAGCTGAGTGGAGAAAAGAGGCAGGTGTTTGTACAGGATAAAGTTACAGAGCCTGCTGACACTGCAAGATGTAAACACTTCTCTGTTTCACTGGTCTGTTTTTATGGTTGGTACCTGGGTGACAGTCACCCAGTAGCCACCCACAAACAACCACAGAGTTGGCCCTCCTAGCATTGGTGACATTAAGGCATAGTTTCATACCACCTCTCCAATAAAGTTGAGAAAATGGTGGAAATCTGGCAAATGCTGGAACAAATTCTATTTTTTCATAACTCTTGACTTCCCAGAGATATTAATATACGATAAATCCACTGAAACTGCTGCACATCCTTAGCCAGACTAACTCAAGTCCACCTAAAGACACTTTACATCAAAACCCTGAGAGATCTAGTAATGAGCGTTCTGACAAACTATTTTCAAACCACCAGAACTGGCTCTGCAGTCAAGTTAGAGAAAAAATTTTCAAAAGTGTTATCTACACAGGTTCCCTCAAATTTTGTCACTCCGAGTTCAGCAAGAACACAGTGCAAACTCATGAACTGTTCACCAGCCTCTTCTGATCTCCTCCCAGGGAAGCTGAAGAACACTGCAATAATGAATCCCAGCAGTTTGTCTGCAGCAGAAATTCTCCAAGTGACACTGACACAGCAGGAGCTTTTAAGGAAAGACCCAGCTTTTGGGTATGGCTCTGCCATCAGAGCCTGGCTGTGCTATCTCAGTTGGATGATTACAACAAATCAGCAGCTTTGTAAAGAGGTGGTGATAACTGAGGCTGAAGTTTAATGATACAAGCAGAACTGATCCAACAACCAGTGGCACTGAATTGGGAAACCTGCTCTTTTCCCTTCCCTCCTGCTCCAAAAGCCCACATTTTCAGTTGTACGTGTATTGATCTGACCATGCAGTGAGATGGAACAGAAAAGCCACTAAAAAACCACACCTGTTGCCCACTGATAGTTGCCACAGGAATTGTTGGAGCCTGTGGTATGTTGCTTTCCATGGTCACAGTCACTTGCCCAGGGACCTTTGTGGGAGCTGAGAGAGTGGAGGGTGGAGCAGGAGCAATGGGCCGGCTGGGCATGGTGGGCTTCAAGGGAGGCTACAAGAAATGGGAAGACAGAGACATTGGCAACTTCAAATGAGAGCTCAGTGTTGAAGCAGCAATCATTTTGTGGGGTCAAAGCCTGAGGAGAAAGTTTATGCGAGTATGGCTAAATATTTGGAGAAGAAAGATACTGAATATTTGGTTATTCCTAACAAAGAAAGGGCATATTTTGTCCTGGAAATATGCAGGTTCTAGCATGAGTCATCAGCAGAATCTGTCAGGGCTATGGTATTGCCCTACAGACACTGGATATTAACAGTTAATTTTATACCCTGCAGAGAAAATGGAAGATTTCAGAAACTGATTGAAATCACTGTTCTCTTAAAAGATAAACAAAATACACCCCCCTCAAAAATAATACTGAAATACTAGCAAGTCCTCAGTGTATCATCTGGAACCCACAAGGCACTGCACAGTCAGCAGAAGCATGCAAGGAAAGCTTTAGAAACAAAAGCAGGGAAGGTTTGGGTGTAATTTACTTCTTCTCAACACCGACTCATACAGATCGTATTTTTTCCCCCGATGAATCCTCTCATTACCTTCATAAGCCCATCCGAAAAAGAAAGTGGCACAGCTGGAGTCAAATGTGCTGGTGGTGCTGTCACTGTCACTGGGGCACCAGACTGGACAGGGTGGTGCTGTGTCAGCATCTGGACCTGCGGGTAAGGCCGAACCACCACAGGCTCCTGCTTCTCCTCCCGAGGCTGTATGGAGCCACTGGGACCCATGTGTTCTCTGGGAGCAACTTCTGACTCGCGACTAGATTCGTCACTCACTAGTGAAAAAAAAGAGAAGGTAAGAAGTGTTAAAAAGTTCGCTTTGGTCACCCACTAGGTCAGAGATGAGACATCAGAAATATCTAAGTTAAAGAAATTCACTCTTACAATTAAACATATTCCAGTGATGAAAAAACTGGGAACTCTGGCACTGCTTCTGTCTGTTCCCCTCAGAACTGAGGGGTCTGGCAATGCTGGGCAACCTGGGGTCAACTCTGAGAAGTCCATCTAAACACCTTCTTTAAACACAGATTGACTAAGTTTTCTTTCAAGTGAAAAAATTTTAACTATCGAAGTAACTGCCATTAAATCCCACATCAAACAGCATGAAAAACTCCGCATTTAATGCAATATCTATCTGAATATCAAGCTGAAAAAAAAGCATAAACCCTCCTGAAAATGCAGCTGCTCCCCCAGCCACTTCTGGTGGCCTGCTGAAAACCTGTCACCGTGGCAGGGACAGCAGGACCTGGAATCAGGGTTCCCACTCCATTTCCAGCGCCATGAGATGGATGTTCCCATGCCCACTCGTCACTTCTGCTAAGAACACACAGCGGACGAGCTGAGAGGGACAGACAGCTGCGCACAGACACTTGGCAGCAAAGGCGCATCCCCGTTCTGCCGGCGCTCTCCAGAGCCGGCAGCTGACCCGACTCCCACGGCGTTCTCCCCACGCGGAACCGCGGCAGCTTTCAGGTCGGCTGCCACAGCCCGCGGGGCCGCCTCGCTCCTCCCGCCCGAGGCGGAAGAGGGCGATGGGCGGGGCGGGGTCACCGGGATCGCTTCCCACCCCTGGAGCCGACAGATGCGGGGTCGGGATCGCGCTTACCTGTGGCGGCGGGGGCGATAATCCCGGCGGAGCCGCTGGTGGGGATGGGCGGCGGCGCTGGTCCCAGGGCGGCGGGAGGCGCGCCCGAACGGGGAAACTGCTGCGAGCTCATATCACCTGGGGGCAGCGCGGCCGTTATGTCGCGACACGCGCGGCCCGGCGCCGCCGCCCCCGTCCCTCCTCTCTCCCTCCCGCTCTCCGGGCGCGGCCCCGCGGCCCCACCCACCCCGGCGCGCCCGCGCGGGCGGGCTCGCGCGGCGCCCGACCAATGGCGGCGGGGCGGAACCGGCCAATCAGCGCCCGCCCTGCCCGCCCCGCCCCGCCGCGATGGGCCGCAGGGCCCGGATGTGCCCGGCAGCGCGACGGCCCTGCCGCCTCGGCCCGGTCCGCACCGCACCGCCCTGTCCTGCTGTCGTCCCTTCGCGATGCCCCCTCCGCAGCGCTTCCGCCAGCTGAGGCTCGTTCCCTCCCTGTCGCCGTCGCGCTTTGAAGCGGCGGCCGCCGCCCCTTACCCGCAGCCCTTCCTCGGAACCACCCCCGGCCCGCAGATCGGGGAGATGCCGTGCGCTGGCCGCGGCAGTACCTGTGCCCGGGACGGTTCCGTGCGCCGGTC
Source organism: Coloeus monedula (assembly GCF_965178545.1). Taxonomy (NCBI): domain Eukaryota; kingdom Metazoa; phylum Chordata; class Aves; order Passeriformes; family Corvidae; genus Coloeus; species Coloeus monedula. The sequence goes on from NC_138790.1 coordinate 3,553,800, forward strand.
CCTGAGCCCGGTCGCCCCGCGTCGCCGCCGCTGCCGAGCGCCGCTTCCGCCGCTGCAGCTGCCCGCACCCGATTGGCCGCGGCCAGTCCCGCCCACCCCGAGCTCCCGCGTCTCATTGGCTGCCGAGCCCGCCCTCGGCGCCGCCGGGAGGTGTAGTCCACGCTGAGGTTGTGGCGGGCACAGATCTCGCGAGGCGCGGGGAGGGCGGCGCTGTGCCCGAGCGCGCCATTGGCCGCTCGCCGCGGGGTTTCCGAGGAGACGCGGGGTGGGCGGGGCGGGCTGCGGTCACCCCCGGGCCGCGCCTTGGAGCGCAGTGCCGGCCCTGCTCCGGCCCGAGCGCCTCTGGCCACGGCCCCGAGCTCCCAACACCCCCGTTCTTGCTCTCCACACCCGACCAAACCCACTCCCCCCCCCCGCAAATCCCCAGCACCCATCCTGGGAAGTGACAAGAGGACATGGCGGGGAGGCATTGGGGGTCCCTGGGGAGGGCACGGAGGGAGTCAGCACCCCTAAAACATCCCAAAATCTCCATCATTCGGGCGGTCTCCAAAACTCCCTGGGGCCCCAAAGTGCTCCCCCTAAGCCTGGGAAGGGAGCAAGGACATGGGGAAGGGGCGTTGGGGATCCCCGGGGGAGGCACTGATGGGGTTACTTACCCCACCACTGGGTAGAGGGGAAAAAAATAAATAACTTTTTAAAAAAGGCACAAACCTTGGAGATGACGCACATAACAGCCCTGAGGGACCACTACTGCAGGGCTGCCTCGGGTTTGGTCACAGACACATCAAAACACCACCATTATTCCTCACATTGTTCTCGTGTCATAAGGCTCAGAGATGAAGTCAGCCAGACACCTGCCGCTTTCAGAGTTTTAATAGTGTTTCAAAATGAAACCGGAAAGAAAACCTTTAAAACTTCAGGATCACATGTAAGTAATCCCTAGGTCTGCCTCGCAAACCTTAGCGTTTGTGTTGTGAACAGCCCTGCAAACATCTGTGGCCATGAGCAGTAGTGGGATGCCACTCTCCAGGATACCCACCAGCCAGCACCTGTCCTGCGGTTCAGCTCAGCTCTTGAGGCACTGCCTTACCCTTGCCGTAGTTACTTTGCCTGGACTCACAGCTTTCTCCTGGCTTTCCGTGTCTTGCCGGAGACCCCAGTTCTGCTGCCCCACCCCCGGTGACACTACGGAACGCTCGGAGGGCGCGGCGGGGGCAGGTGCGCACAGAGCACACGCAGAGTGGCGAAGCGTGTTCGGGATGAACGAGCCACAGTTCAGCGGGGGTTCTGATGGAGAAGGTGTAAAAGGTACAGAGAAAATAAATGACGAACGACTGTTTTTTAATCTGCCACATGCTGCTTTCGGTTTCCCCCCGTCTTTACACTACAAATAAACGAGCAGCTGAAGGAAGTTTGCACAGGGTCTCCTTCCAGCAGCACAGGCTGGCGACCGCTCACGGGCCAGTTAATAACGGAAAAAACACAGGTTCCACCTTCGCTTCGGGCGTTACCTCCTTCAACTGAGACTGCACAGAAGTCCAGGAAAAGCCCCTGCTGTTAGCACGGCCCTTCCCTGGGGCCGGGGCTGTCCGGCCAGCCCACGGCGGGCTGCGGGCGGCGCGGGAGCGGCTCCCCGATGGCGGCGGCCCCGGCCCGGCCCCGCCGTCACTGTGCGGCGCCGTGCGGCGCTGGCTCGGCAGCGGAAGCGGAAGCAGCGAGGGCGGCGGGAGCCGGGCGGCGCGCGGCGGGGCCGTTCGCAGGTGCGGGCACCGCAGTTACCGGCCGGGCGCGGCGGGGCCGTGCGGGAGCGGCGGCGGGGCGGGCCCGTGGCAGCGGCCTGGGTGGCGGCGGGCGGCCGGGGCGGGCGCCGCAGCCCCGCGGAGGGGAACCTCGCTGCGCGGCCGACACCGGCGGGGTCCCTCGAGCGGCCTCCGCGCCCCGCGGGGGTCGGGCGGTCGGTCCGCGGGCGCACGAGTGGAGCGGGACCGGGGAGCGGCGGCAGAGGCTGTGCCCGGGTTTAATGCCGCGCACCATTAACCACTTGACGGCCCGGGTTTGATGTGTGTTTTGAGCCCTGGGCGGCCCGGAGCTGCCGTGCGGCTGCTCAGCGCTTCAGTGACAGGGGGCTGGCAGCGACCGGCAGCGGGAACAAGGCATTTCTGGTCATGGGCTGACCAGTTAATCGCCGTCGTTTGGTTTCAGTATCCGTAGCAGGGCAGCTTTAAAGGGCGTGCTTACACAGAGCTTGCCGAGCTCTCAGTGATCGCTGTTACCAGTGATCCTCGCCGTGCCCGGTATCGGTCCAGGGAGCTCCGCGCTGTGTCCGCAGCAGCCCTTGCCCTTCCGTCCCGCTCTCCTTTGCCCTTCCGTGCAGCGCAGCGCTTCGCCCGCTCGCTACCAGCCCGACCTCACAGGACATGGCAGAGGGCACTGACTGTAAATGTGGGCTGATTTATTCCTTTCCCCAAGGCTGGATGTCCAAGTTTCCGGAAGTATTTTAAACAGAGTAATTGGAGGAAAAATAAGGAGGAAAAATATTTACAACTGGGGTGTGAAAAATCCGCTTTGCAATGTCATAATTCAGATTGGGTTTTGCTTTGTTACCTAGCACAGAGCTGAATCTTTTTGTGTCACTTATGTTCATTCCCGTGCCTCTTGCCCCTTTGTCCGTGGTGTATTTTTCTTTGAGATACCAGTCATTCCTTTGTTTTATGGCTGTTATTATTGATGGCTTGTAGATACTTCTAATCTGCAGGTTTTCAGTTGGCTAAACTGTGTCAGGTGACAGATGTGTCCTTTGGTTTCTTTCCTATTTCGTGCAGAAAAAGGCTGTTATTACAGTCTTTCCCAGAGTGGGAAAGCAGGCACAAGAGAGCAGCATAGGAGCTTTAGGCATGAGAATGCTGTTCAGTGTATTCATTTACCTGTTCCAAACTCCAGTGTATGATTTGCAGAGAATAAGAAGGACCCATCTCTGGGAGGAACTGTGAACTGTGTCCTTTTGTTGTACTTGGCAGAAGCCAATGTTTCACTCCACAAATATTGGCTGAGCTTCCCTCTCTGCACACCGGGAGTGATGGCTGTGACCATTCTGTGATGCCATCTGTCTGCTTCCCAGGTGTGGCGTAAAGCAAATGTCGTGTGCAGCTGACCAAGCTGCTCTTTGGATATCACAGCAGGAACTTCTGCTTTTATCCCCAGAGAAAGAACAATGTCTGAGTTATTGCAGGGAAACATTTGGCTGGAGGGGTATAAACTTTTAAAGAGAGTAGGATTTGCTTCGTTTGTCTGTGTATATATACAGGTAGCTTAGAGCTATAGATATATAACCCTATTCTTTATGTTGAGATAGTAATAAAAAAGAGACAGAAGTTAGATCCTGGCAGGTTATTGGGTGTGATATATGTAGAATTGGAGCAGGATGTTTTTTCAGGTGCAGGGGGGACATGGAAAATGAGTTATCCAGAAAAAAAAAAGGATAAAGAAATGAAAGAGTACCTGAGTGCATATTGGGGGTGTAGTAAATATAAATATACTTCAGTCAGAGAGGGGCAAAAAAAGCTTGAAATTTTGGAGACTGTAATGGAAAGCCAACAGAAGAATTCAGGTCTTCCATAAGCTGAAGAATTGTTGGCAAGGAAGTTCCACTCGGCTTTATTTTGGTGTGTAGGCCAGAGAATACAAAGGCTTGAAAATACACACGAAGGACAATAAAGAAATGTCATAAATTTTTCTTTTTGGCTTATTTGTCACAGTAGGTTGTATCATTTGAGTCTGTTTGCATTATTTCATTCATTTTTCAGCTTTTAAATTTGGTGTTGCTTAGTGCAGCTGGGAAATACTTGTTTCTTCATTCCTCAAAGAAGCAGTCTGCTGTTCCCAGCAGAACCTGAAGTAGTAACTGGGGAACCTCATCCTTGCCTGGCTCATCTGATTCTAGTTAGTCCACAGCTGCTGAATCTGTGCTAACACAAGGTGTGACTTCACCTCCCGTGAAATGAACAGCAGGCTGTTTTCCCACCCAATCTGAAATAAGTGCAGTTTGCAATACCTCTTAAAGCAAGTAGAATGTGGTGTTGGTGTCCCGGAACAGAAGCAAGCTTATTTGAAAGCATAAACACAGAGGAAGCTGGAATTGATTTAGGTTTAATTGCATCTCAGGAGTAAGACTGTAAATTCCTTGCCTCTCTTCAAGTTTTCATAGTGTTTCTGATTTTGTGAGCCCAGGTGAGATGATGATCATCTCATTAATGTATTGCATTAAATGCAATCTTAAAATCTTAAAATACATCTCAGTGTATTTGAATATGTGAGATCCTGTATTTGTAAGAAGAGACAATGCAAAACTCATGATTTTCTTTCATCGTTTTCAGCCTTCTATAAAATGGAAATACTTATTGCAGTTCTTGGAATCTGGCTCAGCTCTTCACTTGTAAAAGCAGATTCTAAGGCTGTGACAACATCTCTAACTACAAAGTGGTCTTCAACTCCTTTACTCCTTGAAACAAGGTAAGTGCATTGTGATTTTTTTCATTGTCAAATCAGAATATTCTTAGAGGATAAAGTGTTCTCTTTGTTTATGTGGCACTTTGGTTTCTGGTCACTACCAGCAGTAATAACATGGAATGTGCTGTGTGGGGGGAGATGGGAGGAGTATTTTAGAGGAGACAGGAGCAGGTGTTTTGTGTGCTAAATTCTTTCATTGTGCATTAGAACAAACATTAATAACCATTAACAATTACATAGTTGGTATTTTTTATGAAGTTTTACTCAAAGCATGAGATAGAGGAGTTTAGCATGGTCTTGTAAGATTCCATAGCTAAATGTATTTTACTTCAGTGTTGTAGGCTTTGTAGGTTTTGATACACGTCTCCTGCTTGTGTGTATTTAGCTCAGTAAAGCTTGAGTTTAACTTTGTTCATGTGAGTTGTGCATTGATTAAAGTCAATTGCTTTGTTAAGAGTTGTGCAAGTCACCCTGGGAACATTTGTTCTGTGGTATTAAAGACTTTTTTTCTTTAAGATGTTGTGTAAAAAGAAAGCAAAACGCTGTCTTTTCACTGCCAGTCTGCTTAGCACTTTTGAAATCCCCCACTGTTTAATTTTGTCATGTTTTAGTTTGGAGATGTCAGTAGGACTTTTAGAATTTTAAGTTCCTGTGTGCCTAATTTTATATCACTTAAGGGTATTGCCAAATGTGGAATTTTGTCTGTTTTACTGCAGATTGTTTCACATGAAAATAGTTGAGCATTGCTGGGTTTCATTCACAAGAGCATGGCTTTCGTTCAGAGGACAGGTGTGTCCTAGGTGAAATCACTTTTCTGTAACCTGCTCTGGAGAAGCTGAAGACTGAAAATTCTTTAAGCAGTAAAATGCAAAGCACAGGTGTTAATGCCAAGATTTAAGTACCCTGACACTGTGAGACTGTGCGAAACTCAACCTAAGAGAGTGTGAAACAGTAAGCAAATAATCGAAATAATGTGCCAAAGACTTGATCCATTGCATTCAAAGACTTTGGGTAGGGAAGGATTGTTCACCTGGGGTGAACTGCAGCATGATGCAGCACTGCAGTGTAAGATCACTCCTGCTGCTCACTGTACTCAGCCCAGCACTGCAGTTTGTTACCCAGGTGTTTAAGCAGCACTTGCCCTTGGATGGGAACACACAAGTTACTGTGGCAGTGAGCGGGCTCCAAATCTTCTGTTGTAGCATCCTTTAGCACAGCAAGTATGTTACATGTGTGGACATGATACAGTACTTGTGGTTAGCAATGTTTAGAGAATGAATTTCATTATCTAACCTTGTATTTGTACCCAATTAGATGCTTAATATATGGGAATTATAACATGATTTGAAGCTGTGACTTCTCTTTTTGCTTGTTTAAGAGCAAGCAAACAGAAAACTTCCACCAAAGACTACCAAAGCTGATAATTACAGTAATCTGCAGTTTGTTTCAGCAAAATCAACAAAAATGTGTTTCTCATAAGAGAGAGATAGCAAAGAAATGTGTTAGGGAGGAGAGCTACCAGGATGGACACTGCAGCCTGTTAGTGGCATTTAAAGGATCTGTAGGTGCCTTACAAGCTGCTGTCATGTACTGTGTGTTTGTCCTGGTCTGCAACTATTATTTGTTTGGGTTTGTTTGTTTTTAACTTTCCTGGAGTGCTTTTCCTGGTAACATAGTTTTCTGATATAGGTAAATACATGGTAGGTACTAACTTTCTGTAAAGCATTACAAGGTACTAGATTTGTAACTCGAGAGAAAATTTGTAGATCTAGCTCACTCTTCTCATCTTACATAGTGAATTTTTATCAGAAGAAGGTCAAGAAAAATTCTGGAATTTTGTTGAAGCCAGTGAGAATATTAAGACAGCTGAGCATGATGGTAAGTGTTTGCACTTTTTTGTTTTGCAGTGTTTTTCTTGATGCTGACTGATAGTTGAAAAATATACCACAGTATTTTGTCTTCCATTGTGTTAGTCCTCATTTGACTTCTAAAATACTAATTTCAATAATACTTTTTGCTGTAATGTGCTCAAGGCTTTTGGATATCCATTTGACAAAAGCTGTAGTGGATGAGTCTGAAACATTTTGCTTGCCAGATCCTCGTTCAACATGAAGTATGAAATATTTTAAATGCCTTTTCTCTGTGTTACTATTTCTCAGCTGAAATTAGGAGCTCTTAACTTTTTCCCTCTTCCCCAGCCCATGTTTACAGCCTCAAGAATGTATTCAAGTGTACTTTCATGGATGTCTATTGAAGTTCACTCTCATCCTTCTGTAGAATTGGCTGTAATGAAAACGGAGGAGGGATGGTCACGTGCTTACTTAGAATTCATGTCATGGGCTTTTGTTGATATAAATCACACTAAGATGAGAAGCCCCTCTTCAATGAGACTATGGGATAGAAAGATAACTGTTTGTACTTTGACTTTGCAGGTAGTGATTATTCTTCTTACCAGGAAATGCTGAAAGTAGCCTGCCAGACTCTGTCACCTTTGCAGCAGAATTTGTTGAAATTTTCCTTGTCTTTACGCTCTTATTCTGCAACAGTTCAAGCTTTTCAACAGGTTAGTACAGGAAATGCTCAGACAATGTGCAGAGCATTTTACCAAGGCTCAGGAAGGAGTGAGCTGTGGAAGGAAACATTTGAGAGTATAAAACACCTGAACTGGTTAACTGCTCTGTACACCTGAGCTACAGAGTGGATATTTATATTTATTTATATTTATATATAAATTTAATGAGGCACTGAATTTTTGTGTAGAGTAGGCTAAAGAGTTGGCATTTGGATATGTCTGCATATCTTTGTGCCTGCTGCACCAATAATTGTGTGAAGATTTTTATGAGGACCATCCCTATGGCTCCATTGGTACTTGTGATGCTGCTGCTGTTCCTGTTGCTCAGCTGAACTTACTTGAAGATAGTAATCCATATATATGTGTGTGTATATATATATATATATAGTGATTAGAAACCATAAATTAAAGTTCATTGTGTTCTCTGTTCTTTTTTAATCTCTGGGTATCATATAATTCATTGCAAATTGTCTCACATTACTGCTTTATTTAAGTAATACTGTAAAACATCTTCCTTGTTCATCTGGAGTCATTTTGTCATTTGATATTTAACAAATGCAGATGTTTGGGATGTCTAAGACCAAAAAAACCCTCAACCACAATGCCTAGAATTGCAAGCCTTGCTTTCTGTACTGCAATTAACCTTACAGCTAATAGTAACAGACTGAGAAATAAGTTAAGGCTTAACTCTCCATCTTGCAGTTTCACCTTGCATTTAAATGATGTCATAAACATGGAAGAAGTACTAGTTTGGAATGTGGGAAATGGTACTGTTTGCTGCACAGCTACACTGTTGTAATTTTCACTTGTTCTAAGGGCAAACATTCAACCTGCATTATTATAAATATTTTATACAGATAGCAGCAGATGAATCTCCACCAAAGGACTGTACCCTGTTTTTTGTTGTGCATGGGGAGAAAACATGTGAATTTGACTCTCTTGGAAACCTTTTACAAGCAGCTTCAGACAGGTATTTGCTTAATTTCCAATTATTGGATTAGCTCTTAAAATTTAACCTGTTAGACTTACTGCTGCAAGGAGGTTGTAATAAGCCTGTTATTTCAATGTTCTTCAGTGTTGATTTCTCCTGTCCCTTGTTTGCACAGGAGTGGCAGTCTCTTATTTGGTATTAATTCAGATTGCAATGATTGTTTTCTTATCCCATGCTCTTTGATAATTCTGCTGGGAAGAGGAATGTACACAGGAAAATTTGGAAACAAATTCTAGAAATAGCTGGAAACTATTGAAGGACAGTAGGAATTCTCAGGAGTGTGTCAAACCTTCAGTATGTAGGGAAAACAAAAGGAGCTGGGCTGCATATTCAAATGAGAGTTAATGTAACAAATTGTTTTATGAGTGGCTGAAAGCATGAACAGTATTTTTTTCTCTGTGTAGTTTTCTCAGCATTGACAAAGAAAACCATTACCACAATATATTTAAAATTCAGATTTCTCTACCAGAACAGAACTTGATTGTAACTGCTAATAACAAAAAGAAGGTATAAAATACAATACTTATTAAAAAAAACCCAACAAAACCAACCCAAATCCTTACATTTCAGTTTGTTTTCATAATATGAAAACATTTTTGTATTCAATCTGATTTTTTTGTAGTCTTGGTAATTTAGTTCTTTTAAGCATAAGGAGTTTTTTGTCAGTGTGCAGACATATGGCATCTATAGCTCACATGGAATATTTTAAGTATTTCATTGCACTTTAGACAAAATGTAAACAAAGTAGCTGAAAATAGGCTTCTCATTCACCTTCTTGTTTGTATACTAAGCCAAGGACCAGGTTCAAATGAATTGGCACATCTGTTCTGTCAGCCTTTTTAATTTTTCATACAGAATTTATGAATCACCGTGGGGAGAGAAAGTTACTTGGAAATTTAAGGGAAGATGTTCATTTTTAAAATGAGGATCATATTAGATTCAAAATAGCTCTTAGTCACTTGTTTCCTTTTCATGTGTTCATTTTGCACAAAGCTTTTGTCAGCGTGCATCAAGTGCTGCCAGCCTTGATATAATTTGTGGGCATGGCATGACATATGTATTCAGTGAAAAAGGAGCAGTGATTAAACAGGAGAAGAAATGTGCATCATGCATGGAGTGAGGAGATGCTGTGAGTCACACTGTGCCATTCTTCACTGTCTCCTCTTAGGCCAAAGCCATTTCTGTTCAAGGGGGACCACAAGTACCCAGCATCAAACCCCGAAAGTCCTGTGGTCATACTTTATGCTGAGATTGGCTCAGAGGAGTTCTACAGAAACCACAGGAGCCTTGTTTCAAAGTCTGAGGCAGGAGAAATCACTTATGTCCTCAGACACTACATTGCTGTAAGTATATTTGGGCATTGTAACAGAGGTATTTGAAACAGAGTAACTGGCCTTGGTTTTCAAAAAGAAAACGGACCCAGGTTTGTTCCCTTTAAATTGACATTTGCCTGCTGTCATTGTTCATTTACTTGGAATACTCAGAGTTTTACTTTTTTGTTGCATGTAGCTGAGTAATACAGAATATTTTAAATCTCCTGACTGTTTAAATAAGATTGTTTGATTTCACAAATCCAGACTTAAATTCCAGATTAATTAGAGACTTTAATGTAAAAAAAAAAAGTGTTTCTCTACCCATATTAGATCATAGGAAATAGATCTTTCACAGTCAGGCCACTTAGTTACTTTAGTTACTTGATATAAAAAGCAAGGATTAACATTAAGGTACCATTTTCAAATGAAAGGCAATGTTTCTGTAGCAATTTTTTTACAGAACCACTTACCATTCCTAGTGCAGTTTATCCTGGTTTCCATCTTCCTCCACAAAATTGTCCATGGCCACTGGATTAGTATTTAAAACTACATTTGAAAAGCTATGAAAAACTGGAGTTCTTTGATTTGTTACCTGAATTTTACTAACTATTGCCAAAACCTGCAGTGTAGCAGTCAGGCTTGAATGTGGAGGGGAAAAAAAAAAAGGGGCATCAGCTGGTTCACTTCTAATATTGTACTTTTAATAAAATACAGTCATACATTGCCTACAGCACTTACCTTTTATAAGAGGAAGTAGTTGTTTATCAGTGTTGGGAGGAGTACTTACATTCAAAACTCCGTGTATTACACTTTAGATCGTGGTACTGTTATGTGACCCCTATATACCTCAGAATACTTTTAGAAAATGATCATGTTCCTCTCATTAAAGGCAGAAGTAATTATGCACCTGTCTTTTGTCATTATTTTATTTCTTGTCATTCTCTGTGGTAACTCTTCAGTGAATGTGTCATTTTTGAACTTCACAGCTGAAGTTCCTTTCCACCCTCTATGTGATTTGATGATAGGAGTCTATCTCCTTCTGCCTTGCTCGCACACTGAATCCTGAAAACATTGTTTTGTGTTCCTCTTTACTTTGTGGATTTTGATGGTATTTTGGTTCATAGAGATAATTCTTGCTTGCTGAACTTCAAGAAGTGTGTAGAAATACAGTAGGAAATAATTTTATTAGAGTATGTTACTGCAGGGTCACTCACTGTGTTTGTTTCTCATTACCAGTTGTGTCTGAAATACCAGACTGAGATTTCTTAGCTTTGGGAAGTGGCAGCTTTTAATCTGTGGATCAAAACAAAGATGGCAGTATCACACTGTTGGCTTTTCCTTACAGAATCCCAGCAAAGAAAAGGTTTACCTCTCTGGCTATGGCGTAGAACTGGCTATTAAAAGTACAGAATATAAGGCCAAGGATGATACCCAGGTGAAAGGTGAATTATTATTTTAAGTATTTTAATGTGAACATTTTAATTTTGCCAAGGTAATTTTATATTTGTTTTGCTGTGGATGTCTGAATTGCAGATATTTTTCTTTCCTGAGCTCTGAAATCCCCTCTGGGAGCATATTCCTGATGAAGCATATCTTTGCCATGGCACTTGTCTTTTGTCCTTGTGAAATGCTGGAGTCATGGCCCTGGACTAGATCTTAGTAATGGCACCACTAATGCAGCTAATTTTTTACCAGATAGCCAGCTTCTCTGCAGGTGTAAAGCAGTTTCTCTACTTTAATTTGCTTTAGCTGATCCATCCTCAGAGCAGCATGTGTTCCCTGTTCCTGGGTTTTTTTTTTTTTGGGAAGACAGAATTCTGCACGTTTTTTTTGCCTTTGCTGCTTTTAAAGAGCTCTGATCTCTGTTCTACAAACTCCCATGCATCTGCCAAAACTATTTTGATGGTGTAATCTGTGTGTATACTTTTTCTTTACGTATGCACATTCACATACAAAACCCAGGTTTTCCTGCTTTTCTCTTTGTGACTAGCTTGGTGCTAGTGGTGTTCTCTGTGTGTTCACAGGCACAGATGTGAATGCTACAGTCATAGATGAAAATGACCCTATTGATGAAGTGCAAGGATTTCTCTTTGGAAAACTAAGGTAAAGCTCAGCTGGACTTTGTCATATCAAAAAACCTTTTGCAGAAATGCCAGTGTTCTGCTTTGTTATTAGTTTTTACATGTCTGAATTTGCTGTATGTGTTAGCAGCCTACCTTTTTAATGTGGTAGTTTCTTTAAATTAGCAGCAGACTTTCTTATAGGAAACCACAGAAGTTGTTTGATCCTTGTATCCTTTTAGGCAGCTGTATCCTGATTTGTCAGAAGAGCTGAAAGAGCTCAGAAAACACCTCGTGGAAAGTACCAATGAAATGGCACCTTTGAAAGTATGGCAGCTACAAGGTAATCTGGATAAAGGCTTTCAGTTATGGTCTACAAAAACTCAGTGTAAATTATGTTTTCTGGTGTTCTACACAATCAAGGTTGTTAGTGGTTGTGTACAGTTGACAGAGTTTGACTGTAAATTCCTGCATTCAGTTTCACTTGGAAAATGCTTGTGTTTTTATAGTGCCTTTTTTTGTGGAGTCCTGTTGAAATAGCTTTTAGGATTGTTTCACAGGACTTCTGACATGAGGATTGTTTTCTATATTGTGAAGTACAGTAAGCTACTTGCTCTTAAACTGACTGCTTGTATGGTCTGCTGAATGCAGAAAAGGAGCACATTTTTGTTGTGAAATATTGAGATTTCTCAAGACCAGAGGAAAACTGTATTTCAAAATCAATTACATGCCACTCTGGCCTCATTCCCTGGAAAACATCTGTAAAGGCCTGTGAAAAGGCTTTTCATCCTCTCAAAAAGAGTAATTCTAAAGGCTGAATGTAGAATCTACCTATATCCAGTGGAAGGGCAGATCCTCCCACCTCAGCCAGAGAAAAAAGAGTGCTGGTCTGGACTCACTGAAGCAACCTGTAGGCAGCATACACTGGTTCAGTTGGAAAGGGTTGCTTACTTCAAGGCAACACACAGAAGCTGAATACAAAGAGGATGAGTTTAGAAGAAGTATCTATAGGTGCAGATAGAAAGTGAATTTTCTTAGGCAACAGGCAAAAAAGTTGAAAGCTAAAGTTAAGATGTCTCTGCATTGCCTTGTTTTCAGTTTTGAGTTCTTGACTTCTGTTTTTTCACTTCTAAGATTTGAGTTTTCAAACTGCTGCTCGCGTTTTGACTGCTCCTCCAGTGGATGCTCTGATGGTCATGAAAGATCTTAGTCAGAACTTTCCTACAAAGGCCAGGTAACTTTAATTTTGACTCCTAGAAAGTTTTGTTACTCTCCTTTTCCTGAGCAGGACCTGAGACAAGCAGCATTGGTTGGGTTAATTCTGACTTTCATTTAGCTGGAAGCAAACACTGGGGAATGTTTACGCTGGGAAGTTCTTCAGCCTACGATTACAAAGAGGATTTCATGGTGTTTTTCTTGGATGGCAGCTGATGTGGACTGGTAGAAAATTTGCCAGAACTGCCCATGCTGTTTTATTGTGAAATGAGTCTAAACCTGTTGCATGAAGTCATCAAGAGTTTATTGGCTGGGTTTTCTGTTTGGTGGCCTTAACATTTATTTATTCACAGGGTCCCACTCTTCTTCTGGGCTCCACTTTGCCGGACAGCCCAGTCATTCTCATGTCAGAGGCTGATGTGCAATTCCACTGGTTTTTGCACTTTGTCAGTGACTGTCTTTAACATATTCAAATCAGTCTCAAAAAATTCAGTAATGATCTGGCATGGCCAGCCAGTCTAGAGATATATTTCTCTTGATAAATTCCATTGCCTGGATTGTGAAGATAATATCATAGAAACTCCTCCTTTTTGAGTAGGTGGAGATACACCTGAGATGAGAGTAAAAAGAATCTCATTTCTGGTCTTATTTCCCATTACCTGATGTTAAGGTGCTGTTTAGAGCTTCTTAAGGCAGGCATTGCATCTTACTGTGTTTTCAGTCTGATCTATGGGCTGTACTTGCCCACTCTGTGATGATGCAATCACTAGATTCAAAATAAGGAAAGGAATGGGAGCCCACCACGAGGAGTGAAATCCCCTATTTTTTGTTGACAGCCTCCATCTTTACATTTTTGTCAGCTGCACACTTATATTATGGGTAATGTGAAATTAGACACTGGGCATTGGCATGTGGTTAACATTTTTGTGCTGCTGGATTATACAGTGTAAGAAAAATGCTGCATCCTACTATTTAATGGTATCACCAAGTGCAACTGCTTCTTGCTGCATCTCTTTACACTAAAAGGTTGATTTTCTTAATATGTAAGGTACAAAAGGTAGGATAAGTAGATATCTGTCCAGTAGATAAACAGGAAGATGATTCATAGCATGATGTTTTTATTTTTGTAGAGCCATAACAAAAACAGTTGTTTCTTCGGAACTCAGAGCAGAAATTGAAGAGAACCAAAAGGTAATGTGCCCAGAAAGTAACATAGTGCCTTTGCACTTATGTTTACATGTTGCTCAAGAATATGACCCACACAACTTTATAGTATGCATCTGGGAAGTGAAGAAGTGGTGGATTTTCAAACGTGGATGTGGAACATAACTAAGCTTCTTTGCTCAAATATGGAAATACTTCTCTTGTTAGAAATTTATTGCTTGAAAAGCAGCTATATTACAAATCTTTGTACAGTTTTAAGGATGCAGAAGAAAATTATTTCTCATTATCCAATTTGACATGATGTTTAGATATCTGTACGTATCAGTGATCAGGATCAGGAAGTCACAGAATAAAATCAAAATCTGCTGTGGCTTTAGAATGATTCATACTGTGTGGAGGAAATGGTTCCAGTGTCGGTGCTTTGAGAGTGAAACTAGTGAAGGGATAGAATTTACAAGCTAAGTCTAGATGTGCTTTGAAGCAGCATCTTAAACCCCCCCCCAGGTCATGAGAGGCCTCTGGAGGTCACTGAGTAGGCTCTGTATTTGCAGAAGTGTTTCAGACAGCTCAGTTCTGTACTTGGCATTAGCAAAGCAGTGAAAAAACCAACAACCACTTGGGAATTTTGTACAGGCTTTTGTACAGAAGTTTGTGCAATTAAAATATGCCAGGTAGTGTGGTCTGGATGGAGTGCAAAACAAAAATTTTAAGATAGTAATGAAAAAAAGTCAAACAGCAGGGTTTGCTATATGAGCTGCATTGCTCTATTTACACATTTCAGTCTCATTTGGTATTGTTAGGAAAAAGACCCTGTATGTTAAGTACACATGTATTGTTTAGACATCTAATCAGTGATATTTGGTGAGTCTAGTAGTAAATGCAGAGCTACTTACAAGTCCCCTGAGACTCCTGTTCTGAGGGAGAAATGCCTTGCTGTTCAGTAGTGCTAAAATCAGAAGAGAAAGGATGGGGTTTGACACCCTTGTCCCATGTGGTTCTGGAAGGGACAAAGTATAGGATGGAAGTCCAAGCTAAAGCTACCTGGTGGCCTTTCTGTTATGTGTTAGATCAGACTCTGGCCCACAAGTAAACCCATGATTTTGTGGATTCATTTTTATTCAGAGTATACCTGGGCCACTGGATCCAGACCGGGCTGTATCTAACCCTGCCCTTCAGAGCTGTTCTTTGCGCTCCTCACTTTGTGTGGGTGTTATTTGCTAGTTAAGTTCACTGCTACTATTATGTTAAAGTTTACTATGTAGTTATCCACAGAAAGATACAATTTAACACTCAGCTTTTCTTTGGGAGCCTTATTTATGTAATACAAAAATGTAGATTTTTTTTTCTGATTAGAAGCTACTTTCCTGTTCTTGGTACTTCAAGGGGTACTTTTGTAATCCTCTGTTTGCTTTGCACACAGTCTTCATGATGGTAATGCTGTAAAATATCCAAGTACAATGTTTCTCCTTCAGTGTTCATCATGCCTCTAAATAGAACTTTGTAACTGGTACTGCAAGACAAGATGTATTGGAAAAAAACACGTTGAACTCTTTAATAGTATTTTCTGTGCAGAGCACTCTTCTAATGGCTTCCTGCTTCTTTTTAGTATTTCAAAGGAACATTAGGATTGCAACCAGGAGATTCTGCCCTGTTCATCAATGGACTACTTATTGATTTAGACACTCAGGACATATTTAGGTAGGAATGTTTTGTTTTTCACAATAATTGTATCCTGTTTAGAAACTTGCATCCTGTTTGTGCATGAATGATAAAGTTATTTAGGCAGTTTTGAACCTGCTTCATAATCTAGACTAGGTTTGATTGGTAGGTACTGTAAAAAGCAAATCATGGTTCCTTGTCTTATTCAAGTGCATTTCCAACAAAAAAATCTAATGTGAAAAGTGGAATACCCTTGAAGATTGGAATGGGAAGTCACCTTTGTGCTGTTCTTTTGACCTGTGCTGTGACTAGCAAGATTTTGGTCTCTCAGACTGTCAGCATCCAGATTTATTCTGAAGACAGCAGACTGATTCTCAAAGGATAAACCACTGTGAATTTTTCATCTGGAAACCACCCTGTATCTTTGTCAAGATGTGTTTCAATAATACAGAATTGAAATTACACACACACACACACGCACATATATATCTATCTATATATATAGATAGATATAAAAAATGGATTAGTTATCCTGATTTAAAGTAGTTTTCCCTAGAAATATTAATTGAATAGATTTAAGTTATCTCAAGTTTCTTATGACAATAAGAAACAGATGATAAATAAGAACTGATGCCCGGACATGACAGACTTGTTTGTACCTTTCATCTGTTAACCCTTAGGGTAAGAACAAGTTATTTGCTGTGGCATTAAAATTTAACCCCAGTTTGCTTTTCCTTGCAGCTTGATCGATGTGCTCCGCAATGAAGCCCGTGTTATGGAGGGCCTGCACAGCTTAGGGATTGAGGGGCTTTCCTTACACAATGTTCTCAAGTTGAATATCCAGCCTTCAGATTCTGACTATGCTGTGGACATCAGAAGTCCTGCAATTTCAGTGAGTATGAAATTGTTTCTTAATTATACAGTTCTCAATATAGTGTCTGATTGGGAAATATTTTTGTCTCAGACCAGAGCAGGAGGATTGTCAATCACTTAAATGCCTTTACTTTTTCTTAGTGGATCAACAATCTTGAAGTTGATAGTCGGTATAATTCCTGGCCCTCCAGTGTGCAAGAACTGCTGCGTCCCACATTTCCTGGTGTGATCAGACAAATTAGAAAAAACTTCCATAATTTTGTAAGTAATAATCTGACTAGATAAAATGTGCATTTTGTTTTCTCAAGAGCAGGAACATCAGCTTTTGTAGCTTACCTCACATACACACTGGATTCCCTGTCACTTAAATAGCTTGAGAGAGAGGATGCTTTTCTAACAGGTTTTGTTCTCCTCATATTAGTAAGTTATGGCTGAGATTCAGAGATTACTGAGCATGATTCTCTGGCTTCTATTAGATGCCAGCAGTTGTTTTGTCAATGGACAAAATTATCATCTCATAAATAACAATTTGGTGTGTTGCAACTTTGTCATAATACCTGAAGTTGGTTACTGAAATCTGTCAAATTTGTTAACTGTTGTCTTCTTAGCAGAGGTAAGACCAACTGCAGTTGTTTCAGTTAGAAAGCATCCATGCACCAAGAGTTGAATAAATGCTCAACAGCTTAGTCCTAGGTGTCCTTTTAGTCTGTAGGTAACTTAGATCTGATGAAGAGTTTGCAAATTGTGCACTGTAACCCTTGTCATGTGGCAAAATGGTCTTATGGAAAAAAAGAACTGATTAGGGGAAAATAGGGACTTGAGCCATCTGAAGCTGTGGGAGCATTGACGTGTTACCTTTTTCTCTGGAATTCAATACTTTTAACAGAGATTTTTAAATTATAAGACAACAGTTGCATGAATGAAGGGCCCTACATGCAGTCTGAATGGCCCAGTTCTGTCTGGGTTGGGACAGCAGAGAACATCTTGGCAACACTGGCTCTCCAGGACACTGAGCAGAGCAAGTGTTGCTCAGTTCTGACAAATGCCTGTCTCCCAGGCATGTGGGAGTGGGTGGATCTGTGTGCAGGCAGAGGCAGGAGCCAGTGCCAGGCTATACTGAGGTAAAGGTATCATGTAAGGAGTCCTGTCTCCTCTGGTTAAAGGAGTTGCTTAGACTGGGTACTGTAGATCATGGACTTAGACACTTTGGAAGAAGCCTTTTATCTAATGAGTCTCATCTCCCTGGCAGCATATAAAGTAGGCCTGATGCTAATTCTGCACTGACAGATAAATAAAGTGATCTTTGATCAAAACCCCTTCTTGAATTCTTAAGGGAATGGAAACTTCTCACTTGCTATTTGTATACAGGTGCTGATAGTAGATCCTACTCATGAGACCACAGCGGAACTACTGAATGTGGCAGAAATGTTCTTTGGTAACCACATCCCGCTGAGGTAATTGCTGTGTTTTAATGTTTGGGGTTTTTTTACATCAGTTTTATTCATGTGACTTCTGCAGTTGTAAAATTTTCATTTCTAGGACATAGCAGAAATGTTACATGCCTTGTATTTGAAGGATGTGTATATTTTTTGAATATAACTTTCTCTACTAGCAAAACAGAGTTCAGTTTCTGTAACAGTCCAAAAGAAATTTAAAGCTTTGGATGAGAGAAGGGTGAAAAGCAAGATTCTGATGGACTTGTTACAGATCATATGTCCTAAATTTGATTCCTGGCCGCTCTGCTCAACGTGTTCCCAGGCTATTCTAGTAAAAGCCTGTGTCTAAGATGATGATCATAGCCAGTAGTTGTATGAAGAGTCAGTTCTTCATTAGTGTAATAGATTGATAACCTGAGCATTTGTGTGATTGCAGGATAGGACTGGTCTTTGTAGTTAATGACTCAGAGGATGTTGATGGACTTCAGGATCCTGGTGTTGCCCTCCTTAGGACATACAATTATGTGGCACAAGAAATGGACAACAATTATGCTTTTCAGACTGTCATGTCTGTAAGTATTAATTTAAAAGAGAAATTAGTGTTTTAGTATTTTCCATGTATGTAAGGTGATGTTAATGGGCTAATATGTAGATGATGGAAGGAATTGTTCTTTGGCTTGGTTAGTATGCAGAGTATCTCCAAATACTGGTGCCACAGATTACATGTGTCCTTGTAATGTGCTTCTGACCTAACTTTGACAAGTGAGACTAGGTTTCCTTGTGACACTTAACACTTTGGCACGTTTTTCTGGTCCTGTCCCTTTGCTCATTCTGTCTGTGAGTTCTGAGCTGCACCAGCCCTTCACTGTTATAATTTGGTTTGAACGGTTCCAGCTGCATACCTTTGCCACATTAAAGGGCAATACAGGTGCTGGTAAATTGATTTCACCTGTGGCTTGATACTTGTGCAGATTGGCAAGCTGGGGCATACTGTGACATTAAATTGGTGGTTACTTAAAGACAGTTACTTTTATTCTTTTTATTTTGGGTATGTATTTGTAGCTCAAAGTAAAATCTTGTGCCTTCAAGAGGGAAAGAGTTACCTGCTTTACATGTGAGGTTGTATTGTTCATAAGCATATCCCAAGTTCTGAAGGGAAGGTAGCTCCTTGGATATGCTTTATTTGAGGCTTTTTTCCCCAGAGCACTATTTTTCCTCCTCAGATACCTTTTCTAACTAAAGATACAAGTTACTACTTAAAGAAATATATATTTAACTTCTTCCAATCTCACTGGGATGACTACAAGGTATAGCAAGAAACTTCTAAGGGCTACAAGTGCTTAGGAGCTGTTGCAGCTGATAAATATAAGTTTTGCAGTCTGGCTGTTAATGCCTTATTATAACTATTGTAATAGAGGTGACAAAGTCAGCTTACCTTTGATAAGGACAGAGGCTCTACAGTTGCAGCTGTAAACTTGTATTCCCCTTTCAGATATATAACAAAGTAAAAACAGGAGACCAGCTCAAAGTGGAACATGTTGTTAGTGTTCTTGAGAAGCAGTATCCCTATGTGGAAGTCAACAGCATTCTGGGAATTGATTCTGCCTATGATCAAAACAGAAAGGTAAGAATTCATGAAATAGAGCTTTCTTTTCCACTTCTTTTGCTGCAACAGTTTTGAAAATATAATTACATACAATTTCTTGATCCAGTTCTCTTACCAACCAGGTAACTATTTTGTTACCACATTGGGGACTTCTAGTAATACTTTACTGTTTATGTTCAGCACAAGCTTTATGTAACATACATAATACATATAATGTAATATATATATTTAAAAAATCTCTATGTAAAGAACCAAGATAGCTTTCTTGTGACTCATAAGTCATGCTTTCATTACGGAATGCAGACTTCAGTAGAGTTTAAAAGTGTTTGCAAAAAAATCAAGGTGATGGAATGACTCATGAAAAAACCAAGAGGCTTAACATTGGGAGGGATCAGTGTGGGGCTTCTGAATCAGTGTTTGAATACTGTGTGAGATAAAGCCATGATTATGAATTCAAAATGACTTTTCTATAGCAAGACATCCAACAAATTTCTGCAAATAATTCTTGAAGTCATTTTTAGGGCTGATGCTTTTCTGTATGGTGAAAATTAGGAGGGCAAATCACTATTGAACCAGTTATATGTGAGATGAAGCAGATTTGATCTGAAGTTCTATAGTGGGATGTTTCTTGCTTTTTGTTGTTCTGAAACAAATGAAAATGGTGTCTCCAGTAGCTCTGTAACGCACGTGATGCTGCCTACATCTGTAAATGTAAGGAATGCAGTCAGGGTTACAGCAAATAGGCTCTTATGCATATGGCTCTTCCAGTGTAAGATAGTGAAGAGAAAAACATTTTAAGGAAATGACAATCCATGAAAGCAAGACAGGCATTTCTGTATGAGTGGAGAGGCCTCAACCAGAACCTCTAACCAGCAGAACCTAGTTAACTTCTAACAGAGTATCATTCAGTGACAGTGCATTTTGCAGTGGTGACATGAAACAGGGAAATTTGTCTTGACAGAATAACTCCCTGCCTCACAAGTAACTGTCTTCTTACAGGTTTAAGAAACACATTCTTAAAAAAATAAAAAAATTCTCTACCCTGTGTCATGTTACAGCTATCACTGCTTGCATTGCGTTTGCTTCCACAGGCAAAGTCATGTTTCCTGTTGTGCATCTTTTGCTACTACCAGGAAGTGCTCATTGGAATTAATTTACAAGATGAACTTAATGGAGTATTTTGCACTTCTGTATCATGGAGTAACTTTTTTTGCTTTGAAACTCTGAAAGTCAAGGGTGTCTTGTGCATGTAAGATACAGAAAGTGTCTTATGCACTGCGTCAAATTAACTTTGTCTGTATCTAACAGAAGCTGTAAGAATCCTGGGTGTGTTTAAAACAGACCTGTGGGTATTGCACAGCTTCTTAGGAACCTTGGTGGCAAAGGGCTGATGTGCTAAAGCTGCTTCTGTTTCTGTCTTTAGGCAGCAAGGGCTTACTATGAGCAAACGGGTGTAGGCCCTCTCCCTGTGGTGCTGTTCAATGGAATGCCTTTCCAAAAAGATCAGCTGGATCCTGATGACCTGGAAACTGTGACCATGCACAAAATCCTGGAAACCACAAGCATCTTCCAGCGAGCTGTATACCTGGTGGGTGCTGAGGTTGGCTGTGGCTTGAGAGAAACTAGGTTTGGCAAAACAGATTCTCAAGTCCCTGGCTACATATTATACAAGACAACTTAACTTTCATAATTGCTTTTGGCTTTTTTTTTATTTTTTTAAGTTATGTAAGGTAATTTTATATGGGAAGTAACAAATAATGCTTCTTTCTTCTTTCCTTCAGGGTGAACTATCTAATGACCAAGATGTGGTTGAGTATATCATGAACCAGCCTAATGTTGTTCCAAGAATTAACTCAAGAATCCTAAGGTCTGACAGAGAGTACCTAGATCTGACAGGAATGAGTAAGGGATGCTTTTATTTGTGTTAAACCTGAAATGTCTGAGTGAAAGACTTGTTGTTGCAGTGGAAAACTCTAGTGGCAAAGCATTAACAGCACCCCCAGTGATGACCCAGCCCTGGTGCAGGGCAGATGTTATGTACAACATTAAATGTCTACTGATTTTCAAAATGGGAATTTGTTTTGATTTTATACACACCTTAAGGGGTTAAGGTGAAGTTGAGAAATTAGTAATGCTGCAAAAGGCCAAGAACAGTCATTTGATGCATAAAGCATCAGATTGTTTCTTAGTTCTGACCTTCTTTTGAGCAGGGTCGACAGTCATCTCTGGAATTACTTCAGATTTAGCAAAATGTTCCATTGCTAAATGTTTGAACACCCAATACAGTGACTGCAGTACAGTGACATTACAGGTGCCTTTTTTGAGTTGCTTGCAAAATACTGACACAGTGGATTTTTCAGTGTATATTATTTACATATACTAATGCCAACTAAGTGACACTTGGGCAATTCTTTCAGCTGACTTCTGCCTATCAAATATGCAGTGTAGTTATTAATGTAACTTGTGAGACAGCAAAATTCATTTCTCAGCCTATATATTAACAGGGAAAATGAGACATAAGCAGTATCACAAGAAGCAAAATGGGATGTGTTCTTAATGTTCTGGTAACAGCAGTGATTTTATTTTTATTTTACGTGTGGTAGTTGCTTTGGCATCTAATACTTGTTCTCTCCCTCAGATAACTATTTTGTGGATGACTTTGCTCGATTTACCACATTGGATTCTAAAGATAAGACAGCTGCTGTTGCAAACAGCATGACCTACTTAACAAAGAAAGGTAACATCTGTGGTGGATTCTGAATCCAAATCTGCTTTTATGTGTGTTTCCAAGCATATGTGCAGTTCTTCACACACAGAGCCTTGTCAGGCCTGTGGGTAATGGCACAGTCTGTTAAAGATTTTTTTTTACAAGACATGACATCTACATCGAACAAGAATGTTCCCCTCTCTAAACCCAGCCCAACCATTTACTGAATAATGAAGTCCCACCCAAACTGCTCTTGCTGTACTGCAAGTGATCCCCAGAAATGCAGCAGTGTAAGCAAATGACTAGAAAAATATAAAAGGGGTTTTAGGTCTCTGTCTCGTAATTCAAAATTGCTAAAAGTTACATGGATTCAGAAGAAAATTCTAACTGCCTGTTGTAAAAGACATCACCTAACATGGTCAGTGCAGTTTTTATTGCTCCAGTGCCTGTATTGCTTTTCCAATGGCAGTATTGTCACAGTTGCACATAAAAATGTTAAAACTCGGCTGTACCTCTCGAGAGTAGGAAATACATGCACAGACATAGTGCAGAGCCTAATCAGGTCTAACCAGACATCATCAGGTATTTCCTATATCCATTTCAGTTAGATACCAGAAATCAGCTGCTGTCATTTGACCCAGTTCCTCCTGTTCCTGGCTCTTGTCTTTACTAGACTGTCCCAAGTTTCCATGGTACTGTCTCCAGCCACTGCCATCCGTGTGCATTACCTGAAATGCTCCCATTGCTCTTTCTGTCTCGTGCCTGCTCTTCATTCATGTTCAGTCACTTGGATTTGAACAAGTTTCTTGTGTAGAGCATTAATTAAATCCACACCTCGGCATGCTTGTTGGAAAGTGCATTAATTTGCAATTCCATGGCTTGACATTTTTTGGTCATGGCCTCTTCTGCCACTTAAGATATTTAATAACTGCTCTCTGACTACAGTAATGCTGTACCACATTTATTTTCTAAAGTAGTAGAGAAGTTATATGTGTTGCTGGCTCAGCACCAGCACTGATAGAGCACTGCCTTGCTGGTTTTTAAAGAGGGAAGATAACAGCACAGTGGCATGGCAGCATTTGTAAACAGTCTTCAGAGTGATGCCCTCACCCTACAGTATGAAACTGGTAATATGTAGTATAACTAATGCTGTAGCATGAAAATCAAGCATCCATCTGTTTGAGGGGAAGAAAAAGTCCAGGCTTCTTCCAATAAAATTAGCACAAACTTGTTGCTGTTGGATCTGAACTGTAGTGATTCAGTTATGCCCAGTACAGCGCTGCAGCTTCTTGATACACATTGGGATTACCATCAGATTATTAATGTGTCTCTCCTTTTTCCCTTTCCTTTCTGCTCTTTGACCAGGAATGTCTTCCAAGGAGATCTATGGTAACTCATGCTTTGGCATTTCTTATATTGTTCTGGGAATTTTCTGGTTCCTTTTTAACACTGGCTTTAGAACCAGCAGGCAGTGAAGGAAGCTGTTGAAATGCGTGATTGCTGCAGCACTTTTGTCTTTATACAAAACTGATTTTGTAAACTAACAGCTTCCATACAGAGAAGTGGTGTGTCTGTTGGATTCCAGCCCCAGCTGGAATCTGCAAGTTATATATATGTTTCTTTATAATTTGCAATTGGAAAGGTAACAAACAAACAAAGATACTAAAAGAATCCAGCTTAGAAAGAGCAATGCATGCTGTCCCACATGGGTTTTCTGAATGACCTAATAAAGACTAATATACCAATGCTATTAATTTTGTCTTGCCAGGCTTTATGGCTTTGGTTCATCCGTAGCTTTCTTATGGAATTTTACTTCTTTTGAAGTCTTTGCATGTGTGTCATAGTTTACCTCCAAATGAGGAAAAAAATGAAGTTTGCCTTCCCTTCACCCTCAAATTTCTCCTTTTTTTTTTTTTTTTTTTTTGTAATAATTGCAGATGATTCCTTTGTTAGACCAGTTACTTTTTGGATTGTTGGTGATTTTGATAAACCTTCAGGGAGGCAGTTGTTGTATGATGCCATTAAACATCAGGTAGGTAATGTTTTCATTGAAATGGCTTAGCAGTGCTAACAAAGCGCTTGGTAGAGGGTTGTAAAACACAAGTTGTGCACCTTCCTGTGGTATGACCTGGAGAGATTGGTTCTCCCTTCAGGGTCTCTAATTTCCAGCCTCATCTTTTTTGTAGGGACTAGAACACTGCTGATCTTAAGCTAGGACAGAATGGCCTTTTGGCACTATGCCAACACAATAAATGTTCTTTTAAGCCCGTGGTGTTAAACTGAAATATCTGTGGTTTGGTTTGGAGATGAACATGGGCATTGCTCTCTGCTCCATCCCATTGGTTCTGGGAGGATAATTGAAACACAAAAATGCACAGCTTACAGCTAAATCATTGGTTTGCCAGACTCTGAGTGGTGGTCATAGTCCTGGATCTCTTAGGTAGCACAGGGTTATATAGAAGATTGCTGTCCCAGTGGTGCCTCTGTGTAAGCTAAATGCTTGATGTTACATTAGTTAATTCATCATTTTAACCCTGTGCTGTTATTTACCCAGTTTGGAATCTGGTATTCTGGTTAAGAAAGGCAAAGCTTTTGCTGTAGTGTTTATTACATATTTGTTACATCTGAAATTTTAAACTTTCCCATTACCTGTTTTGTTAAACACAGAAATCCAGCAACAATGTTCGAATTAGCATGATTAATAATCCGAGTGAAGACCCCAACAGCCAGAATACCATTGTAGCTAAAGCCATATGGGCAGCTTTGCAGACACAAACCTCAAATAATGCCAAGAACTTCATCACCAAGATGGCAAAAGAAGAAACTGTGAAGGCACTGGAGGCAGGAGCTGACATCTTGGAATTTGCTGTTGGGGTAGGCACGTCTGTTGGCATTTGCATGGGGAGGGTGCTTTACTTGTTCCTCAAATGAATTTTATAGTGTAGTTTATTCATATGCAGAAGGTGCAGGAGCAGAGAAAAGTAACACTGTTGGGTTTGCTAGTTTGTTTTTTTTTTTTACTCTCTGAAGGGCTTACCTAAATATAATGATCCATCTAAACATAAAGTAAATCCTCACACACATCAAAGCTACGTAACTTGGAAAAGTGAAAAGGAGCATGGGTGCAGGGATCTATTTAAGGGAGTCAGCTGTTTCTTGGGTGGTTAAGAGAATAATTTCTTCTTTTAAGGCTGGGAAAAAAATACAAGTGCATTTCTCAAAGTAGATTTTAAAAACTTGGGAAGATTGGAACTCGTCTAAGTAGCTGTGGCCCTTTGCAGCAGAAGTTGGGATAGTGTGAAGGTGACAAGCAAGAACTAGGTTTAAGACCACAAAGAAAAGGGGGCCAGGGATCAATTTTAGCAAGATATGAAGATGTTCTTCAATGGAAACAAAAAGGTGTCTTTTAAAAAGTGTGCAGAGATCTAGTTTTCTTCCTATTTCAATGTCAAGTATTCTTTTCTTTTAGGGCATGGATACCAATATTTTCAAAGAAGCCTTTGAATCTCCCAAGGTGGATTTTGTTCTGTCCCATGCTATTTATTGCAGAGATGTTCTAAAGCTGAAGAAGGGGCAGAGGGCTGTGATCAGCAATGGACGGGTGAGATGATCAACAGACAGTGAGAGAGATACTCCACATATGAGAAAGAAGCAGATCCTGAGCAGCAGAGTCTGGGGATCAGGCACAGGAGTGTCAGCCTTTTCTAGGTCTCAGCACTCTTTAGGACCACTTCCAGTTTGATTTATTCACACCTGTGTGCCCTTTTCTTTTTACTGTGAGCAGTTAGTTGTTGGTGTTGGGTACAAATTCAGGTCTCTCAATAACAAAGTTGCTTTCATGCTGGCAGTGAATTGAGTCCAGGGGTAGAAGGGGATGATAAATTTGCCAGATTATGCTGCTTCAGTTTACTGGGCAAAATGATGCTGTATTTTGCCCTGACCAAGGTGCCTTGGTCTTTTCTACCATCTGTTTTTATTGTAGTTTCCCTGAGATGAGGTAAATGATGTTACAATAGCATTTCACTGTAAATAATGAAACCCAGCTGTGTACAGCATTGGGTTTTCTTTTGTCATCTGTTTCTAGTTAGGAAAAAACCCATGCAGGTCCCAGTGGTTGCTGTATATTTCAATGGGTTAAAAATCTCAGGTGATGAGTTGTTGTATTCTATTTTTCTCATTAGCAAAATAGCAAGACTTGTCTAGATAGCTTTTAAGCTTCTGAAGGCTGCAGGAGGGAGATTTGCTGGAGTCTTGCTGGACTATTAGAATTGGCCTGGTATTCTACTGCCCCTTCCAGATGTAGTACTTCATGTATAATTTAATGTGCCTGACCCAGTGAAAATTTTAAGTGTGTATTTTATTCCTTAGTCTGGGACTCTTGGCTCTAAATAATTAGATTTACCTGTTAAACTCTGCTGCCACTGACATTAATACCAGCCTAAACAGTTGGCTTCCACTGAGACTGGGCTGGAGTATTTATTTAATACATCTTTGAATTTTTTTTCAGTGTAGCCTTTACCTAATAATGCTGATTCTGCGCTTTTTTTTTTTCTTTTTTTTTCTTTTTTTTTTTTTTGGTAGATTATTGGCCCATTAGAGGATGGAGAGATGTTCAATCAGGATGATTTTCATCTGCTTGAAAATATCATACTAAAGACATCGGGACAGAAAATCAAATCTCAGATTCAGCAGCTGGGATTTGAAGAAGATCTGTAAGTAAACATAAGGAGGCTCAGAGAGAAGTGCTGGGACTCTTGGTAACACGAATTTCTGAATCTGATTTGCAATTCATTTAAGTGCTGCTTGGCCTATCAACATAAAAATTATTTTAGTGATACATTTCCCCATCAGTACTATGGGAATCCTGTAAACTGTGTTTAACTTCAAAGAAAAAAAATTGGGAAAAGAGACAGAGGTAAGGAAAGGAAAGTTCTAGATAGTTACTGCACAAAGCAGAGTAATTAAGAACTAATCAAAAGAAAGTCATGTTGAAGTTCAGAAGAACAGGAGGCCCCTGTAGGTGCATGTTTGTGTGTGGGAGCACACAGCTGTGGAGATGGTTTCTACCATACATTTCCACCATCACATTTTTCTGTGATGCTGCTTGACTGTTAAGGGCTGGTCAAGTAAGTTAAACATGAAGTCTGTTCTGCAGAAATGTTGTGTGATTCTGGATCCCAGCAGAACAGGTTTTAACAGTATTCCAAGCACTTCTGCATCCATTGGGTGTTGGGGTGGTGGAAGAGGGCATAGTTTGAACATAGGCTAGTTTTGCACAGAGCAATGGGTTTGGGGTTTCTTTTTGTTTATTTGAATGCTGCCAAGGTTTTTCAAAAACTTGAAATTATATGCTGCATTGGAAAGCACTGTGGAAATTAGTGGAATTCACCAGGCTTGTGAGTTTGGTATGAACAATTCAAACAGCTGTCACTGTAAATCTCTGAGACAGTCAATTCAGGAAAAGCTGACAGACCTGTGGGTTACAGTTTTGCTTCTTGGCAAAGGTGTGATGTACAAATCAGTATTCATTGAACTTTCAAGAGGTTTTACACCTTTAAGATTGAATATATTCTTAAAATACTAGACTGAAAATTTATGGGAATACTAAAAAGTAAGAAGTAGTCAAAAGTAATTATCTTTTGTGATAGGACCCCTCTCAAAAATTTCTCTACTTACAGGATTGCTTCCTAGTGCTCAGAGTTGCAGTGTAAGATGGGAAGAGCACTGAAACAAGGGTTTGATCTGAATGGCTTTCAGGTCTGAGTGGTTGGGGAAGATTGGGAATGCAGTGCCTGTAACATGGTTGACCCCAAAAAAGCAACTGTTCTATATTTGTTAGAGTTAAATCCTTTGGTATATTCAGTAACAAGGCTGCAACCAGTTTAAATTACTGTGGGTTAACCCTTAAATATGTTTACTTCTTCAGAGCCTCTGTAGAGAGGTAGTAGAAGTGTTTGGGTATCTGGGTTCTGTTTGCCTTCTCTTCTGCTGCAGCCTGGCACAAATGTGGTAAGAACAGGCATTTTTTTGGATATCTGCAAGCCTTTCTCTTTTCCTTCTTTTCAGGGCAAGTGACTTGGTAATGAAAGTGGATGCTCTTCTTTCTGCTCAGCCAAAAGGAGAGGCAAGGATTGAGTATCATTTTTTTGAAGAACGATACAGGTATAGAATTGCTGAACAATGCTTTTCTGTGTCTTTTAACTTTCCCATTGTTCTGTGTTGCATTTAATTAAAAAAAAAATCTTAAGTAGCAATAGGAAAGTCCTCAAGAGTTTTCAGGAAGATTCCAGAAATTAATTTTATCTCTCTACCTATCTCTATAAACATACATCTATATACCTATTTTTTTTTCTCTAGTTTCAGAAGGTGCACAGCATTTAGGAAGTAATTTCAGTTCAGAATGAGATGGACAGCAGTGGGTTGTTGTGCATTTCAGGTGTTTATCCATATTTTTGGTACTTTAAAATTGTATTTTCTTCCATTTAGTGCAGTTAAACTGAGACCAAAAGAGGGGGAGACATACTTTGATGTTGTGGCTATTGTTGATCCTGTGACCAGAGATGCTCAAAGACTTGCTCCGTTACTTTTGGTACGTAGGCAGGGTTGTAAGCAACATCAAATTCTGTCATTTTGGAATGTTTGTCTTCCTCTTTGACTGTGTGGTGACCAGTGGCTTTCTAATAGTGTGTCTGAGTTTCACAGTACATTTATCAGTGGAAATACTAATGAGGCTGCACTATGCACTAACAAGATCATGTTCAGGTATTGTCCAGAGAGCTTTTAGCTTCACTGCTCTAACAGCTTAGTTTGCAGTGACTGTGTTCTTGAGGAAAGTCTCAGCATGCCAAAAAGAATGCCTGAAATATGAGGAGCAGGTAACTGTTCTTAAAAACACCAATTAATAAGGAGGGGGAGGGGTGGTAAAGCAAATCACAAGGAGGGAGGATTGGGAATGAGCATGTAACATGCCACCCTGAGGTCCTGTCTATAAAAGTGGTCAGCTCTCCTCATTAGCATCTTAAGGGATGTCTCTTTCTCCTTACTTTAGGTTTTGAACCAATTGATAAATATGAACCTGAGAGTGTTTATGAACTGCCAGTCTAAACTTTCTGACATGCCACTGAAAAGGTAAGCAGTTCCATGATAGAAGGGGGGTGGAGAGAGAGAGAAGCCTGTTGGAATGTGCAAGCACAGAAGCATGGTCAGCTGTCCCATAGGAAGTCTCAATAACTGCTTTGAGCTCATTTATGTAATAGCATCATTTCCCACAGAGAATCTGGGAATTTGTGGATGGCGTGAAGTAATTCTGCTGTTTTACAAGTTGGGTGCTTTTAATTCTTTTTTTAATATTTATATAAAATTAAATAACTTACTAATCTTAATGGTTGAGCCTTGCACAGTCTTGTTTGGTCCTTCAAGACCGAAATTCTGACCTATCCTAAGGTTAACACAACCTGTGTTACTTTGGACAAAGCCTTGGAGACATTAGAGGTCAAGGAAAGCTGATGCCATCTGCAAATAGAATGAGAGTGAAATATTAACAAATTTTGGCAGATACATATTCTAACATTTTCTTTCTGAAATTTCAGCTTTTACCGCTATGTTTTGGAGCCAGAGATTTCTTTCACAGCAGAGAATAACTTTGCTCCAGGACCAATTGCCAAGTTTTTAGATATGCCCCAGTCTCCACTGTTCACTCTGAACTTAAATACTCCTGAGAGTTGGATGGTGGAGTCTGTTAGAACCCCATATGACCTTGACAATATTTTCTTAGAGGAGGTAAGAGAAATCATCATGTTCCTACTGCATTTAAATGGTTGTGTTTTTCCAGGGCTTATTTTTTTATGGGAAAGAAATGCAGAATTTTAAATTGCCAATAAACATACAGCTGTGGATATTACTGCATTTGCAGACCTCTAAAGATTTTCTAGGAGGGGAAGCATAAGCTCCCTGACAGCAAGACTGCTGTTCTCAATTACTCATGGATGCCTGACCCAGAGGTTCAAAAACACCCTAGTCTTGAAGCAGGTCCTTTCCCTTGCTCCTAGAAGCCACCAAGCTGGTTTTAGCTACTTGTTTTCACAGTTTTTGTTAACTGGCAAAGACTCCTGTGGTTGATAGAAGGACATCCAGTATCAATGCAGCAGTAAAATCATGCAGCAGAAATCCACTCAGTGGCTGTGGGTTCAGGAGCTTACTGCTGCTTGAACAGACCTAGAGTCACACTGTTAGACTGTGGATCTGGGCAGTGCTGCCCCACATCCAGAGGGAGAAATAAGGAAAAGCCTGTCTGCTGTATGTGTAATGAGACTGTCAGAGCCTTTACAAACAGGCCTCTGGAAAAGTGGCAGTCTTTACAGCCTTGTAGGCATTACAAATGTGGGTCCCCTTCTCACTGATCACTGTATTATTAGCCCCCTCTTATTTCTGCATCTCTCTAATATTGTTTGGAAATATGGTATGGTATTTTGGTATATCTGGTATTCATAATCCTGTACTAGTTAGTCAGAAATCTAGGAAATTTGGTGTTTTATGGTTTGGGTTTTGGTTTAGTGTGTTTTGGTTTAGGAGTTTTTGCTTTTCATCTCTTAACCTAACTGTAAAGCCATAAATAAACCACTGGTATTACATGTCAAGCCTCTGATTTCCATGCCTGCCCCTTAGTTTAATTGAAAGCCTGAGAGAGAGGGTGATTAAATGCTTCAGGCATTCAAAGTGCATTCCTGAGCTTCCAAATAAACAGCAGCTTTACTTTTGCAGGTGCACCATTTCCAGTTCCCAATGTGCAGTCTGTTGGTGCTGTAGCAATTAAACTGTCATTTTGGATGTGCAAATGAGAGGAGATGCTTTGTGGGATTAAACTAACATTCTGCTTATGTACTGTCCTCAGGCTACATCTGAATTTGGCCTGGTAGGGACCCAAGTCTTTTGGGGCTGTGGGTTTTTTTTTTTTCTTTTTTTTCTTTTTTTTTTTGTTGTTCTATATTTTCTTTTCTCTTTTCTTGCCACCTTTGTTCAGTGTAGAAAGAAAGGAATGGGTGTTTCCTGACAGTACCCTAGTGCACTGTAAGGGTAATGCAGAGCAAACAAAGCTAATAGTAGGTGAGACCAGCTTTAAACAGATTTACAGTCAAAATCCTGGATCCCATCATATACTTTCTATGATATGCCAACTACATTCTCCAGTAAATGTTAAAAAAAAATAAATTGTGGAATAGAGCAACAATCCTCCCCTTTTCTTATTCTAGCATATGTTGAGATCCAAATTCTTTTGGTCTGGGCCACTCTTAACAATATTTGTGTGAAGTTTGTCACTTGAAGGAGCTGAGCTCTTTGAGGCTTTCTAGGTATTTGTTTAATAATAAAATTACTCTGGTAAAATTGTTTTTTAATGACTATGGCTATTCTAGAGAGTACCTGAATGACTAGAAGTCGGCACTTTAGAGCTAGTGCTGCAGTCAGCAGTATCTGCTCCTTACAGGTGGACAGTGTTGTAGCTGCAGAGTATGAACTGGAGTACCTGCTGCTGGAAGGACACTGCTATGACATTACAACTGGGCAGCCACCTCGGGGACTCCAGTTTACACTGGGGACTTCAGCCAGCCCTGTCATCGTTGATACCATCGTTATGGCCAACTTGGTAAGCGTTCTGCTGGAGCTGGCAGCAGCTAACTGGTGTTCATCCAGTCAGCACAGCCACTGCCATTAACCACTGGCTGTTCTCTAGCATGTGGCTGTGGGTATCTGGTGTATCTTGCACTCCACAGCTGCTTGCAAATACATCAGAACCACATCACTCCTCACACTGATGTCTGAAGCTTCGTACTCTCTCTCTCACCTTTTTCAAGATGTGCTCCTTTCCCTTCAGCTGGCTGAGAAGGGTCTCTGGAATATCTTTAAATGCTGCCAGTATTCCTAAGGGAAGCTCAGACAGTTGTTTTCCTGAGACAGGGTACTCCTTGGGCCATCCACTCTGGTGCTGTGAGCCTCAGGCTGTCTCATTTTGGGACCCATTTCTTCAGGAGATCTACGGCATAAATGGAGAGAGTCAGCAAGAATAGCTGACATTGTAGAAAATAAAGGAAGTGGGAAAGAATGGGATTTGCTTATTTTAGTTGAGAAAAGGTGCTGGAAATTGAAGTGTATGATTGTTCCCTGCAGCTGCTTTTGTAATGTCACCACATAAGGGGGTGTGTCTGTTCTCACCCTGGGCCATCAGAGAGGTGCTGGACTGAAATTACAGCAGAGGAAGTTAGCCACTGGAATATTTTCTTGTTATGTAATGTTAGTGAAAAACTGAAGTAAATCACCTCTTGTGGGTTTTTGTTGTTTTGTTTTGTTTTTTTAAATCTTTAAATTTTTTAAGGTATTACATTTATTTAAATGAATTAAAATAAAAACAAGGAAAAAATATTCACTGGTGCAAAATACTTATTTTAGAATTTTTACTCATTTTCAATTTGTGCCTTTTCTTAGCCAGAGTATATCCTAGAATGATGCAGTATTTCTTACTGTAGAAAGAAAGATGTCCCTTATTTTACATGACATCACATTGTCTGATTATGTTGGGCAGTAGAGCTTAATGGCTCAGATGTGTCCTTTTCCTAATTAGCTCTACCAAAGTGTCTGTGCATGAAGAGACCAGGAACACGCCCTGTGCTTTTTAAAAAATATTTTAAAATTTTCTTTTTAAAGCAGACTGGCTCACACAGGACCTGCAAGCATTTGAAGCCACAGTACAAAACTGAATGGGGCACTAAAGCATCTCTACAGTTGCTTGTATCTTCTGTAGGTGTAATGATCTAAATCACAGAGGAAAATACTCAGATCTGGAATCTGAAGCTTAAAAGGAATTGAACACAATATTTGAATTTCACTTGTAATTTTTTAAGCTCTGTAGAAGAGGTATCTTGTAAGGTGTAAATTGTGGTACTGCTTCCTGCTGTAGATGAAATACCACTCTGTAGAGCTTCAGAATTCCTTTAGATTTTGTTGTATAATTACAAATCAGTGTTTTGAAATTCCTTCACTCCTTGATGAAGGCAACCTTTTGCAGGAAAAGTCTTGGAGTTTGCACTGTTCCTGTCAGGGCAATGAAGACTTTGATCTAAAAAATAATACCAGACCTTTTCAAGCTTTTGTCTCTTAGGGAAAACCCAACAGTTTTGAATGTAATAATTTCTGGGGCTTTTCTCCTGTTCTCTGGGTTTAAAGCCTTAAGGTTATGTTAATCAATGGGCTTGCAAATAATATTTTAGATAGAAAACAGTGAGTCAAAACACGTAACTTTAAAGCTAATTTTTCTGCATTTGCATTTTCTGGAAACTGCCAAATATTCTTTTCACTTTACAGGGCTACTTCCAGTTAAAAGCCAATCCTGGTGCATGGACTCTAAGACTGAGAAAAGGCAGATCTGAAGATATTTACAGGATCTACAGGTAGGTCAGGATAAGATTACTTCAGTCTTTTTCTTGTGAAACTTCAGAAGTAGGTAGGCATTGTAATCTAATGGTTCCCAAAGTGTGGTGACCTGAACAGCAAATTAAACAGCAAATTACATTTCATGCTGAACTTATGTTATGCAAGGTGAAATTAATTAATTTAAAACCCCATTAAGTGTGTTCAAATAGATGTATTTGTTTCTTTATCATGTCTCAAACCCGTTTTGCAATGCTGAGGCTTAACAAATGTATAAAAATGAGCAGAAGAAATAAAGAATGTATTTCTGCTTTGTAGTAAAAGTCAGTATCTTGCTCTATTTTCAGCCACGATGGCACAGACTCTCCGCCTGAAGCAAATGAAGTTATTGTTGTTCTCAATAACTTCAAGAGCAAAATTATCAAAGTGAAGGTGAGTTTAAAAACTAGGGATGTTCTTAAAGCAGACTGTTTGACCAACAGTGGGGGAGAAACTTGGATTAAGGCCTGATGCTCCCTTCCCACGAGCATGCACTTAAGGCAGTGTGCACACAGCTCACAGTGTCAGGAGGAGAGAGCATCACCTGTAGACTTGAGTTTTTGATACAGGAGAGAATGTCATGTAAGTCCTGTTCCTTGTGTATGTCCCTGAGATACAATAATACTCACGTTTTCCTGACTCAGTTGTGCTTATAACTTCAAGAAAAAGCAGTTTTGTATGTCCTGTATATGTCTAGTAATAAACATTCAGCGTGTCCATTGAGCCAGCATTTTATCTGTTACAGATAAATTTTATTCATTTGGCAAGACATTTTCTGTCACTCTGACACACACTAGGTGAGAATACATTTTAAAAAAGAAAAAAATGGTAAATTACTAATCTCCTGTCTCTTTGGGTTGCCTATCAGGTAATGCCATAGCTGAGAAGTTTAAGGAGAATGACTGCTGGATAAGTGATGGCTATAACACAGCCAGTTCACACCTGACACCATTTGCTTGTGCTGGACTAATTTTGGGATGTTTTCCCCATTCACTGTCTTGTCTGTGTATCTGCTTTGGAGTCTCAGTGGCCAATTATACCACTTAGAGAGTGGTGGAATTGGTGTGTTGATTTTTCGGGGTTTTTTTGAGGAGTGGGGGGTGTTGGTTTCCTTGAAGGATTTTCTTTGCCAGTCACCATCATCGAAGTTGCTCACTAAACATCTCTTAGAAAAGCATTTTAACTGTCCAGACTAACATGGTGTCTAAAAGCTCCTTTTTATCTGTTAGGAAAAAGTCAGTTCATTACTGAGCTGTTTTCCCAGACAGCTTAGGTTACCTGGCAGCTCATGGGATGTAAGTCAAGTGGGTAAAACCAGAACCAGTGTCAGGATAACATTCCATAGCTATTTGCCCCATATGTGGTTCCACTCACTAAAGCCATGTTATGCTTCACAGGTTCAGAAAAAGTTTGATATGATGAATGAAGATCTACTAAGTGACGGCACC
The DNA here is from genome assembly GCF_965178545.1 of Coloeus monedula. Lineage (NCBI taxonomy): Eukaryota > Metazoa > Chordata > Aves > Passeriformes > Corvidae > Coloeus > Coloeus monedula. The sequence goes on from NC_138790.1 coordinate 3,588,807, forward strand.
AATGAGAATGAATCTGGATTTTGGGAATCTCTCAAATGGTAAAACTAATTAAATGATAACCTGCAAGTCTCTTGAAACTGGAAAACTATTTGGCAATACCATTATGTCTGTGAAATTCCACAGCTGTCTGTTAAGACTGCCTGAATTTAGGGCTGTCATTCATTGGACTCCTCTGTTTCTAGAGATCTGGATTCCTGCTTTGCACCTGCTTTTGCCTTCCCTTAGTCCCCCTGCTACTTGGGAGCCTGAAAACATTGTTCCTTCCCGGGACCTGCACCTCAGCCAGTGCTCTCTCAATCAAAAGGTGTTCATCTGTGAGCTCTTGGACCTTCCCTGTCCATGTGCACAGCACTCTGCCTTGGGGAAGATGCCCTGGTCAGCAGGGAATGACACCAAAAGCCCACAGACCAACTATATTAAACCAAAACTGTAGCCATTTTCTGTATTTGCAGCCTTTCCTATAGAGCTGGCCCTTCCTATCTTGTCCTTCATATAACCATGGTTTTCCTTTCAGGGGATTCACAGGAGGACAAAAGAATGAAGATGTGAAACAGGATAAAGATGATGTACTAAATATATTCTCTGTGGCTTCAGGACACCTATATGAAAGATTCCTACGGTTAGTGGAGAATTCCTAATCCCAGTGTGCCAAATGGTATTGTCCTGCTTTGCACAAGGAAAAAGGTTACAATCTGCAAGAGTATAAAAAACCCCACTTTTTCAATGCTTCAGAAGTCCACTAGAATCTGCCTCTACTGTGTCATAGGAACTTTTGTCTGCATAGCATTCATGAGTTAAAAATAGACTTGGTTTAATAGCTGGTGTGTTGCTGCCCTAAATTTTCTCACTACAATGTAGCCAATGTATTGTTAAGAAGTTACAGAATAAGTCACAGTTGCTTTGGAAAGCATCTGAACTTCTGTTGTTCTCAAAGGACTGTGAAAGCCAACAGGTTGTATATTCTCTGACTAGTTAAGATATATAGATGTTGGGGGTTTAGTGATTTTTTAGATCAAATGAAGCAATTTACAATAGGCTGAAGCTGCCCACTTTTTCTTTATGTGTGAAGTTCAGTAACCTGACACACAACTGCAAATAGTTTAATCATGTAGCCCAGCAATTTGTAATCTATTACACAGCTCATCTTTTGTGGTTGCCACTTGTTCCTGTAACTGTTTTATTTTTTTCCTTTTGACAGCATAATGATGTTGTCTGTGCTGAAACATACCAAGACTCCTTTAAAGTTTTGGTTTCTGAAGAACTACTTATCACCTACATTCAAGGTTTGTTACTAATTAGGAATTTATTTGGTGGTGGGGGAAAGATACCACAAGCTGCTTCCCCCTCCCTTCCCAATGCTGTACCAGCATTGCTTGGCCAAACGTGTACTCACCCAAAGTTGGAGAAAGCCTCACAGATGAGAATGTCAGCTGATGTGACAGTGGGCCAAGTTTTTCTAGTAAAAAACATTCTCCCAATGCTCTTCTGTCATTTTGCATGCTCCCACTTACACTGCTTTGTACACCCCTAAATAATTGTCCCATCTGTGAATTTTTGTGATTTGAGTAGTGCATTCTTTTAGACTCATCTGTGGATCACTGTAAAATGGCTCATTAGGAACTGTGTGGACAAAGATGCTGAAATATTTAGTTGTCTCAGGATAGTTGGCTTTACAATTTGTATTGACTGTTCAGCTTGGGGCTCAAGTCTTTTGTGTGAATTAACAATTTTCTTTGTGGTATTTCATTTTCTGATGTTTGATGCCTTAGACTGAAGTCTGTCTCTTGTAATGTGCTTTTCTTTTTCCTGCAGAGGAACAAAGAACTGAGATAAGCTGCTTTTTTCCCCTCCCTCTGCAGGAGTTCATCCCATACATGGCCAAGAAGTATAATTTCCAGTATGAGCTTGTCCAGTATAAATGGCCACGCTGGCTGCACCAACAAACAGAGAAGCAGCGCATCATCTGGGGTTACAAGATCCTCTTTCTAGATGTGCTCTTCCCATTAGCTGTTGATAAAATCCTGTTTGTGGATGCTGATCAGGTAACACAGGCTGGAGTTATTTGATCTTCTCTTTTTTTCTTTCTCTTTTTTTTTTTAATAATAAATTCCTGAATACAATTTCTGTATTGTTGGAAGGGTTGCAAGTTTGAGCCCTTCATAGGCATGACTGGAGGTTGATTCTGTAATTATTGCATGCTTCAGTGAGGGCTGGGTTTTGTGCCTGTTTCCACAAGATTGGATTTGTTGGCCTGTCTTTTGCTGTTGTCTGGTTCCTCACTCACTCACTGTGATTCCAGCTAGTTTGCCAAATAGATTCTTATTTCACATTTCCATTTTTCCAGTTCAGTCTGTTCTCCCAGCCTGCAGATCACTTACCACAGACAGTATTTTCCTTAGTCACCAACCACTCTACCTTCCCAGGCCCCTGCTTTTAGCTTGGCCACATCTGAGTGGCTTTCAGAGGAGGAGAAGGCAAATCCTTTGGGCATGAGGCCATGTCCTGTTGCAAGGCAAACAGGACTGGAAGGCTTTGTGTGTCCTCACTCCTCAACGGGTGGAAAGTGCAGAAAACACGCACAGTGAGAACTGCCAAAAGTACTCTATCAAAAATACACATGGAACTGAGAAGTACAGATCATCAACAAGTGAGTGTGAGCTGCCTTGGGGGTTTTGGCATATGTACAGTGTGGTCCCATGCCAGGTCTAACTTAAGCTGAAGTATCAGTTAGGAGAGATTTCCAGCTACTCTGTTGTCATTTTAGACAGTTTGTTTCTCTGTTTGTGAGAGATATTAAGGCATTTTTTTCCCATCAGAGTGGCATTTTTAAAGTAGTGCTACTGCCACATCTGTGTCAAAAAGAGATTAAAAAGCTTTCTTCCCTGGAGGCTCTGCAAACTGAGAGGAAGGGATACCAAGAATCACAGTAGAGTTCATGTATAGTGAGAATTCTTGCTGCTTAAGAAACTGTTTTGCTCTTCAGCTGTCAAACCAACCCCTACCAGCTTATTTGAAGCTCTATTTTATTTGCTTCAGCTCTAAGGGCAGGGAGACAACACCTTTTGTGCTGTGTTTTTGTACTACATACACATAATGCCAAAGACTGCCACATATATCAGGTAATTCTTCCTTTAGCTGTTTGCTCAGTTGGAATTAAATCCTGTACAGCATTTCCAAATAAGCCATGGTAGGCTCCTAGAAATCAGAATAAAATGTCCTTTCCCTTCAGATTGTGCGCACAGATCTAAAAGAATTGAGAGATTTCAATCTCGACGGTGCTCCTTATGGATATACTCCCTTCTGTGACAGCCGAAGGGAAATGGATGGCTACAGGTTCTGGAAATCAGGATACTGGGCAAGTCATTTAGCTGGAAGAAAATACCACATCAGGTATTGAAGAATTACTATTTTTTTTTTTTTCAAAATAGAGGGGTAAAGTTTTTGTTGCTACTTAGACTTAGCAGAAAACTAGCTGAAGTATAGAGCCCTGTATGAACCACTTTTTGCTAACTGTTGCCTCTTAAAGGTTCCATGGCCTATGGTCCCTTGTAAGCACTAGGGACACTGAAGTTATTTTCAGTATGCTACAACTTTTACAGATGAAGACCTGAAGTGTTATCTAACAGACATCTTCCTTTGTTAATAACAAACGTTGGAACAGGGACTGCATGACAGCAAAGCTAAGATAGATTTGTTGAAAACTCTTTTTTGTACGTGCCATGACCTTGTTAGAGCGGCTTTCCTGCCTTGTAATGGATCATCTGATGTGCTGCCACTGTGAGATTGTTTTAGGGTATTGTGTCTCAGGGGTTCTAGTGGGGCTGCAGTCAATGATCCCCAGTGAAATGTCATTACTGATTGCATCATCTCCACATAGTGCTCTATATGTTGTGGATCTGAAGAAGTTCAGAAAGATAGCAGCTGGAGATCGACTCAGAGGACAATATCAGGGTCTTAGTCAGGATCCAAACAGTCTGTCCAACCTTGATCAGGTGTGTTTTATTGTGTTTGTTTTGGTTTATTGGGTGATGGTGTCAGGTTGGGACTTGGGATTTTTCCAAAGGACTTTGTTTGGAATGGGATGAAGTGTTGATTCATCACTTTATATTTGCATTGGGGAAAAAGAAAACTCTTACAGAAGTTAACCTTCAGAATTACTGTTGGTTTGGGAGGGGGGTTGCTCCTCCCACGCTGCACCCTGTGGAAACAGCTACTAACTCTTTATTTTGCACAACAGGATTTGCCAAACAACATGATCCACCAGGTACCAATTAAGTCCCTCCCCCAGGAGTGGCTGTGGTGTGAAACGTGGTGTGACGATTCCTCGAAGAAGAGAGCGAAAACCATTGATCTGGTGAGTGCAGGATGATTCCCTCACTCTTACATCACATTAAAATACAGCAACCAGTTTTAGAGGCACTTCCCTACCTCAGCCTGTATCAGTACTTGCATGTTTTCAGCATTTGAGTTTCTTCTGTTAGCTTCTGTATTTCTCTTACCTGGAGCAGTGGCATTGTTATGAATTTGGAAAGAGACTTTGCACTGTTCTCTAGCTGAAGTACAGGCACATGTTGTTCACCACCAGCAGATTAATCCCTGCAGAGGGAAGCTGAGTGCAGAAACCTTTTGTAGCTTGTCTGTTCTGTCTGCAGTGTAACAACCCAATGACCAAAGAGCCCAAGCTGCAGGCAGCCATGCGGATAGTTCCAGAATGGCAGGACTACGATCAAGAAATCAAACTGCTCCAGAGTCATTTCCAGAAGGAAAAAGAAATGGGAACACCAGCTAAGATGCCAGGACAACACACACATGGTAATCTCTGCTTCTGTGCTTCTGTGACTTCCTCCATACCTGTTGGTGTGGTGCTGTGTGCTCCCTCACTGTGAGCTTGTACCATGCACAGCACTGAATTAGGGCCTGTTCAATCATCGGGGAGTGTAATGGGATGGAAGGACCTTTGCTGAGTGAGGCTGGTGTAATTTAACCTAATTCTGAAAGTCAGAGAGCAGACTTGTTCCAGTTCTGTAAAAGACCCTCACTGTTCCTGCAATTTTATGAGCTTGGCCTTATCTTAACCCTTAAAGAAGGGCTGCTACACACCGTGGCTGAGAATTGTTCTTCAGGCACTGGTACCTTGCAAGGGGCAAGCCTTGGGAGGCTGTACTGATTTTCAAACCAATCTGCCAATTGAGGCAACTGAAACTGAGTGCTCTTTGTTCTCTCCTCTTTTACAGATCCAGCAGCACATGTGGAATTATGATCCATGGAGACAAATTCAAGTTAGACTTTTTCATAGACAATTTTTATATTGAAAGCTAGGTTTTTTCCGGTATGTCTGCAAAACTGCTGAATAATTGAATGGGATGATGTATGCATTTCTATTACTTGCCTTTGGGTTAATTTCTGCATATGAAATAGGATCTGGATTGCTGGAATTAGCATTACTGGGGTTTTTTTGCACCTGTGGTGGAGATGAAAGACCCCATGATGGAATTTAGTGTTTCAGAAACAAAACTTCACAATCCACCGGAAAAGCCACAGCCTGTTCCTTCAGCTGTTGCTGCCTCCACCACTGATGAAGCTCCTGTTGGCCTCAGATCTAACTTGAGAGTCTGGGAATTGCAGACATACGTCCTAACCTCATCTGATGGACATAATTTTTCCAGGTAACATTATAAGGCTCTAAATTATGCCTTGAATTTGGGACACTGTTTCATCTTCAGGTTTTCAAACAATTGAAAATACTTCTTGGATTTGGTTCAGTCTGCCCTTGATTTTGTTACAAAACCAGCATTATTTTGATTTTCTAGTTCCTGTCTTCATGTATTGCCCAACTTTTGATGGTTTGGCTTAATGTAAAGCTACCACAATCTATTTAAATGCCCATCCAAATGCCTAAGCTTACAAAGTGAGCAGAACACGGAATTTGGCAGCTGAATTCATCCTAGCCTATATGACTTGAATCAAAGTGCCCTCCCTTCCTCCTGCTCCAAGTGTAAATCAGTCTGCAAAACTGGTAGGGCCTTACTCTTGCTGTGGTTCACTGATTCATGAATGTTTTTTTGTTTATGAAAAATCTGTGGAAGCTTGGAAGTTTATCATCATGTAAATTTCATTAACTTTATTTTTCTTCAAACAGCGATGTTGTCACATCAATAAAAACTTCAGAGCTCCTAGGTCTTAAGCTTTAGCTCCCACTCAGTCCTTTGATCATCCTTTTTCCTTGCACACATTAGTCTTAATTTGATCTTGGGGTTTCTGGATATTTCACTTGCATTTGCTTTCATTCTGTGCATAGACAAGAAGGTCTCTTCTTGCAAGGATTAATTACCCTGGGCTAGTTTTATCATTCATATTCATGTCTTCATTTTTAAAGATGCTGCTGCCATAGTTCTGTACTATGAACATACCAATTAAAGAAAACCCTCAAACCCTATTTCCCTCATTCTGTAGGATTAATAGTCTGCTCCTGGTAACACTGAGGAGGTGAAGAGTTGAAATAAAGGAACTAAAAGGAGATTGCTAGTACAAAATATAGTTACCTATGCATCTTGAGAAATCCAAACTTTTTTGGTTTTTGTGCCTCCCATGTTTTTATACAGGTGAATGTTTTGTGCTGTAAGACCTTCAACCCACTGATAATCCTGATTTAAGATATTCCTCTGGAATTACTGTGTTATAAATCCTGTTTAGTTTTGGAGGAATCTGAAAGAAGACTTCAGTTGTAGTGTTTAAACTGTTCAGTAGTGTGACTTAAGAGAAAATGCAGCTCTTCTCCAGCCAGCTCAAGGGAGGGCCCAAACTCTTTAAAAAGCACATTAAGAGCAGTGCCCAGGGTCCCTCAGCTCAGCTGGCTTGCCCTGCTGGCCTGTAGTGCTGCACATGCCCTTGTGGCTATCAAAGGTGGGGAGTTCTGGCAAGGTTTGGGAGAGTTTATAATCCACCTCTCCCCAGAAGAAGCTGTGCAAACATGGGGAGCTGGAGAGCAGCCTTACAGAGTTTATTAGCTTAGGTATTTCCCACTTTTGGGGGGTTTTAAATTGAGATAGTCTGTCTGGTGGCTCTGGAAATTACAGGTGAGGTGCCTTATGCTTGCCATCAGAACTGTTCCACTTAAGGAGAAGCAGACTTACAGTAGAAGGACTTTTTCCTAGTGTAAAAAACAATGTGCCTGCCACCAAATTAAACAGCTAATACAGCACAGGTAAGATTGTCCTTTCTGTGTTCAGCTACAAAGCACTTCAGCCTTGCTGGAGCACGTGGAGTGGCACAGGAAGAAGTGGGCAGCAGCTGTACACCACCATTCCCTCCAGGGATGGATGGGGAAAGAATGTGCCCAAGCCTTCAGAATAAGAGCAGCTTTCCATGAAACAAGGCCCTTTCCTATCTAGAACCAGATTTGGCTTCTTTTTTTCCCCCAAATTATATTCAGAGCCACAAGACTGAGAGTAAAGCAACCTCTTAAATTCAACACCTTTACAATGGTGTGTCAAATAAGAAAATACTTCTAAATTAAATGTCAGTTACAGATTTTTTTTTTTTAGTTCTACACCTTCATTCTGATAGTTAATGTATGTACTTGAACACCCACACTGCATCCTTTTTTTTTGAAATTATAAAATCTAGCTGGCTCTGGAGGATATTTTTGTTGCCTCTAGTTAACAGACGCCATGCTCTTCAGTTTTTATAAAGAAATAAAAGTTACCTAACTCACAACTGATACAGAAAGAAACCAGAAACATACTGTGAGGTTCTATACCCTTGCAGGACTCATAAGAGTCCTGTAGCTGTTCACAAGTACAATACAAAATGCACATGGTACTGATCATTCTGAATGTGAACTATTCCCATTTTTCCTGAGAAGCCACTATTCATTTCCACCCAAAAATAACAATCAAAAAGAGAATAACCACTTCTTTTGGATCTGTGCATATGTTTGCTCTTAGATGCTCAATGGGGCCTTGAAAGACAAATAGTTTGTCACCCCCATCTAGAAAGCATCTCAGAGTGAGATGCTTAATGAAATAGAGCTGCTGCTGATCACATCACTGATGGCCTGGTCCTGTAACTAGTAAGACTGATGATAATTAGAAAATGGGGATTGCAGAGGGCACAGTGTAATTTTGGATCCCTCAGCCTAGAAAAGCCCTTTCTGTGGCAAACTGATGATGTTGTTCCCATCTCTGGCTACAAGCAGCTCAACCTCTTGGTGTGGAGTTCACACTTGAGAAATGCTCTGTACTTTTATTTTAAAAGGAAGATTTCACTGCCTTACTAAAAAGCAAATAGCAAAGAAATAAGACTTTAGGATTTCTCCTTCTTTCAGCTATATGGGGTTATAAAGAAAATGAAAGAAGCATGTACAAAGCAGTAAATACCCAGTCACAGTCTTAGGAACCAGAACATTTTTTAAATTATGACCTGGTTTTACCCAAATCTTCTGTAATCTGTTCAAGAATATTCCATAACTCTGTGTGGAACCAATACCAAGTGACCCAAGGCATTGGGAGTTCTCTTTACTGAATGTTGAGATCACAGTGAGTGTCCCAGTGCAGTGGCAACAAGAAGATCCAATGTAATAAAACCTCTGCTGTTCTTTACCCGTGTCTCTCCTGTCCATTGCTTTGGGGCAGATAACTCAGGTTTTAATAGTGTTCCTTGGAGTACATTTTTCACTTCTTGTATGCAAGTGTTGGGATACCATTGAAAAGCCAGAAGGGAAAAGGAGGAGTTCTCCCTCCCAGCCAGTCTTGTTAATCAGTGTTCGAGTAACCTCTAAAACTGAGGCACTTCTGTTAAACAATAGGAATATCTTATATAAATCTACCTTTTAGGTCTTTTTTTGGAACTCTTACCTACTACTACTTAAAAAGGATGTTTCTGTGTCAGCTTTTTGTCATTTCTTCATTTGATTTGGTTTTACACTGATACTTCACAGTAAACACTTGGAAAGTGATCCTCCAGCAATACTTCCAAGTATTCCAAGAGCTGTGTCTGAAGTTCTTTCAGAGCTGGGAATGAATTCCAAACTCCCATGGGACTCTCAAAGCCTCTTAACCGGAGCATCTTTATTAACCAAAGAGCTATAAATGAGACAGCTTGACACAGGAAGCCCAACTGAATGCTACAGAGGCATGCACTTGCTTTCTTACAGTTGACTGAACTTGCTCAGGTCTGGAAAATGAGACCAAATCCTAGGAGACAACTCAAAGGGGAAAAGGAAGCAGCCAGAAAGAATAAATACACACCATATGCCTATGACCTCCTCAACAGGACTTTGCACTCCTGTCCTTTGGCTTTTGAAGTACCTATTGAAGCATGTTACTGTACATACTTAATGCTAAAGAACTGATCACCCTCCACCCCAAAAGAGCTGCATAAATGAGAAAAATTCTGATGGGGGAGTGGGGGATAAAAAAAAAAGTAGTTTTGAAGCCTTTTTTTACAAAATTTAAAAAAATTGTATTAACCTGAATACAACAGGTTTCTTTGAGGAGTAAACTGTCCCATTCCCCTCAGCCTGCATCCTGCCAGCTATCAATACATGCAGGTAACATCAGCCACAACACCACACAGAGCTGGGGCTGTCACACCACACGGTGCAGGATTTCTCCCTCAGGGCAGTAACCTGCCAAGGGCAGCTGCTGGAGGAGCCCATCACGTTCTCACTTGGCTCTGCACTTCTGGCCATACGTGCAAGGCATTGCTCAGCAGTGCCCAACCTGTCCCTTGACTTTCTCAGCAGCAATCTCTAGTTTCCAGCACCTGTGTCCAGCTCTCATCAATAAGCAGAGCCAGCTTTCCAGTGTAAAACTTGCTGCCCTGAACTAACAGCCTGAGGGGCCACAAGTCACATGGGGACTGTCCACTGCCCTGTGCTGAGAACAGAGCTGTACAGCGGGTGCCTCTGTCCAAGACTTTGCCACAAAACCCAAGCAGGACTTAACCCAAAGCTCTGTTCAGTGCTGCTGCTGATATATTGGGCACAGCAGCTCACATCCAGCTCCTGTCTCCACAGGAGAGATGAAAGGAATTGAGTGCCCCGATGTGTGTAGAGGCTTCTCCCTTGCTGGTTTGCTGTGTAGCATTTAGGCTCTTTCTGGGGGAGATACAAAGCCATATGAGGGCAGGCAGCACTTTGTTTGCAGGTAAACAAATCCCCTGCCCACAAGCTGCTCTTGCTGCCTGTTTCCATGTATTGACCAAATACTTGCACTGACATAAGATGAAAAGTCACTAAAACACTCTTCAAAACAAGCTATGCTGCCCTTGTCCCCAAGGCTTAGACACAAGGACAGGGATACCCCACACCAGTGACCCATGCACACTGTGCTACGCCTGAAGGGATCCTGCTCCCAAATTGGTGGTTTGGCCCATCCAAGGCACACATGGCACAGTTCCTGTGCATACAGAAACATCCCTGAGTTTAGCACACAGCACACACCAGCACTCTCAGCTGTGTTCTGGGTGCCACAGCCCTTCCTGTCCCATCCCCAGGGACTTCTTGCCTGCACACAGCTCCATGCTGTACTAACAACCAGCCAGCACTGCCTGGAGAATCCAGGCCACTGGATTTAATCCTGTCCCTAGCAAGCACCTGCAGTCTGCATCACAAGGGAAACCCCTTGATCCATACAGGCCATCAGAGGGGCTCCTGGCTGGAAGCTCTCTGTGGGCTCTGCCCAGCCTGCCAGGTCAGTCCTCCCACCACTCCTTGGTGGTGAGTGAAGGTGCCCAGACTGGCACTGCAAACCCACAACGGGGAACCAGAACCAGCCCTCACCAGTCCTGGAACTCCTCTTCACAGCTGTATGGTGCCTCTGCCACACATCTCACCAGCTCCTAGTGTCCAGAACACATCTTCTCTTACTCTGTCCATCAACTGCAGCCTGATTTGCACTCACTGCAGAAATGCACCCCAGGAAAGGAGTTAAACCTGTACCCTCTGGAGCCAAGAGACTCTCCAATCTGCCATCCCTAACACAGCACTGGCCAGAGGGTCACAGGGGACGAGGTTCCTCAAGGAACTGACTTTCCCAAACCCTGCCACTCCCCCAGAGCAGCCTTGCAAGTCGCCACAGAAAAATTTATTCTGACACTGGATTCATGCTTCCACCTTGGCTAACAGTGGCAGTGTAAATATCTCAACATTCAAAGCTGCCCACAAGGAAATTCCTCTCCATTTACCCATCTCCTCTTTGCCACATAACCGTATTTACCCAGTCATGATCACTGCTTATGGATTTTACACTCCATCTGTTTGGAGTCAACACATGGACCTTCACTAACTTGAAGATAAAGAGCTCTCCCCCACTCTCCCTTTCTGTCTGCAGCATGTATGCTAGCTGCTCCTTGGAATCCAGGTAATTGAGCAGCATTCCCTAATTGGGACACTGGGAAAATCACTTCTGACTACCAGGGTTTATTGCTGCCTAGATTTTATCAAGACCACTGCTAAGAAGGATTGCCTTATTCTTGGAATACATTGAATTTGTTCCTTATTGGCCAGCTTGGGGATTGGTGAGGAATGAGAACAGCATTTCTTCTGTGTGAAGATCTGGAATAAAGAACTCTGCAATACACCTGATTATGGCACAGCAGGGTCCTCTCCTGCTCCTGGGCAACAGAAAACATCATTACCCATCTGACATCCTCCCCCTCTCACTAATGTTACTACACCTGAGCACAAACACACCTGAAGATGCAGAACCTGCCTGGCCACAGGGCTGTGCCTGGGGGACATGGATTTGCTGAGAAACTGATGAGCCTGCAAGGTGTGTGTGTGTGGGAAGCACTCCCTGACAGCACCCCTTAGAAACGACTGATCTTTTCCAACTCACAGAGGTGAGAGGGAAGGACCAGGACATGCTGCCATCGTTCAGAGTGGGCACCTCTCAGCTGCCTCACCAACCCCACAGCTCAGTGCTCTCACCCAAAGCTGCTGTATTTCTCACCATTCCACCTGTACTAATCAGAGCCACCTTGCGTACAGCCTTTGGCTTCCTCCTAAAAGATACAAAGGAACAGAGAACCTGCTTTGCTTCCTTAAAATTCATTTTCAACACTAAAGGTGTGCTTCTTTATTTGCTTCCCCTTTTCTGGGGAAAGTTTCCACCACACATACATCTCCTTCCTCTGCTGGAAAAAACAGGTCTCAGCTCTCAGACTCTTATTCTCCAACCTTATTCCTCCATCTAGGTGTTTATTTACTACAATAAATATGCAGTGGGTATTTCCAGACATCAAAATATTTCCCTTAGCCTTTAGACTGTTTTCTTGATATTTTCTCCTTTGCTTGGCTGAGTGTTTTAGAATTTTTTTTTTGCTTTTTTTTTTAATAAATAAAATGGAAACTTGGCACCAGAACCGGATACATTCAATTTCATCAACGCTACATCAAGAAAACATGCTTGTTTGCATGTGTATTTCTGTATATCCACCCCCATCCTCTAAGTATTTGCCTTTTATACCATCAAGCTCCACAGGAATCCTTCCACTCAACCCACTGAGAATTTCTTATGAACTGCTTGTCCATGACAATCACCAAAACTCCTTGTTGACTCAGGAATGCAGCCCCCTATTTCCTGGAAGTCTTTGTGTTTCATATTCCCAAACGTGCAGTTTCAAACTTGCCTTACCAAAATGCTTCTGTGGTTTCCCTGCAAAAAGAGGCCTCAGGATTTTGTGCTGCTGCCTGTGATTCACTGCTGCTCAACAGCTGTCACCACAATTGCTTCCAGACCTCTGGGAAAGCACCAAATAGCACAGACCACTGCAGAGGAAAAGAATCCCAAACACCTTTTTGATAGGGATTCCCACTAACTATTACTACTGGAACTTGGCTAACTGGGTTTTAATTCTTTTAACATGTGCCCCAACAATACTGTAACATTAGTTTGGAGCAACAAGGTACAAGCAACAAGGATTTGTGAAGTGTTTATGTATACACTCAATGTTGCTATTATCCCAAACCTGTAATTCCTCAAAGTTACACTGCTTTGACAAGAATCATGTCCCATAAAAACCCCTCAAGAGTAATTTCAGCTCTCAAGGCGCCCCTGATCTCCCAGGAGCTTCCCCTCTGGTTTCAAATTCATGTTTGGACAAGTAGCTCTTTGCTGAGCTTCTCTGGAACATGTGCCTTATCTTCCATACTTTATCAAAAACTGACCTCATCGGGTCAGTGACTCCTCCAGCCATCTTTTCTGACTTTCTAAACACCAGCTATTGAGTTGTCCCTTTAGAAAAATCTTCTAGAAAAATTTTAGAAAAATCTTAAAGTACCTGAGCTGCTCAACATCTATTGCACCAGCCTGGTGAAGATATCCCAGTATAGGTGATATTTTAAAGATTTTTACATATAGCACATGGATACCTATTACACGTCCTGGTTTTTGTTAAAACACTTTTGCCATCTTCACCTAACAAAGCTTAAGGAGTTAGGAACATTTTCCCAAATGTTCTACTGTGTGTCCTTAAGTTGACCTGTATTTAAGATATGTTCAAGATTGTGTTTTTCCCTCTTGGGGAAATAAGGCCTTATCTCTTGCTGTGCTGGCAGCCACCAAGGCCAGTTAGCAGCCAGGCTGACTGAATTATGCTCCTGCCTCAGGAATGTGGCTCTAACTCTGAATTAGGATTTTATGGGAAAGCTCCTCGTTGCTGCTGATCTGTGCAGACCTCTGTAAGAACACATTGCTGTTTTCACATGCCATTCCTCTGGAGTCTTTCAAAAAAGCCTCAAAAATAAATGAGTGTCTGCTTTTGCCCTCCTGAATCTTGTAGTTATTTGTCCCAGCATCACTGACTACTGGTTTGAAAGGTCTCACCTGAGTCAGCAAGGCCAGTACCTTGATACCACAGCCACATTTGCAGAATCTCATTCCCAAATGCACCCAAATCTCGTGAAATGAGTTGGGTTTTCGCTCTCCCATCCTACTGCTGGGAGCCTGTTCAGACCTCACCACAGTGACAGTGCTGCAGATCATCATCCAGTTGCTCACCTCAGTTTACACTTAGCAGTGTCACACTCTTTTCTCCTCATATCAACATTTGACTTTAACTTTTTCAGCTTTTTTCCCCCTCTCTGCTGCCACCCCTTTCTCACTGAATAAACCAGCTGACCTTATAGTAGGTGACACAATTTTCTGTTGGAAACTGAATCACACTGGGGGGCTCACTAAGGGAGTTTTTAGCTGTCTGGTACTTTAACTAAGGTTACTAAAGAAAAGGACTCCGACTGTGCTCCACAACGATCTCAGGAGATGTTCTGAGCTGTAGATGGAGCACTTGCACTGCTAAGAAAATCCACAAGTGCCTGCTGACCTCTGCCTGCAATTTCCAGCAATTTTTAAAAGTGCGAAAGACTTTTTTCCCTTGTGGTCTTTCGTGGCCTTCCATGAAAAAAAAAAAAAAAAAAAAGAAAACAAACGTGCCTTGCTGCTGCACTCACACTAACACAAGCAATGAGCACCAGCTCTGTGTAGTACTGATCATTCACTGGACTTGCTGCTATTATGTTATAAGGCTTTTCAGTTAAGTTCAAGTATAGAAATATAGCTCCCCTGAAAAGGTCTAAGGGCTTCCAAGAAAAGGAGCAGCCAAACTGATCAGATTCTGCACCTGTTGTGGGTGGGTTTTTCTTTGTTTTGCTGCTTTGTTGATTGGTTGAGGGTTTATTTTTTACTGTTTATTAATAATAAAAGAAAGTGAAACTATTTATTTCAGTTACCACCAACATTTTAGTGCAAATCATGAGCCAACACAGAGACCTTTGCACTATGCTGAGGTTTATTTGGTCCCCTGCCCTGTATCCAGTCACAACTACCACAAGCTCATTGACAAGAGTGTGCAAAAAATCTTGTAGAAGGTAATTTAGAAACACCTGCCCGTTCAAGAGTCCTCTTCCTACCTCTTCCTTTTATGGCAGAAAGGACTCAGATGTAAGGGCAGAAGACTGACCTTCCTACAGGAAGATCCTGTTTCCAAGAGAAGCTCTTGTCTCACATCCCACTCAGAGAAACACTTCTGCCTGCATAACATTAACACCTAAAAACTAATATAAGATTTAAAATCAAATGTGGACTTCCAAGACTTTTATTCTGTTCACTGATACAACCAATATATTCAGTTTCTTTAAAGAGTGAGCACTGGATGTACAGTGAGTGTTCTGAATGTGTGTTCCCCTTTTTCTGTGTTAGCAAAGCAAGCAAGAGCACACAGTGATTGAGTCATAAAAGTACCTGTGATCGTCAGAGTGGCACAGGAGAGCTAAAATATGCTCTGCCTACACTCTGAAGCACTGAGTTTCCACACTTTTGCCTGAGTTTCCAAGCCTTTCTGCTTATTTCTTTTGGACAAACCCACTGGGAACAAGATACAATCCTCTTCCTCATTGTCACAGTTCCTGCCTTGCCTGTTTTCCCTCCCCCAGAGCTGATGCATGAAAAATCTCTTGCCAGCTCATATCTGTGGAATAATAAATGTACCTGATCACTTTGTGTTGCTGATCAAAGCAAGAACTGAATTCTAAAAGCAGAAATGTGATCTGAAGGCAGCCAGCCCCATCAAGCATAAACGGAATATTTTAACATCTGGAAGTTGATTCTAAAAGCTCTTCAGCAAAGGCCAGGAATTTTAGGGATGAAGCTATCAAGGAATGAGATATTAAAAAGCTCTTACTACAGGGACCCAACCTTTGAAACCACCTAAGTGCTGTCCAGCTTGTTTGCTCATTCATTCATTTACATAAGGCTGTAAAGCTTTCATGTCTGTGGAGCAGAAAACAGGAGAGGAGCTGCTCCTGGAAGTCAGCAGCTGCTCAGAGCATTACCCACAGCACTGACCAGTGCACGTGGGCCAGAGACAATCTGAGAAATTCATCTGCTGCCATCAATGGCACAGACTTGGAGGAAGAAATTAATTGCTTTAGACAAAAAAACCCCGCAGTCACTACCCTACAGCAGCCACAGAAAATCAGGACTTAAAATAAATACGTGTTTTACTTCCTTTTGTTTTCTTACTTTCTTCATATTTGAGCCCAATACAGAGATGAATCTGACACAACCTTTACATGTAATTGCAGCATGATCATCCAATTCAAACTCAGACCCAAAGTTGCCTCTCTTTGGACCTACAGCTTCCCGAGGTGGGGAGGGAGGGGACAATATGCCTGGAACTCTGCAGGAACCTGCAGCTCAGAGTGTCTTTCCAAGACACAGATTGCTTAGCTGACCTGTGCGCACCCAGGGGTGCCCATGAAGAAGAATGGAATGGTTTCTCAAACTATCTCCTGAGCTTTCTCCAGCAAGAGTTCAGAGGTGTTAGGCTCACTCCAAAAGAGAGGCTCTGCGTGTTCCCAGTTTGTGTGTCACAGGAGAACCACAGGTAAGTAACTGAAGAATAACTGCAATCAGGAGCCTGGCTACTCCGATAATCGAAATCCAGAACACAGCCAGAAGGAAGGGAAAGAATTAATTCATCAGCTAATTATAAAAGCAGCACACAGCCTTCTCTAACTAATCTAGTAGCAGAAGGCAAAGTGATCAAATAAAAACAAGCAGTACTGAACTACAAAGATAGAAAAATGAACCAGAGAAACCCACTATTGCTGAAATGATGGACTCATGACCTGAAAGGAGATACATTATTTATTTCAACTATTTATGTCCTTTTTTATTCCCTTTTGGCTCTGATTTGCTGTCACTGGTGTGTTACAAGGTCATTAATAATGCACAGCAATAAATAATATATCCACACTCACACCAACTGAATTTTGTTTGTCACTACGGCCCTGTGAGCATCTTAAATTTATTATACTTGGGGCTTTTTCTGAATGGTGGCTAAGACCTGTACACATAGACTAGTTGTAAAACAGCAATATTTTGAGCTAATTTCTGGAGAAAAAGTAGACATGGAAGTACTCAGTCATTGGTTTCAGCCCAGACAGCTGCCAGGAGGCATGAACTGAGGCACCAGAGCTTTGGCTAGACAGTTCCATACAAAACACCTCCTCTGTCCTTCAAGCAGCCTGTTGGGTCCACAGCTTGCAAGAACATTTTCAACTGTGTGACTTTATCACAAAAAATGCACAGCCACACAAACCATAAAATCCACCAACTTGCACCTTCTCCTGCACTTGAAATGGAGTTTCATGGGGCAAAAGAGGTTCTCTGCAATGCAGTAAGGGCCATTCATTCAAAGCCTGACTCCACACAACACCATCCAGCTTCACTGTGAAGCCTGGGGGGGAAAAAGAACCAGCCCTAAGCATAGCCCAGAGTTATGGCAGTGAGTGACCCATGAGAGCACACAGTGAACTCCTGAGCAGCTCAGGACTCCCAAGCATTTCTACAGGAAAAGGTAAAGCCCATATGGAGAATACCATTTTCATTCATGTTAGAGCAACAAGTGACCATGCTCATGTGTCCAGAACCAAAAGAGAAGCTCAGTATACAATAGGAACACAAAATAGAGACATTCTAGCTTTAGAAGGTGAAATTTGGATTTAAAAACAAAAAAATACCAACCCAGCACAGTACTAATGCTTTTTATTGTTATCAGCGAAGTAGTAAAATACAAATCAACCCCTTCTGAACATCTCACTGTGAGTAAACTGCAGTATGGAGTAACACAGGCACAGTCTGACCTGCATTTACTTCAGGTATAGTCCCAGAGAGAGCTCATCCCAGCCCTCTTTCTTTCACCCACTGCATTAACTGCACACCTGGAAAGCAAATAGGTTCAGCGAGTTGGTCTGATGAGAATAAATGTTTGGAGCTTTTTTTTGGTGGGGTTGTTTTTGCCAGTCCAACTTTTCAAACATGCTGCTTCTAAGGCCACATCATCATCACCATGTACAAAAAAGAGGAATAGCAGTGGGAGCACATGAAATTAAAAAGAAAAAACAAACAAACAAAAAAGCCTATTTTTAGTGGAAGGGCAGAGATGGGGTGGTGAGATGGGACTAAGCTCATTTCTCACAGCTGCTGAAAATTACATAAAATTAGATGCAATGTAGAAGCAAACCTTTAAAGCAAAAGCAAGGAACTAAATGAAACAATCCTGTAGTTGTTACTGAGAATACAGACGAACTTTCTGATGCCTTTTCCAAGTCATTGAATGAACAACTCATACTTCCACTGAGGCTGTAAATAAGAAGTCTAGAAAACCTCCCTTTACGTGTATTCCTCTGGTGTCATGCAATATATTCACATTCTAAGTATTTACTTAGCAGTCCTCACCTATTATTTAAACACATTTCAATACAGTACAGCAAAGTATGATAAGTATGATCACAATCCAGAACTGCATCAACTCTGATAGGAAATGCAGAAAGACTCCTGAGCTGCCACTGAACTCTGAGTTAATTAACGAGGAGGGGAGCAAAAGGTAACATCAAGCACCAGACTGCCAACAAATTTCCAATTTAACAATTATGACACAGCTGTGTCAGTGTGCAGAAACAATATTTATTTGGACAGTTTAAAAGCAAAGTAACTTAACAGAAATCCAGGGTCCTGACCCTGCTTTAAGGTCAATGGAGAAAGAATTTTGACTGAGATAAACATTACTTATCTGCAAGGAGCTGAGTGCTACATCACCAGGCATCAGCTTTTCACGCATTTCCTGAGAGCAGATCCAGAACAGGGGTCCATTTTCTCTGTTATCATAGAACCTGTAGCAAAAACCAGAGCTCAGTCTAATCAGCACTTTCAAGGTAATAATTTCACACCTCTTGGTTGAAGCAGAACTTCACAGCTCATCAGGTAACAAGTGGAAAAATCACTTTTGTCCTAAATTAGTTTCTTTTCCCCTAGTGAAGATACCATCATCCCCCCTGTCACCAGGTATTATTGGAGGCCTGTGTAGTGTAGAGGCCATGCACAGGAAGAGATTTCATCACAGAGCTCAACTCTCACTTTGACCAGTGACCACAAATTCTCACTTTCACTCATCAGTGCTTGCCAAGATCGGGATATACAACATTATGTGTGAAGCCTGTGCATATATGTTCTTAATAGCCATGGACCATAGACATGGTCAGTGTGCAATAAATGGAGCATGTGTTCAGTTGTAACACAGCAAACAGAAAGCCCAGGTTACCTCTGACAGCCTGGACCTCACCCTGCAGGCACAGGGACACCTCCCTGATCCACCTGAAACCTTCCCATCCATGTTGATTATTCCTGCAGTCCAAACAACTGTGAGCAAGATGCTCACATAAAATACTTCAGGCAAAGCCTGTCTGGCTTGGAGGTTTGAATCCCTCTGTTAAGGCAGAAGCAGCTTAGGAAATGCCATGCAAACCTCTCTAAACTGTAGGGATACCAGCTCCTGCAATCCCTCCCTTGGCAAACAGCACAAGGAAGGGCAGCCTCATCTGAGCACAGCTGGGTTAGCCACGGTCTTCAATAAAATCATTGCACCTCTGGGATCTCTACAGCTCTCGGCAGTGATCTCGTTTTTATGGTTTTCAGTCTAAACCAGTCACATTTAAAGTGACAACCTCACCCATGAAGGTGCAAACTGTAAGAAGTCCAATCCTGCAAGGAGCTGTGCTGCAGCTCAGTCACGGTAAAGCCACTCAGCAGTACCACCACATCAGAGCTCTACCGACAGCAGAACACCCTAGCCTGGTTACTCTGACACCCCAGTCTGGTGGGAGAATTCCACAGACTCCAAGATTCACAAAGTTACTCAACACAAGCCTGTTCCTTGTGCAGTTAAAGCATGCCATACGGTGGCACACAATGATCTCGAAAAATCAGAATTATTAGCCTTCAAAAATAAAAATTGAATCCTGCTGCTCTAGGCTGTTTCCATACCAAAGGCAGTAGTCAGGCAGTGGCTTTGCTTGCATTCATATCCAAAACCAGTAGAGAATATCCAGAAAAAAAGATGCACAGTAAATTCCCTGAAAAGTGGCTGCAGTTCTAGCTTGTCTCTGTAACACTGGCACCACTATTATCTCTTAATATGGTGCAGGAAGTCCAAAGCCACATGTCTGGTCAGGCTCTGATGGGCATCAGCATCTGAGGGAAGTCAGGGCATTGTGGGCATCAGAGAAAACCCCAGACTCCAGCTAAGAGAGAGGATTTGCTAATTCCAGCCTCTTCCCACTCATCAAAGATGGGCAGATTTCCCACAAGTGCTGTAATCTAAATATGAGGTTTGGCTCCAGCAGCAGAAAAAGTGAACCTAAGAGCCAAGTTTTCAAACATAACCTGGAATATGGAACATCCTGGAGATCTGCATCCCCAGCCTTGGGTGGTGCTCAAACAGCTGCTCTTGCAGGCCTAGGAAGGAATGTTTGTGAACTGTCCTGTTCCATCCAGAGGTATGGAGAGGCAGGTTTTGCACAGAGTGAAATCATTCCTGAAAATTTAAACAGCTTTTGGATCAGGACCCTAAATTCTAGGGAACATAAATGCTTGTGTCAGACTAGTTAGGAGAGCAAAAATCAGAATTACACGAATGGGCGAGAAGAGCTTCCTAAAACCCGGTCTGTGAGACCTGACAATGCTCATGTGGTGTGCAGGGACAGTAACTTTTCCAACACAGCTTTAGAGAACACCACCTAATTCTGCAGTGCACTGTGCACAGGATCTAAGGCCCCTTTATGGAACTGACCCAAAGCTGAACTGTATCTTCCTATGCAGACCATGAAATCCAAATGCTTTACTCAGGTTTTATGCCAGGCGCTCTGCTCTATACATAAACATCAGACCACACTGGCAAAGTCTTTCAGGCAGCCTCAATATATAGATGGATTTGGGCTCTCATCCTCAGTTCTGACCTGCTCTCTCTTTCCTCTCTGGTGAGCCAGGTTCCCATAGCTCTGTGCACCTGAGTACTTGAGCAGCAGTGTCCCAGTCGCTCGGCAGCTCACGGATGGGCAGACAGGCTTCCAGACAGGTCACTTACTCCAGCTACCTTTAAACACTCTTTTCCTCCTTCCTCCTCCCTCTTTTTTTCAGAGCAGAGTTGTTTTTCTGCCTCTTGGGCTGAAGGGCAGGCAGGCAGTCATGCATGCACACATCCAGCAGCTAACTGTGCGTGATTCCCTCTGGCAGCCCTGTCAGGACCATGGAGTTTGTATCTATGAGATGTCACTCTGGGAAAGGTTCTTACACCTGTTCCAAACCCCTTCAGAATTCACAGCCAAGAAATACTCATTACAACCCCAAAGTCTTTTCGTTTCAATTCTCATTCCTGGCTGATTTTTTTCTTTTTTTGAGAGGAGCCCAAGATAAAAGTTGGCTGTGGTCTGCCACAACAACACATGCACATTTCCTGAAGATTCCTGGGGAAAAAAAATATAAAATTTTGAAGTCCTGCAGCAAAGTGCATCACCTCTCCCTGGCCTCAGAAATCACAGAGTTTACCATGATACTCTCTCTGGCTGCACCAGAGCAGCAGTCTACAAACTCCTCCTTTTCCTGTGGGAAATTCCCTGACCTGCAAAGGAGATTACTCCTTGGAGTTCCAACTGGAGCAGATCAGTTTCCTTCTCACCAGCACACTTCTGAACAGAGAAGCATGAGTAATTTCTCATCTCTCTTTTCCTTTTTAAGTATGCTTACAGTTGAGCAAAATGCTTTGAGGACTGAACACAAGCCTCTGTGTTTTCAAGTCTGGCAACAAACAGCAGGCACTAATACTTCCTCAGGCCTTCCAGGGAGAAGCCCTGAATTACATTTGTGAGCCTTCAGCAGGAACAGCCTCAACATGAAGCTGGTGGAAATGCTCTCAAATACATTCTGCATTATGGCTTACGTGATCTACAGAGCAGGCAGTGAGCCATAATTATATATTCCACAAAACACATGAGCACTTGCTCATCGCTGTGTATGGAAGGAGTAGTTCCTACTCAGCTGCCGCCTTTGAAAACAGGAACTGTCTAATCCTTACTTAAACCCTGACTCCCTTTTCTCTCCTCACTCTGCTTTTCAGAAAATATCTCTTATTTCCCTGACTTCTGTATGAACTTTTTCCAGGGGAGTCAATCTGGACTGGAAATTCCTTCAGTACTGCGTGCTGTGCCAAGTCTCATACAGTAAAAGCAGGGGATAATTAAAAGGAGCAGATAATTTTGACTGAAAGGCAATGAAACATGAGCTCTGAAAGAGGCAGGGAAGGATTCATTTGCAAGAAGTTCTGCTGTGATAGAACACTCAAAATAAGCAGGTAGCTTGCAGCAGGATAACATGCTGTTGAGCACAGTGGTTACTGTGCTGGACATGCTGATAGCTGCAGAGTGTGCATAACAGAGCAGATTCAAGACCAGTCTCTCCCTTCTCCACTTGCCATTCAAAAGTAACCCAGGTCTGGCTCCCCACAACTTCTATCACCATCCACAAATGAACATGACTACTGAAAACAGTCTGTACCTGTACATGGGCTTGAATTCTCCAACAAAAACATGGAAGAAATCTATTTTTCTGCAGTTTTACAATTAGAACTCTTGCTGCTGGGGCTGTTCTGACTTCCTAGTTTGATTACTAGAGCCTCTCCTCTCCAGCTCTCCCACACCCACGCTGGCCTCTCGTACCCACATCCACAGGGAGAGCTGCTGCCCACAGCTTCCTCAGGCTCCCACCTTCTCCTTCCTTCTCTTGCCTCAGCTTTTCCTCCTGTTCTTCATGGTATTCAAACTTGTTTCCCTCAAACTGTCCCCTGTCACATGCCACACCCTGCTCAGCTAACAACATGCACCTTCCTTGAAGTCACTCAGGTCTCCTCCTGCCTTGCACAAAAGCAACCCAGATACACATTTTAACTTTGGTCCACAAGTTTCTTTGTTTCTTTCAGCTTACTAAAATCACACCACAATGCTTATAAAACAGGCAGCTAGATTTGGGGTAATTGTCTAGCTATGCTGTATCTGTTACCTTCAATTTCAAGATTTCAAAATGATGTAAAAATAAAAATTTAAATACCCACATTCTTCACCAGCCTTATAAGCTTTCCATCGTTAGGGTATAGGAAATTCTCTGCAACCTAAGGATCTAAAAAACCTCCAAACCAAGCCATCAACCCCCTCCCACCCCCAAATGAGAAAACCTCCTGCCAAATTGTTGCCAGCAGCAAAGTGAGAGGCAACATTAACTTTTTTTTTTTTTTTACACCATGCTCGTGCTCATTCCTCAAACCTATCTTGCTCTAGCACTGTTAAGAGGTCTGGAGATGCAAACCAAGTTGTTGTAGTGGGTCAGTCTTTTTGAACTGCACGCAGGACAGGGAGATGGAGCCTTTGCTGACTTGGAAGGAAGATTTATCTGTAGAGAGCAGCTGCTACATGAATTTGATTTCCAGTTCCCTCAGATCCCACCTTTTAAAAAAGGGTCAATTTATAAAATGAAAATCCCCCTCCAATCCTACCAGAGCAAGCAGAGGTCACCCCCACAGACAGAACCCTTGGATCTATCCAAGCATTGCATCTGCTAATATCAGATGTGACTTACAATACTTCAGCACAGCTCTCCCAACAACGTCCAAGGAAAGTCCAGGCCATCCTCCCCCAGATTCTCCTGTGACCTGACAGCACAGTCAGAGAGCCAGACCTGTCCCCTGTGCATGTGCTCTTAGCATGGAGGAGTTTTTCCCAGTGGAAGCTCCAAATATATTGTCGAGGCAGCTCTGTGGCTGGAGAAGGGACATCCTACCTCACCCCAGCAGAGCAGCAGTGCACAACAGCAGGCAGGAGTCCTCCAGGAAGGTGAGGGCACTGGGGGTCTCCACTAAATATCCAAATTCCCTCTGTGATAAGCCCCATCCTCCTCACCTGGAAGGATGGGTCAGAAGAATGTGTGATCCTAAACCTCTACAGCTCCTGCACTGCAGCACTTGTTTGGCACCTCCACTCTGAGAGCAGCAATCAGTGGTGCTCAAAATTATCTCCTGTGTCAGTAACTGGGATTCAGTCAGGTTCTAATATCCTTGATCTAGAGTCCCAATCAGACCTCGTAATTTTCTGGGTCTAATTGCCTATGAAACTCTGTAGTAGTTGAAACTCCTGAAGCTGTAGTTTCAAATCTTTGCTTGTGTGAAATAAAGTATAACCTTGGAAATTTTTTACTCAAAGAAAAGAAACTTAGTATTTTGTACTCCTATAAAAACTTTACCTCATAACATGAGAAAGTTTTGAGGGAAGAGACAGAACAGTCCATCTGGAGATAATAATAAACCTGACAAGAGACAGAAATTGTAGGATTAAAGACAGAACTTCACTATATTAGGAAAAATGACTAATTAACTTGTGATTCATGCACCCTAATGGAGCTTGAGAGCCCCATCAGTGTCATCAAATCATTGTCCCCTCAAAATTATGGCTCATTGCCTGCTCTGTAGATAAGGAAAGCATGATAGGGTAACTGGGCATTTAAATGGGATGACAGTAACGTTAAGGAGGAATTCTGTATTTTTACATGCCCAAATAGGTCAGTTTCAAAAATACTTTAAGGAAAATCTTTTGAAATTAGTAACATTCACTTTTGGGGGGAACTAAATGTAAATCTGATAAGAGGCAGGTTTTATTTATTCTTAATGAGAGAAGATTGCAGGTCCTTACAATGCTGACAGTGAGAAGCTCCTGTCTTACCTCACCACTAAAATCACGGATGATGCCAGAGCCCAGGGGCAAGGCAAAACCAATTCTCCTTTCTCCTGATCTGTGTTACAGGGCCCCGAGGCAGGGGCTCACTGTGTTCTGTGTTTTTGTGACACAAAGAGGGCACATTCGATGAACTAGGGTACGAATGCTACAATGCTTCAAAATAACATGATGAATGAAAACCTGCAGCATTTATTATGTATCAAAGCCCCAGACAAGGAAGGTCTTTTTGTTGTTTTTTGTTTAAGAGTGAAGCTCTGTAGTGAGGGGAAACAACAGAGTTCTAAAACAAATGAAAAAGCACACTCACCTCCTAGGTCAGTGTTTTAAGCACATTTCCATGCAGTTCTTTTCTACTACACACCACCACTTAACAACATGAAGGACCTTAAATATGATAGGAAGAATAATTTGGCTCATGCTCAACATTTAAATGGAAGCTGGCTGACCTGGCTGATGAGTCAGACATGCCTGTGGTTATCAAGGTGCAGAGAGATTGAGATAGAGTAAGGGAGAGGAGAGATGGGCAGTTAATCAAAGTGACCTTTCCATTTATTTTATCCTGGAGCATCATCTC
Organism: Coloeus monedula; assembly: GCF_965178545.1. NCBI lineage: Eukaryota > Metazoa > Chordata > Aves > Passeriformes > Corvidae > Coloeus > Coloeus monedula. Next base: position 3,613,997 of record NC_138790.1, read on the forward strand.
TGCTAGCAGCAGCCTGAGCATCAGCCTGCTTTGGCAAGTTTCCAGTCAAGTGTAGCCAGACAGATCTCTGTGACCTGTGTATAAGGAGCATTGCAGAGCATCTAGAACATAGCAACTATGGACACCTCTTGGCTTCTGCTCTTCTCCACTCTCCCGCACCAAAACTTGCATCGTGTTACTTTCATGGAATCCAGGATTAATGTGTGAGAAATGGTTCTTTATAAGAATGACTGGATAAGGTGCCGCCTTTCTGTCACCCCTCTCCTTGTGTACAGTGAGGCAAACATAATGGAGACCTAAGGAGGAGCCCACTCTTACCCCAGCCTTGCTCACCAGAAGGTGGTAGATATTTTTTGGATGTGGTTTAGAGTGTGGAAGAATCTATGACCTTCCTCTTTAAGGGCATGAAGGAAAGAAAGGTCAATAATCTCTCTACAGTTACCAAAGTTCCCACCCTAACAGCCCCAGCACAGCACACTGGGTTTCAGTGATGGTCTTTTTGCTGCCAGCACAAAAGACCATGAGAGCTTTGGGTTCCATCCTACCCTTAAAAAGTGTGACACAGTTTGGTGACTACCAGCTTGTCCATCTTTATCCCCTTATGCTCATCCTTTCCAAAACTCACCTTCCAGTTTTCCAGACATTTCAGCATCATTTCAGTCACAGAAACCTGGGGCCTTAATTACTGAAAGTAGTATGCAAGTAAATGTATGGAAGGCCAGAAAGCATCAGACACCTTACAGGCACAGTTATTGCCATAGGGCATCTGTGCTAGTAAAAAAGAAATAGAACATCAGTAGGAGAAGAAGGCTTGAGGGGAAAACACCACAGACAACTCAAAAACAGATTTTGGAGGATGAGAAACACACCTAAGAGCTTTTAATGCACAAAAGGCAGCTCTGGACTAAGAAATGAATGGTAGAGGCAAGGGCTACTGTAAGGAACACACTACTTTCCACCTACCACCTTCCCATCCAAGAAGACAACTGCTTCACATGCTTACATTGTCAGTTCCTGTGGGTTTTGGCCAACCCAGACCTGCAGGCCACCTTTACAAAGAATGAGGAAGGACGACAAAACAAATGGTTTTCACAAAGAAGCCACAGGAGACTGGGAGAAAAATAACCCACAACCAAAAATGTAAGACAGCTAATGAAATTCCCAAACACAGAGAAAACAAACAAAAAAAAAATGCTGATGTGGTTTGTAATTCTAGTCTTGCCACAGATGTTACAGGCACTGTGAATTTTAAGTTCCTCTACTTAATAGAGTTCTTTTCTCTTGTCAAGATGAGTAAAATATATACAAAAGCAAGAACAGGCTAAGAGCAGAAAGGCCCTAACAAGAGATTGCTAACAAATGGCAGATCACTTGATGAGGAGACAGTAAAAACTGTTGGGTTGGCATACAAGCAGAAATCTTTATTTATTGCTGTAATTCTTCCTCCCAACACTGTCCCGGTGGGTTTGATTTGGTTTGATTTTCTTGTGAAAGTCCTTAAATGTACACATGAAAATCCAGACAACATGTGCACATCTCCAGAGCTTGGCTGGCAGGCCAGCAGCCATTCCTGCTGGAGGACATTGCTGGACCACAAACAACCCACACTGCAAAGCTCAGCTTGGTGTGAGTTTTTGTCCACTGAGGCATGGCCCTGTCTCAGTGTGCTGCCTCGGCAGAGCTGATCCTGGGCTCGTTCCTCACGGGAGGAGGCAGCCATGCTCACGCCTTTCACGTGGCACAGCACATAGCTCTCACCAGGACAGAGGCAGACAGGCACACAGAGAGTAAAAATGACCTGCAGATTACTGAGATGCTGCAAAGAGAAACCAAAAGCCTGCATATATGCTCAGATTAAACACTATTTCCAAAAGGTTGTGGATGTCTTTGTCTAAGGGCAACATGGAACAACGAGAGACGAGGCTGTGCCCGTGAGGGCCAGGCCTTCACCAGCACTCTGGCCCCTGATTTTACACTTTGCTTTGACAAGCTTTCCCAGTGGAGAGAAAACAACAGTACTCAGAATAAACACATGAAAAGCTATGTGGAACAGTGGTAATGAAGGGTCCCTTGATAACATCAGCTAGGCTGCTCCTATCAAAAGATTTCTCCTCCAATAGAACCTCTGTCTCCATTTTCGCCTCCAAAACAGCTGAATTTTGGTCATTTTAGCTGCTTCAGAAAGCCAGACCACCCTCAAAACAGAACACCACATACCCTTAATTCTTTGCATGACTTGGCATTTGATCTTGAGCAAAAACCTAACAAGCAGAAGATCCCTGAGCCCATAAGGTTGCACACTTTTCCCAGGGGCACAGTTTTCCAAGATCCAGGTTCTCCAGCCAGGGAGGAAAGCCTCCATTAATTAACTCCAGTAGCATTAGCATTTCCAATAACACAAAAGGTATGATCATTCACTAACATAGTAAAATTTAAAAGCCTACATGGAGTTGTGGCTAATTGGGTTCAGTTTATAAATTCTCACTTAGTATCTAAATATTTGATATCAAGGAAAGGAAAGAAAAGAACATATGATCAGTAGAAACCAGTACTGATGGGGGCTGCTGTAGTATGCAAAATGTCTGAGCATTCACTAATTTGGCTGTGAGCTCTTGTTCAGAAAACAATGTCTGGCACTAATAATCAAATCCCACAGAAAGGGCTCTACAGGAAAGTTATTTACCATCTCACAAAGACTCTATGATTTATGTGTGTTGTCACTGCCTATGCCAGAAAACTGATGACTGACTACCACATATTCATTTGGGGATCAGGTATCCAGCCTGAATTAACTAGATTAGGCCACATGGAATTTCTTTACCATTTACAGCCCAACTGAGTATAACATTTGGTTTAAGTCAATAAGGAACTTTTAAATGGAATCCAGTAATAACCAGAATATGCTAAAGCCACTTGAATTAAATGCTTATTATTTATTGTAATGTCTATTACTCATTCATTGCACAAACATCTGGATTCCATGACCATAATCTAGAAGAATATATTTATATATTTATTTTGTTCTTCCCCACTAATAACCTCTAGTTTATTAAACATTTGCAAAGCACTGCTTTCCCTCATCCATTCCCACATCCTAGAGGACAGGCATTCGACTTTTCCCTTGTGTTGTTGGCTGGATGTTGATTAAAAAGTATCTCAGTTCTGCAGCTCCTCGTGCAAAGGTCACAAGAATCCTGACTGAGAGACTGCATGTCCCCCGTCTCTGGGGACAAACCTTCTGTGAAGGGGACAAACCTACTGTGAATATCAGTGGGCCAGAGTAAGGCAGGGACACGAAAGCACTCAAGAGTAAAAAAGCTTATGAGAAGAGCATCACCAGAGAGAGCGAGATGAGTAAATTAATGTGGGACAAAGAATTTCTAAGCCCTAACAAACAGTACCACCTACACAGACAGTGTGGTCTGACTAATAAATAGAGACTTACTCATTTTAGGCTTATAGATATTTGCAAAGTATGAACATGCATGGTTTCTTTTCCAAGCCACTTACTTCCCAGATCAATTAAAGTAGACAGGGCCTTGCTAGAAAAGCTTTCCCCACCTGAACCTCTGCATTAAGAGATACATAGCAATGATCTATTAAATACTGTTCAATTAATGAATATTTCATTGACTACACCCCCTTTATTTGAAGTTTATGAAATAACTGCCAGAGTAAAATTCAAGCTGCTTTAGTGTTAAGCCCACAATATATTCTTTTGAGTTTATGTATGAATGTGCCTTGGTTTCCCCCTGCAGCAAAGAGGGGAGCTGATGTGCCCAAATCAGCCATGGACATTTCCAACTGCAGAAAGCCCATAATTTTATTTTATCTGTGTATTTATTCACATCCCTATTCTAAGTGCCACTGAAGTACTGCATCATAAAGTGTTCCAAACTGCAAGGCCTGGGACTCTCCTAAGATCTGTCCACTTTTACAAAATCCATAGAAACATGCAGTCACCACTAGATACACATTTAACTACGCAAGGACCTACATCCCTCTTTCTGCTATGTGACAACAAAGAAGTTCAGCATCATGTGGACCCACACATGGATCCTCAGCAAGGCAAAAAGGGAACCTGTACGACCCAAAGATCAACGCAGGAAAGCTTTGGCACTACAGTGTTAAAGTAGATTTGCTTTGCTTTTCTTTGTCCTCTAGACAGTGGAAAGAAAGAGGTTATTAAAGAGTTAAAGTAGCTCTGTGTGAGTTTATGAGCCAGAGAAATAAAACACAACCTCTGACAAGATGTCAGCACCACCTCCTCTGGTATAGTAGAATCAGGATCAGTTTTCTATTCAGGAAGAGCAGGCTGTCACCTGGGGCAGCAGAACAGCCAGGGGCTGTTTATTGTTAGGGTAACAGCAGGATGCAAAGGAGGGCACTTTCCAACTAACCTGAGGCAGCACATCCCCCAGAGGCATGTCTTGGCCTTTCCACCTTCCACAGCTTCCCAGAGGCAGTGCTGGATAGTGTAAAATCACCAGACAGAATTGAAACAGCAACATTTTGGACTCAAGAATAAAGAAATTGAGTAATCAGTGTAATCAAGAAAAAATCCTGAGACTCTGGAGGTTATTCCCTCAGTAATTTCACTGCTTCTTTTAACCCTCCTTCAAGCATCCATTCTGCTCCTTTCCCTTTCTGCAACAGCAGAAGCCTTCCTTCCACCTGCTATCCTCCCTCTTTTCCTGGAGGCTCCTAGCATGGAGAGGAAGAACCCATTTTAAAGGCAGTGTAGGAAGACCACGTGCAAATGAAAGCGTTTTACCTGCCCAGACTTCTTGTGCCAGAGTATCCTCCTGGCTTCTGGAGAGGTCAAGGAGGAGACAAAGAGCGCTTAAAACAGGAACAGCAGGGCTCCCACAGAGCAGGACAAGCTGTGCCTGCACCTTGGCTGCCACGCTGGCCAGAGGGAGCCACACTGGGAAGTTCCTCCTGCAGCTCAGCAGGACATGAGGCCTCCTGAGCAGTGGTACCAGCACAGCTGAAGGGACTGACCCGAGGACTCCATCAGTCCCCTCCCCTCACAGGTGAGCCCCATTGGGATCACAGGTGTTCCCCTCACACAGTCACTTACCCGAGTCCTCCAGCAGCACCTGCACAGCCCCTCCCTCCCTCCCTCCAAGTGTGATGCTTCAGTAAAATCACAGCCATGTTATTTGTTACACTTAGATAAATATCTTGCTGTTCTCAGGATGCTGTGAAACACTTGTACCATCATCCTCTTACCCCCAGCTTACTTTCACTGTGCAAAACAGGCACGAGGCTTCGTTCAGTAACTGCAGAACATTTTTGCACAACAAAGTACTGAGCACGAAACAAACAAAAAAATTTCTGTTAATTATTCTGTAATGTTTGGTGTAACAACCTCTATTGCCTGCAAATGTGTTCGTTGCAGTGACTCTGAAAAAGACAACTAAGAACACTGTACAGCAGCAAAGGTAATTCTTAGATGATAGGTTCCATGAGGTTTAAGGACTTTCTGCAGTGTTGGCTCAAATGTAACAATAGGAACGAACAGACTGCAGTTTCTGCTTGAATATTTCTTGTCCAGGAGTCTGTTTTTGTAGCAGAAAACAAAGATTCTTAATCAACTGCACTGGCAGCTTTATCTCTCTGTAATAAACAGGCAAGACATATTACACTGAAACAGCATCCAAAGGCCAATGCAAGGACAACACGCACAACAGATGCTCAATTTTAGGGTTTATTTCATCTGCTAACATTCATCCTTGATCTAGACAAAACAATTAGATGATTTTTTAAAATTTTATTTTTCTTGTGGAAGAAAAAAAACCTTTTAACACTTTTTGTAAGATGCTATAAATAAATATATAAAGCTTTAAGTGTTACTCGGCTCAAGTTAAACAGTTGCCTTTTATTTTTTGTTGTTTTTAAGTTCCTGAAGTGGGGGGGAAAGTGCAAACCATACACATTCAGCCCAATGGAATGAGTCCAGCCACAATCACTTTCAGAGAAGCTGAATCTGTTTGATCTACAATATGGAGAATGGAAGGCAGGTGGGGGGACAGTTGTATTTTTTTTACCCTCAGTCACACAACTCCTAGAGGAACTGAGTTCCTTGGTAAGTAAAGCACGCAAGTAAGGGGAGAGGAAGAACAAGAGAACCCTGCCTGCATTGCCCTTTCTCTGCCCTGCACAGAGTGTGTGGCAGAGAGGAAAGAAGAGACAATATAAGCAAAGTCTCAGATGAATAGAAATGACAATGAAAAACAAAATCAGATAGCAGGAGGGCTGGTGAGAAATCCTGCGCCTGTTGCGTGTTTTGACTGGCAGACTACACATAAACACATAGGAACTTCACACTGAGAGAGGATGGGGATTTTTGTCTTCTCCTTAAGGAAAAAAAGATTAAAAGGGGCAATAAAAATAAGTTAAATCATATTCCAATATGTACAAAACAAATCATGCTCAGTAAACCTTTTGAATATAAAATTATTCATTATAGTACAACTCTCTCAATCCAGTCTCCAGAATTGACACCTGGGGGAATTGACCAGGGAAGGGGAACTGTGGAGCTCTGAGGAGACAGACTCATTTGCAAATCTTGTTTTTTTCAGCTTGCATGGCTAAGAATTACAGAGAAAACTCCCTGCAGCTGGGACAACACAGGCTTTAACTCCCATGTGTTTATCAGGTCTGCATTCACCTTGGCAGAATTCCTGTGGATGGGGTAAAACAAACGGCCACGGGTAGCTGGGATTGTGTGCCCTGGTTCACCTGAGCTGCTGCTTGCTGACCTGTGCCATAAAGGCTTGGCTACACTCCTGATCAGGCAGAGAATCCTACATTCACTTCTGCCTCTGGAACATGATCTGCTAATATTAATGAAAGTGAAAACAAGAATAAAAAGAGAACGCAGCCAGCCTTGTGATTTGGATCCAGCAGATAGTATCAAGTTGCATGCCAAGCTATAGCTCTGGGAATACAGTATTAAGCATAGTTTGGTTGATGAATTCCTGTAGTACTATCCCTTTTTTGTGATGACTGGAAAAGCCTATGGGGTAGGAGGGGGTCTGGGTAACTCTAAACACCAGCAAGACACTAGAGATGCTTTTAACCCCAAGATATGAACCTTGGTCAGGCCCTGTGCTGTAACATTATCATCACCTTCTGTAGCTGTCCACTGGTCCCTGTGACGTGACTTGACTGGCTCAGAGCAAAAACTTCCCAATAGTCTGCACTGTCACTGGGGAGTCCTCCTGCCTTGTTCTCCCAGCAACTGCACTGCTCCTTTTTGCTCTAACAGGACAGCCCAGGGAGAGAGAATTCAAAACCTTATTGGGATCTTTCTTATGCTGCTTTCATTGTCATCCCAGTTTTGTAAGCAAGTAATGGACTATGGGGTGCAAAACCACCAACTGAAATGCTCCTCATTTATTCCAAAATGTTGGGTATAAAGGGAGAAATTCAGACAAGCCAGAAATTCACCCTGATCCTTTGCTGACTTTTTCTTTGTTTGTGCTTGACTTTGAACCCTCTGACAGCCTGGGCTGTCAACTGTACCAGTCAATCCTGCATTTTGTGACCTGGATTGGGTACAAGGTGGCACCTGACTGTCTGGAAAACTTTGGATGAAGCAAACTCCTTCAACAGAGCTAACTGGGTTGAGACAAATCAGCGAGAAAATGTTTTCTTCAGCAACAACACCCACCAAGCAGTGAAGTTTAGCTTTAACTAAAAGCACATTGACTTCTTAGCACTACAACATGTCTTGGCCTTTCTACCCTCCCAGAGCAGGAATGAAGTCTGCTGGGAAATCCCCACTGAGCCCAATCCTTGTCTGTGATGTGCCAGGGTCAGCACAGTGCCAGATGGCAGAGCCTGAAGGACCACTGCCTTTTCCTGCCCAAATTGCTCACTCACACTGGTACTGCTGCCCTATACAGCCTTAAACACCTTACACAGCCCCAGCCTTTGTAAAGGCTTTCCAGGGGGTACCCCTGGAACCATGGCAGAAACACTGTGGGGTGGGTAAGCATCTGACCAGGTAAATTCTGATTTCAAGGGGAACTGCCTCACCAAGTCCCTGACAGGTCCAATCTCGCACCTGCCCGCACTGCTCCCAGCACTCTCTTAACCTGAGCTGGATCATGACACATAGACAGACCCCCTGAAGAAACACTTCATGTACTGAAGAAGGTCGTGGTGTATCTGGATGCCACAGGAAAAACATTTTGGAAGAAAGGGGAAAATATTGAACAGGAATCTACTGTCTGGCCACTACTTCTGCCAGAGTGCCTTAAAGCCATTGTTCTCCATTCATTTTAAAACTACACACACACTTTTCATGTTATTGTAGCATCAAAATATCAGTCCTAAAAAGAAAAGAAATAGTACCACTTCAAGCTGTGGTACATATAAATCACAAAAAGCTACATTCACATTATGTTAAAAAAGTTCCCTTGCACCCACTAAAGGAAGAAGATAGTGCCAGGTGTGTCCTGCAACCCATGTTCTGGTACACAGCACTTAAAATAAATTAACACATGGCTTACAGCCATAAGCAGACCAGCACAGCAGCCAGGGTGAGGGATGGCTTTTGGGTGATTCTGTTCATTTCCATTACTCAGAATCTGTTTCAAAGTGCCCTATACTTTTCATACCCTGGAATACCCTTTTAGAGTCCGTAAATTTGTTACTCCCAGTGTAGAGGTGGGAAAACGGAGGCATTTGCTGGGTGCAGGATTTAAATCTAGAAACTTCTGCCTCAGTACTAAGTGAGGTCAGCCCTCCTTTTGTGGTTGAAATGAAACTGTTAACAGTTTTCAATATAATTTCAGTTCTTCTGCTTGTTACTGCAATATACTACAAAGAAAATGTTGGAACAAGGTCTTCTACTGACATGCTTCTAAGGTCAGAGGCTGCTTCTGATTTAGACAACCCTGCAGACAGATTCATTAACACCCAGCTGGTTACTCAGAGCCTGTAACACAGGAACAGCTCAGGCAGACACAGCATAATCACAATACTGGTGTGAATCACACGCAGTCCCAGCAGTGCCACACAAACAGGGATTAGCTGCAGGCACCGCTTGTGTGCTATGGATCCATAACACAGGACGCGCCCTGAAAAGTTTTTGGGGAAAGGTGGAAACTGTGCACATAGAACAGTTGCTTTTTATATGTCTTGTGTTGGTTTTGTGGATAAACAGCCTGTAAAGTCGAATTTTTAAGATACAAATGTTTTCTTTAGTTACAGCAACACATAAAGGTGCTGGCAACTACCAGACATAGCTTCTCCCAGTCTTGGAATTCAGAGATGAGCAAATGGACTTGTAATACCTTCTGCCCTCAAGCCAACCACCAAATACTGCTTCATTTTGCTTCCCAATTTTCATCTAGGCGGAAATGCTTATGGCCAGGCTACACATTTCTGGAAACAGGAGCCATTCGGTGCCTGCAGACAGGTGAGTGTGTGCTTGTGCACTTTGCAGCAGCAGGATGCAGACCTGACCAAAATCCATCTGAAAGCAACAGGAAAGACATCCTCTGACTTTGGTGGACTTTGGCTCAGGGCTGTAACAGAATTGTATTTGAGCCCTAAGTGCTCTTTGTATTTTCTGTTCTCAAGTTTTTAGTTGTCTTTACTCTTGAGGAGAAGAACGTCTCCAAAAGCAAGGTGTATCCCCCAGGGCATGCACAGGAGAACAGAGAAGCCCCTCCTTTGCAAAACTCAGTCTGAACTTGAAACTGCTGGAAACAGTGCACAGAGGCAGAGAAAGAATTAAAATACAAGCCAAGCAGCACAACAGTGGATTTGTATGATGGGAAAGGGATGCTTGTAAAAATGACATGCTAAAGTTGAGTGCATCAGCTCTCTGCCTCTCCTCCAGTGATTTCAATGCCATATTTGATTTGCAGTTAACATGGCCTTTGAAAATCAAATCATATTCCATTTGGTTCAGAGTTTACCCTAAACAATAGCTGGTTCAGGTCCTACAGCCTGAGCAGTAACGGAGTGAGACATGAACCAGGCAAAAACTACTTCATTTCCATGCTTCCAGCCAAACAAAGAAGTGCTTGCAACAGCAAAAAAATAAGCCATATTTTAATTTGGCGAGTGGGAAGAGGAATTAGAGAAGCCATTGTTGTTCTATGACTGAAAAGTCAGTAAGCAGAACCTGGTTAGACTGTCCCCATACTGGAGGATTAAACTTACATGAGGCCCTAAAAAACAGCATTGAAAGAGAAAGAGTTCTGCTTTGAGAGTGGTCTGAGACTAAAAAAACACTATCCATGATTCCCCTTTCCAGTTTTATGAACACAGCTTGTTCATTTAAAGTAAGGGCTGCAGAACAGGCACCCTGCCAAAAGAGAATGTGCACTGTCTCATAATTAATTCAGACCCATAGTCAGAAATTTTCACAGCTCTGGAAGACAGCCCCATCCTGTTCCCACTTAAATCAGTTCTAGTGACTTCACTGGAAGCCAGCTGATGCCCATTACCTCTTGATAAAAGCAAGTAAAAATAACTGAAATAATACAGCTAGACTACATCTGTAAGCTTATTCTGGGTCAGTATTTCACATAGCAACAAACAAAACACAACCACCCCTTTGTCATGTTCCCATTAATGACTGATCATTTGCAGGGTCTGAATTTTGTGTGGATTTATGAAGGAGTATTTAAACTTTTCTTTCTTTTTTTTTAGTATGTAGGAGAGGGTTTTCATGTGCTGTTAACACACAGTACTGATGGTGGCTTGAGTGGTAGTGGTGTAAGCCGACAGGATAACATGGGAATGCAGGTTTGAGTCTATGGTTGGCTTTTGACTTGTTGTGGGACCCGTCTGGGAAACAAATCTGGGAGTTTTGTGCATGAATTCCCTATTACTTTTGTGATGAAGCTGCGTATGTATATGTGATACCAGTGCAATGCATCAGAACCACTGTGCTAAGTACATATCCCAGGCTGTAGTCAATTTGCTTTAATGTTTCTCATCCTCTGACTGGTTTTCTTCTTTTTTTTTTTTTTTATGGTGCTCTACTTTCTGGCAGTGGCTGCCAGCTGAAACGCTGTGAGTGCCTGTGTGCTGAGATCCCAGCCTGACAGGATGGCCAATCCTCAGCTTAGTCACCATTATCAGTTACTGACAAACAATGCAATTCCCATCCCACCACCCCCATAAAAGAAAACCTCTATTTCCATCTTTTTAATTATGTATCTTTAGATCATTATGCCCAGGGGAGAAAGAGATTTTAAAAATTCCTACTTCTGCCATTTGTGTTAAAATTGTGAGGATAAGAAACATTCTTTTGTATTTTGTATTCTTTGTATGAGTGGGTAACTGCATTTGTGCATTTTTTACCTCTGCATTAGAATGTTGACCCTTTTTTTATTTTTATGTATTTATTGTTTTTTTAAGAATATCATCGGTCTTGTAAGAAACAGTAAAAAGACCCTATGCTTAAGGAAGCAATCTATCTTCTGTTTTACAGACTTGTTTTTAAATAAAATATTTTTTTTTGTTGTTTTTGCGATTTTACTTCCATCATCTCTTATATGGAAACCCTAGAATATCATTAATATAAAAGTCTGCCTAGGCTACCACTTCTCTATAATATGGCTCATGTAGTCCTCAGTGGGCAAACGTCCTTGCTCTTCGGTCTCTTCCTTGGGAAGTGCTTCATTGGACCGGTGAAGAAGCCTCTCTTCCCGGTTCTTTATCCTCTGCTCCATCCTCTCCAGCTGCCGTCTGTACTGGTAGCGCTGTTGGAAGAGGTCCTTTGCATAGTCATAGAGCTGCATGTCCAAGTCATTGAGCTCCTCGATCCTGCGGATGGTGTCGTTATCCACCTCCACCCCTCCTGCCCGCGTGCTGTTGTACTGCATGAAGGGCCGGATGAATTTCAGGTTAAAAGTTCTCTCAAACAGGTACTGAGTCTTTCTCTGGAACTCTGTCAGGCCGAAGAAGGCCATGTCTTTGAGGTTTTTTTTTGCACTCTCCAGCAGGATCTGTGCTCGCTTGTTCTCTGGGATGAAGGACATGTTGTAGCAGCCCACTAAGCTCAAGTCAGCCAACATCCTCACTTGGCGGTTGTTGGCCAAATTATATGGGCAATCCATGAACTCCTGCAGCGTGCAGCCCGACCAGTCTGTGCCCTCATAGCACGATGGCAGCTCTTCAGGAGTTGGTGTCCTGCCATCACACATGTGCAAGGAGGTCTTCCAAGTAGCTCCTCGTTGGACGTGACGCCATTCGCTGAGGTAACGAGATACAGGGTCTCTCAGCAGTGTGATGTAGTAAAATTTTCTACAAGAAGAAGAGAAAATAGAATAAATATTCTGCTAGTAACGGGACAGATGCTTGGCAAGCAGAGATCTAGTGCAGACAGCAAAAAACTGAGAGTAAATCAACATCACATCATCCATTCCACTGTACTCGTGGGCTATTTTTTTCTTGCAATATCTCATGCAAAGCAGTGTGTGCAACATTAGGCCCATGTTTCTCTTTCTCACTGCCCACCATTTTAGCCTTGCCAAGCAGTAGCACCTTCACCAGAATGTCCATTCCCAGCAACAGAGTACAAAGTCAGAACAAATCACCAGGACTGAACCTATCTATTGACTTCAGAGAGCAACTGTGTCTCCTGGCACTGCCTGGCCTGTCACACCAAGCACTGTGTGCCCGCCGTGCCAGCCAGGACCTGCTCTGAAGGACAGCCCAGCAGCCTCTCTGTTTATGAGTTGGGCCTATCACTTCCACTCCATGCAGATGCTGACCAGGACACCCACTGCTTGATTGATCTGGCTGCTGAGCTGAAATGTGGGAGTCTGCAGTAAGTAGCAGGATAACACCACAGGCACATAAACGAAAAACAATGGGAAATCAGGAATGCAATATGCTTTGCAGAAAGAGAAGGCTGAGCTGACAACCAGCAATAGCAGCAATAATTTATTCCCATTTCAGTCAACCTGATACTAAATCAAACAAACTTCAGACACACTTTTGACACGAGACTAAATAGAAGGGAAAAGCAAGACAACCAGGAAGAACACACATAATGACAAGGGGAATTCTTGCTGTTCCAAGTATAATGAAGCCCCCAACAATACAAGCTGTCCCTAGAACTGAAAACATGACAGCTGTCTCTAACAGAGACCCTCCAGCTTCAGCCCATAAAGTTCTGGGATTGACAGAGATGGCAGTTTACAATAGCCCTCTGCACACAGAGGGAAATGGGCCTTTTCTTCCCTAACTGCCAACAGTGTGGGATTGAGGTGTCTTTGTGCTTCCAGAACAAGGAAATACCTTCTCTAGCTCCTAAAGCTGGCACGAGCTCGTGGGGCACAGGGCTGTGTTACACTGTGCACACAGAAGCACCTGGCTTTGGCAAGGAACACACACATGCAACTGGAAATGTTCCACATGGGTGCTGGAGGATTCAGCTCCCCATCAGAAATGCATCTTTGGAGTGCTGCTAGGGCTCACTGCCTTGCCAGCACGGTTCAGGAGCACTGAATGTAATGGCCATTGAGGTGGCAGTGAAAAGTTTTTTTGAGGAAAAAAATAGTAAAAGTATTCTCTTTTGGCTAATTTTAACACACCCATGTTTTCCTAGCACTTTCAGTATTATTCTTCTAGTAGTAACTTAAATTTCTGCAATAAGAGCAATTTAATTTTAAAATAATACATCAAAGCCATTGCCCAGGAAGTCTCATATTAAGTTTGCTTTCCTAATTCATTACAAACTTGCTGAAGGGCTGTTCCAAAGTGGCCAATTTTGCTCTTTCCAACAATGGCAACGGGTGTCCACTCCAGCTCCAATTCCTCTCCTGCTTTCTACCTTCATAAGTAGGGCTGGTAAAGACATTTGTTATTTTTGGAAACTATTCCATCTCTCTTCAACAGGAAGAGTATCTTGCTGTCTAGTAATGCTGTCCAGTGCTGTCTGTGTACAGGGAGAGGGGAGGAAAAGGGGAGCAGACTCTTTCCTTAAGCCGACTTCTTTTTCCTTCCTTTACCTTGCAGCCTGTAGTGATTCCACTACCCTGACTGAGAGGCAGCCATAATTTATACAGACTGAGCTAAGGAACCTCCAATAGATGGGATAAAATATGACAGCAGAAAGAAAAGGAAAGCAGTGATGAATGCCAGATGTTCAATGACAGACATTGGTGCTAAACACTATCAGCAGTTTTTGACTTGTGAACTGCAGTGGACTTTTTATTTTCACCAATGTAATCCAAAGGTTTTTCAGTGAGCAGGTTGAAGCCATTTATTATTTTGTGGCTACAGAAGCAACTAGAAGGTTGCTTCCCCCTGATCCCTAAGATCAGGGACTCATTTATGTGTGAGGTATCCACAGACACAGGAGGAGCTGATTCCTGTCCAAACATGCCATCTGTACAAGTATGGATAGTGAAAAAAGGCAAGAATTAATATCTGCATTTGGTAGACAAGGGAACCACAAATATTAACTGATGTGCATAAAGTCAAATGGAAGTGGCAGAGTTGGCATGAATCTGATTCCTGCAAGCCTGAGTCCAGCTTATCTTCTCTCCCTGTCTCTGTTTAAACTTCAGGAGACTGTTAGTAAATCAGATTAATAAATATCATACAAAGCTTCTGGAGTCCATTGAAACAGAGACAGCTTGAACAGGACACGGATTGGCAAAAGCTTAAGGAGCAAGTACTTCTTTCTTCAAACCTACACTATAAGAGCTATTACCTTAGTTGAGGTAATACCCTGGTAAGTATTTTACCATGAATGATCTTTCTCAAAGATTCATCTCAATGATAAAAAGCACAGGAAAATAGGTTACAATTTTTGAAATTCTACTGAATCAGATTTGCCCCTTTCCAGGTCTGTCACACAGAAAAGTGCTTGAAGGAAAGAGCTTGCCTCCTAACACAGAAATCAGATTTATCTTTGGAAACTGGAACCAGGCCTCTGCAAGTACTTAAGGAAGCTGCCCCAATGGGGCATAAATAAAAAAAACCCCTAACAAACAAAACTAAACAGAGACTTTAAAGCAAAAGAATAGTTTTAACTGCCTAAGTTGAGATGCACCATTCACATAGTGAAAGTTATGCTCCCAAATTTGTATTTAGCTTTCTAGAAATATATTCATTTCCAAGGAGCAGATTCCCTCAGCCCTCAGGCAAGTGAGCAGTACACCTTCCAGGAGACTGGGACCTCAGGAGCCAGAGAGGTGAGCCACTTGCACGTTAGATGGATGACCATGCAAGTATTCACCCAAGGCACTTAAGATACTGAAGTTGCTGTTCTTGAAGTATAACTTGGGATTGCCTTTAAGTTTAGAGAAAAATAAGGTAACTGTAAAGCGTCGTCCATTAGCAGTCAGAAAGCTGGGGGAACTCTGTTTCAGCATGGCTGAGAACACAGGCAGCGCCACTTGTCAACAGTGGCTTGATATTTATGAGGAACCACATGACTAGTAAGGTTTTTTTTTTGTCATCAGAGATGAAATAAACCCATAAGCCCCATGCAGCTGTGAGTGCCCTTCCTTTCAGCATGGTGTCCCAGACAGCCACTTAACTTTAGTGTTCCTAAAAGCTCATTTCAGAAGTGTGGTCTTCTCCTAGCCCAGATGGTTCCACTCAATACTGCCTCATAAAAAGGCCAAGCAGCCCCAGTTTGGTCATGCAATGTCATGTCTCACCTGGCCTTTCTGGATTTAACAAGCTTGAGCAAGACAAATGGACATTGGAGTTAGTAAGATTTTGCTTCCCATGTGAAGCTGAGCAGAGCAGCATTACTGCTCTTGCAGGCTCCCCTTCACATACCCATGGGGTTGTGATCTCCAAGGGCACAAAGACAAGCAGAAGACAAAGTCACACCTCTGCCTTTTGTTGCATTACTGTTCCTGGCAGTCCCAACATGAAAATCCACCTGAAGCTCTCTGACGTGTTTGCAGAGTTGCAGCTCGGACCTGCACAGTTTTGGAAGCTGCACAGTTTAGTCCAAGGAAAGAATCCCTTGGATGCATATCTTTTAAACAGAACAGAATAAAAGAATGTTTTTGATGAACAACCCTTTACCCGAACTGAAGTTGCAGGAAGAACAAAATCCGATATTAGAAAGGAAAGGCCAATCTTGTGGTCATAATACACAAATGAATTCAGGAAACCTCATTTTAAGTGCCCATTCTGTCAAAATTAGCCTGCTTGCCCCAGACAAATCTCTCTCTCTGCCTCCGTTTCCCATGTGTGAAGGGCTGACAATGTCTCCTTTGTCTGTTTTGGAAATTCAAAACATAACATCTCTTGCAGCAGGAGCCGTCTCCTTCCATGATTATGCAAAGCCCCTGTTTCAGCATGGATTGAGGTCAGAGGACAATGGTTAACTGGAGGCATATTTTCATGACACAGGCGCCAGAGGCACCACTGCCCTACGGGATTCCCGCCCGGACCTCTCCTTCCCATTCTCACATAGCAGCACAAAGCAGCCTTAGTTTTGCCAGCAGAGTTTTGTTTTTTTTAAGCAGGGCCATGCTGCAAATGCAGTCACTGAGCAGCTCTGGGTTAAAAACAACCCTTTCTTGCATGGCTGAAGCTGCCATTTAGCAATATTCTGTCTTAATTCCTGTCAGCAGGTTCCTCAGCTAATGAAGGGGAAATGAAACCATTCCTCCTCTAAAAACTCAATTCCTTCTTTTTTGCTAATAACCAGTCAACATAATTCGGATAAAGTGACAGATTCTAAATATGATACTATCATTTCTCTTCAGTTCATTTCCACTCTTTTCTACATGCTGATGCACCCTTCTTACTGCTGCTGGTCTCTAAATTCTGCCAGGAACTGCTTATTTGACTGTGCAATTCCTTATTCTTTCCTGTGCTTGAATGCTTCCTCCCACACGGCCAAATTTTATTTTATTTTTCTTAAAATTTTTCCAGGTTCTTCACTGAGCTTTCAAGCATTCCTCCCAGGAAAAGCAAAATATGTAACAAGTCCTTTTTGACTTCTGTGGTGGCCTTCCATCAGATCAAGAACAAAACACAGCTAGCCACTTGCAATATAAATGCTTCATCTGCCTGCCAGGAGGGGGAAGGGGAAGGAAGCTGCATAGGTCAGCTTCAACCATATAACCTCAATCTGTCAAAGCAATATGCCCCCAGGCTACAATTTTTCTAATGCTAGAAAACAAAAAATAATTAAAAAATCATTCCATATCCTTGCTGAATTAACTGAGCAGGGGGTCTGCCATCTTGTAATAATGAGGAATGCTGTGTTTTGCTTAAAGATGTAGTAATGTCAAATTTGTGGCTGATTTAAGGCATCCTTGTAAAAGTCAAGCCCACATATTATGCACTCCACAAATCCCTGGTGAGGGTCCTTATTCCATTCATACTGGCTCTCACTGTGAGTAGTTTATCACTGAAACAACCAGTGATTCTGCCTCCCAGCAGTGAAATGCACACGTGCACCTGCCCTGCTGTTAGCCTGCAGGGACCAAGGGAAGAAGAACCAGAGCATTCAGCACCCCCCTTGTGATCATCTAAACCCTCACTTGGCTGAAACACTGAAGGGGATTGCCAGGTAAGGGTTATCTCCAGTGAAAACGAGCAGTGTATCCTTAAGGAACAGCCCAGCAAGGACTTACAGGTAAGTAATAAGTAATAAGTAGTAAGTAATAACTAACAGGTGAGTCAGGTGTCTCTAATGATGGATGAGCTGAGAATGTGGCAGATGAAAGTTCATAAAGAATTTATATTCTCATTATAAAATCATACTAAACATTACCTACAAATAGCAGAGGTATGGTAGAACAATTTCCCCCTTCTGCACAGAGAATGACCTTCAGCTACGATGGGAAACTCTGGGTGACTCTCCAGCCACCACTCACTTCAGTACAAGCTGCCCTGGCTTATTTACCACCAGTGCACCAAACCCATACTTACCACTTATAAAGTCCAGCCTTGCCAAGACTCCACATATTTCCCTGTTTTCCTCTACAGTCAGATTTCTTGCACAACAAGCACATTCTCAGTTAGAGATTGGAATTTAATATATGTACAATGATTACTTCCTTTGGTAGCAAATAGCCCTAATTTTCCTCAGTCTATTTCCTCTCATCTGTTGTTCATTTAGACTCTTCCTGCATTTCACACACAATAAACTCTTCAGTCCTTTAAAAGTCATAGAAACAGAAAGAAAACCCCAAACAAACAAAACAAGTGTCTTCTCTATACCCTATGTTTAAATAAAGGTTGCAACACAAAACCCCAAAAGCCAAGAAACTGAACAGCAAACCCAATCCTCCAGCTCTCAGACTGGGTAAATAGCTACAGCAGTGATTTTCTTTGCCAGGAAAGGAGGGGGTGTCAGTGCTTGCTTTGGGAACCAGGTTTGTTTTGCATAATTGTGTTTGTTTTGCCTGATGATCTCTGCTCTTGGGACTCAGCTGTATTAAAAGATAGGACATTTGGAAATGTAACAACAGCCAACCCTCACACAGGCTCTGCTCACCCTCCAGATCTTTGCTCAGGGAGTCATCCTGGGGTTTGATTTCACCATGGGCCAGTTCCTGATGCAGCAGTGCCTGGACCATGCTGCCAACAGCCCACTGAGAGCCAGCCCTGAAACAATGCTCAGGCTGCTCCAGGAGGGGGAGGCAGATGAGAAGAGCCACTCCTCTCTCTTTTCACCCATATATTTCGTAGAATGTGGACAATTTTGAATGGTTTGCAATCCTGGTGATGCAGCCTGTCATCATGGCATGATGATCCCACTGCAGAGCCTGCCTGGAGAGCAGAGCTCCAGCGTGTTGGACCTGTGTGCACCAAACACCACGTCTGGGTACAAGCACAACAGAGTCTGACCATGAAGAAGGAGACAAAAGAGAAAGCAGCACCTCAGGCATTTCATGAGAGAAACACCCACCCCTCCATCCACTCAAAACAATCTTAAACAAAAGCTCCCTTTTGGTGTTCGCAAGCCATGCATGGGCTGAGTCACAGCTTAAAAATACCAGAGACAATCAAACACAACTGCAAGGCCTTCTCCAGACTGGTGGTGAAGAGACCTGAAGACGTGAAACTCAGGAAAAGGTCAGTCTGTGTGCTTGATCCAGCCACACTGCAGCAATACAGCCTTGATTCTGGGATCTGTAGGAGCAGTAATGCTGTGTGTCTGCACACATGGTGGCTGCAGCACAGTGTGAGGTGTCTCTATTTAAAGCTGACCCGCAAAGAAAGGTGGGTCTGCAAAGCAATAGTTGGAATTGTATTGTGTATATATTCCTGTAACACAGATATTCCTCCTGAATTATACTGGCAAAGGCAGCAGAGCTGGAGTGGAAGCACAAAGGCTGTAAGTGAGCCCCAAGGGCAGATGGGTGAGACCTGGTTTGTCAGAAAGTTGGGAGGGCACATGGAGCCTTGACACCCATGTTGGGAGTGGCAGAATGGTACAGGCTATTCCATACTGATTGATATGTATGGTAATACAAGGGAGCATTTCACATCTGGAATCAAATGGAGCATCAAGGTAGCTATGGCTGGGCATTCATTCCTCTGAAACCATCAGAAATGGATGCTTTCAGGACCACTATCTCCATTCGTCTCCATAAATGAAATGAGGTGCACTTTTACCTCAGATCTCAGAGCTGTGCAATGCTGATACTCACTGTGTTCACACTACAGTGTTACACACTCAGCCCCAGTTCAGGTTTGTTGGCTTTTACCCAGGAAGCAAGTGTGGTCCTGTCATCCTCAAGTCTCATGACTTTTTTATATCCAATTAGCAGAATAGACACAGATAATGAGTTTTAACAACATTTCTGCTTTTCATAAAAATTGCAGTGCTGTGTAAGCACAAGAATTTCCTGTTGAACTGTCTCTTTGCAAACAAGTTAATCTAAAAAAAGATACATGGCATGCTATGAACCTTAGGAGTGAACCGCCAGCTCATTTTTCAAAATGACAGATATGATGAAAATTGGACAAAGGCTTGGAAAAAAACGTGGGGGTCAGGGTGAGGGGAGCAAATGGCGGTGGAGGGAAAGGCATTCCAGAGCCCTCTGGAGCCTTGGACTCCTCTAGGACCCATTAAAAGCTTATGTTACTTGCACCATTTATAAACAAGCTCATTCTTTTGCCATCATAACTTTCCTCATATGAGGAGTTTAGGAAGTGTTGACTGCTGTCTTCTACTGAAGGAAGGCACCAAAAATGACAGCAAGTTACAAATCAAACACCTTTGATTTACGACCTTTCCCGAGTTTTGGGAGGCTTGTTGTGCTTCCTAAGTGACCTCAGTAAACCCCCTAATCAATAGCACATCGGAATGCTGACAGATGGCAAGGGGAAGTGTCAGTGCCAGAGGGATTACATCAGTGCTGGCAGAGAACAGATGGCAGAAAGGTGGACTGCAACCTGTGCTTATTCTTTGCATTCCTTCGCTTTTATTATTGCCCCTGCTGTCAGCAAGGTAGGAAGTTTCAGGAGGGGAAAAACATGGCCATTCTCTGGAAGAAAAATTTTCACTCCCTTCACTTACTGGTTCTGTCACAGAGACTTCCAGTTGCATTGATTTTGGCATTACAAAACACACAGAAGTCAGTAACACATTACACCCATACTTACTAGAAAATATTTGCTAGAAGGGTTCTATATCCCTTTTTTGTGGAGTATCTTCCTGTGTGTGGCCACATTAGAACCAAGCCAGTAACAAATCAATCCCTGAAGAGTAACGACACATTTGCAATGAGACACTGAACTTTTCATCTCTGCATCAGAGATCAATTTCCACTGGATATGTAGCATAGGACAGCAGTTTTCACCCCACCATTAGATAAGTGGAAAGCATTTGGGGCCTCATTCCTGCTCCAGGGAGTAAGTGCTGTGCCCTAATACACTGCCTGTGCTTTCCGCTGTGTCACTGGGACCGAGCTGCACTGGTTCTGCACAGAAATCTGCAGAGCTTCATGCTCTCTTTGTCCTGGGAAGAGAGAGAATGCCAAGGATTTAGCCTCCCCAGGTGTCAAGATGGATGCAATGAATAAAACAAGTGAATATTTTAACTAATAAAGCAGGATTTCTGCATCTCATCCCTGCACGCTTCAGGACGCAGGAGAAAGAATGACCGGGATATTGCCGAACAGAAAAAAGAAAACCAGAAGCAAGTTGATACAGAGCAAAGACAAAGCTGAAGTAACTATGCAATATGTAAAGATATTTATTTGAAACAGCTGTAAATAAAGCAGATAGGCTAGAATTTGCATTTTCTTTTGAACTGTAAGTCAGCTTCTCTTGTGAATCACAGGAGCTCCACTGGCTCTGAGACTCAAAAAAGGTTCAAGGAAAATGTAACAACAGCATGATAGACAGGAAATATGGCTCCTTGAAGAAGATTAAATTATAAAGAAACAATAGAGGAAGATTAAGGGAGCAAGAGTAGTCAGAGGAGCAGATATTGATCGCTTTAGCAGGACAATTGAATTCCTTGGCAAAGGGAGGCAATATTTGTGTCAGGCAGCTGCAGCTGCAACACAGCACTCCTGAGTTGCTCATTGATCAATCTTGTTCCAATCAAAAACTGATGGACAGCTGCTTTTATTGATCTGAGTAGGAAGACTCAGTAGGAAGTAGGAAACAGGATCGAGATGCACAGGATTTTTAAACTGGACTGACATGTCCTGAACATACAAGCAAACACTGAAATTTTCAGCCAGCCAGCGAACATCAAGGAACAAGACATTCCAAGGAAGAAAACACAAGCAGCAGCAGAATCCATCCCTGAAAGCAGGCACAGTGCAAGGACTGGATTCCAAGGAGCTCTGCAAGCCACACAGGGCTGCTAGGAAAAGGGAACAACTGCTGCCCTGCAAAGCAATCAGTGTGAGCTGCATACTGTCACACACCTCACAGCATCAGGTAGGGGACTGGTCCTAATTCCATTTACTCAGCTCCTTCTTAAAATCAGTGCTGGGGGAGGTTCCCACACGGCTTCTTTTCTTGTGAATAGTCATACTAGTGGCTTACAAAGAGTACCAAAGCTCCCTCTCCTCAATTAACTGACTCTCCCTTGCTCAGGAATAGCAGATGTTGTTAAGCAGCAAAAGATAATCCTCAAGAAAGCAGAGCTACTGATCAATCACTTTTACATTTAAGATCACTTGGAGTTGCCACTGTCTTTTACTGTTTTCCTAATTAATTGCACTGGAATGCACTTAAGTAAGCCCCAGATCAAAGAGTCATATGCAGAGATTGAAATAAATCCTGTCTGTGTTGCTAATGCCTTGGAAATGGATGACTTGCTAAGCATTCAAAATCCTGAGTACCATGGTTCAAAACTACAGATAGTGTGAGATGCTTTCAAAGGAGCAGATTTAAGGAAGAAAAGGAAAAAGCTCCCTTCATTTGCTCATAAAAGACAATTAAGCAAAGGCAATTGTTCAACTAATTTAGTGTGAAGTTTGTGTATCTTAAGTTCCTTATTCTTCTCTTTCCTATCACCAAAAATCAGAGATCAGGAGCATCAATTTTCATTACAGCAAAACTTTATCATCGTTACAGATATTTTAAAAATGTGCTTTAATGAAGGGCTGAAATCTTTTCAAAGTAATGATAAATAAAAATGACTGGGGCTGAATGTGTTACCAGTTGGTGCAATAAATCACTGTCTCTTCCTGCATGAGTCTCTTTCTCATGATCTAGAATATCATCAAAATGCTTTGATTGATTTACAGTTTAGTAACCCAGCCATCATCATCCATAATTCTACAATAAACCACACCACTTAATGTAGCTGTTACAGATGTTCAGAAGTTCATTCCCTGCCTTTCAGGAGGAGATATTGACACAACAGCTGCAGACACCAAGATTAGCTGGGGAAGAGAAATTTGTCTTCGGCACAGGAAAACATCCAATTTTCCTCTAACAATACCCTGTCTTTAAAGCTGAAAGACATGCTGCCAACCTTGATACAACCAGTTTCAATTATTAAACACCAAATATCTATATGCACATACCCACCCCCCTGCCAGCTGGCAGGAGTAACAAGCTGCCTGGCTTCTGTCTAAAACACATCATTTCCTGGGAAATCAAGACATTACTAAAAGCTGTACGCAACAAATCCATCAAAGGGTTTGCAGTGAACAGCAGCTGATCTCAGGCCTTGCCAGCACCAAGAAACCCATTCTGCATGTGGCACTGCCTCCAGTCAGCCCTAAGGAAACAACTGGAGGGAATTTGCTCTTAAAATCACCACCAGAGGTGGGCTGAGCAGGGGGGGGCTCAGCCCCATGAAGAGAAGGCTGCTCATTGTGCTGTCTCTGTGGCCAACACCAGCCCTGGCCCACAGCACAGCGAGAGATTGCACGGGCATCATTATTCATTTTTCACAAATTATTGATCTGAAAACAGTAGGTTGGTTCTCGGTTTGAACTTCTTTTGCTTGAGCCTGAAAACAATGCAGCATTAGCTGGCCTGCCATTAACACTTTTGTTAAAACTGTTTCCTCAGGAAAAGGAGAATGTGCAACATGCAAAGTACAAAGTGTGGGTATTTTATTCCAAACAGCATGAGTACTCCCTGCCAGTCTCAGCAGCCACTGTTCATTTAAAGCAGGCATACAGACATACCCAACATGAATTGTCAGAGTGATGGTCTGGCTCACAGACACAATTTCTCTCCTAAGTGAATCACCATGCTGAGGAAGCTAACAAAGACTGTACAATTCATTAACTGAGCAGTGCTGGAAAGGGCTGCTCCAAATCCATCACTGATCTGTCCTGGCCAGCCAGCATCCTGTCTCTGACAGTGACCTGTCCCTGGCGCTGCTGAGAGAGGTGCAAGGAGCAGCAAAGCCATTTCTAATTACAGGAATCCTCTCGTTTCCCCTCAGTTGCACTCAAAGGAAGCACAAATCAGCCTCGTGGTTTGAGACTTCAGATGGACATTTGAGTCTTCAAAACTTCAGCAGCCTCAGGATCTCTCTGCTAGGTGATCCCCCAGACCTGTGCATTGCGAGGCTGAGAGAGTTATGAAATATCAAGTGGGTATTTCACAGGGACAGCACCCCTGCACTGTGAAGAAGGGATATTTTGCCCTGACTAACTTTGGGTTCTTTTAAAGGTGGTTAATGGGATTCCTTGCCCTGTGGTTAGCAAGAGCACTTGTGAATACCAGAAAAGCAGCAACGTGTTGAATGGGATTTTAAAAATCTGCTTTTTGATTAATAGATCATTGAAAGACTTTTTTTATTTCAATACAGGCCAACATTATTCCCTCACCTTCCACGTGAAGGACTCCAGAGGTGTTCCAGCTGGCCAAAAGGCTGCCAAATTCCTCTGCAGCTCTACTGCAGGTAAGTCTAATTACGTGCTTAAAAGCGTATGTTGCCATCTCTCAAAGCACTGCTTTCAACGCGGAAAATCCTTCTGCCCAAAGAAACCCAAAGAAAGTGCACAGTGGGACTATTCCTGCTTCTGCTGCCGCCTGGGAATCGCCAAACACCCCAGCGCGGAGGGAACCCCCGGCTGTGCCCAGGCGGCCGCGTTCCCACTAGATGGCATCTCCTGCCACGGAATGGCTCTGGCACGGAGGGACCGCTCCTCCCGCCAGCATTTCCCTTCTCCTGGGATTTGTCATGTCCTGCGCAGCAAGGCCACGAGTGCAGTCTCATTTAATTGCCGGGAATGGGTAATTGGGGCTGTTTCTCTCTCCAGAGCTGCACTGCAGGCAGCGATGCCCGTGTGCCACCCAGAAGCGCCGTGAAGTCACCCGGCTGGGCATCTCCGGCAGCCCTGCTGGGCGTCACAACCAAGGGCGAGCCGGCACAAGCGCATCTTCCTAAGGCAGCCTCTGCTCGCACAGCCTTCCTCCCAGAGGCTCCGACAGCACCTGCCCCGGGTATTTACATTTTCAGTGTCACAGCTATTTCCTGCTCACACCCTGCTGCACCCGGAGTGCCCTCTGCCCGCGGGCGATGTGGCACTGGGACATGCAGCACTGGGGTTTGCCTTGGGAGATTGCAATGCACCTGTATCTGCTGAGCCTTTTGCTTAAGTCTCTGCTTCAGGCTTGACTGTGAAACACCACCTTTAAAAAATGTACACAGGTGTTTTCTCCCTCACAAGCTTAGGTTAAACAGAAGAGTTTTGTTGGCATAGCTGTACTATAGGAAGTAAATAATAAAAGAACATTACCAGCCAAATAGCAATGCCAGCAAAAAATTGTGGGTAGCAATATATCTGTGGTTGTGGGTATGGGTTACTCTGTCCAGGGAAATGGGTTAAACTATGGAGCAGAGGATCCTTGCCAGTGTGAGTTCCTTCCCAAAAAGGGTTTAATCAGCACAGCTCTGCTGAAATAACCACGGTTTGAATGCAGGCATGTGCTCAGTCTCTCTGTAAAAACAATTATCACAGAGAAAAACTTTCTTGTGTTTGGTAAATTTTGAAGTAAGTGCGTGGCAATCCACATCCCTGGAGCATGCTGTGCTAAGTCTCTGCCCACTGGGATCTGCTGGGCTGGGGCCATGAGCTGTTTCAGATACTCTGGCAAACTGCTGAGCTTGGAGAGGCTTTCAGGCACCACCAACCTGGGGTGAATGAGAGCTGGTGATCTTGTTATATGAGACTCCATATCCCACAGCTTTGAGTCATTCAATCTCCTGCCTGTCTCTTCACATAGTAATTTATCTTTTCTTTGAATATTTTGCCCATGGGAGCTGGAAGGTAGCAGGGCCATTGCAATCCGTTTCTTTCAGTACTCTGGGGGATCTCAGCTTGGTGTATAGCACTTTTTTTCATCCTAAATAGAGGATGTGTACAAAAGCAAGAAATCTGGAAAGCTTTCAGCATCACAGAACTGCCAGCACTGCTTCCTTTGAGAGAAACACTCTCAGTCACCTGTGGGACACAAGTATTGGGCTTCCAACTTCCCTTGTTAATCTTTCTGAGAAGCTGTGCTGATGCTTGTGCATCCTGTTATTCCAGTCAGCCCAGAGACAAGTGCCAGAGCTGGCACGAAAGGTATGCATCAGAGGTAAATTCCACAGGTAAATTCCTCCCACTCCTTGCTTGGGCTTGGTGTACCTGTTACTGCATGTGGTTGCTCCTTATGCCAGACACAACAAGGCAGAAGCAGTGGAGGAGAGGGACAGAAGGGGGACTGCTAATGCAGAAAATGAATAGTGAAGTAATCAATACAGTAAAGATTCACCATGTTCACTCTGGGAAGACAAGGTGCTCCTTCTGGAGAATTCCATGAAGGGAGGAACAGTAGTGACAGATTGAAAATGAAGAAATAACAAAAAAAAACCCCCCAAAACAACCAAAAAACCCAAAACAACAACAAAAAAAAAAGGAAAAAGAAATCCAATCACATCCTCTATATTTAAAAATTAAAAAGACTACCAGATGCAATTACATTCATGATTAAAAGATCTAACAGAAGCGTATTTAAATTCATTAACTTAGTCCACACTTTCCTACCTCAGGAGACCAGCTGCTCCTGGAATACAGGGCAGCAAAATACAAACTACATCTTGCTTGTATTTGATCAAAACCTTTTTGAAGTTCCAATGATCTGGCTGTTAACATCTCTTAGGTGATAATTAGGCTCTTGGGGCAGCAAACATTGTTTGGGAAAGAAAATGCACAGTGGAAACATAAGTAATGGAGCTTTCTGCATGTTGAGGAGTCAGTTATTCCACTGTATAAAAAAAGGCACCAAGGGCAAAATGAGGCCATTTTCAAACAGAGCCTCATTTTGCCTGTGTATAGCAGCAATCAGCAGATGCTTACCTCTGTGTAAACTGTTTACTTTGGGTTTTGCTCATTTCTTGCAACACATGTTTTAAGCAAGAGATTTCAGCCCTTGCACACTGCGGCTCATGAGCATGGCTCTCCTCTGGAACATGGATGCTGCATGGTTTTTCCATCACTGCTTGACAGGCATTTGGTAGCAGGTACCAGCTGGGGCTGAGCAGGTACTTCTCCCAGTTCCCATCCTCTCAAGAAGGATTTGGTCTCTCTGCTCAGGGGATGCTCCAGGGCCTCTGGATGAGGTTCAGGGCATTTTCAGAGATACTGAGAAGAGCCAGAACCTCCTTGTGGGATGACGCCTGTTATCAAACCATGCACAGTGATATTCTCTGTCTCTCCCAGGAGAGCACTAGAATAACAGCTGAGGCACTGACTTACTTCCCTTCTCTTACTGCCATGGGACCCGTTTCCCTCTGACGAGACAGGAAGAGGCTTGATTAAAGACAACTGGGAATTTCTGTTTATGGTTGCATCTGACAGGTATCTGTCCTTCTCAAGCCTCCCTCCAGGTGCTATGCCTGGTTTTGGTCTCCTCCATCCTGCAAAGCTCACCTCCTCTGGATAATGACCCTTCCTTCTCAAGAGATCTTTTAAATATTTCTGACAGTTGGAGTCTCTCCTTTCCTTCCTGCACAGCCCTCTGTAATCAAACACAAGACACATCAAAGGACAGAATTGCTCTTTCAGACAAGACAGCTACGCCTGACTCTGAACTGTCGGTTCAGACATTTTCAGGACCCACTTTAGGATTTTCTTCTTGAGACTTAGTTATGATCCATGGCAGAGACCTCTGCACTATGGAAGAATCTGCTCCCCCTCCTCTGAGAAGTAGGGAGTGCCCCTGGGAAGTTGCAGCCTTGCTGAAGAGCTGTAATTCAGCTTCCTCACTGTCTGCAAATGTACCTGAAGTGCCCAGCATCTTCCCACACAGCCAAGACAGCCCTGATCATGTGTACAGGAGCAGGAACAGTTCCCTGCTGTCTGTGTCTCTGTGTTCCAAAGAAGGCAGTGGAGATGGGACTGCACCAGCAGCGCAATGGCTCACTCAACTTTAGTTCTCCTTTGCCACTGAAGAACTGGAGAGGTCTATTTTATTTTGCTCCAAAAGCCAATATAAGGCAGCTGACCTGCCTTGACAAAAGTTTGAAACCCAATAAATATTCAGGTATCAAAATCACAGCTTCAGAATGTTCCCTGTTTGAGTGCTAGCCTGGGAATACGTCACAGCTGAGAGCATGGAGGGGAGAGCTCCTGGGGGGCTGCAGAAAGACACTCCTCCATGACTGATCACCATCCCTCTGGTGAACATGTACATAGGGACAGGATTAATCAAAAAAACTGTAACCAAAAGCAAGAAAATAGTGGAAAAAACAGGGAAATGCACGGGAAACTGCAAACACTCAAACTCAACTTCAAATTCCAAAACTGTTTCTAATAATTCAACTCCAGACATGATTCTGGATGTGTTTCTATCTCCTAAGTCTCATATCTTTGTTCTGACTCAGAGGAATTATTGTTATTTATGGGACCATACATCATATATATCACATTGTGTTTCAAATGCAAAGGAAGATTCCTCTTATTGCCATATTTTTGGGACAATCCTTCATGCTGCTCCAAAAGTCCAAAAAGTATGTGCTCAACATGAGATCATTTTCCTGAATGGGAACCTGGAATTCAACCTGAGCTGAAGTGACTTACAGCAAAACTCAAACATATTTCATGCAAGACCTGCCCTGTGCACATAACCTTGAAAATAATGACATTTTATTTTGTGATGAATTTACATGAAATCATGAGTGTTTTCTTCTCTTTCTAGAGCATTCAGTCTCAGAGAAAATGGAGATTATTTCCACAGAAGAGCAAAATGCCTGTTATCACCATGAACACACAGAACTTTACAGATGAGGTTTCTGATGGCACCTACTGAAACTGGGTGCCAAAGTCCCACACACAGTGCTGTGCCTTGTTCTCATCATCAAGGAGCCTGTAAAGGCTGCTATGAGTCTTGAGATTGGGAACTGAAGATGATGGATGGCAGATTTATCAATCACATTCCAATTTTTTATCCCAAAGAATCTTCAATACCTTTTACTACCCTTTCCCCTCACAAGAATGTTACCTGTTATCCTTGACAACTGATAGCTCCACATAAGCTTTCATTCATCCCCAGTGAATATATGAATTTTCTTTAACCACAAACTCTCACCTGTCCAAACCTTTAGGAGTAGCAAAATATTCTGGGAGAGAAACTCGGAATGATCCAGATGACCGGATAGGGAGGATAAGGTAGGAGGACAAGAAAAGAGGAGCTTGAGGATGAATTGTGATCACATTTGTTAAGTTTAAATTTTATTCGATTTGTTAGATTAAATTTGTAAAATCACTTAAGACATATCAGCCTTGAGTACACCATCAGGTCAATCTGGTGGTAAAACAAAGGGCTTCCCTTTTGAAGAGAGGAAATTAAAAATATTAGATGTTTTCTCTTTTAACACTAATTTGTGCAGGAGGGGATAGGCTAGGCTGCAAATGACACGATTAGTTCCCTTTGGGGTGAATATTTGGGTGAGCTTGGCTGCATACATTATCATCCAAAAGCTTTATTTTTAAAACTGTATTTACTATAATCTGACCTTTTCTTTTGCTTTCTGTGGATAAGGTTTGCACGGGTCTTACTTAAAAGCTGCATCGATTCCAAAGTGAGAAACTGTGATGATGAATTTTTCAAATGATTACCATTAATACAGGTAACACAAACACACCCAGCCTTGTTGCAGGCTGAAAGCTGCACAGCTTAGAGGGTGATTGTCACTTTTAATTGACTGAACATGCCCATAACTCTGACAGAGAACTACTGTCATTACCAGTGTTTTTCTGGGCACCAGTGCTGACCTCCCTGTTCCTTCCTGTGCTTGGCCTCTTGCACTCAGCTCAAGCTTTTCCAGCCACCATCGGTTTGCTGAAATCTTTTTCCCTGACTTAAGTTGGGGACTTAAGCTAGTCTATACATTCTTCTGCCAAGTTTTCCTTCCATTAGGGCACAATCCAAAGCTCATTGAACTCAGAGGGAAGATCTGCACTCACTCTTAGGGATTTTGGATCATACTTCACCTGCCTGTCTGCCAAATGCTTTCCTTGAAGACAAAGCGAACGCTGTGCATGAGCTCTCTTATGAGAGAGTGACAACTGATAGGGGAGGACACATGAGAAAATGTGGGGAGAAGCCTGAGGAGACATGGGGAGGGACAGACTCCTGAGGACATATGGGGCTGGAGACATGCTTTTGGAAGGAGGGACTCCCCTGAGGGACTGTGGCCAGTGGAGGACTCACACCAGGGAAGGACCCTCCTGAGGAAATGCAGCCTGCTGGTGACCCATGCTGGGGAGCAGCAGTGACAAGAGCAGAGTAAAAGAGACAACCAGTAAAAACTGTGGAAGAGGGGCAGACAAAAATGATTTCACCATTACACATTATAACAATTGATCCTACAATTATAACACTTGATCTTGCCTTTTATGCCCAGACCCTTATTTAGAAGAATAAGCTCTAGGTAAAGTAGGAACTTGGATCTCTATGTTGTTTTAGTGCTGGGCCTTTCTCAGAAAGGGACAACTAGGGCCCCAGCAGGGTCCACCTTCCTGCAAAAAGGGCAGATATGTTTAACTGAGGACACGTGGACCCTTCCCAATCCATGTTCAAAGAAATCTTTTGAAAATCAGCTGGACCTACTTTGCTTTCTGTATCCCCACCAGCTCCTTTAGGCTATGTCTACACCATCAGATCCAGGAACTCCCATCCAGGTGGGAAAACCAGTTTGTCCAGAGGTGCCCCAGCCACCCTGTGCTGTGGTTTCAATGGGCTGGAGGAGAGCTGTGGGCTGCTCCAGGCAGGTACCTTGTTAGCAGGACAAAGGCATCAGGGTATAAGGAATTGCCACAAAACACACATAATCCCATACCTTGGACAGAAGCAGTGTCAAACATCCTTTGGAAGGACAATTTGAGAAAAAAAAATATTGTCAAGCCTTGTTTAGGGAGCCAAACACTGTTTTCTCCCTAGAATTATGTCTTATTTGCCATTATCACAATGTCAACCTTCTGTGCCCAGTTTGTCACCTGGGACTCTGCTGATCTCGTTGCCTTCACCAGAAGCACTGGGGTCTTCCAGCTGTTCAGCAGCACCAAGAAAACCAAGCTTTTCCCTTGCTAATTCACTAAGAAGCTAAAAGGTAGAAAATAAAAGCCTTAGCAGAAACTTGAGGCCTCTCAGTTCAGTCTGTGCTCTCCCAGTCTGCCAACCCATTCTTGTGGCATTTACTGACCCTAAATTCCTGCCTGTCCACATGTACATGCAAAGTGGGTTTTATACTGTTTGTGGCTGATGGTTAGAAGGGCCAAAAAATTTATGAATTGCCAGAATCGTGCATTCAGAAAATTGACTCAGGCCCCTGGAAAACCACTGGACTGGCCGAAAAATTCCACCACATTAAGCTGACCTCATTCTGCTTAGCTCCAAGTACTCTGGCAGGGGAGCCCAGGATCCTTCCAGCTCCAAGTCATTCACTCTAGTAACTACAGGAAAGCTGTGGGAGGAGTCCTCTGCCAAAGCTCCTTCCCTCCCAACAGCGATGCCTCTGTTCATCAGCGAGCAGTCTTGATTTCTTTTAGTTGTGGCCCAGTTCTGCTCTATTTTAGGATTTCTAGAAGCTGTTAAAAACTAATATCCTCTCACTCCCTCCTTCTAGAAACTCATTTATCACTCTGCCTCCTGCACAGTTACACTTCTCTCTCTCTTAGCTGGCAATTTCTCTCCTATGGTATGAATTTTGGATGACCTTAAGCGGTTCTAAGCACATGGGTGCAGTGGACCAGACTACACAGTGGCAGGGAAAGACTTAAGCAACTGGGACTGCCAGGCAGGGAGGAATTGTGCTCATTAGAAGGAAAAAGAACAGTAAATAGCTACAAACAAAAATGCAGAGATCCTCAAGCAGAAGGCCTCCCCCCACCCCGAGCGGCAGCAGAGCTCCCTATGGCCTCTGAGCCTCTGAAACAGAGCTAGGAAATGCACCAATTTAGTGATAGATAAATTCACTCTCAGAGTGTATGCAGTGTCATGTCTGCTGACTTGGATACATATCTCATGATCAGTATTTTTAAAGATAAGCATGAGCTAACTACACATAAGACATGGAACTAAGAGCAGGCACCTGGAAAGGGAGTTAGCACAGGACAAAAGGAAGCTTCTCAAAACCATGAGACCAATCAGACTAGGTTGTTCCTACATGTCAACTAAAGTGACTGAGCTCTTCCATAAACAGCTCAACTAAAACACCTATTTACCTGTGTGCACGAGCACAAGGAGGAACTTGGAGAGTGCTTTCTTCACTGTTGTATTCCAGGGAAGAAAATTAATCTCCCTTCAAATCTAACAGGGGCTTTTTCTCACAGCTGGCACCAGTCTTCATACACTGATAACCCACTGTCTCAAAACATCAGGGAAACAACTGCTCTTGGGACTGTCATTTGGCATAAAGCATTTGTGTGCTGTGGATCTCAGCTGATCACCAACCTGCTCTGCCTCCCAGCACTATGGCACGTCCGTGGCCACAGGCGAGAAATGTGTAGTACAGGTCCAGAAAGGGCTAGAGGTAGCTGCCACATGCCTCTGAACCCAAACCTGCCTTATGCCAGTAGTAACTGGCAGTAGTACAAAAGCTGGCTTAAGTTTACAGGCTGTCAGGGGTTCCTGTGGGCTAATAAAGCACCAGGGGGGATCAGTGGCAGTGTGCAGAGAAACCCACTCCAGCTCCCTTAAATTGCCACTGGGGAGCCACAACACAGACTCAAGGATGCAACAGGGCTCCTCTCTGCTGAGATGATAATTCAGGGATCAATTGCACTGCTGTAAATCCCTTCCCTAGCACCAGTGTCTATCACAGTGACCAGCAGAAGACTGCTGTCTGCACCTGGAGGGTACAATACTCTACAGCTCACCAGGTGCTGGAGCATGGCCTGATGGAGAACACACTGATCACACCACAAACATCTCTGAGCCTCCCATTCCATTCACTGCTCACTGTCTTGCTTTCAGACAATCAATATTCCTTCTGATTTTTGTTCACATTCACACACACAAAGCAAACAAAGTCAAATTTTCCCTGCTTCTCATCTCATTACTGAAATTTTCCTTGCAGCTCACTAATTTTGTTCTCTCTCAGGTATGAGCACTCCCAGCAGCAGGTTTCCAGCAGCAAATTAGACAAGCTAAATTACTGGAAGTTTACCAAAGGAAAAGGAAATAAAGACCTCAAACACCTTGTAGACTTTTCTCTCCCTCAAATCAGTAGCTTGTTTATCCAAATAATAATAAAGCAGGCAGAAGGATGTAATTAATGTCAAACACAATTCTTTCCTGTTACTTTGAGGTACTAAAATCAAAACCAGAAATCCTGACCTTGAAACAACATACACACAAAAGACCAAGAAAAATTTTATATGTACGATTTTCTAATTTAGGAATGTCCATGTGCTATGTGAGCTGCTCAGCAAATTGAGCCAGGAAATACATTAACTGAAAGCTAATTTAGGGCAGACCTATTTTACCTCATGTTTGAAACTCTTCCACAAGGTTATTTCTCTGCATCAAGGCAGAACATTTTGGAGAGGAGGATGAGCGCGACAAGGAGAAGAGAGAAGGGAGGAGATTTGCACTGTGGGTTTTTGGCTAAAATGGAAAGGAAGCTATTTCTGGTGAAGTGGACTCTCCCACACACATGGTTAATGGATAAATTGTGTAAGAAAAATGTCTCCATCCCAAGGCAGACCCAATTATGTTCTGCATTAACTGAAACATATGGGAACATTTCAGTATAAACAAAACCTGCACTGTATGAGCTTTTTTCTATGAGCTTTCCAGTTCATTTAACCCTTGATATGGTGCACATTAAGAACAGCCTGAGATTACTGGTGTAACGCTCTACTAAGTATTTTTTGGCTCAAATAATGCAGCAGTTATCTCCCAGCCTTTACACTGATAAACTGAGGGCCTGCTTGTGGGTTTCAACCCCTTCTTTGTGCCAATTTTGCAGCTGAAGGAGGTGGATGTTACAGTGGGCTTCCTGAGAGCACCAGGTTGAACAAAAGCCAATTTTTTGAACAGAAGGATGGCAACACTATAAAACCATGTATGAGAAAAATGTTACTCACATCGGCTTAGGTTCCCAAATAACTCATCTGCTTCTTGAAATGCTGCCACTGTGTAATTCCTAGATTTCCATTCACTTTCAGGACCGTGCCCTTTCCTGCTGGGATTCCAGAAGCACTTACTGCTGGTTACAAGAGTGAACACCAGGAGTCGTGGTGAATCAAGATGACTCAAACCAGTGCTAAAGTTCATACACCTCTGGAGTTTCAGAACAGTGAGTTATTTGCTTGCCTTTTCATCTCCTTGCTTTCCTTGACAAGACCTGCCCGGCTGAAATGATCAGCTGCCCCATCCATCACTTTTTTCATCAGGTAAATGAGGAGCTATCAAGATTTAGACAATTTTCTCATGTTAACTACTCTACTTTTATTTCAATACCAATGTTTACTGTGTCAACTAGTTTACTTTCCTCCTTGAGAGCCCACTGACATTGAATCAGTAAATGTACGTCCAACCTCTCATATCCTCCTGACTGCTAGAGCACCAGCAGCTTGGCTAGAGCTCTAATGAAAAGCTTTGGTTTTATATTTTCATGCAATTTGTGTGGCAGAAAAGAAGACTCACCAATCAAAGCAGAAGGTCCTTCTGCCATGGAAAACAAGGGAAGATATCTCTTCAAGTCAACGGCACAGTATCAAGTGACAGGATACACACTGATTTTCATTTTCTGACCAAATCACTGTAAAGCCAGGAACCTGTTCATCTCACTGTCATTCACAGAAAGTAAAACCACAGAAGATTATTGCAATTTTGACTTCTGAATTACAGGGGCCATTGGGTTCCTATGACTTCGTTTTTCCTTGAATTCAGCATGTATTCTTGAAATAATCCTGTTTCAATTGAGCAATTGTCAGCAGTGCTCAACCTACTATAATCCAGCGAGTTTTATACAATCTTTAGCCCACGTTTGTCCAGCTTCATCTGTCTTTAGTCTATTAGACTACTGCCAGCCTGATGCTCTCTTTACAGACTGCAAATCAATGGCCCTTTAGAGTTTGGGTTGAACCCAACAAACTGTGCTCTATGAGCTTCTTCTGGAGGCCTGGTTACCAGTCTTTTTCTTTCACATAATTTCCCAATGAATCCTCCCCTATTTATTTTCTGCCTTCTCCAACTATGGGCACCAGAACTGAGGAGGGTGAGTGAATGCTACACTCACAGCTGCAGGGGATGTAGTCACAGCTCCTGGGTGGATACTTGTTGTGTACCTACAGTACATCTCACAGAGGAGGATCGTGGCACTGCACCCCACTATATCCCCTGGCCCCCTTCAGATGTTAGGATGAGTGTCATGCTGCTGTTTGAGTATAAAGTGCTCATAAACTGATCCCATCTCATCAAACAGATTGACTTTCTCAAAAAGATTATAAATGAAGCAACCATAATGATGGAAATACTGACAGGGATATTCTGGACAAATTTCACATTCTGCTACACAGAGAAACAAGGACCTGAAATTGCTCAGGACTGAAAATGACATGTTGCAGCATTTGGCTTCTGGATCAGGAATTCTAATCTGATGGAGGAGGGTAATGAACAAAACCTCATTATCATCTAGCAGCCACTAATGTGTGTCAGGAACTAGATGAATACAGGACTTTGCTGACTAGCAGTGGCAGCTCCTATTTTAGCAAGAGCTATGTTTG
The DNA here is from genome assembly GCF_965178545.1 of Coloeus monedula. Classification (NCBI taxonomy): domain Eukaryota; kingdom Metazoa; phylum Chordata; class Aves; order Passeriformes; family Corvidae; genus Coloeus; species Coloeus monedula. The sequence goes on from NC_138790.1 coordinate 3,649,624, forward strand.
TAAGAGGTCTGGAAAAATGAGCCAAAATTCTGAAACCAAGTACTCCTTGGGTACAAAATTCTTGCAAGATGGCAAGTGTGGGGCAGTGACTTTATTTTTAGGTCACTTGCTTACAAACCAGACTAGAAAAACAGAACGGGGAAGCAGTTAATGCTTAGCTGGCTATGTGTAAATCATTTACTCTCCAGTCCAGAGGGCAAACACTCAGGGTGGAGGCCATGAGCAGCGGTTTCCCCAAAAGCCCTGGAGGGGAAGATGTGCCCAACTGCCCACACTGAGTCAGCTGGGAGGTGCAGCAGTGGTACCTTCTGACAGACCTGTGGCACAGCTGCTGGTGCTGCTCCAAGTTGGGAGTCCAGTAGCCCACAGGTCTTTGCAATGATCAGCTTTGATGATTTTAATCTGGCTGGCTGGCAGGAGAGAAGGTCAGTACGTAGCTGTCCTCCAAGCTACAGTCTCATAAAGATAATTGCATTCTCACTTTTAGAGAGGACTTTCACTCCACAAACAAATGTTGTTTCCAAAGCTCTGTGATGCAAATGAGTGTGCCCATTCTCCCTCCAAGCATGGACTGCTCTGGCAGTGCTGTGACACAGGCCAAGTCCCCCTCTCTCTCCCTCTCTGTGCTCTGCACTCACTGTTTCACTGCCTGAAAGGTTTTCACCCTTTTTCCCTAAATGTGTTTTTCTCTTTGGCTATTTTTTCTTTCCTACATGAAGTGCAAGGCCAGTAATATTAAAGAAGATGACAACTGTCAGACCTACAGTGTTCAAGTCAATGAAAATGCTGATGAAATTATTTTCCTTGTCCCTGATCTCCACTGCTGTCAGTTGTGGTCCTTTTCACACAGTTTGAGCTCACTTTTGAATGTGTCATCTTGGCTAAGGCGGGCTCTTTGGGCTCAGAATCACACCCAGACACCTTAAATCCTTGCATCTCAGGGCAGACCGCTGCTACACAGAAGCCTTGTCAGCTTGCAGACAGAATTCTCTAACTCCCACAGATACCCTCTGCACAAGGGTTAAGAGAGGAAGGGACCAGGCCTTTCACTGCTCTGCCACGGCTGGCTGTTGGCAGCAATGATAAACCAAGAGAAAGAGTCAGGAAAACTCCTGGGCAGAAGAGTCCCGTTGCAGAATTTGCAGCAGAGGATGGCAATCAGAAAGAGAGCACATGTTGCCTGTATAACTCTGCTGGAGCACTGGGACAAGCTTGGGAAGAGGAGCAGAACTTTTTCTAGGTCTGAAAAATGTTTTAAGAATCTTCTGATAACCTTTTCTTTCTACTCATTAGTTAAACTTTCCTTGATGACCTTCTCCACTCCGTCTGAGGCGTGGTGTAAATCACAGACATAAAATCAAACACTGTTCTGCATGAGCAAGCATTTCCACAATGAGTACAACTCACTCCCTGGGTAACTGGGGGTATTAAGAAGTTAAATCCTTCAAACTACTGTTGCGAACAGCAGCACTTGACACGGTAACCCCAGACCGGAATAATCTTGGACTCTGATCTAGTCAAGCATCCCTGTCTAATAATTGCCTCAGGCTGTCAGGCTGCAAACCTTGGAAAATAAAGCAGCATCACTGCACAGAAAAATCTGAACTCATGTCATTCCTGGCTAAGAACCTGCTCACCTTGAGCTGCTAGGTCAAACAGGCAGGTACAAAGAGCTGGGGGTATGGATAGTCAGGCCAGGAACAGACAAATCAGGGTGCAGTTTGTCTCTGAATGAAAACAATTCCTGCTCTCAGCACTTTTGTTTCAGTGTGCCACACCTTCCCTGTAAGGTGTGCTCCCCTGCTCGAGGAGGTGGGCTTTGCTGAAGGTGGGAGTCTGGCTCTGTCTCGGGTCTGCCAGGCTTCACATCTACACTTACTGCCTGGTTCTGAGAAAAAAGTAGATGATTTTGTTCTGGAGTACACACAGGAAATCCCTGAATGGTGACATTTGGAAATGGGGTCAGGAAAGGCTGCTCTCTGCAGGTCTTGGAGCACACAGCCCTTTCTGGGAGCCAGCATGTTTGTGGAGAGAAGTGCAGGATAAGCAAGAGTCTCCAAAGCAGAGTGATGCCACTCGTCAAATGGTCCCTAGAGAGCACAGGAAAACTTCAGAGCAGCAGCTCTGAACTAAACAATGAAAAATGAGGAACTTGGAGCAAGTTGATAAATAAACTGAGGCCATGCTGAAGGACAGAAAAGAATTCATGACAACTGGCCCTACTTCCTATGGGTGGTGAGCATGTTTCCCTGATTGCACTCTTCCTCTTCAAAACACCCCACCAGGAGATTAAAACACCCCTTTGAGAGCAGCTCCCAGCCCTGCCAGCCTTGGTTAGGATGTGCCTTGCTGTCACACAGGGACTTGCTGAGTGGGAAAGCCAGGCAAGACCACACACATGGCACAGACCCCGGGGACCCTCAGAGAGTGAGGCTCCGGGACACCCCGTTGTGCTCCCATCCTGCTTCATCCTCATGCTGAGTCCAGGATAGCACAGAAAAATTAGAGCCTTTGAGGGTCATTTATCATGTGACAGGTGTAATATTCAGAGTTGTTCAGAGACCTTCCTTTTGCTTTTCAACAGTGGCAACAGTTCAAGAAGACCCTTACAAACTCTTTTTTGTGCACAGTCCTCGGAGCTGCAACTACACACACCCGCTCCTGGATGGCATCTAGAAGTGTCAGCAACAGTCCCAGGGTTAAGTCCCTTCCCTTCTTATTGACAACAATAGTCTAAAGCTCCCCACGAAATTCTTTGTTCCATATCCTCTACAATGAAGCCGAATGAGACCCCAGGGCATCCCACAGTGATAATCCAGCCACATGTAACTTGTCTGAGGGCCTGTGAATTAACGTTTGCAGTGACTGGCTGAGTAAAAACTCTCCTCTCAGCCGTTTTTTGGCACTGCAACACTCATCAGAGCCCTGAGCATACCTACAGTAGCCACCATTGTGTAATGTTTATTGTGGCCTTTTATTCTGTGCACACACTTTGGTAAAGATCCAGCATATGATTCCTCTACTCCTTCCATGTTTCTCTGGTCTTCTATCAGTTAGCTTCCTTATAAACACATATCCCACCTCAAAGCCCCATTTTAATGGAGAAACCCCAACATTCCTAACAAGTTTTTAGTCTCTATTGGGCATGAACAACCACCTCCTCAACAAAACCCAGGAACCTTCATATAGCTGATTTAATTTCTTGTGACACACTTGCAGTTTCTGTCATTTTGCCTCTGGCGCTGGCATCCAGCCACGGTGGTGAGTCATTGAAAATTCCATTTCAAGGGTTAAATTTACATGTTTTACATAATGAGTACACACGTTTTCCAGTTCCTACTAATTAAATTCATTGAGTCTTCTGTGACTCCACTGTCACTATGTAAATGAAGGCAACCTAACATTGTTGAGAGAGGCACAAGGCTACTGGGTCCAACCCTCTGTCAGTCAGAGTCTGGAACACAGCCAGGCCTTTGCAGGGTTGTGGAGATGACCCAGACACTACAGCATCTACTTCTGCACCTCTAGGAAGTGGGGGAAGTATAAAGTTTGGAAAAATAATAGTCTTTTCCAGATCTGTCATAGACCAGGACTGTCTCTGTGCAAGCTGGGAAGCATCAGGACTTCACTATTTGCCACTTGCTGGTTACATATAAAAGTGCTCATTAAAATGAAATTTCTTACTGCAGTTTCTGTTGCTTGTCTTCGGTGGAATTCTGTGCTTGGAAATTGTCAGAAAATACACGGCCCTGCCTCCCAACGTCTGCGCATTTCTAAATTTCTCCTGCAAAACATTCTTTTTCCTAAGTGTCCTGGTTCCGGAGGAACAGAAGGCACTGAAAAGGCATGAAAAGGCAGCAAGCTCTGGGAAGGACTGGCCTGGAGATATTTCACCTCAGACTTTGGCAGACTCCCAAGCGGCAGAAAATGCTGTGCGAACCAAAGACATTCTTGTAACAGAGCAACAGAAAGAAAACACGGCCAGCTTTCAGGGACAGACAATGTCCCTGCCTGTCTCTGGACACCTCTCTCTGTATATTCTGTTCTTGACTGGCATCCCCTCTCTCTATTGTCATTTAAACAGGCTGATATCTGTGATCTTTAAACTACTGAGCCACCTCTGACAGCCCCAATTCTCTGGAACTCCTGTGTCAAGGGAAACATCAAGTGACCGTGTCTTGCTCCTGCAGTCCTGGGCAGATTTGCTGTGTCAAGGCTGCTCTGATGCCCCCTCTAAGCTGTGGTGGGGGAACTGGCAGAGCTGGGTGGCAGCAGGAGACAAAGCCCACCTGGCACTGTGTCCACCGTGTTGGGGTGTTGCCCAGGAAAACCCAGCCTCCTCTGTTGGGAGCATCCCTACTTGCAGCCAATGGTTAGTGAAGACAAAATAGAAAACGTTCTTTTTAACTGGAGTTCTTGCACTCCAAATGGCCTCCTTACCAACCTCCTCCCCAAAGGGCTTTCGAGTTACATTTCTGTACCTCTGAAACATGTATGATAATGACTGAGGAAATAATAATCTTACCTTTAAAGTAATGAAGCAGACAGGATCACACAGAGATATCAAAGCCACCAAAAGACAAATCCGGGTCAAATGGGAAAAGGAAAAGAGAGAGAAAATACACAGTTAGATTTGTATTTCATTATGAGCACGCCAGCTAAGGAGGGAAAAAACAAAAAAGAGACATTTTAATTCAATTTAGTTTGCTTTCTCCAAGCAATGATAAAGTAAAAACAATGGGGCAAATGAAATAGGGTGACACAGAGTGCTTTTGTCAGTGGATAAAGATTTCAGAGATTTATGCAAATGATCTTTTACTAGCATTCCTTCATGACACTGACATGTCATCAAAGGAGTAGCAGGAAGATATTTTATGTACTATGAAATTTAACACAGACACACACCACTCCACCAGAAGTCCTGGGTGCAGACAGAGGGAAAAGGTAGGGTGTGTATCAACAGATCTGTCTGCACACACTCAGCAGCATTAAGCCCTTGGCAGAGCTCCAGTTCCCGGTGGTACCAGCCCAGCCCACTGGATTTGCCACGTTATCCCAGAGCCCCAGGCAGAGTTCTAACACCCAGCCCCTTTCCCCTCTATTAGTAGGCTACTTCCAGCATAAACAATGGAAAAGGCTTTGGAGACCTGTTAACACTAAAACAAAAATCCATAAAACAACACAAGTTGTGTGCAATGAAGGTACAGAAAAGGGAAGGGAAGGATTACTTGCAAGAAAAGAAACCAATACTGTTCTAAAGTCAGAAAATCTGCGAATTTCCTGAGGAATTTATCAAACCAAAAGGTTTCCAGTACTACTGAAGGAAGCAAGCAGGAAGCAAGCTCAAGTCCTTTAACTGCCTCATCATCAGTGCTCCAACACTGTGGTAAAAGGTTTGACATGAGTGTCTGTGAATAGAGGAAAAAACCCAAGCAAATGGGAAATCCTTTCTCACAACACCTGTGTCCTCCCCCCAGTGCCTGCATATAAACGTAATGAATTTGGCATGGCATGTTGGAGTTGTTTTTATAATGCTTTTTTCCACTTTCAGTGATGATAAAAATTAAAAGCATTTTTAAAAAATTCCTAAAAAGAACCTTTTCTGGGAAAGCAAAATCAAGCTGGCTTGAATACTAAAAAACTTTCAGTGTTTCTATTTTTTTCTACTTGAGCTGCAATGCTTGACCCTAAAGGGCACACAACTAAAGAGTTGTTCTTCCAGAGAAATTAAGGTCATAATGTAAGAAAAAAAGATTACAGACAAATACAGAAAGCAACATAAATGTGCTGGGGTAGCACAGCAAATGTGTCTGCCATGGTGCTGGGGGAAGTCATGCACTCCCTGTTCATCCCAGCCTTGAAGGGACGTACGGAGAGCCTTGGTGCAGCTGGGTCAGGTGCTGACTGCTGCCTCCCAGCTAATCAGCCCAACATGCATGTGGCTGCAGCTCCCAGGGCAGGAATACCCTGTGAAAGCAATGAGCTGCCTCTCCTCCCCTGGGCCTGAGCTGGGTGCTGGAAACCGGCCCCCAACACGTGTGGGGAGGCAGCAGATGAGTTTCAGTGATGATGCTCGCTCTCACTCAGTGTGAGATTATGAGGAAAACCAGGGCCTTCTGCCAAAGCATTTCTGCCAGAGTATTCTTCCATCCACCTTTTTTCTGTTTATGAAAAAAGACAGGAGGAAATGAAATCTTGGATAAAGTCACTGTGCTGAAGGACCCAACAGGGCGGAGAGAACACAGTTCTAAATGAATTCCAGTTATGATCTCACCCTTCAGTAACTACTGAGCAAAGATGAATGAGAAATGAGCAAGGGCACGAGTAATGAGACGTACATTTCATGCGGTCACAGAAGTAAGTGGGAACATGAACTGTGTCTGACTTTCACCCCAAAACCTTCACAGGCAGTCTGTTATCACCCTGACACTCATCCATGTACTGAATTCACTCAGAGAATTCCATCTTTGATGAGGATGCAGTGAGAATGGAGGAAAGTGGTTCAAAAACACCACAGTAATTGTTAGAGCGAGCCCCTGTAAGGCAGGACACCCCAAAGGGTCTGGAGCTTGGGCAGAGAGTTGGTCTGAGAGCTCCCCTCTCCCACTGAAATCTGCCCCCAGGTGGTCTCTGGGTTGGGGGAAAAACAACTGGTGTCTGAAAGGGATGGGGAGTTTTGTAACAACTTCTTTCACAAGATTATTTATCTTTTCTTGTGTCTCAGCAGAGCCCTGTAACTCAACTTCCCCATGAGGAGCTGGAATGAACTATGGAGCACATGTCCTCTGCCATGGGGCCTGGAACACAGCACAGGAATCAAGGAAATTTTCTCTACGATACTCTGTCCATGCTTGGAGGTACAATATTGAGACTGCACTACTGAAGCAGCAGAAGGAGACTCCTACACAACTAACTCCACAAAAGGGTCCCATTTTCTAGGTGAATATGTAATGTTTTGTGTCTCTCCAGTTTTGCCTCCAATTGTGGACAGTACTGCACTACTGAAAGATTACACACAAAGGCAAAATGGAATTACTAGTCTTTATTCCCAGGCCAAACACTAAATGTTGTCACATACATGTGAACATATATGCTTATAAAGGCAACAGCATATGTGACAACACCTTGACACTTAAGAGCATCTCCTACTGCAGGGCCAGAGGAACATTGATAACATCTGTAAAAACACCCTGCAGGATCCTTGAGAAAGTGGCAAAGATGAATAATCCCAAAAGGCAGGCAGGAAAGCTGAAGCCTAAGGGAGCCACCATTAAAGATACCCAGGAGGTGGATGCACACACAGCTACACTGTCAGCAGCAGAGCCCTCACTGGGCCCTGGCTTCAGCCAGGCTACTGATGCCACGTGCCAAGCAAGGAAGGGCAGTCGGGCTGTGGCAAGGGGTTCAGGAAGGAGGGAAGGGTAAGACATGGTGGCAGCTGAGACCTGGCACTGTGAGCACCCTGCTGCCTGTGTCCCCACCACATACAGCTTCCTCTGGCTGCTCCCACCTCTGTGATGATGGCCAGCAGAGGCTGGACGAGGCTGTGGAGCCTGGAGCCTTTGGGACAGGTGTGCTGCTCTCAGTGCATCCTTGCTGCTGTCTGGATCATCCCTACCAGCTGTAAAAGAGTAGGAAACAGTGATCCTTGCCACGATGGAGCTCAGTTCAGGCTATATTTTAAGCATCATCCCTGTTCCTCGGGTGCTGCCACACGAGCCAGAGCAGCTATTTATACCCCAGCCTCGATCCCAAGAGCACTGTGGCATGGCCATAAAGACCGCTGAGGTATCAAAGGGATTCATAACTTTTTTTAAACTTGAATGGCATGGTACTGATGGAAATATGTTCTGTTACTAGAGATGAGCTGAAGATAATGTGGTTTGTATGGAATTGGACATGCACTCTGTCTCCAGTGCTTGCTCTTAAACAAGAAAGCTTTGCTTTCTGTCTGCTGCACTTCACTCCCTGCTGAGCCCAGGGCAGATTCCAGTCATTCCAAAGCTACCAACAGTTTTAAGGGTCTAAGATGCAAGCACATCAAAACTCAGATTTCCTTTTAATTTATTTCCTTTTATCTTGTGCTGATGGGCACAGTGTCTCCTATCAGCAAAAATAAGAGCATCACCCACTAAATCTCTTTCCAGAGGTCAACATGAGAGCACAGAACAATTGTCTAGGGAAAGCAAGATTATTTGCTTAATTCAAAACCACTTTTTTCTCATTAGCTGGCAGAGAAAGGGAAGGGAGTAGGTAAATCAATAAATATAATAACTTTAATAATAATCACATAGGAAACAGTTGAAGTTAAATAAATGAAACTTAATAACGATTTTTAATTACAGGGGCTTTCATTTCACTTTTCAAATGGATTTTAAAAACCTTGCCCTTGGAAGCCTCCCTGTACTTATGAAATAATGAATAATTCAACACAGCTGCAGTTGACACTTTACACACCACTGATGGTAATAGCATTGCTGTGATCAATCTGCAGAATGCCTTTCTTTAAAGTTCCTACATCTGGCTGTTAATACAGCTCTGAGTCACAATGCATTTTGCAGTCCCTAATTTTGTGAAGACATGCATGGAAGCAGAACTGAACTACTTCCTAAGCTTCTGCGTGCCAGCTTACAAAGGCTGGATTGCTTCATGAGACATCTCATTCAGGACTGCAGTCAGAAGCATGAAAGAGTGGTCTTGAAAATTACAGCAGGATGGATCCTGGTTCTTGGCTTTGGGCAAGGAGAGGAGAATGCTCAAGAATGTGCCTGCAGGACAAAACTGCTCTGATGTGCCCTAGCATGCCAGCTGAACAAGCCAGAGTTTTGTCTCTCTCCCAGAACAATCATCTCTGGAATCTTACAAATAGCAAACTGTTCTGAAGGTCTGAACAGGAGAGTAAAGCAACAGAAGCTCCCTGCTCGATTATCATACCAGAAGCCTGCCCCAGCCCCTTTTCCTGGAATAGCCCTCCATCATCAATGCACTGAAGTATTGCTTGTATTCAGCAAGGAGCAAGCTGCACACTGCTGAAGTGAGCTCTTCACAAACCAGTGGGACTGTCAGCAAAGTATCAGGGATGTACAAATTCTTAAACATAAAGGAGATGGAAGGACCACCATTCAAAAACAGCAACAACAAAGCAACCTCCAAAAAACAAACAACAGAGACATTCAGATTTCTGAAGGACGTTTTCCCATGAGTGACGGAGTTCACAGTATGTTCCATGACAGTAAGACAGGCTACAGCTTTAAAGTTCTGCCTTAACCAGAGCAAAGCAATGACTTGAGAGTGTATTGTCTGTACTTCATGCTTTTGTTTCTAAGAAACCACAAAATTATTAAGGAATTGTGTCATGTTTCATATTAATCCAGCTTTTCAGATGGTGGACTCTTAACTCAGTTGTAGGGGCAAATTCAAGCCACTTGAATAATTTATGCACATAATTTTGTGGAGATTTGGAAACTGGGGAGTTTACGTGATGCAGACGGTGCTCTGTGAACAGCCATGGGGTTGAATAGCTTCATTCACAAGATCTGTTTCACCAGCAAGTTAATGTAGCAAAATCTGCTCTTTCCTTTTGACTGGCTGGACTGGGGTGCCTTGCCATGGACATGGGGGGGAAATAGGGTGTGACTGTATTTCCTGGGGTTCAGAAAACTACTGACAGCTTATTACAAAACTCTGTGTTTTTTCTTCTCATTCCCCTTTGAAATGATGCTTGACTCTAAATGTTGTTTGCCATGCAGCAGCACCAGAAGCTGTGCTGTCTGTACATCATTTTGTGAGTTGCTTCCATAACCACATCCCACAAGTGATAGAGGAGTTCGTATTTCTTTCAGAACCCATCCCACAAGTCTTCAGTTTTGCTCAGATTCAGTCACTCATTCCTTTCAACTCACCTTCTTGACAACTGATCAGAAAGGCCCTTCCAAACAACTTGTACATTTAACTTTCAATCAAAATTTTAAAAGACATCTAGGACGTACTTAGGAAATATTCAAACAGTAATGGCCATTTCACTTGGGGCTAATCCTAGGGGAAAGACCTAGGTCTCTTGGGAGATTTCAGGTTTTATTGATCTTGTGAAAATTTAGACATTTTAATGTAATTCATACACTTTGGATGATTTTGCTCTCATTTAAAGCTTACTAGGCAGCTGAAAAAAATATCCTGAACACCTATAGGAGAGAAATCTGTGGTGAGAGCCTCTTAGGCATGCTGAAGGGAGATGAGAAGAACGGGCTTTGTAGTGGCATCTAGCAAGAGGTCCCTGTGGCAGACTCAGAGGTTTCTGTAATGCTTCCCTGTAACGAGCTCAGAGGTACCCACTGACACAGAGAGAGGAGAGACTGTGGCTTTGGATCCTTCCAACGTTTGACCACCAACTCCAGCAGGGCAGCAGGAAGAAGAACAAATTGTCCTCCCCACAAAGATTTGGCATTTAACTGTTTCTGTCACTTTTTGTCTCACACTAGCAGAACAGGATTTCCTCTGTTACAGGGCATGGATACAGTATTGGTCCTAAGGTTTGGTACCTAACTGTAAAAAGGGTTGGAAATGCTCTATTTTCCTTTCAAAATTAAAAAAGAAACAACGAAAAGACCAAGAAAGTGGGATATAAAAATGAATCTTGCTTTAGGTGTTGGCCTTACAACATAAAGTTCTGTATCATTTACAAAGTGAACACTCACTTTAGAGGAGAGCAAATTTCTGTAAAATTGCCTTTAGATGAAAACAGAGTTCTGACAAACTACAGCTTGGGAGGCAAGCTTTGGTTCTGCAACACCAGCTTCTCTGCAACCTGATTTTTCTTAGCCAAAGCAAACAAAAAGCAGAAGAATCTTGACTGAACAGATTTTGTTTTGTTTCTTTTTTCTCTTTCCTTCAAAAGAATTGCTGATGTCAAAAATGTCAAAACACAATTAGGGAGGCCTTTCCTCCCCTTCTGTATGCTTTCTGACAGTATTAAATCATTACCTTCCAAATTAGCTTCAGAATGATGATAAATAAATGGGAAAAAAAAAGTACCACCAGATACAGAGCTGACAGGGCTAATGCTCAGTTTGAGCCTCGTGTTCACTGATTCTGGCAGGTCTTCCACATATGCTCTGGCCCCTTCCTGAGAGAGGACAGACTGTTCACTTGAGATCTCGGGTAATTTTGGTGTTTCAGTAGAGCACATCATTAGACGAGCTAAATGAATGCTGAAGCAATCTACAAATAGCAAACCTCATACTACAAACCCCTTATATTTTGAGAAGGAGAACTTGTCTTTAAAAGAACATTGTCTTTAAGAGAAGTCTGCAGCTTTCAGCCCAAGGCACCACAGCTTTTCAGCACTAGTGCAGCGAAGATCAAACACAAACCTCACTTACTGCCGTGTCTGATCTTTGCCTTTTGTCAGGACTCTGACAAAAGCCACCATCACAGGGAGTTCTGCCACACAACAGACTTTCAAGAAAAGCTAAAATAAGTAAGTAGGAAAGCACTGATAAGAATTTGGGGCTGGAGCATGGTGGGATTGATGTGACTTTGCCAACATGGAGTAGAATAAGAAACTGTATTTTGAAAAATATTGACGGGGGTTTGAGAGCCGTATAATTTTCTTCGGGGTTCAGCATCATTGCTGAGAGTCAGGCCAAATCACTCTGCATCTCACCTGAGTGAGAGAAAAAGAAGCTGGCTTTCACCTACTTTTGTTCTTCCCACCTGCAAGCTTAAGCTCCTGCAGACAGCTGCAGTGAGCACCCACTCAAGGGATTAATTTCTGGCAGACAGGAATTTAGCACTGAGCTACTTTCCAGCTATCCTCCTTTCCCTACCTGGAATATTCCTGCAGCACGTCCTCTGGGCTAGCAGAGCTTGTCACATCTCATGCATCTCCCTAGGCTGGAAGCAGTTGAAACTGGTACTTCACATATCTTTTAAAGTAAGCACCTAGTCCATCCAGGGTGCCATATAAATCAAAACAATCACTTCACTTGATGTAACTTTGTCTTCTGTTGCTAAGTGGAAATGTTAGGGAGAAAATGGGGGAGAAATAAGGCTGTTTTTTTTAACACAGTCCAAATTGCCTGGGTCTGCAGGATGGCACGTAGCTTTCTCTTTGGGAGTCTTCCTTCAACACTTGCAGCTCCATGACTCCCAAATGCATTAGCCCCCTTCTATGTCCCTGTCTCTGAAATCCTAGTTAGAGGACAGAAACCTACCAAAGACAGAGCAAAGTGTGCAGCTGGAGGGGAGAGGGGCAGAAGAGCATTCCCCAAATTGCCTGCCCTGCTTCTGCTGCCTCTGCTGCCCATCTGCCTCACAGAGGGCAGCCTACAGAGCTGAGCTCGCAGTACAGTTGATGACAGCACTGCTGCTGGTAGCAGATTTGGAATTAAGGAGCTTTGTCACTTAGCCCTCCAAACCTCTTAATTTAACTTATCGGGGAATAGATAAAATCTGATCAGCAGGATGGGTCTACCCACACCACTGGGGACAGCAGTGCATCAGCAGGGACTGGAGCTTTTTCCCTCAGATTACTCTACTGCGTAGATCCCACTGAGAATTTAGGCAGATCGGATTCCCCCACTGTCTTCTCTTTGCACATTCATGTACAGCAGTGCCAGGCCAAGTAGGAATGAGCTAGGAGGCTCCACCTACAGACACACCTGCACAGTTATAGCTTTCATTGTACAATAAGCCCCAAATTTTAAACAAGTTCCTTCCGCTCCATAAGGGGAGTCCAAGGTGAAAGTGCAATTTCAGCAGCTGAGATATAAGGAAAAACTCTACAGTGGTACTATTTAAAAAGCCTCCAATTAGAAATGCTGCTATAAGCTCACATACTAGTTGCTCATTCTTGTGTGTATTTCAACTAATCCAACTCAGTTTGCTGAAATTCAACATAACTCCCCTCTGTGTCAATAATTACCCAAATATATACATTTCTATATTTAAAAATTTTTATATTTATATGCATTTTTATCTTCATATATTTATCTCCCATCCCTCATTTTTAAAATACTTGTGAATGTGATTTTGGTTTATGGATCACTCACAGCTGTTTTGCTGAACGTAGAAGTGACAGATGCCCAGGTGGAATTTCAAAAAACCCCTTATGGATCAGTTTTTGGGCAGTTTCATCACTAATTGGTTCATGCAGAAAGATCAACTTAAGTAAGTTTTAGAGACAGAGGACACAGAAATTGTTTGGCTGCTTGATGGGGTGTGCTGAAATGTGCTTAACCACTCAGAGAATTCAGGACTTGGGATCTATTCTCATTGATTGTTCTGGGGTCTGCAGCTGCATTCTTCCATCTTTGACAAACTCCGGTCACATTATGCTTTTTTCCAATTCAGGAAATCTCTCAGGCAAAAGAGGCACAGAGACATCCCACTCTTCCATGTGCTGTGGGACTGACAGCAAACCCTCAAACCTGCAGGTTTACAGTCCACTGCTGTGGAATGCAGTGTAGCAGAAGTGGCCAACACACACCCCAAGAGGAGAGCGAGAAAGGCCTGAGGATTTTCAGAAAACATTTTGAGGTAACTTAGGGCATACATATAAAAATTAGACCATGTATGAGTGAGGCTCTGCTCAGAGCTGAAGCAGAAAGAAACACAGAAAGAAAGGTCAAAGCTACCCTGTACTTTATGACCTCATTTAGAATCATGTCTTCTTATGCACCAGAAAATATTGATCCTGCAAGGGACTCCCAAACCCACATTCCTGAAGAATCTCCCTTTTTTTTTGCTATAGGGCTTCCTTCCATCTGTCACTTTCTGTTCCTCTGCAGTGGGAAGTGAGAGGAGATGAGTGTGCTGCATTACATCTTTTTCTTTTCCTTAGAGAGACTTTTGGGGTTAGTGAATGATGACAGTAAAAATATATGGAAAGGAAGAGTGATCTGTTGGCACCAAAACATGAATTTTCTGGCAAGTTTTGATGAAAAGTAATGAGAAATACATGCAGTCATGGTCATATCAGCCAATATTGACTCTCTTGGACTAGTTACCAGAGGAAATCATGCCCTGGAATGCAGGCTGCTCTGCCAGAAGCATGATTTCTTTCTGGAATTTGGTTTTTCAACCCAAGAAACAGCCACTTTCTGTCTAAACTGAAAATACCAGACAAGAATGTCACATTTTAAGCATGTACTGAAAGTCTGAGTAAAAAGGAAAACAAAAACCCCTTCTGCCTCTTTACCTAGCTCTGTCACTTAATTCAAATACTCCTTTCAGGCCATAAAGAAAAAGACTAACACTTTTAGAGATCTGGCTGGCTTCCAGCATGACAGAAGTAAGACATGGCCTATTCTGCTCCAAGTTTCCATCAAAATGAGGGATCTTTTAGAATGGGACCAGTGGGGGACGCAACAAAAAAAGGATTTTCTCAACCCTGACTCAAAGGAACACTCCAGTTGAGCCCAGACCAGTCCCACTCAGGGTAAGAAGACTTTAAGCAGATATTTCACCTCGGACATGGCCTTAAGCCATTTGCTGCCTGAGGATGGAGCACTGCACTGGGAGGATGAGCCTGTGGGTGTGCATGGGGCAGTGGGGCAGTGCTGGAGCTGGGGTTCCACAGTCCTGGCTGGAGGACTCACTCATCCACACTGCTGGGTTTGAAAAAGGCAGCTCTGGGGCATCCTGTATCAAACCCTGTCACTTAGCTGAGAGCTCAGAGCATCTGGCAGCCAAGACATCAACAGGATGTCACCTAAAGGTTTACTGTAGCAGTTTATCCCTGAAACCTGTGCAGTTATGCAAGGATATACATTTGCCCAGGAGAATGTCAATAGGTAAGAACGAGTGTATCATTTTGGTGATTGTAGAACACAGAAAGATGAGTGAATGCTGGTGATGATGGACTTTCTAAAAAAAGGCATTTGCTAAACTGCCTGGGAATCACACTGCAAAAAACTGCAAGGTGTTTCTGGTCACCTAGTCAGGAAAATCAAGCCTTAAGGTTTGCCAGGTTACTCTGCATCTCTTTGCTTGAATGAGAGTAAAGTCACAGGTCAGAGAATGAGTGAGCTAAGAAGCAAAGCAGAGAGCAACCAGGTGGCTGCAGGATGTGCCAATCCCTGTGCAAAAGTGAATGTGCTTTAATTCCTGCCTGACTGTTACATTTTTGTTGGCTTGTCCCATACCTGAGAGAAAACTCCTGGAACATGAATGGAGTGGGGACATCACTGATACGAGCCCTACTTTTACATTCAAACCAGTATTTGTTTCCTTTGAATGAAGTTGCTGCATGCAAGCAAAACCAGGGCACTTTTCAGTGAGGATGCAGTGTTTGGAGACTGCCAGGGAAAAGACTGAGAGCATGAGGCATAGCTGTCTTACACTTGTTTGGGCTGAATACAGGACTGTGAGGGCAGCAGTGGGCTGTGTAGGGAAATACACATCCCTGCTGGAGCAGCCTGTTGGAAGGACATGCTGTGGGAGCTGGGGCCAGAGAGGTTTTTGGGTTTCCACAAAGGTGGCTGGCACTAAGTGGAGAACACAAGAAAATTTTCAGATTTTCTTGTGGAAAAGTGAAAGCAAGTGAAAAATGAGAGTGGTGATAGGACAGCCTGATGGGGGACTCAGATGTGCTCTGCCTTGGCCCAGTCCAGCTCCTGCTGAACTCGGAGTTTTATCAGTTAAATCAATAGAGAGCAAAGCCAGTACAACATGGTGCTTCATTTGTGGCTGTGCCTTTGGAGGGACAGGCCATCCTTTACATTCACCTCTCTGTATTACAATAAAGCACCAGACAAAGGCACTTAATCTTCACTTGGGCCAGCAGGAGCCTTTTTGCACTAACTGGTGTGTCAGAAATGTCCTGTCTTTGACACTGAAAGGGCAGTGATTCCCTTGCAGCAAATATGCACATATGTCATGGAGGTCATGTGTCCAGAGTAGGGAGATAGGAAAGGAGAAATGGAGACAGCAGCAACTGTGCTTATCTGTGCCTTGCTGTGTTCACAGTCCAGGAGAATGGATATCTGTACCATCGAGATACGGCCTCATTCCTCTTGGGACTGCAGGAACCATCTTCACGTGGAAAACAGCTAACAACATGCTACATATAAGAGAGCTGATCACCAACTGCTTCACTTGCAGACTATTAATCTAATTTCTTTATGATTATCTTTCCACAAATTGGATCCAGCTGTTCAGTAATCTTCACTGGGAGGTTAATGAATATGCTGAGCTTGCAGAACAAAATGGTGAGCTTCAAAAAACTTCTGGGTTCATTTTTAATGAAATGTTTTAAATTATTTGCTTTTAACTATCTTGCAAGCTTCAGAAGTAGCCCTGGTATCCTTTTAACTTGCTTACTTGATATTTTTCGTTAAAAGAATTTCAAAACACATGTACTAAAATGTATCATATTGTTGCCCTTTTAGCCCAACCGGTATGCAAAATTCAGAGCCTTCCTGTCTTATTTCCATAAAAAATTGATAGGGATCCAGTACTTTTTTTTTTTTTAATAAGGGAGGACTACACAAGAATCTACAAAAAGTAATTTTTTTTCCCTTCTGAACACACAAGGGGTGAAAAGAAGGACCAAAACTACTCTTGGAGGCTGGAAAGGTGTTAGGGGCAGGTATCCTACATGCCTGGCACATTCCTCCTGGCCATCTCTGAGCACCATTTCTAACTACTACAAGGAAAAGATGGATGTGGCCTGATCTGGTGTGTCTGTCTTCCACCTTCTCCACAACTCCCCTTTCTCCAGTGTTCCATCTCAGGAAGCCCTGCCTTGGTGTTCTTCAGGACCAAACTTAGCCTGTTTTCTCTCTCCCTCTCCTTCATGGTTGCTTTCACAGAAGGAGCTCAGGAGAACCCGAGAACTCACTGACATAGTGATCCTGCCCTGCTAAGTAACATCCACAGAAAATATTTGGGACTTAGCTTTGGCTCTGGCCTTCCTTGCCACACTGCAATGTTGGCAGCATCTTCTGGTATTAAATCATTACCAAGAAAAGAGCATTTAAATGGCTTCACTATTTAGCCTCAACATGGAATGCTTACCATATACATAGACGCTTGCCAGGTCTGTGACTGAGGGCTATTTTTATCTTCCACCACTGCAATATATTTTTTCCCCCAGGGAAAAAGGGAATGCAGCAGTGTAACCACATCCCTGTGGAGCATTTTACTCCTTGATAAATACTGCATGGCTTCCTCCATGCCCAGGTGCTTCTGCTTGGAGAAATCTCACCTTACCACACACCACAGCACAGCAAGAGCATTTCTGAACATGTCAGAAAGAAGCTTCTCTCCCCAGGCCAGCTGATGCTGGCTGCTCCTCCAGGAAGCTGTCCATCAGTGTGTGTTATCTTGCTTCTCACTTAATGGGTAGCTTCCACCTCACAGCTCCTGTGAATACTCAAGGTGCACAATTCTGGTGGCCAAAACTTTACCAGAAGTGCCTGGTTATTCACCTTTGTATTTACTATTGATATTTTACCCTCTTTCCTCGATGGAAAGATTGTTTAGGTGACGTGTGATTACACACCTTTAGAACAACCTTGCTTTAATTCTATATTCTCCTTCTCTTTTGCATCTCTGTGTGTGAAATTGACAGTAAACTCTTATGGGTGCAGATCACTGCCTCACTCACCTTCAGGACTGGCTGCAGGCACAGCACCACAGATGGCTGTGCTGTCTGTTCTCTCAGGCCAATTTTTCCTACAGCTGTCTTGCTGACCTTATAAAAACCATTTGGCCAAAGAAGTCAGGAACAGTTCTAATCTATGCTCATACTTTTGCATTTTCCAGCATTAGGCATTTGCATATGGACCTTTGTGACAAGTTTATTGCTTCCCATGTTTATGTCCTAGGCAAATGCCAGCAGGAGAAGCGTGCTTCTGCTTCAGTCCCTACTCGCCATCTTCTTGCCAAAATAGTTTTGCAGGCTCTGAATGCCTTTGGGTCAGCTCCACAGTCCTCTGGGGCAAGCCAGTTCTCTTGTCAGTTTATCCCTTAGCTAAACACTGGCAAACACATAAAGGACACACCACCTTTCTGCAGGAAGAAATAAACTGACCTTCAGCCTGGATTTGCCCTTTGCTCTATAAAATAATAAAAAGAGTAAGAAAAAAAATGCACTTGGTGCACAGCTCCAGTGACGTTTAAGCAAGTCCAAAGCTGGTCTGCAGTGCACGAGTGGACAGTTTATTACAACTCTGGCATTTTTACATCAGTTTACTATCAACAGGAAGCAAACTGTTTGAGAAATGCCAGACAAACGGCTCTGTGAGATCCTGCAGCCTCCTAAGAAATGCTTTTAAGCAGCTAAACTAGGGAAATCTCTCCAATGAAACTGAGCAATAGCTTGCAGTCAAGATGCGCTGACAGAAGGACAGAGAGCTGTTTGAACCATAAGAAAATCCACTCTGCTACTATCAAGTTAGAAGCTGCGTTAGGCTAATTATGAATCCAGATAATAATCCTAAGAGAAAGTGGGAGAGAATGTTCCCTATGTGCTGTAAAATGCATTTACCCTGCACAGCACTCCTCCTGCAGCTTTGCAGGCACACAGACCTGCATACAAACGGCTTTATTCCCAGCTCAGGCTCTGGGGCTAGTGCTCCTCTGCTGGCTTGCTCACCCCTAACTTGTGCCCTCTCAAATCACTGTTCAGGGGTACAAACTTTCATCCCTAAAACCAAGACAAGAGTGGAAATTCAGCCTGTCCCAAAAAAAGGCCCAGCTCAAAAGCCACCTTTACGTAATTGCCTACAAAAGAGACGTACTCCTCATGTTCAGACCACAAGTTTCATGCTTTGCTGGGAATACACAACACACGGTGGATGCATAACACTCCAATGGATCTCATACACAGAGACATAAAATTCTTTCCCAAGACTGCCAGAGTCACATTTTTGTAACTTCTTTCATCTTTGTCTTGGTGGGTAGCAGCCTTGGGGAAGGGTGAGCTGTAAAACACTGCAAAGATTTGCAGTGGAAAGATATAGTTAACTTAGTTATAGTTAACTATAGTTGCTATGCTATAGTAACTGCATTTCTTTCTTGCAAATTGAGAAGTCCTGTACATAATATTCTCCTCCTTAGGAATATTCAGGATACCTCCACCAAGTGGTGTAACAGCACTCAGCATTGCAAATTAATTATGGGTAGACTCCAATCATCCAGTATAATTGCTGGATACTGTGGTATTATAAACATTGGCAAGGACATCAGAGGTGGAAAAGCCTTCTCATATATAAGGCTTATCAAGATCTTACTCTAAATTGACATTTAGCTCCTTCATAATGGCAAAAAAGAGCTTCATGAGCAGTATGTATTTTAAGAGCAGCTCTGATACTCAAGAGTAGGTACATGCATTTGGAAAGATATAATTTACACTTTGATTCTGAGTACATGCAACACTCCCTGTATAAAAGAGTTGACTTGTCCTCTATAAATATTTTTGAGGTGACATCAAAGGCCAGCTGGAATCTCTTCTATGGAAAGTACGCAAACTCTAGGATTACACATGTGCAGAGAGAGACTCAGCTCAGGGGCAAGATAATGAACAGCCACACTCTCCTTCCAAGGTCACAGCCTCCCATTCAGCCCCCATAGATGTTCCTACCTAGAGATTGATCAGGGCCTGTCATAAACTGGAGCACTCCTAATCCAGTGCCTAGGCAACAGATATCTATATAAAAAAACAAACCCTGACAACTTGGTGGACAATAACTGCCAAAGGCAGGAGGGAGGCAGAGGAATGAGGACATGTGAATTAACCACCACTTTGACCTGCATGCATCCTCATCATTGTAATAAAAAGGCTTTCTTCATGCTAAACAGGAAACTCTCTGCTTGGGGACTGCAGGGAAAACTGTTCTTCTTCTCTCCATAACAAGTCTAAATGGTGAAGAGGGAGCCTGTGCACCAGCATTCTCAAGGCAGCACTTCTCCACTGTGCTGCATTCCAGTGGAAGAATGATCTACATTTATTTTGGCAGCAAGGTCAACTGAAGTAGCTCCCGCCATCCATCCTTGCCCTGCACAGCTCTTTTCCACCCCCAAAGCATTCACTCCAGCAGTGTCAGAACAACTGCTTCATGGAGACGAAATGCTGGGCTGGATCAAGCAACTGAGACAAGTTAAAAATAACCCAGCAAAGAAGGGAGCCCTGCTCGCTCTCCCAATCCAGTTCAGCATGCAGCCCTGGGGCCAGCAGCTGTGGGAGGCAGGGAGAGAGGAGAGGGCAGCAAAGGAACTGTTAGCCATCGAAGCCACCAATAATTAGATTTTCAAACCATGCCCTAAATTGATCCTCACATCCTCCAACCCTGTGCAACAACAGTATTTTTTTGCCTCATTTTATAAATTAAGAAAAGAATGAGTTAGTTATTAACCAGAAGATAACTCAAAAAACATCATATGAAACTCCAGCCTCCTTACCATTAGGTTTTGGGGTTTTTCAGGGTCAGACAAACTGGGTCTCTCTCCTCCTTGCAGTTCAGCTGTACTTTCCCTACACATGAATTTTCCATGGGTCCAACCAAACAGATGGGATAATCACATTCTAAGCATTTACCAAGAAAATGCAGAATTTCCAGCAAGACCACTCTCAACCTGCTACGGTATTACATTCCCTTTTCTAGATTAAGAAACAGGCTCAGAATTCTTACACAGATACCCAAGAGACTCTGTTAAACAGAGAAGACTCAGAAATACCACAACATAGAGTACCACAGTGCACCTCAACACAGAAAGAGTCTATTAAACTTCCAGGGTTACACATCAAAGGCAGTCATCTATCCAACTTATATTCCCACTTTGCCCTGTGTACTTTTGCTGTGTGCAGGGCAAGGCAACATCCAGTGACAGGACAGTCTGTTGTGGGCAAATATCCAGCTAGCAGCCAAAATGACCACTGGCAGGACCCTGGGAACCTCCAGGTCTGAGGCTTTAAGAAGAAGTTAGCTGAAGATCTGTCATGAGCAGTTTATTTTGAATGGATCCTGCCTTGGGGGCATCAGAATGGAGTAGACCTCCTGTCCTTCCTAGGTTGATCTTCTGCAATTCTGATGAAAGCAGAGAGAGCAGAAGCCTGATTCCGATCCTGTCTCTGACACTGCCTTTTCATTCATCCTTGCACCTACCATTAGCTTCTCAGAATGCTGTCCTTGCCATAAAACTGGGATTAAAGCACTTCCTCATTCATATGAACATGTAAAGTGCATAGGCACACAGACAGAAATACATACATGATGTATACCTCTAGCTCCATTTGTATCAATAACCGTTTTTCTACAAAACATACAGGCACTGCTTCTATAAACAAACAGTCACTCCAGAGAAGCATGAAAACAGTAGATGAGAAAGAAAATGGAAAAGCATTAAGGCTAAGGATACAATAATAATAATTTCATAGCTGATACTTAGAACTGCTATTTTTGCAGCACAGAGACTCCCATCTCAGGCTAGCAAAACTTTTCTGATAATACGAGTGAGTTATTACAACTCCTGACACCAGAACAAATAACTGACTGCCATGGGACCCTTGTATTCCAAAACATCACATGCATCAGGAATACTCCCTTTTGTGCCAAAATGAGGACAAGCTCTAAGATAAAGGAATATTTTCCAGCTCACGCCATACCGAGAGGCTGTATGAGAGGGACACATTTACGTGACAAAACTTCTGTGTGGAGGCCCCAGAAGGCAAAGAAGCTGCATTTTAAGGGATGCTTTTCAATTAATGCCTGAGCAGAGCAGGCATTTAAACTTCACTAGAGCACTCCAAGGGACAGGAACAGAACACAGAAGAATCTTTCTTGGCTTATCTGTTCAGCTGTCACTTCAGCGAGCCAGCAGCTGGACTACACTACACAGTCTTGCATCTTACACATAGAATGTAGTTTACTAAACACATTCTACAGGTACACAATACAGGATTCATACATCACAACCAGCCTCCACTTAGGCCTCTACAAATGCAGGGTAGCCAAATGTAGTTGCTGCCTGTTGAATCACATTCATTGTAGCTCAAAATCTGCCTCTGCTCTTTGCAGAGGACACACACACAGACATTGCAGGCACATTCATTGGGGCCAGCTGAGCTTTCTGGTGTCCTGCATGCATCTACATACATTATCTATGGCCATGCAATAGCTGAATATATACAGACAAGTTTTAAACACCACATACTACACAAGCACATTTCTGTAGAGATTAGATGTCTGTTCTCGAGAAATGACAGGAAATGACTGGGGAAAATTTATGAAAACTGAAATAATCACCATGCAAATCACCAAAGTGGGTTTGAGATGCAAAGGGATTTAATTCATCAATTTGCACAGATTAGGCAAAACTGAAATTCACTGCCTTAAGAGCTCCTATTTATTTCTTAAAACCTTTCTTGGCAGGGAGCCACTAGGTACTTGTAAAAGATTAGAATTATTGGTGTTTGATGGGCTCTCCTAAAAGGAATAGAGGAAGAAAATCACAGACTGGAGTCATTAGGATCATCTTCTGCTAACTCCTGTATTTTAGAAAAATATATTTTAAAAAGCATAAATAGATGACAAATTGCCTATCACCTAGCACGATTCCCGGCCATCTGCACTCTCTGTGAGCGTGTTTTTCCAGGCAAACCACCTGCACTCCACAAGTGTTCCTCCCTACTCAAGTTGACACATCCCATAGGCTGAAAGATCCATTTCATAAACAACTTTGTTTTGTCCTGCCACATGGACACTCAGCAACTCCTCCAGAGCTGCAAATCAGATATTTTAGACCACCAAGCTGCCTCCCTTCTTCTTTTCAATACTGTAAGTGGGCTGACTTCAGTGAAGACGCAGGATCGTTCTCCTGGCTGCCTGCAAACCTTCCTCGTGAGCATCTGTCAGCGCAGCTCCAAAGCAATCAGCAAATCTTCCCTGCTCTTCTCACCCCGACCCACTGCTCCTCTCCTCCTGCACATCCCTTGTTTGGATGCTGCTGCTTCTAGGAAAGAACTACAAACATTCCAGCCAACGTGATTTACAAGCTAGGACCTAATCTCAGTTTTTTATTGGGCAAGAGATTAGCACCCTAGCCCATTTCATTAACTGTGCATCAGGAGACCCAATTTGTTGATTGACCAAAGTGATGTGATTTGTGAGGTTCGCAGAAAGAAATGCTTATGTTGACCTTGTAGTCCAAGAAAGAAGAAAACCAGCAATTTCTAAGGCAGTTCTACAACAAAAAGACATACCCAGAGTAGACAAAGCAGTAGTTTGTAGTTTTTGAGGTAATTAGTTTTCAAAATTACATTTATGCGACCTCCTATGTTTTATACTTCAAAAATGTCCTTTAAATTGCCTTCAGTGCTGCTTCTGCACTAGAATACTGACAAATGCAACTTGAGAAATAACCAGAATCAAAAATAACCAGAATCAAAAACTGATTTTGAGCCACCTGCTTGACTTCAGCACACATGGGACTGAGTCTGAGAGTGGGGTCTCAGAAAAATGGACCCAAGTCTAGTTTCTTACAGTGTTTTCCCTTTCCCTTAATCTGTCTGTCAGCCTGAAAAATGGTTTGAATTGTTCTCAATTGCCCACTTTAAAGGATTTCTCTTCTTTGTCCAAATTTTGTGAACGGATCTGAATGTTTTGTGTGTCCAGATGGGGGTGAAAGGCATAACAGATCTTAAAGTTCTTGTGCAAACAGGTTACACAGCACTGAAAGATGTTAACTCCTCTGGTGTTAGCCCAGCCTATCTCTGATGCATTATCACTGCACTGCTTATCGTAGCTCACACAGGCACTGAAAGAGAACTGGCTAAAAACCTGTGTGAAACAAAATGTATTTGTCGTGAGCAGCATTGGCCATAGCCACGTGGCCATTTAATTCCAGTGTTTTGTGAAAATTAACTGTATGCTGACACTTCCTCCTTGTTTTATAATTGATATCAGGAGCTAATAGTGACTAAACTATGACTAAAATAAGGGATAAAACGTGGCCCGTGAAGAGGAGATTTGGCAGCGAGGCAGATGCACTCAGCAGTAATCGGCTAAGGACCACATCTGTGCAATCTGTTGCGCTGCTGGAGGCTCAAACCCGCAGCTCTTCTAGAGACTGAAAAGATTTTCAGCCTTATCATCCATCTTTTAAGATCAGTCAATAACATGAAGGAATCCTGCATGATTTACTAAAGTGTTCTCTTTCTTACCTTGAGACGTTCTGCAGACAGCACATTGTAGGATCGCACTTTGTAGGATGAGCAAACAAAGCTTAAACAATACGGAGTTCTGAGATTTTCTTGTTTTGCCAAGTTTTCTCCCCTGCTTCTTATGTATAATACAGATTTATGCCTTGCTTACTTTGAAAGGTCGTGCTAATGCCAAAAATTACCACAGCACGTGAATCAAGAGAATGAAAGCTGTGTAACAGAGAAGACCTTTCAATTTAGGCTCCTTAAAAGCTCTAGTATTTAGTTTAAAATTCCAACGGTTAATGAGCAATTTTTGAGAAGGGATGTCCTTGTTAGGAATTCAATAGCTCTACTCTTTCAATTATCAAGTAAAATCACACTCATGCTTGAATACCTAGGAGCAAAAATGGGTACAAGCCATGAGCACAAGAACATCCTTTGAAAAGGTCACTTTTAAAAGACATTCCAGAACGCAATACAAGGCAGCTGTGTTACCTCCCCCAAGAGCCTGACATGTTTTCACTCCTTTTTAAATATAATTCTGGGGAAATGAACAGGCTTCATTTTTCTCCTTGGCTTTGCAGAGACCTTAGCCCTTGGAACACAGGTACTCCTGTTTTACAGCATCCAAATTTTGACATTTATTCTAATTACCTGTGCTGGGAGTACAGGTATAGCCTTCCTGGCCAGTCAAAGGAGAGAAAGACTCCCCTGGAAGGCGATAAAAGCACGTCAAACAGAAACCTCTCTCTCTGTTAACAATATAAAAAGCCTGAAGTCCAATACTGAGCTGTTGTTACAGCTGTGGTGGTCTGAAGTTGCACATTAGCTCCGATTAAGAGTGAATTCGTATGAATACACATCCCTGTGCTTAAGCACCTTCAAACCCAAGGCCATTTAGAAAATGCTAGATAAAATTCAGTTCTGATTTACAAACTATACATTCTCACACCTTTTGTTCATATATACATATGTACAGCCTCTGTTTTGTTTCAATTATTATCTGTATTTTGGAGTTACTTTCTACAAACTGTCACTGTAGATAGTATTTGAGACACAAGAAAAAAGAAATCACAGTATTTTGAAATTAAACAGCTTTAGGAAAAGCCATAGTCACAAGGATAACTGGTATTAACAAGATGACAGCTTGGAAAGAAAAAAGCATAGGACTTTGAAACTGTGATTCACATTAGTCCGAGACTTCAGACAGCAGGACCATCAACCACTGCTGTTTCCAAAGGATACTCCCAAGAAACTGCCCTTACTGCTCTGAGTGACAACAGGAAAGAAAAAACAGATGATGGGGAGAGGTTAGGCTACACTGTGATAATGTAGAGATGCAGCATATACGCTGGGTAAGGTTGCTTTTACTTATCTTGGAAAAGCTGAAAAGAATGAAAACTAAGCAAAGGTTTTATGGGATAGAGAACCCTGTCATGTCTCTGCAAGCTCACTTGAGGCTTCCCACTCTGAACTGTGGGACAAAATGACCTAATTCAAAAAAATGAACCAATGGAAAACAATGCTCAAAGGAACAAAGCCAAAGAATGATCATTAGCCAAGTGTGTCCAGCCCCACTTTACATAATGCCATATCCTGGGGGAACCAGCTGCTGGCTGTGGCTGCGGCCCTGACTGGCAAAGTTCCGGCTGCACAGGGCTCTCAGGTGGATGCAAGGAGCTGGCAGATCTTCCCCTCACTTCTCAGGAAGAAGGAACCAAAGCCCCACATGTATTTGTTGTTCCTTTCCCAATCTGTGACACGCAAACACGCACGTTGGGGAAGGGGGGCCTTGCCAGGAACCAGCTGCTGCTGCTTCTCTGTGCTGTAAAAGAAAGCATGTGTGTTCCTGCATGTGTGTGTGCATGGGCTTGGACGGAGAGAGAGGATGAAGTAATGATTCCCACCCTCAACCCAGGCCAATTAACATTCCCTTGGAGGTTTTTAATTAAAGCAAATGTCTGCCCAACAAAGAAGGCGAGTCTGGGAGGTTGACATCTCCTCTCCTCAAAAAACACACACAGACACACCTCCCAGATAAAGGCTATTTATTATCTGCTCAAGAGACTTTCTGGGATCCATTCCCCTCTTTCGGCCTCACTGCGGCCAAAGCGTCCCTTTCATATCTGTCTGACAGGTCTATACAATGCTTAATTGACTTGCCTGGGGTCTTGGGTTTTCTTCTTTAGGGAAAGCAGAGCTTTGGGGTGGTGATGGAGAGAGATCCCATCCTTTTGGCTTTTAATGAAAAGACTCTCATAATAATGCCATCCATTTGCAACCATGACCCCCTAGAAGATACTGTGTGGACAACTGTTTTCCTCCCAGTGGGAGCTGGGAAAAACACATGGCTGAATTCTCAACTACTTCAGCTTTTGTTTCCCTAATACTATAAAAATACAGCATTCAGGAGATGGAACTTCCCTTATGCTGAAGCTGGGTTTTGCCAACAGCAAAACCTTCAAAAAAGTCAGTCTTGCTCAGATACAGGCATTCCTGACCGCAAACACACTTTTGACACATGAGGAAGTTTGAGAAGGGTCAGCTATTGCTGAAAGCCCATACAAATCCTAAATAACAGCTGAAAGTGCCTGAGCTGAGTATACTGAATGTTCACAGACCCACAGGGATGAACACAAGAGCACTCAGTCCCTAACCACGGTAGCACTGCCCTTACTAATGCCTCGGGGAGATGCAGCTTCTGTCAAAGGAGCTTGGGATCCACCACATTTTTCCGGAGCAGCACTGGAAGGCAGCATGGACCCTGTGAGCATGTTCTGATGAGAGGAGCTGAGCCACCTGAAGAGCCTGTGGCTGCCAGCAGGAACCATGCTGCCCTCCCCTCCCCATCTTGGTGCATGAGGTCTTGCCCTCTCCTCCTGCTCCAGCACCCAGTCTCCTTGAGCCACGCCAGCACATCAAGCTTTTATGTGCAAAACAACATCAAGTCAGGGTGCAATTTGCTACCCCACTGTTTTTTTAGTATTGGGGTTTTTTCCCAAGTTTGGTGAGGCAAACCCACTCACTGAGATGCTAATCACACCCCTAAGTCAGTGCAAAGGAACAGGCATACACAGAGTGGGGAATGGAAGACAGCCAGCCACGTCCGCCCTTGGACAGCAAGTCATTAGTTGCCATTTCAGCTCAGACTTTCTGAACTGACCAAATCCCTCAGTAAGTGCTCCCAAGCAGCTCCCCCACAGTAGACGCCTCCAAAACTTTGCCATAAATGTAGTCTCAGTAACTTCAGATGAGAATATGCATTTATAAAATGAGCAAGGCTGGCCTTTGTGGTCCCTGGCTCCCCTTGCTCCCCATCCTTCCAGCAGAGCAGGGCAGCAGACAGGACACACTGCTCCTGCTCTGTGCTTGCAGCCCTGACCAGGGCCAGAGCAGGGAAGAAGTGAGGACATGATGGAGTTTGCATCCCTTGCCTTTTTTGGCTGCTGCTGTAGCCAGACATCGGTGAACTCATTGCACCTGGTGACATCTGGTTGCTAAAAATTTGTTTCTCTTTCCCAGAAGAAGAGGAAGGTTGCCAGCCCTGCTGGAATGGGAGCAGCCCACCTCACCCCCACGCTGGGCCAAGAAATTATTTTGTCTTTGTGGTTGTAAACTTCAAATTTTCCTAAACATCCTTACTGATGGATCTATGTGGAAATGGTGCAGCAGAGGAACAGTGCTCGAGGAGGGAGTGCTCGATGCATCCTTCCCCTTCTTCCCCCTCATGGCTTTAGGGCAGCGTTTTGGAGAGGCTGCTGACAGCACAGGGAATGAGCCATGTGTTGCCACAGGGTAGGTGACAGAAGAGCACTTGCCATATGTGAACATCTGTGAGATTCATGGGGCTTTAATACACCCTTGGGCTGGGTGAGGTCTGTACACAGTGCTAGTTGAATGGAATAAAATTCTGGAAATTCTCAGTAGAAAACAAGGAAAACTAGGATTCTTACAACTACTTGTAGTTCAGAGAATGGGTCACTAATAGTTTGTACTGGGAGCAAGAAACTGTTCCCGTGACTTGCATTCACTAAATACACTTAGTGTCTAGTTGCTGCATTAAAATCAATTTTCATAATTAGATAACAAAAAGGAGAAAACATAGAGAGACAGGAACTCTCTGAGTGCATGCTAGGGAAGCACCCAGATAATGTAATAAATCCAAGAGGAAATCTGCAATTAAGAATGAGGACGTTCCATAAACTGTTTCTCTAACGACAGCTTAGTATCTCTTCTATCTTGCATTCTGAAATTAAAAGATGCTGCTTCTGCATACCACCAGAGCTTCCCCTGCTGTTCTCACACGGCAGTGTAATTCCATACCCCAGAACTGTGTCCCAACCTCACAGCTGCACACCGTGTGCATACACCAACCAGCCTGTTCCCAAAGTTTTAAATATATAGCAGAGGCTTTCTAAAGGTCCCTGTCCTCACACAGCATCTTGAACGTGCCTAAAGGCAGACAAAGTATCCTGAGATTCTCAGGTGAAAGTGTAAAAGTGCAAAGAATAATAATTATAAACAAAGTTAAAGTCTGTTTCAACAGAGAAATGCATCATATATTCTATGTTTGTATATTAATATATGATAATTAAATCCCTCTAGCACTAATGCCGGCTTGGCCTGGAACCAAAGCAGCTGTCTTGGGGGATTCTCTGCATGGTACTCCCTCTTAAATACACTAGAAGCAGACACTTATCCACTTTTAGGCCTTTTATAATGTTTGCATGGACAAAAATAGAGAAAGAGGCAAAGACGGGAGGCATGGGGAGAAAAGAATAAAAACAAAAAAAGAAATGCAGCCTGGAAGTCAGGAAAAGCGAGTTTCCCGCAGCACAGCTCCGGGGGTGCTTTCTGAGGCTCTCAATAGTGATTCAGAGAGCCGACGCTTACTGGAGGAAAGCAGGCTAAAGAGATTATCCAAGTTTGCAATTGTATATTGGTTTGGTTATTTTACATGCGGCTTCTGATGTCCATTTCTATTCCAGAGACAGAGCTAAAAAGCTCGGCTTTGTCTGCTCCCCCTCAGAAATGGGGATGTGGGAGGCGGCTTTTATCAATGTTGCCATGCAAAAAAGTTCGTAATCTCTCTAAAGTCCAGCCTTACTTTTCTTTGTCACTTGGCCTTTGTCTGCCGGTATTTCAAATCTACAAATTCCAAAATGGTTTCCAATGTACACTTTAATGGGGACACTTCAATCTGACACTGCACTAGCAAAGAGTCCTGTTATTTAGCCTCTCAAACTGCACCTTCACCTGAGCCAAGGTGAGGAAAGTGCAAGGAGCCAGGAGCAGTGGAAACAAATATTTTGAAGAACAAAATTATCTCTGCAGAAAATACGGCAAAAATACAACAAGGGAATCATTAATAATGCATTTGGAACTCTGCATCAAGCCATATATACAGCACAGTATACATATATACAGTATTCATAAACTTTGCAGAAAGAAAGGAAAATCAAGACAAAAAATGTTGAAGTTCTCAAACTTTAAGTAACATTAACCATTGGTTTGCCTGTTACAAATAACTAAAACCTAACTTTAAGAAAATAAGTCGCTCAGGCAGAAAGAGTCTCATTATTACAGGTGCAGCTGAGAACTGCCTTCCACGAAAAGATTTCTGTGTCAGAGAAACATCCTCTCTTGCCATCTAAAAGACTGAAGTACTGTCGCACCAAGTACAACAAAGGGGCATTCCTGACATTATTGCCTTGTCTTCAGAAGGACCAGACCTCCCTTTAGTCTGCTGTTGTGGTTCTGTGGGTAAGTTCATCCGCCTGATTGTGTACCATGTGGTTAAACCAGTTTATCTGGAGGTGAAGAGTTCACCCTTTCTAAAGCTTCTCTCCTGTGACCACTTCCAACTCTCTCTGACCTACTTCTCCTAAAGGTCTCAATCTATAATGTATAAAAGTAACTTCCTTATAAAGCATCCCTAAAACCCTCCTAAAGGGTCTACAGCTTCTACCAGCATTACTAAAAGCTCCCTGGATTTTGTACCAGCCTTCCTGGCTCTGCAGGTTGGCTCCGAGTCCATCCCTGTGTGCAGAAGGTCTGGCCTGTAGCTGAGAAGATAACAATTCATTGCAAAATGTCAACATTATTTTTCATATCATTCAGGGCAGTCAAAGTATTTTCAAGTATGTGAAGTAGCAGTATTGGGGCAAGGGATTTCACGAACTATCCTGTCACATTGTTTTATATAAATGGATTAAATTAGTGCAAGCTGACTCTGTCAGTGAGATATCGGTCTCCGAGCTGCATCCATATGTGCAACAGAACACAGGAAGATACAGAGAGATTGAGGTCACATTGAATAAACAAGAATAAGCACAGAGTCCACAAACTCCTCCATGTCTGTGGATGGCTATTTACAGCCCTGCAAATTGAAGCAGCCACGTAAGAACCACCTGATACTCGGGAAGCTGGACACAGCCCCAGGTGCAACACAGGCAGTGCCCAGAGGAGGTGAGGTGATGATTTCATCTCAGCCCTTGGGGAAGATCAGGTACCCCTGAACACGCAGCTGGTGCCAGCACTGCCTCAGGACTGCTCACCATGCCATTGTCACAGCTCTTCAGCACCACAGCAGGATGTTTGCTTCTAGCTGAGCACATTGCCCAAAGCTGGCTGTGAATGGTGCTGAAGGAAAGGTGTACCAACACCGCTGGTTCTCCTACGCAGCACTGAATCTCAGCACTTGGAAGAGTACTTGGTTAAAACCAGGATTGTGCACAGCAACATGGCAGCAGGAATAGACACAGCCAGAACAGCTCCCAGCTCTTCCTCTCAGAGCATTTCCCACTCATTGATAGCAGTGCCGTTGCCATCCCAGACAGCTGCAGACATCAGGGAAGACTACAGCAACAGCAGTGGGGAGGGCATTTTTCTGTCAGACACCAAAGGTGCTGCATGAGAGGCTTGTTATTAATGCCAGTTTCAGGCAAAGTTTTCCAAATCTTGCCACACTGAAGAATCAACCCACAGGCCACAACTCTTGGAGAAACTGGGGTTCAGCAGTGCTGCTGCTCACAAAGTGACTTCTGTGCAAAGGCAATAGTCTGGGACAAGGCTTTTTTCTCACACAACATCCCCTAAATGCTGCCACTGGCAGCTTCTGCTGAAAATGGCAGTGTTTCATTGCATCTCCTTCATCACACAGGAAAAAACATTAACTTCCACTGAAGTCACTGTTCCTGGAATCTGAATTTCCTTTGCCTAGCACGCACTGCAGATTAGGCAGAGTGACAGTATGGTGTGTCAAACTAAAGTAAACTAAACAGCTCAATTCTTTTTGTATCTTTTACAATACTTGCAGCTAAAAAATAAATGTCAGCTACTGACATACCAAGCACTAATCAGAGTCCGCCCTTTTTTATTTCAGGAGAACCTACAGTATTTTGTTTGCTTTTTGTCAGAAAATTTCCAATCTTAAATCTTACATCTGCTAAGATTAATAAATCTCACTGTGTCATCTTGTGCTCCTTACTTCTCCTTTTCTCTCTGTGCTCATGCATGTTTGGAGAGCTGTGCCATTATTATTTATGACACTACCAACCCTCTTGTCTGTTTAGACATTTTTATGGCTCATGGCCACATTCCAAAGCACAGCGTTAAGGGGCTTAATGGCTGTGGCAGAAAACTTTTCAGATATTACACATGTGTCAGCCTAATATTTTAATCATGCTCTGCTTCAGGTACAACACGTTGCCCTCAAGGGTTTGTCAGGTTACAGCATACTGATATATGTTTCAACAACTCTTTGCCTCAGGAGGGCTTAATCAAAATTTATAGCAGGGCAGTGCATTCTGTTCAAGGGCATGAGCAGGCATGAATCTTGCACCTTGATCTGCATCATCGTCCCTGGCTTGTAGTTGGCTTTTTCTGCACGGAAACAGTTAATACACCTGAGCGAGGAGTAGTTTAAGAGCTGGCTCCCATCCCCAGACGTCCCTATTAAAGTGTATTTTCTAATCTGCTTGCAGTTGGTGTGACAGGGATGAACGTGTCCTGGAGCAGTGTGTGAGTTCTCGAGAGTCTCCTTGTGCTGGGAGCGGTGTGAGAGGCAGCAGATGGGGAATGAGGCACACGGACAGCCAGGGCTCCAGCTCTGGCAGGGATGTGTTTCTAAGAGTCACACATTCAGGTGCTTCTGCACATGTCTCTGGTATTTAATATGACATTAAAACAGAAGTAGACTAGGATTCAAAACCTGTCAATTCATACAGAAACACAAGCCATAGACTGAGCAGGATGCTCTAGAACTGCAGGCAAGGCCCTGACTTGACCCTCTCAGTGCCATCTGGCCATTTCTACGCTCTGTGCCAGAGAGTTTTCAAAAAGTGCCTTTTAAAAGGCAACTGAGACTGTGGAAAGCCTTGAGGCATGGACACATACCCAGCTACTGCCCCTTCTAAGCTCTGAAGGCACGGCTCAGATTATAACAATCATCTTTGAACTGATGGGGGTTGTTCCCCAGAAGTACCAAAATACCTCACATGCATTTTCCCCTGCCATCTGCCCAGCCTACCACACTACATCATTATGCTCTGCTCAAAGGTTGGCCCCGATTGTGCAGAGGTGAGGCATGAAAAGGAGGATTAAGTCTCCTGACTCGAAAGCTTTGTAGGAAGGACTGATCCAAGGTCAGGCACACACATCTCTTTCCCACAATGCCCAATGGAAAAAAATGAACTGCAGATTAAGAGAATGGCCAGCAACATGGCTGTTGTTATCTTTTTCCAATCTTTTAAAAATAAAACTTGCATGAAAATTAAAATAAAGTATGCAAGCAGGAAAGAAAAGTCTCCAGACATTTGGAATCAGCTGGCCATGTGCTTCAATACCTAAACTTGGACTGGCCCAAAGGAGAAGCCTGAGTACAAAACACCCTAAGAGAGAAGACAAGCATGCTCAGACAGGCCCCATTTGGAGAAGACCTTTCCAGAAACTAGTTCCTGGGGCTACATTTAACACAAATATAATGACAAAAACTTGCACTCACAAAGCTATTTTCTGCCTCAGGCCGCAAACACGCCTTCCTGTAAGCTCCTGTGACTATCAAAGCTGGAACCAGCCACTCTTTCTACTGCAGAGTCCAGTGCAAATTCACATTTCTTCCGAGTATTTCAGATACAGGCTCATTTCTAAATGAGAATGCAACATACCACTTACTACAAAACTAAATTAATATACACTACAATACAAAATAAACAAAATCAAAAGGGCGCTGTTTAAATGTTACAGAACAAAGAGGTACCAATTTTACCTGTCTTCTATTTTTACCAACCTTCAAACTAAAACATCACTACAAGAATATAGCACTGACTGCTATTGGCTCCTTGTGTCCTTTTCATGCCAGCCTCCAACTGCAGCTGCTGACCTTACAGTAGAAACTCTGATGGACCAAAAATACTGTATTGTCTCTCTGCTATGTTTGTCCAGCTCCCAGCACAGTGAGAGCCTTCTGCTCCCTGGGCTCCTGTGCAGCACCACAATGGGAACACTGGCAGCAGGACTGAAGCCAATGTTAAAGACACACAGCTCCTATATACTCACATTTCAGTTCCTGATCCAGAAACTCCCAAAGTGCAAAATGAATATGGAAAAAAAAAACCAAACCAAAAAAGTCATGTGCTCTCTGCATTTGTGACATTAGGAATGTACAGTGAATGCTCCAGACCAAACCATTATTCCTCAATGAGAAGGAGGAGCTGGAGCAATGACTAGTGAGGGCTGAGAAAGAAGGAAGCCTCCAAAGCAGCACTCCTTGCTGGGAAACTGCATGGCACCAAGGCAGCATTCAGCACAGCTTGAGTGCAACCACCACTCTGACTCTGAATGTGACAGAAAAAGACCTTCTGGTCTTCGAGAGCAAAACAGAGAAACACCTCCAGCCTTGGCGGGACAGAGAAAGGACTGTTCAGCCCCCAAAACAACAGCAGGAACAGGCCACTGAGGAGGGCTGCTCTCTGCAATGCTTGTAGTTCTTACAAAAAAACTCTGCAGGAAGAAGAAAGTAGTTCTTACAGCACAAAGACTTACAGAAATGCAGTGTGGCAAACCCAGCCTTCCCTCCCCTGCAGAGAGCTGCCTGCTGTTCTCAGGCTCAGCTCAGATATGCCCTTCCCTGTGCTGCCGCTGAGATGAGACACTTCTGCCACCATCATCCTGATGCAGAGAAACGATCTCTGCCAACAAATTGACAGAGAATTTCAGTCTTAATAATCATCCTGCCCTGCACTTCAGCCTGATCCACATCCCAGAAGCAAGATTAATCCACTAAGCCTCTCAGCTCCTAGAAACGATACTTACAGGCAAACAACTATCCCCACTCATTCTCTCACTCAGATGATAATCAGAAAAATGTCTGTATTTGGCTCACTATGACAAGCTGATTTGAAACCTCCTAAGGAGCACAAGCTTGTTGGCTCTGGGATAACCCTGCTTGTCCCTGTGCTTTAGCCTGGCAGCCTGGGAAAGAACAAGGCAGGCCTCCTCAGAGGTCTTTTCCAACCTTAACAACTCTGCTTTTGGGATCTATGGAAGGGTTAATGCAAGCTGGTAACACAGGCAGATCCTGATCACTGCACATCCCAGCGTGGCAGGTGCCTCCGTGGCCCTGCACAGCCATGGAAGGGCTGATGATCCCTCAGCTCTTTTCTTCTCCCAGACAGTTCAATCACAGGTGCTGTTCCACTTCAGTGTATTCAGCACTACTAATGCATTCTTCTGATTTGCAAAACGAGTAGATCTGTAGAGCTCATGGACATCTTGGCACCTTGGTGAACCAGAATCCATATTTACAATTAAGTCTGAAGCTAGATGGCTTGTTAGGAACCAGCTCAAGCTTCCCCTATAAAGAAATCAATACCTTTGAAGCTTCATCTTGCCACAGCTTAGTTTGGAATAAGTATTGTGTTTAGTCTTTGTAAGGATAAGAAAAGGAGTGAATAAAGACATGAAACATCAAAATCACAGCATTTAAGAAATAACTGGCTACATTTTTTTTCTTCTTTTTTTCTTTTAATTCTCCATTTTGAGGCAATTATGTTTTATCCTACGAACTTCAACTTTTTGTTCTTATTTATAGTTCAAACCATTTGAATGATGAACCTTATTTTTTTTAATGTATTTATAATAAAATATTCAAGCTGTTACAGGGAGCTAATACATCATACATTTTTTCATATGTGGATAATATACACAATTTCTGGCTGAAGAAAATTATCTTTTAGTAATTTATTTTCCCTTGGAATCAAAAGGGGCTGGAGAAAGACAAGACAAGCAATAAAACATATGCAGTGCACAGAGTTTGTATTAGTCTATGGCTGCTTCACATTAAGAAGAGTTTAATTAGAGCAGCAATATAAAGGAGGTGGCAGTGGGAACTACAAATAGTCATGCAGAAAGGGGAAATAACTTGTCCAGCCTTGCTATGCACTCACCAGGCCCCAAGGCATAGAGGCTGTACAGCTAAAACAGATGGCCAAGGAGTTATGTCCTCTTAAGTCTTAGCAAATCTTCCTCCAGCTTTGGCTTCAAATGCATGGTAAAACAGGTCAAAGCAAACCCTGCATTTCTGGGAGGGAAGGTGAAATTAAAAGGCACAGGTAACTTAGGCCTTCTGTGGAAAGTAACACAGTTTTGTTCAGCATCACCTCTATCTCCTGATTTGGAGTCTATGTGTCATTTCATTCCAGAGTCAAGAGTTTTCCAGATTTTTGCCCACTGAGGAAGGTTCATCATGACACTGTTTCTAGCAGATTTGGCACATATGACATCTACACGGAGCCACAGCTTTGGAGGAAGCTATGTCCTCCATCTGATAGGTGTAAAGAGAAGCCCTGGGAAGAAACTGTAGGCACCTAATTGCAGCAAAATGAAAATGAAAGTGGATGTACATGGGAATGACGGGAGCAGAAGAAGAGTTTATTGTTAATGTTTAATTATCTGATAGCTAAGCAAGTTGAGAAAGCCACACAGCCATAACAGGTCTTCATCTAAATGTCTGCAAAAAGAAACACTTTTCTTTCAGCAGCTTCATGTTTTGTTCTTGTTTTTTTGGCAAAGTGCTTAAAATGTTTAGGGATTGTATATTGTCTGGAGGCCCCAGAGCATACAAGCCAGGCAGGTCATTCAAGAAAACTGTGAACTCACAATTTCCTCTAATTTCTTTCTTTGTACATCACTCTGAGAAGCCTTGATTACTTCAACACTTCCTAAATCATGCTCTCAGGCAACTTTTCCTAACTCACACCTACATTTTGTGGTCTCAACAAGAATCTGTTCCACAGTGAACTGGGTAGTTTCTAACACATCTCCTCCTCCAGTAGGGCTCTTTTAAGGATAAGGAATCATTCAAAGGGCTGTGCTGTAACTAATCCTTCTACCCTTCAAACAATAAAAATCAGCAAGCTCAATAAAACGAATGGTAAAAAAAACATAAGCCTGGAACAACTGAGCTAAACAGAAGATTTTATAACAAACCCTCATTGCTGAAATTCAACTACACAGGAGGACTCCTTTTTCCTCCTTGCTTTTCTGAAGGCTTTCTTGATAAAGTTCTGTGACAGGACTAATTCTGTGTAACCCAAGTGTGCTAATTGAAATGCAGTCCATCATTTCCTTCTAGGTGATTTGTTCTTAGTATCTGTTCTGCATCAGGATTTTGATACTTAGATGCACCCACTGTACCAATGGGAGGGAGGAAAAAGCCCTATTAGCTGTAGCAGAGATGATGAAAAGCAGAGAAATCAAAGGGGAAAGGAGACAGAAGGCTTTCTCTCTTTAGTCAGGGCCATTCCGTATTCCCCATGACTCTCCAGAGCTGGGCCAGCACAGACAAGTTGGCACCTGGTGCCCTGAAGAAATAGGCTGGCAGTTTGGCACGAGGTTTTGAAAGACAGCCTGGGTTTGGATCCCATCCTTGCTCTCCAGCTGACACCTGACTTCGGACAGAGCTCAACAGGAAGCAAGGCATATGGGAAAAAGCCTTGTCTAGGGAACAATGAGAAGCTAATACAGAAACCTAAATGAGACATGACTCAATTAATGAGAGCTGATGGGGCTAATGACTAAACAGATGGTATTCCTAAAAAAAGATGAGGGAGAGGAAATATAGCTGTGATAATGGACCTGCTGTAGTGTAGATGGCAACTCTAATGCTGTCTCTTGCAGAGTATTGAAAGCTCTGAGAAAAAGGAGTGCTCTTTGCTTCAACTGCAATACAGAGCAACCTGAAAAAGGCAGCTCTCTGCATACCTGAACTAAGGCACCTCATCTCTCCTTCCTGCAGGTGGAAGATGATTTTATTTAAAAAGTCTCCTACTACAGCCCCCAACAGGCTGCCAAAAATGGTGTTATAACTATACTTTTCATCTCTACATACACCCATTCTTTGTTTTTGACAGACTACAGTAGAAAAGTTGAAGTCATTCAAAGTCAGAAGTGCTTAGAGCTGAGACATGGTTCTAAGTAAAGGAGCTTCTCTAATTGCAAAGTACCACACAGTGCTGCTGTCAGCATCTTCCTGCAATGGTAACTCAAGGACAGGCAGCCTGTCCTCTCGTGAGACACTCCTGTACATTCCTGGAGCAGCCTTGAGAAGGTTTGACTGGATTTGATCCCACTTAATGTTGTAACTCTGCTGAGATTACAGGTCAGATGTTATGGGCCACTGGACTGTCAAGGCGAGTCAACATTAGGGCAAGGAGCAGCCTCTGTCCCTTTTGATGATATGTCAAATACAATTATATCTGTGACATCTTATCATAGGCCTGAGAAACTGTAATGAGCTCAGACTTACAAATCTGATCCAAATACGCTCCCAGTTCTAACCAGCAGCCTCCTTTTACGTGTGCCCCATGTGTTCATTCGTCAGCCCTTCTTCAATGAGGCTGCTGTGATCAATACATACAGAGCTGCCAAAGCTTCCTGTGGATTAAATATGCCACTGTAGCATGTCTGTTCTGATAACAGGTTTTGCAACAATGGGCCCCTCTATGGCGCTTGCCAGCAGGAGGGAGGAGGGAAGGTTCATCCTGCTCAGTGGTGCATTATGACTGACAGGAGTCTCTGCTCTGGGATGAACTTTGGATTTCCTCCCCTATATCCTGAGATAGCACACAGCTGCCTCCTCCCACGACAATCAGCCTAATGCAGCCAGCATTACAGCCACTCACATCTCTTCAGACTTTTGCATTTAGAAACAAGCTAGATGGAGGGAAAAAAAAATTAAGAAAACGAAGTTGCTGCTCCTGAACTTATAAAAATACTTTCCTAAAAAGGCTAGTGCCCCATGCATCCATTTTCCTATTTATGGGCATCTCTGAATCTGACACTCTAGTGTCACTTTTCACACAGGTGCCTTGGTGCTGCCATTGGAGGGCACCTTGCTCTGACCCTCAGCAACCCACAAGAGCCTGGCCACGGAAGAATCACCAGCACCAGTAAACCTGCCCATACTATCAGGTTTTTCTCCCAGAAGAGGACAGGCAGCAACAGTTACCCGTAAGTTCTAGCCATCAAGTGCAGGATATCTCTATCTCCTCAACAGGGGTGTGTTAGGATGTTTGTGAGATTTATAGTTGAGCCATAAAATAACATCTTTTCAAGGAATATTTGAACAGCTGCCATCCATCCCAGTTTCCAAATGCAACTGTCTCGATACGCCTGGTGAGTAGAGACAGCTTGTGACAGGAAACTCTTCTGGACAGAAATGGCCTCACCAATTGCCACTAACACAGTGGACACGGTAATGAACCATTTCATGATTAAAATGGGGAAAGGAGTTGCTCCTCAGGGATGATTCTGGGACGAATCTGTCAGGTGCATGACACACCCAGGTGACAGCAGTGAGATTCTGCTCTCTTAGTTCTCCTCAGCTCTGACTGCTGGGATGAAGACAGTGGGGAGGTCAGCATGCAGATTCTGCCCAGCTTCCTACTGTCATGAGTGGGCTTTCAGCCTTCTATTTCCACTGAAAAAAAGGAAAGAAACACCAGCACGAGTATGCCTAGGCATGAGTTCTTTCTGATAAAGGAACATTAAAATATCATCATTAAATTCAGAAAGATCCAGGGACCGATGTAGATACAATTTAGGAAAGAACAAACCAAATAAAATTAAATTCTCTACTTCTGTTTGATATCTGCTGTTGAGTGAGTGCCAAAAGTCAGTGACTGACTCACATGAACCCTTCCACTGACTCTGGCAGCAAGGAGCATTGTCCAGCTGCCTCCCAGGGAAAGAGCCTACCCATAGAAATTAAAAACAAGTGTTTGTGGGGAAGGAGAGGAAAAGAAACCTCTCAGAAATAAGTCTGAAATTACACACAATAATGAAGGATTCATTATTGTTTCAGTCTTAGCTACATTAAATAATTATATCAAAACACTACAAAAAATAGAATATTTTGTTTCTTTGTCTTTGTTCAGACTACAGAACAAATAAAGAAAATTTGAGGCAAAAAGCATAGGGGGCAACTCTTAGACAGAAGCACAGAATTAAACTGAACATACTGGCACAGCATCAACAAATCTTTCAGAGAAAGCCTGACAGTCCTGCACAATAAATCTGCTCCCTCTTCATTACAAGCCTGTCTGCAAGAACACTCTCCACTAAAAGCATTGCTATAGCAAAGTTCTATTTATAGAAATCCTCGTTGCAATTCCCTACTTCTCCTCCTTCCTACCCCTTGTCAACAATCACAAGCATTATCTCTCTTGGATGGTATTAAAATGAAGGTGAAGCTTGTGTTTGTTTTCCTGTTTTAAGAAATGGTATGCACCACACAGAAGGACCAACGAAAACGTACTAAACTAGTAACATTCTTGCATAACTTGTATCAAGTCCAGTTCATATGCATGATTTTTTTGGTTTTGCCCCCCTCTCCTCTCCTGATGATATCCCTCCTGGAGCAGAACCAGCCCCATGGCCACTTACCATGCTCTGGGGACAATACATGCAAGGGCCTGTCATGCCCTGAGCGTGTGTTGAGGTGTATTTTAGGGCAGAGGCTTTTTGAGGGACTCATTCCACACCCCTGATTGACAAAGGCACTGTGTGCTCCTATATCATGCAGGAACAGGTAGAGCAAAGTCAACAGCAGCACAGCATCATCCCCTCAACTCCACTTGAGCTGATGAAAGCCTGCTCATTCTTTGCAGCTGTATTAGTTAGTCCAACAAAACATAGTAACTAACCCTACAATCCTTTTTCTTTT
Organism: Coloeus monedula; assembly: GCF_965178545.1. Classification (NCBI taxonomy): domain Eukaryota; kingdom Metazoa; phylum Chordata; class Aves; order Passeriformes; family Corvidae; genus Coloeus; species Coloeus monedula. The sequence goes on from NC_138790.1 coordinate 3,689,994, forward strand.
AAATCTTTTGATCATTATGGCCGTAATATTCTCACTGTTACAATTGATCCGGCAACATTAGAGCTCCTGTATCATCAAGGGAAAGTGGTTTGTGTTATTTGTTCACTCCTTGATCTCTGAACGAGAGCGGCAGTCGGGAGCGTGGCAGGTGGCAGGGGAGTTGCATGCAATTCCCCCATTTGTTACAAAATGGAGCACTTCCTCATCACTGTCTTTTTAATGAGCAACGAATCACCCAGGAGTGAGGCTGTATGTATGCAGTGAGATTCCCTGCGTTTCCTTTCTTTATTCTCCTATTTTAAAAATCAAAGATTCCTCCTTGCAGTCATATTCTCCATATGTGGTTTGAGTTTCTGGGCCAGGACTGCCTGCATTTGAGGATTACAGAGAAAACCAGGGCAGGGACACCATTCTTGTGGTTCTGACCCTTAGGCACGGGTTATTCAATTGCTGGGCGAGAAAAAGTGGAAGCAGAATACCCATTATTTTGCTCCGGGGAATTTACACTTCTGAACAAAGATTCTGCTGACACACACAGGTTGCTAAGCTTCCCGTTTACTGGGTACAGCTCCAGCTTCAGCTCTCCAACAAAACAGCTGAGTCTAAACATCTTTAGATGCTGTTTCCTCTAATCATTCCACCCTGGATGAGTGCTGTCCCCCTTTCTCCTGCTTCCCAGTACATCCAGGGACCTTAGAAGTCATCACAAACAGCATCACAAGCCCAGGGCAAAACAAACCCAACCTGAGCAGGGATGGAGCAGGATCTTGGTCAGCCACAGGGCAACACAAGAACCAGAAGCCTTTGTGAGAACAGTCAGTGAGGGATTTTAAAGGTATGTAAAGCATCAGTACATTGGGATAAACAAGGGAATAGCTTCAGTACCTATGTATCCCTCCAGATCCAATTTTCACTATACCATTTCAATCCAATTTTCACTATACCATTTCAATCCAATTGGGATTTTCATAGTTTTCTGCACTAATTAAAATGCAAACAATACCCCTTACAAATATTTAAAACAAGTGATGTTTCAACTTTCTCTGATACAGGCAGGTATCTGCTTTTATCTTAAAACTACACTTTCAGTCTAGTACTTTTGTTAAGTAACCCAAATCCAGGAACACCAAGTTTCACTGTAAACAGCAGGAATGAGGGGGTGGCACCTTCCACATGGGCTCCAGCTGCAGCCTTGGTTTGTTCTTAGGATAGGGATTATAAAGATTTGTCAGGTGAGTTATGCATTATTACAAGGGAACTTGCCAAATGCCAAGTAGACCAGCTCTCAATGTCCTTTTCCATCCATCTTCAGTGTTGCTTTACCTCACATTTGTAAATTACCAAAAACGTGTGTGTTTTTAAGAGTTTTCAATTATTAAAGCACAACTAAAGGCCACAGAAACAGGCAGGCGAGATTCACAATAAAGCTCCAGCACCTTCTGGAGTGTGAACACTTTGCCTTGGGGAGCACTGCTGTTACCATAATGTGGATTTATTCTCCATTTAAAATCAACACCGAACAATCGCTAGTGCAAAATTTCTTCTTGTCATGACAGTTAACAGAAAACAAACTATCATGAAGGAATTAGATGTCCCTGGATACTGATTATGCACACAATGACATCCATTTGAGTTTTGTTTTGGAGTTTGAATGCGAAATTGTTAAACAATTCTGATGTTTTTCAGTAACCCCCTGGCAAGCACTTTGGAATTTCTTATCTTTCTTACAGTAATGAGACTACTCAAAATCACCTGTTGGGTTTTTCTAACCAAATGACAGTATTTGGTACTACTCCTTACAGATGACAGAATCTGAAAAGTAATTTCTTCCACTTTCTCAACTTCTTATGGGAAAATTGGCCTTTTGTGCTTGTACTCAGTAAACACTCAGCATCAGTCCAGCTGTAACTGACACAGAAGCCTCCAGCTGGGAAATCCTGTAATACAAATTTTCACTTACAGCTTCAAACACTGCTTTAATAAGCGTGGATTTAAAACAGGAACCCAGAACACGAAGAAACTTACTCGAAACAACAACATACAGGATTAATGAATATAAAAATGCTTCCTTGTTGAATTTCTTTTGATGCTCAGTAGTAGCTTATTTGCAATCAGAAAGAAAGGTGCTGTAGATGATGCTACACCTTCCTTTACGCATCATATCTATATTTTCTATACACATAAGTAAGTAATATTAACCTTCTCATTTTTTTATTTTTTAAATTTCAAGATACTATTTTTTTCATTTAGTACTTTAATCCCCAAAAGTTTTTGTATTATTTTAAAGGCGGGGGTGGGGGGAACCAACCAGAAGTCACATTTGTACTGCCAGCAATCACTGTTAACAGGCTATTTAGCCAAAGCTGGGGGGATACAAGTCAGGAGAGCTGCCAAGCCTGGCAGCCTGACTACCTGTGGCAGGCTCCTGACCTGCCCAGCAGGCACTGCTCCTCCTGCTGCAGCTCTCTCCACTCGTAGGAAAGGGAGATAAGCTGAAACAAACAGAACTTGGGAAGGTTTGAACGAAACCTTCTGGAATGTCAATAAGAAAACACAGTTGCAGTTTAGTCTCTAGAGTGCTTCAAATCCTGGGGAAAAAATAAAAATAAATCAGAATCCCAGGCAGTAAAATCTGTTAAGGTAATGAAAGATTAAGACCACTCCCACAGGCAGGCTGCCCCCAGCTCCTTGGCACAGCCCCACTCTGCTGTGTCAATGCCCATCTCCAAGGGGCAGCAGATGGGAAAGTGGAATGATAAGACCAGCTAATGCTGCCTCCCTCACTAAAATGGCACTATTTTAACACGGAAGGCTGACTTTTTGTGTTTAATCTCTAACCAATTTTATTTCCTGAAGAGTTCCTTTGAGAGAGGTGGTTAATGAGAAAGGCGCTATAGAAATGAAGAATACAGCTGATTGCATAGGCAAATCAGCATGTGCATTTTCTTTGGGGAGGGGGATTTGCAGCTGAATGGGTTAATGATAAAAGCGATTGCTGGCTTTTTATTTATTTTTTTTTCCCCTCCCAAGCTCCACAGCTGAGCAGGATGGGATGTGAGAGGGGGAAGGATGGTTAGGGACAGAGGGATTAAGAAGTACAAAGCCATTTTAACTGCTTAAAATATTTCTGGCAAGCCTGATAGCACCGGTTGTGGGAGGACCTGCCTTCAGGAGGGAGCACCGGCTTCAGATGTGACTCCCAGACAACCTTTTTTCCTCAAAGCCTCCACTTTTCATTATTTGGGAAAGAGACAAAGAGCAAGAGAGGAGCATGCCAGCGGAGGGCACCGAGCAGTCATTCTCCCAGGCGTGGGGCGCTAGCGGGGAGGATGCCTGTGTTGTGAAAGGCTGGAAAGGAATCAAGAAACAGAGAAATAAACAGAGAAATAAAAAAGCAGGAGCCCGAGCCCTCCAGAAGCAGTAAACCTTCCCTTCTTTTCTTTGCTGTGGTATCTTTGGAAGCTGCTGCTAAGGCGTACTGAAAGAGGTTTTTGTCAGAAGCCCTCCCTGCAGATGTCTTCTGATCCCTTTGGAGGTATTTCAGCCCCTGATACAGCTGTCACTTTCTCCCCACCGCTCTAACAAAAAAAAAAAAAAAAAAAAAAAAAAAAAAAAAAAAAAAGGGGGAAAATATAATAGTAATAAATTTCTGCCTAACGGACCGAACTGCCCCTGACAGCCACCCACTGGGGACTGCGGCCTGCACGGGACACCCGCTGGCCGAGAGAGAGGCCCGGCGCTTTAAACTGCTTTCACGCCACATTAACACCCTGCCTGGCAGGAGCAGGATGGAGGAATCCAGGGCTGTCTGATCCCCGGAGCTGCCCGGAGCTGCTGCTCTCTCCCACCCTCTGTCTCTCCTGCCCGGCTCCCTACAAGTGGAAATGAACAATACTTTTCCCTCGATGCAAATGTCAGGGAGAGGGAGGCGAGAAAGCACCTTACCCTCACCCCCTCCTCTACCTCTCCTTCCCTTTGTGAGTTCAAGCAGATAATAGTGAAAGCCAAGGCCCATCTGTGGCTTCTGAGCAGACTTTGTCCCAGTTACTTAGGCTCATCTCTAAGCCTACTTTAGGCTCCCTGCAGTTTAATGCATCTTTAAGAATTGTCATTCGATCACTCCCTGGCTCTGCCGCCTCCTTGCTCCCTCCCCTGTTCCAGTCCCGCCCACTCTCAGCCTCCCTTTCCCCCAATTAAAAATTCTTCACATTTGAATGAGTGTATTCTCTCATCGCTTAGCTCAGAAACAGGCCCTCCCCCCTTCTCCTTCACATCCATCCTCCTGCTGAATAAAAACTGGGCTGAGGAGCTCTTTTCACACATTATTTATTTAAAAGCTCTCCCTTACATTTCATATCGAGCCCTTAGTGTGTCAGGCTGCCTTGGGACAGCATGGCAATGCTCACAAAACCAACACCTTAGCATTACCAATGCATTTGAACATCTTCAAAATTAAATTATTTTACTTTTATTCTCTCACCTCATGCTGTACAGAACGGTAAGAAAGATGAAAAAGTACATTTTCTTGAAGATTATTAACTTACTTTACTTTTTTTTTTGCTCCAGTGCTGGCTAGGGAGTATTGAAGGTGCAATAATTTTTAAAAGCACCAAACACATGAAATTAGTGAGAGCTGCTGTGTGGGCTCAGCACCTCTGAAGAGCAGGTACAAGTTCAGCATGAAGAAAAGTCCTGTATTCCCTTTATCTGCAACTATTAGCATTTATTTGTAGTAGGCTAGCACCAAGACAGACAAAACCCTGCCACAAATGGAATATATAATGCCCATCCCACTGGTCCCTGATGGGGGCAGGGACAAAGCTGCTCCATGGCCAAGATGAGGCTTGTTCCTTTGTTCTGCCCTGTCTAGAGCAGGGCATAGTGTCCTTTTACAGTGACATCAGGTTTTACTGGACAAACCTCTGCTTGTTCAAGGACCTAAAACATCAGTGATCCCCACAGTTTCAGGTTCTGTTCCTCAGGGAACTGGAAAGCTCTGGGCAGCCTGTAGATGTGTGTACATCTGAGGCAGGTGTGTTATAGCCTCTTCCCTGCCCTGCAGTGTATGGCTGCCTGCTCCTACAGCTGAAGAGAGAATTTTCAGTTCCAGGTTCCTAAACAGACAAGGCAGGAAGAGGACAGGAAGTAAAACAGTGTGTTAAGGATGCAGAGTCTTCCTGAAAGTCATGGCAGAGCAGGGGTAGGGCAGATGAAAGTCCCAGTCCTGTTTTTGAAGATTTTCTTTCTGATCAGGATCACCTCTGTTTCAATGGAGGGAGACTGGGAGGGCTCGAGCACAAAGGCTTCAGATTCTTCAAGGGCAAAAGCTCGATGCTACATGAAAAAGCCTTATTTCTTTGCCTTAGAAATCTGTGAAGGAAAAGACCTTTCTCCAAGGCATGAAAATCATTTGAGTTGTTACACAAATGGCAGATGCACTTAATTCTGAAAGCTAGAGAGCCAACATCTGACCACTACCCCTGATTTTCTCTCTCTCACATCAGGTCAGACCTCTGATTTCATGACTTCTTAAGTGACAGAGGCCTTGAGCATGGAATTAATGATGGTAGTAGATTTCCTAACTAAACATCACAGGGTTGACATGGTAAACATTCCAAAGTTGGAGAGCACAGTGGAGCAGAAAAGGTGCTCACAACCTAACCTTACAATTTGCTTTAGCTAACAAGTCACTCCTAACAAGTAGGAGAAGAAACCAAGTAATTTGTCTCCCTCCCTTCTGCTGCCCAGCTGCCTGCCTGACACTGATACAAAGCACCAGCAACTCTGACAAGTCCTAAATAAATCCCAGATTGGATTTCTCTACTTCCTCAGCACTACGATTTTGACAAAGTTCCCATGACACTGGGAAGACACATTTGCAAAAACCCCAGCACAGCATATTCCTCTACACAAATGAAAAATGTAATATGCAGATCAGAGAGAATGACTCTGCAGTGGCATAGAACAGTACAGCTTTCTCTGGATTGACTGACAATGCTGTTTGATGCACGGGAGAAACTCTGCAGGAAATGCACTGGATTTGCTCAATAGACCTGATGCTTAAGTCCTAAGACCTCTTTGTATTCAGGCCAGATATGAGCATAAGGATATTCTGAAAATCCAGCCATTTGTAACATTTCTTGCACACAGAACAAGACTGACAGAAAATGGGAAGGTGCATAACTACTTTGAGAGAATTGGGAGAATTTATCTTGTGCGGTTATGGAGGTGGAAGAGGGAACCTGTGTGAGAGTCTGTATACTCCCTGTCAGAACATGCAATAACAATCTGTTTTCTGTCTCCCAGTTTGGAGCTGAGTGAAAAGCAAGTAACTCCCAATAACAAATTACAGTGTTATGGCTGCTTTGAAAGCACACAAAATATGGGTGGATCATAGTCCACTCGTGTTTGGTATTGCAAACATATGACATATACTTAACCTATAAGATGGGAAGCTGTCTGAGGCTGCAGTTTCTGGTATGGGGCAGTGGGACAGATTCTCTGAACAGCATTTAGGGGCTCAGATGCTCCACACAAATGTTTTCTGTGATGAGCCCAGTCATAAAGCACCAAATCCTTACTGTGGTGTAAATGAGCTTGTTTCATCAAAATTTAAGGGGTGATGTTGATTCACATCAGTGATGATCTGGCTTCTTCGTCCTGCAATCTAATGAGGATTACCTACCTGTACAAGTGATCAGTCAATATAAATACAAGACTGTAGACCTTAAATGAGGCTAAAAGCTACACAAAGTAAGGCTCTCAAGAGCCTAAGTCCCAAAGTTCACTCAGACACTTGTGAAAATTTAATCTACTGGTATCTGTGTGCTCACAGTGTCCGTAAGAACGTGCACTGTGGAGTGAAGCAGGTGGGAAGGGCACTAAGAGGCAGGAATTAATAGGTTTTGCAAGGATTAATAGACAGACTGACACTGAGAGGCTGGAGTTTGTGAACAGCACTGTGCCACCCTACACTCAATGTCACAAGGACTACCAGAAAAGTGGATGAATAAGCAATTCAGCCTAAAATCAGGCCATGCACATATCACAGGTGGCTGCTGGCAGAGCCCTGTGTGAAGGTGGGAAAAGGCTGGGCTCTGCAGGACAGTGCTGTGCCAGCTGAAGCCCCTCTGTGCAGACATGTTTATACTGGCAGCACATGCTTTTGGCTGGAAAGCTCATTTCATGTGTGTGCTCCACTCCAGGGAGAAATGTAACTAAACCAGGACAATGAACAGCTCTGCAAGTGCAGCTGATTCCACAGCAAGAGCACTTGGTCCGTATGGTGGCTTTTTCCCTGAAAAAGCACTCCCAGTGTAGTTTTCCTAGCAATTCTTAGGTTAACCCTAGCATTGACTCCAGCTTTCACCCAGGACTTTGAAATTGAATTTGTAAAGGTAGAAAAAGCTCCTTTAAAACAAACCACCTCAACCAATTCTCAACCTTCAGGTCGAGCTCTGTTTCTTGGTTGTGTTACACTGCTGGCTGATGTTCAGCAGCTGTGTGATGTAATGAGTACTCCACGTTCAGACACACAAAGTGACAAACCAAAACCTCAACCCATGAGTATCTGTATCACGTACATACCAAAGGCAAATAAATGAGGCAAAGGATGGACTGCTGTCAAGACATCAAACCTCCTTTCTAGATGAGAGTATCTGGGCAAGCACTGAATCACACCACTGTGCTGCCTTGGCCAGTGCTAATTATAATCATACTTCTAGTTCTCCACCCTAAAAGAAGGCAGTTTAGGTGACAGAATGGATTACAGTTGACACTGAAATGCAATATAATAAACCCCCAATTTCCTTGTAAATAAAATTACAGGAACTCTAAATAATGTATATCAGCTGCTAACCCTTTGAAATGGGAGGCAGTCTTCAGTTCAGCCTCAGGATGGAGAGAGAAGGAACAGCTTCTGAAGACAGACTCTCTGTGTACTGCTCTGAACCCTGTCTCTGTCTTGTTACCTCTTCCAGATTGAAGGGAAAAATCGAATTGGTCATCAATTAGGAAGAGTTCCCACTGAACCTGCAGAAACTTAAATTCACTGTTAGCTCATTACATGTCCTAACATTTGTAAAGCTTCAGATGGGCTTTTCAGGCTTCAGCCCAGCAAGAGAGCTATTCCTGTTGCTTGTTAGATAATTGTCAATTAATGAATTTAAATGCTATGTGGCAGTTTAAATGAGAAACTAACAGCTCTTCACAATCCAAAAAAATCAGATGAAATCAAGTTAAATCAAAATGTTTTACACAGCATCCCAAATAAGTGACACTTAGAAAAGCACATGAATATAAAAAATGTATGATTTCAGAGTCTTTGAGTGGTCCCACTTTATGGCTGGATCCACCAAGAATGGAATGAGATGCCATGCTACATTTCCAAGTGGCAATGCATCAAGCAAGACTTTATAAACCTCTGGTACCTCCTTTATCTTGTTCTTACAGACTGTTTTAAGGATTTAAGAGTTACAGCCAAATCATTTACAATCCAAATCACATGCAAGTTTCCCTACATTTTTTTCTTCTCATTCTCACAAAACATTAGTAACAAGAGGCATTTATTCAGAACTTGTCAGCACAGGGGTGTACCCACCACACATCACTCTTCCTTTACCCTGTGATCACTTTCCCTACCTGCAGACACCCAAATGCCAAAGCAGGAGTAAGATGCACAGCTCAGGGGAAAGCAGACTGGAGTGCTTATTTAGAAATAAGCATCTTCCTGAAGAGAAGAAAGGTAAACATTTTGCCTGGGGCACTGGCACAATACACATACCTTCCCTAAGTACATCAAGGACCCAAAGTTCTGCAGGAGAAGGTGCTGCAGTTCTGGTGTGCATAATTTCCATCCCTTCTGCCCTCACAGCTGCCTGGAGGATGCTGCAGGGGGTCAGGAGCAGGCTGCCTGCCCACCCCAACAGACCCCCTACCATGGCAAGAGGGGTGAATTCTGTACATCCCAGACACTCTTCATGCTGAATTTACTACCTGACAATCAAAAAGGAAAGGGCTAAACAATGGGCAAAGCGTAGTAAAAGACAGAGAGATGGGGCAGAATGGGGAGGAGGGGGAACATACTTGGGCTTCCACTACTTCAAAAAAGTCAGCTCTGTTAGATTTTAGATTTTTGACCGCTTTTAGGAAATTGGAAGGATCAGCAGAGCAGCACATTTGGCTTAGAGAAACAGAAAAACAAAAGGGCAGCTACAGCACTCTGTGTAACTTAAAAGAACCCACATGAAAAAGGTTAGATAGTTTAGCTCGTAAAGATACAAGAAAATGATGGGAAAAACTAGATCAGTTCCTATCTCTGAATCAGCCTTTGTTCTAAAGGTGAAAGGAGTAATCAAATCAGACTGCAAGGTTATCAGAAGTTCACTAGTTTCCTTCACATACGACACTGCCTGTACTCCTGCAGAATATTACCTACTACCACTTGTAAATTGAAGAGAAAATGTCCTGTGAAGAGAAAAGCTGTCTCAGAAACCAGCTCCAAAAGAGAGAGGAGAACTTGAACCACTGAATTTCTGCCTAAGCAGATGTGGATAAAAGTTCAGAAATCCTATCCTCAATACCTTTAACTGCTAGAGAAGAGACCAAAGGACATGTCTGCCTCTACCATTTATGTAATCCAGTTTCAAGACCACCAGTTAGTGTTTCTGTTTGGAACAGCCACGAGATGCCACACCAGCAGCATCATGGAGAGATGGGTTGGCAGAAAGGACAGGCACTATTCCAAACTCTCACACAGCTTTTTCTGGTTTCATCACCCCAGGGAGATGCCTCTACATAACAAGAACAGGTCTATGGTTGCCAGTTTTTAAGTACTACTGTCCTTCAGGACCCAGGCATGTCTGTCACCTTAAGCAAATAATTGCATGTTCTAGCAGTCTCCTCTGCTTCAAAACCTGTAAAAAAGCCAGCACTCTGCCTGCTGAACTCGAAATGAAGATGTATGATTCAAGTCCCAGCAGCCAGTCAGGAGCTATAGCAGCAGGCTCTAATGGTTTATTGTCTCCCTGGGAGCTGGAGTCAGAAGACCTGATTTTCCCAAACCCTTTAGTGACCTGCTATGTGCAAAGCACACTCCCTCACTCTCCAGCTCTGTATTTCTCCTCCTGCCTCTGGTCAATTCTTTTTTGGTTTGCACTGGAGGCTGGTTCTGCAGAGAAATCCCCTGGTGCACCCAACCAGCAGGACCACCTCTTACCTGGACTGTGGTTGCTCCTGCCAGTCTCAGTCTAACAGCAGGAACACCATGCAGAAGTGTAGCATTATGGAGCATATTCAATCAGCTGTCTTAGACAGTAATGTAGGTACCAGCTGACAAAGGGAAAGTTATTAAAAATCTTCACAAGGTAGCAGGACAAAGGCTCTGAAATATCTTATTCTGCACAACTTGCAGCTTAGCAGTGGGGAAAGGAGTGAATTAATTACTGGAGTTCATTTGATTTCTAGTGTTTAACATGCAGCAGCTCTTCAGTCTGGACTTCTTGCTTCTTGCCTACAATACCTAAGATTGCCAAGCAGTCTCTCATCCCATGTTTGCTAAGCCTAAGACAGCTTGGTTTCCAAGATCAGCAGGTGCACCGAGTCCACAATCATCAGAACGTTTTTGGGGTATGCCCCCAAAACCACCTAAAGCTCCATAACGGGGCCCTTCACACTGTACCTTTTGCTTCCTTACAGACAGCTGCTCCCATATGCTATTACTTATATCATCAGCACTGAAACTTTACTCTGCTGTGCAGTTTACAAGCAGATCAATACACCATTTTCCCTCCCACCAAAGCACCATGCTGCTTTTCTGCTGTCTTTAATACACTGTTTGACTTCAGCAGCATGTCACAGAGGCAGGGCAAACTGGGAAAAAAGCTCGAGAATCCACTTGATGGAAACGTTAATTGTGTGAGTTCCTAATTTCCTCTCGAGGAACCCATGTGCTGTGTCGCTGGCAGGCTGGAGTGGGGCTGGCAGCCACGGTACCTGTGCTGCAGTGATGGCAGAGAGCACACAGCCTGCTAAGGTGACTCAGCACACTCACTGCCATCAACACCCCTGGATTAATCCTGCCATCTGTTCTTACAAAAAGGTGAATGTGCTTATCGTGGAAAGTTCTTGATTTTAATGCTGGCTGAGTCACTGACTGCTGCGACCTGGGATGAGCTGTCTGATTGATGCAGCTGACAAGGCCGTAAAGCTGGCACAAAGCCCCTCTCAGAAATGGTTGCTGACATAAGGCTGTCAGGCTGATACAATTGAAGAAGTAAAATACATCCGGGAACCAGAAGCAATTTCATATACTCTTCCCCAGTCAAGTACACATTATTAAAAACAAGGTTGCCAACTCTTTTAGGATGGCCACAGAGGAAATGCTGTGGTATTTTCAAACCCCAGTCTGTTAATCCTTTTAGTCCCAGCAATAAATATGGAATCCACAGGACAAAGCCCCAAAAGACCATTCGTACACAGATACATCCCACAGCCACAGTGACTTGCAAGCAGAGGCTCACAATCCAAGAGAGCCACACTAGCATGTATCCACATTGGAGTGGGACTGCAAGTGAGACTCCACTACACTGAAAGCATGCTTGGCATCCAAAGGCTGGCCAATGGCCAGTGGGGTCAAACAGCACCCAACTGACCATGGCTGGGTTGGAGTCTGTGACAAGTGAACAACAGTATTTTGATGTACAAACAAATAGCATTTCCTCATCTTCTCACATGCAGCATGGCACCGGTCACTGCAGTTCACACATTTTGGTGGACAACACCTGGGGATCTCCTGGGCTTGGTGACAATGGTTTGTTAGCAACAGATCAAAACAGTTTACTTGGAAACTCAGAGCAGCAACATTAGTCCTTGTGGCTTCCCATTTGCTCCACTCAAAACATTTCCTTACTAGCTTTTTAAAGCAGGATGCACAGGGAACACTGATACTCAGCAGCCGGAGGAGGGGGCAGGGGAATTGTGCCCCCATCAGCTCAAAGCTAAGGCTAAGAAACCCCAAAGTGAAGTGCTTGCTCTCAAGTTCACTTTTTTCCTGCCTAAGTGGATTTTCATCCCATTAACTGAAACCTGTGACTAGAAACTTGGATTTCCTTACTACCCATGAAACATTAGTTTGTGTCCCCTCCTAACGGCAATAAAGGCTGTGGAATGCTGATGCCTCATGACTAGTATTACAAATGCCAAAACAGATAACATGAGCTGAAATTACACTGTGACTTCCTACTCAGCTTTAACAGTTACAGGTAACTCCCAACAGCAGCCTTACACCACAAACCATGCAGGATGTCTCACACTATTTGCCACTAGTTTGATTTTGTAACACTTTCTCCTTGATATTGTTGGACAGACAGATATAGGGCCTTCAATGGGACTTCCTCCTGCTATCAGCAGGAATGTCAAAATTCTCCTAAAAGTTACTTGAGTTAATTACAATTCTGTTGCAAATAGCTCATGAAAGTAATTTTCCTCAGCCTTTGCAACAAAACCCCAACTAAATGTTCTGTGAGCTGCCTTTCTTATTGCCCTCCAGCAGGTAAATGCTGAGAGAAACAGATGCGGCTTATGCTTGTTTAGAACATTCCTGTAAGAAGCTTAAGTCCCTTAAAGAACTGAACTGGCCCTACACAAGAAAGTATTTGACCTTATCAATAAGGTCAAGGATTCAGTGAAAGATTACTAGGAAAGAAGAGGTCTCACAGGTTCAGGCAAAGGCTTCTGTGCCCACAATCAAACTGGACAAACTCTCATGCAAAAACCTCCCTGTCAAGTAGGACCACCAAATTCCACCTTTCCTAAAAACTTTCAAAAAAATTAACTCACACCCCCATATTTTTTACCAGTTAAACTACTTCTCAGGAAACAAATGAAACTGAAAATCAGGAAGTCCAACAATACATTTTCATGTTGGTCAGTGGGACCTGTAAATCATTATGTGAACCAAAGATATTTCTGTTGTACCCAGACATGCTGTATCTACTTTTTTCATCTTGAGAAATGTGTAATTATCACTCTTTACAGAACAACCATACAGCAAAATTCAACAAGGTAACTCACTGGGTGGTTTTACAATTTAAAAAAAAATAATTATTTTTCATTCTTTATCTATGGAGTCAAACATTGTAAAAGCAATTAAACTAAGTAATAGAGACTCAGCTGCACTGACAGTCACATTTCCTTCTAAGAATCATAGTGAGATCAGTTTCTCCATCCTTAAACACATAAAATGCTTGCTAGTTTATATTTGCTAATCAACTTCCTTTCTTCATTAAATTACTTGTGTTAGGTTAGAAAGATGAAATAACTCCCCAAGGCAGGAAAATACTCGTAAGATACTATACAGGAGAAGCAAGAAAATAAGAGAAAAATATATCTGAGACTGGAGCAAGACAAACCAGTCACATTCCTGTCAACCTCTGGCTATAAGAGCCTGGGAAAATTGCAGCACTGTAGCTGGGTACAATTTTCCTGATAATGATGGCTGTAATAGCAAAAGAAAGAGAGGTTTTACAGGGAACTGGGAAATAAAATGAGGTGTAGGTGTAGATTGGTAAAATCAGCTCTGTGCATGAATTTTGAGAGTGGGTCAGTACTTGGCATGGCCATTCTTAAACCTTTTGACAGCTTTTCACACCTCTAATACCCCAGGGGCAGAGGGGTCTTTCATCTCCTGACTTGTCTGGCATCTCCTCAGAGACACTCTCTCCAGGGGAAGAATACAAGGGCTGGAGATGCACTATCAGAATAATTTAAGCCTTTGTGAATTTTAAGTAATGGGTGTTATTTTCTGTAAGTTAGTATAATTTATCTCAGCTGATGTCAAGGGAGTTATCCTGGTGAAAAGGGGTAAGATGCTGAGTTCTGTGTTTTATTCTGAGGGCTGACATTGCTCATTTGTTCTCTCTGGACATTTGAATTCCCAACACATCTACTAAGAATCTCTAGATTTTGAGTTGTTATCTTCTTCTTTTTCTTTGATCTTTGGAAAGATGGATTACTTTTTTGCTTGTCTGACTGGACCATCTGCTGATATTGCAGGAGGACACGTGTTGGTATTAATAAACTATATATTCATGTAATAATTTTGCTTGGGAACCCAGCTGAATTTGTTTAGCCTGTTCTCAGTATGATGCTGTCAGCCACTGATATTTGGAGGGGAAAGCCATAAATACTTCTCTGAGTCTGGCTAATGAATTTTTAAACTTTTTTTTTATTTCAATCAGAACGACTGCCATGGTTTAGCCTGGGAAATAGCAACTTGCAAAAGTGCACTCAAGAGGGATGTAGGAGATTTAAACAATGCCAGATGTGAATGCCTGGTTTTAGCCAATGAACTGCCAGGCACCTCCCAACCTCAGTAACAATCTTCAGGACAACAAAGCCTACAGGATGAAGGAAAAATTACATTGTGCATTTCTGAGAGACACACATATTCAAACCAATGTCTGTGCCCCATTCTTTGATGCAAATCTGAAGAGTTCTTGCTTTCTTCTCTTAAAATCTTCTGTCCCTCTAGATCCAAGGCCAGCTCAAGTCTCTCCAAAAAATAATTAAAACCATAAATCATTTTGGAGTCAAAACAAAAATGGCAGGGAAAAAAGAGGTGAAACTGTATCTCCAGCTATTTTTAATTCTGGAGAACTGAGAAACAATGGGATAAAATATGGCAAAACTTTTCATCACCCAGGCTCAACTTCACTGAGACTCATTATGGCTTTTGGGTTGTGCACCTGTATAACCAAATTCCTATAAATAAAGCAACTGTGACATCTGTGTGTCCTGTATCTTTCCCAATTTGACAGCCACTTGACATCAGCTTGATTCCTACGGTACCAAAATGTGCTCTCACTGAATTTTGCAAGCTGTACCTGACATCACTTTCCCAGGAAAGAGGTATTTGCAACTTGTTTCTCTCCCACCATCACCATCAGGATAAAAGGACCAAAGCCAGTTGGTAGCAAGGCACGTTGCTCTACAGGCACACCTGGCCTCATCCCGAGCCACAGGGGTCTCCAGGGAAGCAAGAAAGCCTGCACTGACTTTCAGGCATCTTCTTACCATCCCATTTCTTTGTCCCTTTACCCTGTATCATCACAAGCTTTAAAAGCCCCCATGCTTCTACCTTCTAAGTGTTCTTTTATTTCTGCTGTGTGCAGTCAAATTAAATGCCAAAATAAAAGCAGGGAACAGTAACTACAGAAGTGATACAACAGCATGAAGCCAGTTTAGTCATTCTTATCTCATTGTGATCAAAATCATAGCCCTGTATCTGTTTGCAACAATGCCATAAGACATGAAAAAAACCAGGACTAACTCTGCCAATAAATTTTCAGACAATTTCATGTTAAGGATAAGGCAACTCGATTCACAGAAGTAAATCTTTTTGGTTATGTTGGTATTTTGAGTGCAAAGCTATAAACCAAAACATATTAAGAAAGATTTACTGCTGCATAATTAATATTCCAAAGAAGAAAAATATTTATGCTAAGGGATGACGTTAACTGCATTCCCACTTGAATATGTTATGGTACAATATTTAATTACATGCTTGCATTTCTCAAACATCTATTACAACCTATCTTCTGCAAGACATGATGCATGTGTATTATTGGGCTGAACACCATGATAATATATCAAAAGAAATTGCAAGAATTGTATTCTAGGTATCTCAACAGAATGTCAATTCCCTTCCACCTCAGACTTGCACCCAAACTGATGAACCATGGCAGTCCTCCCTCCCACACAGGCCAGCTTGGAGCAGGAATGCCTTAACCTGAGGCATTGTATTTTCACAATACTACAAGCAACAGAAAAAAAGGAAAATAATGCAACTACAAAGCAACTTTCCCCAAGAGGACTTGCTACTGATACAGCTGTATCATTGCTGCAGTGAAGGCAGGGATTCACATGCCACTTTCAAGTACACACAAGAATATCTCTGTACTGGATATATGCTTTCTCTTCACTCCTCATGTCATTCCAGAAACTTAAGCCGACTACACTTAATTCACTTGAGAATACATGCAACCTTCAGCTGAGCTTTCAGACATATCCAGGTTTAGTAAATTACAAATTCAGGCTGAATTTTCCTATGAAAGACTGTGAAGTAGCTCTGCAGGGCTATTTAACATTTATGTGAGCCCTCACACACAATTTCATGTGTATATCAAAGTTTAGTGTCTACACCTGCAAGCCTGATATTTCACTTCAAAGAGGTGTTGGTACCTTTGATAGGGGCTTGACCCCAGCTGGCTACACTGCACTGCTCTGTCACTATGGGCACTGCAGGGTGAGCCTCAGCAAGGTGACACACCAGACTGGGAAAGCTGGAATTCTTATACAAAAAAAAAAAAATTGAAACTTAAATTTATGAGATAGAGAATGCCTTTGATGCACTTTCATTCTTTTATGCTAAATTTCACTCAAATCTGCAGGATTCATGTATGCTGTCTTCATCCTGCTACAATCTGACTTGATTTTGTCCACCATGAGATTTCTGCTTATCTCAGGATCTGCAGCTCCTTACTCAGCACTGCTAAATTGGGAGAAGTTTGCTTCAGTTTGCCATGTCTCAATATAAGGTATGTAACAACACCACGGACTCGGAGTGTTCAGGAACTGAAGAAAAGGAGGATAGGGAAAACTTCCAGGTCATTAAACTATTTGAGAGACAGTGGATTCCTAGTGAGGCAAAAAGAGAACCTGTTTGGATTTTTTCAATGGAAAAGTTTGTTATGAATAGGGACTGTTCCTTCTAAACAGGACTTACATGTATTTAAACCTTCCAGTCACAGCTGACAACACCCCAAGGTCACAGTTTGCCAAAAATGGTAGACAAAATGTCTGGAAATCTTCCATATGTGCAGCTGGCAAATTGACAGTTCATGTCTCATTCAACCCCCAGCAATGAATTCTTACTCTGACATCAACCAAAAGTAAAACAGAGAGCTGGTCCTTTCAAATATGCTACCTTCCCAAACTCCTGTGCATACAAATACACATGCCTTTTGTAAAAAGAGTAATGGTATGGTTAATAATTCTACTACTTTCTCTTTCCTGCATTTAAATAAGTCTTATCTTTACCATTTGTCTGAAGAGGCCTTTACTGAACACTATCTTTTCAAGGATACACCTCTTGACCACAGTATTCAAAGCCTGGTCTTTTGTCTGCAAGAAGAATTTGGAAAAAAACCCAAAACTCACAACAAAAAACCTACCATATTGCTACTGTGACTTGGTACACAGCAGGCAAAGCTGCATGTGAGAGAAGCCTCCTTTTGGAGTGCAAATCCAGTGGTTTCGTTTCCCAGTTTTTCTGTAATACCACAAACACTTCCAGCTCCACTCCTCCAACAGGTGCATGTTACCTACCTTCAGCTACATTTCAAAACACCACTTTTTGCAACCAAACTGAACATTCTCAGTAAAGGACAGAAATTATTTTTGAAGTAAGTCATTTCAAAATGATGACCAGCAATGGTTTTTCTGCAAGGAAAACAAAGGCCAGCTATTTGTGCTCGGGAACATCACTGGCCCTGGAGGATTAAACTAGGGCTCACAATATTCCCTTATGTACTGGAAAGGACAGCAGGTAGATGCTCCTAAGAGATTTAATTCTAATTCTGCATAAGCCACTCACAGTCACAAAGACTTTGGCACAGACACAGATTCCAACTGTTCTATGTAACTAAACAAACCCAGAAAGACGATCCATTACTGGCAAGACTGGAAAAGAGCATGTGAAAACCATGGAGAAGGAAAGCAAGGATATCTCACACAGCCCTGAGTGGTGCCTTTGGGAGGAGGAAGAGACAAATCTCCCTCTTCCCCAGAAGAGGAACCACTGCTTTGAATTTCCCAGCACCAGCTACAATTTCACTGGATCACTATCACTTACACTGAAACAGTTTTAAGAGAGCTACATCAAAGGAACCTGTACACCAGTGCACAAGATTTATTTGCCCTCTGGGAGAAAGCCAGCATTGGTGGGTGAGCACAGGGAGTGCAGTGCTGGGAACTTCAAGGAATGTGGGACTTGAGGAAGAAAGTAATGTGTTGCTGTAAGCAGTGTTTAAATACTTAGGTCAGAAACATATTCTGTCCCACATTTGTCTGGCAAGTTTAATTTCCACTCTCCATGTCCTACTTCTGCAATGCTCAGGAAATCACTAAACTGAAAATAATTGGAAGCTGGAGAACTATTAAGGGGAACTATCACATATGCTTGCCCTGTTTTAGTCTTCCTGGAGCTATCACACTAGATGGATTTTTCTCCTGCTCCAGTACAGCTGTTCTTATTCTTTTTTCTTTCAAGAAAGGGTAGCATCCCATATGAACACAATTTAAGGTCAATATGTATTGGTGGAAGTGTATCAAGATTACATAGGTATGTGTGCACACAAGCTTCCAAAGCTGGATGGCTTCAAACTCTGCTCATACAGATGCAGCTCAGACCTACAGCTCCATACTGTGGTACATGCAATATTGATGGTGTTTTGTTACATTTCAAATTTTAAAGCTGTAACACAAAGCTTTTAAAGCATGCATTTACATGAGTGCTTTTATAATTGCAATTACCCTTTGCTTTGGAGTTCACTTATGCAGCAAAACAGCTTCTCAAAAAATGGCAATTTTGGGTGTTTTGGCTATTGCAGCATCATTTTGAAGTACTGCATTAACCAAACACATTTAAAACAAGATTTAATCCAATTTAGAAAAAAATATGACTGGTGAATGAGTAGCAGCACAAAGACAGCTACTCTGCCTTTGCAGCACCAGCAGAGTCACAGATATTTAGGGGAGGAAAGAGGCAGGAAACACAAGGTTGAGAACAGGACTGAATTTTCAGCAGTTGCCTACAAATTGCTATGAAAAGAAATTGCAGCACTGGCAAGAGCAGTGTGTGGGAGACACCTGCAACACCCTCCAAATAATGCAGTCATCAGTAGGGAGTTCCAGAGCAAGTTCCAAAGCTCCATGAGGAAGCTCAGGTCACACAGAAGGTGGGAGAAGTTCGAGCTGTCCTGTGCTACTCAACTCAGGTGCAACAGTCCAGGCTTCAGGCACCTCTCTAAAAGTTCCTCTTTCAGATCTCACAAACCCTTTTGACTCTCCACACATCTTCAAAGATGGGAGGAAGTTTTCCAACACTCCAGAAATCAAGCATTTCTTATTCCCTGTTATGTGGTTGATAATTAGAGGAGGGCTGGGGGAAAGGATTTGGGACAGGTTTTGTATTACAACAGACTTCCCATATTACAGCAAACTGCTCAGCAAACACTTGTGGGAGTTGCCAGAGAGTTTTGAGCTCAAAGCTGTGCTGATTAAATGTATTAGTAGGTTTTCTTACATTTAAAATCCCACTCCCATTTTGAATTACACTTTGAAATTATTTTGTGACTTCCTATGGAGATTTCCCTCACTGAGGGAAGGCAAAGAGTCTCCTCATACAGAGTTCTGAATTCCAGTGCTTTTCATTGCAACACTGGCACAAAGTGGGAGGTTAGCAATTTCCTTGGCAAGAGACTTGTGTTGCCTTGCTTCATACTGCTTCTGGGTTAAATGGGAAACTTGGGTTTGGATATTCTTTTCTTTTTGTGAAATGGCTCATTTTTTGGGACTTGTATTTATAGAGTACTGGGGGTCATACTGCTACTATTTCTCCTCTGTGCAACACACTACTCAAAAGTCACTTGTAATAGAGCATACGACTGGGGAGAAAGGCAAAGAAGAAAGAGATAGTAATCCTTTTTATAAAAAAAGATTTTACACTTACCTGTATGTTTCAGTTCATAAATGAAGAGAAGGAGAACAGAAGATCCAACAAGTGGAAGATCCATCCAGTGAAAACATGGAAGAGAAAAAAAATATGAAAAGGTACACCGTTAATTCAGAAAGGGAGGTTTATTTAACACAGACAGCTTGGTGCTGTAAGAGCAGAGGCCTGAGGATCTTGCCCACTGTCTCTCCACAAACTAGATCACATACACTGGATCTGAGAAGGTGTTGGGACACAGAGTTTATTTTATGGCTGAGGACACAATTTGTTGAAATGAGCTTAAATTGTGGAGTGTGGCAGTTTCTTTCTAACAGCACAACTAAAGCCTGGTCAAAGTATTTACTTTCCTGAATACACTTCAGATCCGCAGTATCCTGAAGATGATGAGATTTTTGGAGTGTCTTTTTGTGTGTTCGAGTCATTTTAAGAAAAAAAAAAGGCAGAACAAAACACTTTGGCAGGAAAAAGCACTGTTTTTCATCCCTGAAGAGGGCCCTTACTTCCCTGTTTAAAGGTCTCTATGCTCAGAGAGAATTAACACTTATTTACCATCAGAGTGCTTTCAAGGATTCTCAAGTTCAGTGGATTTCTTCTCTTTCCACATGATGAATTTTAAAAAGACTGAACAAAACCAGGCAGACAGGACTGTCTTTTCTAGAAAATACTCCTTTCCCTCCCTTCATCCGCCCTCTCACCATAACTGAGGAAAAGGCTGAGATGAAAGCCTGCACCTTAACTAAGCCTCTGTCTGCAGGAGTGAGGCTGAGTTTCAGTTCCTGCACTGCGCACAAAGAGAAGCCATTAGAAGCCCGAGGGTTACAGGGAAAGGCACTGACAGGTTCCTTTTAATTAGGCTGAAAACTAACTTGGTGAGAATGGCTTGTCTGTATCAATAGCTGTAATTGACTGTTCTGAAGACAGACAGAGCAAATAAAGCAGGGGGTAATTATTGTCTGTGACAATTTGATTGACAAGCTTGTCCCCTGGAGGAGAATCCAGAGAGCCTATTGTCTAGCAGAGCCCCCAAAATAAAGCATTCGCTTTCAGAGGGCTCCATTAAAAAGCCCAGTGGAGGCCTGGGAGATTTGGCATTCTGCTAATGGGCTAACACTCATTCCAGCCAGGGAGGCTCCAACACGGCTCAGGTGTGCTCACTGGGGACAGGGAACGAAGCTGAAGAGCAGAGGTGTGCTTCAGCCCTGGGCAGGAGAAGGAAAACGAGAACAGATGAGGAAGGTGCTGCCTCACTCTCCCTGCAATACACTCAACCATTACAGAGTGGCAGATTTTCAGTGCAGCATTGTGGCCTGTCTTGAGAGAGCACTGCTCGAGTCAGCCAGAAATACAGAGGAAGCAATTGGAAGGGATGATGATGTCCAATCTAACATACCAAACAGGGAAGAGCTGCTACCCGTGCTTGTTTGCCAGACCACCAATCACAACCCCAATGAATGCAGCCCATGTTTTTAAACAGCACCTTTAGAAACTATCTCAGCAGAAGCTGAAAGCTTCCCAAAGCACTGTGCTACCTGCTGGGCATCTCACAGCAAAGCTGAGGGCCCCCCAAAAGACAAAGAGAAGTTGACAGGATAGAAACAGGAGGGAGAAAGCACCAATTAGAAACAAACCTGACAGGTAACATGGAGAGAACTAATACAGACACCTCAGTGCTGCCAGCTTGTTCACCCACTTGCAAATTTCTTTCACTTCTAAAGAAACATCATTAAGGAAAACTTCCTCTACCAAGTGCTGGCCACACTTGTTTTCTCCCTATGAAGACTGTCTGAATGGGTGTGTTTAGGGAACAACAGTGAAAATGAAAAGTCAGTATAACTGGAGGTATGACTTTAATTTTGAATTGTTTAACTATTTAACCAATTACTCGGTTTCTTATGGAAACTTGCAATTTCCCCCACGTTTTATTTTTAGTGTCAAGACAATTTCATTAGAAATTCCAAACCACTTTGCTAAGAATATTCCTGTCCTCCACATCAGTGAAAAAAAAAAAAAAATTATTTGGGCAGTTTTATTCAAGAATGACCCTTCAAACCACCAGGTTGTCCTTTCACCCAAAATCACAGAGCACAGGAAAGTCCCAAGATGGAGTAGCAGTCTGCTGCCAGGAGCAGTGCTAGGGGCCCTCAGGCACATGGTATGGGGCCAAATCTCACTCTAGAGGAACAAAAGATATTCATCAGTTCCAGCCCGTCACTGTGTGTGACAGCAGCAGCCAGGCTACAAACAGTGCTTGGTGCAGGCAGGTACGACATACTTAGAGAGTGAGAGGCAGCGTCTTTGAGAGCTTATAATTTAAATGCCTGAGACAAAGGATGAATGGAAAACTGAGCGACAGGGGCTGCCCAAGGGCTCAAAAGCAGGCCAGCGGCAAAACTTGTGCAACCCCCTAGATGTCCTGACCTCGGGCTCAGGGTCTAACCACCGAGGGGTAAGCAGCCCGTCAAGTGTCACACGCCAGGTACCTTCCATTCTCTGAAGGGGAAATACAGCTGTGCTGGCTTCACTTTTCCCTTGCACAGAGGCACACTGTGAGCGGCAGCACTCCTGACTCCTGCGGACTGCACTCCACTGGCACTTTGGAGCTTCCCTCTTTCAGGAGCAGGCACAGCTGGGAGCAGCTTGTCTCTGGGAAAGGCAGTGACCTCTTACTGCCGGCTCTGTGCTCCTACTCCGTCCCCATCAGGCCGTGGACAGGCGCCTGCCTCGCTTGGCTGGCACGAGGCAGGGCCAGTGCACAGCTCAGGCTCCACAAGAGTTCAGCTGTGGGGGCTGTGTCCTCTGCCCTACATACAAACAAGGCTCATTTAATGCCAGACAGACTGCCTCCTGACTGTCTTTAGAAGAAGTGCCACAGGTCAGCAGGCCCCAGACTGTGTTCCAGCCTCCCAGGTGGTGGTCCCAGAAGAGTTAAGAATTACTGAGTCATGAACACAGGTCAGTTTATAAAGTTCAATCTTCTGTTCTGCCTGGAAGGTTAAAGACATTACTTCAAAAACTGAAGCTGGGCTTAGAGGTCATTGCCCAAGCACAAATTGCAACAGCACAACCACATAAACCACAAAAATCTCAAGAGACATTGCTAGAGAAGTCAAAGGGTACGAGAACATTGCAGCCCAGACCTTGAGAAACATGGAAACCCTGAGGCATCCTAGGTCTTGGCTGTGGAGAGTATCCCTGATCTGCAGAGCATAGGCTGAACTCAAATAAGACTTAAACTCTGAGCTACACAAAATATTTTAAGTCAAAGAATCATCAAATGGTTTGGGTTGGAAGGGACCTGAAAGATGATCTTATTCCACCCCCCTGCCATGGGCAGGGACACCTTCCACTGTCCCAGGGTGCTCCAAGCCCCATCTAACCTGGCCTTGGACACTTCCAGGGACCCAGGGGCAGCCACAGATTCTCTGGGCACCCTGTGCCAGGGCCTCATCACCCTCACAGAGAACAATTTCTTCCCAATATCCCATCTAACCCTGCCCTCTGTAAGTTTAAAGCCATTCCCCCTTATCCTGTCACTCCAGACCCTTGTCCAAAGTCCCTCTCCAGCTCTTTTGGAGCTCCTTTAGGCACTGGAAGGGGCTCTAAGGTCTCCCTGCAGCCTTCTTTTCTCCAGGCTGAAAACCCCCATCTTCATCAGAGAGGTGAATGACCAAATTAATGTAGAAGTTTAGTTTTTGCTTATACCAAACCAATTTCCTTTTCTGGGTCTTAGACCTTTCCCCCATATACATAGAAAAAAAAGAAAAACCTTTTAATTTTTTTGGCTGAAACTCTTTGTGACGTGCAGCCCATTTGAAAGTAATATTGATTCCCCCCACCTTAATCACATTTCTTGGCCGATTTACTGTTCACTGACTATTTTGCTGCCATCTGCCTATGAACAACTTGAATGTAAAAGCTCACTCTATGGCAGATACCAAAGTGAAAATACACACCTCAAAACAAATCACAGGCTGGAATTCTACAGGAAAAAGGTTTAAGAAGCAACACAACTGAATAATTCAATGAAGAGAAAAATCCAGCAGGTACTGTGACAAAAGGCTTACAACATGCGCGTAGGACTTAGTGACCACTACCATGAAAACATAAGCCACGTTTAAATTAGGCTCACAGCAGCAGTTTAAAAACATAGCCAGGTCATTTTAGCCTGGATCAGATGGGCCAGGACACGACATGATCAGGACTAACGCCAAAGCAAAATGAGTTTTTAAGCTTAACACACAGACAGACGTCCCAGACTGACAGTAAAGCCTCTTCTGACTTCCTCCTACCATCCAGATCAAGCAATATGATCCAGCCCCCTTCCAAACTGCACTTTTGAAAAGACAATGATGTAAGTCCTCTCTGAAACCCCTTCTGCTGAAAGATCCTTTGGTGTTGGCTGGGAATTGTTTCCTAAGAGGCTGGTTTCAGGCACTCAGGTGTAAGCAGCTGGCACCCTGAGCTACCATTTATGCCAGGCAGAACTGGGAGGCCAGTGGTTTTCCCTTCACAGAGTGCCACCCATCACTCAAGGTAAACACTCTCATCGAATCTGTAGTTCCAGAAGCATCCTGGATTTCAGTGTGTTACTCAATATGCTAACTAGCCCAGCATCCACAAGGCAACAGATGGCCCTGAGATATTTCTGTGTCCCCAACCTTACTTCTGGTAAATGTCTGCAGTTTGATGTGATGGAGGAACATTTTAGCTGATAAAATGGACAGAAGCAGCTGCTTCTGGAGCCACGAGCCTTGGGTTTGTCTATAGTTGGAGATAAAGAGCCAGGTTCTGAACGAAAAGGACTCCCATCCCCTAGAAGGGGCACAACATACATCTAATGCATTCCCTGCAAGGGATACCAGCATCTGGGCTGGAAGGCAGTGAATATGGATCAAAAATCTGCTTTGAAATGGTGGATAAGCCTGTTGCAGTTTTTCCATGGTGTCGGGGGAAGGATGAGCCTCCTGCTCTGGAGAAACGAAGAGATATTTTCCAGAGCTGACCAGGCAAAATTTATCTATCAAAGAAAGCAAGTGAGCAGTGGAACTTACAAAGGCT
This sequence comes from Coloeus monedula, assembly GCF_965178545.1. Lineage (NCBI taxonomy): Eukaryota > Metazoa > Chordata > Aves > Passeriformes > Corvidae > Coloeus > Coloeus monedula. The sequence goes on from NC_138790.1 coordinate 3,714,844, forward strand.
GATTTCCCAGGGCTTGGGGTTTGATTATCCCATGTCTAACGAAAGTGGGAGCTCTACTCAGAGCTTCTCTAGAAGCAGAGGCATGTGTCCCGTGTGGGTTCATTAATGTCTAATAATGCAGCTGAGCTTACCCCTAAACCTCCCCTGAAGCAGGGAATTAATTTGTGTGTGTCTCTTTGCTTTGCCTGGCCACCTATTTTCACTGAACTTTCCAGCTGAAATTGCCTAGTGAATTCAGAAGCTTTTACAAGAGGAGTGACAAGCATGAAATTAGATGATACAACCATATACATCTCATTCCCTTCAGAAACCAGGTTAGAAGTCATTTAGGACATTTTTCAGCACAGAACTCTTAATGGCTGACCATTTCAGAATGAAGGTTTTTATTATGTTTTTCTATACTGTTATGCTAAATAGGAATAACTAAGGGATCAGGGATTGAAATGGGGTGCATGCAGCAGACACCTGAACCTGTGGGTGACCCAGGCACAAAGCATTTCAAGTATGAAGACCACGCTAATTGGACCCACGCTGCCATGAGCAAAGCAAGCCCTGGCAGCTCTTCCCCCTGCCACCAAAGCCACCAGGAAATTCTTGCTTCCTTAGCTGTTTCTAAAAGGACACTACTAATGACTACTGCTAATTTGTATTGTAAACACCCTCTCCCAGATCTAGCAAAGTCTACAGGACTCTGCTCCTAACTGGGACCCAATTATTCCTCCAGGTCTTGTGCTATACTGCAGGTTTCCAAGTATGGCACAAGGACTGACCCTACAAATAGAGAGTCACCAGTGTCTTGCATGTGCTTCATGCTTTGAATCCATTTGCGTTTTTTAGCTGCTGGCACCATTAGGGGAGATGCTGTTCTCTATTAAAACCAGCCCATTGCTTCTCTAGGCTTAATTAGAAGCAGGGCTGTACATTCTGGCACCAGCAGTATTTTCTTTTCAATTAATGGACTTAACAGGCAGCAGATGCCAATGTCTTCCTTTCTCCCCTCTCCAGCAACATCCCACCCCTATTTTAAAATCATCGACAATGATTTTAAAGAGACAGCTAATTCAGATACTGCTTCTCAAACTGAGAATAGTTGTAAAAAACCCCAAATAAATCCATTTACATTTCAATGTTGCGACAGCCCATAGTAATCTTCCATCTTCTCTATATTTTAAAGCAGATGAGAAATGCTGAGCAAAAAGGAGAATGGTGAATTAAATAACGGTGCAAACTATGATAGTCTAGGACTAACCTTCTTGTGTGACTTTCATTTAGTCCAACGGTAAGGCCGCAAAAAGACTGCAGTTAATTTTTCTTGATAAAAGCATTCACACACTTCAACTTTCTTGCATTATTTCATTGACCATAAGTTGCAAAGAAAATGCAGTTACTCCTCCTATTGGAAACTGTAAATTTCTAATTAAATATGGTGTTGATTTTTTATTACATAGTAACAAGTCATAGCCTTTACCCCAGTAAGATTATTGCCTCTGTTTTAACACTGTTGCCTGCTTTCATTAATCTTTGCAGACCTTCCTCTCTTTAAAAGACTACTCCTCTTCGGCTGGAATTTGCCAGACTCCTCTACTCCAGATACTTTGGTCAGGGATTCAACAGAAATACAGCACAATGACATAAATCTTGCTTGCCTGGAAACTTAGTTAAAAACAGTGCTGGAGGAATCACTTACAGCTCAGGATGACAACACTCTGTCCAGCCATGGGGGACTACAAGCAGGCTTCAGATATATCTGATAACAATGCTGCCTTTTTGGCAGGCCTGGGCAGGAGGGTATTCCAGAGGCATGGATGAATCACATGTGAAATCCTGCCTAAAGTCTATCAGATAAAACTGCCTTTTAAACCTCACAGGCTAATAGCTATGAGATTAAAGGATGTTTTCATAAAACAGTCTGATAGCTGTCCTACTCCTGTTTTGCTCCTTACCCTGCAAGTAAGATAAGGGGAAAAACCTTTTCCCCTCTCCTTGTAAGGAAGGAGGAATATAATGCCATAGCACAGAAGCACTGAATTGAACTGCAGTGCCCTAAATCAGGGCTTCCATTTTCCAACAGTGGGCCACCACTACTTCACAAAGCAATCCTGAAACACAACCATATTTAATGCTTGAGAACATCTGTCTGTCCCAAGTGCCATGACAAATTTTGTGATGTGGAGATCCTTCTTTTACTGAGACTGCTGAGCACTCACGTCTGCACTGGTACCCATCCACCGCTCTCCGACTGCAACTCCCAGTCACTGTCCCCTAGTCTGCTGTACCCAGCAATAAATGGCAGCATATGGCAATATCTGACAGGTTAGCCTACCTTGTTCAGTGTCCTGAACGTCTAAAATCTACAAAACCTCACAAATTTTATTTCTGAGCACTGTAGTACAAAAGGTCCAGTGTCCCCCTTTTCATGTCTTACAACCCAGGCCAGTGTTGGTGTTCATTTCACGGCACAGAGCCAGGAGAGAATAGTTTGCTTTCCTTTAGTCTAACAAAACTAACCTGCCTTTCCATTAAGCAGCTGGATCAGTTAATGTTTAAGAGAAACTATCCTTAATTAATTTGATAAGATTAAATTTAATTTAGAAAAAGCATGGAAGCTGCCCAAGGGAAAATCTCCCTCCCCACACTATAAAACAAGCTGGTTCCAATTCCATATTCTTTTTCATGGAAACTGTGAACGTGAAAGATAGGGTGATTCATAGCATTAAACAAGGGAAATAACATAATTGTTGCTGACATCAAAATTACTGCTCTTATTCCAGGAAAGCAGGGAACAACTGAGAAAAGAAAAACCAAAGAGAAGGGCAGGGGGAAGGCAAATGGGGGAGTTTTTCTTATGGTAGGTCCACTTTTTGGAAACTGAAAGGAATCTGAGACGGTTTCCTAATCTGAAAGTGTTGTTTACATCAGAACTATGCCCTTCTAATGCTTTCTTATTTCTACATTTATTTTTTTACTGAAAAGAAAACAAAGTATGTAATTACATTCCCTGTATGAGCAAACCAAAACAAATATATAAAAGAGCATTTCTCACAGAGAGAGAGAGAGAGAGAAAAGAGTCCAGAACTGTCCCACCCAAGTTTTAGACATTTACCTGAGATGACTGACTTGGAAACTTGCTGGATACCCAAAATCTGAAGCATGTTCTGGGAGGCATCATTCCAGTTCTGTGGGCTGTGCTCACAGCCTGCACAGTGAACACCTCTCACCAAGGACAGCCAGGACAAAGCTCTCCAGTTGACTTGGATGGACCTCAGCTCACTGCACAGACAGAACAATGCTGCCCCTGACAACGATGGTGACTGCAAGGACTTGCTTTTGGTTCTCTCACCCAGCGCTCAACTACTCCAACTATTTTCCTACCACTTGTATGACAGAAGCCCAACTATATCAGTTCTGCCTGCTGTGACAATATTAGAAAAGTCTTTAAGCATGATTAATGCTGATAGAAACAGGGAATGTTTGATTTGCCTGTTTTAATGATCCCTTTACACGCCTCATTCTTCCAAGCTTTATGAAACTCCTCTTCCACATTGAAAGACTAAGAAACAAATGGTATTTGTAATAAGCTTCCTGACCAGCACACCAGGAATCAAATGAGGCAATTTAACTGAAAGAGCCTACTTTGAAGGAGACAGTAAAAGCTACCATGTAAAAGATTTAAGAGAACTGAGGAAGAAGAGGAACTGCTTTGACACCAGGCTGGAGAAGATGGATTCTGTCCAGGAAACCACACTATGTCAGCTTATGGTAAGTGTGGCTCAGGCATCCTAACTCAAGGATTTTTATCTGATGCAATCAATTTTGCATATGCTAGTTTGATTCAGGAAATGCAACTCTGTCTAGATGAGATTTACTGATATTTTTACTGATATTTTTCCTGACATCCCCTAACAGCTCCTGTTTCAGAGCTGTCTGATGTGCACAGGTGCTACAAGAGCTCCTGTTACTTACAGCCCAGTCTCAAAGCCAAAGGCTTTAAATAAAGTCCCCTCCAAGACCTCATCTGCCAGAAGCATGAGAGAAAGGTCTTGAGAAAAAGCCCTTTGGCAAAAATCCACTTCACCAGGCCAAGGTGACTTCTGTGTGAGTGAGATGAAAAGAAAGCGTTCACTAGAGCATTTCTGGTTTTGTTTGACATGGACCCTACCTTGACCATCACTGTAACCACAGACTGGGAATAGCTCAGCAGTTCTCTCCAGCCTCTGTTTTTCCCAGAGTGGCTGAGTTTCATGGCAAGCAGCCTTTCTCCTACCATTCTGTCTCTACTACAGGCAAGCAAGCAGGGATGGACACAGATCCTATGTTTTCTGGAGGGGGAGGATATAAAATAACACTGATGAGAAAGGACAAAGGGGTACCACAACAATGCAACCATCTGGTGAAACAGCAGACAGATGAAAGCACATGTTAATTTGGATAGAATTATGGTCTTTTCATTTATTAAAAAAGTTACTCCAGCTCCCTTGGATTATTGTGAGTGAAAGATGAGGGCAAAACTCATATATTTCTCCCCCTAGTCACTAAATAAAGTAAAAATGCAGAGATCTAGCTGAGAACCAGGAAAGCCCCCCCGCAGCACCAGTCAGAGGCTGTAAAAGGAGCCTGCACAGAAAGGGGCTCATTACACACCTGTTAATTCTGGGTATTGTGCACTGAGCAGTTTCTGGTTTTTACAGGCTGTCCACTTTGCTGTTTACACAGGTGTTTATGCACCAGGGAAACAGGTTTTAAGATGGGAAAACAGGTACAAACCCATAAACACTAACAAACAGAAGGTGTACAAGAGATTTGAGACAGACCTGTTCCAAGTGGCTGTTGTTCCTTTAAAATATTGGTGGGAAGGATAAGGAGCTTTGGGATTTGAGCAAAGTTAAACTGTCCTGCTCTGAGCTAATAACAAACTTCCTATTGTAGTTCTCATCTCAGTGACAATAAGTCAACTCAATTTCTTAGCTTAAACAGCACTTTATGGGATCCAGTGCTTTTATGCCCTTCAAACATAGGAACTAAAAGAAAATGAATGTATGCAGTGAAATATAGGGCTGCTTCAATATGATATGTTTTTATATATATACACACACATATATATATATATACTTCAGAGATCCTAAATATTCACTGTTTGTTCCTAGGAGTAACTAAATTTGAAAATAAGAAAAGACACATTACAAATGGCTGCTAATTGTGCCATCATTTTATCAAATGCTAAACATTCCTGCCTGTGACACTGCCTCTTCTTTGCCATAGATCTAGCAGCAGGGAGCTCTCCTAATATTACAAAAACACAGCCCAAGTGAATTTCTGAGATGGGAACACACTATACATCCTCTTGCCACACCAGGGAAATGCATTTGGCAGCTGACTCCTACAGCTTACCATTAAAAGAAAGGCCAAACATCTGACAGCAGGCAGGAGAGCTCTTCCTGGAGTGAGCAATTTCTTTCCCCTGTTCATGATCCCAGAATTACATTGCTCTCATTGAGTCCATTCATCAACTTAAAATGAGCACCTCACTGCAGTTCCCAGCATATGAAGAGTGGCTCAATTTCAACTAGTTCCTCTGGAAACGCTCAGAAAACACACACCAAAGAAACCTTTCAGACGTTTCCCAAGCAGACTTGGTGAGTCTGTTCTTAACACTCCCCCTTCTGTAGCAGAAAAGGTAATTCTTCATTCCCACTGGCTGATTTAAACACATTTAAACATGAGTATTTAAAGAGCTACTGAATCATCAAGAAAATCTCAGGAAACATGATCTCTACAATGTACAGATAAGAGAGTGTGCTTTGATATTTCAGCTGATTAAATAACTGTCATCAGAAGCTTGTCCTGCTTTCCCATGCAGATCAGTCAGGACAACAAAAGGTATCATCTGTCTGTGAAACTGTTATACCCCTAGACTTTCATCACTGCTGCTATTTCAATTGTCTTCCAGTTGCCTGAAAAAAGGCATTTGAGTGAATGCAGACTAATCTAATATGTCATCTGCCTGCTTCTCAGTTGTAAAAAAAATTCACTGCAACATTAGCTTAGAAGTTGAGTGACCAAGGCTGCAGTGTGGCTGTTTATTGTGCCCTGACCAAAGAGCAGGAACAGAGAACATGCTCCAGCCTCCTCACAAACACCAGTTCATCTAATTCTCAGAAAAGAGGTAACATTTAACTGCTTAGAATATAGGAAATGGGTGATGAAAAAAAAAACCAAACCAAGCCAGAACCCCTCTGGACTAGGTCTTCAAAATAAGACAGTAGCCAAAAGGACTTGTACAGTTCTAAAAGATGAAATACTGTTTTCCTAACTAAATCTAAGTGTGGCCTTAATATACTCTGCTTCTGATCATCTTCTTTGTCTTCTCCTTCACATATAAAATGGACCTTTGCCCTAAGATAAGTATGTCAATTTATGTGAAGTTCATTATCTCATGTTTTATACAGTCATGGCTTTCATATAGAACTCAAACATGCATTTGATTATTAACTTATTATTATAGCCGACATTAGTTATTCTGAGAAAAATAAGTAACAAAAGCTAATATAACAAAGCTTATGATTTTGAAAAGTTTCTATTTCTGGAAAACATGAAGCAAAAAACCCCAAAAGAAAGCAGCAGAGCACTGAAGCTGTGTGCTTTAGCATATCTCTCTACTTAGAAACTGAAGATCTGCATTTTCAAAAGAAAAGGGCATATTAGCAAGTTTCTCCCAGACTTTTAAAATACAGCATCCATCTTGCCTCTCCAGTAATGCAAATGCACCTCTCAAAGGGCATGAAAGAAATACGGATGCACTTCCCAGCACAGCCCTTGTAGCTGTGTTTTCATGTTGCAACAGAGAGCACCCCAAGGCAGGTTAGCAGTGCACCTGGCTGAAGTCTGTTGGGAATGTAAGGCTTGGACTTTTAAGTTCAAAGCTAGGCCAGGCAGCTGCTGGCTTTGCTCCTTCTGCAAGCTTTGTAGCAATTCCTTCTAAAATGCCATCAGGAGTGATACATGCTCTGGCCATGACTGGAGCATCATTCTGGATTAAAAATGAGCTTACCACTCTGGGTAACCATCCTGAGTCGTTCATGTTATTCCGCAGTTGGACAGACAGAGTAGTGCAGAATGTAAGGTGTGAAAATTGTCACCCCATCAAGTTAAGTGGGTGCTTGTTTTGGCAGGACAGATCAAACAGGCTATGGTCAAAAAAAGGGAAAATGGCTCTGAATTTTTCATCAGTAACTGGGCTTTCACAGTTTAACAGTTAGCCAGCAAAAGGCTTTTGGAAAAAATACTCCCAAACCTGTGGAATACAAGGTTACATGTTAAACAGGCTAAATGAGTTTATATTGTGTCTCTCCCATGACAAATCTGTCCCTACAGTATTACTTGGATCACTTGGGCTTTATGCATCCAGTGGGAGAACTACTAAGAAATTAATTGATTTCATTCTCAGGCTGTTTCACTTCCTTCCTCCTCCTATCCTCTCAAGCTTACATCTTCCTTCATTTCCTGTTCTAGCTCTATAAATCACTCTCCTCCTCGTGTATCTCATGTTTGCCTTGAAACTGCATTCCTCTCAGCCACTAATTTTTAAATTAGCAAGTAAAACAAAAGGATTTCTCTGTGTAAGCTCTGGCTGTTGACTGCTTGTGGTTGTTCTGCTCATTTAGGACCAAAGTGCTGGCAGTACGAGCACCACATTCAGCTCTATGTGTTCTTTCCCTCAAAAACAGAGCAGTGTTGTCTTCCAGGTTCCTCAAGCCAAGTCAAACCAAAAAATACATCCTTTGTGTGACTAACTGAAGCCAAACCTGTGGAGGTCCAGCAACCTGCACAAAGAAATTCTTCTACAACATGCCCCACCATGCAGGTGGAATAGTCTTTCGATTGTTGAATAAAATAGCTGAATTTGAGTCCATTATGGGATAGATACTTCTTACACAAAGAAACATTTGAGCTCTGTGGCAACCTGTGAAGTGTGACTAGTTTAGCAGAGAGGAAATTCTTTGCAGAAGGTACAGCTAATTAAATTAATAAAAGATATTCCAAGATGGAAACCTACAGAAGGCAAGCAGGCAGCAGCTCTTGTTCCAGGTATATTCAAACTCCACTCCCCCACCCCCAATGCTCACAGCTTAGGATGTGTTCTCTGACTGGGACAGATACATGCGTGGGAGAAAAGCTCTCCTGCAAAAGATTTGGCATCTGATTTGTGCCTCTGAAACACGAATTGGTCTGACAGTGAAGATGACTACAGGAGCTCATTTCTCACCCTTCCCCTTTAAGGATATCCCTTGAGCAAGCAGGGAAACACAAATGGTACTTGATAGGCATAACTGCTGCCAAAACTGTTCTTTGGAGCACTCAGAAATGCATACATATGCTTTATTAGCCACCCACACAAGGACAAAGCAGACAAACTGAAGTTCATTCGGTTTTCATTTTAAGCCTTGGATTTCAAGCACTCTTCTTCAGGTTGGTCCTACTGACCTTGACACTTCTGTATTCACGATGGAGTTTACATGGAGTCCAAAGATAAAATTCTCTCTTTGGTTTCCTGTGTCCTGTTCCTGTGAAACTGGTGAGTACAGGGTATCTCTGTAATAGTCTTAACAAACAAACTGTATGACAGCTTTTAGACAGTAAGCAAATATAAATGCCTATATTGTTATCTGCTTCTATTTTACAGCTGCAAGTCATACATATTCTCTGGGCTTAAACCCACTGTATTCTACTTTAAACAGTATTAGTTGTATGGCAGATAAATAAACAAAAGAAGAGACAATTTATCTACATTTTCAATGAAAGTTCATGAAGTCCCTGCTATGAGGCCATTAAAATAACACAGAACTACAAATGAGAAGATCCTGTCCTCAAGTAAGCAATGAAAAGCATAAACAGAAGAGAAAAAAACCTCAAGTGATCTTTCCACAGCACAGAAATGATACTGGGCTCAGCCCCTGTTTCTCAGTGACACAACTCCCATGGGGTTCAATAGCACTCTGCCTGGCATTTGAGGATCTGGGAGGTGAGGGGGAATACAGCAGTGTACATTTACTTTCAACCAACCAACACAGAAAGCCTCCCAACTGAAAAATTAAACAGGCAGCTTCAGGAAAAGAGCTGGCTAAACAAAATTCCCCAAGACCTGACATCTCAAAACCACATTACTAGGAGACGAGCGCTGAAATGCCCACAAGGAGCTGTGTGACTCCTGACTTATGCTGTGATGGATTAGCCTTCCAGAAATGAGATCTGGACAACATGATGGGCAGCACTGTGCTCAGTCTGCACAGAGTGCACACAACTAAAATTGATAGCAATGAAAACTGAAAGTGCTACTCTGGCTAAGACAGTCCTCTAGACGATTACTGATGACATCTTATCATCTACAAACCCAAAGCATCTCGAGAAGACCAATGAGAAAGACAAAATTGATTTTAGTGAAGACCTGCAATCTGTATAAACAAATGCTGTCAACAATACAATGTCAAATTTCCTCCCCAAAAGGGCTGTCCCAGCTGGGGAACAGCTGCCTGGGGCAGTGGCAGAGTCACCATCCCTGCAGGGATTTAAAAGCTGTGTGGATGTGGCACTTGGGGACACAGTTTAGGGGTGGCCTCGGCAGTGCTGGGTTAATGGCTGGACTCGATGATCTTAGCAATCTTTTCCAACCTAATGATTCTGTGATTCTACAGCAACAAATCTGCCTTTTCATGTACAATCGCACAGCTCAGGGAAAAGTACGTGAAATGTCACAGCAACAACTGAAATTAAGAAGAGGTTACCACACCCAAACTCTCTCTGTTCTCTATTGCACAGGTGGGGGAAAAGGAATCAGTTTTGTGTGTGGAGTTATTACAGAATTTATGTGCTGAAAAGGTTTTTTTGAAGGAAGGATTTATTTCAATTAATAAAAGACACAAAGAGTAATAATTCATTTACTGTCTCAGAATATTAGGACAGAGGAGGGATTTGACTAATTAAGCAGTACTACTTCTACAAAGAAGAGAAATCCAGTTGTCTGGACAGGCATCTTCTCTGAACTTTCTCATGAAATGAACTACCCCATACAATCACAGGTCAGTAAATGTACAACACCTCCAGAGACATGACCATAATTCATCAAAACAGTATTTTTACCAAATTTTGTACCCAGTACAGGGAATTTTCTCAGTGTGCAAGAGCAGAACCTGGCCCATCTCATTTGACTGAGCTGGGACTGACTGCTCAAGTGCAAAAGTTCCAGGATACCTTTACTAAGGCCCACAGCAGACCTGCCCCACCAGGAGCTGGTGAAATCCAATAAAGAACAAGTGATGAGAGTCCCTTCATATATCCTTTGAAAGAGGACAATCCAAGTTCCTGCAAGCAATCCTCTGTGGCTCCCAAAGAAGACAAGCGTGTGTTTTCACTCTAACAATCTACCCATATCCTCTGTGTGCCCAGTAGAGTTCTAAGGCTCAGCTCTGCTTCTCCTCCTTACATGAGGAAAGTAATCCAGCATCGGTGTGAGATGAGAATCTGTATGTTTAAATTGCCCAAAGGTTATCACAGATATTTGGAAGAATGGGCCAGATTCTAACCATATGTCACACTACAGAGAAGCACTTTTCTTTTTTAAAGAAATGCACAGTCTTGAGATAGTAGCTGCTACTGATCCCTGACTGGGTTGCCACACAAAACCATCACATGCAGGAAGATGGAATAGTTCACTTGGTATTTAATAGTATCAGATCAGTAGGTATATAAATTAAGAAACTACCTGCAGCCAAAATGTGATTCTCTACACGTAAGAAATCCCCTGTAAATGCACTGAGATGTCAACACAAATAGTGACTGCATAAAAGTAGCCAAATTACTACTAAATATGCTTCCTGACAGCATGGAAAAAAGGAAGAAATTCCAGGCCAGAGCTCATCTCCTTGGTTTAAAAGGAGTCAGTAGCTGCCAAGGACTCTGCCTGCGTTGCCCTGTCAAGGATTTTTCACCACTTCTGAGAGCCATGGGTGGGATCTTGCTGCCAAGTTCAGTACCCAGAGAGCAGTAAAAGCTTGGAGGAAAGGGCTGCTGGTCTTTGGGACATATTTACACAGTGACTTACAGAAAGGATTTTTGGTCCACAGGCTCTTTAGGAAACATCTACTGAAGTAAGGTCATAGGTTTACCACTAGTGTGCCTCAGCAGGTGATACAGGGCAACACATTACATGGAAATCCTCAAGACTATAGCCCTAAACTACAATGTTCATATGGAATTATTTTTCCTTAATGTTTTTACTGCAGAAAAAAAAAAAAAAAAGCACAAACAGTAGCATATTTCAGGCCTGAACTTAAAAAGACATTTTTCTCTAGCTATCTAGAGGTACTCTAGGGGTATCCCTTCAAACAAAGATGAGCAGACTAATCCAACTCTGAAACTTCCTCTCATTAGCCACTGTGATTTCCTATTTTCATGAGTAATGTATTTCCCACGAAGAGGAGACTGTTTCCTCAGAGCAATGCTATTAACAGACATCCTTTTGCCTGGTTTTTGTTTGCATGTGTGCTTTTATTTTATTTTTTTTTTGTCATCCTTAACAGTAGCAAAGCTCATTTCAAAGTATTAGCGTCTTCACAGCACAAAACTGACAGATGTTTTTTAATATTAGTAATAAACCTCAATGATATTCCTGTGCTGCCTTCAATGAGTTTTGGCTTTTATTTTCCATAGCAGGGGAAAGAACACAGTTGAGGTGCAGGTTTAGAGGATTCAGGACAGTTGTTTATCTTCTGCAGTCTCTACAAGGTTTATCTGACTGCCCCTGAGCTGGGACTGCTGTGAATGCAGAGCATCAGCAAGTAACTGAAAAAGGAGCTGGACAGACACGTGTCACATGAAGGGACATCCAAAGTGACTTGACAGTGATGAACACCTGCTTGCTCTGAAAACTGAGCAAAACCAAGGCAAATGAAAAACCTGCATCTGCATGCCTGAAGATGTGATTGATCATGAGTGGAAGGTGTCCCAGTCCATGGCAGGAGGGTGGGAACTAGATGGTCTTTAAGATCCCTTCCAACCCAAACCATTCTGTGGTTCCATGATGCTCATGGGCATAAAAAATGCACAAACATTCTGTACCTTCCAACAACAGTCACCCTGCAATTTTTGTTAGCCTGCAGATCCTTTGTTCAGCAGAAGCAGTTCAAAAACTGCTCTTCTGAAACCTCACTAAAACACTTGCCTTTGAAACCAATGGAATTTTGTTCCATTTATTGGAAATGATGCAACTTCTAAAATTTTTTTAACTAACTTTGGTCAGGGTTTTGTTCATCTTTGCCCAGGGGGAAGGGAATTGAAGTTTCTTTCCAAAAGACTCTGTTTCACCAGGCAAGGCCTGATGGTGTTAACATCCACAGATTGGAAGTAGCCAGAAGAAACAGAGGAGATAAGCGACAAATTAATTAACGAACATTAATGAACATCAACCCCAAACATCATTCCTGAAAAGAGAACTGAAGAATGAGGACTAAATGAGCATCTAAGGTTGAAGGCATCGATAGCCAACAGGAGATCGAATACTAAGAATTGTGTAATTTAAGACCAATGAACTTGAGAATTTCTTTGGGGTTTGTCTGTATAAATATGAGAAAAATCTAGTAAAGAACCATGTGTGATGGAATGATTTTCACTGCACAACCCAGGCAATGTGTGGATGGGATGATTTCTATTGCACATCCTGGCCAGAACAACATCCTGGCCAGAATAAAGCAATGCCTTCATTCTCTAACACTGAAAAGATGTTGGAGAGTTTTTGTTTTTCCCAGGATTTCCGGTGACACATCAAACTAAAGACATACAATTTTAGAAGCTACAAAACTCAGTGGGTTGTCCCAGAGAACCCAAATCCCAGTGTGCTTATTATTAAGCCACAATGGCAAAAATAGTAAAATTATGAAAATTTATGGTGAATTTTCATTTGCCTTGGAAAGACCACGAACTAGCTCCATTTGCAATGCAAGTCCTGATGAGATTATTCCTTGCCAACATGAAGCTTGACACCAACTGCTCATGCCAGTCTGTGCCCCTAATCTCTACTTGCATAAATATCCAGATAATACTATTTCTACTATTAATAATGATAATAAAAATACCTCCCCCACCTCAGGCCCAGTGAGAAATCACAATCTGAAAGCATTTCAAAGGCTGTCAACCATGAAAATCAATCAGTGCTGACAACCTCAGCCGAATCAGGGCTCATGGAGGCAGTTTCCAGCATTACTGGAGAGTTGCCAGCCTAATCCTCTCGCTGTAAATACAGTGCTGCGAGCCTCTGACAAGGGAAAATGAGCAGATTACATGGGGAGGTAACAAGCTTGAACTGCACCATGTCATGAATGATGGGGTGGAGGGGAGAAATCACCCTCCCTTTGTACTCCCAAATTATTTGCTTTGTACCAATCTTTTGAGTAAACCTTCCAGCAAGAGAAGTTACCCCTATACACATTACTACAGCCTTACTCTGAAAATAAGGTGGTGGCTGTAAGAGGTAAGCTCTTTTGCCTTGTCCAACAGAAAATAAGCCATTTGCAAGTTCTCAGCTTCCCTCAACTTCACAATACCAGCCTGATCTATGCACTCAACAGCCACCAAAAAGCAGGTTTGCTTTGTGCTCCAGGAATGGAGCCCAGATAGAACAATACAGCTGGGGGCCTGCATGTTCTCCTGCCTTCTCTGACAAAGAGGCTGTTGAGCATCCTCTGGGCTCTCACCTGGGCCATCCAGGAAACAGTATTTAAAGGGAGTAGATGGACACTGAAATGCACATGCAATCAAACTAATTACCCACCACACCTTTCCATATACGAGGTGCTCTTAAACGAAACTGGCACTCCTAAGCCCCATTTGCTCACCCTTGTGCTACTCACTCCTTTGAAACGGTGCTCATGAGAAACTAATCCAAAATCCAATAATGAAAAGACCACGGATGATTCACAGATTTGTATCATTCCTGACACCTCACCCAGAAGTGCCTAAGCATTTCTGGACCCTGTGCCTTGACCACCACTACTACCAGAGCCAGTAACCACTCTCCCGTGCACTCAGGCAGGATTTTGGTCAGCTGGCAGCTGTTCTCTGAGAATTAGCCCACCAGCCAGAAGCTGCAAACATCTTGCAAAGCTTCCTCCTTGCTTTAAGAGCTTCACTGAAAGGAATCTGTGCAGAGGTCTGTGTGCTATTGACATCAGCCATGCGCGTGTGCAGGCACGTCCGCTTCCATGCAGAAATGAAGAAAAGATCAAAACCCTCCAACGCTCCCTGAGTTTTGGTCTTTGCTGCTGGACACCACAGCTTTATGATTTCAATGGCTGTATTCTTTCAAAAACTTCTTGCTCTTGAACAAAGCAGTGAACTCTTCAAAACACTGCTTTACATGGCAGTTCTCACCCAACAGCTGTTACAGACAATATTCATGCCTTATTATTATTCATGAATGTTCAACTGAACCATTTTTTTTTTGTTTCCACAAATGTTAGGGAAATGGCTCCTTTCTCCAGAGCTGAAAGGGTGTTTGTGTAAGAACAAGAATCCCCATTATTACCTTGATGGTCATTATTCTCAGTTGTTCATTTCCTCCCTTTAGAAATTTAAATCATGCAATCAGAACAGAGCACCACCACCACCTGACTTGTAAGACACTCACTCACTCCCAATTCCAAAGAGAAAATAATTCAAATAGGCTATTTTAAAATAACTGTTTATCCAAACTACTCTGTGAATCAATGTCATGTTTGCTGAAATCAGAAGTAAAATGGCTTGGGAAACAGTTCTGTCCACAGTGAACACTGGCATTATCAGTAGCCATAAGCTACTGATCAGCTTTAGTTCTGAACAGCTCTGCACAACCAGCCAGCATGGGGGTGTGTGGGTACTGGGGGTGAAATTAAGAGGCTCATAAACTCCTTGAGAAGCTTGAGAAAATCTTGGCACTTTTAGCTCTAAGTATTTCCTTTTCTACTGCACCTTTAGTGAGCATTAACCATCTTAAGGAGTTTAAATTAAATTTCGTAGAGTATTTTGATACAAGCTGGCATTCTCCAATCTACTTAGGTGGCAAATGGATTTATGTGATGTACAAACAGCAGATAAAGCACAGGCAGCCTGTAAAGCATCAGTAGGAGAAACAGATATTTTTCACCTCTTCTTCAAACTTGCTTTCATGCTTGATAAACTAAAAACTTCCCTATTTGAAAATAGCATTTGAGCAACGAAGTTAATCCTTTCTCTGCCTCCACGCCTGGAAAATAATCTTCTAACTCATTCTGAAGCTGAAAAGAGGTAGATTTAAATTAGATTTTGGGAAGAAATACTCCACTGTGAGGGAGGTGAGGCTCTGGCACAGAGTGCCCAGAGCAGCTGTGGCTGCCCCTGGATCCCTGGAAATGTCCAAGGCCAGGTTGGACGGGGCTTGAAGTACCTTGGGCTAGTGGAAGGTGTCCCTGCCCAAGGCAGGAGGGGGAACAAGATGGGCTTTAAGGTCCCTTCCAACCCAAACCATTCAATGAATTCTGTGAGTCTCACCTGTGTTGTTGGGCACCTCTGCTTTCTAAGCAAAAAGTGCAGATCCAGAAGAAAAACTGTCTCAAAAAAGAGGTTTCAGTGGGTGGAGAAAAGGAAGGATAACTGCTTTACACACAGATAACAAATAGTTGCTTTTCTTAGGAGCACAAAGGCACAAGAAAACTGCAAACAGATCTGTGCTGGGGTCTCTCCCAGGCAACACATTCCCAGCCAATATGAAAATATATGACTAGTGACACCAGGTTCAAAGGTACCAGTGTATCAAGACAGGAAATACAGAGTATTTCAAAGAGTTGAAGAAATACCTTGCTACACCTGTGAGGAATAAAAAGGCAGATGAAACCTAGGCAGAAAAATATTAAATCAGGCACCCAGAATGTAATCCTAACTGCACATATGCAGTGATGGGCTATAAATTGGTCATTTCAGAATCCAGCTTTGGGAGTTAATGAGACTGCTGAATAAAAATGCCAGTTTAGTTTTCCCTAACCATCTAAAAGCAAGGAGAGTGACAAGAATTAAGAACAGGAAAGCAAATATGAGATAGTAAGTACGATGGATGTATAGACAGAACAAGATCATGTTTTCCTACCATCTGAAAAGGGATGCACCCGAACTAGAAAAAAACTTGCAGCCTGAAATAGAGATGACTGAGTAGGCACCTGGACAAGGGCTATGGAATGCTGTGACACACAGCAGATTGCTGGAGATCAGGTGTCCACTGTCCCTTCTGGGACAGGAAATGAAACTTGCAGGTGGCCAATTCCCAAGTGGCTGAGGAAGTGGCTCTTCACACAGTATTTAGTTAAGACTGTGAAACTCATCTTCACAGAATGCTGCAAATGCTAAGAGGAACACAGGTTCAGAAAGAAACTGGAAAAATGAATGGGAGTAATGGCTGAAGATGTCACCTCTGACTCAGGAGGTCCTTGAGGATGGAACACCACTATGATAATTACACTCTGGCCTTATCCTGGTGCTACTTTGCAGCATTTCAGTCTAGTTGCTGTTGGATATGGGGGCTAGGTGGACTCTTGTGGTCTGACATGATACATCATTCTTCAAAATAATAAAAAACCACCCCATCAAACCAAACACAACTTAGTCAAAACAGATTTAAAATGGGTTTTAGTACATTATCCATGTACCACTGAAGAACCCATTCAGTGGAGCTGATGTAGGAAAAGGCCTCTAGAAGAAAAAACAAAAGTTTGACAGGTCCTTCCAACATGCTTCAATATCTGTTCTGTTGCATTTGTGTACAGAAAGGACCTTACTTTTGGAATGCTCTTACATTATGAAAAGTAAAATCACAACATAAACCTCGAGAAAAAAAAAATCTATATTCCCCCATGCTCTAAATTAAGTCCACTATAATAGCATTGCCAGAGTAAGCTGTCTGAAGCATTTAGCAGCTTTGGTTGGCTGGATGAAAATCAGGAATTTTAATACATATAGGAGACATCAAGCCCAGTTTTCCTGTTCTCAACTCTGTGACCTGATGATAATTTTCCATAAGCTATTATCCACCTGTGCCTTGCACTATCCCTTCACTAGTCATACCATAAGATTACAAGCTTATTCAGGCTGGAAAATCCTAGCCACACAACATACTTCTGTTCTTATGATGATAACCTGAACAATACTCCCAGCCACAATCCAACATGAAGCTTGTAATGAAAGGATTTCCCCTAGTCTGCAAGTGCAAACGGCAATGGTAAAAAGGGAATTCAGAACGAAAAGGCCAACCCCTGGGACACTGACAGTAGAAATGACATAGGAAATAAAGTACTGGAGATCAGGAAAAATACCTCTGTGATTCAGAGAAAATACATAATTAAAAAAAATTGGGAGTACCCCATACAATCAAGGGCAAGAATCAATTGTGTGTGCATTGAGTAGCTCTGAATTCCCCACAGGATTTGAGCTGCCATTCATACCCTGAAGAGATTTCCAAGGACCAGTTAAACCCCACCAGAACACAAAGAGGGAGAAAAGGAAACTAATACCCTGAAACTCTTCCCCTTTCCAACTGCAGGCTGCCACACACCTGCACAGGTGGGAGTGGTGTGGCTGTGGGGCAGGCAGGGGGGACAGGACAGGGCTCCAGCAGGGCCTGGATGGCTGGATACAGGGCTCAGGCTGCCAGCTGCAGAGCGGGAGCCATCAGCTGGAGCATGCTGCTCCCCATTAATCATCTGGTGCAAACCCAGCCTTCAGCAGAGGGCCTGACAAGAGAGCCAGGATCTAATAAAACCCTGACAGACTGAAAGTGAGGCAGCCTCCTGCCTGTCTCGCTCCTTCTCTTTGAAATGTGGGGTAGAGGTTGGGGGAGAACAAAGAGACACTGATGATTGATAACAACTTAATATCTTTCTGCAGCTTTATCAGGCTTTTTAACTAATGACTTAAGCAACTTCACCTCTACAAAATCAATCATCATGTCATAAAAGTCTGAAACACTACAAAATGAAGTGCCTGCCCCAGGGATATAGAGCATGTGTCATGTTTAAAGTGAACCTAATTCTTCTGGGGGTCCCTGGATGTTACTTTTTACTTTCATGTCCCTTGGAGATATTCAGAGATGGGGAGAGACACAGTAGGAGAACCCAAAATTAGTGTCTTCCCTTAAAGAAATTATTCAAGTAATCCTATCAGAGCTGTTTGCTTATCAGAGGAGTGAACTCAGTGATCTGAATAATGTAACCACCAAGACATCAGCAGGAACAATGCTGCAGCAGTCGAACAGGATAGACAATACAACCTGGCTCTTCCCAAAGATGATCAATCTTCAACAGAAAGGCACACAAGCCCCACATGCTACAGTCTGCATCCTCACTGTAAGCACTTCAAGCTGACTCTTCTTTTTAATTTTAACAATGTCTGGAAACCATCTGTTTTGAGCCACCATCCTCAAATACAGACAAGGGCAAGCAGGTGAAGATAAGCATGTGCAGTGTTTGCCAGGTACAGCGTAGCTGTTTAGGCAGACAAGCAGAATCAAGACTGGGCCTCTCCCACAGATGCCTGTAGGAGCAGAGCACTCCTTGAACTTCACTGGGCAGCTGGCACCTTCCACACGAGCCTGCATTGCATCAAGTTGGTTTTGACAACAATACATTGGTGTCAATATATTTGACATCAATAACTCTGGGTTGCACGGAAAACATGATTTCAGTCACTCAAATATACAGAATTGAAAGATACTGAAGCTATCTGTTTTTAAGAGGGAAATAGCTAGGAAATTTAAAGAAAATGACTGGCAGCAAAGAGAAAGGTGCAATTAAAAATAAGTAAGTTCCTAATTTAGGATAGGACTTGGCAGCTCTCTTCTCTCTTAGCAGAAAGAAAAATTACACTATCCCCCTCTCTTCTGTACATAAAAAGGAAGACAAAAACTTCTAGATTTAGCCTCGCATTGTCTGAAGCCTCTTCTTACTGGCAGAAGAGCTGAGCAAGGGCTACGAGGAGCACATGGCCCTTTGCCTGCTCCTTGTGCAGGTGCAGCTGGGTCACTGTTGCTCACACCTTTCCTCCCCCTTCTGCCATTTAGGCAAAAAACATTCTTCTAATTTAGGAAAAGGAAGATTTTTCTCAAATTGGGTCGGACACCTAAAAGTGATCAAGGCTTAACTGCCACTGGATATATTTACATGGCAATGACTTCAACTGCCAATTTCAATGTTGCACACAGCCAGGTGAGATCATGAGAGCTTTTCTCTACAGACAGGAGATATCTGTACAGTGCTTTGAGTTTTAAACTGTTTCTATTTCGATCCTGTTTGTAACCATACTAACCTTTTAACAGCAGGGCTCCTGCCAAGGATGAACTATTTGCCAGAATTTTATTATTTTTTTAAAAGCTCAAATCTGATACAAGCCCTAGATTCTTTTTCTCCTGCTTTCATACAGTATATAATTCCAACCTCTCCCTGTTCATAAACTTTACAAGAACTGTATTTAGACAAAATCTAAACTGGCATATTTTCCATACACTTAATGGAAATATTCCTAACCACTTTTGCAAGCAGCTGAAGATGTGCTTTTATCTTGCCATGAAGTCACCAAGTTTAATTTGCAACATCACAGTTGCTTCTATGGCAACAGATGGTGACATCAAACACAGGATCATGACTTCACTATAGGATCAAGAAGGATTAGCATGGCACTGGGGAAGTTAAGATCTAATACAAACAAATAGCTACAACAATTGCAAAGAGAATTTACAGCGTGATAGTTTACTCCCTGTGTAAATGTTCTTCTTGTTTACTCCAGTACGAAAATCCCTTTAAATCAACCAGCTGTCTGTAAATTAAGCACAAATGGATTAGCTTTAAAACAAGCTCAAGGGTTTAAGATGGGGTTTGCACATGTACCCAGTTATGACTGCACTCAGGCCTATGACTTCCACCGACATTTAGAAAAAAAGAGGCCAGAATTACAATATCATTCCCTCACCATAACCTCAAGGTCTTTCACCTGCCCTATGCAGGTTATGAGTGCAGCATACCTGCACATAATTTTTACTGAAGCATCAGCTTTGAGCACTGCTTGTTACCCCTGAAAACCTTGTGGGGGCAGTTATTTAATTACCTGATATGTTATCTTTCCTAAGATAATCCTTTAATAGATGAATTCCCTGGCCTTTCACCTTTCCATTTCCAAAACAGGACCAAACAGAGGGGTCCCAGCTTGAAAGGCCCCTCTAGAGACATCTATTTATTACTAATGTCCCCAGCTAGAGCCAGTCCTGGGTGAGACAGCAGGTGCAATCAAAGAATCAGCTTCCCCTGAGGGAAAATACAGAGATGGATCTTTCCAGGACACAGCTGAGTCTGATGGTGGGATATGGAAATCCACCTTCTGCAGCTGTTGCAAGGACTCTCACAGGTGGGAGAAGAGACAGAAGCCTTAAAGCAGCAGCTAAAGCAGCAGCACAGGGGGAAGCTCCACCTTGGGAACTACCTTTACAAAAACCCAATCCTATTCCTCTTTGCTGGGTTCCTGGGCACAGGCCCTCAGCACGTTGGTTCTGCTGCATCTGAAACCCGAGTGCTACACGCACACATCGGGGTGTGCAAGTGCCCAGCTACTGACACAGGTTTTTTCCACTGCAGTAGATTCCAAATCTTTCAACAAGTGGCATTTAGCTTTCTGAGAAGTATTCACAGGAATTCTGCTGGAGCACAGCATCGTCTGTGTCTCCACAGGCTGTTTTTACTCTGAAATGGTGCCAGCTCGGATAGCTTTGCTGTAAGTTGGGCACTGTGAGAATCCCCACCATCACAGGGCCCTGCCTTGACAGAACCACCATCACAGGATATAAAGGTGATAACCTTTGATTCCACACCAAGTCACTCTCGTGCCTCTTTGCTGAGATGCCAGCTAGGGTATGAAATGCTGTTCCTCTATCAGAGTTCTCCTTTAAACGGACACATCTATTGGACTACTGGTCCTGTTTCACAAAGCAGATTCTGTTGATTAGCAGAGCCCTTAAGGAAGGGATGGTTTTGAGCAGTTCCCTCCAGAATTAAAGTCTGACAATAGCTGCAGCACACAGCAGGGCAAGAGACTTATTTTAAATCTCCCCATCCATTTCACAGGCTTGCAGGTGCCCTCCATTACTGTTAGAGGACTCAGCAGGCTTTGTTGGACTATCCTTATCAGTGTTAGTAAAGATTGGCTTACAGAAAGGTACTTGCCTAGGTAAATACAATCATTTTGCATGTGCACAATTAAAATAAAATTGAAGTACATGAAGAAAGCAATAGCATGAGGGAAACTGTCGAGACTGATGTAGTGGGACACATCTGTTAGATTCACTTCCAGACACATTTAGTTTGAGGTAACAGATTTTTTGACCTTCTTCCACACGTACTTACGTGATAATGAGAAATACTTCAGACTATGTTTGTCACCTCCACTTTCTTTTCCTGTTGCATCTCAATTCCAACCAGCTTCCCTTGCATTCCTATTGAGCCCAGCTCCTACCTCATGTAACACTATAAGATTCTGTCTCATTCCCAAATACTTCTAAGAGGAAGTCAAAAGCTTTTCATTCCTAAAAACCTGCTGGCCAGAACTAAAAGCATCTTTACCTCAAAACAACTATCATTCAGTGAAAGAAAAGACTGACTACAGAGAAAGGCAGAAAACCTACTACCTCAATGCTGCAGACATTTGACAACCCATTTAAAGTCTGCACCTCAGCACCTAGAAACAAAGCATGGTGAAAATACACTCTCTCCTCTGCTCCTTGCCTGCTCAGCTATTAAACAGGGCGCTCACTCTCTGATATCCACAGCAGACCGCTCTGCCCAAGGAACTCGGCAATTCCTCTGCCAGTGATGGGCAGACCCACAAAGCAGAGCAATGCCTCCATCTAACATTGCCTTGGAGACCAGAAATATCAGGGAGAACTCCAGAAGCATATGTGCTTCACTGGTGTGAAGGAAAAAAAGATGAGGAGATCTCATGTGTGGATCTTTTAGCATTTTGCCCAGGCAACAGGAGGAACATCCACTGAGCACACTGTTAACAGAAGCTGAAGGCACCTACAGAAAGAGCCTTGCAGAAAAATATTTTGCAATGTCTGTGAGACCTAGAAGCATTAAAACTAACGTGTAAGTGTTCCCCAAATGGTGAGCAGGTTCTGGGATGAGCTGTGTGCAGGAATCCCCAGTCCAATTCATCTCGAGGTCTGAAGAGGAGGAGGATCACTCCCTCCCCACCAAAGAGATAGCAGGAAAAATGACAGCTCCTACACAGAAAGCGAGAAGGGTTGAAGGACAAACTCTTCTGGGAGAGGTTTCAGAAGTACATAGCAAATCCCCTTCCTAAGAGAAACCAGGCCTGAGCTGTTAGAGGAGAGAGTCTAGCATTTCATCCATGAGGATGCTACTGATGCGTAATGGTCAGTCGCAGCGTTTGCTCTGGCTGCGTTTAAACACACACTCATAAAAATTATTAGAAGAGTTTGTGGCCTTTGATCTTGCTAAAAAGACATGCTTAAGATCCATGTTTTTTCTAAAATGGCTCTTAAAATGAATCAGGTGCCTGCGTTTGACCCAATTCTATTCACTGTTCCCAAAAGAGCAATGTTGTCTCTGAGTCCTGACCAGCAGATGAACCCAGTGCTGAGGCTCGATGGATCCACCTCGTACAACACTGTCTATTCAAGCATGACCTCCAGAGGCTCAGATCCCCATTCATATTTCATATTCCACAGATGTTTTTCCCCCCCCTTCTGCTGCCTGGTTTTAATGCACCACTGGTCTCTGTACAACCCCCACTTAAATATATCTTACTTTTTGTTGTAAGCAAGCAACAAGGTGAAAAGCAAAACTGAAAGGTCTGACAGTCCCAGCTTCCCACTGACATACTCCCTTGTTTATGTCAAAAACCAGGGGCTGCAAGTGACAAGAAAGCAGCAGAGAGTGGAGAATGCACAGAATCATTTAAAAGGCAGCAGTGACGTGAGAGCCTTCAGCAGGCCAGAGTTGACGTTTGTCAGGATGGGGGGTTGGGATTGCATTAAGCTACATTTCATTAAGAAAATACTCAGAAACTATTAAGGGGTCCCATGTGGCTGCTTCAGCACATTTAATTTAATGTCTTCCCTCTCCAGTGACCAATCCACCCCCCACTTTCTTACAAACGATGACTTGTGGGTCTTAACCTTACAAGTGAAGATACGTTTGACCCATTAGTTACCCTATTTAAAGGCTTTTGTTAACCTATAGTACAGAGCCCAAGCCATGGTTTTACACTGAGGCTCCAGATCACAGAGGCAGATGGTGTCATAAAAACCCACCTCCCCCTACCCTATTTATCCAACTTCTGTTCTGTAATCGACATTCATTCTTTATGCACCATTTTCTAGGCACCATGTTATCCCCACAGATCTGGAGCTGGGGCAGTGAGTATCTGAAATGCTGGTCACAGGGAATGCCTTGGTCAGTGGGTGTGTTTGAAGCTGGTGTTGCTGGCCTGTTTCTTGGGAAGAAAGTCCCAAACGTCAAAACCCACACTCCAAATGCAAAAGCCTCTTTGAATATGTAAAAACTCCACTAATATTTGGGGGATTAGAAATGAAGTAAAAGACAGAAACTATTTCATCTTGATACTACAGTGCCTATGTCTGGTTTAATTTTTTAAGCTTCCTGTTCTCATTGCCCAGATCCAGCTTCCCCATCAAATGTATGTATTTTCCCCTTCCAGAAAGAACTGCAGGAAAGATAATGAATTGCGACTCTGTTGGCTACAGAAGAGGATTTCCTAGTAAACTGCAAAGTTCACAACCTTCAAAATTCATCTCTTAGACTCAAAAATGACTCAAAAATAAAACCTTCAGACTTAAGGAATGGAGAAAAACAATCCAAACACACGGAAGTCTCTCTTTTACATTACTTTTCCAAAAGAAACTGGAAAGCTACAGAGAGGAAAAAAGCCCACAAACTGTAAGCACTCAGTACTGAGGAACTGTCAAAAGGCAACATACATGTGCATTAATAATAATAATTAATGAACAATCTTGTTAGGTATCCTGTCTCATAATCAATGAGCAAAATCCTTACAGAAAAGGTTTCCAAAGTCTGGCTTGTTTAATTTTCAGAAGGAAAAGAGGAAGATTAGTATAGTGACTTGGTGGTAAAGCACCTAAATTACCGAGCAATGTTAATTTAAGATCAGCAGAACATCACTTCTCCCTTTGTGCTGCAGCTGCAAAGCCCAGAGCATGGTGAGTGTCTGATAAGGGGCTGGAGGCAAGCTCCTGGCCCAGCAGACTCTTACTTGCTGAGCTCTAATACCATGACATGTACAGCAATGAGCTCTTATTGATTTTGCATTTGGACCTGCCTCAAACACTCAGGCCATCTCTCCACAGGAAAAAAAAATTATGTGGGAATGTAGGAAGGACAAATCTAGTGCTAGATGTAACAGCAACTGAACAAATAGTATTTCAAATCTTCAAAATACATTGAGTTCTTTATCTAGAAACAGGGAAAAAACAATAGAAAAAGCAAAATATTTGGAGAACTAAAAGAAAGTATCAATACTGAAACAGAGAAGGAGCTGCTGAAAAGAGACATTGGCTCAAATTTTCAGCTGAATCTGTTCCAAGGAACAATCTTCCTCTGATCACTCTCTGTACCCAGAGACAGTTCTGCTGGGCTGTGGGTATGCACTCACCAGCCCTGCCCTAGCTCTTTCACATGGGAATACCTAGCTCAGCCCACATGGGAAATCCATCCTGTGAGCAGCCTTCCGCACTTCCCAGCACAGGCATGCCTTGTGGGAGGGTCAGCACGGCCACCAAGGCCTCTCCAATTGTCCTGGAGGAAGTGGGGACTACACAATCTTGCCTATGTGACTTCCTCCAAACAGAGACTGGAGGGAAAGCCTCTACTCCTTCCATGGTCAGGTCACACATCCTGCAGAAACCTGGGAGGGTCACTGCCAGAAATCTCTGTGGTCAGACTGCCCGATGAACAGGCCACAGACTGACTGCAAGCAATGCCATCAGCTAATGGAATCTGTGCCAGGTCTACAAGGGGCCCTTGGCTGTGCCCCAGATTGTGGAATGACCCCCTCCACGGACTCTGTCAGCAGTGGAATCCAAGGACCATGGGCTGCTAGCACCAAGCTGCTGCCCACAGCAGCTCAGACAGAGCTGATGTAACCACACAGCTTCAAGCAAAGGAGAATTTCCTGCGTATCTAGACCAGCACCAGCCAGAGCACTGAAGTCCCAGACTGGCAGTCTAAAGAGGCTCTTTCACAGCATGAAAATCAGTGGTGATTGCCCCAGCTGAAAACCACAACAGCTCATCATGGTGAGGCACTCTGTGGAAACCCGTCACTTCGGACAATTTCCAGGCAGCCAAATGTCCACAGCTGGGCAGACACACTCATGGATCCTGTCCATGCCACGACTGCCAGCAGCCCTGCATTCCCCCTGGCTTCCCCAGACTCGCAGGGTCTGCAGAGGCAGCCTGGATCCTGCAGATGCACTGCTGCAGGTACAGCTGAGGCAGGTGCAGAGCAATGGCAGAGGGCTCGTTTGGAAGGCTCAGAGCCAGGCAGAGATTAATTACCCGCAATGACAGTGCAATCAGCAGCAGAGGCATCATCATCTCTGCCTCTTTTCTGCACACCATTTATAAAATCCAGGGCAAGGCATTTAACAGTTCCTGGGCTCAAAGGGCCATAAGATTTGCAGTGAAACTGGAATGACAAGCAATGCTACCTGGGGCTGTGATTTACCTGAGTGCTGCTGGCACTGGGCAAGTGACCCAAAGTGGAGTGTGTGCACTTTGCTTCACTGCACGGGGAGGTGGAAAGTACAAAGGTCTGAAACAGGTCATATTCAGCAGCTGTATTTTTCAAGAGTTCATGATCCTGAGGTCAGATTTCACCTTTTCTATGAAAGCAATCTTTCTCACCCTTTTTTGCTATAGTTTTTTTTTTAGTTCATATGAACTTGTGAGGGGAAATTCAATAATTTGTGAAGCAGTAATGTATAGAGAACATGCTCCAGGCTACTAATAGGTTATTAATAGAGCAAAAATTGCTGCAGATTAGAGTACCTAAGCATGCTGCCTAATTGCAAAGCAAAATGTCTATCACACTATGTGGCAGTTGAAGTGAAATACGTGTCCTGAAATCTTGGTTTTCTTTGCATCACTTATCAGCTCGGTGAAGTGTCATGATAATCCACAGAAGGAGTCATGCAACAGTGGGGAAATTCAGTGAGAAGGTTTTAAAGAAAAGGTAACATACTAATATCATAATCCTGCTTCTATTCTGTCAGGTAAGCTGGATTCTTGGAGCCCCTGGAAAGCTATTTTATGCTAAGCAAGTGTTTGACATTTCCCCTGATCTGCAAAATTTAAAAACAAAATAAAATAAGAGATGGATTAGAGTCACAACTGATTAAGCTCACCAGAACTGTTTAAAGACCCTGAAGAGATCCTACTAACAAAGACAGATTCAACTGCACCTGAAACTTTATTGAATTACACATTTTCCCAGACAGTCCATAAACTCTGAGCACGTCTCCCCCCTACCTGCTCTAGTAACCTATTCCAGTGCCTAAGTTCACCACTTTGTCTAGTATTAGCACGAGCTCCTCGGCTGAAATTTAAGACCATCAATTGTCAGGTCATGTTTCCCAAGTACTAGAACACACAACACCTGCCCCTCACAGCAGCAGCAGCAGAAGCTGCATTGATTGAGCTGACAGCTGCTGTTGTCAGGGGATAGTCTGCATGCTACCTCTCTTCCTTAATCCCAGCCCTTGCCTGTTTGTCTTCTCCTTGAATGAGATGACAAGTTTAAACGGAGGCAGTCATTAATTACATGGCTTGGTTTGAAGCTAGCTCAACACAGGAGCTAAAAAAATCATGACTTTTCAGCACTGCTACAGCACAAATGATGCACAGTCCCCTTCAGAACTGTCTCCTGCCCTATGTTCCTTCTCTGTTTCTGCAACCCTGAGCAGGGTTAGGAGGGCCCAGGACAGGTTTAGGCACAAGAGCTCTGACACTGGGCAGCATGGCTGATGACCTCTTTATCCTGGTCCCTCACCAGACTCCTGCCCAGCTCCTCAGAACGGCTCCACACAAGGGACAGGCAGCAAGGGACAGCAGCTGGTTCAGTTCTTCTAAAGGGAATATCTTTAATAACCTGGAGTAGCTTCTGATCTTCCTAACTACCCTGTTCACAGGAGTTACAGATCTTTCTCCCTGGCAATGACTCCTAGACCACGGATATTCAATGTAGCTGCCACAGAACAGAGTGTTTCAAACGACAGAAGGTGGCTGTGCTGGATCCCCCTTCTCTCCATATGCTCACAAGGAGCCAACCCAGTCACCCCCAATCCCTCCCTGCAAAGCAGCTTCTGAGAGAAGGCCTCCAAAGAGGCTTTCCAACAGAGCACACAACAACAGGTGTGTTGACTGCTGCCAAGACAGTCCAGGTAATAAAATACTGTTCATTTAACACTGCAAGAACAGGTGGGGACACAAATTCAACAAGCTGTGTCACCTCAGCTGCAGCTGGGGAACGTGGGACTGTGAGAATTGGACAGCTTTAAAAATGAGCCCAGTCTGCTGCCACTGCATGGGTGGGAAATGCCACGATGGCATGTGACACAGCACTTGGCTCTGCTGAAGCAAGCAGGGTCCCTGCAGAAGCACTGCACAAATGTGTGTGGTTAGTGATTCATTTTTCCATGCGCCAGGGTACGAGTTGGGGCCCAACTGGCAAACTTTGTGTGGTGAAGCCAAAATTCTTCTGCTTTTGCTGTTTCTCTGAGCACAGCGAGGGACATGTTGTTAGTGCTACTCCCAAACTCTCCAGCTGGGACAACTACCTCTGAAAAGAACCACAGCAATGGTTACAGAGCTGCTGAAAGTCACTTGTTCCTCTGCAGGCAGCTAGTAGCCAGCTCGTGTTTGGTTTCCCAGTTGAGCCAGTACAGAGAGGCAGAATATCCCATTTGTCCCCTGCAAGATGCTATGGGCAGGTGCACATCTGCCTCCAGAGCAGAGCTTCCCTCCTCTGCCCTCCTGCCTCAGGCTTGTGCCCACCCCAGCTCAGGCACATGAAGACACGGCAGCCAGTGCAGGAAGCACCTTGTCTCACCTTGCCAGCTCTGGGGCAGCCTGACCATCTGTTTCTGTGAGCAGCCACTCTGCTGATGGGCTGGGATTTCTGGGAGGGAATTTTAAGCTGGTCTGTCCATGGAGACAACGCTTACACTCAGGAGCCTGGCCCCTGGGGATGATTTTCTGTTTCAGTCCTTGTTTCCCCACCTTGCAGCCTCACAGAAGTTAGCAGGATAGCTAACTAGCTCTGCTGTGCACAAAACCTCTCAATGTGAAATCCACAAAGTATCTGTTTCCTACACAGGAAATCTAACAAGTAGGCTGCCCTCCATGCTTTCTCTTTTGTCAAGCATATGGGCTCCCACATTATGCATGCAGGCTTTGTATAGCTGCAGGTTTCTCACACATAAATACTCATGAAGGAGAGACAGTTCACGCATCTTTATTCTGCAATTCAAATTATGCCTCCTTTTTATCAGTGGAAATCCACTGTGGTTCAGTGAAGGCAGCAACTCCTCTATTACATCATGCAAGAGTAAAATGCTGCCCTGGAATATCAGTACCTCTACATTCTGTATTTTTCTAACAAAAGGAATCCATTAAAAAGTCACACAGTGATGACGACTAAAGCTTCTCTCACCAGCAGATTACAAGGACACAAGTCAGCTCCCCAACCATGGAAAGTGCTTCACTTGTCTAGTCCCATGGCTATATTAACACCCTCCATAGATGCCAGCAAAGTCTCCATGTCTAGATGCGTTGAAAATATAAAATACCCACTTCACTTTGAAATGAAAAAATAATGGTTGTGTAATAATGTTTTAGAGTCAATATCACATGGTAGCAGCTCTACTGCTCAATAGGTAAATGATTTCAGTCTGAATTTTTGGTGATACAGATTTATCACTTCAAAAGCATATGAATACATTTCCTAAAAGGGTGAAATTTTTAAGTAGCCCTTCAAAGAAGGCTTCGTGAACCACTATTTGTTTTTAACAGTGAAAGTTTTGGAGAAGTTAAAAAATCTCCAGCTCCTATTGAGCTTGAAAGTGCTGTAGGCTCTGAACACACATGAAGGGGCCCTACCAAACAACTGCATCTCTAATTTGTAGGCACAAAAGAGGGGAAAATGACAAAAATGGAATTTTAGGTAAAAGAAGGTGGCTTTCACTCAGCATTCACTTAGGTAACATCATAAAGCTTTCCTCATCAGCTGTAGGTTTGCCAGCCCTGTGTGTTAGCACTGATTTAACTCCGAGTGCTTTACCTAGAGACTGCCCTGGCCCCAGCAGGGAGCTGGGGCATCACTGAGGGCATCAGGCAGCCTCAGAAAGAGCCTGTGAGGTCACCCTCCTTCCCAAATCTGGAGCTGAAGGAACCCAGAGGGTGCAGCCTCACAGCTTAGCCCGTGGAACAGTAATGTGACAGATGGCAAAAAGTGCTTCCCAAGTGCAGGACAAACAGTCACAAATGCCATGTGGTGTACAGAAGGGGAGAGGGAGAGACTAAAAATCCCACAGCAAGACAACACTCCTTTAGAGCACATGGACTTACCTAAACCGTGTCAAATGAGGAAACAGGTGCAGGTCAGGAGACATCAAGGAAACATGAAAAAAAGAAAAAAAAAACAGGGAGCAAATTAGTTGCAATTCCAGTCAGCTTGGTGACAGGAGCTAAGAGCACTCCACAAAATCAGACTCAACCTCCACTAGAGTGAGCAAAGTTTAACAAAATAATTCTACTCCAGTGCTGCCTTTTTGCTGTGTGTTAGTTTAGCAACAGCATGATGCACGCAGATGAAAAAGCAGAAAATTAAAACCAAATCCTTTGTGCACTGTGGATGGAACACAACTCCTCCACCTGCAAGGCTCTCAGAGGCTTCCCACCTACAGCTGTTTGTGACTCTGCACTGGTGCCTCAGCACAGGTGGCTTGGGCACACAAAGGCCTGACTTTGCCTTCAGACCTCACTGACTTTGGTTAAGCAGTTTTAGGAACTTGATTCCTATTGAGTCCATTAACTCTTAGCTGTGCTAAGTCTGGAGCAAATTGCAAGAGCAGACAATCATCATGGAAAAAACTGCTTTAGGAGAAAAGGAAAATAAAAGACAAGAATAGGAGTAACTTTCCAAAAAATCTTTCTTTTGTACTGTTGGTGCTTTTTTTTTCTTATTGAGGCTTCTGTTACAATGATATTAATTTGATACAATAGAACTTTATTCTTTCATTCCACTGCACGACAGAAGTCTTAATTCTTAACAAAGATTTTGTATGAGAGCAGTCAGCTCTCAATTCCACTAGTTGCAGTAACTCACAACCTACATTTCTGTTGCAAATGACATCAAGAGGTAAAAGGATACGCTTTATTAACCTTGACTACACACATTTAACAACAAATTTCAGTTTCTGCTTTCTTTCCTTAAATCATGGATGGACATTTCCAACAGCAGATGTCCATACCATTGCTCCCCAATGTCTTCTTTTCCAGAGTCTTTCATTTTTGTCTTCTGATTCCTGCCAAAGCTTACTATGATTTTATCTTGAGCCTTGCCATTTCTTCTATACAAAACTTCCTTGTAACCCCTCTGTTAGATCAAACTAACTCATCCTCGTTAAAAAAATGGCCACCACCTGTCAGGGCATTCCTCCAGCCCTTCTGTGAACAGAGGATCATCAGTTCTCCATTCTGTCCATTCTCAGAGCTGGGGCAGCAGCTGACAGAATTATGAGCAAAATCCAAACCAAACAACAGCAAGTAAATCCTTTGCAGTATGGAAACACAGTCACCTACAGAAAGCTCTGCCTGGACACCACATTGATGGCAGACTGGGCAAATTCAAAGAAAAATCCACTGAGAATTACTAAAGACAGTAGGAACTGCATCTAGGTCAGAAAGTTTCTTGACTTTACTCAGGAGAGTTTACTCAGGGGAAGTAGCATACACCCTTGCCTTGTTTCAATTATCTGTAGTTCTCTTTATGACCAGCACTGAAGATATTGTGTTAAGGTGGGCCTTTAATCTGACCCAGGATAGCTGTATCCTAGCATTCAAAGGTTGAAGCCTGGCTGTTCTCCAGGCTCTCTGTGGCTAGAAATCAGGGCAGATGCTCATAAGGACAAAATGTGCTAAGGAAGAGAAAAAGGGGAAAAAAAAAAAAAAAGATTAGCAAGGAGAGTAAAACAGCTCCCCTTACTCCACGAGATTAAGCAGGAAAAAAAAGTGCAACCAACCAATCAACCCAAAAGCAACTAAATAAATTCTCCACACATTTGTCTTAATCATGAATATTTGAATTTTGAAGGAGAGAGAATCCAGAACCCAAAGCAGGAAGCTTCCTTTATGTGACTCTAACAGTGAGGACTGGAGCCATGGGTCAAGTTGAGCTCAGCCTGCCCAAATGGCAGGGGCAGGAGTAAAACCTCAGTACTTCACCCCACAGCCCCCAGCACTGGCCAGGGAAGGGCACTGCCTTCCCAAACAGCCTTTTTGCATAGCAGATTATGTCCTCTGGGGCCAGAGGTTTAAAATCAACCAAGCAAATTATGACCCTCTACTCCCCAGTCTGAAGGACTTCCTTCCCTCATCACCAGCAAGCATCATCCCATCTCCCTCTGTGCTGGCTAAACCAGTATTTTCTTTGCATTTTCCTTAATTTTAACATCATTTACAAATGAACATGAGCAACTCTGCATGGCAGGCTAGGCTAGGTAAAGTGCAGATGCTCCTTCAGCACTGCCTGGTCTCTATTAGCAGTAACAGTTCAGCCACTGTATGGCTCTGCTCACATAACTCAGCACCCATCCACAGCTCCAGACCCACTGCCTCATTAATGAGGATAAATGTACCTTTATCTTTACAAGCAAGTGCTTCTGCAGGATTAGAGCTGCAGAGATATAAAGAAGAAAGAGTGTTGCCTGCTGCCTTCTGCAGTGTATTAGAGACACCTACATACAGTCCCACGGCCAGACAGTAATAGGAATTAAGATTAGAGTTGTGTGGCATTGCCAGGGAAATCATGCCAGCTCTCCAAGGTTGACAGATGCAGCAGGAGCAGCAAGGGAGCAAAAAGGAGTCAAAGCTATTGGTAAGATGACAAGATAACAAAATTAAACATCTACAGTGTGAACTTCTCCCCAGCTTAGAATCAGACTTTTATATTTACAGCATAGCACAAAACAAACACAATATGATTTAAACTCCATTTAAATCCTTCTCTTCCTGTGTTTTTAAAATCCTAATTCCCACTGCCTGAGGACAAATAAGGCCTCATGCACAGATCAGATATCAGCCAACCATACTATAAGGGAACAGAGCCCAATTAGCATTCTCCACTACAAGGAATTTCCTATGGAAAACAAATAAAAGGCAATGTTTTCTGCATACCTGGGCCTTGGCTGGCTGTGGCAAGACAGCAGAATTCCTTGTTTCAGCATTTAAGCAGTGTTTTAGTTCAAAGTCTTTGGCATAGAGTGACAGAGGAAAACAGCTAAATAATTTTGTAGCTCAGACTCAAACAATATCATCACTTGGCACTTCTGCTAAGTGTCCCCTCTTGTGCAGCCTCCCCTGGCTCCATGGGCAGGGATGAAGAGAGCAGAACAGGAAATGCTCTGGGTAAGATCTCACATGGCCTCGGGTGCAGATGCACAACTCGGTGCGAGGCCAGCTGGCAGAGGGGCCTGAGACTTCACCCCAGCAACCCTTGTGCAAGCTGAAAAGAAGGTGAAAAACAATTCCACTCAAAACACATTTTCCAAAAGCCTTCATGACTTTCACTGCCTCTAGAATAAGCCAGCATTTCAGTGAAATAAAACCACATGGTAAATGCTATGGGGTTTGGGTTTTTTTTTTCAGATTAGTCATAAAAAGGTTTGTGTGGAATGAAATTAGACTGATTCCTCTTAATTGTCACTAAATATTTTTCTGTTTCTGTATGAACTGGGCTGATTCTGGACATTGATGAAAATACAGTTTTCTCCCCTAAACACATTTAAAAAGCATTCAGTATTCCACTTTAGGAGCTCCCCTATTAAGTGAACTGAAAAACAGTGATAAGATGTCTCCAAAAAAGTTAGCTTTTCAGGTAAAAATGATACCTCTATACTGGAATATTTGTTTTACTAGACACTGAATAGTATTTTTCAGAACTGAGAAGAAAAATCTAAGGATTTATTACAACCACGTGACACATCAGCCATTCCATACGGTCTTTGAAACCAACAGACAGTTTTGGGGCACTGGAATTTCATTTGTTTTTCTCAAACAAAGCAAGCATGGATATAAACCTGCTCTTACTGAAATCAGTAGCTCTGACTTCAGTGCCAGCAGAATTAGATCAACATCCTGCACTTCTTCAGATCCCACCCGCATTCAGCACAGCATTGTTTTGAGAAGCAGGACAGAGCATGGTTCTGAAAGGGTTACTTCATTACAGAAATGTTTACTTTACAAACCAAAAAGCATTACCACCTATTTTTACCAACTTTTCTTGTAAAGTGTTTTTTTTTCCTTTCAGGTGTATATTTGCATTAAGGAAATAGGTTTTTTTTTTATGAGAAAGGGAGACCCAAAGGTTTTCTTTGACTGAAAAGTGGAACAGAGAGGCAAATGCACCGCTGTGAAGTTGAGAGTGTGCTGGATCATGAAAGCACAAGGGTTCTCAGACCCCTGTTCTGTTGTACAGCTATAGCACCATTTCACCTCCTGGGCCTCTTTTCTTCTGATCTTTGATTGCAGGAATCTGAAAGCAGGAACTGTTACCACAAGCTTACATAATGCTCAGCAGAAAAAAACCCCACTCATATTTATGCCACTTTGTTCCACCAAATTACAGTGATTTTGCAGATTTCCCTCAGTATTTTTTCTCAGAATCTCTCTGACTACAGCAGTGGACTTGATTTGGCACAGCCAGAGTGAACAAGCACTTTAGAAACCAAAACGCTGCCTTGTTTCAGAGAATTTGTCACTGTCCATGAAATCATAATCTTAGCTCAAGGGCAAATAAGCTGTGTCTTATATATGCTCTTTCCTAGTTTCCAAACACTGCTGCTGATTAATGGGATGGGTGAAGCTGAGCTCTCAGCAAAGGTTCAGAAGCCCTGTCTGGGTTGTCTGCTCACACCACCTCACCTGCCTGTCATCAGCAGTTTGAAAGGTCAGCGTGGCCAGCGCTCATGCCAGCCAAATGCCCTTTCCTCTGAGCTGCCTGTGCCATACTTGCCAATAAACAACAGAAACAAAGCCCACTGGGGGACAAGAAACACAACCACCCTGCTAAAGAAAAGATGATCTGAGTCTACTTGCTCTTCCCTGCTCCATGGTACTTAAGGCTTAAAAATTCCCTACACACCAAGTACACGTGTGTAGCATCTTGGCACAATTATCAGAACAAAGAAATCAGTGCTGAGTATGTCTTCCCCACTAATGGCTTGTCCAGATTCTCACAGCTCTCACTCTCCCTGTGTTTGCAAAGCAGCTTGAACCCCAGCTTGGTTTCTCCCCCAACCCTGTGAACTAAAATAAAGCTTTTCTTCTTCTCTGTTTGACAACTTCAAAAGAAAGAAAAGTTTAAATTAACAAATGGCTGTCAGCTCCTGAAAAGTATTCTCCCTGTGATTACAAAAACATTTCTAGAGTCTTTCAAAAAGTCTGCTTGCATTTTCCTCCCTGGCCTCAGTCTTCACTGCACAAACCCTTTTGGTTATGAAACCTGTATTCAGAAACAGACAATCAGAAATAAAGAAGCATAGAAAGTTTGGAGATCAGTAGGTATGGAAATCGAAACTTCCATATCCTGACACTTGCACTCAGGTCTAAAACTCAGAGAGGGGGAAGAGATTTAACATTGTCAGTACATAACTTCCTCAGGTTCTCCCAGGTCGCACTCTCATTTGTGCTTAGGAATTAAGAGAAATACCAGATAGTCACAAGTCCTCTGGTATCTTATCAGAGTGAGAACCAGGAATTTTATCACTTGTATTAAAAAAGCAAACATTCTGCCCCCTTCTTTTTCCATTGCTTCCCTCAATAAACTACACCAGCCCTGACATACGAGAAGCCTTTGCCCAGCACACACTTTCCTGGTAAAAACAAAAATCCCCAGGACTGCTGTGACATGATTATCCTGTTCACTTGATCATGGGGCGGAGAAGGGTCTAGTGGCCAAATTACACCATCCCAAGAGGGAGTATGCCAAAGCAGCTCACTGCTTTTGTGCCTCAAATCCCACCAGAAATCTGCACTGTTATGAGCATGGCTGCTTCACTCGAGACACTTATGATGTCAGGAAAGGAGAAGAGGGAGTTAAAAACCAAAATCCTCTTGGGAGTCACTCAACTCACAGGAGCACAGGAGACATCACTGCTGGTAGAGCCAGGAGAAATTGGAAGCTTGAGGGACCAGTGATCACAACATGGTGAAGGAACAGGGAGGGCAGCTCAGCTGAAGTCAGTATCTCATGGTCCACAGGGGCTGTCTGTAAAAATGACTGAACTGCTGTCTCAAGGAAGTTTTCTGTTCCGACTGAGTATAGCCCTGAACCAATTCAGTGTGTCTATCAGCTCTGCCAGGGGAGAAGGACAGCAAAGGGACAGAAGAACAGCAGGGACAGGAACGTTCAAGCAAAGGTGAAAACACTAAGGGTATGTGCTGGTTTTAACTTCCGAGTTAATTTTTCCACAGTGGTTTGTATGGCATTATGCTTTGCATTTGTGCTGGGAACAGTGCTGACAATACAGGGATGTTTCTGTAATTGCTGAGCAGTGCTTACGCAGAGTCAAGGCCTTTTCTGTTCCTCACCCCACCAGTGAGGAGGCTGGGACTGCCCTGGGAGTTAGGAGAGGACACAGCCAGGACAGCTGACCCAAGGGCTGGTCAATACCATCGGGCATCGTGCTCAGCATGGAGGAGAAGTGCAGTGTGATGGCATTTGTCTTCCCAAGTCACTGTCACACGTGATGAAGCCCTGCTTTCCTGGAGTTGGCTGAACTCCTTCCTGCTGATAAGGGGTGAGTGTATTCTTTGTTTTGCTTTGCTTGTGCTTGTGGCTTTTGCTTCGCCTATTGAACTGTCTTCACCTCAACCCATGAGTTTCTCACTTCTGATTCTCTCCCCCATCAGTGGGGAGTGAGTGAGCAGCCGTGTGGGGCTCAGCTGCTGCTGGGGTTAAACCACAACAGAGCCCTCGTGGGGTGAGGGACAGCTATGGTGAAATGGGAAACACACACGCAGCCCTTCAGGAATAATCCACAGAGACACCAATACCTGCAGTACAACGAAGGCAAGAAAACAGACACATAGCCAAACCAACACATGGATGCCTGGGAATAAGAAAAAACCCCACTGCTTCTTTCATGGGTATATAAAGAAGTCTAAGCAGCCCTCAGACTTTTTGTGAATACACTCCTGCCTGGGTGGCAGGAGCAGCACAGTTATTTAAGATACATGTGGTTTTCAGATTCCAAACAATACTTTTATGCCAAAGTGATATATAGGCCAGCTACTGTCAGAAATGAAAATGCTGCTCATGAAAATATTGTCGTGTGCATCAGGAACAAAAAGAATAAAATAATCTTGCAATAATTGCCCTAGGGCTGGGAAAAAAACCCCCAGCTAAGTGTTCTCTGCACCATGGTAAACTCATTTTGATTCATATTGATAGAGTGAAACATAACATGCCTCCAATTAAACTCAGTCCAAGCTTGAGGGACACCTCTCTTGTCCTTCAGCCAACAGTGACAAATAGGATACTCAGAAGTCCACATCTATATCTCAGCCCACTTATTTCAGTAAGCTTTTATCAGAAGATAGGAATGGTTATGGAAGCCCATCTTTGCTTTTTGGAGTATAACTTTAACACCTCCTAAAATTTACAAAGGCACCTCCACCAGCCCGTCTAAACCATCCTAAACCCAGCTGTTCAGTACAGAAGCTTGCCAAGTGTCTGTAAAGAGCAGCACATCTTTATGTTACTGCATAAACAAAGAGACATCAATTTTTCTGAACATCAGTACAAGTCACTAGATCTTATTTCAGCAGGGCTCAAAGCAACAGCAAAATGACAGCTGCCATCTCTGTTGTGAAAAAGCACTCCAAGAGAAAAATTTTGCCTTGGTTTCAGGCATTGTAGGTGTACACAGCACCTGTTTCCTTCTCAGCAATCCAGCCCCTTCAGGTTCTGCTAGGATAAGTCTAAGCACTCTCCCCTGTACAAGCAAAAAAGGATCAGATTGGGAGGTGCAGTTTGCTGCAGGACCAGGCTGTAGGCAGAGACACCTTTCTGCAAAGAATAAATTTTCATTAACCCACTCTTGGGGTTTTGTTTGTTTAAGCCTGACATTTATTAGGTTTGAAAAAGTATGTGTTTGTGGTGTAGGTGTACCGGTGGTACAAGCAACTTCAAAACACATACAATTCTTAGACAACTGAAATAAGCAGAGAGGCATTTCATCCCCTGGGATCTCACTTGCTGAATTTAACTGCAGGAAGCTCCCATGTTTTGACCTTGCTTCCCAGCCCTCCGGGTTGCTGTTGGAGAGCAGCCCCATCCTGCTGTCAGAGGGAAGCAATGCTTTCCCCAGCCCAGGCTGCTGCAGGCATTCCTGCATACCCTCTCCATATGCCACTGTGGGACACAATCCATCACCACAGAGCTTCGGATCCCACTACACAGGGGAATTATCTGCAACTGGAGGCTACAGAATAAACTTTCTCCCAGGTGTGGGCATTTTTTCCTAGGGAATCTTGATTGAATTTTTTTTATCCTTCTAGGAAGGACCTGAGACGGACACAGGGGAGCTATGCCTTGGCTGTAAAAATGGGAGAAGTTTCCAGGCCCTGGCCACAGTGCAGGAGGTGATGCTGGCTCTGCTCTCTATGCTCTGCTCAGCAGCAGGGCTAAGGGGAGAGAGCTTGGCTGAAATGAGGATTTCACAAGCCCCGAGACGCGACGTAGCTTCCCTCCCGTTTTCCCCCCTGACCAGCCAGAAAGGTAGACATTTAATATCCAGGCTCATTACTCGTCCTAATGAAATGTCAGCAGCAAATGCACAGGTGTTTAACTGCTGCTGGAATGCCTGCAGATGCCAGCAATCCCTCAGGCAGGGAATCATCCCAGTCAACAGCCTTAGAAAGGTCACAAAGGCAGTGCAAGGTCATAGCAGACCTCTGACCTTCATTTGCTGCACTGAAGGAGCTTTAGTTCTTCCTCCCTTTGCTTTCCCAAGCCCCCAGTGCATTCTCTGCTCTCCCTCAGCCCTCTTTGGCAATGCAGCCTCTCAAGGGTTCTTCTGCCTTATTCAAAACAAGTGCAAATGTGTGACCTAAGGGAGACCTGACCGGGACTCAACAAAGGCAAGTTACAAACAGCTCCACAGCTCCTGAATGGAGGTGCAGCTCTGCCTCCCTCCCTATCCTGCTCTCCCCAGCGTTCCCGAGAGGCTGAGACGTTCATCTGCATTACAAGCCCCGAGCTGGCTAAAAGCATCCTTCTTCCCAATGCAGGGCAGTGGGTGTGATTTATGACTGTGCTCGCTGTGGGTTGGGAGCCACAGAGCTGGCTGGAGGCAATGAAACCGTGCAGGAACTCGCTGACAGGAATCCAGTGGGAAAGGACATACCAAAACCAGGAATAGAAAAAGGGCAAACAAAGACAGGACCAATGGACTAATTTAGTCAGGTTCCTTCCACTTGCAGCTTAAAAATTACAGATGTAAACACTGCTAAATATTCTACCTAGCTTGCCTTTCCTGAAAGAGGGAATGGGGGTAGGGAAAGGACAGAATTTCTGCCCAGTTGTTTTATTTTTCTCCTGCTCTAAGTCACACACCTAAAAAAGCCCACAGGTATTTGGACAGCTGGAGGCTGCCATTGCAACTGGGCAACACTGTGAGAAAGCAGGACAAAAAGGAAGGAAAAACAAAAAGCAACATTTTCAATAAAGCAGGCAAAGCTGCAGGGGGTTTTCAGTTCTGGCATCAGCTGCAAGCACACAAGTATTTGGCAAGTCCCATCCTGCTCCTTGGTTGCTGCAAAATCACTCCACCTTTTGGCACAACTGGCAGCATCTGAGCAGAGCTCGACCAGAAAGAACACAGCAGGGCACAGAAAGAGCTTGTTAACCTGAACTTACCTAACTTGGATCAAATCAGTTCTCTGTCAAAGCCACATTAAAATGTAACCACCAGCTGACAGATTTGTTGTTTACTTCAACAACACCTGCAGCTCTATCTTGGACTCTTGGAGAAAATACTATAGGTAAAGCTATAAATTTCAGTTTCTGCTCATTTATGTCTGACTGAAAAAGTCTCTAGTTGTCTTCAAAGTGTTTGAGCTCACCTGAAGAGTGAGATGAGGAATCACAGTGTCTTATGAAACCAACTGACTTTTTTCCAAAGTAGAGGGAAGCCAATACCTATAAACTTACAAATCTTGTGCTCACTAGGCACAAAAATCAAGTGCTTGTTTTGGAATAAACACACAATAAAACCTGAAGAAGAAGAGTTTATGAAAAGATTGTGATACAAGAGATTTAAATACATATATGTCGATAAAAACCCTTTTGGTTCACACAGGCTTGGGTTTTTTGTTCAAGCTTTTGTTTGGAATTTTTTTACCTTATTCACAGTACACAGTAAAGTAACTCACTTCTTCCCATACATAATTGTTCTCTGGGTCTACTTCAAGATGTATTGCCTTCGGACTTCCCCTTTTCTTCATCCTCTTCTCCTACCAAAGAGCCTCGTGTCAAAGACACTGTGAAATCCTTACTGACACTTCCTACTTCTCCTTTCCCACAGCCACAATAACACTGTTGCTGGTGGAACTGCATGTTGCCAGGATCTAAAGTAAAAAAAGTCTTTGCCAAATTTGGAAACACAGGGTGAATGCTGAGGGATTGCTCCAGCTACGCAACACTCACGCCCATCTCAGAGTTCCCTGGTGCTCTGGAGAACAAGCACTGCACTGTGCTTCTGCCCACCTCTCCCCAGTGCAGACCATGGTGATGGGACGAGGAGCAGCACCCTGTCCTGGAATGGCCACAGACCAGGATCTCACAACACACCTTTGTTTAGTCCTCGCTGTGGTGCAGACACCAGGAAACTCAAATACCTCTCCTGTGGCTCACACACCCGAGCTGCCCAGGTGTGAGCACTGTGGGCCAGCTCTCTCTCTGCTCCAGCTGCCCAGCACACACAGAGGGTCTGCAGGCTGGGAAACTGCTATTTACACAAATAAATAAATGAATTCTCACAGGCATGCTCACATTTTTACCCACTGAAATCTATTTGGGTAACTGCTCAAAGAACAACTGAGGATTATACTAAAACCACTCCTGTAATGCCAGGGCTTCCACTCACATGCCCCCTATGACAACTAAATTAACAGTTTAGTTACTTGGGTCAGGTTGTTCTATTCTCTTCACAAGAGCTACATCAGGACTGAGCCATGTATACAGCTGCTGGGCACAGGATTTCCCAAGTAAATGGGGTTGTCAGAACTGTTTTAAAATTCTCCCCTCCTCTCCCATTAATTCTCTCTACAACTCCTTTTTCCCCTTCTAATTTCACCATCGTAGTCATTCATTGGCAGGCAGAAGTTGGCTCAGTAAATTATTCTCTGCTCAAAATACTAAGCTTTCAAAGAAAAATGTGAGTAAATTCCACATCAGTCCTGAAATTCCCTCGAGTTTACGAGAGGTCAGGGCAGCACCAGTAAGAAAAAGGTTTTAACCCCACATTCCTGGCTAAGAATACTCTTCCCCTTCCTCCTTCCAGCCCCCAGCACAGAAAAATCTCTGTATTTCAGGAGCAGAGGTAGAAAAATTAGAAGTTGGACAGTGGTGCGAGCTGCGCCTTGAAAATCCAGTCTGGCCCTTCTTACTTCTTTTAGAAACAGGAACACAAGGTGAGAAAAGAGTGAGCAGAAACACTGGGCAGTTAAGTTCCCAGACTATACTCCATAGTTAAGCCATCTCATATGCAAGCAAAGCAACAGAAATACCTTAAGTGCACAAAGAGGAAGTTTGTGTTTCTTTAGTGAACTGCTTTTCTTTCTTTTTTTTTTTTTTTTTTAATATCAGTATGAAGAGCATAATAAATTATCTGTTCAGTCTGTTTGCTTTTATTTCAGATAGTCAAATAGTTCAACGTATCATTCACCAAACTCTGATATGAAATGGCAAACCCAATTCTACAGCAGAGAGTAGCAGGGGGCTGTGTTGAGATGTGCACACTGCAGAGGTGTGCAAAGTTCACTTTTCAGATCTGAGGTTTCACACTAAGGAAGAAAACAGGAAGCGGTTACCTACAGCTGAAGCCAGCAACAACCCATTCCAAGGTGAAAAGTTTGAGTTTCTAAACGTAAAGATTCTCTTTCAGATCATTTTTGTACTTTCTGTAATTCTACAAAAGACACCAAAATGAGGACCACGAGCAGCGCTTACAGTTGTGAGCATTTAGCTTTTATAGGTCTAATGGCCATTTATTTGTTTCCATTGCTGTTTACAGCAGCACCTTGTCTTCACATGATTTGAACAGACAGCATGGGCAAGTGCAGAAAATACAGATCTAAAGCGTGGCTTTGACCACCACCAGCTTCTTCCTGTACAAGCCACGCAATTTGGGAAGTCTGCAGGGCTTGTGCCACAGCTCACCATTCATACAGCATCCAGCAAGAGCACCAACCTAAGGAACAACCTCCTCAAAAATGCAGCTTATGACTCACTGCTTTACAATAAATACCTTAATGCCACAACTCCTGAGCCAGCTCAGGGAGTGCTGATGAGTCTGAGGGAGGCAAGTGCTGCAGGAGTTTTGGGCAACTCAAGTTTTTCCCTCATTAAGATTTTGTTTCTTGGCCTGAGGCTGCCTGAGAGGGTTCCCAGTCTCTTAACAGAGGTCACCCTTCTCCTTCTCCCTTTCTGTAGGTACCATGAAATCACACTTGCTACAAACAAACCTCATAGCCTCATAAAAATGTTTCTCAGACACATTTTCTCTCTTTGCCATGGACCAGAATGCATCACTTTCCAAGAATATCTTTTACCAGCATTTCACATGTCCTCAGGCAAGCCTATTTCAGCTCTGTCACAAAATGTCCACTTCGTGCCTCAGGTAAATCCCAGCTGGACATCGGATGGCAGCACACATTTCATTCTGTGTATTTATTTATAACTTTGATAGTCAAAACCAATTTTCTCAGAGGCTCACAATATGACTGAAACAGCAGATCACGTGCAGTGGGAGAACTGCAGGGGAAGCATATCCCTCATTGTCTCCTTCCCTCTCTTAGCATGTACTAAGGGATTCATATCAGCATTTCCCTGGTAACACAATATTGGCCATGTTTCAGCAAGGTCAAAAATGCCCTGCACAGACTTAGCCACTGCTTTCCATTCCAGCATCTGCATCACTCTTTTCCCAGCTAATGGCATCTACTGAACATATTGAAACATCAGATCATGGGGTCACTTTGAAAGCTGGCTCACACATTTTAAGAGACAGACAGAGCTCAAAGATACTCTGTTTTGGCATGAGAACTGTGATAGGAACTGAAATAGTATGTCCAGGAGGAAAAATTTATGTATCAAGGAAAAGAGAGTACAAAAGTTCTGTTAACCCCATCTCTGCACCCTCTGAGAGGGTTTCTTAATTCCTGTGGGAAAATTAGACTCTTTTTTAAGATACTGATGGTGACTTCTCTGCACTGACAATTGGCACAACTCTTCAAACCTAAGGAAGGAAATAGTCATGGCCTGAATAAATAGGAAATAAAGAAGATTAGCAAAGAATTTCAGATGACATTTCTATCAGTTCTAGCCAGCAGGTGCTGCTCTGGCAATAGGAAGTTAAGAGTTACAAAAGCTACATAAAAACAACTGCACCACATGAAGACAAAGAAACATCACATGGATGCATAAAAATGAACAATTAAAACTACAACTGCTACATGGAGAAGAAAGCCATAAATATTTCAGCCCTATTATTATCGATGCTGCATGCCACAGCTACATTCTGTTCTGTATCATTACATCTTCACTGGCTAATTTCACAAATAACATCTTATTAACAACATGTTGACTTCAAACCATT
Organism: Coloeus monedula; assembly: GCF_965178545.1. Classification (NCBI taxonomy): domain Eukaryota; kingdom Metazoa; phylum Chordata; class Aves; order Passeriformes; family Corvidae; genus Coloeus; species Coloeus monedula. Next base: position 3,758,095 of record NC_138790.1, read on the forward strand.
GTTATCTCTTCTCCTCCCATTCTCTGATATTTGACACTGAAATTGTTCCAAGGACATTTGAAACATCAGGAACTGAGTAACAAAATACTTTCTTGCCCCACTCCAGTGTGAAAAGCAGCCTGAACATGCTGTAAGTAGAGGCGAAAAGGAGAAAGTCACGAAGATTTTTTGATTTTTTTTTTTTTTTTTTTAAAGAATTAACTGAATCACTGCTCAACATCTGCCCCACCCCCTCACTTCTGTAACCTCTCCTCTTTCTAAACCACTTCCAGTCCAGAGGGGAAACATAAGGGGCTTTCTATTAATGGAATATTTATGGACCTGGAGACCCGGGAGCCTTGAAAAGAAGGAAGATTCATGCATAATACAGGGACAGGACTTGCTGTATGAAAGGACAAATTTACCACACTGGCAAACTGAACTAAGTGGCATAAAACCCATTAGAAAAAAAACCCATGGCTCACAAGTTATGAATACTGGACAAGAACCAAATACCAGAACTGGTAACCAGCACACACTGTACAGCATAATGACATTTCCTACTACAATTTATTATCTGATAAATGATCAAGCTTATTAAATTAACCTTTTCCCACCAGCAGTTGACTGAAAAGTTCCCTCCCCTCTTAATTACAAGGAGATTAGGAGAAACTAAAAAATAATTGAAAGCAATTTATACAATGGAAGAACCCTCAATTTTTCAGTATTACATACCACACAAAACAGATCCATCACCAGGCATTGCCCCCTACCTCTGAACAATGAATGATACAGAACCTGATCCAGTGACTGCCAAAAAGCCAAAACAAAGGTGTTCACACAATTCTTTTCTCTCCCTGAGTGGCTGTTTGCTCATTTCTGCTCACTCTTTATCAGCACAATTCCAGTCTTACAATGAGAAGGTATAAAAGCAATACTTTTTTTTTTTTAACCCCAGCAAATAAGAAAATGATAAATTTCAAACAGAACAGGGGATGTTGCACATGTCAGGAGTGTGTAGTACAGACAGACTGTAAAGCTGTGTTACAGGCCAACCACATGACAAAAGAACAGATGTGAAGGTATCCTGCCTTCCTTTAGCAAGCTGAGAAACAGGGAAGGAAAATCTACTCCTTCTCTACAAAAAAGGACAACCTCCTCCAGATCCCAAACTCCTTTTGTCTACTGATTGTGTCTGTGGAGGTCCAAAATGAAGAGACTAAAGACTTACAATGACATGAATCCCCACATGACCATAACATACGCAAAAAACCTCTTCACTGTGTGAATACAACCTGATGTCCTCCAACATTGCCTTAAAACAACCATTACAGTACCACACGTCTTCTCCCAAATAGTTTTCAGCTTTCCCAGTGCTTTATGGGGGAGGTTTCTAGAAAACCTGTGTAAAGGTGTGGCATTTCAACTTTTCCAGTTCGCACCATTTCCTTAAGCAGCTGCTAATGGACACAAGGACATTTTATTTTTTAAGCTATATGCAAGCTTGTTCAAACTCACTTGGCCTGGGTCTTTCACAGACCCCTTAAAAACAGGCCATGATATACATGTAAGAGCTGAGAAAGCAAAGGCTGAAACAGCAGCTACGGCAATGTTTTCCAGAGATTCATCCCTGCAGATGCAAGGGGAAATTGCAGAGTGCCCAGTGTAGCTCCTTCCTACAGAGATCTTGGAGTCCCAGGTCCTGTGGAAGCTCCTGAGCGAGCAGGGTGGGCTGCACCCCATGGTTCAGCCTGGTGCTGAGCTCCACGTGGCTTTATTAGAAGGCATGGAAGTACAGACAGTGTCAATAACCCTGTCACCAGGTCTGGGGAGAGGGAGCAGACTGAGTGGGTTTTTTCTGCTTTGTTCTTGCTTTTTTCCAGCTCTGAAGCAGCACCGACAATATGAAGACAATTCTCTGAGAAATAAAATTAGAACGTCCCCTTCAATTCTCTTTGAGAAGCATCTGAGTTCAAGAAACTCTTTTATCAGGATTAGAGGTGAGGCTGAAAGCAAATGGTTTCTCTTAGCTGGTAAAAAAATGCATTCCATTTCTCAACCTCCCCACCCCCTGGGCCAAGAGTTTCATGCATATTTGACATGTTTTCCATCTAGACAGCAACACAGCATTTCTAGCCACTGTCTTTTTTCTTTTAAGTGACTCAAGTGCACAGTGTTTTTTCTGAGAGTCAATTTATTTTTGAATTGTATCTGAATACTCTGGGATTTTTAACTTGACTTCACATGTTCTAATTTGTTAAAACAAAAAGGAAAAAAGGTATATATTATGAGCAAAAGGTGCTTGCAGTAAACTGGAAAGTGCTTATGGGGCTGTCATTTACTATTTAGGACTGTCATTACTATCACAGGAGAACCTAGAAGTTTTTAAACAAGATCTGCCATTCTACCATGTTTGGACATACACAAAGCAAAGGCTCATCCTGGCCCAAGGCACCTACAGTACCTATAAAAAACCCAAAAGAAACAAGAGGGGGAGAGAGAACATACACATGCTAGCAAGAAAAACACAGAAAGAGGGTGAAGTTGCTATGAGAAGGCAGGAGAAGAGAGATGGAATAAAATGCAATGTGCATCACTCTAAGCTTGTGCTGAGATTTCAAACAACCTTAACTGAAGTCCTAGTTCCAACCTGGGGGATGCAGTAGAAAAAGCTCCCCCTAACCAATCTATAATGCAATGAAGAAAACTTTTTAATACTTGTAATTAACCACAGATCAACTGTAGCAGATTTTTGCAGCATTTAATCATTTCAGGACTTCCGAATTTTTGGTTTAAAAAGTATTTGAAAAAAATTCAAGCAATTTAGACTCAAAAGAATTTCTTGACCTAAGAGAAGTGAATGCTGACTTCCAGATGCTTTTCCACTATTCAGAAAATGTATGCATTAATTATAAAAACCATTGTATTTTTATTTTCCTTTTAAAAGTCACAATGCTTGGGTTGTGTTTGCAATGATTGCTGTTGGTCAGTGAAGTGCAAGGTTAAATTACAGCATGTGTGGTAATGACAGCAGACACTGATCTAAGTGCAATGAAAGCAACTGCAATAAATGCTTAGAAAAGGGTAAAGTAGGCAGAAAAATGCTTGTTTGATCATTTCCACAGCGATGTTTGTTTCCAAAATCTCATCTCTTTTGCCTAAAGTTAAAAAAGTTAAACCCTCGCAGTTTCAATGTAAGAATGTTTTAATTATCTTGTTCTATTTCTCCCCTAAACAAATCTATACTTTTCTATAACATTTTTTGTAGAAATTGATAGAAACACAGGAGAAGTAACAAAGTGTTATTTGAGACCTGTTTAATCTTAACCAAGACAGGTGGTCCAGAGGTTACCAAGTGCCTGTGAATGCACGCAGGTCACCTCCTCCTCCTCCTCATCCACTCTTTTTACCCTCCACAGCTGAGTGTAACTGCTTTAAAATCACTGTGGAAAAAGCAGCACACTACATTTTAACACAGATTCAAAGAAGGCACTTGGAATTACTATTTACCATGCCCCTCCACCAAATTTTAGGATAAAAACTGACTGTAAGTGTAACTTCATCTAACAATGAAGTTTCTCAAAGGCATTCAAATGCAACAGCAATCCACGACTGAAGAAACTAAGTACAAAAGTTGGAAAACAAATTAGATGCCTTGAAAATGTATTCCCCAAGCATGTCAAAATCTCTTCTTTTCACACTGTTACAGCTGGAGCTCACACCAAATGGTATATCAGGATGGGACAACATAAATAATGCCACTCCCAGCAGGTGCCAATTCATCCTGTTTCTTTTTCCCCCCCAGGTGATCATGCAGAAAGTCTAAACTTTTACCAAATCTCCAGAGAGCTTCTGGCAATATTTGGCTTCTGCACAGGGAGGCTTGGGAAGGAAACAGTTTGTACCCTACAAACAGGCACATGCAACGGAGCAGTTTTAGAAACATGACAAATCATGCACAGATATAAATGGAGCTGCTCATACCAGTTCTACCTTTCTTGCTTTTCTCATGTCTTTTAAGCCCTCTGTCGCATCTTTCTCCAAGAAGGATTTTGGATCCTGCTCTCAGGGACTTTTCAAGGGAACTGTAACAGATGCAGACTGCAAGCAAACAGTTCCTGATCAACAACAGTGAGATGTATTAATGGGTGCTTTGGCTTCACATTTTCAAAGCATGTGTAGGAGTCACTCCACTGGTTCTACTACTGTTAGAATTAGTGACCTCGTGTCTAAGAAAGGTGGTCTCCCTTTTCTACACTTCATTTGTCTGTGAGAGCTGAAGTGCTCTATTCTGGTCTCAGATTTCTTTTTGCCTATCCATTTAGCACTGCTGTCCTTTCTTACTACAGTAATCAGGAAACCTACTGTCACAAGCAACCACTATTTTCACAAACAGCCTGACACCCTCTCTCCCCTGGAAGGTACCATAAAACCTTTCAAATGATTTGGGTTTTCCCACCTTGCTATTTTACATGTTCACAAATAGATCTGCATGAACGGATTTTAGAAATAATTACATTAAAGATAAAGGAGGAAGAATGTCACAGGGATGAAGGGACTCCTTAGGAATCGTGGAGTCTTTCACCTAATTAATGAAGTCAAAGAAATTCCAGCTAACATATTTTGTGACAAACTTGCCCCCACGTTTTTGCAGAGCCTATGCATTTATATCCAAGTGGCACCTACTCATATGCTACACCTATTGCACAGTTATGTCAATATACATAACATATACACACCAGTATAGCACGAGCACTTAGTATATGTTTCTATTTGCAGAGGAATTCATTATGGGAAACAGAAGGCTTTTCTCTGCAAGGAAATTTGTCTCAATGGATGCAGGAGTGGGTTTCTCTCCCCTCTCCTCTCCTTTCGCTATTACTCATTAAATGGATAATTTCCTTTTATAAACAAAGGAGTCCATATAATAAGCAGGCATGTTTGGATAGATCATTAATGAAATAATAGTCTCCTCATCTCCCAGCCTGAAAGATGAAACCTAAACCCAGGGCTCCCAAGAGCCAATCCCTTCTCAGCTGGACTACAAGAGCACCCAGCTCCTCTCTGACCGACCTTCAGAGTGCCTGGTCAGCAGCCTGGCCAGCCTCTTTTAAATTACCTCATAGGCAGAGTGATGATTTCAGCAGAAGCTGCTTATATGTGGTTTAGAGAACATAATTCTTCCCCATTTCACTATTATATCTGGAGATCTCCAAAGAGATCTAGAGAATATTCCCTCCGCAGTTTACCTTGACTGTTTCTTATCGGAGTTTACCACAGATAGATTTTGACAACGGCAATTCCTTAAAAATCCATTGTGGTTTCTGAAGCATCAAGCTCTCAAAGAATAAGCCAGAAACGTCAGCCAGCTTGCAATATCTAGCTTTTTGTATGAACAATCAGGTGAGCATTAAGACATTGGCCACCAAAAATGAAACAAAAACATGTAACCTGGCACTTTAAGTATTCATAAAACATGGCTCATCATCAGGGTGACTCCTGTATTGAAAACCTACTTTATTTGGAGTCACTTGCTAAGTTCCAATATTCTTTTATTTATTACTCTTTATTCAGAATTTTCAGAATCCATACTGTTGTTCCACAAAACATGCTTTGATTTACTTTTCAAAATGAACGAAGAATTAAACCATTCCAGTGTTCCAAGGTGCTCAGAAATCACCAAATCAGGCGAGAAAAGTGTCTGAAGAGATACGTTTAAAATACAAGGGTATAGTATATCCTCTTTTCTGGGAGAGCTATCACAAAATACAGGACTCCTTCCAGCTTTTTTAGTTTTTAACCTGTGTAGTGTTCAGGTGCTGGCCAGATGCCAGGCACCCATAAAAGTTGCTCATCCTCCCCTGCCACAGCTGGACAGAGAAGAGAAAATGTAGCCAAGGGTTCATGAGTTGAGATAAGAGCTGGGAGAAAACACTCCAATGGCAAAACAGGCTCATCTTAGAGATACAAAGTAAACTTATTACTAAGATCAAAGCAGGAAACTGAGAAGTAAAATAAGCCTTTAAAAACACCTTTTTCCCCCCAACCCATCACTCCTTGCCACTGACAGTGCAGGGAGAAAGGGCACGGGGGTTTGGTCAGTTCATCAACTGAGGTTTTCTTCCACTGCTCAGGGAGAGGAGTCCTTCCCCTGATGCACCGTGGGGTCCCTGCCATGGGAGGCAGTTCTCCATGAACTTCTCCAGCTTGGCTCCACTCTCATGAGCAGCAGTCCTGCCAAACCTGCTGCAAGGTGAGTCCCTCCCACGGGCACACAGTCCTCCCAAAACTGCTGTGGTGTGGGTCACTCTTCCACGGGGTGCAGTCCTCCAAGGACAGGCTGCTCCAGCCTGGAAGCAGGGCCCCCCCTCTTTCCACTGGGTCTCCCACTGGATCACAGCCTCCTCCAGGCATCCACCCCCTCCAGCACGGGCACCTCCCCCAGGGGCTGTGGGTGGATCTCTGCATCCCCTGTGGCTCCCCAGGGGCTGTGGGTGAATCTCTGCATCCCCCGTGGATCCCCACAGGCTGTGGGTGGATCTCTGCATCCCCTGTGGCTCCCCAGGGGCTGTGGGTGGATCTCTGCATCCCCCGTGGATCCCCAGGGGCTGTGGGTGAATCTCTGCATCCCCCGTGGATCCCCACAGGCTGTGGGTGGATCTCTGCATCCCCCGTGGATCCCCAGGGGCTGTGGGTGAATCTCTGCATCCCCCGTGGATCCCCACAGGCTGTGGGTGGATCTCTGCATCCCCTGTGGCTCCCCACAGGCTGTGGGTGGATCTCTGCATCCCCCGTGGATCCCCAGGGGCTGTGGGTGGATCTCTGCATCCCCCGTGGATCCCCAGGGGCTGTGGGTGGATCTCTGCATCCCCCGTGGATCCCCACAGGCTGTGGGTGGATCTCTGCATCCCCTGTGGCTCCCCAGGGGCTGTGGGTGGATCTCTGCATCCCCTGTGGCTCCCCAGGGGCTGTGGGTGGATCTCTGCATCCCCTGTGGATCCCCAGGGGCTGTGGGTGAATCTCTGCATCCCCTGTGGCTCCCCAGGGGCTGTGGGTGGATCTCTGCATCCCCTGTGGCTCCCCAGGGGCTGCAGGGGCCCAGCTGTTTCACCATGGTCATCACCACAGCCTGCAGAGGCATCCTGGCTCTGGTGCCTGGAGCACCTCCTGCCCCTCCTTCCCCGCTGACCTTGGTGTCTCCCTGTTGTTTCTCTCACATGTTCTCAACTCCTCCTCTTCTCGGGCTGGAATTAACAGTGTGCCCCCCTTTGTTTTGATTTTCTTCTTAAATCTGTTATCACAGAGATGTTACCAACATCTCTAATTGGCCCAGGCTTGGCCAGCAGCATGTCCATCTTCAGAGCCATCAGGGATTGGCTCTGTTGGACGTGGTGGAAGCTTCCAGCAGCTTCTCACAGAGCTGTGGCCCCCCGCTACCAAAAACCAGGCTGTGCAAACCAACACAACCTGGAAATATCCTCTCAGAAATGACTATTACAAACTGCCAACTGTTCCCAGCTCAAAGCAAGAAGGGCAGATTGTACCTGGCCCCCCCAAAGGGGTAGGGGAGCTTTGGAGTGAGTCACATACAGCACACAGCTCGGGTAGTTTTAACTCCATGATCTCCTTCTGTAGAGAGTTACCAGTAATCTTTTTTTATTCCACATATACATCCACTTTCCCACCAAGACAGAGTGCAGATAATTGCAATCCAATCAGGGGTTTGATTTTTTCTTTAAATGACTACCAAGTGCAAGTGCTGGAGTTCAGCTCCTCAGAGAGGCAGAGGGAAGGGCTCAGCTCATGGCAGTCAACCACTATCTCTGGACAAAATCTTTGGGCAGAGGCACAGATGCATATACAAACTCGTACCTCTACTCTCTTCTTTTTCCTCTTTTATTTTGAATGGAATCTTAGACATTTTAAAAAAACCCCATTCTCAGTTGCAGTTAAGAATAATAAAATTTTCCACCTTTAGCAGCAAACACTATAGCATGAAGGCTCCACTGTCATTCTGGCCTGAGTTCTTAAAAGGTATCTTCACTACTGTCTGGGCTCCTCTACAGCCCAAAATGGCATGTAGGACTGGGTCCAGTAAGTCTAAGTTCCTTCTCCAGAAGGCTGCTGACAATGTTTGCAGAAAACAATGAACCCTACTTTCCCAAAAGGTCTATAAGAGCTTTAAGCACTACAAAGGGAGAACTTCTGGCTAGAGAAGTGGAGGACCACACCTCACATCCATGGAGTGTACCTGGGCAGGAGCTCAAGTGGTTAAGCCTCCCAGCAAAGCACCAAACTAACAATCAGAAGTCGAGAAGAAGTGAGGCACTAGAGCTCTTCTAAAAGCGCATATCATGAAAACTGTGACTTTAAAAAGGGATAATGAGTTATAAAAGAAATCATCAAGTCAGGGTTGTTCCTTCAGGGCAGCTTCTGGTTTCTGTTGCCCAGTTCTTCATCATTCAGAACAATTTAAAGGTTCTGGCTGGCTGCATAACACTCTGATGAACATTATCAGCTAAAGATCTTTGTCTCATTTACACTTAGAGCTTAAGCCAGCAGAAACAGAGAACCTGTGGAAAGAAAAAAGCATTTGTGACTTTATTTAAGTTATCTCTTAACCAGAAAACTCTTATTTCCCTCAAATATCCCTAGAAGCTTTTGTTACTTATTTTCCATTTATCTAACATCTTTCTCCTGGCAAACCTATTGGGATCAGGCCATTTTCTCTCTCTTTTGATCCAAGACCCTGGCTTATGGAGTGGCTCTCCCCTCATGCCTGACCTTACCATGTGCTTGAAGCTCAGAACTTGGAACAGAGCTGTTGAACTTCATGTGCTGATGTTAAACAGAGAGTTTAACCAAATCTCATACTCATTTCACTTTAATTTTAAAAGCTCACCACTCAAGGGTAGAGGGAAAAGTTACTGCAATGAAGGCTACACACTGAAGACTGTAAAACCAAATCAAAGCCTAACAGGTCTGAAAGACCCTGACTTTCAGGGCCCAAAGTCACATAAACATGGCAACAATATGAAACTATATTTGGAGTCTACTGAGTTTCTAAATTAGAGTCGGCTTCATGGCACAGCCACCCTTCAGTAACTAATTGCTTCATTCAAAGCTGCATATGTTGCTACATCAAAACTTCCATGTCTACGATTTGCAACATTTCCTTCAGATTACTTCTACAGTTCTAGCAGAGAAGTGAAAACTGACTACAAAGGTGGTATTTTTCCTCTTCTAAATACATTCATTGGGAATGATCCTTAAAAATATTTGCTATTTCTAGGAACAAGTAATTTGTCCATGCATCAACCACTTACTATGAAAAACTGCATTCCCTGGTGGTGGGTGGTGGGGGGAAGGAAGGGTGGCATGTGTCCATCCACATCCACATCCCCACAACTTACTGATCACTAAGCTCAAATTTCTGAAAATTAGCATTGTCAGGACAGGAGGGTGGGTGGGGATGTGCAGACACAAAACAATGCACAGTGCACAGTCACAAATAAATGGTTTTTTTTCCTAGTTACTCTTCTTCCCCTGCCCTGAGGATGAATAATTCAATCTAGTGGCCCATTAAGCCTATACATAAATAAAGGAGGAGCTGCTAACTTCTGATCCTGGTTAAAAACAGCTCTCCAAGTTCTGTGCAGAAACAAAACCGGGTGCTCATTGCAGAGCTCCTGATAGAACTCCAAACACCTTCATTTGCTCATATTAGACCTACAGACCCCAGATATGCTTCTTACAGTCCGACTACTTTTCTATGCAGTATTTTGGCTCTATCTTTCACACTGACGTAATTTTAAGAGCAGTTCTAGCTGAGGAAAGGAGGCCTGGCTTTCTACCTGGACCCACAGTGCACAGCAGCATGCAAGATTACCTCAAAATCTTATTTTTAGAGCCTAATTCTTATGGAGAAACAATATAATTCGCTACCTTTTTCCTTTCCTTTCATGCTTCACTGGCATGAAGTCATTTGTTAATAATGCCCATCTGTGATGGTCCATTTTCATATTCAGAAATTTCATGGCAGATTACAGGCTTTCAGAGAGCTCCCTAAACATCAGCTTCGTCACAGAGAAAAGTTTTACCCACACACTGTCACTCCTTGCACCCTGCCAACAGATGAAGCTGCGGCACGCGGAATTGTTTTACATTTGTGTGCCCCAAGCAGAAAGGAGCAGCCGTGACCCCACAGCCCTGTGAATGCAGCCACAGAGAAGCTGACACTCCACACATAAACCAAAGGTAAGAAAAAGAGCTCCTGATTCCTGTGGGACAGCAGTTCCATGGAGATTAAGAGGAAAAAAGTTGCAGAACCATCAGTTCTCCTACCTTCCAGGAGCTCTGGATTCAACAAGCAGCAGTTTTTAACAGAATCAGAAGAGGAACAGAAAAAAAGCAGCTAGAAGCTGGCAAATTACAAAGTCAGAATCAATAGAGACTTTGTATAAGGGAATTTTAGGGTCTTCATGCCCTGTAAAATGCCATCTGTGTGTGCCATAGCTCAGCTACTGCAACAGATTATCTGATCAACAGGGAAGGAACAATGGAAAATCTATTAGCTGGTGGCTGTGGAGCATCACAGGTCTATTAGAGATTGACTGATTAGCCTGTAGGGTGAGAGTCAGACTTTCTCATATCTAGTTTTCAATAAACTGTTAAAAGTCAATATGACACAGAGTGAAAATTCAATTCAGGGTAACAAAGAAAAAATAGCTAATTATTCTTTTACAGCACAGTAGATCCTTCCAGGTCTCCTTTAACAACAGACCAACCACTATAATAGACTGTTTATATATAGATTACCAACAAAGATAATCTGGGAAACAATGCAAATAAAAGCACCGAAAGAAAATTCTACATGCCAAAATTCACAGAATTTTAAATACTGAACTACGAACAAATGGCTCTCATGGTACAGAATCTCTGTGGAAGACCAAAAACATGACAGAGTCACCAGAAAAATAACCTTATTTCAAAACACTTTTTAAAGGCAATTTATCAACCTAAAATTGCAGAATTTCAACTGTGGAACACAGCAATCAATACAGTATCAGTGCTTTGGATATAGAATAAAACCAAGTCTGACAAAACCCAGAGCTTTACAGACACTGCTGGGTTTGTCAGCTCAGTTTTGCTCAGAAAATAACTGGGTACAGGTGAAAAAGGCAAAGCAAACTTCAAATGCTGTAGATTTTCTGGGAAGATTGGTAACAGCAGCAAAGAGCACATCCAGGGAGTTTGTCTGGCTTGTGTGCACTCTACCCTTGCAGAGCCAAACCCTCGTGTTGCCTTGCCCTAACTCCTTTACACTATTTTTGAATAATCAGCTGTGTTAGTGGTCTTGTGACACATCAACTCTACAGCACCTGAAAACAGGGATACAGGATGAGAAAAAAAACAAATCTGTATTTCATCCATACTTCAACATTATACTTTAGTCTTTCTCAGCTGCATTGGGGCAGACATTTGTGGGACCTGGTGCAGAAAAAAAAAAAAACTTACTTGGATTAGAGAAAATCTATTGAAATCAATTGCTTTCAAGGATATTGTTTAAAAGTCTGATGCCCAAACACTTGCACAAGTACCACCAGGACAATGGTGATGTGGCATGGGATAAAAACAAAGATGTACCTGAAGCCTGTGTTTTTGACCCCAGCATTTCACTTCACCCTGCTCACCTGAAGGGCTGTCAGTGGGAAGAGTACAGAAAAGGAGGAGGAATACTGAATGCCAGCCAAAAACTTGTGTATTCTGCAACTTTTACTGTCTCACTTTATCACAGAAGAAATTGCTTATCATTGGCATGCTAAAGACTAACACACCCTGGTACTAACTCATCCTACCTGAAAGCAATGTGAAAACATAATTAGAAAGAAAAAGCAAGCAAATGAAGAGAAGAATCTAATACTGGTTACAGGTGATGCCATAATTTCAGTGGACTAGAATGGACAACACACATTTTAAAACCACATCAACATTACCTTGAGGGACATGAAGCCTGAAATCTCTCCAGCTCTGTGATCTCAGTAACAGATGTCAGGTCTGCATGGCTTCTTTCTCTTGTCACAGGAACACTGAGATCTTTAGAGATCCAGTTTGGGATTTTTTTTTTTTTTGAGAAAAATCCAGTGCAGAGCAAACTAACTGATACAAATACTTGTTTTCTAAGCTGGAAGACCACAGTGCTCCTCCTCCTCTCCCAACACTTTCAATCATCTGGGAAACAACAGGGCTGCAAGACAAAAGCCTTCCAAAAGAAACTCCCTGTCAAAAAGGGTTTACTTCCAAATTCCTCAAATCAGATCTACTTCAGAACAGAAGGCAATTTCTAGCACCATGCCACAAATTCATGGGCTGGTGATGAAAAAAAACCAGTTTCAACCCAGGTTTGGTCCACCTTATTGTGGTATGTGTTACTCTGAACCACTTCTCAGTGTGAGAACTCTGCAATCTATGCAGCCACGGTCACCCCTTGTCTAGGGAAAGGCACGAAGGAGTCTGGTAAAGGGTGGGGAAAGCACATGATGATGCATTACAGAGATGTAAAATCCTTCAAGCAGTCAGAATGTCACTGCTTCATCTTCTGGCACTGCTTTTGAGACTGAGATTGCATAGGATGATACACATTCCTGTCTTACAGACACACCTTCCCCTGGATGGGGGAGGAGGGATCATGCAAAGAATCAACCCTGGCAGATAGCATCGTGAGATAGGCATGGCCAAACCAAAATCAAATAAAAAGAACAGTTGATAAAATACAGGGCCTGGAATAACCTTTGCAACACTGAAGGGGAAGTTCAGTCACCAGAAGCCAAACAATTAATTTAAAAACGTGAAGCACAGTTTTAGAAGCAAATCTTTGTCTTTAAGACCCAGAATGCTCAATCCTGTAGGCTGTGTGCAGCTGTACAGATCTACTTAAACTGCCAAACCCAAGAAGCTGAGCAGGAATCTGAAATTGCAGCACTCATATTCCCACAGCAACTAGAGATAAGGAAGACCAGGAACAGCGTCATTTTAGAGTTTGCTAACCAATTCCCCCTTTCCCCCCAAACCAGTTTAAATTTCATGTTTATCCTAGCTGGATACTTTATTTATTTAAGACAGGGATTTGCCATCTGGTTAGCAATCAAATAAGCTACCCAGACTGAAATTAGCAATAATGACATTTTCCCTCTGTGAAATGCTATTCCTTCAGAACATGCACACGGTGTTGGGTGTGGGGGGATGCAGGGGAGAGGACAGACAACCAAAATAAACCTCACCAAAACAAAAAAAACCCCACCCAAAATTAACCAGGTTCCGCCCATTCTGGCCAGCATCATCTTCATGCTCTTTTTCACCACCTCCAAACATGCAATAAACAGGCAGTAATTGCATTCCTACCTGCATAGGATGAGCATGGAGAAGACAGACTGAGTAACTATCAAGCTGCTTACAATAAGGAGTAACAAAATGCATTAACCCATAACCCAGTCTCAAGTAAGTACTGAAGCTTTGGGTTAGTAAATATAAATACAAGACAAGAGATAAAAGTTGAATCCATTGAGGAATTATCACTTCTCTGCTCAAATTTATTCCCAAGAGAAAGCAAATGCATCAAAAGCTGTAGAGTGAAGAACACATTTAACTCATTTTTCAGCACTTTAAAACTGTTATTTAAACTTAAAAGCTTTCTACTTAGAGCAAGGCATTAACAATTAAAAAAAAAAAAATTATGTTCCTTTCTCAACACATATTCCCATGTCTTCTATTTCAAGGGTTCCCATAATGACTTTTTGTTGCTTTTTAAGAAGAAAGACACAGACTGATTACTTTTGTTTCGGTGATTATTCACCAAACAGAAGAGACATGGACTGCATAAACTTTGGCTCAGATACCGTAAAACTCAAACAAAATTAGCTCTACTTCATGCCTGCCAGCATAAGAAGCAGAGACAGATTTAAAATATACTACTTTTGGTTTCCTACTCCACACAGGCACACCTTCAGCTATGTAACCCCATTTAAACCAGGCAGCTTTGGGCACAAAGCAGCACAGGTGGATTGCTCAGCCTGGGGCCACCTCCACAGCTGGAAAGAACAGCAGGAGCATCCTTTCCCCCATCCTGCTGCAAACCTGGGAACATGTACAGAGAACTGGACTTGCCAAGCTGGGAAACCCACAAAGCTTATCTAGAGACAAATTAAACTGGACTAAACCAAATCCACACACCTCCCATTTTATGCTTCAGAAATCTAACATGTCTTGTTAGACTTGAACATGTCTGCTATATTTGTTTTGAACTTACTATTTTCAAAAGAGAGTTCCCTCAGGGAAAAATTTTCCAACAATCTGGTATTTTTTACTGATCACTGCATGTTTTCAGAGTCCATTGCCATTGTTTACTTCCCCTAAAATTATTACCAGGCCCACAGATATGATAGCTGGATATTTTTCTAATATACTTTTCCTCCTTTTTGTGGGTTGTTTTTCAATTCCTTGGCTCTGAACACTCTTAGAGCTGTCACAAATTAAGCTGATCATAGCATCTCCTGTTCCCAACAAGAGGACAGCCCAGTTCTCATTGAAAGTAATAGGAGCTTTGCCACTGATGGCAATGCAAGCAGGATCACGCACTCAACCTCTGTAACAAAAGTAAATAAACACTTTCATTTTCATGTCTGAATTGGTAATGCTGGAATAACAGCTTTCTTCTCCTTCTAATAACAGTGGAAAAAAAATCTAAGTATAATTGCAATTCAGCTGCTGTGTGAAGGAAGCAAAACAAAACCCAATGAAGCTTTTTATTACATGTGCTGTTTGCAGAAAGAATGAACGATCCCTTTGCATCTTCCTACTCCATTTTCAAGAGGTGGCCAGCTCTGGTTGGACATCCAGGAAACTCCTTTATTTGCTGTGGACTGTACTGCCCCAGATCTTACCCATGTAACACAGAAATCAAGTGCAAAAGGAATAGCTTTATATGGCCTCTACAATTTGTGCACAACAGTAAGAAGCAGTCAAGTTATGCAGTATTTTGTCAGAAAACAATAAAAGCTTCTTTCTTCTTCCTTTAGGAAAAAGGAAAGAGGAGACAGCCCATGCACTGCAGTGTTGCTACTTCCCATTAACTTAGAGGACACAAGGCTTAGTGAGCCTCACTGCTCACCCTGTCAGTAACGCTGCTGCTGCTGCTCAGACCCTCAGCACTGCCAGCTGTGCTGTGCCAAAGCTGCCTTCCTGCACAGTGAGCCTGCACAGGGCAGAGCAGCTCCTGGCTGCTGCAGGACCTCACTGCCCCAATCTTCAGCTGTAACTCTTCAGCCCAGCACTAAGAGAAACTTTGGCTGATAATGGGATATGGACATCAGTTTATAGCAACTCAGAAAACAGCTGTTTTTCTCTTTTTTTCCTTAACCATTTTCTTTTTTCAAGCATCAGCTGTTCAGCTACAGATACAAACATCCAGTAAGCAGAGTGTTTAAGAGAAAGCAGAAAACCATCTATAAAATAGCCCTATGTAAATCCAACTTCCACTCAGCTGCTTCATAAATGCAGGCTTCTCACTTTACATTAACAGCAGGAGACAATCCACGATCAAGTAATATTTCAGATTGGAGTGAAGGGTTTAATTTCTTTTGTGCCTTCAATTCTGCTTAGAACCTGATGAAGCTGACTCTGCATTTTCCTAGTGCCACCCAACTGTAACTTCTAGGACCTTTCCCTATATCCAAGATAGGGAAGGATTTGGTTTTAGACTGCAAGGAGACCTAAACTTTGCATCCTTACAGGTGTTCTGCAGCCTGTAAAAAGAACCAATGGCAGTAATACAAACAATAGGCTTTTATGGCTCACCATCTCAAGATCACCATCACATTTTCTTATCTTGAGACACCCTTCTCTTAGCAAGACTCCTTCCCAACAAATGCAATTGCATAACGTGACAAAATGATACGCCTGAAATAAATGAGCCACATGTGGCGATAACGCCAGGCAGCCTCTGGGTTCAAGGCACAAGTACCACTGCCCCTTCTTGCAGCCATTTTAGGTGTGTCTGAGGTAACAATTTTTTCAGAGCAGATAGTTACTGATCATAATGGCTGTCTGTCTCATAACTAAAACATCTGCTTGTGGAACTAGCTCTTATTAATTAAAGTGGCAAGGAGCCAGTTGGGACTTTTTAAATCAATGCAGGTCTCATAAACTTGAGTCTCTTTGCAAAGCACTGCTACAAAACAGGAAGCAATCTCTAAAACTGCCTTCAGCCCATTATTTTTCACTTCCAAGGAAATCCGTTTCCAGTCCAGCCAGGAAGACTCATCACAGAATTACAGCAGTCAGTGAATTACCAAAACATGTTAATGCAGTGCTCACAGCCAGGCACCCGACCAAGGAGAAAAACTGGCAACAAGAAAGAGTCAAGACAACAAAATACAGAGAATCTCAAGTCACAAGTCCAGCATCATCCCTTATTATGAAACACAGAAAAAGAAAAACTCAAAGAAAGGCCAGTGGATTAATCAGCTGCTGAAGGGGAAACTTCCTGCATAAGCAAAATCACACTGCTCCATCATTTGACGTACTGCAAATGAACAAAGAAATCAAAGAGGGACCCTGTAATTTACCCCCACTTGCACAGCTTCTGCTACATGCATTCACTCTTACTGATAAGCAAGTGATACAGAGCTAAACCATTTTATTTTTAGATGCTATAATGTCCAAGGCAAAAAGGACTCTTAAGTTACAACTCTGCATTTCTCAGCTTTTATGAGTTGACATCAAGCTTTTAATGTCACTTCTGGTGCAAACACCTAATGCTTGTTCCTGAAACAGACATTGCAAAATACATTGTTTCTTCCCCCCAAAAGCATTACTATTATTCTCACCTGTGCCACTACCTACCTACTAACACACATCTGGTTAAATCACCTGTTGACTGACTGGCAGCATATTGTTTCTACTGCCACGGACCAAGCACGTGTGACATTTATCTCTCCCTTCCTTAAAGCTGAGCACTGACCACACAAACGATTAAGCCACCTTTTTCTAAGCACCATACACATCTGTTAATCAGCAAAGAACTTTATTCCTTCATCCAGGTACACAGCACAGCTCCCTTCTCTTTCAGGAGCTGCCTTGCTAACAGGATTCAGAGAGGGAAAAAGCTATACAGAGCTCTCCAAGAGCACAGTGGGGCACAATTGGGAGGAACCATAATTTTTTCACTGAGTTTTTAATAGCCAGTTGGCATGTGAAAGCTCGATTTTCTTCAAAAGCCTGCATTTCTTTCTGTCCCGGTGAATATTTAACAATCCTCTGGTGATACTGTGTTAAGAAATCATGCATGGTACGTTGGTTTAATAACTCTGTCTTTGGCATATGAGATGGCATGTCACACTCAATCTACCACAGAAGCCACTCCAGTCAGGTGGAAACAGTCAGTGAGGGGAGTGCTGATTTGTAGAACTGTTTTTCTGTGTCTCATTTGACTGCTTTATCGAACTCCAGGCCTTCCCCCAAACAGTACAGATGATAGCTGAAGCTCAGGCTAAGAAGAATGGCTACCCATCAACAAAATTAAAAAAGGCAAAGCAAAACCAGGAATCATACAGGGAGCTTCACTCCCTGTTTGTGTTTACTGTATAGACAGGACATAAGGTTTTATTTTTCGTTTCCTCCACCCCTTCATTTCCACTTGTCGCTCTATCGAAGTATCACATTTGGTGGAGGTGGTTCATTGCACATTCCTTTGTTCAGAGGAGGAGCAGCCATCAGGGGCAGTATGAAAAGGTTGCCTTGCTCCCTTGCAAAGCAAGGCACTGCACCACTGATTCCTCACCTCAGCTCTGGACTGAATTACTTTGGCAGTTTCAAGAGCTTTATGTATATTTTCCAAGTCTCACACTCAAGATACTAAAGAAATGGCTGGAGAACATCCACCCTTATAATTCTCTCACCATGATCACCAAGCTTTACAAAGAAGTAAAGAAGAACCTTGTGCTTCCCAAGTTTAGTCACAAAGAGGAAGCAGGACAGTGTCAGATCCTTCAAGGCCCCAGCCTTTCCACCATGCTCCCAACTCCAAATTTCTTCCAGTTAACTCTGGTCCTTCCCTCTGTGTAACACATGTTGAAGCATGAAAAGTACAGCAGAATAAGCTGTGCAATGTTATTATAATGCTGCTGATAGTATCAAAATTAAAGCCAGACTTTAAATATATCCTATGCCACATGAACTATATGAACTGTATCTATCCAGTACCAGTATCTATCCAGTACCTGCTCTTCCTCAAAAGAGTGAACTTCAATCAGTGAGTCCAGTTTTTCTGCAGGCAAACATATTTGTTAATTAATGAATTATTAAACCAATCCCTTCTTGCTGGGAATGGGAAATTAAAGGACTAATAATTAAAATTTTGTAACACAGAGATTGGCAGTTTGTTAAGAAACACATCTACTGCATGTTCAGGGTAGTTTTATCAAATTAGTCTTACTTCACTGTTTTCTCTTTCCCTACTCATATAATTACAAACATCACACAGCAGGCACTAAAACTTTCTAAGTAAATTCAAAGAAAAACCAACACAACTGCTGAAAATTCCACACATCACTATAAAAACCTCAACCACTCCAAAACTATTTTTACAAACACTATTTTTACTGTCTGGATGGTCTTACCACCCCTGCACTAGTTTGGCATGACCCTCCTCATAGAGAGCAAAACCTACCTCATGTGCTTCTTTATAATGACATTTGCTGATTTCAGGTAGAATTTCTATTAAACTCTGTTTCAACAGACTTACCTATCCAATGTCAGGGTCAACGCAAACTTAGAGAACTCAGCTTTAAATTCCTTACAAGAGAGGACTGAAATCAAGCAGCAGAAAAATTAAATGAGAACATAAGCCAGTAGGACCCTACATGAGTATTTGAGAGGTATCCCTGCCCCACAGCTCCAAACTACTTTGACAAAAACAAGGATTTTAGCTTAGGGGTTGTACCTGTTTTCTCTCTTCTGTTTCTCTTTCATTCTCAACTCCTGTGCATGCAGGAAGAACAGGAAAATATCTCATATGGAATTGATAATGGACCTACTGGAATTCAAACATTTACCAAAGGGGAATCAGTCATGCAGTGCTTTTTCCTGCCAGCAATCATATATTCCCAGCACGGATAACATTTTCACATATAAATAAAGCCACATATCATTCCTGCTTCTACTTGGAAAGTACTGAACTTTAACAGAGATGGAAAAAAAATACAGTGCATAAAAATCCACCCAAACCTTCACACTTTCATGCTGAATTTTTAATTTAAAAATACTATTTACATGCTTAAAGACATGCATGTGCAGCAATATCTGCAGATTTAAAATCTCCTTCAGTACTCCTGTAAATCATGTTAGATATTACCAGCTATAAGCACTGAGGCTGCAAAGCCAATTTCCATTAGTTCTGGTTCTGACCAAGCCACTCCATGGAAATATTGCAATTGTTTGTACCACTTAAATTATCTCAGTCAGACACCTAAATGTGTTTGTTGTACACCCCATTTCAGCATAAGGTGTCATGCTACACCAGCACGTCAGTTCTTACAGAGGGAAGTGGTTTATCAGTAACTATTTCTCTCAGCATGGAACAAGCAATAGTGGAAAGTGCAAACCAATTTAATTTAACAGGAGGGATTCATACCATGGCACGCAGTTGTCCATTAACAGAACAAACCCCTGCCTCCCTCCCTTTCTCCAGTTGGCAATTGCAGCAAATCTTCCATGAAAATACATTTCCTGTAATGTTCTGGTCATGGTTGGCAAGAGCCACAACCCATTTCCATAAAGCCACCATGTGGAAAATTGCCTTGGCTGTTAAAATGGACTAATGCAAAGGAATGTTTTTCTTAATGTTGAAGGCATCAATCCTTTTTAAAAAACACCACGTTGCAGGACATTAGCTGGTCACCCACCAGCTGTAAGGCAGAGCCCTCACACCAAACAGTAAGAATAAAAAAAGCCCTTCATCCAAGTATCACTTGCAGACCACTAACTCGGTAAATATAACGAGAAGAGAAGCCTGAAGGAACTTCGCAACAGCAACTCTGTTTTCACCAAATATAATCCTCATGCTGCAACTGCTAATCAACAAGCTTCCACAGCATTAGTTAGCCCCCCAAAAGCTAAATCCTGAGTCTGCAGCCAAGTGGCTGCATCACAGGACAAGTCAGGCTGTTGAAGGAGATGATGTAAGGCTTTCAGGGCTGGAATCCCATTCTCCAATACTCTTGTTACCTGGTGCAACTTACTCTTTAGTTCCCAGGGACTCACAGAGATCCTGTTTATTCACTCTTGGCCTACAGGGCTGATTCAGCCCATAATTCTTACTTACACTTGTCTGTGGCCTCTCCTACACTGCTTTTGCCTAGATGAGCAGAACACATCTCTCTTGCACACCACCCTCCCTGAGCTCTTCATCTGTGCTGGACCAAGGATGAGACACAAATCTGGTGCCCAGGGTGAGGGCGTGCAGCTCACGCTGTCTGGAATCTCTTATTGCTCAAAGCACATCATACAGAGCTGAAGGAGCTTTGCATTCTCTCTCTGACTCTGGAAGACCCCTTGAACTTCAGGGTGTTACAAGACAAGAAGCTGTTGAATGAACTTGCCTGATCTGGAGAAATCTACCAGTAGATTTTACAGAAATGCCTGTGGGATAAGACACAGGTAGAGGAGGCACCTGTTTTTGGAAAGGGGAGACAGTCAATGGGCAAGATTTCAGTTGCACTGATTAATCTCAAACCAGTTCTTAAATTGATAAATGTAAACTTGCACAGACTCCCGGCTATGTTTCACAAGTGACACAACCAAATTACCTGCAAAATATTAAACTTGGTTACAGCATTTTTGCACATTAAAAAGATAACAGTGTTACCATGGTATCATTTGTATAAAAAAGCTCACAAAGCTTATGCCAAGAACCATGAAGTGCAGGACAGCAGTGGTGGTACCAAAACCTTTTGCAAGACTGGAAACTGAGAGAAAAACTCAGAAAGACATTCAGGAAATTTAGTATTAGAAAACTAAGAAACTGAAATCTCTGGACATACATAGCTTGCAATCCATCTGCTGGATGTTTGGGAACTTCTCAAAATCAGGCCAAAGGTGTCTATAGTCAGGGACCATTATAGATACACTAAAAGTATGGACATTTTTGAAGATATAAGGTTTGTTTCAGAAGTTCAAGGCTTTGCAAAACTAAAATAAACCAGAAAAGAGGTCCTAGAAATCTTTAATCGCCACGTGCTATTATAGGAGCAGGCCAATTTTGGACTACTGTACAAGAAGGAAAGATAAAGATCACTGTAAGCCTTGAGGAAGAGTCACTAAGGCAATTTATTGAGAAAAGATAAGATTAAATACCTATGATTAAAAAAACTGAGAGAGCATAGAAAAATACATTTGTGAGCATGTAAGTTCTCTGAAATTTAAATATTCTTGTGATACATTCCTTGACTACAAAATTCTGATGGATGTGTTTCCAGGCTCAAAGCTGTGCCTAAGGCAGTAGATACAGAAATACAACAACAAGTTTCCCAGTTTTGTCCTTTCTGGCCCCAGTAAGAAAAGAAGATGCACATGAACAGAAAAGCTACTTTACAATGCTCTTCCGTCTCTTCAAACTTCACTGGTTTTCTTGTCTATAATATGATGGGGTTTTTTTTTCCAAAGTGTTTTTTTTCAATCCTGAGAGGCAGCAATGGAAAAAAAAACCCCAGGAGGTAAGAAACAGGAATAGAGGAACAATGTATGACTCTATGTTGTACATGCCATCAGAAGGGTGTAGTGTTTTGCTACTATATGTGATTAAGAGAAGCATACATATTTCAGAGTACAGAAAATGCAGTTAAAGGGGTGCATGAGAAAATCTACATAATGCTGATTTCCTTCTGTATGATCTTGTTTTCTATTTATCATATCTGCTGTGCAAAAATTTAGTTTGTGCAGGGTCAGTGAGCAGCTAAAGTATCTTGAAAGAAAAGTCTAACCTTTCCTAATCACCTGTGCTTCCTGTAACCACTCCATTAGCCCTTTCCCTGATTTATGATTCCCACACTGTCCCTGTGATTAAAAGCGTGATGGTTTGTTTGCATTTCTACTTAGGCTGATTATTTTTTGCCCTTTCTCCAACTTCAGCCACCATGCAGATGACAGGTCTAAGGGTCCAACACTCATTTCCAAAAGCCACGTATCACAAACAGGATGCTGCCCTACAGCGCTGCTCCCCTCATGCCCACCACACACAGAATGAGCACTCTGTATCTGCTGGAAGTTTCAGCACTGGCCGCTGGGTTTTGCTGTAACTCCAAAACAGTTTCAATTTCTTCTCTATCTAGACTTGAAAACCCAAAGTCTCCAGAAATTCTAGTTAGATTGAACTGAGAAATCACGTTTTTGATTCAGGTCCCTATAAATGCCAACCTGAAAAGTGTCATGGGTTTTGCCTGACTGACAGAGCAGCTGCTGGGTACTTTTGAGAAGACTGCCTCCCATTCCTGCTGGCAACTCCTGTCTGGTCAGACAGGTACTTCAATAGCACAGTGGCAGACAGAGAGAAAGCACAGCTTAATGGAAATGAGGTCCCATGATGTCTGTAAAGGAGAATAGCCACAGCAACAATATTTAGGTTCAACCTAAAAAATAATACTCATGCTTCGTCAGAGACACGGCTAGTCAAGAAATTCACATGCATCCCAACAATTAAACAACACAATGAATTTACTGCTGTGAAAACACAAAACCAGGAGCCAGGTGCCATGATCAAGCCCAGCATCTATGGCATGGTTACTGAGCCTCACACTTCTGGGAGGCTGGAAGAACATGCTAGAGTGGCTGGTTGCTATTCTGTCACCATCTTGGTAGCTCTGTGAGTGTGTAACTGCTACTGCACAGCTGGAAAATGCCACTGTGTCCACACAGGAAGCCAATGGTTATGCAGATGGTTGATGCACACCCCAAAGCACAGTGCACTCCCCAGGCAGGTAGCCTGTGGGTCCTGAATGAGTAACCTCACGTGCCAACATTTGTTAGAAGTATTTGTAAGGCCACAAAGACACTTATGTGTACAAAGGGCACCTGGTTTTGGTCAGGCAAAAAGAAAATTCCACAAAAGAAAAATTAATATAAATCTGACTGAGTCTTGGCAAACTTTTATAATGCTGAGTAACACAGTAAAAATGCATATTTTCGTGCTCAGACATGTCTACCAGCTCATGTCTACAAACTGGCTCACTACCATCTGCTGAAGGTAAGGTAACAAGAAATGAAACACACCAATAGTGTTTGGTTAGTAGTTTGGCTAAAGCAACAAAGGTATCTTTCGTCACCTCTGGAATCACAGAATCTTTATTAAAGTAGTTGTCAGTATTAATAACTTTGCAAAGAGGTGTTTTAGTAAGAAGTCTCAGCCATTTTTACTGTGCTTCATCACCCTCTCATCCCACCAAGCTTTGCTTTTCATTTTTCACTCCCAAGACAACAAAGAGACCAGAAAGAATTTTCCCTTCCTTTCACCAAAATTGACAACAATCCTTTTTTATCATCATGACATGCCAAAACAACAATACATCTCCCATGACCATTGTTTTTCTCTCTCACAACTGGACTGTTACTGTGTGGCACATCAAATGTTAGCAAAACACCATGGTTAGTATCTGCCAGGTTCCATGATGTTATTCCCCTCGCATTAAAATAATATGATTAACTTTAGTTTGTACTGCATCAGTAATTTTTTTTTTTTGCAGGCACAGAATTCCCATATATTTATAACTTGTGGCACTTCATGAACTTGTGAAATCTTCTATGTTTCTTCCTGAAGCGGGAAACAGTAATTTCAGCAGAAATATGAATTTCATTATGTCTGACTGACAAGCTCAGGCCACATAACTGACTTAACACACACAAGGCGTGCTCCCTTTTCCTTTGATTTATGAGTCTCCACTAGAGCTTGTTTTTTTTCCTGCAGGAACAGAAGCAGAGTATATTTATATAACTATTCTATTCCCCCCCCCCCTTTTAATCTGAACCTTTATATAGAACATCTGTTGCTGCAAGAGCAACTGGAAACTACTGTGACTGTGCTGTAGTAACAGACCTCACGGCAGTCTAATACAACGACCAAAAATGCAACTCTTCACAGGCAGGAGTTTTGAAAAACACCAGCACATCTGAAAAGGTACTGACAATTGCAATAGCACTGTCTCCTATGCTGACCTGCCACTAAACTCTTTTATTTTGTTTCAAAATAACTGCCAGAAAGAAAAGATCTTGCTGTGCGTTGCAGCTGTCTGCACAATATTTCAACTACATATTTTTTGTTAGGTGACTTAATTTTAGATCTTTTTCATTGAAGGACCCACATCCGATACAGAGCTCTATTCCCCACTTGAGTTCTAACCCCAAATATATGATCATTTACTTTTGCTCACACCTTACATGCAGTGATGTAGCAGTCCACTAAATAAATCACTTCAAAAATGTAACAAGTTTAACTCTATGAACCACACAACAGTGGAGCAATAACGTACAGCAGAATGCCTTTAAAAAACCCACCCAAACAGCAGCAATTATATCACACAGCTTTTCATGCTACCAGAGGCTTTGAAAGGAAGCTGACTCAACAGTCAAGGACTGAAGAGTGAGGAAAACCAAACATGAAATTTCCACTTCCTCTACACATGCTTTCAGCATAGAAAAGGACATAGTCAACAAAATAACAAGCTCTGTCTACCTTTGGCTTGTGAAATGGGCTCTGATGAAATAAAATAGACCTCCAAAACCCTCAACCCACCCTGCTTCTCTGCCCTCTCCCTGCACACCTGAGGTGACAGCAGTCACATCTGAGTGTAGCCTTTGGACATACAATTGCTGATGCAACCCAAATGCAGACATCACATTTTCAACACATTAGCACAAAAATACATTTAACAAGAATTGTTAAATGCTTCTGATTTTTCACATGCCAACCTGAAAATCCACGAAACTGTGACTGCCAATGTTTCACAGATGCAAAAAATAGGTTTTATACCTCTGGGGTGAGGAAACATAATGATAGTTGTAAAGGGTTTTACTATACAACACTGAACTGGCTTATTAAGATAATAAGTTGTTTTTCCAATCACTCTTCAATTAAAACAAACAAAATGAATCACTGAGCCCTTCCTTCCCAGTGCAGCTGTATGGCACACTCACATTTTGCAGTTTTTTTAGGTGGCGAATCAGTGAAAAATAAAGAACACCTCCCTTGTACACTTCCTTTTCTTCTCTCACCTCACAGCTCCTCCCCACCTCCCTTCGAAATACCCACGGATGTAGGTGCTCTCACCAGATCTGTACACACACACACCTCATCTATTTCTTTAAAATGCTTTAAGAAGCATTTTAAGTCTGCTTTAAGTCCTGTGTGACTTCTCTTCATCACAAGGAGTTCCCCATAGGTACAGAGGGGTAGTAAGGGCAAAGCACCTGCCATGACAGATGAAGAGATGCCAACTTTTGGTTGTGAGCTGTAAAGCACCTGCTTTCAAAGGTTCTGTTTTCTCTGCCAGCCCTTTTCTCTGGAAATCCTTCCACTTCTTACCCCAACTCATTTCATATTTAATTCTCAAAACTCTTATTCCAGAAGGAGGACAGTCATGGTTCACAGCCTATACTCACTGCCTTGCATTGACCATTGCTGAACTGTAAGAATCCACCCAAAAAATAGATCTTTAAAAAAAAAAAAAACCCATTCTACACTGTCAACCATAAAGACTTTGATAGGACATATGGGGCCAAGATCCCTGAAATGCACAGCAGCTTCATTTCAAAGTGCTTTTCTCTCTTTAGCAGCTAATGTATCTGTCAGGACAACAAAATGAAGCAAATTAAAATAAAACTGCCCCTGCAGATCCACCACTGACTCAGCTACAGCTCAAACACTTTCAGTACAAATTGAAATCACTGACCTAATTATAAAGCAGAAATAATGCCTACCTCTCTTCTTCCCATCTTCCCCAGCAGTCTGGGAGCTCAAACGAAAAAGCTGGAAAGCACTTTTCTCCTTGATGCTTTTGCTACAGAAAACCAAATGACTTAAGAACAAAGGCCTGTAGGGAAGATGCAGCAGGCAAGTAAGAATCACCTGTGAGCTCCTCACCCTGTCATTTCACAGACGAGCCCACAATGTTTCCTATTAGCACTGCTCACTGCTTAGAGGGCACCTGTCAAAAACCTCAAGGGTTAAGCAGGGATTGAAATAGGAAAGACACTCGTCCTGTTCCCTTCTGAGCATTTTACAGAAAACTAAGTGGCAATTTACACTTTCATATGTAAACTTGAATGACAAAGGATAGCAGACAATAAGAAACGGCAACTTCAGATTGTGAAAATGAAAAGGAAATTAAAGCAAGGAAAAAAAGAGGGGGGGGGGGAAAGACCAATGTAAATGGAATTTTCAGTTATTGAGGGCTTGACCCCATGAAATACTCAGCAGGTTTTTCAAGGCAAGAAAAAATATGAGCTTACTGTGATTTTAGTGGCAGAAGTCTAAGCCTATTCTCAGTAGTAATACTGCTGAAAAACATACCAGCAGGTTAAAGAGCATATTTTATGATATTCTATGAAGAGCAAGAGAAATGTAGGAAAACTACAACTTAAATTGTTCCTTGCAGCACACTACTAATGCATCTGTTTTCAAACTGCAGATAATTCAGGATGCTCAGAAAAGTAAGCACATGACATGTTTAAGAGAATTCCCAATTATTAAATTGAAAAAAGTGCCAGTAAGCAATAGTCCCTCTTAGGCTTCTTTTCAAGAAATTGTTGCTTTATTGCTATTATAAAATGGTACTTCTTAGCTCTACCAGTTTCTTTTTAGAAATTAGATTTGTGTACTTTTTAAGAAACCAAGATGAAACACATTAAATTTTAATATTACATGCAAAGTTTCAGAAAGAGATAGGACCAAACTTAATCTCTCTAAGATTAAAGATCTGTCTGAACCTCTGTCAGTGAACATCCATAACACACTGAGGAAGCTGCTCATTTCCCAGTAAAAACCAATTTTATATATGTTATATGCATGAATAGTATACAATGTGCCTATTTTCATTACTTAGAAATAAAGATAAACGTAGTAGACTTTTACTATCTGCTTGTACTGATCACTGGATGTCATAAAATATTTAGTTAGGCATAGTTTTGGAAAAATTAGTAGCTTGGCAGGTGCCAGCCAAATGGTTTTGCAATCCCCACAAACTTCATCTCAGTAAAACACTTGTGAGAGAAGCAGCTCCTCAGCCACCAGTGCTGGTTGGCCAGGTTTGCCTAGAAGTTATTTCCAAAATGAGTATCAAAACACAGGTATTGAAATAGTGAGAAAAACCAGGAGTAACATTATCCTTCCCGGTGCTGGAACAATGGCCCCCAAGTGTCTTGTAGAATGACATTTTTGAGAGTGAAGTCACAATCAGTAGCAAGAGAAACGTTTGAAACTAGGACAGCAGCACTGCAAAATGAAATCATCTCAGGGAAGGAGAGAAACAACCTTCAAGAGAAGACAGGAAGCAAGGACTCAGTTCTCAACTGGCAGGCTACCTGCAGAAAAGACACCATGAGAGGAACTCCATGCATGACTTCTGCTGAGCTTGGTACGTGGATCTGTAGTGTTTGCAGGAAGGTTCAAACGGCCCTTAACCAACTCAATCCCAGGTCTGCACTTCATGTTAACAGTGCAGCAAAACCAGAAAGAAATGCTTATAACTGAGAGCAGTCAGGATCACACTCAAAAGTTCTGAGATTACTGCCAACTTAATCGGAGGTACTCCTGAAGCAGTTTACGCCCTTGGGTTCGAAAGGGCAACTGACATGAGTAGAGAGCTCAGCAGGAGCACAGGAGCCTTCTCACAGCACTGGTGATGCCCTGTGCACACAGTTTGAACTGGGCATAGATGAGAGTATGGAAAAGCTGCAGAACAATATCATTACACACACATCCATACAGATTAACAGGACTCCGGGCGGACGCTACAATTAATGTTGCAAATGCTTAATTTCAGTCCAGTACACTCCACAGAACACACAAGTCCCTGTAGAAAAGGCAGTGTGCTGCATGCCAAAGTAGACTCTGCTGGAGTTGAAAATGTTACTGTATTTAGCTTCCACCTCCGTGCTCCCATTCAGCAAACACTATTCTCTTAAAACATCAGTGTGCAGGGCAAGAGACAACAATTGGCAAACCCCAGAGATACACTGGCCTTGCATGGTGGAAGCTCAAGCACCTGCCAGAGTTCCTTGCCAACATAATTAGAATTGTGCCATTATAGATTCTTCGGACAAGGTTTCAAATAAAGCATTTCCCACCTCATTTCCTGCCAAAATTCAGAAATGCAAGTCCACATTCATGCGTGCTTTGTGGCATGGCATACAACTTTTCATTCTCTTGGGGTTTTTTTCACTGATGCTGCTGCTTAAGGCAAGTGTTTAATACTGGAATGACCAAGCACAACTCCAACATCTGTTCTCGGAAGGAGGGGAAAACAAGACAAAAGAATAAACCATGCTCCTGTATTCCATCCCTTTACATTTCTCAATTAAAAAAAAAAAAAAAAAAAAAGCAGGAATCCTTCTTGCTACTGAGAGCATCACTATCTTCCATTACTCAAAAACCCAGTGTACAGAAAACCAAACTCCTAAAGTCTGATGGACACCTTTGTTGTTTCTTGCCAAAGACTTACTGCACGGATATATGCTGCTGAACCTGATCACATTTGCCTGTACACCATAAAAATCACAGGGCTGAAAAGCTTAGAAATTGGGCAGCAATTTCTGCTTATACACAGCAGCTCTCACGAAGACCAAGCAGTGACAACGCTTGTCCTCAAAGCCATTGATCCAAACCTGCTTTTTCAGAGCCTCTGGCATGTGTGTGGTACC
Source organism: Coloeus monedula (assembly GCF_965178545.1). Classification (NCBI taxonomy): domain Eukaryota; kingdom Metazoa; phylum Chordata; class Aves; order Passeriformes; family Corvidae; genus Coloeus; species Coloeus monedula. The sequence goes on from NC_138790.1 coordinate 3,787,033, forward strand.
TGACAAAGCTTCCCAAAATCTAAACCTCCCACATCTCTCTGTTCATGGAAACCAAAAGTTGGATGTGGACTAGTCCAACCCGGAGAACCTGTCTGAGACTGCACCCTACAAATTAATTGAATAACTGTCAGTTAATGAGTGCCACTCAGTGGCACTCTCACTGGAGGCATGCCACAAAGCCTGAAGCCAGAAAAGGCTTGAAGGCAAATGGAGATTCTTGGACAGTGAGCTAAAGCACCTTTCAGTGTCCTCTTTATGCCTTCCTTTTCTGCCAGGATGCAACTGGATACAGCACATAAACCCAAGCAGGGTTGCCATGAGAGGCCAGGAAAGGATTAATAGCACCAGAGCCAGTGTCTCGCTGCCACTGAAACCAAGAGAGCTGAGCTACAAGTCTGCATGGACAGCCCACTCCTTTCTGTCAGACACGAGTCCTCTTTTGACAACTCCAGATTAGATCAATAAAGCTCTTCAGTGTGACACCTTATCCCCATTTCAGCTCTGAGCTCTCCCACTGCCATGAGAGCTCTCAGGAGAGAGCTGCAAACGAAGACCTTTAGTTAGTGTACCTCTCCTGAGACTGTTATGCATGATTGAATTTCATTACTAAATTGTTGAAACTAAATCCAGACTTTTGTCAGAAGCAGCTACGAATCCTATGACAGGTTCACTTAATTCTGTGGCTTTCAGAATGAATTCCATTTTTCTCAGGCTGAGAGTTAGTAGTGCTGGCATCTACAGCTCTTTTTTTCCTCATGTGGAGGAACAGAGATAAAGAGGTAAGGGATGGTGGCACCAAATGGTTAAAAAAAAACCAAAAATCCCCCAAAGAATTATAATTGCTCCCATGTGTGAAAAACAGAGTTGATGCACAGAGTCTCTGTACAACATGTGTACCTGACCTCCTGATGCTGTGATGGCACAGTTCCTACCTCTGGTAGGGGCTGCTGTAGCAAGCAAAACAAACAGCAAATACTTTTGACTCAAGAATGTGGCACAGGTTTCATTAAGCTTGGTGTCTGAGGCAGGCAGCTGCTGCACGACTGCAGTACCTCCCAACGCAAACACAACAGCTTTGGTATTACAGGATCTCAAGGTTTGCTATCAGGTAAATTTATAGCATGCCACTTACCCCCTGAAACCTGTGGGCAGGGATTGTCACAGAATGAAGTGGCTCCCCCTTTTCCACTGAGGCTGAAATACTGCACCTTACCCTGGGAGAAGGCAGGGTGAGCAATCACCTGCCAGCAACCCACATCCTCACCTGGCATTAACTTGCTTGCAGAGCCATACCCTGAACAGCTCGTTCTTGAGACACCTCCCTTCTCCCAAGCAAGGAGGACTCTAATAAGCTATAGGAGGAATCAAAACTACACAAATGTTGAGAAAGCTGAACTCCATATTTAAAGCCCAGATCCATGTTTATTTTTGGTACTAACACTGCGACCCTTTCTGTCTTCGCGCCTTCAAACACATACAGGGAAACTGCTCCTGTCTCCTGGGCTAGCTTACAATTCACTGTCTTTATGAAAACTTTTTCATAGCTGTACAGTGACATTAAAAAAGAAAGGAAGAACAAGAGCACCCAGTAGCTGCCCAAGGTACTGAAGTGATGGCCACTGGGCTATGTCCACAAGTCTCATTTTAAAGGCCACGTTTCTCCTGCACTCCATATTGTGTGCCTTTGAAGCAACTTTTCTAACCTGAATAAGTGGAACATTTTTTGGTCCTTGTGTTCAAGGACCACTTGGATAAAAGTTTGGATAGTCCTTGAATCACAGAACTAAAGTGAGAAGATTCATGGGTGTCACAGTTTTGACACTGCTCTAAATCTGCTTCAGGAGCAGTGACACGCTCTGTACCTGTGTCCCATTCTACCATCACTCTTCTATTTACAAAGAGAAGAGGAGCACTCTGGCATGCCAGAGAGGCTACCTGGAGAAACCAGAAACCATCAGTGGAAGTGTCAGAACATCATGAATGACTTGGACATTTGCATAGCTCACTTCCTCCGTTTCATTCTACCTTACTTGCTCAAGTAAGGCTTCAAAACAAATAGGGGTCTGCTTAGTGCCATATAGATAGTCACATTCTAGAGAGAACATCTGTTACCCAAGAGCAGCACTGAAAATACAGACCAGGAGGATATGAGCTTTTAGCACATTAAGCATGTTCTGCATTGATCCAGTGACCCGGGGGCTGAAAGCTCCAGGTATCTCCTTACCTGACCTCAAAGCACTGGCTCCACCTCCATCTCTAACCAGGCAGAGCACTTAAAAGAACCATCTGTATGCTAATAACTCCTCCTGCCTCTTGTGATGCCATCAGCTGCGCTCTGAACAGAATGAAGAATGAATTGCTCAAAACGTACCTGAAGCTTTTCCATACAGGCTTGGAGGTGTGCTTTAAAAGCATGGCTTAGAAGCATGTGAACTTTTTTATAGAGCTTAGAGGGAGCTTAAACAACTGGGCCTTTGTTTCAACTTGCATCATCAAGCGGGGTGGAAAATAAAAAGGATTATGTGACATGCAGAATAGTCACAGCTTTAGCCTTTAGTCACAGTTAAATTTCTTATAACTAGGAAGGGGGAAGAAAAGCCAATAACCAGAATGAATCAGTATAACCAGCTCCTACTCTGAGCTCCCTCACCACTATAAACAGCTGCTTAACTACTTGCTGGAGCAAGAGGCCTGTAGTCTTAATTACAGAAATATGCTAAGATTCAGATTTCCTGCTCACACCCAGTAACTGGATTTGTTTGAAGGAAGGACTCTTTGTGCTTTATCCTGTGGGAAGTTGTTAACGCCCAGTTGTTTCCCCCTCGTATTCTCTCCTCACTGACTCCAGAGAGACCACTTCACACGAAAAAGAGTTTTTCTCAAGACAGGAATATTACAGCAGCATGCATGACACAGTAAATCCTGATGCATCCAAGAACCTTGTGACTGACACCTTTGGAATTCAGTAGCACTGGTTCCTATCTATACCATTTTGGGTGTTTTTTACACATACTACGCGATGATTTTCAGAATAATTCAACATGTTATGGTTCATACCGATAGAGCATCCAGCTTGAGTTTAATGCATCTATTTTAACTTGGTTTAAACTTTCACAAACATCACAACACAAGCGCAGATTCCCATGAAAAGGAGTAAAGAGCCATATAAATTCCTTGGCGTGTGAGCAATTCTACTTATTTCCATAAGAGAAAACTGTTCTCAGATCCTTTCTGCACTAGGCAAGAGCTGCTAAATCTCACTTACCCACAATAGTAGAGCTGACATATATAACTGTTCTTTTTGTTCTCATGAGCAGTTATTTCCAGATTTGGGATTGGCTGGGCTTCAACCCAGAAAACAGACTTTTCATGGCAATCCCCAAATAACTTCAGAAGTTCCGAAGAATCAGGAAATATCCTAATTAGGAAAGGGGTCAAATTCATCTTGCCTGAAGTATTTGGCAGACCATGCATCCCACATCTCCAGAATGCTCAAAGAATCCATCCCTCAATTTCTGTGAGGTTTCCAGCTGAGCGATACACTGACAAGCAGTGCTTTATCATGGCTAACCACGATGCATGCAGCAGTCAGGACACACTGTTGATCATCCAGCACATTTTATAAATTGCAGCTGCACCCCTCCTACTGTGATTTATATTGTCATTACAGTCCAGCTACACCTCAAGTGTTAAGTCGTCCCCCTCCAACACCAGCTAGAGCACAAGGAAGAAAATGCTCTCACCAAGAAGGCCTTCTGACAGAAAGCCTTAGGGGACAGTTATTTCCAAATGGAAGTAGTCACACCGTGGACAGTCTGCAGAAAGATTTAGTTCTGCATTTGTTTCAAAACATTTGGAAAACCAATTTAGAAGGTCTTTACTTCTAGTGTCTGAGTGAATGACAGGCAATCTCACGGTTACCTCAGTTACCTGGTTACACAGTCCCATCCAAGCTCACTCCCTCAGCAGATCCTGACACAGGAAAGTCCATCATGCTGTACAACACTGCTTATGGTGAGGCACAACCTACTACTGTAAGCACATGGATGAGCACTCAGCAAACACATATTGTCATAGATTTGGTGTCCTGGCATATCCCATGGTGAGCAGTTGAATCTTTGCCTCTGTTTCTGTGTTTATAAGAAGTACAAATAATATCCTGCCTCAGGATGGCACATGGATTACCAGTTACACTGTGGAGGAATTTGAAGAAACAGAGTATGTATACATTCACATCCTGTGAATATGGTCCTCAAGAACAACAGCCCTTTCACACCTCTGCCAGGTAATGGCTTTTCACCTGTGGTTTCAAGACTGGTAGACTAAGACTGGGATACAAACATTTCCCCATTTCTTGTGCAGACAACGTATTTCAAAAGAGCTCCTTAACAGACAATAAAAAATAACTACTGCTGAAATACTTCAGGTCAGATGGCAAGGAGCACTTTCCCCGAGTACGAAAATTAGGCAAAGTTCTCTGCTGTCTTTCAGAGATGACGCCTGGGCTATTCACAAATACAGACTCGCAGGTATAGCAAGGATCTTCCCTTCTTATGTAACAAAAGAGTTTGCTGGTGGTGCTGCTCCCGTCACATCCTGCTGTGCTGGCTCAGTCACAGGGGAGATGCTCTCTGAACAGCCCTGGTGACAGAAGGTAGGAGCAGTACATATCTCCCCCAGACATCATGAGAGGAGCCACCCCTGCACGTGTGAGCTCAGCTGTCTGGGAGGAACACAAGACCTGTGCTGAACAGTTACACGGCCCAGCAGCCCCTCACACGCAGGGATCACCTCACAGCTCAGCACCATAAGGGCTGGCTGTGCAAATAGTGTGCATAACCCACTTTGAGCATTGTCAAACAAACATGAAACTTGCCTGGGCAAGCTGGGACAGACAGGCTAAGAAGAGTCTCTGCTCACTTCCCTGAAGTACATAACATGGGCAGCAATCCAGCTTTTGTAATGCCCAGCTTCCACACCCCTGGCTGGGCCTTCTGCTGGCATGGAAATGGGATGGACAATTTCCTGTTTGCTTTCCAGTCCCAGAAATCCTATTAAGCACAAACGTTTTCATCAAACCATTTCAAACATTCCGACAAAACAATTGTATTATTCCTGCTGACAGCCACTGTTACACGCACTGTGGAAACACTTCAGCTAACTATGGGAATATTTCTTCCCAGGAATTGCTGTCTTAGGCAGGTTAACACCTAGATAAGAACTGCTGGCATAAGCATAGTCCAAAAAAATCTTAAGTAATGTTTCTGAGAAAGCGATGTCCAAGGAAGACCTGTGCCCCCCACACCGCTGACCACACAGGAACCCGCTTCCCCAACTGAGGACACTCAAAGGAATGTGGAAAACTTCTGTACCACAGCCACCGCAAGTTCTTCCATTTCCAGGCATTAATCCTGATTTTTGAGACCTCCCTTGAGCTTTGATTGGGTTTTCAGGGAAAGACACTTCCCTTTTTAATGTATTGCTGTTCAGAGAAGCTGCTACAAGCAGCATGTCACAGCATGGGAAACTTTCAGACTAGCTGGAGGCAAATCCATGACCTCTTCATGGTCTCGAGGCAGCTAACACTAAGAAGAAAAGTTGGAAAGTTACAGAGAACTTGCCAAATTATTCTTCCAAGGACTTGCCTAAATCATATTAAAAAAATACACTCTTTACGGACAGCAGCTAAAAGATCTAAATATGTTTTATAAGTGAGGGACAAATGTCTTTAAAATTCACTAAGCTAGTTGTCTCACAAACTGTATTGATTCACACTAGACTTTTCAAGTATTTTTCTTGCATGTTGTAGTCCAATATTATTTCTTTAAAGAATTGCACACAGTTTTGGCAGCAAATCCCAAAGCAAAGAAATTTGGTGAAATTTGGCATGGAATTCAAACTGTGTCTTCACTAAGATCAAAGACTTGACGATTATTTTAAAACCAGCTTTATTGGTAACTAACAAACCATCTAATACCTGAAAATCCTAGTGAACACAAGCTATGTATGATTCCTTCTTATTCACTTATTATCTCTTTTTTTTTCTTGTATCCCAAACCTCCTTTTACAACCAGAAGCTAACTACAGCTCCACCTGTCATTGAACAAATTCCTGAAACTCCCTTTTTGGTGGGAGTCACATTAGTCCTCACCACATACAATCAAACCAGAGTTCATATTCATGTAACTGTTTTTCAGTCCCTTCTTGACATATCCAAGCCACAAGTAGGAGACCATCTAGAGCCAGCCCTGTGTTAATAGAAACAGTAAATGACAGGGTTGTTTTTTAAATTCAAACTCATGTATCATTCAGTGATTTTTGTTTCATCATTTCAATATTTGGAGTGTCATTTTTTCTTAGAAACAGAAAATGAAGCTCATAAAAACTGCTGGCACACTGTCTGCTTGGAGCCTGACTGAATTCTGAACAGTCAGGGTTGGAAACTGGGAACTGTGAAATGGAACTGCTGAAAATAGCAACTGGCTACTTTTGAGTTTCTGTAAGGTATGTGTTTGCTATGTACAACTGGCTCCATAAACAGGTGTCAGCTTCATCCAATTTAATCAAAGTCATGAAAACAACCCTTTCTGAGTAGTGTCAGAAGGCAGTAGTACCTCACCTAAAATATTCAAGTGTATTGACTGCATTAAATTTGACTGTTCAGGTTAACAGTTGTTTCTGATGTCAGCATAGTTATATTTTGTAGGCCTAAAATTTTCTGACCTATCGCAAAAGGGGCTCTTCAAGAATCAGAACAAAAAGAGCCCCCAGGTAAAAATCTAGTAACTTATGAGAGTGAGAAGGGGTAGGCAATAAGAGAGCTCTAAAGGGAAAGAAGAAGCCTTAATTTATCAAGTTCAGAAACATAAATAGTACTGAAGCAATACAAGACGATGCCAACCTGCAAGAAAGTGTTAGTTCAGGGGATGGAAAATAAAATTGTTCAGGTATTATAAAGAAATAACACATTGCTCAGAAAAAGCCTATTTTCAAAGTATGAGAAAAAGAGCAGAATTAAATGCTGGGCCCAAATAATGGCTTTAATAATGAAGGGCAATATTGAGTCATTGGTAATCAGTGTAATATTACATTTCAAAATCAAAGTCACCAGTAGCAGCAGTCAGAGACATGATACGTGTAACACAATATGGTTGTTAAAAATACAGGACCTCACTACACTGCCTTTGGCCAGGTCTAAGGCTCCACTGGAGTCAGGTTAGGTACACATAGAAGGATAGTGCCATTTTTAAACACATCTGTAAATATAGCCAAATAAATCAAAGAAAATCTGAAGTATTTTTTCCCACTGAAGTTATTTATTTTGGAAATGGTGCAAATAATAACCCCAACCAGAGGAGTATAATCAATGAGGGAAACTTCACTCAGATGCTCAGAACAAGAAGTTCCAGTTTTGCCCTCCTAGAAGAGATGCCAAGGCATTTCCTTACCTGCAAGGGCTCCTATGCATATGTATATCTCTTTCCTGTGCAGAATGCCACGGATGAAGTATTCCCCTTAATGGGGGGTTTCATCTAAATGACCCCTGCTGTACTTGCTTCAGTAGCCAGAATAAATCTGTGCAATCTTCTTCCTTGCACAACTACCCACATCACATTTGTCTTTTCTCTTTCAAAGGCTGAAAAAAAGGCACAGGTGGCAAGAGAAGAGAAGAGGCAAAGAACAGAAGAAGGTAATCCTGTCTTTTGTGATTTAAGGCATGTTAACAGAAGGGATGGTTTACTGATTATGGTTATACTCAGAGATTCCTGTTCTGCTTGTGCTTTTGTCTATCTCCACCAGGAAAGTGAAAGCTGTCAGGAAATTGGTGAGTCAGCATGCTGCTGCTGTTTCTCTTAGCTGTGAGGCATTGATTTTTTTCCTGATGCTTTGATATAGGGTCACAGGTATCCGAACTAAAATCTTTACTGAGAGCAAGGAGGTCATGGCAGCAAGAGCTGTTAGTTTAAACAAAAAAAGTCAATTCTATTTCTACAGTATTTGTTTGGACGTTTAAATTTTCTGAGAGAGTTGAGAGGAAAAAAAATACAAACCCCACTTTTTTATTTAAGCTGTTTAAGATAAAAATTGCTTTTTTTAATCTTATTTTTTGTGCAATGCTTTTCACAAAATCTTTCAAAAGTTGTTGAGGATTTCACTGTAATCAGGTACCTTATATGTGTGTATAATTAACACAAGAACTAAGACTAAAATATAGAGTAACTCCAATATATGGAAGAAGCAGCACTTTGAAATCTTTAGCACTTGTCCAGAAACAAGGTCCCTTTCAATATATCTGAAATTTGTGCAAAGTTACCACACATTTTCAAACCCTAAGCAATGGTATTTGGCAGAAAAATCTCAAATCATATTGTTAGTACTTGAAGATTAACATTAAGCAGAAGGAAATTTGGTCTATTAAAGAAAAAAAAAAAATGCAAAGGCTGCTCAGGAAGCTCTGAGGTTCCCCCCCCATGTAGAAGAGGTCCATAAAAGCAATGATAGTATTTCAATCTGCAGTGAGGTGCAATCAAAGAATCTCTGCTTAACAGGCTATAGATTAGTTATGAAATAAAACACAGAGTCAGACCATAAAAAGTTAATTGCAAATAACTGTTTTCTTGTTTAAATCGGCAGGAAAATCTGAAATATTTCCTCTAGAAAAACATAGGTGAGCTACAATGTAGAATTTACCATTAATAGGCTGGAAGGAAGGGAAAAACAGAGCTAAGCAATAATAACAAGTGAGGAAACCAGTGGCTTCTGAAAGAGACAAAGTGATTGGGCAGGAAAGTCTGTACATTAACATGAAAGTCTGAGATTTATGGTCAAAGCCAGCTTTAAAACAGACCCCTTAAATGTCTTTAGGCTGAAATGAAGGCACAGACCTAAAGCCTGAAATTAATATAACACCAGGTGCTATTTACTACAAATTTTTAAGAGGCTTTGAGATACACAGGTGAAAGAATAATATAATTAGTACTGCTAAAAAGTTCAGGCTACAGCTAAAGGTGAGCAACAGGACCCTCTTAACCCTTTCTGGATGGACCACTGAAAAAGAGATGCCTCAGAACATCTCATACCCTTAGCCTTATTCAGCAGTTTATAGGGATGAAACACATCCAGTTTAGTGTATTGTACTTCTGAGGCTAAGCACAGAAATGACATCGATTTACACCATTTAATAAATGTAGAAATAACCAAACCCTATTAAGTGTACATTGTGCTTTTCATCTGATGTCTTCTCTCTGTGTGGACCTTTCCTGAAAACCCTTTTTCCACTCACAAGAGATCTCAGGCTCCAACAGACATGCATGGGGAAATAGCTCCTCCTTTGGCAGTAACACACAGGACTGTCTGAAGCATCCTCTTCAGCTCTCAGACTTGAGATGCTACAGTACAGGGGTGTTTAAGGCTCTTTGTGTCTTTGTGACAACAATCTCCAAAGGACTCTTCAGAGAGATTCTCAGCTCTGGATTTGCAGCAGAGTACTCTGCTATGGAAACAGGAAGGGGGAACAAAACTGCATCAAACAGTGATTACAGAAACTGTATTGCCTTGAGTATGCTAGTGGGTATTTTTTCATTATCATTCTACTTCAGTTCCTTTAGAAAAAGTAGAGAGTGTTTTTGTGCTTGTTTGTTTGGTTTTAAGGTCAACCATCATTGGTGAAACAAGCAAGTTTGTAATGGGCTACTTCAGCTCTGTGTTCTTCCTGTACTTTGTTTATTCTCCAAACACAGTAACAGTTTATGAAGGTCTTTGCTTCTGATGCAGGAGTATCAGTCCCTTCCATCCACATCAAGCAAGACTTCATCAAAAATCTTGACTTGGCAGCTATCACAATTGTGATTAATAGGAATTAAAAGACCATGCTTCATCTTTGCTTGACAAAGCCCAATTTCAGTCAATAATGGAAAATTCCTCTCTGTTCTAGTACTTTGTGGAAATACAAGCATAAACAAAGCTTTGTGGAGTTAGACTATGTCACTTTGGCTTTCTAAAGCCAGCACAAACCCAAGTGTTCGCTGACAAAACATTACTTTTTCAAGCATTACATCCACAAATTTGGTAAAATTGCTTCCAAATAATTGGAAGTTTAAAATAAAGAGACATAAACCAGAGATTTTGGTTCTCTCTGACTGCCTGAAGGCAATTGTCCATGCTGCTTTCCCACTTTCTAAGATATACAAAAGCCATAACCTGTAAAAGACAGCAGGATGTATAGTAGGGACACTCTAGGTGTATGTCAAACATTCGATAAGACAGCTATTTCTAAGCAAATTTAAAATCAAGTGTGTTCTGTCATTGCAGTCACTCTTTGCTTCCACGTCAAAGTACCCAGAAGAGCACAGCCACAACCCCTTTTGACTAGCTTTATCTTGATTCTTCTGGGGCTCTGCAAGTCACTCCAAACTTCTGGGATAGGAACACGCTGGCAAGGAGTCATCAAGGACTCTGGTGCCAGCCAGAAGTGTGGGCATTATGGACAAATATGACTCAGGTAAGGCACATCGATCTCACCTATAAAATGAACTCAGGAGGAAGTTTTCTCAAATACCTCCAGGCCTGCATGTCCTGAATTACTTTCTAGAAAATGCATCCCAGGCTACACTCCTCCAATTTCTACAACAGGCAGCCAAAAGCTTCTGCTTGACTGCTGAACAAGCCCATTAAGCCTAACCCCACAAATCACTGCGGGAAGGGGCCACAAGAGGAGGAAGGAGAAGGAGCCAAGGCCCAGGGAGGGCAGTACTGCAACGAGCTCCAGTTACAGCTTCATCTTCTCCAGCAGTGCTTTCTCAAGAGGTAATACGACCTCGCCCAGTTCACGTTCTAACATCCAACTAAAGACCTTCCCCAGCTTCCTGGAGGGAAGAGTCCTCACCCCACACCCCCAGCCGAGCTCCCTCCCCCAGTCACACCAGGTAATTCTGCTGCTGTTCTACCAGGCAACATCAAATTCACATGTTTGCACATCACATGCCAGCTCTCACCTAAAGCCCCTACAGCACTAATGAACTCCAAATTCCTTTCATCACAGATTTCTTCCGAGATGCAGCATAAAGCTGACAAGGTGGCATTGCTAAGATCATCAGTTTGTATTGCTCACTGAGCATTCAGCATCTCACGCTGACAAACCAGGACCCTTCAGCAGAGCCTTGAAAATCGGGCTTGGCATTGCTTTGGCCAAGAAGTGTCACATAAAATATTCCAAACTCTAAGAGCTGAGTAATGAACCTCAGAAGTGTTTGCCTGCACTAGCACGGTGGAACCCATCCACTGTGCATCTACAGTGGACCATTCCTTAATGGCTCTCCTTACAATGGGAGTATATAGCAAAGCATCCAGTTCAGTTATTAACAAAATTCAAGCCAGATCTTCTAAAGTAATTACTTTTAAATTGTTGTTAAAGAAAAAAAAAAAAAAAAAGGAATGAACCAAAGAGAAAAAGAATAGAAAAACAACAGAAAAAAAGAAAGAGGATATTATTACTCTGAATACTGAACACTTTTATTTGTAGAGCAGGAAATGATAAACAGAAAAAGGCAAAATCTGAGGTCTAGGCAAAGAGTGTTTGCAAACTTCTAAGCAAGAAAAACAAAGTTACAATGATGGAACTTTGGTTTAAAGATTAATGAAAAACAGTCAAACGTATCCTTTTCAAAAATCAGGTCAGACACAAATATACACACATCCTTTTGCTTTGTCAACAACAGCACCAAAACCCAGTAACAATTAAACCTGGCACACCAGCCAAAAGTCTCAAGCTTAGATAAATACGTACCTCAAAGTTAAGGCAGCTATTTGAAGAGTTCCAACTTTCAGCTACTTTTGGTAACTATGTCAAATTTAAAGATTTTCACTACAAAACTACCTGGCCTTTTAGAATTGTTTGGCTGGGAAAGACCAGCCTGGCTTTGTTGGGTGAGCAGAACCAGGTGCAAAAAGTTTCCTATGAGACCAGTAGGAAAAGACCAGTATTTAAAATACTCCACATGCTAAGGGTTTGAGAGATGACCCAGGTTACTGAAAATAGCTTTATATTGATATTTCTCCACATGTCTTTAAGAGAAACAAGTCTGAGGCGAACTGGTGAGTGGAAAAAACTGCCCCTTGCTCCCTGCAGACAGGTATTTCTCAATCCCCAACACACACAGATCCAAAAAGAATGACAAGCCCAAGCTTTTAAAAAGTGCTAATATTATAAAAATGATTTGGTAAAGCTTTTCATTCTCAAACAGTTGGTTTCTTGACAATGTGTCTCTGCAGCTCCTAAGCACACACATAATAAAAACCTCATCAAGAACAGATCCCTGCAATGGGACAGATACGTAGTCGGAAGCTGTGAAAGTTCACACTTCAGAAAAATCAAACTAACAAACTGCTGAGCCCTGTTAATTGTTTCTTTAAAAAAACCCAACCCAAAACATAAGCTGTAAATAGCTAATCATAGAGATTGTTGACTGATCTGTTTAACAGCAGGTTTTACTAACCTGCCATGGATTTCTTACATAAAAGTATGTGGATTACAAATTTTTTTTTCTTTCTTCACGTATGAAACCTTGAGAAAAAATACCTAAATCGGAAGCATGCGCAAAGTTTTGTCATTTTTGTCCACAACTGAACTCAGAAACCAAACTTCTATGACAGACTAGCACAGAAACCCATACAGAAAAGCCAAGGCTAAGCTGATGTCTTGAGGCAGCTCATTAAAAAAAAAAAAAAAAAAAAAAAAAATTAAGAAATCTACATGGTGCTTGCAAGAGACTAACAGAAGGCAGAACGTGTGTGTGAGCTGGGGGAGCACAGAGCCAGTAATGCCCAACCAACACTCTACCAGTTACATGGGTTCACAGATTTTCCTAATTCTGGAAGTCAAATTAAAGAAATGAGTTTGGCTTTTTTTTTTTCAGAACCAACTGAAGAGATTTGATCTCTCATATTTTAAGTGAAACAAATTGGAGGGAGCAGTTCACAGAAACTGCTTAGTTTCTGCTTGCTGAAATACCAGCATGGTGACCCAAGGCATGCATCCTAATTTTGCTTCTTTTTAAAAAAAGTCTTTTGCAACAGCACAAGGAATAATTAGGCCTCCATTCCCCAAATCTTGGAATTTGCCCTCCACTAAAGCCATGAAGAGAACTGCAGCTAAGTGACTTAACTGATAAGCACAGCCAACTTCAGAGTTCCTTGGAATCCCAAGTTTTACAACCCCCAAACAAATCAATCTTTCTTTTACTGGCTGTGTATAAAACATAACATTTGCTTCAAGAAGTCCAGAAGCCTTTTGAATACAAAACAGGAAAGCCACTAGGAGGGGGTGGGAACCAGTAGTTTTTCAGAGTGCTGACCCATTAGACCTAACACCCCCATCCCTAACACTTACTGCATCAATGTGGAAGAAAGAAAGAAAAAGAGAAAAAAATGCAGCCTTTGGCAATCTAGGGCTCCTAATCATTAAAGCTAACACAGAACAACTGAACAATGAAGAAAGTTGAATTGCATTGCAAATTTATGTTCCATGCCCAGGTTATGGAATGTAGTGCAATAGGGCACTGGGCAGCAACAGAACTCCATTCCTTACAAAGGGAACAGCTTGAACCTCATGATTTGTGCATGTGGGCAATACTGAATGACCTTCATGCTTTCCAGCATTCACTGGAAGGCAGATTTATTTGTAATCACAAGTCAGCTGTTTTGTTTTTGGGGACAAACATATATTTGAAAGAGCAAAGCTTTAAACTTTGCATTAAGTAGCAAATGCAGAAGCCAATACATTAGCTTTAAAAGCTGAATTTGAAGACTACACTCCAAAATCCAGATTAGAATCTGAGAGAACCCTGACAGAATGGTAGTTTGCTGCTGCTTCTTCTGTTTCCTTTGAGAGAGATATGTTCATAGTTTAGTTATGTCCATAGTTCAGTTCCATTATAAAACAGTAGCCTCTCTAGCATATACCTTCTGTAAAAAGATGTCCCATTTCAACATAAGAGATCCAACACTCACAATGGACAAACAAAGTGATATTGCTCTTACTGTAATGGACATAATACAAGACTATCTGTATTTTAACAAAAAAACCATTACATTTTTATTTTAAACAAACATTGCCTGTCTCTTATTTGCAATTTTCTTAGGCATGAAATAAATCCCATTCTGGATAAGGTGCTAACTGAACTGGACTGCAGTACAACAGAGCTGGACCCTAGGACAGTATTATTAAAATAACCAGCAGCTGGTTGCACTAAAACCATCCCCAGGATACAATGAACAGTAAATTCTGGGTTTTGTTTAACAGACCAAGGTGATAAACCATAGATTATCTAAAGCTTCCACATCCTAGTTCTTGAACTCCTGGAAAAGAAGTTCTAACTTAGATTTAAAGGAAGTCAAGAGACAACATTAAGCACAACTATTTCTTGACATGAAGAGACATGAGGGAATGGGACAGGATTAGTGATTTTTCCTGCACATCCAATAATCAAGACAATTAAGAAGCATGTGGAAGCATACAGGCTCCTGATATTCCCAAACAAATGGCAAGGAGAATCTTATTTACAAGCATGTGAGCTGAAGCAATAGACTTCTGATTCTCAACTTCCTATAAGCAGCTGTAAGGAATTTAATTGCTACCTCACAACTTGACATGCCCCTTTCTCAGGTACCTATATAAAATACCCAGCTGCTGAACAGAAGAAAGTTGAATACTGAACACGTAACAGATTTTATTACAAAATTGCCAACAGAAGTACACAAGGCTCTGAGACAATCCATAAACGCACACAGGTCTTTATAGAAGGTTAATGGTTTGCTAGCCAAGTGCCAAGGTTCACAAAACAGGTAATTTTTCTTTCTTTTTAAAATCAGATTTGAACTTCGTGCATTTTTCCTAACAACACTTCACTGAAATCTCAGCAGCAGCTAGATGGGCAGAAGATATTTTACTTACAGGTGTTCTCAAACACCTAATTAATAAGAGAGCACAGGAAAGTCTCAACCCTTCAGCTACATACTTCAGTTTGCCGCTGCTGGGTCAGGCAGCACGACAGCAGTCTGAGCATACTTGGATGACTAACACTGAAACGGGTTGAAAACAGCAGCAATCATGACAGAGACAATAAAGAACCCCAGCAATCGCACACAGCTCCAAGGGGAAAAAAAATCACTAAACATTGCTTTTAAAAAACACTGAGAAAACGCAGTTCTGATGCCCAAACATACTTTCTTAAAGGCCACTTTTCATTGAAGGGATTATGTATGATATTGACAACATACGTATAAATAAAGCAGATGGCATAAGCAAATATTAGCATGAGATCTCAGGCACCTTAAAGAATGAAACTTTAAGGCAAACAAGGTTACAAAGTATCGTAATAAAACAACTAATTTGTCAAAGTAATGTGCATAGTGTTAAAAATAGCCATAATTTTAAAAATTGTCTTGCGAAATGAAAGACACAACAGAATATTGAGCTAAAAGAACATAATCTTTTGGAGATCTTAATATACACCACTGTCTTTACTACAGCGCTTCAAACAGAAAATTCCTCTGAAGCTTACAATTCATGAAGACACCAAGGCAGAGAAATGATGGGCTAAGAGGGCAGAAATACACTGGGTGTTCCACAGGGATGCACAGAGGGGTGCTTTAGGATGGCTCTCCCTCTCTCCCTGGTGCACGTATGAAGGACACTCAAGGAACACATACAAGGTAGCTGCCTTCCCCAAGAGAGTTCACCTCAGGTCTCCCATCAAGATAAACAGCAAGGAACATAAAAAAGGTGATTAAGGAGTGTTTCCTGCAATGTGCAAAAAACTGTGTGCAGACTGGGGGGAGCAAAGCAAGGAGGTAAGCGTGAGCACTGGTGGGCTCGTGTGCCTCGCCTCGGTTGCACTGGCGAACAATTTCAGCTGGAGGAAAAGGAGTGCACAGGTTAGGGCAAAGCTGGTTACAAGGACAAGCTTGAGACTAGGGGTATGGTGTAAAGCGTTCTTAAAAGGTGGCAAGTGATGTCTGAGGGGAAGACTAAATGTTTAAAAGAGAGAGTAAACAGCACAAAGAAATGGTCTTCATAAAGGGTCCACAGAGGCTGCTAGAGCAGAAGACCATGGGCTTGAGGGTGCAGTGTACGAGGTGCGTGGGAGGGAAAGAGCAGGAAATTTACAGGAGGAAGGTGCAGGGCACAGCCTGGAGGACGGGAGGGGAGGACAGGTGAACCAGCTGAGGAAAGGTTCAGGGCAGGTTGAGGCACAGCACACCGGCAGCGTGCTGCAGCGCATGGCAGGGGCTCAGCGGAGGAAGGGCCGGGGCAGGCGGTGGCGGCGGAGGGGAGCCGGCCCGAGCGAGGGGCAGCGCGGCGGGCAGGGGCACGGCCAAGGGCCGCTGGTACCTGGGCGTCTTGGCGGCGGCGCTCTCCCGGCGGTCCAGCACTCCGGGCACGCAGTTGGTGAGCTCGGTCCAGTCGGCGTGCAGCCCGCAGCTCCAGCCCGTGGAGAAGCGCGAGAAGAGCCAGGTCTCCCGGCGGTTGGGCCGGTAGCAGGTGCACTTCTTCTGCCCGGGCCGGCAGTCGCACGGCACCTCCAGCCGCACGTTCTGCACCAGGTGGCGGCCGAAGGTGGTGCCGCCGGTCTTCTGGATGTGCAGAAAGACGATCACGTCCTCGCCCTTCATGTCGAACGCGAGCTCCCGCTCCAGCTCCCGCACGGGGAAGTAATACTTCTTCACGTAGTGCGGGTCCGGCGTGGGAAAGAGGTCCAGCTCCTCCGAGTAGGAGCGGCCGCTGGGGGAACCCAGGCTCAGCCCCGGCCCCACGTACTGGTACAGGATAAGCATGAAGCACACCGAGACGGCCACGATCAGCAAGAACTTGCTGGTCCTCTCAACCATGGTCCTTCCCGCACGCTTCATGTGTCACCATCTCCCGGGGCTGCCAGCGCTGGGCAGACTGCGGCGGTGCCGGGGGGTGGGCGGCGGAGCTTCGGCGTCTGTGCCAGCCGCCTCCCCCGGCTGCTCCCCGGAGCAGAGCCTTCCCCGGGGGCGGCGGGCCGCTCCCTGGGTCGCCTCGGCTCGCCGCCGTGCCCGCCCGCCCCGCCGCGGGCAGCGCCGGGAGCGGGGCAGGGGCAGCCCGCAGCCAGCCGCTCCGGAGACGCCGCGGCTCAGCGGCGAACTTGGGAGAGAGGGGCAGGAGGGGGGCGGAGAGCGACCGAAAGGCAAGAACCAGCCCCCTCCCGCCCTCCCTCCCCGCGCTTCAGGAAGCCACCCCCATTCCGGCGCTGCCTGCGCCGTGCCCCAGCCCCCGCGGCACCGGAGCGGCTGTGCCCGCCCCCGCCGCCGGCTGCGCCCGGGCTGGGCTCGGCTGGGCTCGGCTCGGCCGGCAGCGAGCGCTTCCTGGCCGCGCCGCCCCGCCCGGCATGCACAGCGCCGCCCGCGCCGCCCCGCGCCCGCGGCCACGCTCTGACCGGCGGCGGCCCCGCCCGAGCCCCGCTCCGCTCCCGGCTCCGCTCCCGGCTCCGCTCCCGGCTCCGCTCCCCCGCAGCGCGCCGCGGGCCCCGCCGGAATCACCGCCACTGCGGACCTAGGTGGGCTGCGAGGCGGCTGCGGCTCCCCGAAGCACTCGGCTCTTAGCGCTTCCAGGGGCAGCCTTTATGTGCCGCCTTAAAATTAATCCCGAAAAGCTGAGCTCGGCGCTCCTCGGGGGCTAAATTCCTACTCCCTCTGTGAGACAACAGTATTAGTGACGAGAATGTTTGCAGGGGAATAGGATTGGGTCTTCCCGCATGTGTCTGCTCCCGCTGTGGCCGCCACATGGGCCACCGCAAGCCTCTAGTTGCAATGTCGCAACGGGATGCAAGAGGAAAATGCTCCGGCCACACGGAGGGTGATGATGGCTGTGAGCTGCAAGAAGCCTGGGCACACCATCAACCACAGAATGTGTAAATAATAGTAATAGGTGAAGCTGAGGCAAAAATTGTCAGAGGTGTTATTTATAGCGAACTTTCCCAGCGAAATGCTTTGTGCTGCTCAGTCAGGCGGACTCCATCCAGCAGCGGGGCTGCTGCAGGGTTTGTTTGCAATCTAAGTCTCCCAAATGAAGCAAAGCGTTGGGAACGCCGGGAAGTGCCCGGCACGGAGCCGGCTTACAGCGATCTCCTCTGTAGGGCAGCACTTAGCAGGGGGAGATGTTGCTGCGAGGATCGGTGCGATCCGGATCCGCAGAGCCCGGCCGGTGTGCTCGGAGCCAGGCATCTCCTAACCGGAGCGGTAAGGGCAGGCAGGTCCCGCGGCTCGTCTGTCAGCCCGGGGCCGAAATGCAGGTGGGGGTCACTGCCACCAAGTATCCAGGGAACCGCTGGAAATCACCATTTGGTGTCTCTCTTCTCTGACTGTAAACGGAGGAGGAAACGTGGCCCCGTGTCAAAGAGTGAGGCTAAATGTAGTGGCAGTCATGTTGCCACCTCATCGAGACACGAGTTGTTGTCTATGCAGAATAAACGATACGGACAATTGTTAATTTCTAGCCAAAAAGAGTCTAACTGAAATGCCCTATTCTCCTGTCATTACTGCTGTTGGAGAAAGTTTCCTTAAATTTCTGGTGCTTTTTAAAATAGAAGTTACAACTAGATTTTAGCGCTCCAGCACTGAAATATTCCACCAGGTTACATTTTTTAATCCAAGTTATGCCTTATGTAAATGTAAAGGAATTCATGCCGATGGGTCATTGTTAAACACTGGGTCAAATTTACAACGGCCAAGGAGGAAATGAGATCCTGGATTTTCATTTGAACACCCTGACAGATAAAACTGCTACATTTTGAGATGGCTGCATTACTCACAAGTTATGGAGCCCCAGTGAGTTACGCAGTTCTTCCCAAACAAGTAACAATAAAATGTTTATAGCACCCAAAAGCATCATGTGTTGTGTTCAAACCATTTATTCTGTTTGATATTTTCCTCTTAAAAGTCTACTTCTGGTTCTCCTCATGTAGGTTAGTTACTCCAGAAACAATGATGTCATTCTTATGCACAGAGTTCAGCTACACTGAGAAGCAGAGCATAAACCTAATTTACACGTTTGAAATTTGTATTACAGTTTGGGAAATACAGGCATATACATGAGGTTTACATACATGGTTGCACTACACATTGCAGCATAAAAAACACAGAGCAGATTTTTTGATTGTAATGTGTTTGCCTACAGTTCTAAACATACAAGCATTTAGAAATGCCAGAACTGTGGAGAAATCAGCCATTAAATTATTTCCAGTTACATGAGCAATTGGTAATGAATTGTTTTAAACTCTAAGGTATAAAATATTTTGCTCTTTTCATTAGTTATACAGATGGAGATATTTCATTACAGATTTGTATTTGTGGTAAATATAGTGCCTGTTAGTTTGTGAAAGAACTTACTAAAATTCAATCCATGTAAGATAAACAGACCACAAAGGAAAATACAGAGTTATGGCTGAAAGTGCTGTTTTCTTTACTGCAGCACCTTCATCTAAAAGTGGGGTTTGGGGAACATGCTGGAAGCATTAGGGAAGGACTATACCCTTCTGATTTACACTTACACAATTACCGCCATCCTGCCTTGGAGACACTGCATTGACTCAGGGGTCAGTGCTTTTATTTTTACGAAATGCTTTGGAATCCTTCCCTGATAATTCTATATGCTGCTCTGAAATGCTGGTATTTTAAAGGTTCTTGCAGATGTGACTCACCTAAAATGATCACTTAAGCAAGTACTTAAATCGCTCTCTATTTATGCTCAAAATTCCACTGAAGACAATGACAGAGTAATTCTTCACTGCATGGGGAGTTAAACATCAGGTACTACATCAGTGCTGGTTTAGACCAGCACGTTTTGTGGACAAGAGAAGATCCAAGTAGAGTTAAAATAACAAGATCTACACTTTCCCTAGCTTCTGCATTGGAAACAACATTGTAAAGGGGTGAGAAATCTGACAAATGCAAGTTGTTACTGCTACCTCCTGTTACTGCCTGTTTAGTCTGTGAGTTTCCCTCCACCATGCATTAAGCCATTATCCATCTTTCCAAGCTGAATCTTCCACTCTCAGGACAGACCTCCCTAGGCTTTCCTACGTCTTATCTGGAATTCACCACCCTAGGTCTGACTAGCTCCAGAAGCAAAGCTCTATTTCCTGTGAAGCAGTGAGACTGTCATTCTGCAATCATCGGGATGCCTAAAATCTAAATATTTGTATAAAAAGCATTTTAGAGGGGGGAAAAAGTTGTATTTTTATCTCTTGAGTGTGGACTAGAGGAGCTGCATTTCAGATTTTCTCTCCACGTTCTTCTAGGCAGATGCAAACAAAAGACCCCCCCCCCCCCACCCCACCATACCCCACTGGAAAAGTTCTCTGACATTTTAGTGTCTATCTAATCCTTTGCATCCTTCCACTCCAGATCTGTGTCAGACTGAGCAGAACCCTCTTACACAAGCAAATGGAAAGATTATGTTTGGCACTTTTGTAGGAATCCAATTGATCTAGGAGCATAATCTATGCTGATTTTCAGTGATTTTCACATGACTAAGTTCCTTCGGGCACATTTGAAAGGCCTATGGCTTTTGTACACTCCCTAGCACTAAGCTGTATTTGTGAAGGAACTAACTTTGAATTCTCACTACAAAATAATTCTTATACTAGCTAAGTTACCTAAGCTTGGTCTACACTCAGCCACTTTCCTGGCTTTCCTTTTTTTTTGATTTATTTGTGGTAAGACCTTGCTAGGAGTCAGCTACAAGGATTAGAGATCTTTGTAGAGATAACAAGAAATAAACACAAATT
This sequence comes from Coloeus monedula, assembly GCF_965178545.1. NCBI lineage: Eukaryota > Metazoa > Chordata > Aves > Passeriformes > Corvidae > Coloeus > Coloeus monedula. The sequence goes on from NC_138790.1 coordinate 3,807,843, forward strand.
TTGCAAAAGCAGTTGGAAGGTATTTTATCATTGCTTGCTTCTGGCCATGGGATGCCTAAATATTTATGTTAAATCTACTAAAATATTCTAATCTAATCTAATAAAAAAATTAATAAAATATTAACATGTGAGTTAACACTAGGTGAGGACAAACTCGGGTATCGTGAGAGTATGGCTTATTACAGGAAACCTCCCATGAGAAAACAAGAGTAAGAAATGTGTAAACCACACACCACCTCTGCCACCAAAACCTCATGCAATACTTATCTCAAAGCTTAATAAATAAATAGTAGCTTTATTAGACAGGGGAAGTCTAAAGGTTTCTTGAGTCAGAAGATACAACAGTTTGCTGCGAACTAGTATAACTTAGTTAACCAAAACATTACCCAAAAAATCCTCTTTAAACACTTGCAAACCCTAAGAAATACCTCAAGAAATGTTTTACCCTTAAATAAAGTTCTACTACTTTTTAAGAAAAAAATGTTTGTATCTACTTTGTTTCCAGAGGATAAACTCCCCATTACCCCAAATAGTTGAGACAAACCATTTGTTATCCCACTTTAGCTGTTTGGGTTTATAGCCCAGCTCCTTTAGGGAGAGTGGGCATGTGATGCTCATTTGCTTTGCTGATGTGTGTGTGTGTACTCAATATACTGAGTGAATGGTGAGGAGTCACAAATCACAGACTGTAGTCCTTGGCCTGTAATATCAACATTCCAACCTGCAGCAAAATGTAGAACTCTTGTTTTTCTAATATGAACTGGTTTTGCTTGTCCACTGCTCTTGCAGCATCAGTGGCCAGCCATGCACATTTGCACAGAGTGGCAGCACTCACATATCATTTTCCTATGATACTCGCTCTCCCAGTTGGAAACCTGTAGCAGTTTGTAAACTCTAGTGTAAATACTCTATGGTTCCACTCCTAATGCTGTAGGTTAGTCACAACCCCACAGAGTTCTCACAGCCAGCAAGGTGATCACTGATCCCTGAGTACAGCATGGTTCCACTTAATTCAAGGAAGCAGGCACTGAATGATGCCAAAATCTCTTAGACTCAGCAAACCTGGTTCTGATTTCAGCTCTTGCACTGCTTTTGGGGACTGCTGGAAAGATCTGCTGTTTGAAAGGTACCAAAGACAGTCTTAGAAACCGTGGGAGAAACCAAAACAGTGAAGGCACTATCAGCTGTCCTAAACAAAGGAAAGTGTAACTTCAGCAGCTACAGAGATGAAATCTGTGTTTTCAAACTACATTCACAGACTGTGTGTTTGTGATATAATCCTGCTCCCTCCTCTCACATGGATGCTGTGGATCTGTACACCTGTGGCTTAGCAGGATGTCAGCTTATGACTGGTGAGACGGAGCTAGTTACTTAATAATTGTATTTTCTCTCTTGCAAAGGGAAGATGATCAAAACAGACCCACTGCAAAAGCCTCCATGAGCAGATCAGTTCTCTGAGACCTCATGTGATAAGCAACAGTGGAACTTCTCAAAGCCACAAATACGTGCTGCATGAAGTGACTGCAGATGCCAGACTTGAATGTGTGACGTTGGAAAGACCTTAACTGATCTCTCAGATGTACAAATGCCTACAAGTTTAAGCAGGAAGCTGGGACTGCAGCTGATGCATATATAGTTTCTAAGGTATTAATCCTTGTGAGGAAGGAGTTTGTGGGTCCACAGAGAAGGCACAAGGTGCCAGCTGTTCCCCATTCAAACTCTTTTTTTTCCTACTTGCACTACAACAGCTGCAAGATGATGCTGTCTGGGCTTGATGGAAAGGACAGGCCTATTTGGCAGTGGCATATTATTAGCATTATTCCCCATTCGTTCATGGGTATTAAATAAACACGAAGGGAGCTTGGCTTCTACAAGATTTCACTTCCCCTGACTCTCTCCTGCAGCAGCTGTCCACTGGGACATGCCTGTTAGCAGGGAACAAGTGTAACCCTTTCAGACTTGCTCTGTAAAACCCCTCAGAACACAAATCCTTGGCTTCTGCTAGGGCCATCAGCGTGATGTGTTTAGAAACACCAAGATGCTCTCACCGTGGAAGGCAGCCACTGCAGCCAGCAAAGCTGTTGGCTCTCTCCACACGTGTAACATGGATATGTACACTCAGAAAATGGTGCTGGAATAGTTTCTGTACAACAGCTGAGTAGCTTTCTGCAGTGACTTGAAGCTTAAGCCTGGCTTACAGCCAAGCTAGCTGTCACGGGTTTTTTGTATCGTACATATGAATCTAAATATTATTGGAAATACAATTGTTTTATCTTTACGCTCTTCAGGAAATGCTACAATGCACGAGGAAGATCCTTGTCTCTTTGCCATTGGGTCTTACACAAACATGTAGATGTCCTGTTAGCACGTGCACTGTTTTTTAGTGTTTTATACCATAATTTCCTTGATCTTTGTAAAAAAAACCTTTTGTAAAAAAACCCACTTTGGAAATTGCATTCTAAAGCATATGTGCTTACAGGATTTTGACTTGACATTCTGCAGGATTCTCCAGGAAAAAAAAAATCTAATTAGAACTCGCATTCATCCTTCCTTGCTGATGTTTTAACATCATGAACAGACAAAGCAGGGATGCCAAAGTTCAGGAGAATGGAGTTACACACAAAAAAGTGACTAATCACTTTCCCATTTAATCCTCAAATTAGGGAGTTATGTAATAAAGTGAATAAGCTGAAAGCTATAAAATAAACTGGCTATATAGCAATTATGCTCGGAGATGTGCAGTTAAACTGAAAATGTGCACCATTCAGTTCTTAGAAGGCTTTTAGACAGAAGTCAACCACCTGAAAAGTGCAGGGAATTTGAAGTGCACTGTTTAATGTATTTTTTTAAAAAAGAAATTGTCTGACAAAGCCAAGCTGTGAATAATCACAGCCTCTGCCTTTTGTTCACAGCATCAGCTCTTTCAATTATGTTGCTTCTACAAGCAATGTAGCAGAGCATCTGTAGAGTTGACCAATCAAAGTTTGAATACTTTCTCACCAAATAAAAGCCATTGGTTGAAAAATCCCTTGGTGTGAAAAAAAAATTGCAGAAATACTTCCTCCTTCTCTCTTCCCCCATTCATTTTTGCAATATTTGAAGCACTGTAAAATTATTTCAGTGGCAAAGCAAGAGGAAGAAGTTCACATTCCAGCTGCCTCTGTGTAATAGGAGCTGCCAGAACCAAGAGATGGAGAATTTCCCTGCCCTGCTGCCCACCCACCGGGCCCTGTACTCTGCCTTGGATCTGGGTGCTCACAGACATGTTGATGCTGTGAACAGAAGGGATTTTCCACAGTTGGTTTTATCACAGGGATTGTGATTATCAGCATCCTATCAAAACAGTCCTTAAAAATGATACCGAATCAACACTCGAGAGCACAAGGAAAAGGAATTTCATGGAGATTGCAGGACTAAAATTAAGTCCACAACATTTATAATTAAGGGAAAGTTACTGCAAAAGAAGCTCTTGAGTGCTGAATATTTTTAGGCCACAGCAACAAGAAAACTGGGAGTAAAGGCTGAAATGCCACCAGGCAAACACATTCTTGATGACAATGAAAGCAGTGGGGCCTGTGTAGAGCATTTGGGCTGTAGGGCGAGGCTACTTGCCCAGACTGAATGTCGTGTTCTTTTCTGTGCTGTTCTGTCCTAGGTGGCACTTCAGTCCCTGTTTGAACCTTGCCACAGGGTGACTTGGCAGAGAGATAAGAGCAGAGATCTCCCCAAACAGTACCTAGTGGTGACTTAAAATTGCACCAGATGAAGGAGTGACCAGCTTCAGAGGGGATCATCAGTTAAGCCTGATATGGGCGCACAGGGGAAATAACTGTAGACCCAGCAGTTTCTGCTGGGAGAGCTTATGTATTTTAAGCTTGATCTACTTAAGGCATTATCCATAGTATATGAATCTCTTAATTCTTTTTCTTGATTTCTACACTGAGCATCAGTGATAGCTGGTGGCACAGACTCATCTCCTTCTTCAATTTTGATATAAAGTCCTAGAAATTGGCTTAATATGTACAGATGAAGTACACTGGTATTACAGTCAGTTGGGATTAAGGACTCATAAGAACAATAAGAGGAAAAGGAAATAAATTTGAGCCTACTAGTCCATACATAGTAGAAATAAAGAATTAAACTTGAAAAAAATTAAAATGTATTATTTAATTTTAGTGTAAACATAGAAGTCCTGACTACCCTGTCATCAAGTCTCACAGGCCAGGTAAGCATAAATCTCTATATTGAACTTGTGCTGATTTTTTCCTAGATTTCATTCCTAGACACTGACAACTTCAGTTAACTGATTCCTCCCTCTGTCACTGCAGTTCATCCAGCTCATACTTCCATTTATATCTGCTGCAATAAAAAAACATCCTGCCTTGTTGTCTTCTGTCAGGAGGGAGAGAGGCTATGGTCAACAACTATTCACAGCCAGAATTACAAGAGAGGATTCCACATCATTCCCTGAGAGGATGCAGTGTTACCTTCTTTATTGTACCACATTCTAACCAGTGGAGGATGCTGAGTGGAAACAGAGGAATTCCAAGAATTCTTTATCACTGATAATAAAATAAGACCTAAGCAAGACCAGCCAGCCCTGACAGCTTTTGCATGTTCTAAAGGAAAACACAGAACACATACACACTGCTGTAGGAAGCCCAGCAACCGATTTCCCTTAAAATATTTATCACAGAAAAGGAAAGAAACTGAATGTATAGACAGGAACTTCCCCTTGATTTCAGAAGTTTTAATCTCTCCCTCTGATATATTTATTACACAGTTAAAACACTTGAAGTTTAATATCGCTTCTTTTAATTAGCCATTTTATCTGTCTTCTTTTTTCCTCCAAGTTGGCAAAGTTTTGTTTATCAGCAATTATCTACCTTACTTACACTGCAGAGAGGATTGAAATATAACAGAGGGCACCTTGCTGAGGCTTTGTCACAGACAGAAATGGGTCTGTACCGATGATACAGAATTCCACACACTGCTGGAATACAAAATCCTTGTCTCTGCCCTTTTTTCTCAGGTGGAGTTGATGTGCCTATACTGTGCCCTGTGATGAAACCTGGCTCTAATGTTGACATCCCTAATTGAAAAGTATTACTTCGTCATTTCTTCTTGCTTGGAAAACTGATAGAGGAATAGTCTTAGTTAAAAATGGAAAAGGCTGAATTTATGGGCACAAGGGACATTATTTATAAGAATAAATAATTATTTATCTCAAACTTAGTTTCCTAGATTTGATGAGAATTTTCATGACATGATGAGAATTTTCATTTACTGAAGCCAGAGGTGAGAGGTCATTTTCCCTGACTCAGACACAAGTGTTTGTTTCCCAGAACAAACTCAAGGGGAAGCTGCACTGTACAAGAAATGGAAGAAGAAAGATTTCTCTTTCCAGCCAGAATATTAAAAAAATCCACACATCTGTCATGTTGGTAACCTCTCGAAAAACAGCTTTTGAGAACACCAAGATAAGAATCTCTGAACAGAAACAGACTGTTTAATACTAGTTTTACAATGGAAATAACCTGGAAAAAAAAAGAGTTCACACAGGCTGGATGTTGTTTAAAATAAAGCTATTATTCTTCCTAGTTTGTGCTTCGCAGTATAGTGAAATGTATTATAACAGTTCTCAGGGTGGACACTGTTCTATAATAAAAATTATTTATTTTGGAATAATAAGTTTCTTTCAAATGTAATGTAGGTTCTTTTAGTATAACACACACACACACACACACACACACAGAGCTGATTTTCTAGAGCAGTGTCCATACAGAGAACTATTCTGGAATTCTTACTGTGGTCACTGGGGCTTTGTTTCAATGTTAAACTATTGCATCATTTCAGAACAGATGTGTCAGTTAGGTAGATACTTGCATTACTAAACAACAGGAAAATTAGGGATGTGGAAAAGCAAAAGCCAAGTTGAGTAATTGTAATGCATTGGAGAATTTTCATTCAGAGCTTCCTCTGCTCCTGCTGCTAGGCTAAGAGGGGGCATTTTCTTAAGAGAAGAAGGTATAGGAAGGAAGGTGTTTAAACTTTGTCTGTGACAGAGAAATGGAAATTGGAAAAATGTGTGTTCTATTGAAACAAAAGCTGTAACAAGGCACTACAAGTCCATGGCATCCCTTGCAGGAACACATGAACCTTGCTGGTAACTACAGCATCCCTTGCTTCCACCTATGAAAAGGATCCAAATGTCCCAAGTAAAGCAGAAACCAAAAGAAGTTACGAGTACTTCATTATTGTTCTTCAGATAATCCAGCCAAATATACTAGAAAAAATTCCACATCATTCCTGGAGATAAATCCTGGAGAAGGTTTTGTGTTGATTTTGCAGAACTCAAGTAAAATGCAGTTAGCACTTTACTCTTCATAGCTTCAAGGAGCAAACAACTGCCTGCTGATAAGGTCAAGCCTCTGTATAGCATTTGTTGCCACTGAACTGGCAAGAATTCCTTTAAATAACTTCAAGAGAGTCAACAATTCCACATGCAAAACTGTAGAAACAATATGACAAGTGAGTATGTATCAGCACACTGCGTTTGTTTGGATATTCTGATCTGTGGAGAAGGAAAATTTTTGTTCCCTCAGATTTTTGTGGTTGTTAACACAGCAGCTGTAAGCCCTGGACTGCCAGTGCCTGATGGCTTTGCCAATACAACCTCTGACAAAGATGCTCAGCTGTAGAACAAGTAGCTAAAAGGGCACATATTCCAGCAGCAGAGCAGCACCAGTAAGAGAAAATCAGCAAAATGGGTGTGGTTTCTCTGTTAGGAATATTGGTTATATCACAAAAATGCCACCTTTACTAGCATTCATGCAGTCACAGTGGGAGCCTGACAGTTTGAGTGTCTCTGGCTTGAGCTCAGAGCAGCTTTTATGGCAATTGCACTGCAAACAGCTGTGGAAGGGCAGCTGTGAGCAGCCATCAGAGGGCAGCTTGTGTGCACACTGACCAGCAATGCTCTCTGGCAGTAGCCACAGCAGGAAGATGTGTGGTTCTCTGGTGCCCTTGCACTGCTGAACTGCCTAATGCTGTGGAGGGGAAGGTCAAAATGGGAAAAGTAAAATACTCTCTCATTATCTCCCCACTTGGGTTCCTCAAGATTACTTTCTACAAATGACTGTCATTTTGGGAAAGGGTCTGGTGCAAGAAACACACATACCTGAGTGGGAGGAATAGCTGTTATGGTTTCCATACACAGCTGGCTCACTGCTCCCTGAGATTTTAAAGGGTATGAGCTGAACTGTAATAATTTACAGAATGGTAAACTGGCATTGATTTTAGCTTTCCCTATTATGTCAGCTATAATTTACAATGATTTGGGAGCTCTTCAGATAACTGAGTCTTCCTGCACTGGAATGGAGCAGGCACTTCAATAGGAAAGATAATGTGGGCAAGCTGAGAGTAGAAATTACCAGACCTCTCCCTATGTAGGCCACCCCTAAGAATTATAGCCCCAGAACAAGCCTAGAAAGTGCAGTGATTTGTCTGTGGGAAAAAGAATTCAGAAACAACTTTTGTGGCATGTGGGAGAAAAGAGGTGGAAAGAAAAATGAGCACTGTCCTCCCACTTCAGTTAATCTGGAGAGAGGAAGAAACAGGGTCTTGGTCTTGGACATTAACCTCCATGAGAAGAAAAACTTGTGCTGTGACACTTTATCTTTCCCCAGACCAAGATGAGGGTATTGATGCTCTGCAATACATTTCCCTTTGCCCAGTACTGCTGAGGGAGATAGTTGTCCATTAAACCATAAAAAAGGTCTTGCTGTAGATTCACACTGCCGACAATTCTCAGCAGTAAACTACATTGTACGTTTTTAAAAAAACTACAGCTTGAGTCTTGTCGATATAGGAGCATTTTGAAGGTGTTGATAGGAAAGTGTGCAACCCCACTCTTTAAGATCTTTTGATCTCCCAGAGCAAAAAGCCTGGGTTCCTGAGCACAGAGATCTATTGATCAGTGCCTTATGACTTTGGATAAAGAATGATAATTACAGTGACAGAGAAGTTTGAGAAAGTATCGTAGTCAGAAAAACATTTGAACTAAAGCCATATCACAGTGTACTGCCACCTCCTGTATGACTTTTTTGCACTGTGGTGGGTCTGATAATCACTGGAGCTTGTGCTCTTAAATTAAAGAACTTGGTAAATTTTATGAACTTCAGGCCATGACTCATGAACTTTAACTACAATATTTAGTCCAAACAACTGCCTAAGTCCCAGAGTTTGTGCTGTCTTGCCTTGGTACTGCACAAAGCACAATCCTGTGCTCCCTGCACTGTGTGGATAGACAATGCAGACACATATACACAGATGTGGCTTAGCTTTAGACACTTGAATAGCCAATCTTGACCATATTCTACTCAAATTTACTTTTGTCTTCTTACAGAGACTATAATGGGAGAGAAAAAAGGTAAGGATAAATAGTATTTATTGTTTGCCTGCAAACAACTACCTCAAAACAGATGAATCTGTTACTGTAGTAAAAATATGTAAGACAATCCAGGGCACTCAAATTTGAGTTCATCCCATCTTTTGAGCTGACAACTAATGTAATTCACTGAAGATAGAGACAGTGGAGGAGTCCCAGGGATCTGGTCAAAATAGAGTTTTATCTGTGCCAGATCCTAAACAGAACACATGTGAAATTTAGGCTCTAACATAGATCAGTGTTCTATAAATTGCCCTGATCTTTACAGTATGCTAAGCTAAACCATTAGAGGCAAATGCTCTCTTATCTGGTGCTCTTGAAGACAAACTTATTTTTCCTGTGTCTGATTCAAGATGCAGAAAGCTTATGTCCCCTTTCAGTTCTTAAGATTATCATACCAACCATCCTCTTTTTTTCCCTAAAAAAGCAAAATGAAGCTATCCCAAATTAGCAGATCAGTGGGAATACGGCCACAATATATATATATATATATTAAGCTGCTTGGCAATCATATAGTTTCAGCAAATCTATTGACTTAGTTTTTATTATTCTTTCTTTATAAGTAGTAATGTTTCGCTCCTTGAAATCTCATCATCCTTGGGTCTTGTTCTGAATTCTTTTCAATTTTATCTCTTAAAACAATAGAGTTTTCTTTTGTTATCTGGAATTGTGTATCACAACTAATTTTTAGCAGTGCATCCTGTTGATAATTAGGCTGATCTCATGAATCAGTTAATATCTGAATATTCTCAACATTTTCTCAGAGGCTCATGTGATTTTGGACACTGGTCTGAGTCATGGAAGCAAGTTTTTATATGTTACTTACTTTTAATGTGTTTCATTAAAGCTATAAGTCCTCCTGTCATAGGCCTCAGATGTGATGTGATGCTGATACTAGAAGTGTCAATTTAAGTGTTTCAAAATATAATGTATTGTTGAGAAAGCTGAGCTCTTAACAAGCTGGTTTTGGGACCCATCACATTGGATTTCTGGGCCCTTAAACTTTTTCAGTTGAAGAGTTTGTGTCCCTAGCCTCTTCCATAAACTCTGTTGAGCATCCTGGGCACAACTCTTTCTGTTACTCTCGCTGAAGCAGGACCCTGCTGCCAAGAGGGTGCTCTGAAGTACCTTCAAAACTCCATTTCCTGAGGCTGCAACCCTGTGAGCACTTAGGGTTTTCTGTCAACCTCTTCAGGAACATATGGCCACCAAAGCAAAAGGGCACTCAAAATCTGAGAGGGCTCCAAAATACCACCACTTTCACTTATTTAAATCTGTGCACCTACTTCTCACTCATTGCTTGCATTCATTAGTGCACAGCTACTTCCTTCCTGCTCTTCAGTATTCCCAGCTTTGAACAGTCAGGGTTCTACTTGGCAAAGTGCATTGCATCTTTTTTCAGTAGTGGAAACTCCTCCTTTTCCCTATGCCACCATATTTTTTGGAGTTTTCACTAATCAAATCATATTTCTTTGCCACAGACATGTAACTCTGACATCCCTTCCCTCGGCATGGATTTGCTGTACCTGTACCCGATTCTTTCAGTTCCAGTTCTCTATGGTTACAGTGCCCAGACAACATTTCAGCCTTGCTTGGCTATTGCTGATTTACCAAACTCCCTCCTCCATGTTGCAGTCCCTCCATTCTCACATCTGACTGCTGCAGTTCAGCCTCAGCCATCCCTTGCTCACTTGGAAAGGCAATCAGTTCCAGGCTGGCCTTTTAGCAGTGCTTTGATGAATGGAATATGACTTGTATTTCACACTTAATGCAATTTAGGAGGGAGCAGTTTGAGATACTAGAAAACTTGGCAATAAAATGCCAATTAGGTGTGACTTAACACAGACTATTAACACAGTGTTTGAAATACCCAATGTTCTCCTACTATTCCTTATTATTGAATTGTATCCATTTAATCCCATTATGCTCTCCTGATAAAGAGATTATTCAGTCCTTTGCTTCCTTGTTCACTCCATGGTTCTCCATGGTGCTTTTTGCAGACTCTTCTTGGCTCCACACTGCTGTGACCAGCTGCTCTGGTACCAAACCCAGCTCATTTAAAGCAAGCTCTGATATATTTGTAGTGTAACACAACAGCTGTGAATAAAACTGAGGCATATCTTTGGATGATAAAGTTTCCAACTGGATATTGTATAAAAGTTGAAACAAGCATGATGAAATACTAGAGCAGCCTGGTGATTGTGGACTCTCTGTCCTTGGAGGTACAGAAAACTTGACTGGACTGACATTGAACAAACAGCTCTAACTCTGAGGCTGGCCCTGCTTTGGGCAGGAGGCTGAACTGGATGGATGTCCAGAGGTCCCCTCCAGAATAAATTATATTATTCTATTGTTAAAATAACACAAACCCATCAGGTTTTATATATATATAATAATAATAATTTATATTATTTATTTACTGATTTATTTGCCTATCTTTTAAAAATGTTTTCAAATAAAATAGATTTGAGTAGGAGAGATTTGGTCTCTCTGACTAGACATCCAGTGTAGGCATGCTGCTCTGGAGTTTCTATTTTGACTGTATCATAAACTGAGGTGTCTGAACAGAGATGCTGCCAACTGCTGCTGAGATACATCAACAACATAAAACAGATAAAGAAATTACTCTACCTTTCCCACACATTAAACAGTTGTATTTTAGACTGCATCCTAACTCCAGCAGTTTAAAATTGTACCTGGTGCTTTAACTGCCTGAAGTAGACCTGGAACCAAGCCCCTTTAATGGCATATGGAAAAGGCCTTTCAGAAAATACGAGGAGCTGACAGGCATGCCCATGATGGTTCTAAGTAGTAAGCAAAATAAAATCTGTGTTCTTCATTTTTAACTGCAGTGTACTGGACACAGATGGTACCTGGGACAGGCACTGGCACCGTGGCCTTGTGGACTTTACAGAAAAAAAGCACAGAGCAAGTGGAAGTTGCACACTCTGTCTGAGGAACCAAGGCACAGAGACTCTTTCCTTGCTGTTATCAGCCAGTTTTTGATTCTCTCCTATTTTCTCCAATGCCTCTTTCCTATTTCCTTGTCCCAAAAGATACTCCTGCTGGAAAACTAAAATGACAACACAGAACCCTTTTTTTTTTTTTTTTTTGAGGTACAAACCTCTCCTTCACACCTGGCACAGCCTCTAATATTAATTATTGCTGCCATAAAGAAGGTGGTAACATTCTTCATTCATGGGAGTTTTGTTGATTTAATGGCAGTTTTAAAAGCATAGAATTTCCTTATGCTTAATCCGTGGTTTCTTCCTCATTCCCAGCCCTGCCTCACGAGCTTATTTTTGGTTTGAATCAAGGGCTTTTTTTGTCCATATAAGCCAGAAGTGTTCTGGAAGTGTTTTACATGGACAGAGGTACTTTATTGGGCTCCTGTCACCAGCCAGCATCTTTGTGTCACCTGGACCAGCTCACAGCACCGTGCTTTGTTACACTGCATTTTAGTGCTTGGGATTGGGAGGTACCCTAATGAGTAGTGGCAGACAATTTAAAAAATATTTTTTCTGCTGAAGGGTGGGTGGAAGACAAGAAAGAAGGCCAGTATGGAATTCTTGATAGTTTGCTATGATGCAGGGAAAAATACAGTTTTCATCATGATAGTTCAATGATTCTTGAGTGCTCTGGAGGTTTGGGAAGTGTCTCTCCTAATGCATGGAAAAGCCTTCATTTAAAAAGGTACTTTTGACTTGTAACTGTATCTTTGCAGCAAGCAGACAGCTAGGTTATCTTTGTATTTATCAGAGTTCACACTGGATTGTGGTCTTGTAATTCTCTTTAGAAAAGAGTCTCTGCTCCTGTGCTAACTGCAGCTATTCAAAGGCACTGCAATCTATCAAAGCTCGTTTCTTAGTTGTGATGATTACATTCTTGAGCTTACTGGGTTATGAAGAATAAGCCACTTGCCTGTCCTCTAAAATTACTACATTCTTGCTGGAGAAGGAAGGAAAACACAGACATGTATGAAGGTCACAACACCCAGGTGTCAGTGGATAGCAGATAAGGCTCTTGATGATTTCTTCCTCCTTGATCATGCACAAACCACTCTCAACTCTCTGTATTGATCTTCCTCAAGGGCCATCCTCACAGAAAAAGACAGAGATTGAGGAGGAGCAAAGCAGCAGAACAGCACAAGCTGGAGCCTGGGGACAAAAACAAATTTGAGAGCCTGGAAGCTGGACAACAACAGGTCTGAGGAGATGAAAGAGAAGTTGCTGCAGCTTACGAGGCTCTGCTCACTAAAGCAGAGCAGCAGTTCTACAGTCTGCAACAACACATGGCATTTTCTGAAATCATCATTGTTTTTATGAAAGCAAAAGCTTTTAAAGGTAAGACAAAACCCCTTCCCATCCCAGACTGCCTGGCTGTGTAAAGAACACTACCATAAAGCCCTAGCTTGTGTGATAAATGCCCTAACAGTGCTCATTGATTATATCAGTACACAGATGATGAAATCTGAGGGAGGGAGAGGACACGGGGTTACTTGTCAAAAAAATGAAACTTTAGAATACCAGAAATAAAGGTGCTTCTCTAATCTCAATTTGGCCCCTTTTTTGCTGTGAAGGATACATTATTGAATTACATCATTACACGTGTATTTTTTATTTTAAGAGGGAACAAATCTAGCCCCAAGGGCCTAAGCAAAAAAAGGAAATGAAATCACACAATGGCTGAGTAGGTTCATGCAGTTGTTTACAACTGTCAGCCTCCCAAATATCTTCCATTTGTTTCTGGACTTCATGGCCAAGGTCTGGATTAGGAGTGTTCAGAGTATCAATAAGAGCATCAATAATGTCAACCATCTGTTACCACATGAATCTGACCCATAAGAGATTCTTTCTTATTGTGAGAACTTGGGAGAATGCTTTTTAAAGGCCTTTGCTTCCTTCTGAGTGAGACCTCAGCTCAACAGCTACCTCAGAAGGTGAGAATAGATATGCTTGAGCAAATACTGGATAAATGCCACGGGAAAAAATTCTCCTTAATATTACCATGGAGTATGAATCAGCTGCTTGGCTGCATACAAGACATGAATCCAAGCTGGCAACCCAGATGTAATGTTCTGCCTTCAGGACAGGCAGAGGTCAGTGATGTCCCTAAACCTGGGATCCCTCTATCATGCTTTTAATACTACAGAAAAATGTTTCCAGCAGGTTTTAAACACTAAGAGAATAAAAGATGACACTAGAGTGTCAAATCCCTCTAAGGCTATGAGCACAGAGAGTCATATTTTATTTCCCTGAATGCTTTTGATAATAAAGAATAATTAATATCCAATCGACAACAAAATAAGATGAAAGTTTGTTCAACCCACAAACCAAAAGACCCCATGGTATTAGTTGTAAATGTGCACCAGATAAGTTTTACTTCCCCTTGGTGTAGGTTTACAAGTTTAGCAACTACAAATATTGCACTCCTGATCAAAAATGCCTGAAATAATACAGATTCTGGGCCCACAGATATAACACAGAAATGTTTTAAAATCAGAAGTGCAATTGAAGAATATACATTTGTTCACCTGGAGCTCATCAATTCTGGGACTTTGGACAGACTTATACTGGGAAAATTTTGGAGAATTTGGATATTTTAATACATCACGAATCTTAAAGAAATACAAATCGTGTATCATATATATATACATGTATCAATACCGTGAATATTAGTATTTTGGTTTAAGACATATTACTAAAGATAATGATAAATATGATTAAAAACAAAATACTAATGAAGATTTCTAAGAGCTTTTCTTCAGATGAGCACATTTATGAAAAAGTAAACTGTCTGGAAAATATTCACACTGTCCCTGAAGCAATCAATAAATAAACGTAATAAAGAAAAGAAGAGCAAACTGTAGTTCTGAGTACAGCAAAGGCATTTGAATTCTGAAACTTGGTTACATTTTTGCCATGAGCAGCTAATTTAACCTGTCTCCCGCTTCTTGGTTTTTCCTATTAGTAAAATAGAAAAAACACGTTGCAAGCATTATGAAGAAGAAATGTTATCAAAATTATTGAGGTAGGTAAGGTCCTGTTAGTATATAGTAAACCATCCTCACAACGAGGGGTGCTGTAACAACCTGGCAATTGTGAAATTGAAGATTCAGCATTGTTAATATAGTGAGATTAGAAAGGTCATAACACTGCAAGCTGGCATTATTTTCATATTTGGTGTCATGGAAGATTGCCTCCATAGCACACCTGCCTAGCTCAATATTGATTTGGCTTCTCTGATTACAAATGGAATGTAAACTGATTAGAAAACAATTAGGAGTAAATCTATATGAACAAGGCTTTTTTTCTCTTCTTTCTTCTTGGAGAGTTAGCTTGATGTGACGTGCAGGAATTTGACTTTGCCACTGACTGGCTAAAGGCAAGCAACAAGACAATGAGTTATCATTGCTGATTCAACTATGAGCTGTGAAAATAAAAGGTTTTATTCATTCTATTCCTCAAGGCTGAAAACCTCTGCCATCTTTAGTGTCTTTACAAAGGAATAAGAAAAACCCAGGTATGGCTTCTTAAGAAAATACTCCCTTCTTACCTCTGACCTTTGTACAATCCTGTTGAAGCTGTGCTGATAATACAGTCTCTTGTTGGTCCCTTCAGTTGTTCACTTAAATGCTAATGTCACAGTCTAAAGGAAAAGTTGCCATGGATTCACAGTAACTGCCTGACCTGAAAAAGAGTCCAATAATGAGGAAGGCTAAAAGCAGTTTTGCTTTTAAATTTGTCACCAGGAACTAATGGTCAGTGCTATTCCACTCAGAGTTTGCATGTATTCCTATACCACATGAAAGTTTCCCTGGACAAATAACAACTTTTTTGTTCTGTGAACAGCAAAACGAACAAAGTCTGGGTCTGTACAGATTTGTACATTGTGTTCCTGAGTTCACCCCCTGCTCTGCACAACTCCCATGTTTTTACCACGCTCCCAATGCTCACTGCCTCCCCCACATCCTGTATGTGCAGTTATACAACACTCAAACTATTCCAGGGGTGACTCATCATCTCTAGCTGCTATATATATCAGAATAGATAAGAATATGTGTGTGTATATCTATATATAACTGTATACATCAGAATATTTAGTTCCCTACTTACGAATCTGCATAGATTGGGACAGTTTAATTCAGCCCTCCCAGCTTTCTCACAGCAGTTGGTAGCTTGTTTCCTTCCTATGTACACCTGAAGGTTTTTCACAAAAAGCGTGGGAACTTCATGCCTTTGGAAATATTGCTCATTTCTAAAAGTCAGCAGGGCAGCAACAGAGGCAAAAAGAAACAGCCCAGTGTTAAAACCCTGCTTGAGATACTTAGGTAACGTAAGTAGTTTATTCTGAGGTATGTCTCAAAACAGACACAAATCTGGATAAACTTGTCTGGTACAAGATGATGTTGCAGCTGCTACTTAGCATTAGGCCATAAATGCTCTGTGCCATTACCTGGGTATTTGGCACTGATATTTCCTTTACTTGAAGAACCCCTAAGTTACAGTGCTGCAGCTTGGATGAGGAGAAGCAACTGAAGCCCTCAGGTTGCTACATGAAGGAGCTAATGGCAACTAGCTCACAATCCTTTCCCTTCCTTTGCCGTAATTTCCATGTTGTTTCATTAGAGGTATCTTGCAAGGAGAGCTTGATGATTCTCCTAGTATCAGGGACCAAAAGACAACTTCAGAGGGCCTGTAAGATGGGTAATTCTGTCTTTCTTGCTCAGAAGAATTGAAAAAATAATTTAAAAAATATTTGGCTTACTAAGAGAGGTCTTCACTAGACACAAGGTTCTAAAGGTTTTCAAGAGTCCACGGCTTTGTCCCTTGATTATGGGAAAAAAACCCACTATCTTATATCTTACGGGTTTAAAGTCTAAATACCTGTTACATCAACTCTCTGCTTGCCACAAATCATCTTTTTAACCCGTATTTTCTCCCTAAGTTAAGAACAGCTTCCAGATGTTATGAAAAGCGGGTAGTTTCTGCATAGCTAAAACTTCAAGGTGGTACCTCAGAAAACTGGACAATAAAAAGGCCAAAGCCAGGCTGTGGCCTCTGCATGTCACAACATTCTCCTATGCTGTGAAGGGAGAGGGCTCTCAAGTTTCACATTTGACAATGGAAGTAGTTTAAGATTTAAAGTACTTAAAAATTACTATTTTTGTTATGTCCCACTAATATTTATGCTGGCACGAAAGAAATTTCTTCCTATTTGACTGAAGAGGCATTTGTTGCATGCCAAGCTTAGATTTGTGATATCCTTGGTTGTTTCTTTACTTTTATGTTCCTAAGCTTTGTGAGGGATATAAATACAGAACTGCCACTTAGTAAACTTGAACAGTCCTTGAGACAGAGTATTTTCTTGTGATGTAGAAAAGGGTCCTTATTCCCTTTTACTACTTTTGACTAACATTTATTCATTCTGCCTCTGTGTAATGTACTCCTAAAGCTACCAGCATAGGCTTTCTAGATCATCTCCCTGTGTATGCCACTGCTTTATTTTCCTTTACTTTTTATTTTCTAAAACAAACATCTCCACACCACACTCATGATCACAACTGAGAGTCACTTGCAGAATAAAGTTCAGCCACTCTACGATTTCTTAAGTCACTGCTTTTCTTGTGTTGCAGAGAAGTGAGAGAGCACTGAATTCAAATTATATTTATACATTATGTGGACATGCAGGGCCAAGATTTGTTGAAGTTACAGTACTCCAAGCCACTATTGGCAAACATATTTTGGACTAATGCTGCTTTAATTCTCCCAGGGCACGCAGCCCTGAAGAAAGGGAAAGAACACGGCCAAGAAAAAGCAGCATTCCTGGCTGTAGCAAATAACTTAGGATGGAAGCTCACAGAAAAAGGGAGAGGGGGAAAGAGGCACAATGGGAAAAGGAAGAGACAGGAAACATTAACATTTTTGCAATTTAGGTGGATTAGACCATTACTTTGAAGATTTAAATTTGCCACTGATCACAGAGAAAAATGGAAGCTATTTTGACTGAAAGAAAGCACAGTCACATAATGAATTTCTACTTAAGTATAATGGTAATACTGCAGTGCATCTATAAATAAAGTATTCTCCAATTAAACAGAGACATTTCATTCCTTCTTCCACCAAACACTGAATAAAAAGAAAAGATCACTTGCCCTCTTCTAACCTAGACTTAGATCTAAAGTGTATATGTAACCTAAAACCCTAAATCAATGTAATGCAATCAGAAAGTGCTGACACAGAACACTGGCATGAAAAACTTCTCTTGGCCTTTTAGATTGTCCAGATTTAAAGGCAACAGATGACATATTCCTTCCTTTTTATCAAATAACTGTTTGTTTGACTGATTTTAAACCTGTATGGAAGTATTCTTCCTGGGTCATACACTTTGGTCCTCGATTGCAAGTCCATTGGTGTGGTGGCTGTGAATATTTAGACATAAAAATGTAGGGGCAAAATAGAAAAAATGTCACTATCTTAACTGTTATTTCTACAAGGGAGCTCAGGCAGGCAGACACCTTTTTCCCAATTCATTTAATTGTGGTGCAGGTCCTGCTCAGTTACAGTGTGGTTCCAGTGTTCTTCTGGAATTCACTTTTTGCCAAAAACGTCACTGAAGTGGCAAAAGGCAAACTAGAATTGACACACTTATGAGATACTTTTTCATTGCTATGAAATGTCAAGCTTTAATTATTTCTAAATGCAATAATTTTTCCTTTTGAGTTACCTCTCAGATACATCCATCAGTCATACTGCGGTCTGCCCTTCCTGGTTTCCAGAATTTAAGATGTGGTGTTTGTTGAAAGGATTTTAACCAGAACTGAACATGCAGCCTGAAGTGAACACAGTGAATATTTTAGCATGCTAGGTTTGCTGCTCTGCACCTTCAGCCACTTCTGGAGAAGCTTGTAAGTAACTACCACCTCTGCAGTAAAGACTTCATGGAACATATGGAACTTGTGAGGCTCTGATGGGTGGGTATAAAAGCACATTATCGCCCTTAAACATTTGCTGGTAGATTTCCATGTTCATACTTTGGATGTTTATTGGAGATGTAGGAGCAGCAGCAGAATACAGAACTGGTAATATTTTTATAAGAAGGAACAAGGGGAGCTGTAAGTTTCAAAAACTGATGTCTCTCCTTTCAAATGTTTGAGTGTGTGAAATGTGTCCTGCAACTTTGCCAAATTTAGCTTGTTTCTTAAGTTTTATTTACTAGCAATCCTTAGAGAGCAATTCAAATGTAAACCATTTACAAGGAACTTCTCAATATATGAGAAAATAAGACTTGTTTTGGTGTATCTACATCTCCTTTCACTTTTATTGTTCACAAATCATGCTGATTGATAATCTATACTATGTGTTCAGATTTCATGTATGTAGCAGTGAAATACACAACTCCTTTATGGAAAACAAAATGAGCAGTGAAACCCAGATAGAAAACACATCTGCTAGTGCAAACAGAACCAAAAGTCATGATCCCAAATCCTCCCAGGGACAGCAAACCGTAGGACTACAGGTGTCAAGGAATTCCTGGGTGATGCTTTCAACTCTGCCTACATTATTCTTGGGAAAATGCCTTTGATTGCTCAAAGGGATCAGCTCTGTGAGGTATGGTATGAGCCCTACTACAAAGGGCTGCCATAAGATATCATATTGGAAAAATTAGATAGACATATGAAAAAAAAAATTATCTTGACCCTGTTCAGCGGCCTTGAACCTCCAGTGACAGCCACTCTGGAGCAGTACTTTCTTTCTTATGGAGGTGATTTGGGCTTTCAAGCTCTTCAGGGTGTTCTCATCCATGAGATTGCCTCACTGCTGAATTTTGAAGCTTTCTTGGGCAGCCACAGCACTGAACTGCAGACTCCATTTGCAGATCTACTTCTGTCTTAATACTGGGATTACTTCCATAGCTGAACGCAGAATAGCAACATTAAGCATTTGGTCCCATTCTTTCTCCTTCCAAAGCACTCAGCTCCTTTGATGGCAGTTCTGTATATCTGCTTGATCCCTGCAGACACATGGAAGAACCGTTTGTGAATCCCAGAATGGGATTTAGCATTAAGAGACAAATAGCTTTTTGTGTGCAGAGCAGAGAAAATTGGCAGCAGGAGATGTGTGAGGAGCCAAGAAAATAAATGCTTCATGGCTACCTATTCTTCCTCTCCTCCTTATCTTAAAGACTTTCAAGGACTTTGGATACCCTGCAGTTTCAATGATTAGCTAAAAGTCCCAAATTCAGCATCTGAGATGGAAAATATTCAAATTGCTTCCATGCTCTTGCTTCACTCAAATACCTCTTGTATTTGCTTGAGAGGTGCTCACCAAATTATACCCCTCCATTAGCTAACCATACATGACACAGTATGTGTGAAATGCCCTACTAAATGTCAGGATGTGTGGCTTGTGTGGTCTCTTTAAATTAATGTCTGCAATCTCTCAGTATCTAAGTAGAGATGGAAGTTCATAAACTGCTCTAGCCTTTCAAAGTTGTAGCGTGAGTTCATACTGTTACCTGGGGAGGAGCTACTCTGTGCAGTCTGAAAATCTTCAGGGCGAGCAGACAGGCAAAAAGACACTATAATATCATAAGCAAATTCTAGCTCAGGAAAATGCTTGGCACTCTTCCATTTTCCTTTCCACAGCTGAAGGTACCCGTGTTCCTTGGCCTGTTCCATGAGACACTGAAGTGAGCTACAGGTGACTGCCTCATCCCCAGACGGCTTTGGAGGGGCTGCACAATGTTTGTCATCTGTGCCCTGAGCCAAAGATCAAAGCTACCGTGTATTTCATTCATGTTGCACAGGAATAACTCTGCAAACTTAAAAAGATGCAAGCTAGGAAGAATTACTGATTTAACACAGCCACAGACATGCCCATTGTTACTGCCAGATACTGTCTTGAGAGGGAAGAGTCCACATCTGTCACACGCTTCCAACATTATTTTGCTTTTTACATTTGTGGTCTCAGAAACTCTTCACTGCCCTCATCTTACCTGAGAAGACAGTTGAGCCATGACATTTTGGAAAAGGTCTGAACATTCTGGCTCCCTTCTCTGAAGTGCTCCTGCCCACTCTCAGAGGAGGGTGGGTGGGCTGTGCGGTGCAGGGAGCAGCTGTGCCTGCCAGGTGGGCAGGGACATTGCCCGAGGCATCTGATGGGGCTGGACGCCTGCTCAAACATTTGCCTCTTGGCCCAAGGCAACATTTGGCTTTTGGATGGCTTTGACATGTCTCTGATGTTTACATACCACTCGGAGCAGGTTGGTTTCCGGCTGTTCTATGGCACCTAATCCAATGCAAAATTCCATTTAAACACAGATCCTTGAGCTGAAAGGAGCATCTTCCCCTTGTGTACCAAGAGAGCAGTGCAAGAGGAAAATGCACATGCAGGGAACTTCTCTTTATCCTGCACACACAGACCCTCCCCTACCCCCGCACATTTCACAGGCATCCCTGCTTCCCCTGCATCTACCACCAGACTGCAGCGGAGGCACCGGGGCATTTGGGGAGCCCATTCTCCCAGCTCCTCCCGGTGGTGAAAGGGAAGAAGAGCACAACACGACTTGCTTCCAATGTCTACATTCTCAACATAACCAAATCTACTCTCCACAAACTTTTCTGGACACTATCTCAAACGCCCGAGCTGCCCCTTTCCCAGACCCTTCTGACTGAAGCCTCAGAGTAGCAAACGAGATGCTCAAGACAGACACTTGTAACACCTCGAATACCTGTGCATTCTACCACAGCCTGTCCAATCTCATCTGGCACTGACCACGGTGGTCTCTTTTCCTTAACCTCTGATGTTACACACTGGGAAGGACCACCCAGCCTCTTCTGTCACCTCCTGCATGCTCTTTGCAATATCTTGAAGGGGAAGGGAAATGCAATACTTCAACAGTCTTGGGTGGTGTGCTGCCCAAGGAATGTCAGATTGGAAGCAGCTGTGCTGGAAGGTACCATCTGCACTTGCAATATAGCTCTTTCATTTTCAAATGACTGGATGTACAGGAGAGGTCCCTCCACCAAAGCAATGAATATTTATTTCTGAAGTCTGCTGACAGAAAATCCTTCCACCGTGTGCAGAATCTTTGCAGGCAGCAAATTTAGCAGCAATGAAGTGACCACAATGCGCCCCACACATTTTTCCTATATAAAACCATCCTTTCCATCTCTACAAAGTACAGTATTTCTGCCAACCATCCAGCCTCACGCTGCTGCAATACAAAAGTGAAACCATGACTGTATGGAAGGGGTAGGTGATTTCTGAGAGGTTTTTTGATGAAAAAACAACAATCCAATTAAAAAGACCAGTGATGGATATGTGGTTAAAGATATTCCCAAACTTAGTGTCCTTTGACTTCTCTTGGCTACCACGTTTGGCAGCTACACAACAAAAACAAACCCTCCCTCCAGGCTAATGGTTTTAGCAGCCAAGAGCTGAAAAGCATCCACCACCTTCTCCATGGGACTTCCAGCACAAACCATGAAAGTACTCAGTCCAGCCCCACTCCCTGGCTTGCAATACCAGGTCTCAGAGGTGGAAAGGACCTTGCACAGAGGAATGTTGCAATTAGCAATAAAAAACCCTCTTAGAGATGATGGCTCTTGGTGTATTTCTCAAGTTCTGATTCAAGCTCACTGGCAGCCTCATCTGCAGTACAAATAACACTGGGGTACCACCTACTTTTGCCTTGACCTGTCTGTAACCCAGCATCTGAATTTGTTAGGAATTGATGCCGTCAAGTTCTCGTACAGGACGCCTCAGAGTGGGGTTATAAAGCTTATGAGAGGAGAAAAGGTTTTCTTTACAGGAATTTGGAAAGATTCCTATTAACTCATCATGCCATGTTTGCAGATGTCTTAGCCCACTCCTGAGGAGAGGCAGGAAGTGCATTAGCAGTAAATCCATATGACAGTATGTATAGTGGGAGCCAGCCTTGTCTTCATACCTGGTACAAAAATGTCTGTGCAGTCAAGGGAAACTGAACTTTTTCCTTCTTCCTTGCATACTAGGGCATGGATGAATTGTTTCCTAGAGTGTGAGGGTAGCTTTGCTGGAACTATTGGTGTTGCAGCACTCCAAAGAAGCAATCCCTTTAGTTGGAGATGCTTGTTTCAACAGCCCACTAAGGATGCTGGGGTCTGCACCCTCCTTTCTTCTTGCCTGGTTAAGACCAAAGGGAGAAAGAAAATAAAGGAGAAAAGGAGTGAGGTGGGGTAAGCAAGAAAGAGACAGAAGGACATTTTTACTGTGATGCTGTACTCATGATAAATGGATTCTCCATTACAAACTTGACTTGTAGATTTGTGTTATCTCTTCCTCCACCTGCGTGGTTCTGCACCACAGACATGAATCTAAACTTGCCAGCTAACCAGAGCTGGGGAATTATTCCAACTAAATCCCTTCAAAAAGGAAAAGGGAGGTTGTAGCACTGGCCAGGGGTTGCAGACAGCACAGAGTTAGTGGGAAGCTTCTGTTCCTGTTCACTGAGAGCACATCTCCTCAGCTCCTGCTGTTTCTGACACATTGCCATGCATTCTGCTGGGGGTGTGCACTTCAGCACCGTGCTCAGCAGAGAATAAGCAGGTCTTTCCTGGCATCATGGGGGGATGATGAATTGTCATAAGGATGTGGGGAAACCATATTTCAAACCAAGTTGTTAAGAGTTTGGAAAAGACTGAGGTCTGAAGAGCACTAAGAGAAACATCCTGCTCCTTTCACCTCAGAAGAGAGAGATTTTCCCCACGGGTGTGGAGAGCTCTTCTGAGCACACTTCTGTGTCTGCTGTGAGGCAGGGGACACTGGAAACCTTGGGGAAGCAATGAAAAACAAACACCACATTCACAACAACTTTTCAAAATATCAGAGACACTGAATGTTGGATTTAGAGAGGTGAGAACATCACAGTGGCACCAATAAGGTGGGGAAAAGGTTGGGTTTTTTCCTTCAGATCTTTCTTTACCTCTTCCTTGCTGTTTTTCTGCATAGGTTCATAATCCTGCTTGGCATTTCTGTACATACCCCTGGCCTCAGTAAGGGAATAGTTTCCTGCATCTTATTTTTGAGAGACGGGAAGCTGCAACCCACCATCAGCATTACTGAAATCACAGTAATGGCACAATGCCCTTGGAGAAACTTCTATTTTCTCCCAGTAAAAAGTGGCTGAACATATGCTGGAGTAGGCTTTTTTTTTTTTTTTTTAAGAGAATGTAAATATCCTTCTAACTGTGCTCATTTTATACTTTACATCAGAGTATTTCCTGAGGCTCTTGCCAGCTTTTCTTTTATTTCACTGCTTCTTCAGTCAATAAGTCATCACGAATCTCATTTCCATTTGTAAGTCCATTACTGCAGCCATTAAAGGGTACCTACTACTGCACTTCTAATAATACTGTGTCTTTTTTGTGGAAGCAAGTTTCCACTTAATTTTGAAAACATCTGCCCAGACCTTGAAATCCTGTCTGACTTAGAGGATGCCAGTGAGTGGTGTCCTGGCAGAGAGGTTTGGTTGCCCTGGCATCCCTTCATTAAGTCACTGGAGGCATTTTATGTGCCAGCAAGAAAGGAAAGGCAATTAAAAGAAATAGGAAGGACAGAGAAAGTGAAAAAAAGAGAGAAAATCTCACTTGACAAGGGTGAAATTGTTGCCTTTTCCACACAGAGACAATGTTTTGCTGAAAGTACAAGTTTAAATTCCAAGCCAATATCCCAGAGATTAAAGAAGAAGGTCAGAAGAGAGTAAATGCAAGTAAAAGAACTTGGTCATCAAACCTGATCATCATCAAACCCGACTGTACTAATCACACCTTCATTTCAGGCTCTCTGAGATGGTGCAGCACACTTGCAATGCACCTCCCATGGCTGATATCTCCTCATGGGGTTGATTCATAATAATCCAGTGACCACCAAACTCCCAAGTCCAGTGCTTGAATAAACTAGATTGTGCAATCTATCTTCAGGACTAAAACCTCCCACCAGCAACGATCCAAAAGCACAAACAAAATGCAATTTCTTAAATCTTACAGGAGTATCTTCCAGTTAGCACAGTAAGCTTTACCAATAAAAAAATGTTACAACGTGTTTGGAAGATTTTCTGGTACAACATTTCCTAATGGCACGTCCAGGTCATATGCCTACAGAGCTTAGCTTTGAACTTAATTACTAGCTAGGCAAAATTTGCTTGAGCTTCAAATGCAAACTTGGGTTTCTGTGTGCCATCAAAAAGCCCAGCTCTACCCTCAACAATCAGGTACAGCAAGAGAAAACCAGAGAAAATATTAATCCTATTCAATTCTCATGCTACTGACTTTTCTTTCTTCTTGTCTTGACAAAATATGGTGATTTTGGGGAACCTGAAACTAATCTCAAAACATTACCAGGTAATCCTTTGTATTCTTTGCACCATTAAACTGAAATTCTCCCAGATACAATATTTTCTGTCCTACTTAATTCTGCAGATTTCAGAGTGACTTTACTTGCTTAAAGCTGTTCAATTGCTGCTGAAAAGTATCATAGAATTGTTTAAGTTGAAAAAGACCTCTAAGATTATCAAGCCCAACAGTAACCCCAGCACTGCCAAGTCCATCACTAAACCATTCCCCCAAGTGGCACATCTACACATCTTTTAAATCCCCCCAGGGATGGTGACTCCACCACTGCCCTGGGCAGCCTGCTTCAGTGCTTGGCTACCCTTTCAGTGAAGAAATTTTTCCTACTATCCCATCTAAACTTCCCCTGGTGCAACTTGAGGTCATTTCCTCTTGTCCTCTCCCTTGTTATTTGGGAAAAGAGACTGACTGTCCCCTTGCTACAACCTCCTTTCAGGCAATTGTAAGAGAGTGAGAAGGTTTTTCCCAAGTCTCCTTTTCTTGAGGCTAAACAGCTCCAAGCTGCTTCCTCATCTCCCTCAGCTGCTCCTCACTGGACTTGTTCTTGAGACCTTTCACCAGAATAGATCTGATGCTCTTCTATGACTTTACACCATGTGAAAAACATCCTTGGGACATTGCAAACTGAGCTTACATAAAGCTCAGCCCTTTGCAGCAGAAGCACAAGGCATTAACTGTGGTACACGTTGCTAAAGTAGCAACAGCCACTCCAGGTAACAGCATCTTTCAGTGCTCAGTTATTCATTACCTTTGTTTACTACTTTAGACTGAGTTACCATTTTATTTACTGATGACTTTAGGGTGCAAGTCTCTCCAGCAAGGTCCAGACACGACATCTATTAGCAGTTTCCATGCTGGAGATCTGCCCAGAACAGGGTCAATGCTGTCTCCTGCGCTTGACAAGGACTATACTGCTGAGCTTATCTGAACCTAATGACAAACTGACTTCCAGTTTACTAAAGTGCACTGAGAGCCAACAAATTAGGGAGAACTTCTGCTATTTCCACTTCTCTTCTCTCCTCTATTGTGAGAGGAACATGCAAGAAATACATTTTAAGTCTCAAGACTCCATTGCCCCTCCCCGATTGGTTTTGTATCCCTGAGTTACAGGGCAGTTACTTGAGGCCCTACAATTTCCATGTCCCAAGTTTTGCAGTAAGACATAAGTCCTAACAGAAGGGCTTTAGTACAATTGAGATTTAAAACTATAATAGTGTAAAACAAATGACTACATTTTCAAAGAACTTTCAGTTAAGTTTGCCACATTATGCTTATGTCCAGAACCCCTTCAGTGACCAATGTCAAAGTCATGGCACAAAAGAAACAAAGTGTGTGTTCAAGTGCAGTAAAAGTCATAAGTGTGCTCTTCCTGGGTACCATGAACTCTCTCCCAGCTAGGCTATGCTAGGACAGGACTCCCAATCACCTAACCAAAAATAGCTGACTAGAAATTGCTTATACTGATAAACTATCCTAGATGGTAAAAGGATAAATATTGCTGTATAGGTTCTTTGTACTAGCCCTGCTCACTCTTTTTTAGCCAACTAATTCCTATTTTAAAAATACACCTCAGTCAGGGAACAAGAACTGTAGTATTTTTATGACCAAGAGGAAGTCATCCTAATCCTTCACCCACATTCAGTAAAGAGAGATGGAATTAAAGGTATCTTTCCAGGTACACTGTCTGCTCTTTTCTCCCATCTACTCTCTCTGTCCTTACTCTACTTCTGGCTCCACTGCTGCGAGACACCCACACTCATTTTCCTTCATGGCTCTCATGCTGCTTGACATTCCTCATTCCTTGCTGTTAACCTCTTTCTCACAGCACTCTTTTGCTGTTGCTTTTCAGTTTTTCACTTCTCTTCAGCTGCTTTAACTCTGCCTTGCTGAGTAGTTTATTGGTAAAAGAGTTTTCCTCCTAGAGCTAGAACACAAAATTTTTTCCTGAATACAACCAATTTGGTCAATGTAAACAATAGAGAGGACTCAAGTCTCTCAAAACTCTACACTGTGAGGGGAGAAGGGAGAGAGAAGAGTTTGGCTTTTTTCCCAATAACGTAGGAAACATAATATCCTTTTTCAGTAACTACAGTAATGCTGCAAGCCTCTGCTGCTGGTTCAGCATGCAAGTGTAAATAAACACAATTTACAGAGTTACAGCATGGATATTATTGGGTAATCTGGGTAAATAGGATAACAAAATATTTATACTGTATGTTTATATAACCCTGCTACGTCCTTGGAAAGGTCCTTTGTGTGCTTCCTCCCATGCTCCAATGGTGGCACAGCCTGGTACAGACTGGCAGTGCCACACTTTCCGTGTGCTCCGTGTGTGCCCCACCCAGGGCTCGCTGCCAGCATTTACCTGTGTCCCTGACGGAGGGCAGCAGGAACCAGGTCCCACTCCAGGCTGTGGAAGTACAGCAGCTTCTCCCCCATCTGCCATTACATCATCTCCTCGTGCTCTTACCCATAGCTACAAGCATGGCTGGAAAGTACTCTTCCAGCAGGGTAAGTTAGGAGCACGCTGGAAAAACAATTTAAATTCCCCATTTGGCTCAGCGACATGAATATGCCTTTGTGGGTTACGGTCCGAAGTAAGGATATCGGTAACTCAGTATTCCTGCCGAAGCAGTTTCCGGAGATGCTCCGGGCTCCCCGCGCCCAGCCGGGTGCCGGTGCCGAGGTGCGGGAGGCGGCGGGAGATGGCAGCAGAGAGCCCCAGCGGGAGCGGGCACCCGGCGCCTTCTGTCCGCGCCGGGGAGGTTCTGATGCGTTTGGTTTTAAACCTAACAGGGGAAGTAATCTTAAAATAACCTGGAAACAGTCTCACCTCAGTAACTGGTTCGTAAAGACACTGGCAGTCACCCCTGGAAGGATCCAAGGCTCTTCCCTTCCGTGACTTTTTGCATCGGGAAAGAGAGGAGCTGTAGGAATGACGAGGAGCGGCTCCTTCAGCCGGCGAAAAGTCCTGGCACATGCCACAGGTGTACAGGGAATTGGGCAAAAAGAGCACGGCGAGAGCCACCCTGCAGGAACGTGACCCCACTGGCACTGTCAGCTCTGCAGGGGCAGCTTCAGGGCATTCCCCGAGCACTGAGGCAGGTCCCACATGTCCCTGCTTTGGCTCCTTAATGTGTTCCTAGCCCTGGTATATTTGCTTATGGAAACAGGCCAGTGCTCTGCTCTGGTAAGGAAGTCAGATGACTCCGTCCTCATTTTAATTGCCAGCAGCTGATAAGGCCTGACACACCAAATCATGTGCTTGGGGGAGCTCCTCTCTCTGAGACACATCCACTACTAGAGCAAGCACATGGGAGATTGTATGTGCAGTTCTTACTCACATCTCAGCTCACAAAGGGCTTGTGTCCATATGTTTGTAGCTAGAAGCCTAGGAAAAGTCACTTGTTCAGTCTTCCACCTGCTTTGGGGTTGAAAACATGCTTGGAGAACTTGGAAAACAAATCCTTTCATTCCCAAAGCACAAAAATTAAGATAAAAGTAGGGAAGAATTACAAGGCATCTGTTGCACAATGAGTTGTCTCCAAATTCCTGAATAATCATGTTTATGGGAAATCTGCTTTTCTTACGTCAGCTCTGGGAGCAGCTGATACAATGGAAAGATATCCCAAAGGGTATGGATGATGCTAGGAACTGTAATGTTGCTGCTGTTAAATGTACAGCATTGTAGGCCTGTGCTGTACATTAATAGCTTGGGATCTCTGTCATCAGTGTGAGCACTTACAGCTCTGAGAGCTGTGCTTGCAGCTGTGCTAATGAATACTTTCATGTGGGATTTAATGTAACAGGTAAAGAAATAAGCTTTTCTGTCGTAGTCTGGAATGGCAGCCCTGCTCTGTGTTTCTCTACAAAAACACTGCACCACCTCACACAAAAGGTTCCCAAGGTTGTTTACTGCTAGGGTTGACCTCTAATGAGGGAGATTTTTCAGGAGTCATTTGAAGAATTGTCATGGAAGGGCTTACTCCGTTTATCAGTCAGTTCCATTGGCCATTCTCCATGGATACAATACTGGGCAAAGAATTGGCACCAACTTAGCAAGAGACCAAATGTATTTCAGAGTGGCTGGAAAGCTCTGAGTGCTAAAGAACAGTAGCTGGAGCCTTGAGAACTTTTAGCTTCACCAAAGGTCAGACAAGATGCACATTAATCTGAAAAGCTCTGTAGAACTATCAGTCCCACCCTCTGAATCTCTACTGATTTCCTCCACTTGTCAGAACTTTGATATTGAAGGCTGTTTCTTCTCTGGAAGAAACAAAAAATTTCCAGCTGTGTTAGTCTTCAGTCTTGACTTGGGTAAGGTAAGGTAAGGTGAACATCACTATTTATCCCTGCATGATGTAAGTATGTATTTTCCTCTATGGAGCTGAACTGCAGGACAATGGAAAATGAAAAAGAAAATTGGCATTTTGTTTCCAGGCCACTTAACTGATTTTTCATTTTGATTCCATTTTATGAGCCTACAGACCCTCACACACATGCATAGACACCATCTCTCTCTTTTCATCCAGCTGTCACCAGCCAGTGTTGCAAGACACTGACCTTTGATTGCAGCTGAGGTCTGCTCCTCCAGCTTTACTGTCTTTATTGATATGGTGTCACAGTCAACATAAATTGTCTCTTCCTTTGAGAAGATCCAGCATCAGAGGGTTAATTCTGTCAAGCATCATTCTTGTGAATTGGTAAGAGTGCAGCTTGTGCATGACAGGCTCCAGAGGTTTCTGTAAGATGCAGATGAGGGGAATATTCCAGTTAAGATAGTACCTCATAAATTATTTTCTAACAAGTCTCCCCTTGGGAACTGCAACCCTGTTTAGGCTTGTACAGACTTGTCATCAGGTATGAGATTCTGAAATCTAGTAAAAAATTAGCCCTAAACTAATACCTCAAAGTCATATGTGCAAAGTAATATAAAGTGAAGAGATGCAAACCTTGTAGAAATCAACCTCTTATAACGCCAGGATAATTATCAATCCTTTCTGCAAGTCTTTAAGCAAGCACAACTGGTTTTGTCCTTTTTTTTTTTTTAATTACTATATTCAGTGATACTTTAATATCCTTGATTTGTCCTTAAATATCACATAAAGTCACTGTTTGATTTATGAGGTTTAAAAAAGTCTTTATTAATGGTATTGTGGGAGTTTCACAATAAATGTAACAGCATGTTGCCTGGAATAAAAATCAAACCTCATTCACACTCCCAGGTGAGAGTTACCAATACCTTTTAATCGTCAGATTGGGGAACAATGATGAATTCCTCTAATGAACAAGTGAATTGGGGGGGTCAAACCAGTTGGCAAATAAGCTTTTATTTAAAGGGAAGTTTAAAGGTTCTCGTGAAAGAGAAGATAAAGCCTTTTCTGTCAGCTATTGCAGTCTGTTTGAGAGCAGTTCCATCATTAGGAAGGTGCTGCACTGAGGCTGGGCAGTGTGTGCTTTCAGTTCTGCTCCTGTTAACAAAAAAAAGGATTTGTTTCTTCATGTGACTCTACCAGGCCGGTCACCACAGCCCTAAAAGGGTCTGAATGTTACTGCAGCATTAGGATCTTGGTAACTGGACAGAGTAAGACTGAAAAAACAAGACAGTAATGGCTGGAAACTTAGAGATAACCAGAGCATGGACAGAAACACAAAATTGTTTTTATAAGAACCTCACAAAGCTTATCTTGTAGGGAAATATCCACTGAGGGGTGTGTGTACACCTATAACCCAATTAATGCTTCCTACCCAGGAAAGCATTACTGAGAAAGGTACAAGGAACAGAGCAGCAAATTATTCTGGAGAAGTGGCTCACAATTTCCCACAGCACTTTGTAATGTGCTCTTAGTTCATCTGATCTAGCTTGTGACTTCTTAATGGATGTGCTTTTTTTGCTTTAATTACTTCCACAAATTGTCAAGATGTCAACTGTAATTTTTTACCCTAGTTTATATGAGTTCCCTTGCCCAAAGGATTGTCCAAGAGGACTTTGCTTGCTGTGTTTCCTCCTGAAAACTTCTTCTTGATTTATTCTGAAAAGCACTGACAGGAAAGCTAAAAATACCTGCAAGATAGTTAACAAGAGAGTTTTAATTGAAATAAGGGCAACAACACATTCAGAATTGAAAATTATCTTGCACATTCAGGAGCCATGAAATCAAAACTTGGACGACCTACCTAAAAACCACAGTTACCAGCCTAGGACACAAGCTCTAGTTTGCATGTTCTAATCCTCTTGAAAAGAGGGATTTAGTAGCCTTATAAGCTGTATTCCAGCTCAGTGATTTCAGAGTGACTTTCAAAGGGATTTCATAGAAGAGCTCAACTATGCTTAAGTGCTCTTAGGACCAGGTCACAAAACTTCACTTCGCTTCTTGTGTTTCTACAAAGAGCTCAATCTGTACTCAAGCTTTGGTTTCTAGAAGCTCTTTCCAGGCTTGTTTAGAATTATTATTATTTTCCCTGGATAAAATATCTTGAGATTCATAAGATAATATGCAACTATTAAAATACAAACACAATACCTACTGTATGTGGTTTAATTTCAATTTTTCACTTACCAGTGTCTCCCATCTTTTTTGTGTAGGCATTCACAGTTCCTCATGCACAGCCTGTGGACTGAACAAACTCTTCTTCCTGTTGAGTGACCCACAACAAAGGATTCCTGATCAGCCAGAACCCTAACAAGAAACAGTTTACAATGATTTCACAATTTATTAAATAACTATTTCAAAATTATTTCAATTGCATCTGGATCTTTTTAATCTTTTACCATCACAGAGGGAAACCGTGATATTCAAAATCACACCTGAGCTGTCCATACAGCACCACTCATCTGTGCCTGACAAATCAGGAGCAAGGCCCAAAAAAGCAGGAATCCTTACACAGCTCTTCCTTTGTCTACACTACACACTTCCAAGTCTTTTCACTGCATCTAGGCTTTCTATTATTATAGAGATAGAAAATTAATCAGATTAACCATAACTTCCCAGCTCTGGAATTCTCTGGGAGATTCTTGAATTATTAGGGAGATACTCCTTGATGTAAAGAGCTGGGGCATAATCCCATTACATTTTATTTTATGTACATTTCCAGCATCTGTAGTTTTGGAAAAGAGGTTGGCATTTACATGCAGGATAATTTAAAAGTCAGGCAAATAAATCACTTATTTGAAATCCTGAGCTTTTAAAGCTATCTCAAGATTTTTCCAAGAACTTTCCAAGAAATGAAACACGGCCTTAGGTGAAAGACGGCCTTTGGAAAAATTACAGGGCTTTGCCAAAATGGTGCCAAAGTCAACATATGATACACAAATATCACACTTGTTTCATCTCTTTCTGCTGCAAAAAACCTCTTTCAAATTGTTTCAGTGGTTGTCCTGCACACCTTGCAGCTCAGTTCTCACCACAAGCATTGCATTGAATGCCTATCACTCACTTGACCATCTATTCTAATTTTTGTTATAACAGCAGTTTGTGATGCTAATTAAAAGTAGATTTACCTATCTCACACTACTTACATTTATTTTTTGAAATGAAAGTAATTCACCCTCCTGCATGAATTAAGTCTTGTCTGCCTGTGTTTTGTTTTTAAAATTTTTTCTTCAGCTATTTGGTGGAACAGGCTTAAAACAAGGTCTTGAAGTACTATAATGAGATTTCCTACTACAGGCTGTAAAGGTTATTTTCATCATTTGAATAATCAATACCCTTATCTCTTTGTCAATTTAAACACTATGAGCAATTTACTCATATAGTTCTGACTAGAATAATGTTTAAAAAAAGTGATAAAATGAGGAAAAGCTGTTTAATTGCACCTAGGTTCATCACAAAATACTTAGCTTCTACTGATTCTGACATCAAATACAGCACCCTAAAAGCTGGCCCTGTTAAGGACTGAGGAATGAGTGGAGTTTGGTTCTTTTAATGCTGTGTGGAGTTTTACAAAGGCCTCACGGTGTGGTAAGGAAAGTGTGGTGCTCTCCTTGCAGCAGAAACCCTGAGGTCTCTCCACTGGGATGGCAAGATAGCTCTACAAGTTTAAGCAGCAAGATTCCTCTCTCAAGCTCAGGCGAGGGGAAATGACACCAGAAGTAAAAAACCCAGGAAATGTTTTCCCAGAATGTGTCAGTTTATGTCAGTGTTGGAAGGAGAATTTTATCTCCACTTACCATCTTGTCTGAAGCTGACATTCTCTCCTTTGATAAGGAACTGATACTTACACTGTTTCATCCAGTTACTTCATCCAAACACTAAACCATCAAAGCTGAAGCGATGACTCTTAAGCGTGATGAACAGGAAAGCAACACAGAGAAAATTCCTGTTGATGTGGTATAGATGTGCTCAAAATTTAATATGGATGCATTTTCAGGTTGTCCCATTAGATGCTCGATCTCAAATTTCGCAGCCCAGAGCAGGTTCTCCTTTGGAAAAAGAATATCAGAGTAAAGCTGTTTGTAAACTAACTCTGTTACAAATAATTCAGGTTATTCACAGTTTGCCTCTATCTGCAATTCATTACAAGCAGCACTTCTTACAAAGAGAACAGAATATTTAATTATAAACTAGTACCTCAGATCAGCTTAAGGCTACATACATCAATGCTCTGGTGAACAAACAGCTTGTGCCTTGAACAGGGTTGTTGGTTTCACCATTTTACATTTGAATTGTGTAGGAATTAGGATGAATACTAGACCATTTCAACATGGGAAGGGGCAGGAAAAGTACCAGAAACAGTTCAGATATAGAGACAGGAAGAGTATGTGAGAATCAGTACCACCAATACCCAGCAGAAGAAATGACCGTAACATCTGAAGTGACTCATGAGATTTCACAGCAGATATTCACAGTGAAACTATAGAGAGAATCCAAGATGTACCTACTTTGATCTCCTTCAAAAAGGTTTTCTTATAAGGTATTAAAAGGTTAATGATACAGTAATACTTTACAGCAGGAAGTGAGTTCTCTGTGCAATGGGACTTGTCACTGACATACTCTTTGACAGCTTAACTTGCAGCAAAGCAAAGTATGAAACAATGTATTATCTCAATTAAGATTATTTAATGTTGTTATAGATTCCTGGGAAGAAAAGGCAAATTGCAAGCAAGTACCACTCAACTTTTCTAATGAAATACGTAATCTACTAATTCTAAAGCGTTGTATAAAAATAATTTTTCTCACAGCAATTGCACCTCAATCTGTTTTGGAAAAGGAGAGGCATTTTAACATAAGTTTCCACGGGTGTGGATTACTTTTAAGCCCATTGTGCTCTTATGTGCTGTAACTCCCATTGACCACAGAGAGGCCGACAAATTATGTGCTACTTCTGCTGGCTGCCTTCAAATTCACATTAAAAATCAGTTTCACAAGATTCTTACAAAACTTGTTGCAAGTTTGCAACACTTGTGGTAATATCCTAGCTCCATAGCATCCTTTTTGTTCCTTTTACTTACAATCTACAGAGCGCTTTTGTTTTCAAAATATAGAAAGGAAATGACAAAAAGGACTAATTTCATAATTCTGTTTTGGCTGATTCTGTATTCCTGTTATTACTCGCTATGCTGATTTTTTTAACACATCCATCCCACATTCTAAGAATCTAAATCTTTCCTGACTTTCTTTTGTCATTTACTTCCGTTTTAGTTATGCTTAAATACTTCTAACTCCCAATCAGAAACTCATTTTTTAAGAGAAAGTCAAAGTAATGTCAATGAGCTTTATATCAAACATATAATGTTAAGAAAGCAATTAGAGAACTAATGGTTTTGCTCTATTTTTTAAATTAAATGTCAAGTAATTTATAGCTGATTTAAAATTTCTAGTGTTGCACTGGTGCCATGGGATCCTGTTTGTTTCAAGCAGCTATAAACCTATGCTTTTAAAGAAAAACACCCCACAGAGTTCCCAGCACCAAACCCACAGACTTCACGTTGTAATAGACTTTGGACAATAATAATTATAATTTGAGAAGTTCTGTTAGAAATTATTCTGGCCAGGGCTATCTGCTGACATAATTCAGATGTTAAAGAGATTGCAAACTGACCTTGTTTGTTGGCAAAGCCTGAGAGGAACTGCCTTAAAGAACAAGAGTAGGAGTGTTTCATGCCTCTGCTCCACTTCTTGCAGAAGACTGGAAAGTGGATGTTGGTAATAAGAAATAGGTTGGCCGACATCCAGCTCATTCCTTCTATTTTTCATGTGTTTGATGTACAATTTAAATACAACTTCCTCCCCTTTCTGAAGGGCTCAGTTGATCAACATGTATATACACATATCCCAAAACACTACTCAAAACTATTTCCTAACAATATCTGACACAGATGTGTGCCAACCAGCAAGAAAATATCAGTAACAAGCTTCCAACACTAATAAAAAAGGTCAGGTCTGCTTATCAGTATTGTTTGCCTAAACATGGGTTCAACTCACACCTACCCAGAACAGCCATAAACTTCAGACACAGTCTGTGTGTACATGTGCTGTACTGTGCCTGCCATCCCTGCCTCATTCTGCCAGGGTCCTACAAGTGTCCCTGGAAAGAAATCCTACTTCAAGCTAGTACAGAGGACAGAGTACTGAGAGCAGAAAACAGCTTTGTCATTTTGCAGATGAGCTGGGAATAATTTCCAGTTCATTTAGGTCTCTTTTCTTTGTCCAGAATCTTAAGGAACCAGGTTGTTTCACTTAAAAGCAAACTGGTGCTTTCTTTTTTTCTCCCCCCATTGCCCTCAGTCTGGTCATTGCCTTAGACTGGTTTTGACACAACGTTTGTTACAGGCATTAGTTGATGGCCATGGACCCTGTGCTATACATCACAATACAGATTGTTTGGGCACTTCAGTGACTGGTAGAAGCTCTAATGACTAAACCCTAGGTTTTGTTGCCTCTTGGTATTTTAAAGCTTAAACACTTGTTTCCAAAATTACTTAAATCTAGAATTCCTGGTGACAGTTACAACCTTGGGGGCAATTCAGTGCAACAGGAAACCTCTAGTTGAAGAGATGGATATGTGACAAGCAAATCACTTCCTTACTCTGCAGATACAGTTTCATGCCAGTCACTTTAATACAATAGTATGTAGGTGGCATTTGGCTTGCAAGGGTCTCATCACTAAGGAAATAATTTTCCATGCAGGTGCACAGCCTCCCATAAATATTGGAAGCTACACACAGTGTTTATGCTATCACTGCCTTCTGTTGGGTGCACTGTTGGGTATGCAACAGCAATTCTTCCAGTTCAAATACATTATTCAGCCTGGGTCTTCTTCACCTTTTCACAACCAAGAAAAGCCCTTCCAGCCTTTTGCAGCAATGAAACATTAAACTACTTCGGTAGTTTACAATGGCCACAGAGTCAGGCCTGTGGATCTTTCCAACTGGTTTTGTTGCATAAGAGCCAAAGTGAACCACTGGGAGCCCAAACAATACTTTTATTCAGTTTGCAGTGTTTCTGATATAATAGGCTTGTCCACAGTGAAGATTCTAGATGTGGCAGTAAAATAATTGCTAGAGTCAATGCAATTTCAGGAACAGTAGAGATCCATTGGTATAAAAGTGTTGGAACCCTGGGTTCAGAGAATTCCTGTCTTTCAGTGCTGACAGGCAGTGATCCTCAAAAGCACACTGCATTTGACCTGAGGCCTTGGGAAAGGCTTCCCAGATTATGTGATAGCACTGAGATTGTTGCTGTGTAATTGAAACAGAATTTTATTCTATCACTGGGTGGAATATGTAAAGATGTAGAAAATTTATGTTTCTGGGATATAGAAATATGCATTTAACAAGATGGAGGATTTGGGGGTGTAGGTTAGCTCTTCCTCTTTCTTCTTCTTCACAAGCCTAAGTGATCTGGTATTGGTTCAAAAAACCCGCAGTGCAGAACATGAATGATTAGTTACTGGATTATATGTAAAACTAAATTAGTTGGCATTCCATAATTGGGTAGTTTGGGCTTTAAAAGACCTTGGAAGGTAGAACTCTGGGGCCACTATCACCTTGTTAACTTAGAGGCACATTCTGTGCAGCTGCACTATAGAGAAGAAATAATAAACATCTGAGTCCAAAGAAAAATTCCACATCTCCTGCATTTCAATCCAAACTCTGAGTAAAAGAACAAAAGACAGAGGCAGAGAAAGAAAGAACAAAATGGAAAATTTAATATAAAAGCACCTGCAAAATCAGGTTCTAATTCTGCCAAAAGTGCAGTGAAGACATCACATATTGGGATTAACAGTCTTCTGAAAACTGAGCTATTACTCTGGATTTTGGAGCAGTTCTCCAACTGATGGGAGCCTTAGGACAAGTTATCTGCCTTACAGAAGACACCAGTAGCCTCCACAAAATATTGTGAGGGAAAAACTCATTCAAGAGTCTAAATTAGTCTCCTGAAGGTTGACTTCATTGCTTAGCAACATAAACTAAATTCCTCTTGCCAGATTTCTCATGGTTATGTATTTCAACAACAGCATCAAGACAATCTCAAAGCAGAATATTCATCTTGGAATCATAGCAGTCATGAGATCATAGCTTTTACAGTTTGCCAACACATACTTTGCCTTGTCAAGCTTTGCTGTTCAATTAGAAGATGCCACTTCAAACACTGAGAAACAAGCCTGATGGTAACAGCCATGCAATTATGGCTGAGTACTCATATTGTTAGAACATGATAGACCAGGTTTCACAATTATTAAAGTAATTAAAAAAGGTCTTTGGTCAGCTGGCAGCAGCAGAACTACGAGGGTGGGTGAAGAAGGCAGAGTCCTTGAAACAAGAGATGCTGCTGCATGTTTCAGGCTCCAGTCTGGTTTTGAGGCCAAAGACTCGTTTACAGCAGGAGCTGTATATGGCTGGATTCCATATACAGCCATATACATGTATATTATATATATGTATATATATATACCTAGTTGCAGGTACTGTTTGATACACCTTTCTCAGTCTTTCTCTGTAGCATTGTACAACAAACATGTCATGCAATGATATTGGACCTGGCTTGTATCTTCTAATCCTAAGAAGGACACTGACATAAAGAGAGAGAAATGCTATCATCCCTGTATCATGCACCTTTCCCTGATTCACTGGAGAGCATGTGCCCTTATTCCTGAACCCTTCTTTTCATTTTTCTTTGTATCAGAACCAAGTCAGAGCCTTTAGAAACAATGCTAAACAAAAAAGGAGGGTAATTTCTGCTTTGATCACATGATACTCTGTCTTTATATACAGCTATCTTCAACTAGATTTGTGTCTACTGAAAGTACTTTCCAAAGCATGGTTAAAAGAAAAGAGTCCACATCTTAGAATGAAAGCAATTGATAGAAACTTGCATTGCAGTTGCAGCGAAGCCCTTTGGACACACTTTGGTGGAGGTTGTGATGCTGCTTGTGTGGTGAAAGGCATGAGACCATCAGAATCCCCCTGAAGTAGCCTGGGATGATGGAATAAAGCATGCCTTATTCTGTTTTAGTACTCAGATGAACCACACAATTATCGAATTAGCACTCCATTCGCTTTGTTTTATTGAACCTAAGTCATAGCATATTTTACAGTTCCACAGGACTTGAGCTACTGTGGCTTAAGAGTAAATTACAGAACAGTAGTTTAATGAAATTCCATGTTGGCTAAGAAAATATAACCTAATTTTGCTAGTTACAAGATTTGCAGGTTAAACAGAGTTTCATTAGTTCAGTGTACGAAGTCAGCATGGTTGTTGAGATAATTTAATGATTCTGTGTGTAGAGAACTAAAAAAAAAATTGTTTCTAAGGCAGTGAGGTGGCACTCATGCTTTTCTTTCCCTTTCTGCTTGAAATCATGGGATCCTTTACAATGGATAAAAATGGATAAAAACCTAAAAATTGATTAAAAACTAAAAATACAACGGCTAGAGGAATCAAATGCAAAATTCTAAAAAACTCACTAAAATTAGGAATTATAAAGATCCTGAGGAAACCTAATATTGCTAAATACATTACCAAAGCTGTATTTGGTACTCCTTTTTTTTACTAAGATATGTAGCTGGAAAGGCTGAATTAACAGGTTAAAACGAGCAGCAACTGTAAAATTCTCTGCAGCTAAAACAACTGGTTTTAGTAGCATATCTCACTTCTACTATGAAATTCATGGCCTTGTAGTGAAGACAGACTTAAAGAAGGCATCCTTTTTGTCTCTATCACACCAAATCACTTTTAGATGCTGCTGGGGGCCTTGCTTAGCTGGAAAGTGTGTACTATGCTGCAAGGTTTACCCAGGATTTTCATTTCTATTTAGACACATCTCCTTATCTGAGTCACAAGTTTTGTTGTCGAGGGACAAAGGTATAACTTTACAGACACTCCAATATAGGGGTTTGTATTCTCCGGGTAATGAGAAAGTAAAAAATCCCTTTTCTAGAATATTTTATTGATACACGGATATTTTTATTTTTGGGTAATCTTATTAAGCAGAATGACAAGCCTTTCTAGCAAACACAGCCCACTGGCATGTGGCAAAACACTGTGCACACTTTAAGGAATTGGGATTACTAGCTACTTCCCTGATACTGCTGAAGAAGGGATTGTCACTGTGCAAAGGCCAGGAACTGTGTTCTCCCCGTTTATGCTGTGTAGACCCTTTCTCCAAGCATGATTTCTCCAAGGATTAGTTTTCTCCTCGCAGTTGTATAGTAGAAATCACTTAGACTTTACAATAAATGCTAATTCTCATGATTCTGAGGCAAACACTGGAACTAAAGAGAGCAATTTCTCAGCCAATATGGAGTTTTGGAGCTATGTTGTCATCAGCTGAAGTTCTAGTCTTGAATCAAGAGAGGGACAGATAGAGAAAAACAGGAATTGACTTTATTCAGATGTGTTCTACTTTTCCAATATTTACAAATCAGAAAATATTTCCTCAGTGTGTATAAACTCCACGAATATTAATTATTTAAACATTTTAAATCTACGCCACGGTCAAGCAGCCAAGGGTGGGGCCATATTTAATAAGTGTTAAGTACCTCCTCTTGAGAAATGAGGCTCCTGCTTTCAACACAAGTTAGGTGGTAATTCGCTGTTGGCATTGGAATATACAAAATGTCAGCTCTCCTGGAATACTGATGGGACACATAAGAATGCTAGTGGGGTAAATTCCATCTCTGCCTTCATTCTTCCTTTTGGCCCTGCTCCCGTAGGTGCACTCAGCTGTAATCTCAAGGCCTGAACAGAGCAGTTTACACTCAAGCTTACATTAAAGATATAAGGCCTAGTTAAAAGGAAAGACCCAACTCTTTCACTCTGCAATTCACTCAAATATTCACCTCTGATGCTCCAGTAGCACTACTTCCCACAGGCAGAAGGACAGCACAGTCCATGCTCACCATGCCATCCAGCAGCACCTCCAGCAATGGAACAGGCTGCAGGAGGAGCCCCTGCTGGCTCTTGACTTTCCTACCATTCGTGGCTGAGTCAGTGGCACACTCTACCAGAGAAGCTTTTTCCTTTTCTTCCCAGTGTGCAACCCAGAAAGATTTTTAGCTACGAATTTTTTAAAGTTATCAAAAAATGTTGACTTAGCAAAGATTTTATCAGCTTTGCCTTAATTGCTAGGAAGGAATAACCAGTGATAAAAATCATGTGCCTTATTAATATATAAATAAATTATGATAGCAGTCTTTCTATCTCTAGGAGGTTGGCTGAAAAACAGCTTGTCATGGTTGGGTGGCATTTACTTTTCTATCTGTCAATATTTGGAGGATTTTATTACTTTGCAGTGCCAAGTTTAAAATGGCTAATGGAAATACTAAAATGGAATTAATCTAACTAAATAAAACTGGTTCTCTGTGTGCTATTCCCTTGACAGTAACTTAATGTGCTTTCTGAAACAAAGCTATGGTGGAAAAATGGGTTATGTTTAAGTTTATATGTTGTTCATTTACTTACTCTCAGAAACTTTC
This sequence comes from Coloeus monedula, assembly GCF_965178545.1. Classification (NCBI taxonomy): domain Eukaryota; kingdom Metazoa; phylum Chordata; class Aves; order Passeriformes; family Corvidae; genus Coloeus; species Coloeus monedula. Next base: position 3,848,604 of record NC_138790.1, read on the forward strand.
TTTTCCAGCAGAGGCAAGCCATGGTGCTTTATGATAACTATACCTCAAATATTTACACAGGACAGAAGGTTAGAGGTGGCCAGAGGGTTTCCAGATCCACTGACTCACTAAATGTTCTATTTTTGGAAAACACCCATAACACAGTGGCAGCTAATTACCTGCGTCAGTAGCAGCACTGTGCTCCACAGGTCAGTCCTACGAAGTCTGGCCAGCCTAACAGGGATGTCTTAACATGAAAATTACACACACCTCTAGCTGGGACTGCAGGGTTTAACAAAACTCTGGGTGTCAACAGAAGACCTGTGCCAAAAAAGAACCCTCTTGCCAAGTTAGCTTTGCTGCCTGAGGTGGCAGCACCATTTTGTCACCTGTGGGCTGGATGCAGCCTGCATTTTCTGAGGGGCACTCCATCATACCTAGAATAGTTGCTGTCCAGAGACATCAATAACAGGAATATTTCTAGTCTATTCATGACATAATGACAGAATAAGATAATTAATCTCCCTTTATACTTCTCATTGCACCATTTTTAAACTTTATACACTGACTTCTATCTTTTTCAGAAGAGTTTAATGAGTTACTTTCAGTAAAGAAATACACACTTCCACTTTGGAAAGCAGGACACAGAAGACCCAGGAAATGAAACAAAACTCTGAAAAAAGTGCAAGCATTAACTACTGAAAGAGAGTTGCACTGAAGAACCAGCAAGGCACCAGAAGCTGAGAAACACAAAAGATGATCTCATTGTCAAAGCAGCAACTACTCCCAGCCAAGATCTGGGAGCTGTGGGAGGTAGGCAGACATGCCTCAGGTATCTGCAGTAGACCTCCTGTTCCATGCTCACACACACAGGGGTGCAGCTCCAGTGGATCCCACAGCTGTTACCAGCAAAGCTCTCTCGCAGTTGTCAGCACAGATGCGTAAGGAGAGTCCAAGGCAGAAACAAGACACGCTAATAATGCACTCGGGACTTGGAGATGACAACAGCCTTTCCATTCTAGGCACTGAAAACACAGCAGGTGTTTCAGAAGTACACTGAGAGAAAAGGGAATGGGAAGAAACTACAGCACAAATGTTCTTTTGAGTTCACCCACCTTGCTTACAATACCCTGATATTTACTTCCTACCTACAGATTCACGTTAGACAAGTCATTAAGCTTTGTCATTAAGCTGAGCTGAGCTCAGACTCGGTCCTAGTAACAAACACACCACAAGTGTGGGACTTTTTGGCACCTTGGAAAGATTCATGGCAATTCCTTCTTCCCTTCCCACAGCCTATGTGAAGTCTCATTCACTTCTTCATGTTAATATTTTAAGATGTCACTATCAGCACATCCAGGTGTTACCTATCACTGCAGGGAGCCTCTGGAAACTATGCAGATACATCATTAGTCCACAAGAGATAGATGCAATCCAATTATTTCTAATTTACTACAGAGTATCACCCATGACATCCAAGTCACCGAAAAGGAATGCAGTAGAGACCGAAAGGCAGAGTTTCTGTGAGCCATGCTCCACCTTCTGGCTTCTTATCAGTTTCACTTTTTCAAATGCCTCAACTTGTCCAAGGTTCTTTATCACTCATTTGTAAAACTGCCATTCAGATGAAATGTCACTTTTTATCTTATTTTATGTCTACAGAGCCATGCTGTCTTCTGCCATCATCATCTTCAATGGAACCTTTTCCACTCTTCCCTTAAAATTTTCTCTGAACACCAGAGCCCAACTGACACTGGAGGGATTCAAGCACCGTGACTCATTCCAAAAGAGATGGAACAAGAAGGCTGGAAGTGACTCACTATGAGATAGCACAACATTTTGTCTCTTGGGACAGTCATGGTGCCTGTACATTACCTCACATCAGAATAAGGCAAAGTCAGTCAGCTCAGTCATTGCTCCAGAGCATGAAACAGGGTAATAAGATAACACAATCCTCAGCCTAACTCTACTTCATAATTGCTTGCAAAAATACTCAATTCATAGACCAAATTATCTTTTTAGCAATAAATATTCTGCTGAGCAAGTCTCATTGGCAGCAGCATAGCATTAGCTGGGTAATCTGCTGGGAGTGGACTTAGTAATGCTACATCAGTCTTGATCTTCATTCCAACTTCTTTTAGACCTGGAACTGGTCTGCAAAAGATCCTATCTGCACTGGCCCATGTAAAACTCAACATTCAAGGCCACAATGCCACTGCTCAGAAGTTATACAAATTCACTTGACCTCTGAATTAAATGCAAGAATTAATGTTGGATTTTGGGGCCCTTCCTTGAGCATTTCCCGGCAGCATCAGCTCCTCCTGTGACTCTGCTTTCAGGGATATTTGGTTGTTAGTCTACATGCAGAAACACTTTCTCATAAGACACACCTATAACTGAAGGTTATCTCTAGAATTATACATGTAGCTTTAAAGATAAAGTCATGAATTCTGGCACTTATAGCTAGGACCCTGGACAGACACATTGTCAAAAATGTCACAGTATATAATGCTATACAACTCACAATTAAATGGTATAAAGATATTACCACTGCAAGAAATATAAAGCTCCCTAACAAGTTAACATTGAGCCATGCCTCTTCCAGTCTGCAGTTACAAAATAAAGAAGTTACAGGAGTCTTGAGCCTACAGAAAAATTTATACACAGGGTGCAGCCTTGTGTTCCAAAATTATTTTTCCACAAACTGATGAAAAACATGTTGACAGCAACTATTTGTAGTCCATCAGTAAATAAATTTTTCCCTATAGACTCCTGGGTTGTAATGAACTTGTTCATTCTGAGTGCTCTGATCTTACAGACTGAAATGTGAATCTTGTTGTCGTTGTGGTGTGGTTTACATATAGGGAGGTATAGTTTTGTGGGAACTAGCTTTATCCATAGCAAGGAAAAAAAAAGAAAAAAGATTTGAGTCCCTTCTCAGGACTGGAGTTCAATGTCTATTAGGTTGTAGATGAAGCAGCTCTTAAATCTAGGGGTTTTATATACCAGATAGACTCTTCGAATCATAAAAATACTACCAGGATTTCTTAAAAAATATTCTGTGGAGGAGTTGTTCATTTTGATGGGACAGCATCACTTCTGCTGAATTTGTTTAGCTGAATGCATTGCACTGAACTGTGGACCTTTAAATTGATTTCTCTTCACTTTAATAAAATTCTCTGATGCTAAAATGAGTTTATTACACTTATGTATTTGTTGGCCAAGTGAGATCAATATCAAAGGTAGGACCTGTAAAAGTTGGTGAGTTTGCTTCTGGAATTTAAAAGACTAGCTGCACATGAAGGTCCATGTTGCTGCTTTTGGGGTGCCCTGTGGTTCATGCATTTCTTCTTCTTGTAGAAACTGTTCCAAATATTTTTTGGATATGCAAGTACCATGAAGGTGATTTAGTGGTGTTTGTATTTCCAGGGGATCTGACTCTGCAGCTCATAGCCTGGAACATTCCCTAACCTGTCATTATAAAACTCCAAGTCTCGCTCCCTCCCATCACCACGGAGGAGAGATACTGACAGCAGCTCATTGTCATTCCCATGTGCTTTTCCCATCACCAGAAGTGCTGCTTATGCAGTTCCATTATCAACTCATCCTTATTCTTCTCGTTGCTGTGCTGTCAAATTCAGAATCTTGTCACTGACACTGATGAGTGATCTCCTTGTTTGCCCAGCCATTCCTTGACAGGTCTAATGCTGTTGCACTTGCTCCTGACAGACTGAGGCAGGGAAACCTGCCCATGCCCTTGGGAATTCATCAAGTCTGTTTTCTGCTTATGGACTTGCAAGCAATTCCATTGTGTGCTGTTCTCTTTTGTTACGGCTGTGCCACAAGTTTCTTTTTGAACTTCTGGGGAGTTATCAGCCCAACCAAGGAAATGGCAAGTGAACTTCACCTCCCAGCTATCCAAACATTGTTGGATTGGAAGGGAGATGAGGAAGCAGTGAGCAGAGGTCCAAGAGAAGGGCAAGAGGGCAGTAAGTGGGATTCTGTGGCAATCTCTTTCAGGCTGTTGCAGTGCCTGAATCAGAAAGTATCTGAATCAGAAAGAGGTTTCTGTTCCAGGCACTTGAAACAGGATCCTCTGTGGTAAAAATCTCCACAAACTCTTAAGAAACAGAACAATGGCTGAAAATAAACAGTGGCCGAGGAATGTTTGCCTTACAAAACAATTTCAAGAAGTAGTTGAAAATGTTCTTGATGCTATTTTATACTGATACTCCAGTTTTATACTTCAGAGCAGATAAAAACTGTGATAAAAACCAGCTCTTGTATTAGTGGTACCTCAAGGAAGGCTTAGTCTGACAAAGTGGTGAGTGCCCTAAAATGCAGGTCTACAGTAACTGAGGCTGGGACATGACTACAGCAATTTTTTTTCTTTTAAAGTTGCTCTTTTGCATCAATTCCTTAAGCTATCACTTCTACCTTAGTCAAGTTATTTCCTACAATCAAAAATGTCACTGTTTCACACATGAACATGGTTAAAACCAGAGAGGCTGCCAGTGCCTCTGAGAGAAGCACAGAGTGAAGAAGGGCATAGAAGAACATGTTTACCTGTGGTTCTTCCAGGCCTACACAGCTGCAAAACTGCAGCACCTAATCTGTACAACAAATATTGCAATGCTTGAACTAGTAGAAGCCATGAGATATTGCTGATTTAAACATACAAGAGTTAGTAAAGGACTAGGAAGTAAGTCTGCCTCATCATAATGTTCACCTGACCTTTCCAACACTCTCATTCCCACTCAGTTCAGAAAGTGGCATTGCAGACATTATAACATTTCATTTGCATGTCTAACAAATATTACTTTGACATGTATTATCAAAATGTGTCACTTTTGATAAAGATAATATAGATCTTTCATATGCTTAGTCAGTTCTTCAGTTCATTACTAAGTGGGGTACTAAGAGATCTGGAATGTTCCACAGTTGAGATCAATTCTGAGACATAAACTATGTAAAATTGCACACAGAAAGTGAAAAAAGCAATTTTAACATGAGAATGAGGTGTCCTACATGCCCAAAGTTCATTGCCAGGAGCTTTTTCTAAAAAGCAGCCCAAGTACCTGGAGAATCATGTCTACTGTTGAATTATACTTAGCCATCTTGCTTTGTTTACATACTTCAGATGTTGCTGTTGAACTCTCCTCTAGGCATGAAAGACGTTGAAATTTTACCAAAGGCAAAAGCAATATGTCTGCAGTTTGCAAAATGATTTAATTACTTCTCAGTTGGTTGGCAGGAGTGATGCTCAAAGCCACACAACGAAGTTGCAATCAGTTGTGTGCATATGCAAGATTACATTTTAAGGAAAGGAAAAAATGGTTGTTGCAAGTGCAAGACATGAAAAATGACCAGAGCACTGAAAGCTGAGGCCAGAATTTCTGAAGATATTTAGGTAATAAACTGGTCATATGTGGTCAAGATCAACTTTCTATCAAGTTCTAAATTACTGTATTTTGTTTCATTACTTTTTAAATGTCCCGAGTCTTGTAGTAAAACAATTTATTAGTTTTGTTTGCTTTTCTCTCTTCCTTCAGATGGAGAAACAAATTTCAGATTTTCTGATTTACACTAAATAGTGGGGAGGAGGATGATTGTGAGGATTTTATTGCTGCAAAACTGGCACATCAGTTATTTGGGGAGGTACTTGCTCATCTCATCAGCTATCTTGTGTACTAATTAAACTGATGGATTATTAGCCAGGGAGAAATCTTCAAAGCTGTTTTTGGAATGCTGGAGGCACTTTGCCGAATCAAAAATGCAAACAGCTTGATGGTTAACAGGATGTAATTAAATGCACAAGTGATGTTACAGCACTGCCTGTGGGTTTTCACAAAGCCTTCTTCCTGCTCCCACCCCAAACCAGGTATGTTACTGGCACTACACTGAGTAACCCCTGAACACTTACCTTTAATATGCTGCTGGCTTGTTCTTTGGAGAAGCTTATTCTTTATTGACATTTTTATTTGCTTAGCATATTCTACCTTGCATGCAGTGTTGACACCCCAGCCGAGGACTGCTCGCACATGGGGTCACAGGCCAAGTCATTTGTGCAATATGCACAGAGGCAGCAATTATACCCTCCAATATTGCATTTAAATAAACCTTAGAAAAGCCTGAATAACCCTGAAAAGAAAAATCCTATTCAGCATGTTATTTCTATCCAAGCAAGTGTACAGTCTGATCCCATGATGATAAAACCTGTGAAAATATTTAGTAATATTCAGAATATTTAGTAATAATCAGAACTTAATTGAAGTGTCTGAGACAGTAAGTACCTGCATATTCTGGCAAGATGAAATTAATTAAAAGATTTAATCTTCATCAGTTTATCAAATTTGTATTTAAGGGTGACCCATTCAGTACAGGTGCAATAAAATCACCTTTACATTTTCAACTTTCCACTGGAAAAACAGGAAAATTTGAGAAACAGAGAAAGCAGGAAAATTTGCTAAACTGTGGTTCTGCTATCACTCCTGCTCAGAGCAAAACTAAATGACACAGGCTTATCTGTGAGTAGGTGTGTATAGACCAGAAGCTGTAATGGTGTGAGAAATTATGTGCAAGGAAGCTGACTACTAGTTCAGATGGATCAACTTCATGTTTTCAGCTAAAAACAGAGCAGAGTTTTAGTTAGTGCTGGCAGTTGAGTTGGAGCTGTTTATTTTCCAAAATGAATTTGAGCCAAGTATTTGATGGTATTCAGCAGTTTACTCTGATTTTTCCAGCCTCATTTATGAATAATGGCAGGACTCCAGTTTTTATGAATTAAAAAAAAAAAAATTACATGAAAGTGGCTAAATTGGATTCTATCTGCCATTTGGTAAAAATACAAAGTTGATGTGAATGCTATTAATGGATTTTAAGTTTGACATGTTGGGCCTTGTTAGCAAATCCCACCCATCTAAAATATTCTTCTTAATCACATCACTAGCATGCAGAACCTCCATGTCAACAATCACTCTTTCAGGAACTCACCATGTTTCAGAGGAAATTTTGGCTGAAGAATAAATACTGCAGAGTGGGTTTTTTCACTATTGTGGTTCTTGTAAAGAATAAAGCTTACTGAGAGCTGTTCCTTTTGTTGTTAGGTCACAGTTAGGTCTTTCTGATGTCTAAACAGGAGTAAAACATAAGAAGTCCTCTACCCAGAACCTAAACCATAATTTAGCACATTTCTGAAGTTTCCTCTATAGGTGTGTTGTGTGACTTGAGATTCCTTAACCAACCCAATTTGATCTAAGTTCTCCTGTGATATCCCATTGGGGTCTCAGCATCCCCAGGATCAGGATCCCTCTTTTTACCAATGGAGTGACTGTGGAAATGGAGAATTGCATTACATGTGTTGTCTAACATCACTTACACAAGCTGGGACTTCCCATTTGCGGACTGATTTTTCTTGTTGCTTGCCTCTGATTCACTCAGCTACATATATGCCCCAAAATGTATTTTGTACTATTTAAGTGCTTTCCAGAATGATATGATGCTGTAAACACCTTAGCTCCAAGAAAATTCAAAACAGAATTTCTCACAGAAGCCACTGTGAGCAAGACATTTGCTGTTACTCTGTCTGTAAACAACCAGGTGTTTGACCTCTATCCCATACATCAACAACAACAGAGTGGTCAAATTCACAGGAACCTGCACGCTCCTCCCTAATCCCACATTGGTCCATGATAGTTACAGGAGGCAATTCCAGCTCTCTAAGCAGATGTGATGAAGCTCTTGGATTCCTTGTCTCACTAACACTGATTTTACCCATGAGGAAATAGCAGCATCTGGCCAAATAAGGCAACAGTATTATATGAAATTCACTTTCCATTGTGCAGGGGCAGCAAGTACTAAGGAGGGAAGGAAACCCCAAAAAATAGCTGCTTACTGATGTCTGAGCAGCTTTACCTGCTGTGCAGTCCTCACTACCAAAAAGTTAGAGGTTTGCCTAGGTGCTTTAATTGAGAAAAAGCAAACTGCATGTCTCAGGGCAAAAACCAGTATGATTACACTGGCAGTGAGGCAGAGGAGACAGAATGCATCTGGCAGAATCAGGACTTGGACAGTGTAGTTAAATTGTGGTTTAGGGACCACTCCTACAGTGAAAATTTACCACTGGAAGCAGAAAGGTAAACTACTGCTCTAATGCTGAGGTCCTGTTAAATTCACCTCATTTGAGTAGCCCTGCACTGTCTGATGAGACTGTATTACATAAAACTTATTTCCAGCACAAAAATCTTTGGCTGGCTGCAGAATGGTGCTGACATGTTTGCTCTAAAGCAAGCAGTATCTGGAACATGCTGAAGAATGGCACTGAGCAAAGGATTAAGAAAAAACGTGCATTGCTGTCATTACCTTTCTTATGAGGAAATGGAAGTTACATATAAAGTGAAAAGAATCAGCACAGGACAGCACTGACGTGGGTACTGATTATGGAAACAGGCTCAAGCAAATATCTTCCTTCATCCTCAGGCTTCAAAAGCCGTTTCACAGTGCACAAATCACTGCTGGTGTTTGTCACTTCCACTGATCAGACACAGAATAAATGACAGGCCAAAGAAGAGCAGGAAAAAACCCAGAACTATTTATGGTCAGAAAAGTGTTTAATGTTACTCAGCAACGTTGTTTTACCTTTTCCCCATTTGTAAGAAATAAACTCTTTATGAAATGCCTTGTTTCTTTAGGCCACTAGCATTAGAAAAAACTGGATTTTTAATTAAAAGCCTTCCTCATGTTCTCTGACAGTAACCAGGAAAACAAGTTCAGGCCATTTTCTCAAGCACCTAGGCTATAGAAGCTGCTGACAGCTTGCTGGAAGAGAAGCTTTTAGCAAATAGCAATATGCAGTATCCTTCAGACTTCAGCAGCCAAACAAATGCATTTTCTAACCCTGTTATTTGAGAAGTTCCTACATTAGATGCACATTAAGGCACTGATGCCTGGACAGAACACTAAGGTGCCCCTTCTGCTTGAATCATAAATTATATTAAAATAAAAGCAAGTATTTCTAAGAGGTATTAACCTAAAAAATTACAAAAGGCAGAGAACAATTATTTAATACACAGCAGAGAGGACTAAATAAAATACTCTGTCCATTATGGGGTATTATTATGAGAAGTGCTGTTCTTCTGAGATGTTTTTCTACCTTGGTGGAAAGAGTGGTATGTTTAACAAGTGCTTTGTCCTACAAGGGAAAGTACAAGCAATGTGTGTGTAAGAAACCCAATCAACACCTGAGAAACTGCCTTCATTTTTAAGTATCTAGTTTCTAGATCAGGAAAAAGAAGACCTGTAAACCCATATCAGTGCTTAATTACCCTGATGTACCTACTGTCTTAACATTTTTATAATGCTAGAGATTACTTTGCATTGGCTGCAAGATGAGAACACTCAGTCAAGCAGGTACTGGCAAATGGTGGCACAAAACACCCGAAATTTGACTACTTATGATAACTTGTTATTACTTATCTCTGGCACCTGAGGCTTTGGGAAAAAGAATTCGAGTTGCCACTCCTAAGTAATTCCTTCTCTTCAATATTCTTCTTCATCAAAGCTTCCTGAAGAACATTTTCCCTTCTTTTTTTTTTTAACAAGGCCTAGTACCAAGAAAGTTAAGATTCTATAGGAAATTTGGATTAAAGTGTAATTTATTTCTTCTGATAGGTTTTACTTATCAGTATTCTTGTTTCAGCAACCTCTACAGTTTATGGCAGCATGTACATTTCTGTATTGTAATAAACCACTCTTCATGGTTTAAAAGTGAATATGGAGTTAAGGATTAGCTGGTAAATATTACTGCTGGCCCCAGACATCTTTCAGTGCCCCATGACAGTTTGGTATAATGTTTCCTCTCCAGTCTGCCTGATTTTCATGGGGATTTTTGATTTTAATTCACATAGAAGCCACTTTTTATTACATTCTGGGATTTATAGATAAGAAAATTGGGCATTTTTCATAGTTTTTTTGTTTGTGTAGCACTCAGCATACTTAAACCCATTTTGGACGCTTGCTGACCTGAATTCCTCGTGTGCTGGGCTAAACTGATCTGCCATCTCTCACACAGAAACAAACAGTGATCAATGCCACAGTTTTGCTTTTTCATCAAGCTTCAGCCCTGCACAAGTGTGTGTATTCACTGACACGAGGAGGAGAGGGGTGGTTTGCTCAGGACATAGGGAAATGTCTGTAGAATCATAGAATATCCCAAGTTGAAAAGGACCCACAAGTGTTACAGCTGGGATTCTATAACACACGTGTATCAAACCACGAGGCCCATAGAAAGAAGTATATAAGGACAGACAGATTCTTGATAGATGTTTCAGAGATGTTTATTTCTCCAGCCGCATGGCCGAGGGTCCTTGCCCATGCAGGGAAACACAAACCAGCCAAAGGGAACGAGGCTGAGCAGGGGCAGGGAAACCCCGAGCCTCCCCTCAGGGCCCCTCTCCCAGGGCTCCATGGCAGGGGGAAGGGACCCTGACATTTCACCCGTTTTATTTTAATAAAAGGAGGATGAAAACAACTGGATAAACATAACAAGAACAGTTTTAAAATAATACAAGCCACCCTCCTGAGCCTTTAAATGTCCAAACAGATTCTCTGGAACATCTTAAGGCTGACAGAAGGGAGACAGGACTCTCCGGGCATGCTTTGTGGGGAAACTGAGGCAGGAGAGGGTTTATTTTCTTCCCTCCCCATTTTCATCCCCCCCGTGGAATCGGAGAGGAATTGTAGGGAAAGGGAATTGTGTAGGGAAGCCATGGGGTAAAAAACAGATTAGGAATAAACTGGGGATGGGGTAAACTTAGGAAGGGGTTCATATTGGGTATAGGGTAAAAGGGGGAAGTAGGCTGTGGGTAGGGAAATTGCTGGGATGGATACTGTTTATAATTTTGTGCATAACGGCTGCCTTTGACTGGAATACCTCCAGGCCCAGTAACATTTGCTGCTTGCAAACCCTTCTTTCCTTGCACTATATCAAACTGTACAACTTCCCCATCTCCTACACTTTGCAGGTAATTTTTAGGGTTATTCCTTTTAATGGCAGTTCTATGGATGAATAAATCTTCCCCTGTATCATCTCGTGTTATAAATCCATAGCTGTTTTTTACATTGTACCATTTCACAGTTCCTGTGATTTTTGTTGCTATAACTTCTCCTATCACGCGCTTGCGTGTTCGTCGTGGCTGCTGGTCCCGCGTGGCCGCCGCCTCGCCGGCTCCGACGTCTCGGCCGGGCCCCCGCGTTGCGGCTGCTCCGCGCTCTCCGAGCGGCGCTGCTCCGGTGCGTGTCTGGGCTCTGCGCGGCCCCGCGTTGCCATCGCCGCTGGCCCCGTGCCCTGTGAGCGGTTCCGCTCCGCCAACTCCACGCTGCTTTGAGAGCGGCCCTGTTTCAGCTCAGCGCTGCGCTGCGCGGCTTCTCGTGTCACTGTGGGAACCGCCGCTTCTCCCTCCGCAGGGCTCTCCGAGCCGTGTGCTCAGAGGGGGCTGCCACGCTGCCCATGGCCCATGGCATGTGTTCCTGGCTGCTCGTGGCCCACGGCACCCACGGCGCCTGTGGCATCGCTCCCTCACTCGCGGCCGCGTGGCCGGGGATCCCGAGGCAGGGATGGGGTCCGTGATAAGGCGCGGGCTCCTGAGGGGGCTGGGCACATCCAGCACAGGCATCTCCACTGGCATGGCTGCAGTCACACACTCCTGGGATGGCGGCTGCACGGCCTCGGCCACAGGATTACGGCCATCCTCTGCTCTAGGGGTAATGGGACCATACAGATGCTCCTCAAGAGCTTCACTGATTACAATTAGTTCGTGGAGAGCTTCTGTCGCTAGTCCATGTTTTGTTTGGTCCCTTATCTTATCCTAGATCTCGTACCAAAAACACCCATGACTAGTTCCAGGAGGTTCAATATCAAAAAGTAAGTCTCGAGAAATATAGAAGAGATTTTTGAAAAGCCAGTTAAAAAAATGTTCTAGATCTCCCAGAACAAACACTTTCTTGTTTTGCTGTTCAAGGATTCCTTCAACTTCTAGATACATTTCTTTCTGTGGCTCAGAGAGCCACATTTCCCACAATTCTTCCATAGGCCAGAGAGAATATCCAAACCAAGATGAGAAGAGAGAGATCTAGAGTGGCTTCTACTCACGAATTTTCTGTCCTTAGGGATCGGTGTCTTGCCCGCAATTCTCCACCATTTGTTACAGCTGGGATTCTGTAACACGCATATCAAACCAGGAGGCCCGTAGAAAGAAGTATATAAGGACAGACTCTTGGTAGATGTTTCAGAGATGTTTATTTCTCCAGCCGCACGGCCGGGGCTCTGCCGAGGCACTCTCAGTCTGGGCTGAGGGTCCTTCTGCCCACACAGGGAAACACAAACCAACCAAAGGGAACGAGGCTGAGCAGGGGCAGGGAAACCCCGAGCCTCCCCTCAGGGCCCCTCTCCCAGGGCTCCATGGCAGGGGAGGGACCCCGACACACAAGGATCTTCTAATCCAATTCCTAGCCTGGCATGGGACAACCCCCAGCACCACACCACGTGCCTGAGAACATTGTCCAAGTGCTTCTTGAACTCTGGAAATTGTTTGCAAACTGTTTTAACATCTGTCTCTGTGAGTGATTTATTTTTTATTGTTCTACTTCTTGATTGCACAACAAGCAACCTTGGAAAATTTTACAGGGTCCTTCTGGTCACCTAGACTTTAAAGTGTTCTGTAGAGCATGGGAAGCCCCAGGTGAGCTGAACTGAAAGGAAGGAAAAACTGGATTGAAACATCTTTCAAATGCTCTTCATCAATCCAAGTATTGTGGATGATGATTCACTTACTTCCACTAACCTGTGCAATATTTATTGTGTAGGTTAGTAAAAATTTTATTTAAATTTTATACAAGAGGTGACATTCTTTTTCTGAAAGTAGGAGGAAAAGTTGAAGGCAGTGCTAAAGTACTTTCTCTAGAAGATTCTCTGCTCATCCTGAACCTCTGATTACTCAAACTCCTCCTCCTCTTGCTGACCTCATGGCTGCAATTGTTTATGACCCTCTACCCTTTCGAGGGGAACTCCATTAATGATGTTCTGATGTTTGCCTTCCTGTTCTTTCACACAGAAATTGCAGAACACACATTTATCTGCCCAAATTTCCAGGCTTCTCCTTTGAACTCTCCTGAATTGTCCTCTTTGTTTTATTTGTGTCCCCAAATTAGTTTCTCATTAGCAGTTCAGCCTCTAAAGATATACAAGAGACCATGGACCAAAAGCTGCAGCTACCTTTACTTGGCAGTTATGCCTGATTTCCTGGACATTGTTAAAAATCCTCTGCTTTAAAGATACAGACATTGAAATATCCTTAGGGGTTTTTTTTTTGAGTAACATTTTGGGTTGAGTTTTTGCAGTATGAAGTTGTGGGGTTCTGAAGAAGCAGAAGGGTTTGGTAGGAGTGGTTTATCTGTCATTCAGTTCCATTGAAATTCCTGACTTTGTTTCTCAAAACATATTTGGAAAGGCACGAAAATGAAGTTCTTATTAAACTGTCAGGCATATTTTCCTACTTGCTGCTCCTCATAAGAAATACAGAAATGCAAATAGTTCTAAATTGAAAGGGTAATTACCATAAAACAATATCTGTAATTCAGGTGCTGGAAGCATCACAATGGGGTATACAGGACTGGCCTGTTGGTATCTAAATCAGAAAAATCCTGGATCAAAATAGCATTCAAGATGCACTGGATTACTGCTAAATATAGGCACAGTTGCAGAAGAAATATAAGGGGAAAATGGTATGGAAAAACATTATTTTTTTTTTCTTGTAGCTGATATTTTAGTCTATATTTGACCTGTATTTCTACATGTTTGCTAAAAATACTTGATTTACTAAAATTCAGTGTTGTTAATTAGCTATAAGGAAACAGAGTAGACTACTCAAAGTATTTAAGCTTTGAATCTTTTTTTTTTTAAATATTGAATAAGGGCAACTTGTGATATTTTCTGTCTCTTTACAGTATATGTTAGAGAGGTCTGTGTGGACTACAATAATCCTTTTTTCTATTAACTATGTACTCTCAAAGTTCACTCTGGCATTTCTCATACACTTGACAATACAGGGTCTGGAAAGGAGGCACAAACTTCATTGAAGAGGTATGAAAACTGCATGAATTCTCATTCAAAGCAGGGACTGCAGATATTCAATCTTTAGAGCATCCATCTGGCGTGACACAGCTGCTTTAAAGGAATGGAGTTTTGCAGCCACAGCATGGCCTACACAACCCTCTTTTCCTGTGTTCCTACAAACAACATGTACTCTGGAACAGTCAGATTCACCCTGCCTGTGTGTTCAGTGTGCCTTAACCTTCTGCCCAGCCTGATGCCTCCTGCTTTTGTATATTAACCCCCAAAAGCAGCAGCAGCAGCTCGCAGCTCAAACATTAATTATGGAACTGCAATTAGACTACTGACAGGTCTAGTGCACAGCTTCGGAGTAGAGAAGGTACAAACCACAGCATTTTAAGTTTCCAGGTGACACAGTAGGGATTTCTCTGTTATGTAAAAGACACTTAGAATGATTTTGCTCAAATGTTTGCACTGAAGAGCTATTACATTCCTTATAAAATGTAACTGGACTTTAAACAGCATACCTGAAGTTTTCTGGCTATTTCCCCCCCCCCCATTCTCCTCAATTATTATTATTGAGTTAGTTTAAAAATGGGGTTGCACTATTCTCAAGACCAAGCTGGTACTCTGTTTAGCTAGTATTAAATACTCAACCATCCTTCCCCAAGAAAGCAAGAGAGCTTCTTTGTCTTAGGGCGGGGGCTCTGAAGCAAAGGGGATCTTCCCACTCTTTTTTCCCAGACTCTGCAGTCCGAAGGGCCTCCTTTATAGTCCTGAGATTGTTAAACTCTTATCCAGGGGCCAGTCAAAAAGGGCATGTCAGAAACCTGAAAATTCATGCATTCCCCTCTTCTAAGGTCAGCAGTGGAAGTGGGGGCAGAAGTAGGGCCCTTCATTCTTGGTCAGTGTGAGGACACAGAGGGATTAAGCCTCACAGCCACAGCAGCAGAGAACTGACATGCTGTTCTCTACATGACCAGGACCTTGCTGTGAGGGGGAGAGGTGGAATTCTGTAAATCAGCTGAAAAGAAAGGTTGAGCTGCTGCTCCTGTGCAGCAGTCGCTGATGTGGCTGGCCTCCATCAAGGCTGCAAAAGGGGAGGGAGGGAGAAATAGCAGAGAAGCTGTGTCTGAATAATGAAACTTTGGCAAAGGACATGGAAATAAGAGATACAAATACCACAAGAGCTTTCTCAGGCTTAGAGCTAGAGGTCCCACAGTGCATTCCTGTCTTCCAGAAAGTTTTTGTTCTGTATAAAAGAATATCACTGTGCTTCACAGAAAAAGCTCAGTACATTCTCCAAAAGCCAGGAGTTTCAGTTTTCCATTTGGCATCACTCTGACATTTCTGGGCCAACTTCACTTTCAGGAATCCAATCTGACACAGTGAGTAGCCCTCTCATGCAGTTACTGAGAGTATTACTATTTTAAGTTGAAATATTTAATCAAGCTGAAAATATGCACGTGGGACAGATATTTTAAAATCCAATTTAATTGTCAGTAGTTTGCAACCTGTGGAGCTACCCTCTTCACTATCAAAAAGTGGGAAGATTCACAGTTCCCCATCAAAAGACACACTGCACTCAACCTGCAAAGAGTGAGAAACTGAACTGTTAAAAAGTAATCTAAAATAGTTCCCCTTACAAGAGCAAGTGCAATCATTAATATTTCTAGTCCTAACATTAATACTCTTTTCTTCCTGCAAGCCTAGGACAGATGGATGGAAATGTTCATTCTGTGTGATCTCAGACCATCCTACTGAAGCAGGGTAAGTTACACCATCTCAGGCTCCAACCTACATCAGGTGTAGCATTACAAACACAAAGGCAGAAGTGAGCTGAAGAAGTGCTCTAAAACAGCTGTATACCCATTTCATGTGGGGAACCTAACGCAAATTTAATTCAGGATGTTTCCCAGCTTGTTCTCAAGTCCTCTAACTTATCTCAAATTATTAGCAAACTCCTTACACTGAGCACAAACACTGGAAGCTTGCATAAAGGTATTGCTTTTAAAGTATGGGGCCTTGAAATATTAAGTTTTCTTTGTGGAGTTACATCCTTTAAATTTAATAGTGTGGTTAAAGCATTCTCACCAAAGATCAGCTGTAACTTCCATAAACTGCTCCCTCGACAGACTTGGCTCAGTACTTCACCCTTTGAAATTACATTGGGTTGTACTGGCTGGAGCAAGAATTGGGAGAAAGAACAGAACCTTAATTTCAGCACAGACTTTCCCAGCACAAGAAGGCCTCTTGAATGATGTGATCACTGATATGTTGGGAATGTACTAAATCAGCTGCTGCCCAGCTAGGTTTGACTTGGAGACTTACAGTTGTGATTAAAAGTAGTAAATACCTTTTCTTAGCATTTTTCTTAACTTCCAATTCAGTTAGGAGGTATTTCGGAGAAAGGAAGAGACTGGAAAACTCATTTGTAGCACAAAAGTACATTGAAATAGGAAACAAAGTTCACTTTTTCAAGAATAGGTAGAAAGTAAATGTAGTTACCTGGGAGAGTTCTCTATGAAAGATTCTTTACTTGATAGAATAAAAGACATCTTCTTTCACAGTTTGTTTCCCAGGAGAGACAGATGCAAACATTTGTTTATTATGTTGCAATCTTTATATAATGCATAATTTTCAATACCTCCAGGCAAATGGAATCCCGTTTTAAGAAATGAGGATTCATGGGCTGTGTTCTCTCAGTCATATCACCTCCTTTTCCCCTGCTTGGTAACTCATTTCTCTGCAACTAGAGGAGCTTGGGTAATCTTTTGGTCTTTTGGGAATTGTGCTATGTATCAAAGTGGCAACCAGCCATTCCATATGGTTTTCATTCCATTCAGTCTAAAGGAGCTTCTCTGTCCTGTTATGTGACCATCTAAAAGAGCAGAAACAGAACTTTTGACAGCACAGATATGAAGCTACAACACAACTAATATGTGTGAGGGAGAAGTATTTAAGAGCCATACAGAGCATTTGTTTTTTATTTTAAGAGTGCATATTTTTTCTTTTAGGTTCCATATAAGGCAGTTATGATTATCCAGTGTCTTGGTTTTGGTCTGCCTGCCTGGTTCTCATTCTTCTGGGTGGTCTCCTCAGCCAAGTTCCCCAAAACCACAAGTTCATAATAAATATTTAGGCATTTCCTCAATGCTTTACAAGCAACATCTTCAGTTAGTATAATCCCGTAATAATTCTTACAGGCTGCCCAGAGAGTTCATGGAGTCTTCCTCTTTGGAGACATTCAACATCCACCTGGACATGTCCCTGTGCAACCTGTTCTAGGTGACCCTGCCTTGGCAGGTGGTTGGACTAGAAGACATGCAGAGATCCCATCCAACCCTAAATATTCCGTGATTCTGTGAAAAAGCATTTAGCATATTGTACATCGACACAGCTTTTCCAGAGTTTCCTGGTTATTCGTGGGTGTGTCCTATATGTAACAGTTACAGAGGCAACTTTGCAGTCTGGAATACCTCAATTTTTCAGGCTAACAGAAGTCCTCATATCTGCCATCCAGCAGCTGTACTGCTGATATGCTGTCAGCTAGAGGAACTGCATTTTTTAAAAGCCAAGTTCTGAAAACTCATGGTCCATCTTTCATTCCAAAGTGCATTCAGAAAAGTCAATTAAGAATTGACTTCACAACAGAACCCTCAAGACACCCTTACACACCTTCTATTGCCATGAATGAAATCCAGTGTTCAAGGTTTTCAACTTCAATAGACTGCAGCCTTTCAATTCCAGTCAAGTCAATGGAAAATAGAATTCCACCTCAACAAATTGGACATGTCATAGTCATTCCCATATGTTTTTCTGGTAACATTTTGCTTTGAAAAGATAAGGTGAGTGTTAGGCAAGTTTTTATTTACTAAAATCCAGTTCATTAACTACCTAAGGCTTTTTACTAGCTATATTTTAGAGGTCCTGTAGTTGGGTGTATTTAAGTGAAGGTTAAAACACTAAAAAACCCCAGTGCGTTGTGAGAAATTAGATCATAATTTCTAAGCTCTTAAGGTAACATTCTAAAAATATATATTTATTTCTGAGTGCTATTAGGAAGACTTCCATGACCTTGTTCTTGTCAGCGTGCTATTTAGAAATAAAATCCTGATTTGCAAAGTTTGTTCCAGATAAACACAGCTGCACACATGTGCTCCCTTGATTGCAGAGTGCATGCACAACTTTGTTTATATGGGCCAAATCAGCCCACAATTGCACTTGCAATCGAGGTCTCGAATCAGCAGAGGCTTTCCAAGGTCTGCTGGTTAAAAGCTGCACCATGCACACATTCAGCATATTTGAGAAGACCCTACACAAAGCTGTCTGCTGCATCTCAGAGGTTTGATCCCAGTGGTGGTGGGATCTGGGTGTTTCACTGGGTGTCTGCTCCAGCTCATCTTCCACAAAGTGCACAATACCAGGTTCTTCTTCCCCTCTTTTTAGGGTATTCATCTCAGTAGGGAAAAAAGCTCAGCAATGAATTATCTTACTGCATTTACATACAGCTTCACATCCCACCTGAACATCAATCTGTTCTAGCAGGTTAATATCTGTACATTTGATGTGCAGGAGAAACTGATGCAACCTTAGTTCTTAGTCTGCAGCTTTATGTTTTTGAGCCAAGCAGGAATCAGCACAGAAATGTTCATTCTCTCTGACTCATATAAGCTACATTGTTAATTTTTAAAAACATAACTAGCATCTTTATGACAGCTCAGTTTTTTGTACAGAGAAAGGTTTTCCAGCACAGCAGAGTATCATGGAAGAAAACATTTAGACAGTTGTGGGACCTAATGCTGCTTCACCAGGTCATTTGCTAGACTACCCCTCTTTCTATGAACCCCTCAGCCAGCTCCCCAAAACAGTAAGTCAGTTGGCTAAACTTGGTCCTTGTGGTTCTGATTATTTTTCTGTACCTGCCAAAATCCCAAATGTCACCAGGGAATAAGAGAAACCTTTCTTGTTAACATGCATAATCAAGTTGAAAGAAGTCACAGTGTACAGCATCCCCAAGTTCACTACATTTGTAGGCTCTCTACATTCCAACAGGCACTTCAGAAAAGTTAGTACTGCTTTATTGTTTCTTGCCAATCTTTTTGAAATGAACACAAATCAACAGGGATGGATTTGGAAAGTCCTACCTGCTACTCTGAAATAACTGTTAGTTAAAAATATCTACTGCTCTGATTAAAGTGTTAATTTCAAATTTCTCCATTGCAGAGCTAGGATGGAGCAGTCCCTAAAGAAAGGTGATTAAAGACACTTTGAAAGGTACTTGTGCTCACTCAGAAAGGGTGGTAGCTGCAGATACAGCCTAATGCTGACGAAAAAAGAACATGCCTTCGTTCAGCAGTTTGACTCTGAAAGTCATAAGTGAACACAGCTGAGAAGGCAGAGTTAGATAAAGTATTTCCATGCAGAATTTTTAATCAAAGAGATGTGTGATAGTTTCATAGATTTTGAGGTTGAAATGAGACAATAAATCTAACAACCTCCTGCAGCACAGGTCCTCTCACACATTCTTGTATTCAGTGTAGGAATTCAATACATTCAGCCAGTCCTCAGTAGCCTGCCGAGTTTCTAGCACAGGGAGTGAGCAGGAGAGGCCAAGGCTGGACACTGCACAGAGCAGGGTGTACCAAGAGTGTCCATATCTTTCCAGTCAGTATCCTTGCACCTTTATAGGAGAGATTCTCCTGCCTTAAACGGGGAAAAAAATTGCTTCCTGATGGCAAGTGAAATTAAAGGCATGATCTTAAAGAATCATGAGGACATACCAAGCAGGCATGTAAGCAGGACTAATGAGTGTGATCCAGTTCTCTGTGTTTAGGTCTTTTACTGTACACACTTGTTCAGGTTATCTCCAAGGCAATCTACTCCAGTCCTTGGATTAGAGGAAAACTTGGCTCCCTCATGCAGACTATTATGCAGCCTTGCTGTATTTTTTGCACCAAGAGCTATATTCTAGTTCTGTTTTACTCTGAGACCGTAACAATAGTTCACAATGGTCTTCAGGGAAATTAAAGAAAATTAAAGGAAAACATGTTTCACAGGAAAGTACAGATAGTACAGAGACAACTGAATTTATCAATTGTGAAGGAAAAACATGCTAGTTGAACCATGCTGCTAAAATGTTTCATTTGAAGGTGTCTAAATTTGGGTGCTAATTGAAGGTGTCTAAATTTCTGATTGCTTGATAATTCAGCCAAAGTTACCAGGCACTGTTTAAGAAAACATGGAAAAAAAGATTTTGCACTGCCAACTGCTGTCCCCACCTGTCTGTTGGCAAGTCTGCATTCAACAACAACAACGTGCACACAAAACTGATTCTTCTCTCAGTGATACTCCTGAATCTTAATTTTGTCTGATGTCTGCATTTAATAGTTTCCAAAAGACTATATACCTCACTGAACCCTTTCCATGAAGTTAGGGCAAAAATCTTTTATACACCATGAAAAGGGAAATGGATTCTTCAAGGTGTTTCTAATGAAGAGATATAAAAGTTAAGTTCTTATCTTCTTTATATTTCTCCCAAAGTTTCTACTTTGGAAAGTTGTTGAACTATAACAACTATAGTTGCAGGCCAGATAGAGAGACTTCTTGATATTTAGTAAAAACGGAGAAAGGTCTTTGCATGCAGAAACTGCCAGGTTGGGCACGTGATCTCAGATCAAGGAATGTATTGTGTTCTCTTCAAATTCCAGAAAAATGAGGAATTTGAAAAGAAATGGAAGCTTGTTTGCCATTTCTCTTTTTTCAGTCCTAAAGAAAAAGTTATACAAAGGATGTCTCCCAGTGGTGGCCTACACTGGAGACTACCAAAGAGCAGCTTCTTGCTTTGCTTGTGGAGGAGAAGTGCCAGGACCAAAGGAGGCTCACTCCAACAGCTGGTCAGCTTCCAGCTGTTCTGATACATTACTTTCTTAATACTTCTTCCCCATGCATGTAAGTAAAAGGCCTTCGAAGGTCTCCAGAAACAGCCACTTGAACAAATAGGTCTCAGAGCCAGGGCGTGAGCGCTCTGAAGGCAGCAGAGTTTAATCACCACGAGCAGAGTGAAGGTTGGCTGCTGTTCCTTTCACAGCTGCACAACCCCTGCTGCTCAGCCCTTCAGCACAGAGCCTGGGAATGGAGAGGAATTTCATATTTGAGCAGAACACAATAAGAGTATTGTTACAGATCCTATGGGGCAATAGCATTTCAGAATATGCTGTGTGCACACCTTGAGAGGACACTGATGCTGGCTGGTCAATTTGATAGTGTGCATTTTCTCTGTAAGAGATTTTAGGCTAACAATTAGGAAAAATACAGATTATGGAGTTATATGGCAGATCTCTATCAATTTCAAACGGTAATTACTTAGTAGGAGTTCAAATGAAGAATATTTATTTCTATCCAGACTATGCATTATAGTGCAGAAAAAAGTGAAAGCCGAAGTTATTAACAAAATAGCAAGTTCCAGAGATCTTTATTCAGCAAGATGAATAAAAATTTAAGCATTTTAGGTTTTAGTTATTATTTAAGGAATTCTAAGACCAGATATGAATTAAATGCCAAACAGGTTCACGAATTAACCTTGGTTTGCAGTGCACAGGGGGAGCTCTGTTGCGGGGGCAGCTGTAAAATTGATCATTTTTAGAGGACTTAGAGCTACAGCAGAAACTGCTCAGGGGATTCCTGGTACATTCTCTGATGGCATATACACAGTTGAATTACTCCCAGGTGACCCAGTTCATAGCCATCTAATTGAGAAAATACTTTCATTTTACAGCAGGAATATTTGTAACCTACTAGTACATTTGTTTTCCAAGCAGACAGGGTTTCAAATAAACTAGGCAACTCTGTTCTCTTCCTTCCAAGTTTTGGTAAAAACATTTCAATCCTCTTCAATCTTCTTCAGGTTATACTCTAGATGTAGAGGAAAGAGGGTGTAAGTGTTGCTCACAGCATGATCTTGAACAGTCTAGCAGACCAGTCATTTGTAATCTGTTCTGTAATCTTATAAACTAAGACACACAGGAAAAAACCCCAAACACACACACACACACACACACACACACACACACCTACAAAACCAGAAAAACCCAAAACAATCAAACCCTAAGAATGACAAGACTAATTTGCTTTTGCAGTAAGGGCAAATCTGACTCTTGGACAAGAATTGGACTTAATGTATTCAGAAAGTTCTATTTCCACAAGAAAGAAAATACCACTGTTAATCACTCTTTCTGAGTTACTGTAAATACTGACAGCTGGATTTAGAAACTTGAACTAACATGAACTTTAAAGTTCGTTCACTGGATGAGGAGTCACAAAAAATTTTCATAAAGAGAGCCCCAGTGCCAGATCTGTGGGTTTTGTACCATACAGTTGGTGACTGAGAATTACCCCATACTCACTTACAGTGGAAATGCATCCTATTTAGTATGGTAGCCAGATTTTTAACAATTATTAAGCACTTTCAGATAGGAATCCTCCCAGGCTGCCAAAGACTCTAATTCTATAGAAGAAATAATAAGAAATATATGGGGAGAAAGTCTGTGTCCATTTGATTAAACTATAACAATAACCAGACATTCTGAACAAAACACACTGTGTTGAATTGGTGTTCATCAGCCCTGCCAGCTCCAGAAATGAAGGGTTTTGGGTTTTACACTACTACAGAAATCTTTATCACTTAAGAAGATACTCAAGAGTTCACACCATGAGGAAAGGCTATGCTAGGCCGTTGTGCTTTTGCTGCTCCAGAATTCCAGGCTACTTCAAGGATACTGTTGCCCATTGCTGGATAACAATAATTGCTTAAAACACTATGCTATGAAGACATGGAAATGATAAAAGCCATAATTCATCTCAATCACTACGAAAACGTGTTTTGCAAATCCCAAGACAACGTTCTACCAATGTCTGTCCAAAAGCCCTTAATACAGGTAGAGAGAACTGCTGAGTTGTAGTCTGTTCCTTAAACTGTGGATACCAGTACACTTTAAGCTGATTTGGGGGAGCAGGAATATCTGCTCTACTTGCTTTGCATAATCAAAGAACCACATAATTCCTGGAAAAGTAGTTGATGATTTCAAAGACGGGGTGTGGTTAGCCCCCTACTAAATTTGTATCCCTTTGAGAAAATGCTAAATCTCCATCCAGGACTTTGGCAGATGGTGGAGCAACATTGTTTAAAGATGAATTTACAAGGGGGATGGCTGGGGACTTGGGCTCCAATAGCCCTTTTCTCTAGCTGCTTCCAACCTTTGTCACTGTATATATAGATGTGGGCATGACCAAAGGTATGCAGCACAAAAAATGGCCAAACTGTGGCAGGTCCTCAGGCAGGTCACAGCCAAGCAGCATGAGATCAGTGACACAAGGGCCAGTGCAGATCAGCTCTCTTCCACGACTGTCAGAATCAGAAAAGTCCTGAAAATCATCTTTGTGCCCTCCAGCTCTATACTCACTGATGAGAGATAGCACAGCTTCATTTTCAAAATGGCTAGAAGGGTCTCAGGCTGCAGGTGGCTGGAAAATGTGGTGGAAATGTCTTACTGGGATGCTGGCAGAGCTCAGGTGGGAGGCATTCCTTGTGGGACAGATTCACTGCCACGTAAAACTTCCCTGAAGCAGTACAACACAGTGATGTCTTAATGAGCTACAGAAAGCTGAGAAACCTGATCATGGCTATTAATTCTGTAATTCTGAGTTTGTTCAATACCCACTGCTTTTCCCCCCCCCTTTTTTCTATTTTTTCCCTCCTTTTTAATAGAGTAAAAAAGCCTACATTCAAAAAACTTGAAAAAGGTGGTTTTGTTGTTGTTGTTGTTTTTGAGGGTGGAATGCAACTCAAACTTGTTGCAGGATGTCAGAATCAAGAACTGATAACACAAGTGAAATCCAAACCACATGAATATTGCTCATCCATATTTTTTTTTGTTGCAGTGTTTTTGAAAACCAGTCAGCTAAACTGAGATAGTCAACAGTGCAATAAATTTGGTGTATTTCTCTTCTAAGGCCATGGACAAATGAAGAACACTATTAATACATCTCTTTTTTAACTCTCAAATTCATTGATCTCCATTTAGACATCCCATTGCAAGAATGTAATCACAATTGTCTTAAAATCCATTTCCACTACTTCCTTTAAGGGAATGCTACAGAGTCATAAATGTAACACTAGATCTAATTAATTGGGACTTTGCTCCAGCACAAATATCAAAACAGCTGATACTTTGTTTTTTGCCTGTCTGTCGCCGAAGACTATTCAGTAGGTAGGAAACTCAATTACTTTCTTCAAGTTCCATTATTCTCTAAAAGAAATGCACAAAATTACTCTTTATGCTGTGACTTCATTTAGTTTATCCCCTGGCTCTGTTACTGCTTCTAAGGATGAAGTATCATTGCAACATTTGCACATAGTGTTCACCTAGCATTTAAAAATATATCTGTGCTCGTTAAGGAAAAGCCCGAATACACTGTGACAATTATGTCTTTTGTTTTGTTTAGCTGGGTACATAATATTTTGCAAATGTGTGTGTAGAACATATTGCAATTCATTTCAGTGCCATAATGGAAGTTTGGGCACCAGAACTGGCTATGTTACCAGCACAGCACTAGAATAATTCACTCTAACTTCCCTCAAAAGTAAACATGTATCCAGCTATGTTTATCACTGTTCCCTAAATTTACCTTATGCATCCTAAGCAGGGTTGCTTAATGTCCTAACTCAGGAAGGTGTTTCAGATGTTTTCAAGTATCCCTCTCACCTCTGATAGCTGGCTGGGCACATCTCTGGGTACTTTCCTGAACAGAGGTCAGCTTATGCCACTACAGAAAAAGCAGCAAGGGGCAAAATCCACAAGGGACGTGTCATGTCTTACTCAAGTGTCTTGTAGGGATGCCAACATCAGGGTAAGTGTTGGCCCTCCTATTACTGCTAAAGGGCAAGTGGAAATTAGCTGTGAGCATGATGCTGCTAGGAGGTAAATTCTGATGCATCTGACAGCACAAGGGCATAGCTAAAATGGGGCTGACTATTTGGTACTGCCTGCTGTTGCAGTAAGACAGTCCCTACTAGGTGATCTACTTTTCTTTCCTGTCTCCAGGTACTCAATAGCATCCCTTTTACATTATCCTTTCCATCTAAGGTAAACAAACCAGCACTGGAGTAACTTTTCCTTTTGCAAAAGGAGGTATGGCTTTTTCAGAATCTGAGTACGATGCAGCTGTAGACTGGTGTGGAGGAGGAGTTACTGTTGAGCACTTCCACTGACCTCTCCATTTTGGGCTTTTTGTCATGAAGCTTGCCTGAGGCTAGACACTCCCCCAGGCTTCATCAGAGGTCAACTTCTGATTTGCATGCATCACACAAGACCACTTTTAACACTAAACTTGTTTAGACAGGTAAATGTTTCACTTCAAATTGGAGCACCTCTGCTAAATTTCTTATCAAGGCAAAGCAAATTTCCAGCAATACTTCCTGCTGCACCTTCTTTTTGAAACTCTACTTCCTTTCCCCTTTTTTACCCCTTCTCCTTGCTTTGCACAGTAGTAGGTAAAAGAAGGTTGCTGCAGAGGTAAATCCTGTAAGTGTCTAGTTAGGGTATTTTATCATCCCTTTTGGATTCTTAAATATTGCAATGAAGCTGTATCAGAACTTGACATCAGGTCATGAATCTATTTATGTAAGTACATTCAGAATTCATGTTTCCTTGGTATTAATCATTAGAACTCATCCCAGAATCTAAGCCACAAAAGCAAATCTTCTCATCTAAACTTAAATAAATAAGAGCCAATCTGTTTGTGCAGGTAACTTCTAATAGTTTTGCTTTTATAATTAATGCCTATTGGAATACTTAACATATAAAGTTTAAAATAAATGAGAGCCTACTGGCATTACCTAGATATATGGAATATTTTAAACTACTTCAACAAGCTTCAAAAATAATCTTCAATATCTCCAATGTTTAACAATCTTCCAAATTTAACTACTCTACAAGAAAAGTCAGGAAATAAAATGGCTTTGGGTAAATGATACATACTTAACTCACCAAAGTTAAAATCAAGGGTCTTACTTCGTTATGAAGTTTCCCTATCAGATGGAGGAATTTGCATCTATTCCAAATAATATCAAAGCTTTTAAATTATTCTACCCGGGATATAAAGATAAAGTAAAAAAGTCTTTCTAGTAAATAGGGTTGTTCATGTTTTAGTCAAGAATATGTGTCATGAATCCCTTCACAAAACACCAGTTTTGTAATTTGCCCAATAGTTTCACTGCATGATAACGATGTTTAGCTCTGAAATTAAAATTTAAACCAGTGACACTCATTTCTTGACAAGCATTACTTTAAAAGCGGTAATTCTCACACCTATACCAATATAATGGCATCAGCTTCAGTAATCAATCTTATTACTGGGTTGATATGCAGAGCTTGGCCAGTTCTTTAGTTCTGCATCATTTGGAGTCCCCTACAGTTGTTTCAAAGGTGATTGACGTTGTCCTGTTAAAATCTCTGCATCTTTTCTCCAAGTCTTTTTCCACATTTATATTAAGAAAGCTACGGAGGTAAAAGCTAGGGGAAGCAAAATCCCAGGGGATAAGCCATCCTACTGATATCCATTGAGAAGCATTTTTGCATGCCTGAACATCTCATTGCCATTGCTGGAATCTTATCTGACCAGCATTTTCAAGTGCACAGCTACCAGCCAGGTGTGAGGATATTGAATCAGTTTAATTAATGCACTAAGAAGCGGTCGAGGGAAACATCACAGGCATGTTGAGCTTCACCTCAGAGGATTCACCAAGAATCTTTCTACAGCTACCAATTCAGTACAAAAGAATTGTCAATTCAGTACAAAAGAATTGTCAGTAGATCAAAGCTTTCCTTGGGCAATATTTAAACACCTAAACCCCAACACTAACCACCTTATCTGATTCCTCCAAATATGCTGAATACACTGCAGATCACAGTAAAATGACACAGTAAAGAGACACGAGTGGCAAATGTTTTAGAGTCTTGCACTTACTTTGACCAGGTCTGTTGATATTCTTAGAAAATACATCAGTTCCTGGTACCTCACCTTTGATTTTATGCTCTGTGAAAGTTCTAGGTCTAAGCTAATGCTCTGAGGGGAATATCCTCACTCAGTAGAAAACTAAGCTGCCATTTAATGCTGCCTGGTCTGAATGACCAATCTCATATTGGAAACAAGATACGTAAATCCTGATAGTCAATTTTACCTTCTGCTTCATGTGATAAGGCAACACTCTGCATAGTGATAGTAATTTCAGTTTCCTTATCACCTCCTGGGCAGGCTTTGCACAGTGTCAGGTTTTTGCAACCATTTTCATTCCAGCTATGCTGTGCTATTCTGTACTTCACCACTGTGTTGGTCCATGCTTTTTATTATATGCACTCTAATTTTCATATTTACTTCAGTTTTGCAATAACATTATAAACATAATAACATTATAAATATAAAGGCTACCAAATACTGCAGGATGCAACTGTTAAACATTTTAACACCACTTATCAGCCTTGGTTAGTTATTGCCCTTGACTCCTCAGAAAATCCTATGTCCCTAGAAACCACAGTACCCAGCATCAACCTTAAAAAGCACTGCACTTTCTTATCTCCCCAAACAACCAAGTACAGTAGTAGCACCTATGGTTCAGCCTTACAAGTGCTCCCCTGCAGAAAAACTTGCATTTCTAATTCAAGCTTCAGGCAGAAGATAATTTTTTTGGCTCATCATTATTGACTGTAGGTTGAATCTGCTTAAGGGAATAATTTATCACCACACTCTGATTTCCAGGTGCATAAGACAGATGAACTAATTGTGCTGGTAACTTACAACAGTCTTGGCTACTTGAACTGGAGCTACACCAAAATGTGGTGAACCACAGTGTGAAAAAGCTGGCTTTATTCAGAAATACTCTATATGCTCTCTGCATCCCACTATCCTTCACTTGGGCCAATTCATCTGACTTAAGCAGTTGTGTGCATATGCTGATGCAGCCTGGCTCACTGGTACCACAGCAATTTATCCCTGCTAAGGCTCTGACACGGTAACTTCTGTATCAGGAATCAACAATGTATGTTTTCTCATCCTGTAATGAATGGAATGTGTTGTGATTCACAGTTACAATGAAAATGCTGAGAGAGGTGTTTAGCCTGATTCTTGCATCCCAGCTATATTCAGGGCAAAACTGAAAATACCCATTGAAAAACACTTTGTCAGCTTCTCCCAGTAACAGCAGCTGGTAACAATCCTTTAGTTCTTTTCCTCTCTGAAAAGGAAGTGAAACCTGGGGCATCATCAGAACCAGCTGTTCATCATCTGGGATTTCCCTCATGTTGGCAGGAGCTCTCAGGTCTGTATTTCAGGTGGCTTTGTAACCCTCTGAACAGACATGCACAAGCTAAGGCAGAACTAAGTTGCAGAAGGCAGAATAGATCTGTCATGTTTTGGATCCACAGCTTGCTCCTTCAAGTCTGAATGAGCAGTTCAGTTGGTCTGGACACTACTCAATTAATTCTCCCTTCCTCTTCTGTCCTCCTTTCACCGGCATCTCTCTCCCCTTCTCAGCACTACATCACAGGAACAGTGAGGTTGCCAAGTTTAGCCTCAGAAACAACAAACCCCCCCCCCCCAAACAAACCAAAACCACAGACTCCAGCAGATTCTCAGGTATGGAAAATTCAGTTCAGTTACATTTTGGCAAAGACCTTATCTTTAATTGTTCACAATAGGAAGTTTCAGCAGTAATAAGCAATTCTGTCAACCTCAGTAATGGTAAATACAACATTAGTGCTGTGCATATGCACACATCCACATCTATTTTCATACTGTGCACAAATTTCCTGCACAATAGAGTAATTTCAGTTTTCCCATGCTTCACAGCTTGGTTCTGATCGGTTAAGGAAAAGTGGATAAAATACCAGTGTTGAATATTTATTTGCTAGCTTATTTCATTTCAGTCGTTAAGGGGAATAGCATACGGTTTCCTAGAAAATATTTTCTTCAAATTGCTTCTCAATTGGTCTGATGTCATCCAGAGTATTTCTGTCCATAATGAATAACACATTAGGAAAGGGTATTTTTCACAGATAAAACAAGGAAGTAATTTTAACTCCACATCAGCACTGTTTCAGACTTTTCAGTATAATTTCAGAGTCAAGTTTTTATATTGTTGGTTGTCTGGGATTGGGTTTTGGGGTTTTTTTTTTTGGTATTATTACAGCATGAACAAGCCAAAAGAAAAATCTGTGTTGCAAGATGACAATACACTGAGCTCAGTTTAATCAGTCTAAAAGTTTGTGAATTGAAAACTATACACTCCTGGTAAGCTCCTCAGAACTGACTGTTGGGGATTTTAGTCATGGACTCTGTGTATGAAATCCTGTAACTCATAAAATCACTATACTCATGCAAAGCACGGCTGTGCCTTGTTATTGCTGGAAACCCAGGACACATATTTGGCCTTCCTGTTTCTGAAGCATGCTCTGAAAAGAGCTATTTTCCTTATGAAATAATTCATAAGCTGTTTTAAGGAGCCTTTCTGATAAGGGTTTTTCCTTTACAGGGAAACTGTTCATCACAGTTAGGTTTGACCTGAAACTGACACAGTGTTCAGAATGAAAAAAGATTAAACCCCACATTTCTCAGCTTATGCTTAATATTTAAATTCCTTCTCTTTTTCACATCTGCTTAGGGAGAGCTAGAGATTGCAAGGTGTGTGGGCTGGCCATTTCTACTGGCACTCCTCAGAGTCATAATGAGCATTTGATTTACAAGTTCTTTGAATAAAGCAGTTTATCCAGACTGGCTCTGGATCAGCCAGAGACTTTCTGTGTTTCAATGAACAAATGCATTCTTTGCAGCCATCCCACTACAACAGAGTCTGAGGTGCTTGGGCCCTGCATTCACAATGCAGAGCCTTGCAAATTGTTGTTTTCCTTTGGAGAAAAGTGCCTTCCTGGAAATTCAAACCACATAATACAATTATGTTCTATACTTCCCTCTGAATTTTATTTAACCCTTTTAGCGTGGACATGCCCAGACTGTCCATCATAGGGGTGATAGGAAGCTCAGAATAAATGAATGAAGGAGGACAGAGGCTGTACCTCTTTATGATGGTCTCAGAGTCAGAAACTGCAATCTGTGGCTTTCCTGTTCTAATATTATGGGAAAGCTACACCTTAATTTTTTTATGTCTTCATTTTTTTGTCATCTCTGTTATGAATACAGATGTTTCTGAATAATCCAGCCAGTTTCCAGTCAGCTTTTCTGCAAATCATGAATAAACTGATACCTCATGAGTAAGTAGAGATAGCAGGTTTGGACAGCTGAATGCATCCAGCAAAGGCATCCAAATTAATACAACATTTGGACACATTGAAATCCTACCGACTGCAACTGAATGTGGTCACATTCACCATAACGTGTATGGTGACTAAATCAGGATTCCAAAATTGTTCACATTCCAAGGGCAATCAGGACCCTGTTCATTCTTTGTACAGTCAGTTGTTTTAGTTAGCAGGTGACGTGTTTTGTAACTAGCATCCAGGTAGTGCACATAAGGAGGAAGAAAAATTTAATATTTTCATATGAAAACAATCAAACCATGCATGCAAGCAGAAACATCTTAGCTGAAATATCTTAGAGGAATAAATTGTGCAGAATAGACTACAGCACCAAGCATATGATACACAAGTAACCTTAATTTAGATGCTAATTAACCCAAATGTAAGAATTACAGGGTTAATTAAGCAACATATCCCTCCCACAATTTTATCTGCTGCAGACAAAGGTGAGAGGAGAAGGATCTTACCATTTGATTAAATTAGCCACAAGCCACAGTGGAAAGTTATGATAAACATTTTTGGAAAGCATTTAATTATGAGCCCTAAGTAGGATGGATTCTGCATTTAGATTACATCTATTTTTATTATTGGACCTGAAATATCAAATGATCAAGAAAACAGCCACTTCAACAGCTATGTAATAAATGCTTCTCCTGCAGCATAGTTGTTAAACCAAAACATGTATTTCTAATCAATTTAGTTGTAATGAGCATGCAGAAAACTCATTAAGTTTAAATTAAATCCTTATTTCAAGCACAGTTTGACCACTCTTGGTACAGTGGCTTGTTACACAGAAATTTTCTTTTCAAGCTCTGTTCTCACTTTTCCTTGTCTGTGACACCACCCCAGCTCCCTGTAAAGCCATATTCTCTGCTTAGACTCAGGCAGCTTGTTAGTTTGGTAATGGTGAGAGAAGCCTTCATGCAGAGAAGATTCTCAGCTAGATAAATTTATTCTTTGGGAGCTGGGAGAGTTCCATGACGTTTATAGCAATGTTCCTTATTTGAGTATTGATTCTGCAAGATCCATCAACAGCTGCTTTAACTTACGACATCTAAAGTCACTCCTTCCCTAATAAGCCAGCTTGCAAGCAGAAGACTTGTTGAGAGCAGACCTCAGGCTGAAAATATTTTTTAAAAGTAAAATCTAGAAACTAAGTTATTTTCTTCAGCTATTTCATTCCAAAAATTCAGCAAAAAAGATCCCTGGCAGAGAATTCAAAACACAACTCATGGCTCACAAATAGAACTATTTTATCAGCACTGCAAATCCCATGAGGAAAAACATCCTATTAAGAATATTCAGAATGATGCACAGGATTTTCAGATTAGTTGTACTTTAATATTTAAGTGGTAAATGCTGAATTTGGTCTATTAATACTTTACCAAATGGCAGAGGCCGAGACTCAGGATGCATTGGGGATTTTACAGAAAGTCAAAGAATATACCTGACCTATTAGGTTCAAGGAAAATTTGTAAGTTGCAGGCCTACTCAAGGATTCCAGGGCAGAAGCTATCCTTGTATGTCAGCCCAAGCCCTGCTTTCAAAAAGCCTCACAGAGACAATAGCTAATTTTCCAAAGACCATCCTGAAAAATAGGATGAAGTAGCATTTGTTCTCCATGGGTTCCAAATCCAAATATTTAACAGGATATTTTTCACCATGCCACCGTACTGTACAAAAGCAGCCAAGATAAGAAAAGAAAATAAATTAAATTTTATTTTCCAAATCTGCTGTACATTTTTCTAAGATGTTTTTAACCAGCCAGTTATATTCATAAATTTAAGCTGGAAAATTTATTTGCATAACACTAGAAATTCTACTTTAGTTATTTGTGCTTTCTGAAAATACCATGTTCTGCAGAAAGGGCTTAAAAATATTTTCACTGCTGTCTCATAGAACAGTTGCTTCAATAGGTTGCCCTGAGCTTAAATCCAAGATCATTGCTGTTTCTAGAGAACAGTCTTATTTGAGAGAGTTTGTATTGCAGCTATTGGTTCCCAAAGTAACCCAGATTAATATCTTTAAACTTAATTCTTAAACTACCACAAACTGTCATACCTAAACTCACTCCAGAAGAGTTAATGACAGAAAACCACTGAATTGGAAATCCTTATCCATTTGATAAAAGAGCAGGGTAGAGAGATGTCCTACATCAGGGGCCAAAGGGGAGTCAGGACATAGCACACTAAACTTCTCATTGTGTTGTTCTGTCAACAATTCTGAGTTCATAAATATTTATCTGCCCATTTTATAGGGTTCAGTCACTCCTCAGAGCTCTCCCACAAGCCAGTCATTTTAATGTTAACCAAATATTGAACTTGCTGCAAGTCAATAAAAACATTTGTTGACTAAAATACTCAGCCTATAAACAGGCACAGTTAGAGGACTTCTGTTATAAAAGAGTGACAAAGTAGAAAGAGGTGATTGGCAGACTGGAAAAAATGAGTAATTCTCTGACATTACAGTTAGTAGAATACACACTATTAAACATAGTACTTTTATTTACTGGAATAAATCTTATCTAGTATCCAAATAAGATACAGAAAAATGTGTATTTACAAAGGCACACAAGGCTCTACTCTGGAAAGCTTAGCAAGAAATGCTTCTTCTTATTGGCATCTTCACATTGGTTCACCTAAACCTTTGATATCATTCATATTACAGAGCGAGGTGACTCAGGTGCAAACCCCACGACTCTGTCAGCAGCAAGATTCTGCATCTCTTGATGTTTCACCTCTAAACATGAAATGTAAGAAACCAATTGATGGACCTACCTCTGTTTAACACATAAGAAAGAATGGTGTAGAAAAATCCCATCGTTCCTAAGGTCATATGAGGGTTTTCTACCGATACTTATTTATGTCCCATCCATCACTTGCACATTTTTTTTCAGAATACTTTTTCCATTTCTGATTTTAAGACTATAAGGCTATATCTGATTGTTTCAAGGAGCCACAGATATTTCAGTGTGGCTAAAAAAAATGTAGAGAAGCATTGATTGTTCAAGTTTTGTGGTCATTTCAAAACATCATTTTACACTGGATATTTAACTATTTGTGTTTGCTTTCTCTAGCAATTTCAGATTTCTTTCCTTCCCAAAGCCACAGGTATTCATGCAAAATAATTTAAAGAAATATTTGCCAAATTTATAATGGATATGAACCATCTGTAATAAAGGGGAGACATAAATTGGTATTTGGAGTACTAGACAGCATGACCCCTGCTATGGAGCAAGCAGTCAATTGAGAATTAAAATCTTTTTAGGAGCAGCTTAATTCACTTGTGATAGCTGCATAACAATTATTGAATCTTCATTTGTAACGTGGATTTCCATACCTACTGAGAAGTTGTATAGATTCCATATGCCAGCACTGGAATCAATATAACATTCTGTAATTCACTGACAGTGAATCACTTCCTCTTCTTGCAAACATAATTCATCAGGGTTCTGACAGCTTCCAG
The DNA here is from genome assembly GCF_965178545.1 of Coloeus monedula. Lineage (NCBI taxonomy): Eukaryota > Metazoa > Chordata > Aves > Passeriformes > Corvidae > Coloeus > Coloeus monedula. The sequence continues at coordinate 3,882,522 of NC_138790.1, forward strand.
GCACACAATGGATCCCATTAAAATAGGGATTCATGTTTTTCTTTGTCAGAGTACTCCAGACTTATTCAAATGTGGCAAACCCTCAATAATTACTCTTGCAGCCCAAGAATGTCTTAGTCTAACCCATGAAACTGGCTGCTCTTCATGGAAGTGTTATTAATCATGCTGCACCCTTTATTTATCCACATAAATGGTCCAGGTTCTTCTACAGAATATTCAGTATGAATGTAATATTCTCAATTATATAAATGCTCGATCCTGTCTGTAGCTTTTTTTTATAATCAAACCAAATTTTTGCCAAGTCCAAGAGCAAATAGTGCTTGTTTGGGTCAGGAGCCACTGGGTGAATGGCAGCACTGTGTTAGCAAAATGAGAATGGCCCCATTATAATCCTAAAAGACCGTAAACCACACATATTAAGTTAAAAAAAAAAGAAAAAACCCCAAAGATTTCTTCATCTGATAAGCTTGTGTTTTCAGTGCTCCTTATGGAGTCAGTGAAGTTTAATGTCAGAAAGATAACTACATACAGTAGCTAAAGAAGAACTATAGCTTTATATTTCTGGATAGAAGCTTAATAATGAATCTTAAAAAATAATTTTATCAGCTGTACACATGATTAAAATAGCTCTAGCTTTATAATACTGATGAGATAATTAAAGTAATTAGAAATTACACCTACTTGAACAGACAGTCAGTAAAAGCATCTTTAATCACAATCAAAACCTTTTCTTCCCTGAAGGAAGAATTTTTTTTTTTCCATATTACAGATTTTTGGTAGTCTCTCATTCATTTTCTTCAGACAGTGATTAGAATAAGCCTTGTCAGTGGTTGGAAGGAACGTATTAGGAATGATTTTACATAGAAAAAAAATCAATATCCCATTCCTGGCATTCAGAACTCCTTTCAGCTGACTTCTTGTTCCCCAAACGTGCTTTCCCTTGTTTCTCAGAAAAACTCTCTTTACAGAAATATCTGTCTTAAACAAAACATTTGCTTGTACACTTAGAATAAAGGTATGACTTTTATAATACAGAACACTACAGGCCAGTTTGACAGAATTTGTGTGCTCTGATACTGGCAAAGGCTTAGTTAATACTGTTGCAAATGAACCTCCTGAACACTCCTTTCTCGAGCATCATCTTCTTTTCTCACCAACATCACAAAGGCATGCAAGGAATATAAGACAACTTGAAAATTCTGTTCTCTGAAAAATTCCAGGAGTGCAGCAGCTAAGGTGGGTTGGATGCAAGAGCAGACCAGATTTTAATGCAGTTCTCAGAGTAAAGGCATATATAAAGCTAATATTTCATGTTCTACTCTGCCGTTCAAAATAACTCCATTCCCCTATTTTTCAATTTTACCATTCTTTAAGATGTCAGTTCCTTGCATATTTTTTAAAATTTATTTTTAATGTTTACTTTAGGACAAGACAAAGTGTTTGCTCATTCTTATACGATACTTGCAAATAAAGATGCCAGTCAAGTTACATCTTATTTATACTGAGTACAAACACCCTTGCCCAATATTTAATGAGCACTTAAGATATATATTTAAAAGGGGTTTTATAGTATTCACTTTGGGAGCACTGAACCTAGCTTTGCCACACCCCAGCCCCCAAAGTATCTCTATTAAAAGGCTTTAAATTTGGCCAAGATTTCTGTAAGCCAAAGACCAGAGAAGGCAGCATCCACCCACAAACCTGCTTCAGCATCAGTTTGACTTTTCTTGCCACAGATAACCATTTGACTGTGAAGCTGGTTTGATTTAGACAGGAGTTCAAGTCAAAATTTGCCTTGATTATTCATAACTGTCAACTACCAACAATTTTCTTTGCCCTTAGGACAAGTTTTTCCAGATTAGAATGCTATACTAAAATCTCCTCCCATGAATCTATTATGGAAAATCACAATTAAGGCCATGCTATTTCCAAATATTTTTCCTTGAAATTTCCCATGAAAATGGTTAAAACAAGGTCTTACATGTCTTTTCAAGCATGTAAGATTCTTACTATGAAAAGTTAAACAAGAGGTGTGTTTTACATTATATAGAGCTTGTATGAGGAAGATGAAATCCTCGCTGAGGTTATACACCAATGGAACTGCAGTCGGAAGACAAGTGATTCAGAAGTTCAGATCCCACCAGAGATAAGAAATCAGGCTTCTATTCCTAATAGTTTCTGTCTGAGTTTAAAATAATCATACCATATGTTAGCACAGTAAAATACATGTTCTTTATTTGAGACAACTGTTTTAAAAACAGATGAAATGCAGCTAAGTGTAGATTCAGCAAACCCAGTATTAGCCTTTTTTAAAAGTGCTAGAGAATTCTTTTTGAAAAATACCTTAACAAAGCAAAGCATTTACTTAAGACTAACTGGCTCTCTCTGACCTGAGAGACTGTATTTTTGAATGTAAATTTTGCATAAGAAGTTGAATGGAAAGATCTTATGTCTTTTCCTGCATACTTCTAAGCTGTGACAACCAGGAGTGGTTTGTATTTGAGTGGGAAAAGCTACAGATAGGAAGAAAGGTTCAACCGACTTGGACTGTACTACCAGAAGGATTTTAAAAATAGCCCCACAATTTTGGGAATCAACTGGAAAAGGAATTAGGGAATGGAAGTCCTTTAATCTGCAAGGGGTTCAGTTACAATATGTTGATGAGATCCTGATAGCCACCAAAACTAAAGAACAGTGCTGAGACCTGACTGTTGAATTGTTAAACTTTTTAGTTAAAAGGTTACAGGCTACTGAGGAAGAAGACTGTGACCTTTTTGGTTTTAAATTTTCTGAGGTCAGATGAAACTCAGGACAGAAAGAAAAAAAGCTGTCTGCCAAATCCCAGAGCGACAAACTGTAAGAGAATGGTGTGCCTTTCTTGGAATGGTCAGGTGGTGGATCAGTAATTATGGATTACCGGTCTGACCTTCGTGTGGACTTTTAAAAAGCGCCTGTAAAGATTTTATTAAATGGATTGATCACACTCAGGTCATGTTCAAACAACTTAAGAAAGCACTAATGAGGGCTCCAGCTTTAGACTTACTGGATTACATGAGGTCTTTTGAATTATTCACTTATGAGTGACAAAATATTGCCTTGGGAGTTCCAGCAGAATTCCCAGGGGAACAGAGGCAAGCCGGTGCACACCTTTCTAAACAGCTTGATGATGTGAGCCAAGGGTGGCTGAGCTGTTTGTGAGCAGTCACAGCCATGGTGCTGTTGACTCAGAAAGCTTCTAAATTGACTCCAGGACAAAGCATGAGAGTCTGTGTACTGCATATGGTACAGACAGGCTTGGGACAAAAGGGGGCCACTGGCTGTCCCCCAGCCCAATTCTTAAGTACCAAGTGGTGCTAACGAAACAGGGTGACATTACCCTCAAAACCACCTCTATTGCTGATCCTGACAGGTTTCTGTTGGCCACCAAAGTAGGAAGTACTCCAGAGCATGATTGTTTACAAATGATCAAAGAAGTTTATTCCAGCTGACTGATTTAAAGGACAGCCCGAAAGAGAACCCAGATTGGGCACTATATACAGGCAGAAAAAGCTTTGTTTGCAGTGGAAAACACGTCAGGATATGTGGTAACTACCCAGAGTGAGGTAATTGAATCTAAGGCTCTAATGTCAGATGTTTCAGTGCAGAAGCCCGAGCTGGTTGCTCTCACCCAGGCACTGGAACTGAGTGAAAGGAAGAAAGTAAACGTCTGGATGGGTTCTAAATTTGCTTTTTGCCATAGCGTGCATCCCATGGGGCAATTTGGAAGGGGGAGGTTTGTCATCAGCACATGCTATGTCGATCAAGCATGGGACACAAATATTACATTTATTGGAAGCAGTACAAAAAGCCAGCGGAAGTTGCAATTATGCACTGTAGAGCACACCAGACAAAATAGGGCCAAAACAAGAAAATGACTTAGCTGACAGGGAGGTGAAAGAGGCTGAAGAAAAAGACATCCACGTTTTGGGTCCACAGTGGGAGATTAGCCTACCAGATATTAAGACAGAATATAGTGCAAAAGATTGTCAATTAATTGAAGCATTAGAAACTAGATTTCACCCTTGTGGATGAAACAATTATGAGAGAAGTAGTAGACAGAGAACACCAATCTATACTCTGGAATGCATACAAATTGTTAAAACACTTAAGAAAGGCAGTAATTATCTCCAAGATGACTGAGGCTGTATATTCAAAGACTTAAAATTATGGCACATATAAAAGAAGTAACCCAAATACTGGAAATAAAGTGGTAATAGGGACTATCAAATCTGGTAACTCCCTGGAAGATTATCAACAAATTGACTTTACAGAACTTCTACATAAAGACAGCAATAAATATATTTTAGCCTGGCTGATCTTGGTGTCGCTGTGGGTTATGTGGCTGCTGTGCCCTCAGGGGCCCATGTCCTCATGCTGGCCACAGCTGTGAGGCTGAAAACTCTCAACATCACACTTCTGGTGGTGTGACTGAGAGGCTCAAGTGGAAGAGGAGTTTCAGTTGTCTCGAGGCTCTTGCTAAGTTATCTCTGTGGGAGAGGGCAGGGCTGAGGTGTGGAGCACCCTTTCTCTGTGTTCGAAGTGAGTCCTCCTGGAGTCAGCGGCGCAGTTTGGCTCTTCCCAAGGCAAATTGCAGTGTTCTGCTTGGGTGATGGGAGAGGGCTAAACAGCTGATATTTACTGTACCCTGAACATCCTTGCTACAGGCAGGATAACAGGGAGCTGTGGCTGAAGCTCTGTATTGTTTGGTGCTTTCCAGATGCAGTGCTTGATGCTTTTCATCTTTTCCACTATTGTGAAGCAGTAAAGTGTTTTGCAGCTAGCAACGTGTGACACTTAATGTCAAAGTGACTGTTACTTCTTCCCAGGTGGAGAAAGGAAGTTACAACGATGAAGAGCTGCTGTTGTTTTGAATTATTTGCAGGTTTGAGCATTCAGGTTGTACTTTGACCAGAGTTCCTGAGCTTGTCTTGCTCAGCTCATGAAGAATACCAGAAGACACTGTTGCAGCTGAGCGACTAAAAGGGTGTGGTACTTGCAGTGTATTTCAGCCAATGCCCTCTGGAAAGGGAAGAACTAAAACCTTAAATGAGCAATTACATATAAACCAGATAACAAGGATGATGTTTTTATTTAGCACTAATCTAAACTCCTTGAGGGCTAAAGGTAAGTTGGACAGTCTTTTAAAGTGCCTTTATTAATCATGGGATAAACGCACTAAACCACAGTTGCCACTGTATGATTTGAACGTATTCCAGTAAGTCACACAAATAAGATATTTATATATTTCCACTTAACGTTGTGGAATTGTTTTCCTGCTATTTTGTTTGTACCCAGATGGATTCTATAAAGCATGTCTATTATTCTGCTGGTGTGGTGACTAGTTAGGAAGCTGGTCTTCGTGTTTTATTCCAGGTCTTGCAAACTGCTGAGCATGCTAAATTTAATAAAGTGTGCACAGAGCTCACTGATTTATCCATCTGGCCATGGTTTTATATGTATTTGTAGAGTGTGCTAAACTGAAATTGCAATACTGGGTAATCCACATAGAAACACAGCTCTTAGAAAATCAGTAGGAAACGTTGACCACTGCTACTCGTCATTCTTGAAGGAGGTACTGAACATTTGCAATTACATCAGCTGAGTGATTTTAATATCCACATCAAGGGTATTAATATCAAATGATGTAGTTTTGCTACTGTGAGCAATATGATCATTTAAGTTAATCAGGGAGATCTTTACTCCATCTGCACCAAAGAGCATCGTAATCATATCCAGAGCTATGCATCTTTTATATGTTCTCATTCATGGGGATTCTGCCTGGAGAACTAATGCATATTGGTTTTTGCTGTGCAACTTGCATTTTTCTGGCAAATTCTAATTTTCATAATGCAGAAATATAAAGATAATAGGGTGTGTTTGGTAATGAAAGCAACCATATTCAGAATACAAAAATTATGATGTAAACCTGAGATTAGAAAGAAATGGGTTGAAGGTGAGGGTGGAGGGAAAGGTCTCCTTTATCTATGAGTGCATTACATCTCTGAATGCCTGTGATTAGGAAGGTAGGAAAGCTCAGTCCAAAGCAAGTTTGAGAAGCTCAAAGGTTTAGATGATGGCTGTGAGTTATGGTTGGGTTTTACCGAATTACTGAATGATTACAGAACGGGTAAATGATTGTTAAATGGGTCAGAAAGGTGTGGGGGGCCTAGCAAGGAAGAGGTTTTCTACTTTTATTATAATGTATTCATGCAATTTGAGAAATTCAGTTCCTCTGCTCATGAGTGTGCAGTAATATAGTCTCAACATATTATAAAGAGTGATTAGCTTACATCCCTTTGAAAAGCATAGTTTGTGCTGATTTAGAAGTCCTACACATAGAAAAAAATCCTGCAATGGTTATCAGGTGACAGCTATTATTTGGTGCTGTTGTTTGTAGAACAACTGTTTCTAAAATTTTGTGTTATTCTGATTATGCTGTGTCTGTGGCTGTCTGTATTACACTGTACACTGTGAGCAGTGGTTAAAACATTGCACTTTAGCACTACCTACAAACACACAAGACTTACAAATGCAGCTTTTTGTAGTCATTTTTTTTTCCAGATTATGATGAATAATTTATGTTTAACATTTCATAAGAGGAAAAAGTGCTTAACAGTCCTTTGTTGTATGCCTTTGGTATGAGTGAAGGAATTCAGTAATGCATGAAGGAATTTCCCTTTTTTATTGTCACTTTATTAGCTGATTTGCTCAAATGTGAGAATTAATGGTAATTCAGCTGCACGGTGTTAATGCCCTAATCATTAATTTGCATGGGAGATACTCTAATAATAATTAGAGAGAGCTCATTTGTTATTAATGCGGGAGCAGTGAGCATGGCTTTAAAATAATAATCCAATTAACAGGCATTAAGTGGAAATTTTATAGTTTCCATAGCATGAGTGTCTGCTGCTGTAATTTGAAAATATTATTTCATGGCATCAGGTAACAATCTCTAGCAGCTCCTGCCCAGTAAGCCTGGCCTCTGTGAAGGATTGCCTGTAAGGCTGCTGCCAGGGTTGGAGGCTGGGCATATGTTCATGAAATGAACTGAAACCCAGAAATGCTGCTCTTCATAACCCCCAAAGAGCTTTGCAGCCCTCCAAAGGTTCATCTTGAGCATCTCTGTTTGTAATCTAACTCCTGGTTTTGAAAGCTCACGTGTTATGTGCTGTATATAGGCAACCAATAACCTGAAACTGTGGTGGTTTAAAGACCAAGCCAATGAATCATATCAAGTGTCAGGAGTTAATTGTGCTAAGCTGACTGCAGGAAGTAGGAACCAGCACTGATTGGCCTTTGTGGCAGCTTTCTGCAGTGTTCATTAAGCCCCTTTTAAGGCCACAGAAAAATATTTACAGAGGAAAGAATAATCTTCCTAAGTGTCAGACATATGAAGTACTGACTAGGGCAGGAGGGGAGAGTAATGGGCGAGTTAGAAACTTCTTGTTGATGATTTGTGTAAGTACTGATGCTTTTGGCTGACTGTTCAAGGAGGAAAGGTGTGATGAACCTTTTGCATTACAGTAGATAACAGACTGTTTGGAGTGGTCATGTAGCCCATAGCTTAACAGGAGACAGTCTTGTGTAAATCTAGACAAACCTAGAAGATCATTGTTTCCAGCAGTCACTTCCCTGTGACCAGATGTGTGCTGAATTCCTTTGGTCAGGACACCTCTGGCTAAAAGAGGTCACAGCTGCACATGCTTTGTGTCAGCTGGGAGGAGAAAGGTTACTCTGTTAGTGTGGGTTGATATGTCTTACAGTGACAAGTGTCAAATTTGATGTGGCCATAAGGGTCAACCAGCCTGCAATCCTCATCTTCTGTGTTGTACTGCTTTAGATTTCATCTGAGGGATTTTGTGTAAGAGAAGCTTGTTCTTAGGTTAATGTGGTATGTCAATGCTAGCGTAATTTAGTTACAAGGTCTGTGAACAGCTTTCTCTGATTGTACAGGACTTGTAGCAGGAAGGACACTGGAAGTGAGGCAAAGTACCCATCTTGGAAGTCTGTACAAATACCCCACGGAGCTTGTTCAAAGTTGGTTGAAGGACTGCAGTGTGTGTATATAAAAAATAAAACTCGCAGAAAAACAGCTTGAAAAATGGCAGCGAGAAGGATGACAAATTCTAAACAAGTGACTTCTTACCCACTATAGAAATTACATTTGCTAACAGAATTTAGCTGTGTTAGTGGGCCTGGCTGGCAGTGTTCTGAAGGTAGTATTTCAAATTTGTAAAGCCTTCTCAACACACTTTGTGCTGAAAAGGATATTGAACTGTGCAATGTTTTACCAAATTCTACATTGCACCAAGGCAAGTGGATTTATTGCTGAAGAAAGAGGAAATATTGACATAAACTGAACAATAAAGAGTCAAGGGCAGAGGTGGTCCCCAGGTGGAATGAAATATTTCTAGATATTTGTGTCAAACCTCTTGGGTAGTGAAAGATATTTAACAATTGTAACTGCTTCATGCTCCTCATTCAAGAGGTAAGTGGTGATATTCAAATATCTTGTTGTTGACCTGGGAACAGTGTGACTTTTTTACCTTTTTCCTTCTGTCTTCGAGAACAGAATAGAGGAGACTTTTCTGCTTGGACTGCTATCTCACTTCTGGAGAAAAGCTCTTGAGATAAGAGGTTCATCTGCACCAATCCCATGTGTTTTCTATTAGGCTGAGTAGAGATACCTTATCCTGCTCAGCTGAGAAAGATAAAAGCACTCTTCCTCCTGTTACATTTATCATGCCTCTACCACGCTCCATGAATGAAGTAGTGAAAATACTTTTGGTTCCTAGCTTATTAATATTTGCAGCAGCAGAAGCAACTACATCTTGGAACTGTGTAACATCCCTGGGGGATTTTTAGGTGAAGTTGTTGTGAGGGTAAGTGCATTCTTTTCTATAGTAATCATCCATGTCTCCTCCTCAAATAATCTCTCATCTAATTGCAGCTAGATCCTAAAGTACTTGCTAGAGATTAGGGGGAAAAATGAGAAATAAATGTTAAATGTAGGCCTTTCTATTGTTCCCTGAGCCTTTGAAAACTGTGTGTAGTGTCCAAGTCAGAGCCAAGGTGACTTTGTAAGCAGCCATCCATGTCCACCTCTTACAGAAATCCACAGCCTTAAGGTAAGGCTCTGCTGTATTTGTGCTGACCTCTTAGGGAGGTTGTTTGTGAACCTCAGTTTTCACTGCTAAATTTAATGTAGGAACTAGAAAGCTTCCAGTGATATTGATTTATGGATGTTAACTCTGGTGATTTTGGTGGTTTAGATCAAGCTATATTAGGTCACAGTAAAAGATGAGTTTCTTAAACTGCTCGTCAGGACTGAATGTGCAGAGATGGTATTTAGGCAGTCCTGGACGAGAAAAGAAAGTTATTCTTTGATATTCACAACCTTTTATGACAATACATTTTAGTGAAATTAGAAAATCTTTGTGCCTTGTTGAAGCTGTTGACGGTGTAAAATTCTCATATCCCTTTCTCTCTAGATGACATGTTTCTAGTCTATAATCTAGCCTCATACAGGAATTGATACATATCTTTCATTCTTGTTGCCTTTCCTGTGCTGGCTTAGTTCTGTTACACTCATTTTGAAATAAGGAGAACTGGAAAGCCTCAAGATAAGATTTGCTCCATGAATTTATACAGAAAATATAACACTCTATCCTTAGTTGTTCTTTATTCCCCCCAGCATTTTTCAGATCAGTTCTGAATACTTTGAATAATGCATGTTCCAACACAGGTCTGTCTGGGACCACGCTAGTGAACTTCTTTTATCATGAAAAGATGCTTTCCTTCCTACTTTGTTGTTTATGTTTTAGTGGGTTATTAATGCTTGAAGGTTGCTGCCTTGTATTTGTAACAGCCATACATCTTTAAAAGCCTTCGAGATATCTTGACACAACTCTTTGTAAAGTTGAGTTTGCTTTCACCCTTGTCCTCAGCTGTCCGACTGCCTCAGAGATTCCCAATAAACTTTGTTTTCTTCCTTTGGCAGAGGTATGCCTTTTTTTTTCACAGTTGTTTTAGCCAAGATATCTGATGTAGTGCAGAATTACTACATGAAGGTTTATGCTGTTATGTCATCGTTTGGTGTAGGTGATAGGGCGGGCAGTGTTACCTTTAGAACTACATATCTGGTAAAAGCCTGTACAAAAGCAACCAGAACACAACAGATCCTCTTTCTTTTTGCCCCTTATCACTTTGATTTCCAGCTTTGGTTCTGCTAGCACCTTTACTTGGGACATCTTGCTAGTCATATCATGTGCTTTTTCCTTCCATTTGTGAGGCAGCTGAGCCATTCAAGGAAGGTATTTTTTTTGTGGGCTTCTTTCTCTATAGTTACCCAAGTTCTTGTCATCTACCAACTACCTTGCTGTGATGTTCCTGGGGTAGCCCCCAAAGAGCTTTTGAGGAACACTGTAATGCTAAAGAAACACCTGCTTTCATAGTGGTATGTTCTATGCAAAGTGAGTAAATAACCAGAGTTAATTCAAGGGCCTTAGAGAAAATCTTGTCCTGGCTGCTGTTACCAGAATGTGAAGCCATGGGCAATAGCTACACACAGCCTTAATAAAAATCACTGCCCTTATTGGGTGACATACTCAATTTGTCAGACCAACAGAATACCAAGACCTGAAAATTAGTCACTCTTAGAAGCAGTACCTAGTTGTGTACCTAATCCTTTATAGCTTGTCGTTTTAAGTGGGCTGTTGAAGAGTGGATCTGACCCCCAACAGCATCAGGCTTCAGTTGGAAGTTTAAATTCAATCTAAATATCTGGCTGGGTAAGACAACTGGATGCAGAAAGCAAGGTATTTGAGGCTCATTTTCAAATGGTTGTAACTCAGATCTATTGCTCTGTGGATTTTTATCCCTTAGTTCATCACTTCCTGGTACTGGCTGAGTAGCATGTATAGTTCCTTATCAGACTTGCCACACAGATCATGTCTTTGTATTTTTGGCATAATTCACCATTTCCCTGGAGACTCCAAAAGTTGATTCTGTCCTTGTCTGCTTTGGGTTGGATAAGTCTTGTTTTCTGGTCAGATTCTTACTATCTTAATTTCCAAACCACTTTCAGATCCTAAGTCTGATTGTTCTTCCCTAAGAGACAGCGGCCAGAGGTCTGAGCTTGCCTGCCTGCTATATTTCTTGAATTTTCTGTCATATAACTGGCCAGAGCGCTGGTGACTTCCCTTACTCATCTCATGAGGACATATTACCTTGTCACATACCTTTCATCAAATGTAGAACAGCTGGATGTCAAACTTTAAGGTCTTTTGGAGTCTCAGCAAATAGTCACATCTGCCCAGGAAATACATTATTATTTCAAAGAGAGACCTTTAATTGGAAGTAAGTTTTATTATACCTTCTGGTTAAGGAGGTTTTCTTGTTTTGCAGTGAATATTGATGTTGGCAGGTGTTTATCTGTAGGGGACTTGATGAAACATCTTTTTGGAAGAAAAAGTGATTTGCTTACATGCAAGACCAGCATGTTCCTTTGCCCTTGGAGGCAAATAGGGAGCCAGTCTCTTTGATACAGAGCTATTTTTGTCTTCCTCTGAACACTGCTTATCATGCATTATGCATGTTTGTTTTTTTTTTTTAAAAATGCTGTCAGCAGATACAACCAGCCATTAACCTCAAGTACTTCCTATTTAAAGATAGCACCTGTAGTCAGTTCATTCAATTGTGTGGGACAGAGGCCTTAGGTCACTTGCTGATGATGGCAGAGACCTGATCCTGAAATGGCATGTCAGCATTTTACATCCTGTCCTCTTTGGGAGTTTACAGCTCCATATATCTGGAATCTGCTTTGGTCATGTGGTGGTTTAAAATCAGCTGGGATTTAAACTCTAAAGAAAGAGCTCCCCTTTATCCCCACCCCCTCTGGTGAGAGAGGGACAACGGCAGAGACTATGGGCTGAGATAACAATTTAATGAAAACAAACAGCTAAGGCACAAGAAACAATAACAGCAACAATATTAATAATGAAAGTATAGAAAAGATGGGGAGATTTACACACAAGAAGGTGCTCAGCACCCCAACCCAGTTCTGAATGGCTGATGAGACAAAGACAAGATGGTGAATGTTCCTGAAGCCTGGCCGTGATGTGCTGCTATTCCTGGGACAAAGACAGGATGGTGGATGTTCCCACAGCTGGCACTCCCCTTCCCTGAGCCAATGAACAACAATGATGAACAAACTCCCTTGAGGGGTGGGAAGGGATAGGCAGTGGTGTGAGAGCAGCAGGGTCTGCAGCAATGGCCACTGGCAACACCCCTGAAGAAAAACAGAACTGAAATGGTGCTGCTTCTGTGTGTGCTCAATTTTTTCCTTCCCTGAGGTCATGCCTCCAGTGATGATGTGGATGGTATGGGATAGTGACCCAGCCATGCTCACATGTCTCTAGGCTTCTCTCCCTCAGCAACTGTGATGAAACCAGGACAGTCAGGATCTTCCTGTTCTCAGTGCTGCAGTGAGTGTTTCCAATATTTGAGTTACTTCAATATTTGAAGTATTTCAATATTGCCTTTTTGAGTAACAAGGGTAGGAAGAGGGGACTTGTACATAAAGCAGTAGGTCAAGTGGTGGTGGGAATAGATTTGCACCCCTCAGGCAGAGTGCCCTAGGCAGCGAGGTCACAGTGCTCCTGACTAACGTAGCATATTTGCCACTGGACAATGGGAGCACTCTCATAGCATAATCATCTCTGCAGGCTAGGCAAGATCTACATCAAGGCCTTCTGTCCTGCTGTGTGAGGCTAATAGGCTGATGTAACTGGTTGAATAGTTCTTTAAGGCAGAAAAGCTTAGGTCACTTTTATTTCGAAATATTTGCTTAAAGGCTGACATCCACATTACTGACTCACTGTGAGAGAGGATGGTGGTACAGACAGGAAGGTGTGAGCAGTAAGGGAACGTCAACTGCCTGAGCATTTGTTGCCTAGGTTTTGAAAATACTGTTCCAATTAGAGCCATCTATTCAAATTTGTTCCTCAGTATTCTGTTTTGCCTTGTGTTAGCTACATTCGTGGTGTAGACTGACAAGATGTTTAGTGGTCCTGGCAGAATTATGGTTGACTGATGTAAACAGTTCCTGCCAGCATATGTTGAATAGCTTACATTTGTCAGAGTCAATCCATCCTGGTCTCTTCCTGTCTGGATCAGTACCAAAGCAGAGTCTGTACTTGCAGGAGTGAACAGCTAGTCAGTCTGTGAGAACTCTACTATTCACTGTATCTCCTAAACTATATTTGCTGCTGCTTTGTTGAAAGTGTGCTCTTGTAAATTTAGAGGAGAAATCTGCCTGCTGTTAAAGTTTAGAACTGTTTAGTAAAATTCTTGGATTTTAGAGTTTCACTTGATACACCAAATGGAAATGAGCAGTGTCTGCAGCTTGCCTGTGTGGTGTCCCTCTACTTTGTACCAGCTGGGAGCTTAACCAAATGATTAACAGACATCTGTGCAGAAATATTTTACTCTAAACTGCTTGTATAAAAACTTCAGAGGGATAAAGCAATTTTGTCTTTACAGATATTGCACCTATGCATGTGAAACATGAACAGACCTTTAATGTTTTGGTAAATTCATTGCACTGGATTTTTAGCCAGTTGGACCTGAAAGTCCTACCAACCCAGATTAGACCGTGGCTACGTAAAGCTGTCTAGAGCTTGTTTTTGGGGAAACTCATTCTGAAGTGGTTGATAGTTCATTTCTAAGATAGCATGCTTTGAGTCTTCCCTGTGAGAAGTGGATGCTATTTTATTTACATTCAGAGGTTGCCTTTACTTCCAGCATTAACTTGAACTAAATGCATGCATGTTGTGGGCTATCAAAATCCTGGCATCCATACTGAGGACACAGCTGGTAGCTGTTTCTGATGCTCTTGTAGAATCACTGTTACACAAGTGGATATATAGGAACAGTGAATTTTGTGTCACTGTTTAGCAGCTGCAACGTACTTGCTACCAACCCAGTTGCATACTGTAGTATCTGCTCACATGAGGTAGTAGAAAATTGTATTTCCTTGGGAAATTGTGTTCCAGATACTAATGCTCTAGTTAGTGTTCTGCATCCTCCTTCAATTTGTTGAAACTGTAACTGGAAGATTTAAAACTGCCTTCTGATGCACTCAAAGTTTCTTTTTCCCCATAAGGGATACATGTGCAGGTAGCCTTTTCTGGCTCCAGAGTGTCTGATTCATCTTCTCATTTACAGAAACATGGCACTCAAGCATACAGACCACTTTACTCCTTGCTTTCCTCCAGTCCTGCCATCAAAGGAATTGAAAGTGCACTGCCATCAAGCCTACTAGAGGTAGACTTTTCTGCTGCTGTTTGTTGAAATTCCCTCGTACTTCACAAGTTGGCACAGGTTGTGGTAGTGGTCTATTTCTGATGGAGAGGCAGGAATTAAAGTTACTGGGCTAGTTTCTTGTGAGATGGCTGTGCCTCTGCACGTGGCCAGACTGAGAGCCCAAGCCAGAGAACCATCTCCTTGCGCATAAAATGGATGGGAATGCTTGTACCCTTAATGTTGTGGTTCAGCCCCAGCTATCAAAAAAGTACCTTGAAGCTGCTCACTCTCTCTCTCCTTGGGAAGGGGAGGAGAATCAGAAAAAGGGTAAAATCTGTGGGTTGAGATAGGAAGAGTTTAATAATTGAAATAAAGCAAATACGGTACTGCTGCTGCTAACAACAATAATTGCAATGAAGCTGTGAAAAAGGAAAACAAAGCACAAGAAAAATAAGTGATACACAATAGAAATTCTTACCAGCCACGATGCTCTCCTTTTGGATTCTTCTGCAATTCACTCCTTCTGGACCACTCCCCCCAGTTTATATAGTGAGCATGGGTTCTGTGGTATGGAATATGCCTTGGGCCAGCTCAGATCAGCTGTACAGTCTGTGCTTCACCACAGCTCCTTGTGCTCTTCTTCTCCAGCAGAGCATGGGAAACTGAGAAGTTCCTGACTCAGGGTTAGCACTGCTTAGCAACAACCAAAACATCTGTGTGTTATCAACATTATCCTCACACTGAATCCAAGAAACGCAGCGCTGCACCAGCTACTAAGAAAACACTAATTCTACCCTAACCAAAATCAGGACACTTAATTGTGGCACAGCTACATGGGATAGAAAGAAGTTCTGGTAATACGGTGGGTGTTTTCCCCCTCTGTGAAACCAAGTTGTAACGTGCAAAAATATATAATAAGAACAGGAGAATTGGCTGAAGGCATAGAGTCACATTTATCTCTTTCACTTGTGAAAAAACTTATTGATTGTGATAATTTACTGTTCTTACATGAATTAAAGAAACATTTCCCCTGTTACTGGAGAGCAATTATGATTATTTTCAGGACAGAGTGTCATGATCACAGGCAGTAATTGCTGCTGTGTCACTGGCCCTTTGTCTTCATTCTGAATAATTATCTGGTACTGATTGTGTAGGAAAGAAAGCTGTATATTTTCCTCCCTCTGTATCCAACATCATGCAGTTCTCATATTGTACCACATCAGCTAGCACATCCTCGTGTCCCACAGCACCAAATGTTGTTTTCATTCAGCCCACTGAAAGTGCCAGTTGGCCATGTAGAGAGCCTGGGACAGCTGTGCTGCTGAGGAAAAGAGCTCCATTCAGCACTGGGGTTACTGCCACTGTGTATGGCTGTGCACTGAGGGAGATGGAAAAGACCTTACTGACCTGGAGGTCTGTAGGCAATGTAGAGTGTTTTGCTAAATGATCCAAGCGATCTGATGGATTATTGGGATGGGAACATCTCTCACCATGCAATTTTTCAATGAAAACTTAGGAAAAGAGTTGATCTGATTATTGAATCTAAGTGATGCTTTTAGAGCAGTGTGGAAAGAATTAGTGCAGTTTTATTAACATCTGAGATTGTCATCTTGAATTTGGTGTACAGGTTTTGGTAAACTATTTTCAAGAGTTCAAATAGAGTAAGGATAAATGAGGAGAAAAGCTATTAAGGGATTCTAGGGAACAGGTCTGATTAGTGAAGAGAAGCTTGTCTTGTTGAGAATATTTAGTTTAGTGCAATGAATGCTGGATTGTGGACTGTAAATTACTAAGAATTGCTGAGAAAGGAAGAAAATGAAGGGAACTGGTAAGAGATGGCTGTTATAAAGTATTTGAACCTTGATAGTGTGCCCCAGACAAATCATTTTTAGTTATTTTTACCAGAGCCCTCAGAGTGGGTGGGACCAGGCTGGAATTACCCTAATGGGCTTCACCTGGCCTTCCACCTTCAGCTGCAGCACATCAGCTCCAAGAGGGCTTTTAAGCTCTAGTCTGAAGGTTTGAGGAGAGAGGTGGGGCAGGCTTCTATCTGCTCTTTGTCTTTTGCTGGCTTGTTGTTTGGATTTCCTGGACTAACTTGGCTGCTGATCACGGGATGGGTTTTGTTGCTGTCAGCATCTTGATGCTGCTTGCCTGGATCAGGAGCCTCACCTGTTAGAGCCCTCAGGAATTCATCAGGGACTGAAAGGTAAACTATGCTAAACTGGAAAAGAGTTGGGCAAGAAGAAACTGAAAAGCTAAATACCAAGACAGCAAGGACTAGATAAAAAATGACTGTGCTGCACTGGATTAAAACCAATCATATTATCAGAAAAGTGCATGCAGGGCTCATGGACAAAATAGAGATACCAATCAAGCAGTGTGAGCTCTCATGCAGAGCAGATGCAAAATGTATAAGTACTGTATTATAGATAAGTTGTAAAATATGTAAGTAGAGTAGTATGTAAAAGTAGGTAGAATATATAAGAAAGTAAAATGTATAAGTAGTGAAAGATAAGTAAGTAAAGTGCATAAGTACTGTATTAGGTAAAAGTTGTAAAAGGTATAAGTATGTAAGATGTATAAGTAGTGTGATATGTGAAAGTTATACATTCTATAACTTATAAGTAAGTATATTTACTGTATAAGTTATGTATAAGTAGGGAATTATATCAAAGTTGTGAGATGTGTGAGAACAGGGGTATTTTAAACAATAAGATGCTTCTGCATAATCATATTGATTTGTTGATCAGAAGGCATGAGTTGCTGCAGACAGCCCAAGAGCATGCAGGTGCAAATAAGTGTGAAGAAGCATCTGGTGCCAAATTAGAGGTCTCCTGCCTAATGGTTACTTTTGTAATGCTTTTTGCATGGCAAAATGGTACCAAACCAGCTGGTTGTAGTACAGAACATTTAGAGAGGCATGGTTGCCTGAAACAGGGACTAGTGATCCAGGAGGCACTCATAGTAGTTTCACTTCTTCAGTGGCTCTTGACTAGGAGTTTTACTTCATTAGCTTAAAAATTGCAGCTGTCTGTTGTCTAGACTACAGATTTGTTGTGTAAGCAGTAAAAGAGGGAATAGTTTAGTGTATTTTGTAGCAAGCATAATATTTAAGACATAAGCAGACTGCTACTATATCAAGGGTTAATGCGCCTCTCAAATACTGCAGAAAAAACCTATTTCAGTAGCTGCATTGTACTTTTCTCCTTTTAGAAAGGAAGAGCTTACAAATTTCTGTTTCCCCTGACTTCTTTCCAGTAGAAGTGAAGCTAAGAAGAGGGTGAACTTTTTAATCTTCTACTTTCAGGGTGGAAATAAGGACTAGAGAAGGGTGCTCTGATATGAATATTGGGCACTTGCCTGGTATTATGTTGATCTGCTTTTATGAGCAAGAGGAATGTGAAGCCCAGTAGGATCCCAATTCATGCAGCCGTTCCTCCTCTCCTTACTGTAGGGTCTGTTATTAAAAAAAGATGTATTTGACTAATCCTTGCTTGTCTACTACCTTCTGGGTTTGTATGCTCCTCCTTCAGACCTAGGAATCACAGCAGTTCATGCCTGCTCTGCGTGTGCTTTCAGTGGGTTTGGACCTCCCTTGTCCACTCAGACTGTGTGGAATCTGCTGGTATTTTGCCACTTTTTCACTGCACAGATCATATTGAAATATTTCGATGATCCACTGTAAATACCTCACAGATTTTTCCTTTTACTGACAAATTCTCTTCCTTCATTAATTTTTGTAGTTAACTTGTATTTGCCTTGCTATTTCAAATACTGTCAAATACAGCTACTCCATATACCCTCTATAGCCATCTGTCAAGGTTATTTTTCTGAAACAACTCCTTAGTCTGTACACTCTGATAGCTCTGACAGAGATGGTTGCAGAGCAACTAACACCTGTGAAGGAGGTCAAAATTTCAGCATTTGAACTGAGATTTCCTCATCACCATAAGCTTTCTTCCAACATCTAGATGAAACTGTCTTCAGAATTACATCAGCATCCTATGCTTATAGCCTGACACCATTCTTAAACTTTCATGATTACTGAACCTTCAAGCAATCTCAACTCTGCATTTGTCTCCTCAATCACTGACTACTTAGGTGACTACAGGTGTAGAACTTCATGATTATTGAAATAAGACCTCTACCAGTTTTAGGATTGTGATCCTATGATATCTGTTATTAGCCTTGTCACCTGTTGTCTAGATAAGCTGGTCCATCAGTAATTTATTAGGCAGAAGGAGTGGAACATCTTAATTAAGATCCTACCTGGATCAAAGCCAGGGACAGCATTAACTTGTCTACTTTGATGTCTGTTATATCAATTCAAATAACTTGATTAAATTATTGGGCTTTGTTTTAGTCAGCAACTTTTTTTGTGTACTACAGTTCCGGTCTGTCCCCAAAACTATGCATTTTGACCATGTGGAAAAATGCTTAGAAATTTGCATAGGTGAGAACTGTCCAGTGTTTCATACTGCCCCCTCAATTCACCTACAAGTTGATTAGACCATGCTATTGTTTTGATGAGCTTGTTCTTTTTTTCTCCTGCAAGTACTTCTGCATTCTTCCCTTTCAGAAAGGGACAACATGATGGCTGAAAGCTGGAGATGCTTTCACTGAATGCAAAGCTTAGCTTCAAGGAGAAATCTAAATAGTTAGCTCTGAGTAAGCAGATACCATGTCCAAAATCAGTCATTATTCCTATAAAATGTACATGATCCCTGAAGGCCCTGTGTTCTGTGTCAAATTACAGAGCTCCATTAATCTGCTGTGGTTTTGCTGTAATGAGATGAGATAGAAAGGGCATAGATGGTAGATGATACATGAACTACAGCAAAAAATAATCGAGGAATGAGGATTACATCCAAAGTGAATGGAAGATTCTCACTTTTACACCAGGCTTTGTACTATTAGGTAACTGGAGCATATATTTTTAAGGTCCAGGCCATTTCTACCCTTTCCTTTGAAAAGGTGAGCCTTAGCTCATTTACCAAGTGCTTTCCAGTTTGCACACAGGTTGTGAAAGACTGTAAAATCTGAACACTTGAAATATCTTGTGATTCCCAAGTATCATGCTTGCTGCTCTAATCCCTTCGTTCTCTCCTAGGCCTGCAGATCAAATCTCCAGCAGATATCCAGGCAGGGTGCTCACAGCAACCTGGGCTACACATGGACTAATGAAACTTGCTAGTTCCCTCTGTGCAGCTGCTACATGAGCTGGATTCAGATATGTTAACTTTGTTTTTGGCAGCAGTTGGAGCAAAGCTGAAATTGTGTTCAGGTATGTGCATGGTTCTGTTATTTGCTGTCAAATTTCTCGAAACACTTCTGTGGCAAATCAGAAAGCAGATTTACAGTGCTACTTCTGATTAGCTGAATTAGGCTGGCTTCACAGGACTAGGGCCAAACCTCATTTTTCAGAAAACATTTGTGACTTGAGGGATAATTTGAGAAGCATTCTATGCTGTGGTAATTGTGCATGGTAAGCTATTTTTGGATGCAGTGGACCTAATCAGCTTAGAAAAAGTGAAGACTCTTGTAAAGATCTACTTGCATCAAGGGTGTTATTCTTGATGTATGTGAGATGTAATTGTGCTGAATCAGGAATGCCATGCTACAGAAAGTAGGGTTAGGTCTTGCTGTACAGAGTGAAGAGGGGATATGAAAAGCATTGGCTATTTTGGCAAGATCATTTATTCTATGGAATCTCCAAGCTTTTATTTAATGATGATTCTGTAAAGCCAGGTATTGCCTAGGATAGGAGCCCTTAGTGAGTATGGGCCTTGGCTTTTGCAGTTGTCAGGCATGCAGCTGAGCCACCGTGCCTGTGTAGTTAAAGGAAACCCTTGCAAAGCCCAGTGGAGTTTTTTGGAGCTCTGCAGTCAGGGCCATGCCACAGGGTTATATTGTGGCTGCTGCTCTAAGTTAGGTGGGATTACAGCTCTACTTTGATATGTCTACCATTAAAACAGTGGTGATTGTTGTTACAGTTTGTGTTGCTCGTAGAGGAAGATTGTTAACTTTTATATGTGTAAAGTCAAGCCATTTTTTCAGCTTAGAAGTGAAGAAGGCCTGGAGACAGAGTTTACCACAGCTCTGAAATACCATCGTTTCCAAGGGCTGGATGGTAGGCAATGTTGTTCGCAGTTTCAGAATATCCTTGTGCTAAATCTTTATTAACTTCCTCCTAGCAACTAGACAGAGAGTCTCATATAAATTCTCAAGTCATTCTTTGTACATAAGAATGTAATTCTGACTGGAGCCCAGTCTCCTATGCTGAGCTAGTAAGGATATATGCCAAAAGTGAGGGTGACTTGATATACATTGGCATCTATAGAAGCAAGCTGAGTGATCTGGAATCTGACACAGTTCTGCCACTTTAATCACAATTTTAGGATATTTCACTTGTGTATTAAAACACATTCCTTTACAGAAAAATCTTCTGAAGGCAGTAGTCCTTTCTGTGGCTAGACAGGAGTTGGGAGGAATAGTTTTTTAAATGTGGAATGTAGCTGTTGCTGAATCTGTTGGTTTTGACTCCCCCAAGGAGGGTAACCTGGCTGGCTGTAGGATTGCAGAGTTTTGGTAACAAAGGGATGTCACACATATTCTTGAACTTATCCTAGCTTTAGCCTTCTGCTCCCATAAGATTTAGAAGTCAAAACTAGTTAAAAACTGATCTTTGCAGGCAGAGAAGTGGTTTTTTTTCATGATTTTCAAATAATATGATTAGTGTGGAATTGAAGATTTCCTTCTGATTTTCTAGGAAAGTGGTGGTAGTGGGATAAAACTGGAGTTTGATCTCTTCCTTGATTTTTAGTATCTATTGCTTTATTTTATGTGTACAATTTCAAGGGAAACAAAGAGGAGATTTTTCCATAGAAATTGAAAACTGTGGGGTTTTGTTCTGGAATGAAAATTAGTGTTCCCAGTACTTGAGCAAACCTTGGCAAGCCAACAGCATGGGGCTACTCACTACTGTGAGTGTTTTTCATTGGTATAGAGCCAGTTAGAGTGGCCAGTCATGTGGAAGTAACAACAAGGGAGGGAGTCTAAGCCTTCTGTTTGTGCTTAGTGCCCTGCTGTGGCTTGTATGGCACAAGTAAGAGCTTGCAGGCCAACAGTAAGATGTTGAGCATCTGGATGTGTGAAGATTTTGATATGACAGCTTCTACAGAATTGCAGTGCATCAGAGGAACAGCATTAGGATTCCAAACACTTCTGATTAGTTTTTGAAATAAATTTGGTAAATGGTTTGCAACATGTGGAATTCAATCTCTCCCAGGGGTTCACTTATTGGCTGTGCCAGGATAGCACAGAAGTCCCAGTCCTGTGGGTAGCCATAAGTGACCCATGTCTATTTTGTTTTCTGAAGAAAAGAGTGTAAGTTAAGACTGGGCAATGCTTGATAAGTGTTTACAACATAGGACTATGAAGGATTGCTAGAACTGTCTGAGGTGAGATGCATGACATCTGACAGAGCTGTTGAAAAGGAGGAGTTGAGAAGTAAGAATAAGCTGGAAAGTTTTATTAGGAAGGAAAACTATCTAGTACAGTATGTGACCATTCATCCATAGCCTTGTTTCAGAATTTGTCTTTGGGAGTTCCCTGCCTTAATGCTTAACATCTCTGACATCCTTCCAGGTTAAAGTTAACAAGCTGTTGTCAGCCTTCATGAGAAGATAGAGCTATGCCTGTGAGGCAGGTCCTTTTTCTTCTAACCAAAAAGGATGGGGAGCAGTGGTGAGTTCTGGCATAAACCCTTCTTGGATCACCAAAGTAGAATTTTCTTTGCTGGTTTATTTATATAATTTAAATTGTTTAAGTTGCCTTTATTTTGGCACCAACATATTCCAAAACAGCCCTGGCATCTAGGTTATCCCACAGTACCAGGGGAGGAAGGAGAGGAAAGATGTAAAATAGAATCTTTTCTGATATGTGAAACCCCTGCTACCCTAAAATTTAGAAGAAATTTGAGCATAAGAATGGTAAATTCAAAAACAGCATATGGGAAGCTGAGAGCACTGTAAGGTGTAGGCTGTTTATAAACATCACCTAGAAGAGAGAAAATCAGGTCTAGAGTTTGACTCAGCAGGCAAGCAGAAGCTGCTAGAGCTATTGAGACAAGTAGGTTCAGTCCTCACTTTCCTCTGCTCCTAACAATTCACGCCCCCTCCTACCTCCAAGTGATCTGTAATTGTTGGCATGGAGATTCAGAGGCAGGAGAGGCAGCATTTAAAGTACAAGTAAACGGAGAGCAAAGTGGTTGAATGCTTTTCAATTCATAGCAATGGTCCTCCAACTTTTAACTATACATGAAAATGAAAGCATTTAATGCACCATCTAAACAGTCTGGTTGGACTAAAGCTAAGGGTATTTATGCACAAGTATGTTTATCATTAAAATTGCAAAATGTTCTACCTGGTACGGTCTGTTCTTAGTGCTCTTCCCTTTTTAGCAGTCTCAAAGCTATAAGGCAATGTTCTGACAAACAGAATCAGATAATATAAGTTTGACTGCACACTGTGGTGGTATGAAACTAGTATGAAACTTCTGAATGTGGGGAAGGATGTATGAAGTGGATCCTACTACCTGACTTTTGAGGAAGTTATGAAAATTTTGGTTATTTCTGAGATGTACATCTCTAAGCAATTGAGAAACTAAGTGGTGGTTTGGATTTTATCACTTCTCTGCAATGCCTGTCCTAGCTAGCATTTAAAAAAGTGGAATTTCATTAATATTGTACTAATGGCAGTTCCATTTGGTAACTCATAGCTACATTCTATTTTAGAAATGAAGGAACACTTACTTTGGCTAAGTCAGCCTTTGAATAACTACTGCTGAAGATAAATCTCTCACAAGTTCTAATGTAAGTCAGGCTTTTATAGCTTGTCTTTTATTCCCCTTGAATGCCTTTTTGACTGCATGGGAAAGGGGTTTTACTTTTGCTATAAGCCTACTGATTCTAGCTGCTGTTTTGTTTAACTTTTAGATTTTGGTCTAAATACTAAATGGTGCATCTAATAGCATTTGAATTTCTGAAGTGATAAAGCATTTATTCACTAATGAGAAAAGATAAGGCACTGAAATATGCCTATTGCTTATCAAATAAAAAAATCGTCCTTGCTGCTATTGCTAGGAGGAGGAGTAATAATAAATGGATGAAAAATAATTAAGCTATGAAAACCATCCTGGTCAAAATGATAACCAGATTGTGATATCTTGTTGGATTACCTTTACTAGTGACCTCTGAGCCAAGCTCTGAAACAGCTTCAGGCTTTCACTCTTCAAATTATATGGACAAGGCTGATCAAAATAACCAGTGGAACTCTTCAGACTTGTTCTGTAAAGTGGTCTGGAAACACCAGCTGCAACTGAGGGGTTTTTCTTTTGTTACAACTGAGCAAAGGAAAGCTCAAAAATTCCCTGCTGTTACAGAAAGAGTGAACAAACCAATATGCTGATCTTGCTAGGGGATGTTTGCAAGCCAACAGACAGGGGCTCATTTATGTGTAGTGCTTCAGGTCCTGGTGCACAGTGAAGTACCAAGGTACTGGTCTCTGATTTCTAAAGGAACTGTAGCTTGCCTTTTTATTTAGAGCTGGAATGTGACTTGGAGTATGTGGAGGTGGGTGAGACTTTTTTGCTTTGTCTTCTACCAGATAATACTTTCTGTGTGGCATGAAGCTGTTTCAAATTAGGTAAATGAACCTATGCAACATAAGCATTTGCTGGAAGTCACCAATTCACTGAGGACTTGCTCTGTTATGCTGACATTTATTGGCTGAGTTTTTATAAAAAGCAGGAACAGTATTGCACTGGCAGAGAGGCACGGGAATTTTGTGTTGCTGCTCACACCCCCAAAAGAAAGAGAAGGGGCAGGGCAAATGATTAGGATATCCATGTGTTCTAAGCCTTAGGGAAAAAGAAGATCAATGGTGCCTGATGAAATTTCTTCACTTGTGTGACCACGACTAACACTTTGAGGTGCTCTGCACTGTGTTATTTGAAGGTAGTGTGAATACACAGAGATAAAATACTTCCCTATTTGTGTGTTTTCCTTCTGTGCTGCTTCTCAGTCTTTTCATTCACTACCACCTTGCCCCTTTCAGTGGAAATCAAACTTAATGCTTGAATCTACTTTTTTGAATCAGTGCTGATTCTTGCCAGTTAAGCAAAATGAAGTTGAATATTCCTGGCACTGAAATTGTGGGACTGATTATGCTGCTTGTTCCCCCTGTATTTGGTGCAGACTACAGGCATGCTTTTCCCTGTGCACTCATTTTCCTAGTTGCAGGGAGGGGCAGCTGGAGTGAGACTCCTGCCCTGGGGTGTCTGTAAATCTCAGTGAGAGATTCTTCAGAGAATGGTTTTTCAACACCTTAATTAGTTCTCTGCAGTATCTTTTTTTCTACTGACTGCATGAGGTCTAACATCCTGGGTTATGGTCTAAAGGCTCCTTGCCCATGGTGTTTCTAAAATATTTCAAGAGTTTTAATTAGATGCCTTCCAAACTATTGTGAAGGTATTCCTCGATAGTCAAATTTTCTAGAAGTGCCCTCTTAAGACCACGACCCATGATCCTGGAATCAGGGGAGAACTGAACTGGTTTCTTAGAAATCTTGTTTGACCTTGAGTATGTGTCTTAAGGCCAGTCCTCCATGTGTTGCCTTATGCTGCAGATAGTGGAGTTAATGAACAGCAAGCTCTTTGAAAATCCATAATAAGCTCCTGGGGCCATACTGTGGTATCAGCAGTAACTACCTTGGTAAAAGTCATGTTTACTGCAGACTTTCTGATGATAGATGCTAGCAGGAATTTGTGTAGTGTATCTCCCCAATACTCTTGCTAGGTAATTTCTCCCTTCATCTCAAACACTTTCAGGGTTCACCCTGAACCCATGAAGTAATGAAATAATTAAGAGAAAACCCAGAGAAAGAGTGTAATGGAAGTCTTTGATCTTTGGGTGTTCAATCAGTCAGAACAAGGAGTAGAAATTACCACTGTAGGGAAGGGTGTGTGTATATATGCATGCATATATTCTAAATATATGTAGTTTTTTCATTACGTCAGCTGAAGGCCCTGATTTGCAAATGAAATTTGGCAAGTAGATTCAGTGCTCT
Source organism: Coloeus monedula (assembly GCF_965178545.1). NCBI lineage: Eukaryota > Metazoa > Chordata > Aves > Passeriformes > Corvidae > Coloeus > Coloeus monedula. The sequence continues at coordinate 3,907,994 of NC_138790.1, forward strand.
GTGCAAATGCACTGGCTAAAAAGTAGAAGGGGATTTTCCATCCTGTTCAGGGCATCAGACTGGGATGGCCAGGGTAGGAAGTGCTAATTTAGTTTATTTGCCTGAAATTCTGACCTTTAAAAGTGACAGAACAGAACTTTCTTGCTTCAGAAAGAATTGGGACAGAGATCCAGTAAAAGCTTAAGGATTTTTGACATGAGAACATGAGGTACCTGTGATAACCTATGCAAGTACCTGTTCTTCAAATGTGTTTGTTTATTCTAGGTATGATTTGTCTGGAAGTGTGATAGCAAGGGAATAAAAGAAAAATGTTCTCTGAATAGTTACAAGTATATCTAAATTTTCTCCAATACTTCTTTGTGCTAGAAGTAATTACATATGATTGATAAAGCTTTTGACTTTATAGAATAATTGTGGAACATTCCAAAGGGATAATAAAAATAATTTGTTATTTTATGAAACAGTTTAAACTGCAACAACTAACAGATAACATGCTTAAGCATATGTACAAATGAAAGAAACATTTAATTTTACAACTCACTGTAGCTGGGGGATTTCTTACCACTCTACACTCAGCTCATAAAACTTCAGGTGTTTCTCACTAAAGCAAGTTTGCATTTTCTTGCAGTTCAATTGGTCTCAACAGTCTTCCAGTGCTCTCAAAGTAAAAATGATTTTGTCTCAATAAAAAGTGTTAGAATGCCTCAGGCTCAAGCTTGTGTTAGAGCTTGATGATGGCCTAACTTTGCTTTATTAGGACATTGCATGCAGGCATATTAAAAGAAAAGTTCTGTCTGAAGAACACAGCAGTTTAAAAAAAGGTCTGTGAGTGAGACAAAGCTGTAAAAGTGAATTGACTTGCCAGAGGACACAGAACTTGTCAGTTGCTGTTCCAAACTTGGCGTTTCTTGAGCTCCAATCCAGAAATGATCAAGCTGAGGCATATTCAGGAAAATTTGGGGGTTTGGACTTTTATCACTTTTTTATTTTCAGAAAAGACAAATCAGAAGTGTGAAGCTTCTCCATATGTATGGGTCAGCTAACTGCTCTTACCATCAGTGCTAGCACTAGAGCCAGGCATGCTGTAGGAATCTGTGCTTGCATTTGTGTTTATTCCTCTGCAGCTTCCAAGAAGATTTACTATGGCCCTTAGTGGTGGAGGAGCATTTGATCTACGCCTTCTCATTACTTTTTAGATAAATTATCATGGGGAAGGAAAGAAGGGGTCTTAGATTAACTTTAAATACTGTGGGTATGGGATCATGGATTTAGCTTCTGAATTCGAAAGAACAACAGGGAATTTGTCTTTAGTGGACAACACTGAATTCAAACTTTTTCCTGGTCTATTCATAAGCAAAGGCAAAAAATGCTTCATGTTGACTGTTAAACCTTATACATTCCCTCAGTTCTCTCCTGTTCTGAACAGATATGAGTAAGTGTTGTTAAAAGCGCTAATCTTTTGTCAAGACATAAGTAAATATTTAATAGTACACATAGAATGATGCAAAGAGAACCTTTCAGTTCTGGAGGGTGATTCAGCCTGTAGGTTGGGTAGATTTCATGCACATTTTGTGTCCCTGAATCCTTGTGGGAGAGGGAAGACGTGTGATAGAAAATCCAATTTATTCAGAGCCAAAAGATGGTAACCTTGAAACATTTTATTGAAGCGTTTTGATTAGCTGAGGTAGATGTTTCTTTCATGAGCAGATGTTCCTCAAACTCTGCTCAATTAGGTGCAAAGTCTTCATGGTGGCAGATAACTGCTGCCTGGAAGGGGCTGACGTGGAACCATTGAGCTCTCATTTCAAAGGAGTCGAAGGCATGGGTTCTAACAGTAAAGTCACAAGAACAGCTGACTTGAAAAATTACTTTTGGGGTTTTTTTGGTGTATTTTACCCGGATTCACTATTGACTTTAGAGGAATGCTATAGCAGTAAAAAGGAATGAGGGCATTCATTTATAGTCTCTACTGAAAATCAATAGATTCTACATCTGAAATCCAGGCTTTCAGTTTAGGTTTTGTCCTTTCTTTCTGGTAGATTAAGATGCACTTTTTATTATTTTTCTTTGCTGCCTTTTTCATTCTGAAACTGAAAACCTTGTTCTCAGAGGTGTCCGAGGACAAGATGTGACTACCCATATGAAGGGTGTGAAGATGACACATTTGAGACTTGAGCTAAAATAAAATGACTGAACTCTCTTTAAATACTGCTTTTTCTGAAGACTTGCTCTGGAATGGTGAAGTGCTGTATTCCATTTTACACAATGAGACCTTGCTAGTTTTGTCAGTATATGTGATTAAACAAGAAGGCACTTGCAGATTATTCATCTTAAACACCCTGTTGAAATTTTGGAAGGGGGGGAAGAACCCCAACCTGTTATTGAGTTTACTGAACCTAGACATGAAGCTATCTGGTCACACCATAGTGTAGTAAGTCTTGGACACAAAACAGCTCTGGGGGAAAGGAGAGGTCTGATGGCTGCTTGGGTTCTCCCCTTGGCTTGCCCACGGGTCCTGCTCCTGAAGCAGCCTGGCTCTTCCTGAGCAAGTGGTCAGAGAGCCCCCCAGGAAGAGGGGTGATGGTGAAGTGTTTGCTAACTCACCTGCTGGCTCTCTGGATATTTTAATCTCTTCTGCTGGAAGCAGTTTGTACTATTTACAGCTCTGCTGGCTGCAGGTAATGGAGCCTCACTCAGGGGAAACCTGTTTTGCTGAGGATTCTCTACAGTGCCTGCTGCTGATCATGATGGATACAGGTTGATGTTTTTTTTCTTTGTGTTACATGTATGCAACGTGAGTGTTGCTTGTAGTCATTGGCTAGCACAATACTCCATCTTTCCATGAAGCAGAAAGTTTCACACTTTCCTGTTTGAGGTCAGATGAATAACTAGCAAGTAATGCTTTCCTGACTCCTGTTAAGTTACAGGAGTTTGAATATCTGGCCTATCCCTTCCTTTTCTCTCCAGTAAAGATAGGTACAAATGATTGTTATTTTAAAAAGATACTAAGCCATCAGACTTGCTGAACAACAAAACATAAGCTGAAAAGAATCAAAACAATTAGGAATGCATGTTATTTTCATCAATAATTCTGTGCATGAAGCTGTGTGTGCATGTAATTGGGTTTAATTGCATGCATTGAAATAAAAAGACTGACCATTGCTCTTTTTGTTGTAGAACTCTTACCGTGCTTTCAAAGCTCTGGTGTCTGTGTACCAAGGACACTTAAAATAGATAATGTTAGAATTTACTCGCTGACTTACAGCCTTGGAAGTCAGTGTCCATTCCATAAGGGCAGGAGAACAAGTAACAGAGAAGTTGCAAGTAACAGCTGGTTCTTGGAGGAATTTCAAGTGATTTGAATGTACAAAGGAATAGGAAGGTGCAATTGAGAAAGTTAGCTTTGTACTCAGACTCTGATTTATGGTCCATGAAGTCTGTTTTTGAAAGGACTTGCACTTTTTCTCCTGTGCAGAAGCAGCCAGAACTTTGATACAAGTATAAAAATACGTGAATCCAGTCTGCTTTCCTTTGTCCAGCTTGATAGGCACTGAAAGCAGCAACTGTGAAGGAAGTGCTACTCAGTCTTGGATTGTAGAATGATCGGGGCAGATGGTAACTTCAGGAAATTGAGCTGCCAGATTCTAACCTGTCAGTTCAGAGCATGGGCAAGCTGCAGCTTTATAGAGGCTTAACACTGCCAAATTTGAAAGATTTTATAGGGCTAAATAAGAAACATTCCTGACAGCTTGATAATTTTCAGTCTGTGCTCAAAAGCAGATGGATATAAAAGCTTTTAGACTTAACAGTTGTTTAAAAATGTTGACAAAACAGTGTTTTTGCATTGAGCAAATAAACTCTTTCTGCATGGCTGGAAGAAAAATCCCAAGTCTGAGACAGTCTTTGTGGGAAATGTCATCCAAAATGACTTGGGACAGGGGAAAGTGATTAAATGAGGTCTTAAACACAGAAAATGTTAGGTTTCTTTAGCTATTAGTGCTGGCAGTTTGGGCTGTGATAAGCATAGGGAACCTGGTGTGGCAAGGACTTGTACCTCTGTGTTCTGCTGGCTGCCAAATGTGACTTGCCAACCAGCCTGCTTTGGCTGTGACTGGGATACTTGGCTCCCAATCCATGCATTCCATCAGCTGTGTATTAGAGGGAGCCTTCTAAAGGAAGGCTAAGACACAAGTGAGACTGAAGCTTACCATTACATTCTACTCTGCCTTTTTCTGTAAGGGGTTCCTGCAGCAGAAAAACTGAAATAGATGAGCTAGGTAAACATTTGTAACTGAGCCCCCAGGAAGCACAGTGGCAGCACAGGGGTATGCATTAACATTCTGGTTGCAGAGACACACCAGGGAGGCTGGGCTCTGCTTCAGAAAAAGTGCCTCCTTAGCTTGGTGAAGGTTAAGGGTTAACTAGAAGCTGCCTGCTGAAGAATAGCTTGAACAGTATTGGTGGGGATTGTTTTGGAAGGGGCTCTAATGAATGTATGAGAAGAAATAGCTGCTGTTGAAATATGGGGCGTGATCTAGGACTGATCTAAGACAGCAGAGGGACTTTAAGATTGGAGTTGAAACCTGTTACTTCTTCATGGTGACGTCTGTGTGTTATTGGCTTCTCCCCTAGACTAGAAGAGGAGCAGAAAGTTTTAAGATGAAGTTTGGTGCAGGTGGGAGAATATATGGATGTGAATCTTTACAAGCCTTGTTTTTTCAGTGTTGGACCAGTTTGCACAATATTTTTCCCAATGAACACACACACTTGCACCATGCATAATCAGATGCCCTGTAAATAACCTAAATATGCCAAGTGGGCTAAACTTTTCTTGCGTTCAACTTTTTATCACCATTGCATTGCACTTCTGGCATGGTACAAACAGGTTGCAACCGAGGTTGATTCACTTCATGCTTTCATATAGGTAAATACTCAGCTATCAGCCTCTTTAAACCCATACTATTAGCTGCCCTTTCAAATTCCATTGTTATTAGCAAGATGGGATCCCTGGAGTATTCCATGGAATCTTTGATCTAGAAATTTTTGGCCCTGGGTCTTGCTTTCTGATGCTTTAATATCTGGTCAATTTACACAGAAAAACTAAATATAAGCCGCAGGGTGAAATAGTTTCCTGCTAATAAATCCTGCACTACAGTATTTTGTTTCTCTGATGCTATGTTTTTGTTTGTCTCTATTTTTCAGTTTGTTCTGCAGATGTGTTTACTCATTGTCATGAAAATCATTGTTCTCAGAGATCTATGTGCAAAGCAAAGTGTAAACGGTCTGTTTGCTAACATCAAAGTAAAAAAAAAAAAGTTATCAATTTTCTTGGTATTGAATTTTGTGGTTTTTTTCATGCTTCTGTTGAGTGCTTAGAAAATGAGTTGTTCCCCCTAAAATATTTTATAGAATACTATATGGTAAATTTTTCTACTTATATGGTAGGGAAGTTGAGGACACTTTACGAACATTAAAATTGGTGCCAGCAAGGTTCAGTCCTTTCTGTTGACCTTATGCCTTGTTGACTGCTTGGTCTCTGGAATTTCAAAATGGTCTGTAGCAAAAATGTGTCAAAATACTTAGAATCTAGAAAATCCAGGCATTTTGTGCAGTTCTGAAAAAACCATGACTGCTACTCATACTTTTATATGTCTCCATGCCATACCACTGCCAGGTGTACCAGCCCTCGAGTGCATTGCATTGTCAGAGACACTGGTCAGAAGTCTTTGGCTGAGCCCTCTTCTACCTGGTGGCAAACTGCAGCACTAGAGAGAAATGTAATGTAGTTAGCTGTCAGACACTGAGATCACCTCTGGCACTCTTAATTGAAGCAGTTAAATAAGCTCATGAAGACAGCCTTGTGGCCCAGGAGCTTTGAAACATACTTGTGGTGTGAGTTGGAGAAGAACGATCCAGTCTCCCTGTGGATGTCACCTTGGTCTTTTGTCCCCCTACTCCTCCCTTGGGGCAGATCTGCAGCAGCTGCTGGAGTGTCCTAGCCCTGCTGAAGACAGTGACAGATGTGCATTTCCCAGCAGCTGCACATCTGCCTCTAGGGAAGAGAAGCACTGGACCTAGCAAACCACATTTAGGAATATTTTGCAGGTCTCTGTACGTAACCAGTTTCCCATCTGGGATGTTGAAACTGCAGAAGATCCCCGCTGCACCCTAGACACAGAACACCTTGGCAGCTCCACTTTACAACTTGGTGCTTAATTAGATCTTTGCAGATGTCATAGTAAATCAGGCTTTGGAATTTCCTGATTCCCAGTTCCGTTCCCCCCATACTGGCCTGGAAGCCACCATGTCACTTGTACTGTAGGGCATTAAAGTCTTAGATAAATGGAAGCAGACTTTCAAAACGGTAGAGAGGGGTGGAATGGGGTAGCAAGAGGTGACCAATGTACCAGTGGTGGAGGATGCAGAATGTGCTGTCTGGCAGGTACATGCAGCATGTGGAAAATGTGTAGGTATGTGAAGGCAGAGAGGTTCTGGCCTACAGCAGGTATGTCTTACAGAAAATAGTTCTTAAAGCTAGTGGGTGTGATCTTCAGTGTCTGTATTCTGTAACATGCTGTGAGTCTCTAGGTTATTACTGAAAACAGGGTATGCCTATATTCATATTGTGCTGTACCCATTACAAAGGGTCGTTGTGTCTTGGTTTGAAAGACAGGTGCCTGCCAGTGAAGATGGGAACCTCCCTTGAAATGGAAAATATGACCCCTTACCCTCCACATTATAATAAACTTTGAAATTATGGGGGTTTCAGGCAAAGATACAGGAAAAGGAATAACAGTTCTTTACTAATAGATATCAAACAAGACAAGCAAACATTGCTCTTTTGTGTAGGTTCTTGAGAGGAGACTAGAGAAAAACTGGGATTTTGCTGAATGAAATAGCTTCCACAAAAGTGGAGCAAAAAGTTGGGCATAGCTCTCTGAGATGGTATAGAAAAGGTTATTCTTTGTACTGGCTCACGGAAAAGGGTGAAGGTTTGGCCGAGTAGTATTTTATCTGAATTGATTCCCTCAACCCAGCTATAAATCAAGGCTTGAGTAGTGTACTAGGGAGTATAAGATACTGAGATATAAATCAAGGCCTGAACACTGTACCTGTGAGTATAAAACACTTGATGTTGTACAAGTCCAGGCTCAAAAAGTGCCTGTATGAAAAGCTTGGAGAGATAAATGGTGGCATTTGAACACTGGCTGTTTGGAATATAAACCAGGGTTAGATGTCTCATTTTGGCATTAGTTCTTGAACACACGTGTACCTTACTGTTGCCAACTCAAAGCAAAATACTCCAGTCTCCTACCTGCCTGCTGAGTTATTTCTGTATGCAGTCTTCTTAAAAATTAATTTATTGGTATGTACTGTACTTTGCATGAAAGAAAAGGAATATTCTTTTGATAGTGGGAGCTTCTGTATTTTGGTATCAAATTTCTTACATAATTTAAATGTATATTTTTCTAAAGGAAGATGGCTCCTTTTTATTTACTGATATGGCAACATGTTCTCATCTGGGGAATATGTCATCCTAAGCTTTCTAGACAACCTGTTTTGAAGAAGGATTGTGGCTCAGTTGCCCAGCAATTTACTTTGGCTAAGAGTTCTTTTAACTCTCCTGAACAACACTTATCAGGGATTTTATCTTTGGGTCCCCTTGATTCATACAGACTAAATCAATTGCTTGTAAAGAGCCCACATCAAATTAATACAGTATTGAAAATTGTGAGTGGAATCTGATGGACATATATGGTCATGGACAAAATGTTAACGTCCCTTAATTACCCTGAGACTGATTCACGACCTCATGATCCAGGTGTTGAAGTTGTCAGTCTCGAGGTGCTGGAAGAATCAGTAGGGGAGACATCATAAGTTATCTGCTTTTAATTAATTTCCTTTTCTATAAATTGCCCTGATTTGTGAGGTAAGGCTCATATGATCACTCAGTAATTTAGTAAAACCGTTCTAGAAAAGATTAAATACCTGTGCTGGCAGTCTTCCTGAACACTCTGTCTGTTAGCTATTAAAACTATTTTTACTTCCATATTGTTGAAAGTCATGACAAGGTTTTATTAGCTCCCTTCTCAACATCTTTTTAATAAGCCCACGATTTGCCATCTTTCCAGTTTCCCTTCTATCTGGTACAAACAAGAGTGAGATTTACAGTGGTGTTCCATCTGTGCAAGGTAGGAGACATTAACTTGTTTGGCTATAATACCTTGACTTCAAGTTGAATTACAGTTCAAATTTCAGTGTCACAGGGATGCATTACAGCCTTTGCTTTGAAGAGTTGTGGTTTAAACAAGGTATAAAAGAATAAGGTATATAAGTTAGGGTCAGTGCTCTTTGTTTAGGTGCAGAACCTCTTTAAGTAGAGGACACTTGTCATTGTACAGAAGTCTGGGAAGCCTTACTAAGCATCAGTGTGAAAACTGTACCTCTCCATCCACACATAAGTACATTTCCAATTGTACCTCTCCCCAGTCTTCATCTTTCTTAAAAGTGCAGATGGAAATTTAAGGGTAATTGGTTTGGAACAAAATAGAACAGTAGTATTCTTTTTAGGTTGATAAATGCTGTATTCCTATGTAAGGATTTTGTGCTGATAGTGGCTCAGTTTATGGACAGAAACAAGTGTATGTCTTCTGTTCTCTAACCTGTGTAACTAATGTTAGAAGTCTTCCTTCTGGAAGATGCTGACTATCTAATTTCTAATGCTGGAGGATGGTTGAAATGACCTTGAGGTTCATGCTTTCCTGACACACTAGGTAAATGTTCCCTTCTTCAAAATATTCCTTACTGGAAGTGAATGAGAAACCCCATTGCACTGCCTGGAGTTTAATCCCCTGCTCAGCACAGTAGCAGAAAATCCTGAATTCAATTTCTGCTGATTATGAACACAGAAGTTGTGGTGGTTTTGACTGCTTATTGCAAAAGTTGGGTTGCAGACAGTTTGTGTTCTCTGTACACCAAACTATTGCCCAGTGATACAGAAAAACCCAAGACATCCTACCCCACTGCTTGGTGAAGTGCTAAGGCAGGGAGAATTCGTGTTTTGAAAGGGATGGAGCTGAGTGTAGTTATCGTTGAGTAAGATCAGAGTCATGGAAAACCAGGGTGGAACACTGTCTAAGACCCAGATCTACTGTTCACTCAGTAAGGGGAAAAAAACCTCAAATTTATTAAGTTATGTAATTAAGGACTAGCTGGGTGAATACAGATAGACAAGGGATAATTTGTAGTTGTAACTCAGTCTGTATATTTTCAGACCTCTGAATTCTTGGCTCTAAGTTTTAATACTGTAGCACAGATTTAATGTTATCCAAATACATTTTTCAGTAACCTATTAGCGTATTTCTGTATTTTATAACTTTTTACTCTTTCATAGCTCCGTTTAGTTTCCATTTGTTCTTTTCTTCATTGTTTAATCTAATTGGTGACCTTGGGCTAAGGAAGTAAATGTCAAATCTTAGCCAGTTTCCTACTTTCTATCTTAAATGTGATCAAGTTCTTCCTTTTCAGAAAATCTCTTTAGTTAAAAGTGCATATTTTTATAATTTCTACATGGAACCTCTTGTAACTCCTTCTTGTTGCTTGTTTCCAGCTTATGGGTATCTAAACTTTTCCGTTTACATAAAGTTTATCAGATGGTCTGACCTGAATTTAAAGCAAGAGTAAAAAAATGCACACATAGGTTCTTCCTTGCAGTAAAGCTGCCAAGCTCATGTCATCTGAGTAAAGTCATTTTAATATTGAAAGGTATCTAAAGAGCATGGCAGCAGGTCTGCTACCTTTCTCCTTCCTCTTTGGTTCCACTTCTGTGGTTAATATTAGGGGTATGATAAAGTTTCTGGGTGTTCTGATCACTCAGGCTCCAGAAGCTGTTAGTTACTGCCCCGAAGCAAAGAAACCACATTTTCATACCAGCTGAAATAAACACAGTATTTCTACAACTGTGTTTACAAGGATTTATGCTGAACTGTGTTATCACAGCTTAAGAATCATCCTAGAAAATTCAAGAGTCATCCAGGAATGATAAAATAATTGTATTCGCTGTAAGTACTGCAGAATTTTTAAAAAAGCTCCACGGGTCATAGATGGCAATGGAAACAGTTGCAGCTGAAACTTATTCATAGCCTGAAATACCTATATGGACCATCCCTCATGTGGGCACCCATTTGACTGAATATTTGTGAAGTATCTAATACACAATTTGCTTGGCTCTGCTATTGAGGTTGTAAATATGCATTAATGACAGGCCTGTGGATAGTAACCCTGCTGTGAAAACTTAAGTGGCAGCTTAGAACTGGGTGTCCAAATATTCCCCTTGAACAAGGGAACAAGGTGAACACTCTGGACTTCCTTTTTCAGCACAAGAGGAAGTATCTTTCAAAGATCAATTAAACTGAAAGGCATGTAATTACCAAAATGGTGGTTTAGATTATTTAAAGTGCAGCTCTAAGGAGAGAGGTCACCTGAGGGCTGAGTAAATGAATGTTCATTCCTCAATGGAAGCATGGAAGGGAAGGCTCTTTAAGGGGTTAAGAGATCAGAGTGCAGATTTATGGTAGGATATCACCCTGGAGATCCTCGACTCTTATTTTGGACATCACAGAACAGAAAACAATGAATTTCTTCTTAAGAGGAGGAAAAAGGTCTCAGTTTAAAGAAGGAGTTGCTCTTGTCCAAAAAATATAGCTCAGAGGAGTGCTTGTGCTCCTGTACTTTTCCCAGAGAGGTGTACTTTTGGAAGCAGTAATGTGTCAACTGCTGTGCCACAAATCTCAGTAAGGCAGGCTCTGAAGGAAGAAGCAAAGAACACTGCTTATTGTTAGCTTGCTCAGAGTTGGTGTTTTTCTGGTGGTTTTTTGAGAATGCAGTTAATTACACCACCTTGATCTACCTTGTTTTATACACTGTGAACCAGTAATAGACTGCTACTGAGGCCATTGTAAAAGCAGAATTTTGTTGTTTTTTTTATTCACTGCAAGTAAAAGGATTGTTGTTGTTCTTTTCAGCAAGTGCAGTGTCCTTCTTGTTTCTGCCTCAGGTTCAAACTTAGGATATTGAGCAATTACATGAACCAGTTTAGACCCTACTGCAATCTTGGTTCAATTCCTTCTGGCAAGGTTTAGTCCTCACCTAGAATTACACCTGAAGACGGCTGGCATCCTTATGTTGGTAATTTTTTCCCCTGTTTTGGGTTTTTATTTTCCTGTGAGAATTTTACCAGAGAATTAGGTAGCATTCATGCACACAAATTACATCTGTCTCTCAATGTAAATGTAGGTTTGGTGGTTTTCCCATTTGAATTTTTGAATTAACTCTCTTTCCTACTCCCCCCAGGCTTTTACAGTGTCTAAATTTGAGTTAGCTCACTAGGAATCTATGCTAATGTCATCTTGTATTTGTGGACTCAAGTGTATTTATGCTGTATAGGTTCATTCAGATTAGCCCAACTGTTCAAGCCATTGGTGCTCACAACCAGGAAAAATCTCATTCAGCTAGCACAGAGCAACTCTATTAGTGCAACTACTGAAGCATGAAATAACACCCCCAGCCCTAGTTAAAAATGAAACAGCAAGAGAGACCTCAAAAATCAGAGCTTTTGTTTTCAGTGTAGCTTTACCAAACATGCAAAGGCATCACTGGCCTTATCAACCTCATCCCTCCTCTGTGTGGTTATTAACCTGTGAGTTATGTAACTATGCAACACTCCTGACAATGCTGTCTGAACATGCTGGGGAAAGTCAGGTAGGATTTTACTGGTACATCATTCTAGCCATTGAAGAATTATGCATTTTATGGTGAATTTAGTTCCTAAAGCACATTTAATTGGAGTCCTTGAGTGCCCATCATCCAATTACCAATGCACAGCTCAGATGCATTGTAAAGGCTTGCGAGTCAGTTAAGCCCAGTATTTTTTTTAAACTAAATGATTTTTCTAGGACACTGTCCATGATCACTTGTGAACAGAGAATGAGCGAGCTGAATCTTCCATTTAGGTGTGAAAATATTTGTCATTGCCAGTAAGAGGAGATTAACTACCTTCCATTGCTTTAGCTAGTTGAAATGTGTCAAGGTGCTCTAGGTTTGGTTTATCTCTTGATCTTATCTACAACTGGATTAATTGGATGCCTTTTAGCTTGCAGTTGGAGTTGGATTGGAAATCCTTTTGCAGCAGTATTGAGAGACATCTCATAAGGAAATATTAACACGTGATGGGGAGCAACAACAGAAGTTCATGCCACGGTTGCACGACAGCCCCTCGAGATGAAGCATACCACAGGCAGCAGAGTGCACTTAAGCCCTGTTTTATCTAGTCTTATGAGAAGTTATGAAGTAGCTGTTTTCTTAAAGCTTTGTACAGCATCCTAATGCCTCCAAAGCATTGAGTGCCTGGTTGTGACCCCAGAGAGGACGTCTCATGCCTCTGTTAGTGGAGCTACTTCTTCTCCTTTCTTCTGCATAGATTGCTTCCTCGGGAAAACTCATGCAGGCTTTCTAGCACAAATACGAGCACTAACCTGGACTAAGCTTATCTAACTTCTCTGTGCAGGCACAGGATCTTCTGGGTAAGAAGCTCTTTCTAAAATTTGGGTCTGTTTTTTAAGTTTGAATTTCATGAGTTGGATATTCTGCAGCTCTTATTGTTCAGCCTGTTAACTCTGCTGAAAGGGCATGCTGAGTTAAAGGAATCAGCTTTTTTCCTACCTTTCTTTTTCCTCAGCTGGAAATGGACTAATTGTCCAAACTTGGTAAAGAACATTCACATGAAATGCATGACAGGTTTTGCTTGTGTGTGTATTCTCATGTTTCCAAGTAAAGACAGAGCCATATGCATGGTACCAAAGGCAATATTTTCTCTCTGGGGAGCTGTCCTATATAGTTTATGAAATCAACCTTTGTGTAAGTATGCAGAAAGCTACAGGAAAGTTTTGTTCCCATGGGAAATCAAGTTCTTTTCCAATACTGAAAGATGGAAAAGCAGCAAAATCTAAGGTTAGAGGAGAAAATAAAGCTGATTTTGAGTAACACAATGCAAATAGTGTAATATTTAAACTGAAAAAAGCCTGTAGAGAATGTTGAGGCAAATAGAAACTGGCCATCTGAGATGAACATTTAGATGCTTCTGTTAGCACAGCCTGACCTGAAAGGCAGAGAAATGAAGTTGCATGCATTCAGTATAAATATTTTTGTTCAAAGCTCCATGGAATCTAGTTTGCATCTGCGTAAAAGTAATTCTTTCTTTAAAAATAAAGCTTGCTTCTGCATAACAGCTTTGATCTGACTCAAGGAGAAGAAAAAGCATTTAAGAAGATTCTAAAAGCTATCACATCTGGCTCCTTCTGCAACTGCTCTGCTGGGCAGATTTTTTGGCAGAGGCTGCTAGAGTCCAGATTTTTCAGTTCTTCCCCAAAAGCAATGCCAGGCCTTTTGGAGAAGGCAGACAAGCCCAGGGCTGAGCTTGGTTGGCTGTACTGAAGAGTTCATACTCAGAGGTACTCAGAACATGGGATATGCAGGTTGAAATTTTCACAGCTCTAAGAGAAGGAACAAAAGAAGCAGATCTAGTGAGTAGATCTGAAAAGTCTATAGAGGACAAAATCAGGAGAATAGGAATAGGGAAACTAGTGGCTCTGGAATGATACAGTGTTGAAGCTCAGGAGGAATTAAGGAGCATAAGACAGCAGTGTCAGGGGAGTGTTTTTCTCCCTTTCTACCTTCTGTGCCCTCTCCCATCCTCCAAGAACTGTGATATGGGCAGGCATGTAGCTCTGTCCTGCCTCCTTAGCCAAGCAGTGGGATTGCTGTTGCTCCCTTCCCTACTGTCATCTTTTTATCAAGCTTTGTATTGATGTCTCAAATTATTTTTTTTGTTGCTGTGACACTATAGTGCTCTAAAATGCCTCAAAATTGTCAGTTCCTCCTGAAAGGGGCAGAGAAATAAATGCTATACCAAGGTCAAGTAGACTGGGATACTTCTGGAAGTACCTTTAACATCTTTGCTTGTCTTCTCACACAGTTTAAGATGAAATAGTTGTAAGGGGTACTCATCATATCTGCCTTGTTATTCTATTTGTTATACTGCATCACTACAAGGTGAGATAGAAAACAAATAGCAGCCTCATGTCTGATTTTTCTTTCTTTTATGTTAGAAGTAAGATTTTAACCTAAACCACTCTAGCAAAGGCTTATTGCCCTTTAATTCTTCACCTTGGTGTCCTGGAGTCAGGAATGTTCATGTAATAAAGTAAATTGAGAGAAAACAAGAAGATCCAATTGATTTCAGTTGTAGGGATAAATCCAGCTTGCATTTAATTACTCCTCTGATAATAAACCAGCCACTATTGTTTTTCTTTTAATGTTTTTTTGAGTGGAGTTTGCTGTATCAAGGTATTTGAGGCAAAACACAGTCCCTGCTACTTCATTTACCCTAGAGCTGACTAATCACTGGGACATTTGAGCTACTAGATGGCAAAGAGAGAGCTATGATCTGATTACTGAGAGCGCAGAAAATTAATGCTTTTAAGTCCTGAGCAGAGAGATAAGAGCTTCCTGAAGATATGCTTAGATGTGATGCTCTTTCTTGTCCTTATCAAGTGGTTTGTGAAACTGCCCTTTCTATACTGAACCATGATGTAATCCTGTTCTGCTGTGAAAGATTTCTGTTGTTGACCTGGTTGGTTTTTTCCAACTATTTTGTAACACATATATTTGTTCTTTCCACTGAAAATTCAGCAGCTGGTCACTGGTTGATTGGCCTTTAACACTGTCTTAATTATCCCCATCAAGAGAAATGTTGGCTTTAATAATTTCCATGTGAAGGCTGTATTAGCTCATGGCCTTTAAGGTCTGTCTGTCAGTTGCAGTAGGGAGAGGTCTCAGACAAAGGGTATTTCTTGCAGCTCTGGAAGTCTCAGCTAACACTAATGTAGCAATTTTGGGAAGGTTTGGTGCTTGTTTGGAAGAACTTGCAGTCAAAATGTCAGAGGAAGAAAAGGAAGAAGGGAAACGATGCACTCAATGTTGCAGAGGTCAGTGGCAAGAGTTCCTTTCTACTCCAACTCTTGTTCTGTCCTGTGTTCTCAGAAGACTTCTGAAGCACTAATTAGGGGATGACATTGCTATGATATGAACTAGAATTTTACCAAATGTTTTCTAGGTGTCTAAAGTTAGCACTGATAATATGATATTAAGATGGTGAGTTAACAGACATATCCAATGGACAAGCTGATGAAGAAAAGTAGTATTAGGATGAAGGCAAAAATTTCCTGGAATCATATAGGTTTTGTCAAAACAACCAAACCACCCTCTGCATCCTCTACCAACACCTACCCCCTCTGAAAAGAAAAGGAATAAAAAAGATGAACTGAAGAACAGTGCCACCTGACAGTGAACATTATACTTCGGCTAGCAGAAGCTTTAAGGTCTGTCATGAGCCCAGCTTGAGTTTCATTCAACCCTAGTATCCCCATCAAAGCTTTGATGTATCATAATGGCAATTTCAGTTCCCTTTTAAAAGCTGCCCTAGAAAAGTAATTTTTCCAGTTTTTTAGTGGTAGCTCTTGTCAGGTACTTGAAAGTAATAAACACTGAAGGAACAAGGGAAATGTTAGGGACAACCAAAAAAATTTCTTTATGTGACTGTTAACTGGATTGTTTTTATAAGTCAGGCAGCCTAAATTGATTGGTAAGAAGTGAGCAAAGCTGCAGCCAGTTTCTGGATGGGGATGGTGGAAAGAAATAGCTCTGCTTACTACTTAAACTTGACGCCTTGTCTGAAATCCGAATTGTAGCATATCTGCTCTTTAAACACAGAAGTGATTTAATGGTGTTACTTTGAAAGCTCCACAGGTCACAAATGAAATATGAAAAACATGTAAGAGGAGTTATAAATTAGAGCACAGAGCTGGGGGAGCAGGTACCTTGGGTTGCTTAGCCTCAGTTCATGCTGAGCTCACCCCAAGCTTGCAGTTTTCATCGTGCCTTATTTCACTATCCTTTAAGGGACAGGCAAGTTGTAAAGTTGCTTATATTAGCTTTGCCTAAGAAAGTTGCCTTTATTCACATGATGCTTACTCATCTGATGAAGCTAATGATATTAGCACTTCACTGACTGATCCTTATTTCTCTTCTACAATGCAGGAAATAATTTTTTTACATAACCTTTGGATCATGTGAGACAACTGCAGTTTTGACAGTGAAAACAGTCATGCATTCAACTTCTACTTTTTAAAGCCAAAGGCTCTGTCAACTTACTGGGGTGTTAGAGTCTGAGGGAGATAAGTGTCTGTCACAAGTAGGTATGTGTTAGTGTGTGGAACTTTCTAAACTCGTATAAGGACTGGAAAGAAAAGATAGAAGGTTCTTACCCTCGACTGTGCTTTGCTTCTAAGCATAAATGTCCTTAGAGCTGCAGTAACAGTCGGTTCTGAAACTGTGCTGGAGCTGGCACTGGTAGGGATGTCTGCTTGTCATTTTCTCTGGCCCTCTGCTCTAAGCAGAGTCAGTAAGAGCAGGCTGCTCAGCCACTTCTGCACTCGGGTTTTGTAGGTCACACAGCCTCCCTGGGCCCCTGTTCAATTTGTAGTGATTTCTTTGCTAGGAGTAGACTTAATTTATAACCAAGTTAAAACCAGAAAAATGAATCTCATTAATACTATTTTTGTTTTACCTAAATCTGTGTATTGTGCATTTCGTGTTTGAATGCAAGTAATTGTGCAGAACCCTGACTTTTCACCATAGCTCAGCTGAAAGCACAGTATTCTGTACTTTCCAGACTACATGAATTGTTTATCTAGGCTCTATATACAGAGATCATTGATTTTTATGGGATGAATCCTTGATTTTGTTTGGGAGCATTATCCTGTGTGGGTTATTTGACCTTTCATCAGTACTGGAACAGGTCATACTGGCTTTTCAGATGGAAATCAAATGTCTGACAATCTCAGTTGTATGCACTCTGTTAACATTGGTCTAAATAATAAGAAAATTAATTGTTTCTGTCTAGAGTTACTTCTACCTCGTTTACTGCCAAATTATTTAGCCAGGGATACAGGGCTCAAGAGTTCTTTCTTTGAATTCTTAAATATTAAAGCAGTACTGATTCAGAGGAGGTATTTTGGACCCGCTCTTCTGGGTGTGCATCAAGATAGCCTTAACATTGGAAGGATATTTTACTCCCTGTTTTGCTGTTCTGTAAAATGTCCTCCAATGAATGAAACAGTAGGGGTGATTTAGGTGATCACTTTGACACTGAAGTAAAACAGTGATTTCTTTTATCAAGTGTTTATGCAAGGCTCAGGGTTTTGGTAACAATTTTTTCTCCTAATTCAGTTAGTTTCTTCAAAGACTTCACTGTTTATTGGTGCTGTTGCCAAAGAGCAGAAAAGTAAAGAAGCATGCATTTCCTCTTAGCTTGAAGAAAGAATTTTTATTTGGGTGTAAGAGGGCACAGGTTTCAGCAAAACAGGCTGAGAAACTAGCCTGAGGGCTTGTGTAATGTATAAAAATACTGAGCTCTGCAATAGCAGAACCAACCTGCAAGTTTAGCTCTAAATATCTAAGAAACTCCACATGAGGAGAGGTGTCATGATGCCTTGCTAGGAGGAAGGCATTTCCAATGCTCATTTTGGAGCATGGCAAACAAGGCTGCTTCAGGGGAGGACTTCGTGTGCCCTTGTGTGTCAGGATGTGCCAAACGCACTCACCTTGCAGGTGATTGTCCAGCCATGCTCTGATAAGGGCAAGAGTAAGATTCATGTCTTTCTCTTAAAAGCCTGAGTCACTCTGAAGATAAATTTATTGCTTCTACTCTATGGATTAGGCCTGTTGAAGTGTTTTGAACTGTCATATGCATACTTTCCTACCCTTTAATAAGATATTTCTTTAAAGGATTAAAGCTTTAAACAAGTTTACTGTGATGAAGCATCAATTGTTGGAATAATGAAGCTTGAAGGGTTTGTGTTCTGGTAGTTAAGAGCTTTCTGCTTCTAAAAAGATAAGGTGCCTTCTTGCAAAGTGGAATTAGCTGAATGTTAATGTTTATGTGCTTGACAGTGTTGGGTCCCTGGCCAGTGGCTGCTGTCTTTTGGAAAGGCCACTTAAAGTCCTTATCACAAAAAATACTTAGGCATAATGAAAAGCATATGAAAATGGTAGAAGTACAGAAGTTTTCCCTTCCCCACCATCTGATCATTCTCTAATGGTTTGCTTGTGATTTGAAGTGTCTTCTTGTTAGAACCAGCAGCCTAATGGCACTGATCTGAGAACAGAAGCAATCTTCCTGTTCTTAACAAGTATAAGTTTGCTTTAGCTGGGTTTTATGCAGCCCTTCATAAAATCCAGATTTTGGGGTATTTTGATGAAAATTACTTGTATGGTGTTTCTGAGTAGTTTAACAAGGCCAGAAACTCAAGCAGTACATGCTCCAGCTGGTAGCTGAACCGTGTGAAGACACAAAACCAGCTGTGTATTATCACAAGAAAAAACTGTTAATTGATTTCTCTCCCTGCTGTTCATCCCCCCTGTTGTCACAAGAAGGCAGTAGTTGAAAATTACGGATGAGCCTGTTGGTTTTGGACTGGCTGGGTAATGTCGACACGTGGGGAATAGTTGTGTGCAATGACTAAAACATTCCTTGGTGGATATGCTGGATTTTGGACAGCTACCACTGAGCAGTGGTGACAAATCTCATGTTTAACTCCTAGTTCTATCTGTTCAGGGCCTAAACCTTTATTTTTGCATTCAGTGATGCCTCTTCCCTCATGCTGTTTTGAGTTTTAACCTCGTGTCCTGGCTTAGACTCCAGCCTGATTCTGGACATTTGCTCTCAGCCCCACTCAATGGTTTCTTTGGCTTTATACTAGGCTTTTTCCCAGCTTTCAGCTTTTTCTAGAAATTCAGTCTTCTTCTGGCTTTGCCTTGAGTATCTTGCCATGCTCTCCTGCCAGAGCCACTCTTGTAGTTAGTTGACTTCAGGCCTTTTCTGTTGGGTGCACATCTCTAACTTCTGGTTCCTTCAATTTTTGTTCTTCCCTTTGATTTCCATTTTCCTGGGTGAGCACGTTTTCTCCTTTTCTGGAGATTCCTGCTACGCAGGGACTCCCTGAAATGGAAGTTGTGGCTGTGCACTGGGAAGGGCTGTCCCATTCCTTAACAGCCTTTATCACTGCTGTGTGTGTATTACTAGCTTGTGTGTCTTGGTATAATTTAAACCTGTTTATAAATGTCTATGATAACATTCTTCCATTGTTTCTCTGCAGCCTGATTACATAAATGTCATTATTGTAATTTGCATATGCATTGTGGAAGGTGTGTGTGTTATGTCACATATTGGCACGAGTCACGTGGCGCTGCTATGTCCTGTGAAGTTTAGCATGCTGGAAAACACAGCAAATGAATTTTAAAACTTCTCTCCAGTGAGGGTGGTGGCTCCCTGTGTGTAGAAAATGCTGACATTTTGGGACATTATGAAAGGGATGACAAAAATGGCAGGAATCCTGGAAGTCATCATGAGGCTTAAAGCACAATAAAATTTCTACTTGAACGTTAAAATTTCCCTGAGTGTGATACACAAAGTACTTTGTCATAGTAAAATACTGTTAATATAAGTGATTTATTGTTTTTTATCTTTTTCTCTAGTGAATGTCAGAATACTCCCTATGACCTCATGTAGGTCCCCAAAGCAGGAAGCTGTTAACCAGAGCAATAGTTTATGTTCCCACCTACTGAGACTCTTGGCTAAGAGTCTGCCAAGCAGCTGGCTGTGAGACTTTCACTCATGATCAGCTTCTTTCATTGTAGAATGTTGACCAATGTAGAATCAAAAAATATTCCATTTGCTTCAATTTGTTTTCAGGGAAAAGGTCAGTCTGTAATCCCTAACCAAAACTTGTAAAACTTGTGAGGGAAAGCAAAAGCTAAAAATATTATCTCAAATTTAAATGCATTGATTTTAAGGGAAATGCCTAGGTTCAGTGGACAGTGACTGGAGCTTATGGAAACATGCCTTTTTGAAACAAAGTCTAATTTCCATATAAATACGATGGTTGGAACACACTGCATTTTGCTTGCAACAGTAATGGAGTTTACTCAATGAAGCTATTGTTTTCCAATGCATGCATATCTCAGTGAGAGTGAAACATTTTGAGAAATGGAATAGCCATGATAGCAGTGATGTCCTGCTGCTGCTAACCAGAGGATGTTAAAATTTATGCTGTAAACTCACTGTGATCAATTCTTTGTAAAAGCAGTGTTGGAACACAGTTGTTGAAGTGGTACCTTCACACTTGTGAGCTCTCAGAGGCACAGACTGTCATGCTGTGGGTCCTGTGGTGTCCCTCCATGGGGATAGAGCAAATAATGCAATTATTATGTGAAAGTAAAGAAAACAGGGGTCCCTTTTCTGTATAAGTGTCAGAGGTGGGGAAGGAGTGTTTTTGTGTGTGCTTTTTACTTTTTTTTTTTTCCTGTAGTGATTTCACGTATCTGCAAATAAATTTATAGTGTAGTGCTTTCCAGGAAAGCACATTGATACCTCTGTATCTCAAATAATGTTTAGGCTTACTGCCCCTAAATTGAAGAATTTAAACTTAAGGCTTCTGATGGGGTGGCTGCAACTGTTTGATTCTTTAGAATAAGTACTAATCTAAGGCTAAGTATGCTTTTTGCACGTGGGCAAGACTTTTATGTATCTTAAGATTTTCAGCTAGAGCATGTGGGAAAAAATGCATAAGGCAGAGAAAAATTTGGTTAAAATTTCATTTTCAGTCCATACTAGGAACTGATTAACTGAAATAGTTCTATCAAGCCAATTTTGACTGAAAATTGAGCATGTAAAGGATGAGAATTATTTGCTGGGTGTATTATATAAACTGAAAAAATAATTTCTCTGGGTTGCAGGTCTCAAATGAAAGCAACAAAAGATAAATAGAAAACACTTAGCTGACGGTGAACTGCACAGTGTAGATCCCTCTTACCTTTTTTGAGTGCTGACCAGAAACTGAGAGATGCAGGACTTGTGCTGGGAGACTTTTATTAGAAATGAGAAAAGTGGTTAGTTTAAAAGACATCTTGAAAGTCTGAGGTTTGTGTGACTGAGTGGGATGCATTTTTTGTTAGAGAATCACTGAATGACAGCCGCTATTAGGTGTGGGTTCCAAATTTCACACTAAAGACATTAAGTATCAGCCTACAAGACATGGAGTGCTGCATGCATCTGAAGCTCACTTATGGAGGTTTTGTAGCTCCTATGCAGTTGGAATATAATATTACTGAATAGAACACTGGCAAGCAGCTGTGGAAATCTGAGTGGTTTGCCTTGTGTGTTTATATATTACAGCTGAACTACTGTAGCAAATTTAAAATCTTAATTTCTGTTTTCCATTGTTATTAAAGTTATTAAATTAAATAATTGGGCAAATTAGAGTTGAAAACTCTGGGTGTTTTGGTTTGGTTTTTTTTTTTTTTTTTTGCGGTATGTTACCAGCCTTTAATATTTGGAGCAAATAAAGAGGCAATTAAAATACACATAGAAGGTTCAAGAATGTGCAAGACAGACTACATGTTACCTTCTCTTTTGAGGTGCCCACGTGTGGTTACATTACCTTTCACAGTGAAATGGACCAACAGGTTTCCTAAAGGGGCTTGTGCTGTGCTTTTCATCTTGAGAAAACAAGGTTCCCTTTGTCTAAGTCACTTACTAACAGTATTACAACCAGTAGGTTTGGCCAGGGAGAGAAAGTCTTCAACCTCCATTTGGGATGATATACCTAACTCATGAAGAAATCTACTCTGCTGAGATCTGAAGGAAATAGGGCTTCATGGGTTTTGATTTTCATATAAATAGTGCAGTTCTGTATTGACTTACCACTACCTGTGTTCTGCTGAGCCCCCACTACTACCAGAGTGGTGATTTGCACATTTTTTGGAAGTTTGGACTAATTTATCTACAAGTCAGAACATATCAAACAAAATTCAATAGCTTTCTGAAATCAATTATACTGTAAGTGAAGCAAATTTAATTCCTACTAGTGCATTTTTCTTAAAGCCAAGGGGTCTTATAAAATCAATGCATGTAAAGAAGCATGAAACTTTATAGTGAATTGTTTTGTTTACATACCCTTGCAGAAATAACATCTTTTCTAGTGTTTTATGTTTTCCTAATGAAAAATACAATTTCTAAAGCAGATATTTTGGATTAGATTACTACAAGGATTTAATATTTTATAATTACATTAGTTTTGCACATAGAAAAACAGTTGGTGAGTGGACATGTTTATCCACACTATTCTAATTGAACGTCAATAGACACTTGATAAACACCAATAATGCGCCTCATACACCATCCTGCAAGGAATTTTTCTTAAAATCAGACTGTACTCCAAGAGTTTTTTCTCTGGAAATGATAAATATAATACAAACTTCCCTTAAACCCATTAGATTTTTATGCAAATACAATAATCAAAGAAGCCCTAAGTTAATCTGTTTATTTTACATCAATTGAAAGATACAATAATTGCTGCAATATCTGAGGGAGTTGGGCACCTTTTCTATAGATAAGCTTACTAAACTCTGCACTTGGTGAAAGTCTACCTAAAAAAAGAAAGTGGCAAAATATCTTAACAATTAAGTGTTAATTTCCACCTGCATCTGTTAGATGCATGTCTGTTTTTCAGGGTGAAGCTTTAAGTAGCTCTTTCACTGTGTGGTTAGGAGAAATTTCAGATGTTTCAAGATGCAAATTTGCCTCAGTTTTCTTACAAAAAAAAAAAAAAAAGGAAAATATCCAAGTGACTGTAAGTGCCTTATACCCAGTACTTCTTTTGTACTTCAGGTGCAGAGTCCTTAGATTGCCACCAGCATCAAGTTCCTTTAGCTCAGAATTTTGACTTGCCCTTTCCTTCCTTCTTGAGCATTGAGACCTGAAGAGAAATAGGAGAGCTGGTGTCACCTAGTAGGTGCCTATACCCTCTGCTAGCCTCTTGCTGTAAAGATTGAGCTCCTTGTGCTGGTGTATAACTGCAGAGGGTAAATTGCACGTGACATGGAGACAACCAGTCACTCAGCCATAAAGTAAAACCACTAAGAGGTCTAAAGATGCACACAGATTGTATTCTAAACACTTGTGTGAAGCAAAACAGGCCAATAGCTAGAGCAAAGCTACCAAATCTCCTAAATGCTCAGTAGGTTACTCTGGGTATTTTCTTTTTCATTATCAGCCAGTGCATATTCCCTGTAGCTGGCTAAGGCACTGGAAATGCTGTGATTCTTTGACAAGTTCTGGGGCATGCTTGTGGTCCTGGAGGCAGCTGAGATGTTAGGCATGTTTCTCTCTGTCATGTTTGCAGTGAGTATATTTTCACATTAGTTTAATCAAGTCTGTTAGATCACTTTTTAATGTGGAAAAGGCCAGGGTCTGAAACTAGATTAATTATAAGTGATGTATGCTACAAAATTTATGAAGAAGTCTATTTTGTGCTACCTAAGTCAAGTAGTCATCCTATGTAGGATTTAAGGGGAGCTTAAAACTTTATGGAAGATGATCCCTAATGCTAGAAGAAAGACACAAGAAAGTGTCTTGCTCCAGAAAGCTGTAGGATATATCATGGGTATTTTTGAGGAGTTAGACAAGTATCCATCAGGATTGTCCTAATTCTAGCGGTTATATGATGGAATAAAAGAAGGACTGGCTGGCCTTGTTTATGAGCACTCAATTCTGCTCCAGCTGGTAGGAAAAATTGCCCTGGTACTTGTGAGTGTTTGAATTCCCGTTTCTGAGGAGCTCTGCTATGTACTGTAAGATCTTTTTGATGCTTTTTGTCAAAACCAGCCTTTTTATACAGCTAAGAGACTGGTACTGCTCTTTGAGCTCTGGGTCTCTGAATTGCTATGCCTGATTACTGTCCTGCATGTGTGTGTAGTGGGGAGTCATGAGTCAGCTCATGTCAAAGGATCAAACTGAGAGTTGGGCACTGCTCTTAATTTGTACCATTCAGTTTTCTATCCTGTTTTTCTCTGTAGCTACTACACTGTAGGTAAGGCTTTGATGAAGCATGTGTGTTGTAGCTGTATCTTAAAGTTCAGGGATGAGGGTTGAAGAGAATTCCCACTTCCAGAAACAGAGGGTCTATGAATGCTCTCATAGCTGACGGCCAGCTACTCAAAAAGTGTTTGTGTATTTGTTAACTAAACACTGTCAAAGTTAGCACCAGCTGCTTAACCAGCTTTCCACCATTTTACATCATTTTTTATTCCTATTTAAAACTCTTATCAGCTTCTAGCAAAAGCCTTTTCTGCATTCCTTTCCTTGGCACAAGAGCTGGGTGGTTTAACAGGGCACTGTCAGAGCTAGTGGACTATAATTAAACCTGACAGCTGTATTTTGGTTTCTGGGCATTGATGAGTTCATACAGATCCTGCTCTATTCTGCCAGTATGTTTTGTTCTTGTCAGCAGCAAAAACTACTAAATATAAGTTAAAAAAGTATTTTCCAGTGTCAGAGAACAGGTTTCTTGTCTATCTGTCCAGAAGAATGCTGTTTCCATTCTTTGCAGCAGTTGTCATCCTCAGTGTAAGAGAAGGGAGCAAATGTCTCCAGAGGGAGACATGGCAAGGATGTGCTGATGCCAGGTGATGAGTTTGTCCCTCAGCTTCAGGTGTGACAGCCTCTGGGTTGAGGGGTCTGTGCCCTGGGACAGTGAAGCTGCAAGCATGGTTTGCACCTGAAGCACTCTGAAATTAAAATGTGCCAAAAGCACCCATGCTGACAGATGCACAGAGTGTTTCTACCTAGCACAAGGCTTAGCATTCAGGAGTTAAGAGTCTGTCTTTATTTTATCACAAATACTTTTACTAAGCAGTACAACATAAGCAGTGAACTTTGAAGAGGTCTTTGAGTTCAGAAGAGCTTCTTGCTACATTTCCATGAGTAGGGAGATGTTTTGGAAGAGTGAAACAGATGTGGAAGGAACATTAACCCAGCTGCTTAAAGAACATGTCCCTGTGCTTGGCTGTGGTGCATTAGAAACAAAGAGACACAATTACAATTAAGTTCAAGAAACAGAAGTAGGTACAATTATAAGCCACTGCAGTGGCTTGCTGATGAGAGCTATTTGATCAAATCCCTAAAAAAGGATGGAGTGTGCCAAGAATTTAAAGGTGAATAGTACCTGTGCAGTACCATTAGGGAAGAACCCATATTTTGGGATTTTCTTAAGATTGGGTTGATGCTGAAAGGATGTATGCTGTCTTGATTTAAAATCTGCATTTCTGTTTGAGGTGAATTCTGGGCTTTCAGTCTGATGCAAAACTTTTCTTCACCAGGCAGAACTAATTAATGTGCAGTTTGACATTGTAATGTCTCCAACAGCAAGCCAGCATGAAAGGTTCCCTCCTTCCACATAGTCATTCCTGCCTCTGCTCTTCTGTTCTTTACCTGTGTGGGTGACCTTAGCAGGCAGTTGTGAGGCTGTGCTGTACAGTGGTGAGTGAAATGCTGTGCCCTGAGGCATCCTCGTAAGTGGGAACAGTAGTGCAGCAAGGGTCTGGTAACCTGTAGCTGAGTTTCTATCTTTGCTTTCAGAGTGCTTGAACTGTACCATTACTTTCCTAATATGTAGCCTGGAATAAAAAAAAAGAACACTATTTACAGCAGGAATTTCAAAACATTTTTCTGTTTGCTGTTGTTAAGCAGAAGGAAATTTTCTACAGCATAAAAAAAAAAAAAATCTCTTATTCAAAGAATGCTGATAAGGGTTGTTGCTAAGGGAGCCATTTAATGTCCATCCTTGGATTTGAAAGTGTACCTGTGCAAACTATTACAGAGTCAACGTCCCTTTATTTCTTAGGGCAGAGGCCACCCAGAGAGAAAAGAGAGCCACCCAGAGAGAGGCTTTTAGAGAGAGAATGCATGATGTCTTTCAGCATACATGGTTGACTGAAAAAATGAAGGCATGTCTCTTGCTAGCTTCCTTTTTTTTTTTTTTTTTGTATTAGAGAGTATAATTAATTACATTGCCCTAAACTGCATTTTGATAATATCCAGAAATGGAAACCAGAAGGGCATTTAATACAAGCTTGTGTGGAAGTGGAATTTTATATTCTTGCTTGATTAGCATTGAAGAACAACAAAATAGAAATGAGCCTTCTGTTCTGTAAAGGAAGCTGACAGGTTGTCATAGGCTGCTTTTGGGGTTAGGTACATTGGGATGAGAGTAGGGGATGCTTGTGCTGTGACTGAGGACTCAGTTCTCAGAAATTGATGGTGTTCTACAGAGAAGGCTGGAGTACAAAAAAGGCCTTTAGAGGGCTTTGCTTCAGTTAAATGTTGCTTATTGAATTAGCTATCCATCTAAAACTGCTAGTAAAATATGCAGTGTGTAGTTTACTTCCTTCCAAATTAGTTCTGGAAACAGGGGCTTCTCTACAGCCCTTCTAGGACATGTCACCATGGAAGCACTTACAAAAATAATGTTTCATATCTTTTAAATAGTCTTGTTTCTCCAAGATTGTTTGCATTTGATAGAAGAAGAAAGGGAGGCTACAAATTGACATTTACTGGAATGAAAGCTGGTCCTGCATATTTTTTTTTAACAGTACTGAAGGTTTAAAATGCAGCATTCCTTGACTTCAGGCTTCATTTGAGTGCTTTTACTTTTTAAAACAAGACGTATTTTAAATAAGGTATGAGCTTACCATCAGGTTACAATTAGAAATGAAAACATTTTGTGTAGACTTAGATGTATTAGCAAAAAAATTACTCCACTGTGTTACTGCTACAGAGATTTTACCTTGTGTGTAACTGCCATCAGCTGAACATAAAGGTTTCTGCTGCTCACAGGACCAAGTCATAATTACCTTTCTTCACTGGCTGTATTCTTACTAGTGGAAACCTCAGCATTTGAAACAAAAGTTCAGTAAAACATGATGCCCAATGCTGAATGCAGTTCATAGTCAGTCTGTGAATTGTAAACCAGCCTTTCCTGTACATTTAATGACTTGTGGGATATGGATGGATATTTTTGTATAAGTTTAATGTAGATTGAAAGGTTTATACAAGTAAGTTGATCTTAATGAAGTCACTTGGAATTCAGTGACAGAGTGGTTTGCAGTGGGGAGCAGAGCTATAAAATCAGTGACCTTTTTGGCTCATGGGACCTTTCCTTGGCTCAGCTCAGCCAGACAGTTACCAAGAAATGGAGTGGTGCTTTAACATGATGGTATGTTGGGCAAATGGAGACTGTTTCCAGGCAAGGGATCAGATGTGGAAGGCCAGCTAAGATGGGTAAGGCAGATGTCAGGAGAGGAAAAGAACTCTACTGCTTGCATCTCCCATGCTGGCTGCTGGTTCTTGGTCTATGCAGAGCCAAATTCAGGCCTTGGCAAAAAATGCAGTACAACTGTCCACATTAGCAGAACCAGAGTGCTGCTTCCAATGTCAGAAATCATGTACTGCCAGATAATTTCTGCAGCATCTGTGCAGGATGAAATGACCTTCACTCTTTTGTCATGCAGACCTAACAAAATTAACTCACCCCCTCCAATGGACTGTGTCCTCTGGGAGGAAGTCATGGAGAGAAAAGTTTGTGTTCTTTAGTAAGTCTGTTTGCACTTACTGAAGCAAGAGGGCTAGGTTAGGTCACAGCTCTGGTTTGTGTTCATGTCAAACAGAAGGAACAAATCTCAGTATTTCTAATATTCCTGTGGGAATTGCTCAAATGATTCATTTTTGAATGACTCTAGTTGTACAGTGGAAACTGAAGGATTGGGGCAGAAACTGAGTTTAAAAATAAATTGTGAAGGAGTCCGGCCTTTGGGTATTTCATTTTTTTAGATTGTAACTCCCTAGGCAATACTTCACAATGAAGAAATGTTACACACTTGGACATTCCCTTTGCTGTCACTAGCCTTTTCTTCTCAGGCACTTGACAGTATTTTTAAGAACAATCTTGCTGACTGTTGGCAAATAACAGTTTTTGAGCTGTTGAAGATGTGTGACATAGAGCAAAGCAAGTGTTATTATAAAGTTAATTTCTTCTGCTTTCTTGAGCTATCTGTGGGGTTCAACCTTGCTGATTGTCTCCATAGCATCCTTGCCAAATAATTTCATGCTCGTGTTCTCAGTATGCTTATGGTGATAGGGACAAACTAGTGATGAAATTGAAGTTGATACCTTGATTATCTGATGTTTCCCTTCTCATGGACTCACTTTGAAATCTAGATCAAAGTAACTGTATTGAGCCATTCATAATCACTGGCTGCTAGAGATTTACTGAAGACCAAGTCCTTAGAAAACCAGATGAGAGATATTAATTTCTTACTGCTACTGAGTTGGGCAACAGAATGTTCTTGAAAATTGACCAACTCAAAAGAAATTTAAGAGAAGGCTGAGTAGAGCTTTTGGAGCTGGAGAATCATGTGACAGTATGTTTTATTTCCACCTCCAGTTCAAAGGACACAGAAATTGAGTGAAGGTTTAGCTAGGTGCAGAGTTTGGTTTTGGTGCTTACCCATGGGACTGCGCCTGCCCTTAGGAAGGGGTAAGGAATTAGCTTTTTCTGCTCAGCCTGACCTCAAGGTTTACTCTGCACTTGTGTGTGCCAACTGTAGTGAGCAATGGGAAAGCCTCTGCTGCTCGTATACTCAGTTTTGAAAGAGCTCTTATTAAATGGAAATTAATGAGTGATTAATGAACATTATTAGGGTTTTTTTCCCTGGGAAAGCTTTCACCCTGTGTTTTCCTGAGATTTCATGTAGCATGGAATCAGTCACCCATTTGCTCCAAAAAGGGACTCTGGCACAACATCCCAGATGCAGATAAAGATAATGGCTTTTACAGCTGAAGATATAGGACTGTGTTCAGAGAAGAGGTACAACAAGGAAAAAAGGCAAATGTAAAGCCAGCATCTTCCTGGCTTCCTTATTCAAAGTAAACTGAAGTTGCAAATGGATGTGGGAGCTGCAGACAAGCCCATTAAAAGTGGAAATGGGGCAAGTGAGTATCAGAGGGAACATAAAGAGTGCTGGCAGTGCTGCAGCAGCCTGTTAAGCAACGTGGCCAGGACAGACTGGGTCGATGAAAAGAACAATTAATTGCCAGCCTCTAAGGAATAGGTAATTAAAAAAGAGATGTGGGAAGCACAGTCATTCAAATGGCTTTGTTGGCCTTTCAGCCACTTCTATAAAGGTGTTTCCCAGTTCTTAATTGTCTAGTCAGCTGAAGTGAGATTAAACCTCAGGTATGCTGCAGGTGTTCAACTTGAAAACCCTGTTATCAGATGTTTGTACAGAAAGTTCACTGCCTGCCTGGCCCCTTGCATTAAAGCTGCTCCCCCCATGGTTTTTGTAAAGCTGTTATCTGAAATATATTTCCATAGTCAGGTTCAGTTGTGCATGCTTGTTCTCCTCTAAGGTAATAATGCCTGCAAGTAAGACTATTTAGCCTGGGGGATGAGGACTGAGCAAGCTAGAAAGGGGGTTAAATTCATTTGACAAGAAAAAGTAGTGGCAATACAACTAGTCAGCCAGGTTAAATATTAAATTTAATGAGCATTAGTGCAAATGGTATGTTGGAGATCTGATGTCTTAACAAGTCATAAAATAAAATTTTCCTCAGGAACAGCAGCTTTATGGCTTTTTGGATATCCACAGAGGGGCCAGATGGTGAATCCTGTGCTTATTCTCTTATTTTACAAGTTCAGTGCTGAAATGAACAGGGCTGTTGACAAAGCCAAGATATTACTGAGTGCCAAAACCTTGCTGGCTGGCAATGCCACTTGGTACAGATTTAGCCAACATTGTTCCTCAAATGTGCTGCACACAGCTGGAGTCCTGTGCAGAGATCTTACTGCAGTGTTGAGATGAAGGCAGTGAACTGAGATGCAGGTGGTCACAGCTTGATTTCTGTCACCGCTAGATCTTTCTGCATGCCCATTCCAAAATTAACTGCACCACCTTTTTTAAAACTGGCATCAGTAAGGGAGAGTTTTGGAAGAAGTTCATTGACATGGTGGTAAAGCTACCAGTAGCACACCATAAGATCAAATGGTGATTTTTCAGGATCCCATCTTTATTCTATCTCTCTGGCCTAGACTAAAGATTTTACTGGACAAAATTCAGCCATTGCAGTAATTTTATAAGTGTTTCAACAATGAGCTGAAAGCTGTGAGGACACAGATGAAGCAATGAAAGAAAAGACTGAGCCCTAATAATTTTGGTTATCCTCAGGAGGTAAAAATATGCTGTGATAGTTCTAAGTCCAAGAGATGGTAAAAAATGCTAGAGCCAGCTGGCAACATAGGAAGATTCAGGTGGGAAGATTGCACTTGCTGTGGGTGATGCCTTCTTGTCCTTGTAATCTAAATTCAGAATATTGAGGAGCACTTGCTAAACCAGCTTTGCCACATGTCAAAATCTGTGAAAAGCAAAAAGTTAAGTCTGCCTTCACACTTTATTTTTTTTTTTTTTTCCAATTAGTAGCTGAGTGCAAAGGTCTTATGTATTTGGAACTCACTTGCTTTTAGAGGTTTCTTACATCCCAAAACCTCTTCATCACTGACACTACACAACTTTTTGAACAAAAAGAGTGCTAATTCTAGAGAACATTATTTCTGTGAAAACATGTGAGCTTGGAGACGTTTCCTGGAGTTCTAGCCTGAAATTTAATACAGCAATGTCAGGTATTAAGACAGGAAGCAAACAAAATAAATACAACAGTAACCAGTAACCTTTTGGTACAGCATTTTCGTAACAGGGCTGCAAGAAGCTGCAGTGCTTCATGGTCCTGTAGCTCTTCCCTCTTGCATGACCTTCAGGCTGTATTGCAACACTTCTGCTGACAGAGCCAAAGAGTTTGTTTACAGTTCCCTTAGTTTGAACAAGTTTTGGGCTTACTGTTAGCTGTATTAACATGCTAATTGAGGTTACAATGATTGAGACAAAC
This sequence comes from Coloeus monedula, assembly GCF_965178545.1. Lineage (NCBI taxonomy): Eukaryota > Metazoa > Chordata > Aves > Passeriformes > Corvidae > Coloeus > Coloeus monedula. The sequence continues at coordinate 3,938,946 of NC_138790.1, forward strand.
TGCAATATTCCTTGTTACAATAGGAAGTTTTATAGCTGCCAGTTGCAGACTGCAGCAACATGATTTCCCCTGAATATTTCATAAAAGGGACATGAATGTTCTTGGTGTGATACAGTAACATAGCAAGGCACATAAGGCAAACCCTAAGAGAGATCTATATTGTTTGCAGAACAAATGTAAGTAATACTTTGGAAAATGATGCATTCTTTGGAGCTCATTTTTCATTTTCTTCTCCATCTGCTTGTCTCCCTTAATATTTTCCAAACACTCTTTTTTTTTTTTGCCATCCAAAAGTAAAATTGTGTAGACCTATGTTTCTAGTCCTAACTTTGATTTTTGAAAGAATTCTATAATGAAGGGGTTAGAAGATTGATAGGAAGTGTTTCATGGCAAGACCTACAGGTTCAGGAAATAGTATTAATAGTGTAATGAAAACCCGTAATGGTATCGATTTTCATGAATGGGGAAGAAAAGGTGCAGTCAGTAAACTGCAGCAAGTGTAAGTGGCTCAGACACTGGAATCTTACCTGCTAAACAATTAAATCAGAATTTAAAACCTTAATTTTGAATATTCCAAATGTGTTATTTTGAATTTATACATGTAAATACACTAACAGGGCTGGTAAGCTTTGTGTACAAAGTGTCTTGGGGTTTTTGGGCTGTACATAGATATGTGTGCATTTATGGCATGTATGGTTGAACATGGTCAGGCTCCCCTCCCTTAGCAGGAAGATCGTGTTAGCATGGGGAGAGGGTAATATTTAGCTCCCTTGAAAATGTCCTGGACTGTGGAATTCTTCAGGAATCCCTGTCTTTTACCAGTGGTTTCAGTTGTCTTCCCCATGTTTCCATGAGAAAGAGATCACTGTGAAGCTCACCTCTCTCAACTAGCCCACATATGAGTCTCTGCAAACCCTGTGGAAGCCTCCACCCTTCCCTCTGCATCACACTGAGGGAGTTGAGTACACTCAGGGTCTCCTGTGTGCCTCCTGGACAAAACCCTCCCTGGTAAAAGCTGGGAAGGACTGTTTTGACTCCATCTCAGTTCCTTAGTTCTCACTGTTAATTATTGCTCCAAAACTTGTGCCAAGTCACATTGCCAGACTTGTCTCCCCAAGTGTCCTGACAGGATGTCTTTTCAATGTGTTATATTACATGGTATTTCTTGCAGGGTTTCTTCAGTGTTGAAGGAATTCTTTAGGACTGAATTTCTAAATGCTCTTTTGCAGGAGTATTGCAATGGAAGAAGTGACCTCATGGGATAAATCCCTTTGCAGTGTCCATTAACACCTTTTCATAAAGTTTCTTCATTTCAAGCTTAATGTTTGGAGCAGCAGGGAATTAAGCAGCAGCACTTAAAGCAGGGTACTGGCAGATGTCAGTGAATCAATGTGTCAATATGACTTGATGGAGGTAGTGGACAGCATTTCTGAGCTTCTCTGCTTTTGGCACACATTTATAAGGAGGAGCTGGGGCAAGCCAGAGAGTAATACTTAGAGGACTATGAGGAATTAACCTGAACATGGATACTTTTGGCTCCTGGGAAATCTGACTGCATCTCTTCATTTGGAATAGATTACAGCAGTAGAGAGCAGCCAATGTAACTAATTGGTCAAATTTTTCCTGCTGTTTTACAAAGAGTCAGAGTATCAGTTATCTACTCATCTCTTGGGAAATTTATAGTGAAAAAAATCTAGAGGTAAAGTTGGTTGTTTCAGCAGAAATGGATTTGCAGCTGCTGAGGAGAATTTGATTATGTGCTACTTTCAAAGAAATGCGATATGTCATTCACTCCTGGACAGAAAGCCTTTTCTGTGACTAAGATTTTCAGACAGCCTCGGATAGCTGGGGAATAGGACTGGATTTCTTCTTTATATGCCTAGTGTTTCTTAAGTTCAAAGTGCATTAGAAGCATGCAGGCATTGGGAAATGTTACAGTACATATATATGAAGAGTTTTCCAATAATTCAGTAAAATGTTAAAAATCTCAAGATGGATTTCTGGCTGGAAAGATGTCTGCTGTTTTGAAACAGTGTTTCTCACCTGTTGAAGTACTGGCTTTGTAATCAGCTCGTAATGCAAGAATTGAGACAAGGTAGTTGCACAGTAGAAATCCACTATGGTTGTCTCATGTCTCGGAGGATGAATGTTCATTTCTGCACACACAAAATTCTTGTTCTTCTACTAATTACTGGAGCCTTACAAAATGAGCTTGTGCTCACAGAAATGAAAAAAATCATTATTGTGGTGGGTCTGGCTGTAAGATCATATATTTATTGAAAATATTGGTGACTGAGTGGTGTCTGCAGAAGAGTATTGCATTGTTAGAAACACTGGTGGAGAATGGCAGGAGGCATTTTGGCAGGGAAGCTGCACCATGAGCCTGTTTAAAGATTGAGCCTCTTTCCAGAGCTGGCCTCACAGGAAGCTCTGAGTAGTGGCTGAACTGTGATACTGAGGTGGTTCTTGGGATGTGCAGAGCTTTGCCACTTGACAAGGTGGTGCCTGGGGAAGACTGACCATCTTCCTGATCTCCACAACAATGGCACCACAAAATCAGTGGGCCAGGTTTATCCCATCCCAGCATATGCTCTGCTGAGAAGAGCACCTCCCAGCAGATGGGGCTCAGTGAGGCAGCATAGGTTCCAAGGGGGTCATGCAAAGTGCTCTACGCTGAAAAGCATGTAAGAGCCAGAACTGTCTGGCTGGAGCCAAGGAAACAGAGTTCATGGAATAAAAATGTGATTCCCCAGACTGAAATAGCACCAAATCCTGCAGGATTCTTCATCACCATCTGTTTGCTGAGAACACACAGTAGAGCCTAAATTATGCACCACGCTGTCACGCTGGGGAGGAGGAAGCATGGGTGAGCAACTGCATTACGTGCACAGGGAGTACTTTAACTGTGTCACTCCCTGTTTGCAGCTTGAGGAACCCTTAGGTGCACAAGGTCATTACAGGCATGACTCAAGTTGAGATCACTTCTGGAAGAACTCTTTTTCCTGTTCCTAGCACTAGTAGCATCATAGACAAATCCTGGGAAAAACAAAGGAAATCCACCATTGATTTTATCACCAATGAGTGATAAATTGAGTTGAGTTTGAATACAGCTTGTCGCTATTTTCAGCACAATACTACATTTATTCTTGGCTTTCACCGCCCAGAGGGAAGCAGTGTAGGTCAAGTTAGTCCAAAAGATGCTATATATGGTTGAACCAACTTGCACCTTACATCAGCTTTTGCAGCACATTTGGCATAATGAATGAAAAAAACCTTTTTTTTCCCAGTCCAATATTAATTTCTAATTTGCTTTAAGGGAATGAACCAGTTTAGTGCTAAGCTTTCCCATACTCATGTAATTATTCATGTGTCTAAACAGCTGCAGTTTTTTTCTTCTTGTACCCAGAAATAACAACTAAATTTACTTGGATTTTTAATACTACTTGGAGACAGTGTTATGGATAACTTTATCCTAGCACCTACAGGCTTTGATTTGGAGAAGTCATTATTACTGGAAGCAAGTCTCTACCAACTCCTCAGTGAACTGTGTCAATTTGGTGTTGTCCTTAAACCCAAAATGCATAGGGCATTCATATGGGATTGCTCTGCATAGGAAACACTTAATTTTATGCCAGCTGAATTTAAGTTTAAACAATCCACACTTTGAAGGACTCTAGCAAGTTTCCCTGCACCCTGAAATTAATTTGTTATTTAGATGTCTCCTTAGATCGCCTTCAAATTGTTAGTTTAGAGTGTGATGCAATTCTTATTTGCATGAGATCTGCCAAGTAGATACCTGAATATTTTTCTTTCATGCAAAATATAATTGGACATTAATTTATGGAGTATCCTCTGAAAGTTCTTTGTGGAGAGGTGGATTAATGATTTTAACTTGCTTTACCTGCATAAATCCAGGTAACAATACCTTGTAGAACCCAAGTGTTCTACTTGTTTCCCGGCAGGCAGAAATGAAGACCTGCTGTGCTCCTTTCCCAGTGCTTCTGCATCTTTTACACTGGTGTTGGAAATCTGTGAGCTTTCTGTGCAGGTTTCAGTTCATGTCTTCACTGTGACCTTAGCTCAGGGCTGGGAAGTAACAAGAGGGTGCTGTGAAGAAGATCCAGCATAGCTTAGGATCCCTAATGAAGATCTGGTTGGCTGAGAAATCCACACACTTGTGTCTCAGCTTGCACTCATTTGTTTTCTGTTTCTGTGTGATGAAGCTGCTTGATAGCTCTGAGCTGTGATTTGGCCAGTTCTGCTGGGATGTTTTGCTGGGAGTCTTTCCCAGGGGACCAGTGTACAGGAACAATTATGGTTCGCTCCACAAGCCTTGCTAGTCTGTTTCCAGTTTCAAGCCATTTCATGGCCACAGTGAGAGGATGAGAGGAAAGGCAGATGCCTTACTAGTGAGAAGGGAGGAAAATACACATTAGTTGAATACTAACAGAGTTTTAAGTGGTTCCTTTAGCTGTAAAAGCCTTACCACCCCTCACTTCCTGCACATGCTCACAGTCTTCAGTGTAGCAGAAATACACATCTTGCACCCATTAACAGTTCAGAGATGACTCTATGCAACTCCCTTTAGAGACAGGGAAAAGAGTGTGGGAGCAGTTTGGAGTCTCAGCATCTGTTATCCCTTCTGCCAAATTGCTGCAGCATGGCAACCAGATGGGAGTGATGCCATTTCTCCTCAAGAACGAGCCACCCTTTGAGTAAAGCATTTCATTAAGGACAAAATCCTGGAACCTCAGGCACAGCTCTCCCTCTGAGCTTGGTGGGGGGATTTTTAGGGTTGGGCTTATTTGTTGTTTTGGTTTTTTTGTTTGTTTGTTATTTTCTGGTTTCTTTGCGTTTTGTTGACTGTCAAATATATTTTGATTAGAGACACTGCAGAGTGGAGAGTTAATTTAATAGAAAGAATAAAATTATTGTATTTTTGTAAGAAGAGAAGGAACAGAAGAAATCAAGGGTATGTAGAATATGGTGAACAGTAAACTCAAACATTATTCTTTGATAAACATACTGATTTTTATACACTTAGTCATAGCCACATGCTTTCAGCTTTCCTCATCCATTTCACATGTTAGCACAGGTGAAAATATTTAGTTAGTGTTGAGATAGTGGCAGTAGTTTTAAGTGTGGTTAAACATTTGGGGCACACTGTTCAAACTGCATTATAATGTGTGTACAGTAGTGAAATGCAGAGCTACCTTTGGGCATCTGAAAACAACTGTTCACTCAGCTTGTCCTTGTAATTATGGTAAGTGCGTGTGCAATGGCAAGAAAAAGCATGTAAGTCATGGGAATTTCCTTGAGGAGTCTGTCTTTACAAATCTAATACCTAGATGCATTATGAAATTTAAAGCATACAGATTTAATCCAGGCAAGTTTCCTTAAGCATTGGCTGAAGGCATTAGCCTCACAGTTATTTGCAGAGAAATTTCATGTACAGCTTCACATACTTGCAAAACTTCATCAGCAATGCACTCCAAGTAATTTCATCCACATCTATATCTGGGCAAACCATTCGCTGAGGTATTTTCTGCCATCTGTGAATGTTCATCTGCAGTTTATATGCCAGATGTGTATTGGCAGCATACATGCTACAAAAAACAAGGATCCAGAACTGTAATAGTAATCCCAGTGCTGCAAATCAAGAAAACTTTTATATTATTAGATAGTAGATTGCAAATTAGTTTGCTAAATAAATGTGTTGTTCATAAATAAAGAACAAAAGAATGACTTGCTGTAAACGTGGGTCTCAAGAAAGCCATTTCCACAGGTGCATGAACCACAGCAGTTGGGGAATTCAGTTGATCCTGGCTGGTCTGCCCTGGTGACATTTAAGTTATTTTCCCATGACTTGAGTATTCCAGTTGCTTTACAGCATACTTTGTGTCATTTAACCTTGGCTGACTTGTGGAGGATTTCAAAGCCACTGTGTTAGTATTGGATTTCTCATGATACCTCCACTGAATCAATTCCCTTCTCTTGGTCAGCGTAGGGGGTGAAGGGACAGCACTGTGTAACCCTAATTTAGTACAGTCTCAGAGAAAGAGGAAACTCTGGGACAGTGATTTAGTTAATGCAGCAAGATATATGTATATATCTAGGGCAGGGTGTGGTGAGAAATCCCCTGAATGTTCAAGTTGTGTGGGAGGTATGCATACAAATCCACTTAACAGTTGAGTTACTGTGTGGAATATTCTTCCCACACAGTATATTGGAAGAATTGAGGAAGTGTATTTGAGGAGAGCTTAAGACCTGCTAATAAAAGCCTAACCCACAGGCCTGCTAGGCGAGTCAGCTCATGCTGAGCCTTGTGCTCTTGTGGCCTAAGTAGCCTGATATAAACTGTGGTCTAAATTTACCTTTGATATCTTTATATTACCCCTATCTGTGACTGCAGCAGACATTCCCTAAGGCTGCACTTATGCTGGTGAGGCCCCCTCATGAGCTAATGAGTCCTGAACCTTCTCACATTCCTCCTGCAGGAGCTGCTGGCTGTTGAGAGATGTCAAAGGTCTAACTGAAGAGAAGCCCCGGCTGAAAAGCAAATGTGCTGTCCCAAGGATCAAAGTCGCTCTTCCTATATCCCAGGGACTATCTCAAGCATGACCAGAGTCTTTCTAATCCTCAGTCTCTGTAATCAGGGCTCCATTAGAGTCTTTGTTTGCTTAAACATCAGTACTCCTGGCTCCGAGCTGTAAGAGCTAAGTGGAGCTGCAGCCATCCTGCCCAAGCTGCCTGCAGCCAGAAATGTGCTCCCCATGTGTGAATTGCTCTCTGTATCTTCGTAGAGTAAAGTCATGGGAGGTGCTACCCATGAACCTGAGGGAATTAGGGATGCAGTAAACTGAGCCCTTGCTGACTTAGTTGTGGTCCTGTTGTTGGCAGATTTACAGGATCCTTTCTTAGAGACCTTTTCTTTTGTCCCATAGCTTAAGTTATCAGGTTTCTTCAGTTCTATAGTCTATTCATATGCTCAAAAGACAAGTTCATTCCCCCATTCTCATTTTTTGGGAGTAAGAATCCATAGTTCAGATTGCTGTTGCACAACCTGTCCTGGGACATGTCACTGAAATCACAGCAATATATAGCACCTCTGGGGAACCAGTTTCCCTAGCCTGGTATTGCAAAGTGGTGATGCCCACCACTTGGACTGTGCTAATCCATGGCCACAACACCCAACAAGACACATTTTATGATTTATGGACACTGATGTTAATGACTTGAACTAGAATGGGTTAAAAAATGCACTTACTACTTACATTTAAAACAGCTTTTTTAGAGAGAGTAGTTTAATCATAGTTTATAGTATCTTAGTCCTGCTCTGTCGACCACCCCTAACCTGTCCTACTTCTGTTTGTAATATGTTTATACTGCTTTTCGTTTTATTGGAGTTTAATAAGCTTCTCATAAAGGCATTTTTATATTGCGGCCCGATTCCTTGAAGTCAGCTTGCCTGGTATTTTAAACGTCATCTCTAAAACTTCTTTTCATGTATAAGGCATTATTTCTATTTTAATTGTCACACCTGTAATGCTGAACTTCGTACATGTGCCAGTCAATTATGTTTTCACTCTGAATGTTGTACCTTGAGTTGAACGGATGACGTGGGAATGGTGGCAGTGCATGGTGCAAGCCCCTTCCTGTGTGGGGGGTGTCCCAGGGCAGAGGATACTGTACATCATTCTCTTTCAGGTACAGCTTATGGCTGTGTAGACACAAAAATCAGAAGAGTATTTCAGAAAGCAAAAGTCCAAGTTATTTTGCATGCATAGTGGTTACAGGGAGCTTGGGTAGATTTGCATGTAAAATGTGTTCTGGCCATACTCTGTAAGAGGCAGGCTTTACTGGCTTTTAGACCCCACTGGGTGGGAGGCTTTAGGTTATCCCTTAGTGTTTAATTACATGGAATGTGTTTTCAGCAGATTGTTCAGCTATCACCTGGAAACCTTCAGGCTGGATGCTGTGAGCTGCTGATAGCCCTGATGGTGCAGCTTCGTGGGTGCTAATATGGCAAAGATCAGATTTCTCATTTGGGGCTACTTGCAGTGGCCCTTTGCTCTGGCACTTATCTGTCAGGCCTGGCCAGGTGGCTTTGCATGGCTAGTAATGAATGTGGAAAACTGCTGCATAATCTATTCCTAGAACTAAGATTTGTGTGTCTTGATAAAGGTAAATACTAGGTTGGTTGAGGCTTTTCCAATGTAATTTGTTTCTTTGGTGGAAACATTTCAATTTTCTGGGCTTTCAGTGTTCAGTTTTTCTGTTTGTTTGTATGATGTGGTATGGCCAAGCAATACCTGTTCCCTCTGTAGTTTGCAAGAGGAAGTTAGGATGGAATTGGAAGTAGGAGCACAGCTGGTTTTGCAATGTGTATGAGAAGCAAATAGATCCCATTAATACCTGTGTTTAGTTGGCTTTGTCCTGGCTGTTTTAGAATCTATTACTATTACCTGTCACTCATTTTTTAATTTTCTGCAAAACAAATAAGTTGTGTTTTGGAGACAAAATAGCACAGAAAAAATTTATTTTGTAGGCAGGTGGTAGTGTATAACTAAGTCAAAACAGCTGTAAGAAGAAAGAACAAATTAAAAATTAGCTTTGGGGGAGAAAAAGAAGAAATTAGTTCATCTGATGGCAAGAAAGAGAAGGACAATTTCCCCAAATCAGGAAACCAAAAAGAAAAGTAACAGTACTTCACTTTAGGATAAAATGAGGAGTGTGAAGGAGCAGTACAGTCAAAACAAACAGTGATGCATGAAAACAAACCTCAGGCTGAGGAATACCACACAAAAATGTGTCAGTCTGACTGGTCATTTTACCTCCCTTTGTAGCACAGAGCCAGGCAGCTTGCGGGTAAGGGATATGAAAACTCAGTTTTCTGTCACTGGCCTTCAGGCAGGTCAGTAGTGACCAATATTTGTGATAGCTGTGATGGCAGCCTTTGGATTTCTTTGAAAGTACTCTCTGATATTTCAGCTATTAGCTGACAGACACCCCTTAAAAGCTGGTCTTGGTGAAAAGGGAAATTAAATGGAGTGTCCTTTGAAAGATCCACCCCAGAATGAGCAAATACCTTGAATATTTGGTTTTGCATGTGCAGTAACTTGAGAGTACCACAGGAGTAATCTTAAAACAGCTTCCAGCAGTTGGGGCTCTAATGTGTGTCTTGTCTTATGCTAATATATCACTTAGTAAATAACGTGGTAACAAGAAGGCTTTGTTGAAGAGTTCCCCTTGTGTAGAATAGCTGTAGGATGCTGCAGTGGCAGGAGCTTATGAATTCTTCTCCCGAGATGCCTGTTGGCAGAGTGTGGTGATCCTGTGCTGGGAATTTGAGTTACTTTGCTGGAGGGAACTCTATCCGTTTATCTTCACAAATGGTAAACCTACTTGTGCTGAAAGAATGAATCCTCCCACTTAGCTGATCTAAATGTGAGGCTTAACTTTGGTGGTGGGACACCTTGCACTGACTTGTGAAAAACAGTTTGTTATCCGTGGGAAGGTGAGGGCTGATCCTACTCACAGGGAGGAGTTACCTCCAAAGAGGACCCAAACAATAGACTTTTAAAAAAGATACTCTTTGCTAAATGAGTCTACACCAACCTTAATGTTATTTTCCAGGTAGAATATTCTGCCTGATCGGTATCACTGGAGACCTCAAAATGGATACGGCCGCTCTCTGGGAGCGCAGTACAGGGAAGGATTTGTGCTGGTAAACTCCATGCACAAATGGCAGTTGCACAATTGCAAAACTCATCCTTCTTATTTTGCAGACCTGTGGTTGTTTCACTTGTCCTCCAAGTCATTGACAGGCCAGCTCTAGTAACCAGCTCTTTTTCAACGAGACCATGAAGCTGCAGCATGCAAGGTAAGAGATTTCAGATATTCTCCAGGAAAAGTAAATGATCAGCCAAGATGTGCTTCTCATATTTTAAGTGGAAATCTAAAGAAAACCTGAAGAGAAGTTCAGATTCTCTGAGTCTGAATATTCAAACTGACTGAATGGTATAAACAGTCCCAGTGTCAGAGACATAATTCTGAATAAGGGACCTGTCTTAAAACACACTTGGAGGAGATACCTTAAAGACAGAGGAAACTTAAGCAGTTCAGAAACAAATAAAATATGTACCTCACTGAGATTAACCAAGATTACTGATTGTTTTGCATTAGCAGAAAAGGATTGAAATCTAGGGTGGAAATCATAAGAAGAATCTGAAATCATAGAGGGGGGAGCTGAGACTGTCATTGCAGCTTGTAATCTGTAGTTAACAGGATGCTGACAGAAGTCTATAAGCAAAAATTCCTGTGCTGAATGGTCAGGGAGGTCAGTCTTAGAGGACCTAGGGGATGTTACCAAGGTGCTGTCATCCTAATGAGGCCTGTTTGTGGTACAAAATAGAGTACACACTCTTTTCTACAGGTCTAAATTTATACAGCTCTAGTCACATCAAAGGAAGATTGGTCTGTAACCCTTTGGGTCTGGCCCTGTGCACTGTGTGATAGCTCCTTTTTTCTAGTGTGCCATCCACTTCAGTCCATCTTTCTGGCTCTGAATAACCCTCACAGCTTTAGCACAGCAACATTGCATAAGGCAGGAACTACTAAAATTGGTTTTCTCAATTTTAGCAATGCCCCTGGACAGGTTTCAGCTTCAGGATTGCCAGTTTGAAACACATGAATCTCACATAAACATTAGTAGGGTACAGTCTCAAACCTGGTCTGCCAGTGTTGTCCTCCACAAGCTGGCACTGGGAGAACCACCCAGACAAGATCAGTTCATTAAATAGGAACCAAGGGGATAATGCCCCAAATGAGGGTTCAGTCATGGGTTTAAGTTTAGGAGTATCAGAGATTGTGGTCAAGACACATATCCTTGTGTCCACAGAGGTGGGGAAGAGCTTCAGGGCCACTGAAATAAACTTTGTCCTTCAACTCTCCCATCTATCTTGTGGGAAGAAGGAGACAATACCTCTCCAAAAGATTTTCAAATAATGAAATTGGGAAATAATTTCCAAAGCCCTGAACTAAAAAGGTCCCTGCCCTTGGGCTGCACAAAGGGCACTTTTTTCCCATAGTATCTTCTCCCCTCAAGTAGGAGCAGTAAGCAAATCCTCTTTAGCCAAGCCAGGTAAAGGTGAGGAAATGGTGATAGTTTTTGTATAAGGGAATCAGCATACTGTAACATCCAAAGTCTCAGGCTGGCATCTGTTCAATTACCTGGCTGCTTCTGGAGTCTTACAAGAGCCTGGGAGAGTCTGAATTCCCTTCCTGCAGCTGCTGGCATGCTCCTGTTGCATGGTGGAGAAAATCATCTGTGGGCAGCAAACACAGTGAGGCTGAACCTGTAACATTGCTTATCAAGCCATGGGGTCAGGTGGATACAGGAGGGGAAAGGAAACAGGAGGCTGACTTGAACAATGTGAGCTGAAGTGAACTTGGAAAGGGAAATTTAATCTTTAATTTTGGGTCTTTAATCAAAGATGTAAGTAGACATATATGGAAGGTACTTGTAAATGAAGGGCAACACCTTTTTTAGCAAGTGAGACAAGTTTCTCAAAATCTGAGCATGAGTGTTCTTTCTGTCATTGTTGTTGAATCCCTTTTAATTTCACAGACTCTATAGTGTTCATCAGCCTTTGTAAAGACATAGCAATTCATGAAGCACTACTGGAATGATGGAATCACTTCAGCCTAGCATTTTCTGATTAAAACCAGAAGAAGCAGCAGAACAGTCTGAGATTGGATTTTCTTGAGCAAGGGTGCTGCTGAAGCCAAATAAACACTCAAGACCCTAACAGGATTTTAAACAGAAAAACTCTGAACCAGAACAGCTTCATAGCTGTGAGATTTGATTCTTTTCTGAACATCAGTAGCTTTGCCTTGGATTTCATCTTAGTACCATGCTGCTTTCTATTGCCAGGTCATATTTCCTCAAAAAGTGTCCTCTAATTAGCTGCTCAGAACCCACTACATGATCCCAACTTAGTGTTAAAAGGAGCTTCAAGTACAATCTGTACAAATATGTGTTGGGATGGAACCCAAATTTATGTTCAGAAGTGCTGGTCTGTGAGAACAAATGGTCTCAATCAAGGAAGGACACGTTTCAAGACAAAAAAGTCTTGCTGTGGAACCTTAATTGTCCATGTATTTTTTCAATGCCTAAACACAGCTATATATGCTTGTGATTAAAAATACTTTTTCTAGGAAGTTATTTATTTATATTATTTGACTATTTAGAGAAATCACTGTATTCCTGGCAACTGTGCTATTCCCCTTCAAATCTGTGTAAAACCAATTAATAGAAAACACATCATTAGAACAAAATGGGAACAGATGTGTTTCAGAGAGGCAATGTGAAGATAGATCTCCATTATATTGCTTTCATTGGAAGGAGTTTTTGGGAAAAGAATAAATATGTGACTGAGAGTAATGACAGGAAGAACTTAACTTGCCTTGGAAGGGGATAAGAGATAAGGACTGGTACAGGGAAGAAAGAAATGCATACATCACAGAGAAAATTGGCAGTTAGGAAGAGATAGGAAATTGAGATTTGCAACATGTAAGTGGATTTAGAGGAATAATGGACAAGGTGAACGGTAAAGAAGAGTTCCTGGAAATAAGGGTAGATTTCAGCTCTGGTCAGCAGTTGCTTTCCAAGCCTCAGAAGTAGCATGTGTCTGATGTTCAAAAGGCTGCAAATGATTGAGGTCGCTGCCTATCAAAACTGATCCATGTTAACCATACTAAACAGTCTACTGAAAGTCACTTAAAGCATATTCTAAATAAGCTAAAAGATTAAAGGAGACCTGTTGATTGGATCCTTGAATCTGAAAACTATTTGTAGTTCTGAAAATGAGTTGTGTTCAGCAATCCAAGCTTCTAGTTGGCTTACAACTACTTGTGTGGGAAGGCAGTGTTGTACCTCCCCTTTTCTGAATGTGAGAAAGTGCTTTAGTTTGTTTCTTTCAAGGTGGTACCTCAAGTGACCTCTACATACATGAAGTGGCTTTGTCAGGCTGAAAACCACCACATCTCCATTGCCATTCCACGTGTTCTCCCTGAATATACCTATTTATGGGCTAAGAAAACTGCATGGGACAAAGTGCTAAACATATGGTATTTGAAAGGATGTGCAGGAGTGCACATTTATCTTTTATTATCTCCCTTAAGCAGTCCTGTTCTTCAGAAGCTCTAACAGCCATCCATTATTCATCAGCTCTCTGTCTCCTCAGCTGATTGCCGAGCAGAGTTGTGATGTGGAACATCAGCCTTGCAGAGTGTGAAGTGGGATGGATACTAGATTATGCAAGAGAATTATCTGCTCCAGTAAAGGTCTGGTTTCCAGGGCTTCTGACATAACTAAGCAGAAACAGTAAGTGCAAATGTAGGGACATAGTGTTATACCTGAACAGATTAAGATATTAATGCCATGAGTAACTCCTTCCTGTAGAACTAAGTCCAAGGCAGGTTTTGCTAAGGCATTCTAATGTGAACGAGCTTTCATCCTGGTTTGGAAACTGCCTCAACTGCTCAAAACACCAGGAGTTCCAGCCTATTTGACCTGAAGCTGGGTAGCTCCCAGAGCACAGGGTGGAGCAGATGTGCTGCCAGATGCTGGCTTTGTGTGCTGGAGGTGCCAGATCAGGGGATTTGCAAGAACCACCTGTCTACCCTTTGTCTTAAACTTAGCTAGCAAACATTCACCCTATAGTGCCAGTTGAAAATGCCTTTCTGGAAAAGAAAATGTAGGAATTATCTGGATCCCTTGGCCTGTATGTAAACACTTAAGGCTTTGGTACAGTGATTAATTTACCTGCTTTCTGAGGATATCCCCATTCAGGGATGTGTAGTAGCCCTTCTAAACCCTTCCAGATTGGTTTCCCCATGATGACCATATAAACTTCTGCCTTACAAAGCAACCTACTCCAGTTCCTCTAGTTTTCTGTAGGGGAAGCCTAGCACTTCAGGACCTTCCATCACACTTTTGCTATATGTGGGGCTTTAAACCCCAAGCATAAAAAAATTGATGTTCTGTGCATGTAATTTACTTTGTGTGCCTCAGGCATCAAATATCACATGTGGCAGATCAGTGATTGAAGTAATTGATAGTTTTGCAGGAGATTGGAAGAGCTGTAGGATGTATGATGTAATGAAACAATTTTGACTTTACTCAAGTTTTCAGCCTTGAAGCAAGAAGGGACACCAAGACTGTGGTTAATTACAAAAATGAGTACTGTCTGTCAAAGTGTTTGAAGCCCGTGTCACACAGCTTTGTGGCATGAACTGTGATTAATATCTGGCTCACTTGATAGCCTTAGAACTTCCCACCACCCCTACAAACAATGCAGACTTGTTGTGCAGAAATTCATTTGTGTTTCAATGTTTGTAATAATGTGACTGGTATGAAAATAACACCACAAAGTAAAATAGCAAGAACAGGGATTAGCTATTTAAGGTCGAAATCTTTTGTTTTCTAGAGGTACATCGAGATCTTGCATAAGAGCCAATGATTTCTCTGGATAGTGCTCAAGCAGAATTGTATTTTTGATTATATAATCAACTCAGCTCTAAACAGCTATAACCACCTACTAAAATGGAAGTGTTTTATGAGAAATCAGCTGTAGCAGGAGACTTCAGAACGTTTTAAAGCAAGTGGATTTTTTACCCCTTTTTTTAGCTGACCTGTTATTATAATCGTGCTTCCTTTGAGAGACCTTCTAGGCAAGGCTGTCAGCAATAGACTTCTTGGCTATGAGTGCACCAGGTCAACCTCTGTCTTCAGGGCAACAGGCAAGAAAAGTGCAAACAGATCAGACTGCCAATTCTTGCAAGTTGCAAATAACTCTTGGTTCCGCTTCTCAGCTTTACAGGTCCTACATGGCTGCAGGATACTGTGCCAATAGCAATATAAAGGTATCTTGTTTCAAATACCTAATATGTGGATCAGACTGTAGGATGCCAACAAAGCTGGTTTACAAGGAAGGATGCTCCTTTCTTTTGTGCTGCTTGAACTTCATCACCCTGCTGTGATGCTTAATGAAATCATGCAAACTGTGAATGCTGATTTTTGTTATAAGCCAAATACCACAAAGAGTTCTGTGTTTTCAATCAGCTATGAGCTGATAGCAGCCTTATCACACTCCATCTCTGGAGGCAGCTAAAGGACAATCCAAGCAGGCATTAATATAACATAACATATTTATACTCATAAATAGGAATACGCTAAAACTCTCTACTGAATTCAACTCCTTAAACTGAATGGGATGGCCTAGCAGCAGCTAATTTGTGCCAGGACAAGGTTAGGACAGCTAAAGGGACCTGTACTTTGATTTAGATGCTGTGTTCACATACTGTGGCCAAAGTGTTTTAGGGACAGAAAAATCTCATGCTAAGCAGCAAACAAGGAGGGCCTGAGGAGCTTGAAAGGACTTTCTCCTAAAGTTATTTTTGCAGAT
The DNA here is from genome assembly GCF_965178545.1 of Coloeus monedula. NCBI lineage: Eukaryota > Metazoa > Chordata > Aves > Passeriformes > Corvidae > Coloeus > Coloeus monedula. Next base: position 3,954,416 of record NC_138790.1, read on the forward strand.
CTGTACAAGGCCAATATCTATGAAAATCATGAATGCTTGCAGCATACTTTACTTGGCCTGCAGCAGATATGTCCAGTGGCAGTGAAATGGCAATCAAGACCCATAACACCCCAGAAAGCAAAATGCTACTTATGGGTGGAGGATATTACAGGGGTGCCACTCACTGCGAACTCTTCCAAGAAGAGCTTGAGAATGAGCTGAAGAAGCAATGTCTGAATGGTGCTTCACGGCTGAAATAAGCTGTATGCTGCAAAGTTCTGGTCCTGGCCTAGCCTAGCATCATAGGAGGTGCTCCATCAAATTCAGGGTTTTTTAGTTTATAGCAACAAGTATAGATTTAATAGCAATATATTCAAGGTAAACTTACATCATCAATATAAAAGGATACTCAGGTGAGGTGTCTGCAGCCTGAATCTCGCAGGTAGAGTGTGCTCTAAATTAAACCTGCCGTAGAGCACTCAGAAGGAGGTAAATATTTACTACAGTAGGAGATCATTTTGGGATTTAAACCTAGCATCAAGTTCCCAACCACTTGCACATACCTTGCAGGTCAGGACTGCTGAAGAGCTGATGAGTTCCCCAGCTGTTTGTGCACTAACAGTCTGTTGTTATTTACTTACAAGACAAGCATAATTTAAGATTTAGAAACCTATCCTTACCCTCTTTGCAACAAAACTCTGGGTGTTTGGCATGTTTTGTGAAAGCTGACAGCCAGTCCACCATGCAGATCTTAGTTGCTACTTAAATATCTCTGCAGGGTATTGTGACTGAGTGCTTTTCAAAGGCAAGTAACATCCCCTCCTTCAGAGCATGATTCAAAGCCAGCTGAAATCAACACAGATAACCTGATTGGAGCTTTGCATCAGGCACCCTCTGCCATCCCAGATGGTATGAGGGAGAAATAGATGCAAACTGAGAGTTTTGAGCAGCTTTTCACATTTCTTTCTTGAAGATGCTAGGGAATAATTACAGTCTGAGACAACTTCTTTTTCTGTTTGATGTGGATTTAAAAAGAGCTTTTTATTAATGCAGCCTCCTGTCTAAGGGACAGTGCAAAACTTCTTTATATTCTAGAAACCTGCCTATCCAAAGGATGTGTCTACATTCTCTAGTACCAGGAGACAACAACTGCAAAGAGGGGAACTCTGGTGATGCCTAAATATCTGAAAAGCTTACTCTGTTCTGCAGAAGAGCTCGAGTTGATTCAGCATTTAATTTATAAGGTTAATTTGTCATACCTTGGTAACAAATTTTATTATGAGTGCCAGTAGTTAATCTTAGAAAATTTACAATCTGTTGAATGTAAAAATATTGCAGCACTGATATTTCCAGTGCAGGTGGAAACCTTGTGTCCTTGGCAGATACTATGACTTTACCATTGTGAAGCCATAAAATTAGGTGTAGTGTATCCAGGCCAGTGATGGTATGTCTTTCTGGATCTTGGAAGTCAGAAAGTTTAAGTCAAATATTTAAAATAAGATCTACAGTTTATTTTACCATTCTGTTTGATCACAGTGAGTGCCTTTTGTAGAATGCCAGAAGAGTCCCTTTGCTCTTTTATAGTATAAAGGCAAATGGAAATATGAAAACTGGAAACCTAAAATGCAATATATCATATTTCAGATTTTCCAACTCCAACATGTCAGCTTTTAATATTTCAAATGAAGCACATTACCATCTTGCAAAAATAATATTGATAAATGTATTCAATTCAGGGTTAGTTTAGCCACAAACACATTGACTGATTTTTCAGAAACATACTGGTGTGGTGGCAAGACCTTCTCCTATTCTTGAACAGTCATAGAAAATTCAGGTGTCTTCTATGATTGTTTACCCAAAGTTTGTCTATAAATATTACAAATTCAGTATGATGAAGTCACAGTACAAAAACAATTTGAATTTTTTATAGCCTGCATAAAAACCTACTGCAGTTTGTGCTTGACTAGTGTTGAATGAGACATGAACTGAAATCCAGCTGTGACTGTTGTGATTTTCATTCATTTTTAAGTTGCATGTCCAAATCAACCAATCCTTTACTGTATGTCAGTCTATCCCAGCAAACCCCATTGCATTACACCTTCAAACACTACCTGTGCAAAGGTGGCAAAAGCAGAGACTTTTTTTCTTTGGAATGTGGCCCCGTAAAGCCCATGGCATGCAGTTAAAAACCCCCTGCAGCCCCGAGAACAACAGAAGATAGATGGTCATTTGAATCATAGCGAGCAACTGTCAGAACAGGAAAATGCTTAATGATTGCAGCAAATAGTTTGAATGTATTTGTATTTTAAATTCAGCAAGTCAAAGCAGATCCTGCCATTACACAGCTTTGGCTCCAGGAGCTGAGAAAATTTCCAGATGAAGGAAGGACAATTATGGAATTGTTTAGGTTGGAAAAGCCACTCTGCCCCCAGCCTGTAGCTCTGCAGAGGCTTGCTGTGACCCAGGGGCAGGACCTGGCACTTCAGGTTATTGAACCTCGTGCCATTGGCCTGGGCTTATCGACCCAGGCTGTTCAGATCCCTCTGAAGAGCTTTCCTACCCTCCAGCAGGTGGACACTGAGCCAACTTGGAGTCATCTGCACACTGACCGAGGGCTCGATCTTGTTTGGATCATGGATAAAGATACTACACACAACTAGCCCCAATACTGAGCCCTGGGGAACCCCACGTGTGACTGGCCCCAGCTGGATGTAACCATCCACTCTCTGGGCTTGGCCATCCAGCCAGTTTTTAGCTAGTGAAGAGTGCTGCTGTCCAAGCCAAGGGCTACCAGCTCCAGGAGCATGCTGTGGGAGTCAGTATCGAAGGTGCTGCTGAAGTCCAGGGCAATATCCACAGCCTTTGCCTTATCCACTAAGTGGGTCTTCTTGTCAGAGAAGGAGATCAGGGTGACAGGCTCAACCTGCCTCTCATGAATCCACACTGTGTGGGCCTGATCCCCTGGTTGTCCCCTAGGTGCTGTCTGATGGCACCCAAGATGATCTGCTCCATAACTTTCCCCAGCACCGAGATCAGACTGACAGGACTAAAGTTCCTGGGATCATCCTTCCGACACTTCTCGTAGATGGGCATCACATTTGCTAACCTCCAGTCAACTGGGACCTTGCCAGTTAGCCAGCTCTGCTGGTAAATGATTGAATGTGGCTTGTCTGTGTTTTATCCCTGTGCACTATGAATGTGGTCTGTTGCCCTATTTTCCTCTGCTCTGGAAAGACATGTCGTGAGACTGCAGGGAGCATCTCTGTCAACATGGGCTGTACTTCCTGCTCAGCTGGGCAAGGCATTCCAAATCACCTAACATTGGCATCTGGGGGAAAAACACCAAAGCTCTATAAATTAAATATTCAAAGTGCATATTTATACTGAAGTGTTTGGCTTTACTGCCTGCCCACGTGTTGTGTATCTGTTAAGTTTGCCTATAGATGCCACTTGAGGCAAGCTTATACTGTCCTATTTAGATGGTTTTTTTCTCTCAGAACTGCAGTCTTGTTTCTGTTTGGGACTAAATGTAGTGGGAGGTCGAACAGAAAGCAGAACATTCTCACCTCACAAAGGTCAGGGCTGGAGCTGTTTGACTAGGGATATACAGAGTCTGTCATTTCAGTGGCTTGGATGTCGACTTGAAAGCAAACCTCTCTTATCTTAACGTTGACAGTCACTAAGGTCAGCATGTAATCTATCATTACAGAGTGACTGTTCTTTGTAATCATGCTATTTATCCTGAAGGACCTGGAAAGACATCTATACTTTACAATTCCTATCTCTCAGGAATTATAATCTCTTGCTGAAATTGCTTTCCTAGGAGAACTATCTTGTTGTTTTTTCTGGTCCCTGTTTTTGTTTTTTCCTCTCTCAGCCATGATCTTTAGTGTCCTGCCTGATGAAATCAGTTCAAGGTAATTTCAGCCAACCCTCTACAGAACCTGTGTTCTGGATCAGCTCCCAGATTTGTTTCCTTTTTATAGGCTGAAAATGCTGTGACTACCAACCAACTTGTGACAAAGCTGAACCTGTCAAAAGAGTTTTCAAATGCTTTAGCATTTGAAAAATATTGCTTCCTATGAAGAAAGTAGAAAAGAGGGCTCTTAAAGCAGCAGAAATCTAGTCCCTGATAGTGCAATCTGTGCCTTTATCAGCTTCTCCAGATACTCCCTTTATATGATTCAGGGAAGAACCTGTGCCATTTGTATTCTTGTCATTGGTCTTGTGCTTCTTTTTGCAGAAAAAGGTGAGTGTCAGCCAAAACAATGTAGAAGCTTGAGCTCACCTCTGCAAAGCTCTTTAAGATGAGAAACTTCCTTCAGAGCAAATTAACTGATAGATGCAGAGTGGAAATCTCTCACTTATTCAGATCATCAGGTTGAGAGTATGTTTATTATTACATGGAATGATTGGCCAAGGGAGCACTAATGTCTCTGGCACTTGGAATCTGTGTTCAGTATTCCAGAACCCTGTGTGATCTTGGATGTACTGCAGTGGTTGTGAAGTTGTGAAGATGGTACTACAGAGAGGGAGCAATGAGGTACCTTCAGCCACATGCTCTTCACTATGTATAGTGTGTGTGTATGTGCATAAATATATAGTGAAGAAAAATTTTAAATTAACTTACAAAACTAGTTAGAAACGTTTTTTTTCAAAATCTTTGATAAACCTTTGAAGTGAATTCCAGGTTGAAATTTTGTTTGGGTGTTTGCATTTATCATCATGTCATCCAATTCCTAGTGAAGAAAAACAATGGAAAGAAAGAATTCAAAAAAGGAGAGAAAAAAACCCAAACCAAATTGAATGTAAATTTGTATACATAAGTTTAGAAAGCACAATGTTCTTTGAAAAGCATGAAGGTTTTAACCAGATTGTGTGATTAAAAACTGGGTCAATCATTTTCATTGAAAATCTAGACATTTGGGCTAGTCCTGATTTTAGCATCAAGCATGTAAATATGCCATTAAGAAACACTTTCAGTCTAGCATTAGAATTTCCAGAAACAATGCTTAAAAATCCTACTTTCCTGTAATTTGTGGTGGAAATCTTGTGACTGAGTTTTTTTCATGGGCATTAAGGAGATGTTTGTGACAGTGAATTCCTGGACTGGCAGTTAGTGTGGAAAGCACAGGAAACATACTTAGCTCTTAAATAGATGCAGTTTAAATGTGTGACCTCTTCCCAAATCTTTTAAGGATTGAATTTTTTTTTCCAATGACACTAAAAATAATAATAAAAATATTTATGGTTATCTACTGAAGTATATAGGAGTCTATTTGAATTGAGGAAGAAGCAGGGTAAGGGAAGGAATTCTGAGCAGAGATCACTAGTGTTGCCAAACACTTCACAAATGTGTTTATAAGCCAGGAAAGAAGGCTGCTTCTCTCAAGGCTAAGAGGAATGAATCACTGATGTGGGAGGTATAATGTCATCCAAGAAAAGAGAAAGTCTTCTCCTTTGCACCCGAGCCAGCTGCTTAAAAGGTTAAATAATGCTTTCAGATACATTGGTGTGTTGCAAAGCAAGGCAAATCTCCTCAGCTCTTCATGTTCCACTACATCAATCGCTGGTGTTTGTACAGGGCTTCACTCCCCTGGAAGGGATGCGTGATAGATGGAGCTAGGATTGCAATATATGGAGCAATCATTTAGAACTTCTGCTTAACCCATTCTCTAAGCTCTTCAGCTTGCATATTCTCAAGTCAGGGCTGAATCCCCCGCAGTTGGTGACCTCCAGTTGCTAAGAAGACACAATTTTACCTTCAGCATCAACAAGTCAAATCCATTAAGGCCAGTCACACTGCTGAATGAAGCACAGTGTTGTCTAAGGCATCTCTCCCAGGAATTGGCACTTGGTAATTTTAGTCCTAAAGTGCTAAATTTTGCATTTTGATGTGAAAAAACCCCAAACCCCACATTTACCGATATTCTTCTGATGGTTCTGGGTTCGAAGCACATGAAAGTATGTTTCCATCTCCAAAGCAAGAAGAATGTTTACATTTATAGCCATTTCTTACTTTCACCTTAAACACTAAATAAGCTGTAAAAAAGTTCTAGCAAAATGCTTTCGTGCAACTGGAAACCCATAAATAATCTAATTTAGAAAGTCCTTGATTCTAATCTTTCTTCCTGGTGCTTTCTTAGGATTTCTCTAAGACTTGTCTTGAACCTTGAAAGGGAAGCACATGACATGGTCATGCTCATTTTTGTTACTGCCTTTCACAGAGGACTTCAGAGCTATTGTAAGGACTGGCAATCAAGCCCTTGCTCATTTCCTTGCTCAGAGCTTCTGTGTGGCTGCATTTTATTTTCAGGGCGGAATTTCCATTTGTCTGTTCTCTAACTTTTATATTTCAAGTTTTCACTTGTCCCATCATTTCTCAGACACTGAATTGCCATCTTCAAGGGAGATTGAAATTAGTAAAGGTCTTGAGATTGTGAAATGTGCTGTAAAAGTGAAAATGTGTTATGAATAAAAACGCTTCAGTACAACGATGTTCCCAGCAGCAGCTCAGTTCTTTATTTGCACTGACAACCAGCTGTCTCTAGGAAAGGTGAGTGGCTGCCACTGGTGCAGTTGGACTGCTCCTTGGCTGGTATGTTTGTAGAAGGACAAATGAGCTAAAACAGGGTCACGGTTCTGAAGCTGGGAATGACAGAACTGGGCTCCTTTCCTCTCCCTTGCAATCTGGGCTCAGATACCAAGAAACTGAGTGCTTCTTCATTAGAACACTTCCAGCTCAGTTTTTCTGAAATTCAGCAGTGACAAACTCATTAGACCTAATGATATCCTATGTGAAAGCATTTGGTACTGAGAAAAACTTTGGACAAAAAGGGTGAAAGGAAATTTTCACTTGTCAGTCAGTCCAAATTTTTAGAGCATAAGCTGTCGGGTACTATCTCTTACATGCCATCCTAAATCTATATTCAGTGCTGGAACAGGATCTTCACTAGAGGCAGTAAGAGGTATTGGCCACTAAAAAGTCTTAGTATACTGCACTAGAAAATGTTGTATGAGGAGCCCCTGATTTAAATGGGAGTAGATGAGCTTCCTTTTTTATTTACAGCACTGTAATTATGGAAAGCAATTTTTTTTTCAGGCAGTTATAGAACTTCTACTAGTTCTTTTAGCATCCTGACCACCTATTGGCCATTGTACTCTTGGTATAATTATGATGTTACAGTGTATAACTGATTCATTCCAGCATAGTAGTTGGAAGGCAAATAAATTCTACTAAAAAAATCCTCTGAATCTTCTCTGCTTTCATGAAGCATTGTGATCCACATGCAGAAAGCAGAGAAAGAGAAATTCTAGATTTAATATGTTTTAGATTTTAAACTCAAATTTTTTCACCTATTAAGAGTCATTTCATCAAGCTCTTTACCATAGTAAATTAGTTCTGCAGAACTCTTGACAGGGGATCAGTGATATACTTCGAAGCTGTACTGTTAGACTAGTGCTTTTTAACTTCCATAACTACTGTTTGTAAAGGAGAACTTTTTGAAGCTATGCTCATTGAAGCCAAAATTGCTGTCCAACATTGATTCAAAACAATTCTCAACCCCACTTTTCTATCTCAGGCCTCAGAATTTTCCAGGCCTTCTTCATCTGCAGTCCAATTGTAGAAAATAACTATTAGGGTTAAATCTTTATCCTGATGTTTTTACCCGAACAAGCTTCTTCCAGATTATTAACCTGGCATAATGGGTCAGCCTACCATAATGGGCCCTAGGGCACATCCCACCAAGGCAATTGCAATACTGAGTGGTTGCAGTGCCCAGTTTTGCAAGGTGATGAATAGAAATAATATTCTGAAGAGTGTGTGTACTTTGGATTCAGCACAAAGAATGTGTCTGGGAAACAGCCATTCTGTTGCTGGCAGTTTTGCACCTATTTCAAAGGGTATGAGAGTGTTGGTGTATGAGCTGTGTAACTTCAAGCAAGAAAAAGAAACCACTAGTGGTTTTTCTCAATATCCAGTCTTAATTAAAGGGTATTTTGGCAGATCTAGAAATGCTATTTCCTGTTTGGCTTCTCTCCGATGTTATTTCTAAGGACGGATGTGAGGGACTGAGTTAAGGTGAAGATGTGGACTGCAACCACACAATACCAAAGCATTGTCAGTAAATCAATCCTCTTATTTAAACAAGGCATGTGAAGTGTTCTATCTACTCTCCTGGCAAACAGCACTGAAGCACTCTTTCCTGAATGGTAGCTGTACATTGAGACTCCTTGTTCTGAGCTCCAAATGCCCAGAATGGTTGGTAATCCATAGCTGTCCCTCTGAGTCCTCCTCCTTCAAACTACTTTTGGAAGTTAGTATTTGAGTACTCTACAATTTATTTTCAGCCTGTCTAGTTCTGCTCTAGATTTCCGAGTAGAACATTGGTGCTAACTAGTCAGAGTAAGCCAACAGTGCTGTCCCAAAGCTCAGGATGTCCAAAAGCACTGACTTACAACAGCTGATGGGGGGAAAAACACTTAGAGAATATGTCCAAAGAAAATATGGCAGATGAGTAACATAAAGGAGATCTAACATTGAGAGAAAATGTTCTGAAATACTGCACTGAAACAGCCTACTTCAAAAAACGAATCCCTTGAGGTGGGCTTTATATGACAGATTATAAAAACTGTTTTTTAATGTATGTCTGGGAAACCAAAATACAGGAAATCAGATCAGTGGCTCAGAGCTGCCTTAGATTTTGCCCTTTGTGTGAGCTCTGCCTGGCTGTAGGTGTCCAGGACTTATTTTCTCTTTGTAATTGTCTGTAAATTGAAGAGACCCTGCTAGTTTTAGCCTGTATGCAAGCTTGTGCAGGGAAGTGTTGAGAGGAATGATGTTTAGCCAGGGCAGCTGCTGCACACATGTCCAGAACATATCTAGCTGGTGTTGGTGGTTTCCAGTCCCCTGAAATCCATTTGTGAGGCTACAGGGCTGCTACTTGTGGTGCTCATAACTCTTCAGTTTTGTCCAGACCACTGAGAAAATGTCTGAAACACCTCATTTAGGGAGGACTTTTGTGAGTCTCCGTGTCGATGTCATTCACTCCTGCGAGAGCAGATAGTCTCCAGGTGGTTTTGCTGCAGTAGGCAGAGGAAGCAAACAGTCAGAAAGTGGGAAAAGCCCATTGCTTTGCTGCTGCTGCAGGTAGTTCCAGGAGTGTCTTCAGACTGTGGAAAGAGTCCAAGGCTGGTGCAAAGCCTGTGTTCCAGCCATCTATGTTGACTTTGGTCTCTCGAAGTTTTCACGTTAAGTCAGTCCTGTGCATGTGTCCAGCTGGGTCTGCAGCACCACAGTTTGCATCTAACACAATAAAGCACAGCCCATTTGCACTTGTGGCCTCTCTCCCTCACCCTTTGCATGACTGACCTCCCTGGCTCTGTGCTGCAAATGCTGGTTTACACAGATGATTGTGATTTGGTCTCCTGGAGCTTAGAGGCTCTTGGCTCACTGAAAGTTGTAGGCTCTGGTCTGCTGGGGGGTTACCTCACACTCCTCTGATAATGGCAGTGTTCTCTAGACCTTGTGGATCTCCTCATCCATGGGAAGCTGTGAGTCAGAAAGCTAGAATCAGCTGCTGCTATGTCCCAGTGAGCTCTTGGCTGAATTCTAATGTACTACCATTAGGTCCATTTAATCAGTTTGATTTTTGTTTTTTTTTTTTTTTTCTGGGAAACTTTGACTATTACAGAAAATCACTATTCCAAAGGGCTTTTCCTGCAGTAATTGTAAATCACTTGTAAATCAGTGAGAGGAGTTCTGCCTTAAAGCAGATGTTATTTCTCCCTTGAAGTGTGCTTTTCAAAGCAGTCTACTGACATTTGTGTGATTTGATAGGTTCTGTGGACTCCAGAAAGATGAACACCCCAGGCCAGGATACTGGTTGTTGCTTGTGAGTGGCACCATCACCCTGCAAAACTCAGATTGGATGGGACCTCTCTTCTAATGGGGCCTAAACACTTGATAAATAATTAAAATGGTGAGGTGGAAATACAGTGTCCTCGTGATCAGTAGGTGCTTTGAGCAGCAGGAAATTAAGAGCCACTTAAAAGTTGCTGTTTTGCCTAAACAATGGTGGTAGCATTTGTCTTTAACAAGTAGTTGTTGAATAACTGTTATATCAGGATCACACACACATATAAATTGTTTTATCCCTCTCGTAGTCCTAGACTATTAACCTGAAATAAATGCAGTATTGGAAAAAGTAAAAAACAAAAAAATTGCATTTAGTTTTGCATTGTCTGGGAAATGAACTTGCATATTCAGTGTTGAGTTTCTGATGACTTAAACTGTTACTGTGAGGCATGGAAAATTTTGTTTTTAAACTATAAACCCTATTTAAATTCCTTATTTGACATTGAATTTGGGTGAAGAATTTGAATTTTGGCTCTAATTCCAGAGATAATATTTTACTGCCTTTTAATCTTCTTTATAGCTTAAAGAAAGATGTAAAAGTCTGATCATGGAACTGTTTGGGAACAACATATTTTCTTCCTGGCTGGTGGAGGTGGATATCCCTCCAAGCTCCCAGCTCATGGAGTGCCACGGAATGCTTTTGGCATTCATGTGTAAAGGTGAAAAGGGCACATGGTGACCTGTGTGCAAAATGGAGAGACCCACAGAACTTCAAACACTTCAAATTACAGTGACATTAGAAAAATTTCAGTGAAGCAACTGTGTATTCTTCCAGGTGACTTCAGTAGTTTCTGTGTTGGTGGATGTATATTGTTGAATTCTTCAACTTTTAAACTCTGTTTTAATGTTCATGCATCTGAATAACATCATTGGCACCACAGAACACAGCACGTGGAATTGCAGGGCTTGTATTAACCATGCAGAGACATTCCCTAGTTTTTTTACATGAAACATCAGAGGAATAAAACCACTGCCTAAGTTAACCTGAAAAAGAAATAAGCAAAGGTTAATTTTTCCTAGGAGCATATCTTTCTGAGGGAATGGAGAAGTACTGCACAAATCAGATTTTAACAAGACTGATAGTAAAATAGTTTTTCTTGAAACAAGGGTGAACAGTGCTCTTGTACTACCACAATATAGTGAGAAAAAAAATAGTGAAAATGGCATCTTTCCCTAAAGTACTGGCAGTTTTCCCTGTTCATATGGGGGAAAGGATTCTTTCAATGGTAGGATTTAGAAAACACTGATGTTTTTTAATTTACTATTTTTTATAAAGACAGTAAGAATTTCTTATGTGGTCAGTAGTAAGGTATCATAATTTCTGTCTCTCTGGGAGCTTAGATTTCTTTCTGTATGCTCACATTCCACTATTCCTGCTAATGTGCTGTGCAGGAAGAATTACATTACATAGCTCTGCTGTGCAGCTGGGACTTCCTGGAGGTTTGCATTTTTAAGGTTTTCCCCATCATACCCTGCAACCAAGGCAGCAAATAAATCTTGCAGGTCACATACTGTAAAGAGCACATGGCATTTGTGGTGGGGGAGGAATTGCTATCTGTGCCCTGTGGAAGCCAGACTGTTCTGTGTGCCCCAGCACTGCTCAGTTCTGTACTCATTCCAGTGATCTTATTGACATCTCAGAATTTATCCTTGGGAATACTGCAGTGTAGTGGGAGGAAAATAAGATGCAGTTAGCAAACTGATAATTGAAAGTAATAAAAGCCTTAAGCAAATGCATAAAACTCTTCCCAATCATGGTATTTATGGGCCCAAACTGTTAGAGAGATATTTATAGGTTTGAAGGAAATACAAAGCATATGGTATTTTTATCCGGAAATATTCTTTCAATTATACCCTGCATGGATCTCATAAACATCCCTCTTTCATCTAAAAATTCTTCAGTACATTAGGTAAGAAACATCATTCCATTTTTTAGGGGAATGTGGTAAACAAACATCTTGTTCTAACAGATGTTGAAGTGTCTTACAGATTTCAATCAGCAAAAGGAATATTCTATAAGTTTTGGCTCTGGCAGCTCAAAGTACTGCAGCTGTTAGGCCACACATCTTGTATTTTGCTCTTCTATTTGTTATATTGGAGAATGTGTACAATCAGCGTATTTTTTCCTGATTTTCATCTGTTGAGCATAAGCATCTTAATCTGCTTTTTATTTTTTCGATGTGCTAAATCTCTCCTGCTTTGCAAATATAGCAGGCTCATACCTTAATGCTTCCTCAAATATCTCTGTGTAAGAAATTTTTGAGAGCACCTTCTCCAGAGTTTCAATCTCTGGAAACTGTGCTTATAGAAACTAGTCTGGTCTCTCCATTATGCATTGCTCTTTCAGTGCAATCCAGTGTTAACTAGGCAAGTGATCTCTAGAATCCACAACTGGGCTTTGACCTAAGCCCCTACTGGGAAGGAAGATACTCTAGCAATAGCTGTGAGTGTCAAGTCAAAAGGCAGTTTTATGCTTCATCTTGACTTAGAGTGAAGCCTGGTCCCAGCTAGCACAGCTGCTGTCTCTGTCGCTGCCTTTCCTGGAAGGATGGATTAGAACTGGCTCACATCTGTCGCTTGGTTGGGAGTGGGAAATATTGTGCAACCTTTTTGCTGAAGTGATGGTTTCCTGAGGTGGGGTCCAAAAATTTTGTGCTTGTGTTCGTAATGGGTAGACAGGGAAGCAGACCTGGGTTTTTTAGTTTTTTTTTTTTTTCTTTTTTTTTAAACACCTTCACGGATCTTGGAAAATTATACTTTGTCTGAGGAACTGTGTCTGCCACAGTTCCCTGAAAGCCAGGTTGTTTCTGTACCTATCTTCATCTTGCTGGAGCTGAACTGTAATGCAGTGCACACACTGTTTGAGCTGTTCAGTGGAAGCCAGCTCTCAGCTGGAATAGATGTCTTTGATGAGTGCCTAAGCATGTCACTATCAAACTTGTTTCAGATATTGCCATTTCTTAAGGAAAGTTCCTATCCAGCCTCACTTGCCATGACTGCACCTTGATTCCATCAGCCTCTCTTTTGGTAGAACACAAGTGAGTCCGTCAGGCAGGCCTCAGGTTAAATCGAAATCAGCTATTTTTATTGTCTTATCTGTACTGGTCTTGTTGATTGCTGTTATTTGGAAGCATTGGGCACACCTATCTCTGCCCAAGAGGGTTTGTAGGAGGATGTCAGCCCGTGGGATGGCTAATGAAAGTTATGGCTTTGGTACTTGCCTCAGGCTTTAAAACCGCTTTATATAAGTTTCCTTCCTACATTTTCTGTCTTTTTTTCAGTTTTAGTGCTACCAATCTTCTATCTGTCTCCTGGTTTGACTTCAGTATTTATAGAACCCTTCTTATTCTGGGTCTTTGAAGTCACAGGATTTCCCTCAATGTCCTTCAGAATCCCTGTTGCCCATAAGGGCTGCATACAGTTAAAGCAAGTATCACAGGGTGTAACCTTTTTCTTCCTCAGCTCCTTCTCTTTGTTCAGTTTATTCCATGACATGCTAGAGAGAGAAGTGTCTACTTTGGAGTTGTTTATTTTTGTTGTTTGGTTTTAATTTTAAATTACAGCACAGTATGAGTAGGTGAAAAATACAATTCTTCCCATCTTCTTGACTCTTACTGGATTCTTGTAGGGAAGATGAAATTTATTGGGATGTTTAATGGGTGTATCTGTATGGCTACATCATAAGTGCAGATCATCTTGTGGCTCCCATTCAGAATCTCTTGGCATAGTACTTCTCTTTATTCAAAATGCAAACACCAGAGAAACAATATAATTGGATGGGAAAATATGTTCTCTTAGAGTCAGGGAGCACTAGAGGAGCTAATTTTCCTGATTCTCTGACACACGCATCACTGATCACTGTATATAAATTATTCAGATGTTAAAAGGATCACAGTTGTAAATACGAAAGGAGTTTGTAGCAATAATCACAACAAACCAATGCTGCTAAATTACTGAAACAAATTATTCATGTCATCATCCTGCAATTTTTTCTGTTTGACCTTTAAACTTTGGAATATGCTTTGGGTGTAGAGCACTGTGGTAGGAGGGGAAGCCACAGTGATTGTGGCAGAGGTTTCTCTGTGGATTCTCACAAAACAGAGCAGCACAGTGGGCAGGAGGTATCAGCAGGGCTCCTGGCTCCTCACTAACGTGGGCACCACTGATATTTCTGCATCTTCCATTCTCCAAATCTGAACATTGCTTTAAAAGCATTTGAAGTGACTTTGGCAGAAGGTCACTGTTGAGCTTGAAGCCACACTGTTAAAACATGGCTGGAGTGACAAGGAACAGTATAAAGGATACTCATGGGCTTATTGACCCTAGTGTGGAGTGGTGACAGGCACGTGACTGGTTGGACTTTAGTACTTTTTGCAGCCTTCCCTGTGGAACTGCTTTAGCTGGGACAAGGTTCTCTGTCCAATGCTGTATTAAGCCCTGGCCCTCTGTCCCAGCTGCCTGCTCTGTGCTGTATGAGCTATGCAGAAGAGATTGTAGAGTCTGGCAGGAGATAGAAATATTGAGAGAAGATTTTTTTTTTTTTTTCCAAACAGGTAGGAGGACTCTGTGATGATCTTGGGATGCACTTGGAACTTCATAACACACAGGATAAAAGTCAAATTTTCTTCTAGATGTCTCCCTATGAATAATAAATTCATCCTCATAGCAGGTGAGAACCATCTTTCCTCCTTCATGCTTACAAAGACTGTACTGCTAAGTAGTGATGCAGCCCATTGTTTGACTTTTTCAGGTTGAAAAAGTCCCCTGTAGAGACAGTTTTGTGAAGCTGATGTGGATGGATGCAGTGTCAGCATTTCTGCTTTTACATGTGAATTAGTGCTGTGGAAAACCAGGGAAGAGAATTACCGCCCACATTTGGTTGCTGCTTCTTCTGACAGGGCAGTGCCTGTGCAGTGGTGGCCCAGCCAACTGCCTTACAGGCTGTGCAGGGAGCAGGTGCTACCTTAAAAGGCCTGGCAGGATTCTTCTTCCAGATTTGATTACGGTAGCACCATCTTGGGAGATGTTATTTCATGTTTCTGACACCCCACCGGGAAGCCTGGGAACTCCTGAGCTTTTTGTTGCGCTGTTTGTGGCTCACCTCATGAAGGCAAAACCTTAATAGGCTGAATGCCCACCTTAATTTAAAGCAGCAAATAACTAACATGGTTTCTAATGTTCATTTTGAGATAGGAGAAGTTCTGCACACTGAGAAACTGGGGAACAATATAAGTATCAGTGATTACCCTGTGTGTTCCAGAGAACTTTTTGCAGTGAGAGAGCAGGAGTGCCATGTTAGGCCCTGGTGTAGGCTATTACCTCACATCAACTGCCACATCTTCTAGAGGTGTCAGAGAACTGTGAAACCACTTTTGGGAAAGAGGAGCAATGTATTTAGGGGACCAACACTTGAAAAAATATTGCAATTTCAGCATCTGACTGGTTTCTAGAAAATGAGAGATGATTCTTCTGCTCCACAAGAAGGCATCCACTGCTGCACTCCTCTATGGAAGGTGATAGGTTACCATCACCCTGATATCAAGCAACATGCAATTCTTGGTATAAAAAACAAGTCCTTGAAAAATCTCTTGTTCTTGCCAGTTTCCACTAAGTCATTCCCCCAGTGCAAGCACATGAAATATTGCCTTGGAATCTCACAGCCTTGCTTTGGTCAGTTTAAGTGAATAATGCAGCTACCTTGTGGCTGTGCATTATTTGTTTGGGGCAGGTGGACTAAGCAAATAACAAGTTTGTGTGAGCAAATCCCTCCTTGCTCTAACTTCAAAAACCTGTAGTGGTATTGCACCAAGTGTTGGCTTGACCCATTTTAATCTGAGAGCAGAACTCCTGCCAAATTTGAGGATAAGCATGACAAGCATTACACTGATTTATCAGAGTGAAAGGGGAGCTGCATTAGTGGTTTTGGAATTTATTGTAGTGCATAAATGGCATTTCCATCAGCAAAAAGATGAGAAAGTTGATTTATAACAGATAACTCCAATAATTTCTGAATTTCCATATTAATAGAAAAGTGGTACTTCCATTTTTGCTATTATCCACATATGTGCCATCTTCCTATAAATATGTAAATCTGGCAATTATCTGAGAACGACTTTATTTTCAAATTATACCATAGGAGATAATGAATGGATTTTTTTTTTACTATCATATTTTTAAGTGTTTTATTGGATCTGGACTACTGTATTGAAAGATAAACTCCATTTGGCAATGTTTGATATTGTATCTAAAACTAGATGGCTGCTAATTCGTTAATTTTCCTTTAACCAAAAGCACAGAACTGAGCCATACTCAGATTAGATGCTATTGATTTGTTTCCTTCTCTTTTGTGACTTTCAGGGTAATGTGCTGAATAGGAACTTGCAAAAGATATATTGCTCATGGAAAAAAAATTCATGTAAATAGTATTGATGGTGAATAAAACTAATGCTAAAACTCTACCTCAGCACCATTATGTGGTGACAGGGTAAATACCAACACCTGCACAAATGAGTCCTTCCATACATGTTAGTGGTTTAGGAATGTGGTAGTGCCAGCCATACGAAAGGAAAAAGCCTGGGAGTATCAGGCAGGACACATCAGAACTTGATGGATTGGACAGTACCTGGAAGAAGAAGCAGTGTCTGGGGTTCAAGTGGTTCAGAAGGAAAATTGCCCTGCTTAGGGGTTTGATTATGTGTAATCACACAGCTTTTAAACTGTGAGAAGTCTTGACATCAGAGCTGTCCTGTAGTTTTGGGACCACCCACCAGAGATACTCAGCTGTTGCACATAGCCACATGTCTCCTTTGAGTCATTCTTTAGTACTGACGCAATAAAACCCAGAGTGAAAGTTATGGATATGGGTTTATTTCCAGTGGAAAAGCAAGCTTTTCCCCCTATTACAAAAGCCATCAGAGCAGGTATCTGCTGATGGGGCTTTCCACAAGGGAGGAGTTCTGAACCAAGTCAGCCAGTGAGAACTGGCCATGTGAAAGTTGTTCTTGTTTCTGTAAACCTGAGGAGTCAGGGTTGTCTTAAATTGTGTATCTAGGAGCTTTCACGATGAGAAGGTAAAACTTCCTCCTAGATATCTCACTTTGATTTCTTTTGTAAGTGCAATGTTCAGTTCAGGGAAAATAGATTTCAGAGTAAAGCACCATTTACTGGGAGAAGCCTTTTTCCTTGGCAGCAAAACATCTTAAAAAATGTGCTTTCATTTGATCTTTCTCTTTCAGTTAGAGGTTAGACACTTTACACTGCCCTATATTTACATGGAAGATTAGCAGTCTGTGCATCGCAGAATTGTTTCACTTGAAAAGTTGACATATATGACATTATTCCATGCCTTTTTCTCCATTTAAACATGAGAAATTTATGGTGAGGTCCCCATGAGCTTTTCTCATTGCAAGCATTGCTGACAGATTAAGTGATGGTCCATTTCATATAACGCCTGTGTTGTGTGAATTGATAGGAGGAGAGCTGAGGCTTGGGGCTTAGTATACCTTGTGCAAATTTGGAGCAAGTGTCTTAACACTTGGCAGGAGGAAATATTTTTTGTAAATTTTCTGCATCAAAAAAGGAATTTGTGTGCAGATATCAGCAGAGGCTGAGAGTGCAGTGTGGTGACTGGGATGGCCTTCATGGTGAAAAACATGGAGGAAATAGACCATTTGACTTGGACACTGTGTTAATAAGGAAAACAGTTTAGAAAAGGATTTGGCATCTTTATGTGTATGAATGTAGTGATGGTCCAAAGTTAGTTACCAAAACACTGATTTTTTTTACCAGAGTGAAAGTGGTACCAATCTGAATGTTATGAAGATCTGGCTTTCTCAGAATGTTCTTTCTGCATCACTTGCAAGATCTATGCTTTGCTTTTTGTGTTTGTGCAGTTGAAAAATGACACACTCACTGAGCTGTGTTGTGGGGAAAAGCCACATATGGAATGTCAAGGACTGAAGCTACGCTCATTTACAGCACTGGCCACTCCAATCACCACAACGATTTCATCAGCCTCACTTCAGAAAACAAGTGATGTTTGACTTATCTGGGCAAATGATATTTCAGAGCTGGCTTCAGCAATCTTTCTGTGGCTTGACAGTTGGTCTGCAACACATGAAACAGAGTAAACACTCTTTCATATTTGAAATTGGAAGCAGGCACCTTGAAGCATACCTTGAATGTGCTTCTGTTCCATATGGAATTATAAGAGAAGATTGATTTTTTAAATGTTTCTATGGCATTCCTGTTAAAATGTAAACTCACTCTGGGGCACTGGGAAGTACAGATCTTGGATACAACAATAGTTACACAGTTCTGGAAATTTTTCTGCAGCTGATGTCCTGATATGTTTTTAAGGAGTCTGTCTTCCTCTCAAGTTCAGCCACTTTTTTAACCATTCATTAATATTTTCTATGGACCTGAATAACAGTGCATGGAAGTCATCTTTCCATCCTCTTCAACTGTGTTTTAATCAGGCTCAGGATATTTTTTCTGAGGAGCTGAGTTTCTCAGGTGTGAGGCAGACGTTTTGTTCCACATAGAATGGTAA
Organism: Coloeus monedula; assembly: GCF_965178545.1. Taxonomy (NCBI): domain Eukaryota; kingdom Metazoa; phylum Chordata; class Aves; order Passeriformes; family Corvidae; genus Coloeus; species Coloeus monedula. The sequence goes on from NC_138790.1 coordinate 3,972,865, forward strand.
AACAAGTAAATTGGGAAAATGGGAGGATTATTGAATGCATTTGGTTTTCTGACATGTCATTGTCACTACCATGCGCTATTGCTTTTTGCTGCCTTCCTCTTGAGATAAAAATGGGTTTAGTCCTTGAATTTATGAAGTTCAGTTCTTCCTTTACGGATTCACAGCCTACAGACTTGGCCTTCGACTGGCTCCTCAAACAGAAGTGATTTGCATGTTTCTTTCATTTTCACTCTGCTGCAGAAGCATCTGTCCACAGGCTGGTGACCTTACCTGAACTTAATTCCTTGGGTGCATGCAATGCTACTTCACCTGGCTTCATGGTAAGTTTTTTCCTATGAGTCAGCACAAATTAGTTGATTTCCTTGGACTTCATTTAGGGATGATGGCAGGGTGTGGGTAAAGGTAATAGGCCATGAGTTCTAGCTCTAAGAGTTTTTCCAGCTGGCATCTTAGGCTGAGGAAAAAGAACACTCACTAATTACCTGATAGCTTCAGTTTTCTCACTCATTTTAGTGGAATTCACATATTGCCACTCTGCTCAGTCAGGCGTTTTGGCCTGGGAAGTTCCTTTCCTTTGAGAGCGATTAAATGTAGCTGGTTGGAAGGAGATGGGAAAGACTAAAGCAGCACTCTTCAATCTTTTTGCACACTGGGCAAACAGATCAGTATTCAAAGGGACTTCTCCCTAGGTGCAGAGCTGCCCCTCTTCTGAAGCCAGCTTTTAAGCTCAGGGTGGAGCAGTGGGTCCCAGTTCACACAGCCTGCAGAGCTCTGCCTTCCCTAAAGCTGCACTGCCTGTCAACATGTAAGGCTGGGACTCCAGAGATACGTCTGCATGGCTGGACTTGAGACAGGGCTTGGTGGCTCCGTGCCAAAGCTGGTGTTGCTGTGCTGCTCCTGATGGTAGTCAGCTCATGCAGTAGATTGTACAAAGTCACAGGCTGGGACAGGCGTTCAGGGAATTGCTGGAGAAAATGAAGGGTGAAAGGCAACAGTTGCTTAAGTGTGCTGTTTCAACAACTTGGCAGCTGGACATTGGCTTTCTCTGCAGAATTTATTAGAATGAAACCTTTTTGTGCTAGCCGCAAATCTGGCCTGGTACACCTGTGGTTGATTTTCAACTTGAAACTAGAGAAAACATCCTAGAACCTAGGGCTCTCCCCCCTTACTGCCAGTGATTACACAGGCTTTTTGTTCCATGCCAGAGACCTGGAAGAGATTGCACTTGGGATGCATACAATTCAAGTGGACATTGCTTTGTTGTGCTGGCCTTGCTGTTGATGCAAAGCTTTCTGCTTTTGTCCTCACATCTCTGGATTTACATTGGCTTCTGCTAATGAGACTTAAAAGGAATTAGAACTGACCTCAAATTAAGACTGGGCTGTTCCTGCAGAGCCATCCAAACTGTTTATTATATTGATCAGTTAAGCCCCATGAATTCCTCAAGTTAGTCAATGATGTGAACTGACAAGTTAAATTATTACAGTGAAAGCCCTGCTGTGCTAACTTAATTTATGTTGTAGGGCCTCAAACCAGATTTTTATCTGTGTGCTTCTTTGGTGTTTTTTTTTTTTTTCTTTTCTTTAAGACTAAAGTGAGAATTTTCTTTTTGGAAAACAGGTTTGCTGTGAGGATAAATTATATCAAGTCAGTTGTCCACTGAAACTACAAATAATGCTGCTTTTATTTTAAATTCAATAATACAGGCATCTGGAGCTATAAACACTTTCTACAAGTTGTGTGGCCCTGGGAAGATACAGACAACTTGCATCTGTATTGTATTGTATTGTTACCTTACCTGACTTGATATATTCGAATTAGGGGCATGCTTTTGATGTGAATGAGAAATTGGAGAGGAAAGCCTCATATAGAAGAGACAAAAACCTTGTGGATTCTGATGGGTACAGCCTTGGGAAAGAAGAGGGAAAGAGCTTTTTGCAGTGCTGTGGTCAGGTCTCCATTCCTCACTCAGAGCATCAGGGCTCGGGGCCATGGAAATGCTGCTGGAGTGCTGTGCTTAGTCAGCCTGAAGTGTATGACACAGTTGTGTACTCACAGAGCAATGTCGAGGGAGGTTTGGTGTCATGGCAATGATGCTGATGACAGCCTGAGAGAGAGGAAAATGAAAAGGATTTTTGACTCTTTACTGTATACTTATATAAGCCCTCAAGTGAGACAGCTTAAGGAAAAAAACTTTGCTGCCTTGAAGAAAAGGAGGAAGAACCAGTTTTGGCAGGTTTCCTTTGCATACAGCTTGCCCTGGTGTGTTACCGCATAATTTCTTCCTGCTGTTGTGTTCCATTTCCTTTGAACAAAGAAGTGACTTTTAAATGGTGCCTGTGAATGTATTTATGAGGAACCAGGGTTAAAAATAGTGATAAAAAAAAAAGTCTCTGAGCTGATAGTAGATTGTGGGCACTGGACTTGCTCTGTTTGGATAAGGAACAAAAGCTCCATCCATGCAACGTGTTCTCTTTGCAATCTTTACAGGTGGGTTGAGCTGCAACAATCTGTGACTCTGGGCTAGGTGTTCATATTTGGGGATTGCTGGACCATGGCACACTGGCAGATGGATTCCAGTTATTCCAGGTATTCTAAAGACTAAATATCCATTAATTATATGATTAATAGTACAGCCATTAGTAGTTGGGACTGACTTGCTTGACTCCTCATTGTGTTTTGGTTTCACTCCTTTCATATTTTTAAGGGTTTTATCAAACAGATCTGCAACTTCATATTTAATTACTTAAATACTACTGTCTTGGCAAATGGCCTTTTCTAAAATGCAAATACCTAAAATTTGTGAAAGAGCAAGATTTTTAGGTTAAAGTATGAGTCAGAGATGCAGATTTTTAAGAAACCTGGGAGTAAATCCTAGATTTTCACTTAACTGAATGGATATTTGTTTTTCTTTTTCAAGGACGTTGTCCTGCAGTGCAATCAACCTACTTACAGTCCTCTCCACATGCATCTCCATAGATGTAGTGTCCAGCCCTTCACTAACAGATGCCATGAAGCTGAAGTTCAGCAGGAAGGAACCTGCTGTCCCAGCTGCAAACCCACAGTGCCAGGCAGAAGAGCTGCTTGAACATGCTATACAAATATCAAAGTCTCTTAAAGTTGAGTGGATACTTTCTATTGCAGTCTTCCTAGTATATGCACCTTATTTTCCTGCGGTTTTTTTTTTCTACTGCAATTATCTTAACTCAACAATATAGTTATCCATGCTCATCATCTACATGCTGCCCTTTCAATGCTGTATTTGACTGCTGAGTTCTAAGAATTGGGCAGACTTAGTGCGTTTATATGGACTTACATTTCAAAGGTGTTGACATTTCTCATGTTGAGAAAGGGTTGAGCCTTGAGGAGTAGGGCTATCAGCCTAGGCTCCACTGTCAGCTTTCAGCAAGGGTCCTCTGACTACTGCAGACTTGAGGGTTTGTGAGCTCTGACATCATCCTCTCACAGAGATGCTGGTTGCAGCCTGCTGCAGTCCAGGAGTGTTCAAGGTGCCTCCTGTAGGACCCCTGTTTATAGGGTCACAAGATGGTTGGTTTTAGTCACAGTGAAATTCCACCCTGGCCACAATCCAGGCTGGTAATTACTGGTGTTTGCAAAGCTCCAACATCAGTGTTTTCGTGCCAGTCTGGTTACAGTTCAGGTAAGGAATGTTCCAGGGCTCTTAGGGTGTGACTGACTATTCCCACTCTCATCCCCCACCTTAGCCAGGCACCAGGAGTTCCTGGTACAGTCAGTGCTGCTCCCACCTTATCCATGCAAGGGTTCCCAGTACTGTCATGGGCTGCTTCACCACTGAACCCACTACACAAAGACCAAGGCCTGACAGAAATTCTTGAGATCATGGAGCAGATCATATAAAATTTTTCTTTAACCAAGGCAGAGTTCCTGCAGAGCTATCTTTGTGTAGGGGCAACTTTCAAGGCAACTCTTTACGACAGTGAGCAGCATATGTAACCAAAAGTATCACCATTTATAGTGAGTCCTTGGCACTAAATGTAGAGCACTTATTTTACCACTTCTGGCTCATGCTGAGCTAAATTTGGAAGTCAGAATAGGCAATTCCAGTTCTTATCATGGGTGCTGTACTTTTTTTGGGTATCTGAACTGCCACATGCCCCTTTTTGCTTGAAAACTGTGGCTTTTGTGTTGTCTTTGTTTAGTTTTCTTCATTCCCCAGTTACTGTCAGGGGTTCAGTGAATACTGTACATCGCAGCCTGAAAGACACACATTGGAGTCTCTGGTCACACTTACTCTTCTCTCCCCCTTTCAGAAATGTTACCTGTTCCTTATGTTGCCCATAACCTCCCTCTTCCCAAGACACTGAGGCAAAGATCTTGAGCAGCATCTCCCTGACTGAATACCTCACTGACCCTGGGGTTAATTCCTATCTCTTCATGTTCTGGGTGCTGAACTAACACGTCTGGCTGTTCAGGACATCAACAGGGTGTCTCAGAGTAGGAGTTAAAACAGACTCCTGAAGGCCCCTTTCCAGTGATCTCTCCAAAGTGGATTTCTCCCAGAGGGAAGATTTCCTCTTGCCTATGAGGACGTCTGCTCACCAAAAATCATTTGAATGAATCCTTGAAGGCTAGCACCTTTTAATTTACTTCAGCTGATGATTAAATTTGTGTTATTTCCAAAATATGCTTTGCTTCCACATGCTCTCCTGCCGGCTGCCTTCAGACACTTCCATGTCAGTGGATAATGTCTCTGGTCCTGCCAGTCACCTCTCATATCCTGCCTCACTGAGCCCTACCAGAACTGTGACTAGTCTGGCTGTTGGGGAGCAGATGCCATGGCAGTAAAGATGCTGTGCTTTATTCTGTATTTTAATACTTGCTGTGAACAGGGCCCTGAGGGACTGCAAGTCCCAGTCAAGGATGAGCTACCTTCTGCCTTTCAGTGCCTTGCACATGAAAATAGCTGGACCAGAATGCCTAATGCTTTCTAAACTACCTCAGACTTGGACGTGCCTCAGGCACCAGTTTCAAGCCACAGAACTATCAGGACAAGCATCTCAGTGGCAATCACTCCTGCTCCTTCAGTCTGTTACTTTTCCTGCAGTGGGTTGGTTTGGGTTTCTGTGAGCACATTTCATTGACTAAAAATTGGTCCCTTAAAAAAAAAAAAAAAAACAAAAAACCAAAAAACTCTGGAGTGGGAGTGGGGCAGTGCACCAAGCTCCTTGTGAGCTGATAGGACCCATTTATGCTGGGCCTTGCAGAGAGCACACATGTTGACAGAAGGTAGAACCTTTTAGTTCAGTCTCAGTTGTCATACTGCATTTTACCTGTTTTCACTCTGAAGACTTCCTTGGAAAAATTCTTCCTCTGACTTTTGCAAGGGTGACTGCTAGAGAGCATTTTGAGACCCTCCTGCTGTGACAACTCCCTTCAACAGCCCTTTCATAAAACCAAAAGAACAAATGCATTGGAAAAGAGCTTGTTTTACCTGTTTCCTTTGAAAAGTTTGTAAATGTTACTTTTAGTGTTTAGCTCCCAAAGGTCAATTATTTCTTTTCTCTTATAAACAAAATTGGCCAGCTAGGGAGAACAGATGGTATAAAACTGGATATGGGACTTTGCCACTTCTCGTTTGATGGCAGGACCTCCAGGCCACTGGTTAATAGCTTGCACCAGCAGTCTCTTCCTTCTGAACCCCAGCATTTGGCATCGAGCTATCTCACTGGTTCCCACTGCCCTGGTATTGCCTCTGCTGAGAACACTTGATAGAAATCCCTGGAATTTACTTCCACACCTTTTTCCAGAGGCTCCTGCCATCTTTGAGGATTGTCAGTTGTGTTATTCCTTCTGACAGCTCTCCTTTATCCATCCTCAGTGGGCTGTTATAAGTTTGTTTCCCATGATAACCCTTTCTAGTGACATTCTGCATGCATATTATTTTCTCCAAAAGTTTGCATGCAAATTTTCACAGTAGATTGAATCTCTGCAGCTGAACTGGTACATTAAGCTGGGAAAGTGGAGTGTATAAGGAAAATGCACTCCTAGGAGTTGACTTTAACTGGTGCTATAACTGGGTGCTGCTGTCTTTCCATTCACAATTTACAATACAAATGTCTTTTGGTTCTGCAACCCTGAAACACATAGGAAGGAGACAACTAATTTGCATGGGTAATCTTACGAAAGCCATCTTTGTAATGAAGTGCAAACTGTGATTCCATCCACTGTCAGTGTATCATGCTACTTCAATAGGCTTTCATTTCATTACTAGAAGTCAAGATTCCCTTATTAAACTTTTCTATTAAAACAGAGTGAGAAGGAGCTTCCAAAGTCCACATTGCTTCTGCTATGTCACTTTTATTATAATGTAATGTACATAGACAAATAAGATATCCCATTGTATTTGCCTATGGGTGTTAAATATGCCCTTGAAACCAAAGGCAAAATGAAGCATAATAAAAAATACCATAGCAAGACAGCCTGATGGCACAACTTCCATTATTGGCTCTGTGAAGCAAGGTATTGAAAACTGAAGGACTTTAGGAGGCTGAGAACATCCTTAGCAAACTGCCTATGGGTATAATCCATTCCTGGTCCATGAGCTGGGCTGAGTTCACTGAGATAAGCTAATAGCAAATCTCTCTCCACGGGTGAGCAGGCTGCTGTCAGCCATAACCTTGGGACAGAACTGCAGTACTTCAGGTTGCCTAGGAAGCTTTATCCTAAGGCTTTTTGTACTTTGACAGCTTTAGGAGGAACAGGTATTTCGGTGGGACTGTGCTTATCTGCTGGAACAGATACTTCAGTGGTGATCTGGTCATTGCCTGAGGTGGTGTGCTGAACACTCCTGGTGCTCTTGGGAAACACTTGGGAGAAAGTTGGAATGGATTTGTCAGGCAGACTGCTTAAAAATGGGAGAACAAGAAGGGAATATTTGTGATGCAGGACAATGCAGGTCAAATTCGAATAAGCTATAAAGATCCCTGTGTTTCTCTCTAGAACTGTGTGGAAAAGAACTGTTCTGTGCCAGGTGTGGGAATTACAAAATCTCTGAAGTTGGAATAAAATACAAATGATTTGAAGTGCCCACTGAAGGTGAATAGTGCTAGTGGTGGGACACCTGCTCCTTGGTACCTGGGAGCATGTGAATCAGTGCCCTTCCACATGGTGGGCTCTGCTAGAGATATGGATTCTTTTTTCATCCCATTTCACTATTCTTGGTTGATGACTAGTGATTAGGATTAGAGAGGTCCTTTCAAACATTTCTCCTGCCTTCCATATCTCTTAAGGAAGGTGGAACATCACATTCTTTTTTTCTTGTAATCTTTTACCTCCCCTGTGTTGCTGCTTCTTAATAAAGCTAGTGCAATTAAAAGGTCATTATTTGATCCTTGTGGAGAATCCCTACTGTGCCATATTTCCTTGTGGCTGCCAGGAATGATCAGCCTCAAGTGACTGGAAGTTGGGCAAAGCTGAGGACAGACAATAGCAGAGATCCTGATGTGGATAGTGTCAATCCAAGGCTTGAGATGCAGCTGGAATTTTCCCATAATGCTGAACAGAAACACAGATATTTCCAAGGATGACAGAGTAGCTTGCTGGGGTTCTTGAAAATATTTTTCTGCTAAATGAACGTTCTGTCCTCTGTGGACTTGACTAAAAGAACAGATCATAATATATCCTAGAAGTAAAAAAATAATCTTCTTGAAGCCTGTTTGTCAGCAAAACTCTAGAAGCAGCAATTAAAAATACTCTAAAATGTTGGGGGAAAACTCTAGACTTGCTGCTCATGACTGGACTTTAATTCATACTTTTTTTTCTGTATTGAAGAGGTGGGACCTTTCCTAGATTGATTTTTTTTCCATTCTAAATGTTATGGAATTATTAAGCAACTTTTGAGAGTGCACTAAATTTATGGCCATTATTTTCTAATGAATTCTGGTTGAACTGACAACTTTAATCAATTCTACCTTTCAGAAATATAAATAGGAAGGAGAAAGAAATAAATAATGTTTTGACCACAAGGCAATGCAGCATTTGGAAATGAAGCTTGAAATGTCCAACTGAGTTGCATTAATGAAATATCAGGCCTCAACTTTGTAACCCTGGCTGGGATGTCATGGAACCCAGTGCTGGCATGTGGAGGCTGTCTTGGAGATTTCCTTTAATCTTCCAAGCTGGCAGGGTATGAAAGATTAAAATGCTCTGGATCTACCAGACTTGCCACCTCTAGTTCAGGCTAGTTATTAATGTGCTATGTGAACAGCAATTCTTTATTAATTGTACTGCTGGCCAGTGATCAATGTGACAAGCTTAGCAAAGAGCACAGTTATTCATCAGAGAGTTGTCAAGTAGTAATTGCCCTCATATGCATTAGAATAAGGCAGTGTGAGAGTCAGAATGGGCGAGCTTTTAACCTTTTTTGGGGCAGGTGTCAACAAAATTAAAATCTGCTAAGGTACTAGTAAATAAATAAATTGGAAAGGCATTTATTTGCTCTGATACTATCACACCACTATAAAGCAAGACAAAGGGTCATACTTTAGCAGCATTTATATTTTTAAATGTTTTTTAAAGTGTTTTCAACAAATTCTTTTCTGTATACACTGTTATCAGTTACACTTTTGTAAGGGCAGGCACAGGGTTTGCAGTTTTTTCCTTATAAAGAAGAATGGAATAGCTGAGATGTAATGTTGTAACTGTTCTTTAGACTATAAAATGTACAATTGTGCAACCATTGTTACAAGCAGAATTTATTTAGATCTGCCATGACATTCTTTCACCTTTTGTGGGAAAGCACATCAGTAATAAAATGTCAATGCTTTTCTTTCTGCAGAGGTGAAGACTTACACTTTTCACCAAAGACTGCTATTTTTGGGGTTGTCAGAAGCCCTGTGGAAGTGGCAAAGGTAAGGCTGAATGTGTAGTCTCTGTCCTGGTCCCTGCTGTACCTGACAGTATTAAACTTTCTCACATTATGTGTTGCCCCCATCATCCAAGATAACTGTGTGCTTCAGCTGTGGTGCCTGCACAGGCTGTCTGCTGGGTGCAGTGCTGCTTTGCACATGTATGTGAGTAAGTGTCTTGCCTTATAACATCAATTGTCATGGAGCTTTGTACTTCAATTTATGTATAATACATGCACAGACAGGACTTATCTTTTAGAATGCACGCTATCTGCATTTTGTTTTGCTTTTACTGTGCTTACTTTGTTTTCATGAGTTCCTGTGAACCTATTGAACTGAAGATTTAGAGTGAACCTATCCCAGAAGTTAACGTTTCAGAATACAGCTGAGGCTAAACCTGGCTGTAAATGATAGTTTATTTATCATGCACCTTAATAATGGTGTGTTAGGCTGGTTCTCTAGGCCTTCCATCTAACACATTTCAGATTGCTAAACTCAGTAGAAGAAATCACAGAATCCTAGAACGGGTTGGGTTGGAAGGGACCTTGAAGGTCTCGTTCCAACCCCTGCCATTGGGGATGGGGCAGCCACAGCTTCTCTGGGCAACCTCTGCCAGGATCTCACCACCCTTACAGTCAAGAATTTCTTCCAGATATCTAACCTAAACCTTCTCTATTTCACTCTCCCTTGTCCTTTCTCTACACGCTCTTGTAAAAAGCTCCTCTCCATCTTTCTTGTCGGCTCCCTTCAGGTACCAAAGGCCACATTTATATCACCATGAAGCTTTCCAGATGGAGCAATCCCAATTTTCTCAACCTTTCCTCATAGCAGGGAAGCAGGGTGTTCCATCCCTCCACTCGTCTTGGTAGCCTCCCTCATAATAATGGATTGAGGTCAGAGATGGGCCGATTGTGGAATAAAGTTAAGATTTGTTGAAAAATAGAGCACGTTGGTAGGAAAGGATGAGCAAAGGACAGCCAGTATTTAGGCTATTGAAAGGAAAGCTGACAATGTATATAGTTTAGACTTGCTCATGATAGTCCATAGCCTGTGTGATAATGAGACCTGTTCAGATTGGATTTCCTTGGCATTCAACAGCATTGTTTTTAATGATCTCATCTGGAATTTCTGCTTCTGACTTGCTAGTCAAAATGATCTCATCTAAATACTGAGGAAAATGCTGATAGAGACCACTTTATCACACTCCTAATGCATGTTATCAAGATAAGAGAAATAAAATGTTCTGAAAGTAGGTATGAGAGATTCTTTGTCCAATTTCAAACCCACACAAATAGACAAGGGTGAAACCATTAGTGTGATCAGCTTAGAAAATGAGCAGTGAACGTGAAGTGGGAGGAAGGAGAATTCATTTATGGAACACACTGAAGCATCAAGCAGAGGACTGTTTAGGCATTTCTGCTCTTTCTAGTAAAATGAGGCACAACTGCTGGAAACTCTCTCATGCTGTACAGTATAAGTGTGTATTTTTATTGCACATGATACAAGGCAGCCAGTGTTTTATTACTTAAAGAACAAACTCAGACAAAAATCTTAATCCACGCATGTAGGAGGGGATTGTCAAGAAGAAATATTCTGAATGGCAGAATCTTGCAAAGACTCAACTCAGTGTATAAATTAGTAAAGCCTCATCTCAGCTTCCCCGGCACAAGTGTGAGCAGTGCTCAAGGAGTCATCACTGCAACCTGTGGCAAGACAATTAACTTGACAAAAGTATTCCTTGCAAATTCTCTGCAATATGTTTTTTCTAGTAACTCATTCAAATGTAACTTGGTTTAGCCAAATTCTGACATCCAGCCTTGAAACTCTTTGCCTCAATGCCTGAAAAATTTTGTTGACAGCCTTATAGTCTGCTTTGACAAGTGTCAGACCGGCTGCTACAGTTTCTCTTGTTCCCTGATTCCTCCTCATCACTGTGTTTACCTACAGTTTTTGATACTCTGGCCGGTGTTGGTGTGGTCTTCAGAACACAGGAATTTAAGGCTGAGTATCCTGGCATTTGTATGTCACAGTAAATTAGGGGATTTAAATGAGTGCAGTTCTAAAAATAAATGTTCAATTTATTATTAAAGTAAATGAAATAGGAGAGTGAATTTGTTTCACCATTTATGTTTTCTGTAGACAGGTTTTATTCTGTTCTCTGTTGGGTTGAACCAGGGCCTTTGACCCTTGAATAATGGAGCGGTCATCAAAGAGAGAAGAGTTTTGAGGAATAAACATGGTAGCTTGATAGTAATGCCTGAGCAGTTAAAGCTTTCAAATTGACTGGTGCTGCTATCTGTTTTAATATTTCATGGAATGGGGGGGAGATTTTCATACCCTGTGGACAGAGGCAGACCCCAGCATGTTTGTGCTTGTGTAGTACAGGGATGTAAGCAGGGGTGAGGAAATGCTATGTCTGTATTCGAGATGTGCTGCCTTTCCTGAATAGCACAGAACTGTGCTGAGTACTGAAGGTGAACAAATTAAAACTAAGTGTATTTTTAAGAGTTAATCTTGTGTGTGTAATATCTGCACTGAAAGCCTCGTTTGTGGGCAGCTCCCTGCAGGCAGGAGATGCAGAGCAAAATTCCTGTCTGATATTACACAGGAGATCATATTGAATTTATCATCCCTTTGCTCTGCTCTTTTGATCCTTAGATTTTCTTTAGCTAAAGGTTATGGCTTTTAATGATAAATTTAGATTCTATAATACATAGCTGGAGAGCAGTCAGAGCCTTGAGTACATACATGGGGATTACTAGGTAATATTTTTTCTGTCAGGATATTTTTGACTGTGTTTTTTTGTCCTGAGATAGAGACGAAAAATTCTCCAGGCACTGTTCTGTTCCTGGACATCAGGAATTGATAACATGCCCTTTGAATAGTGAGCCCCATCCAGACATGAGATGAAATTCAGGGCAGTCCAAGATGCTTCACTTAAAAAAATGAAACTCCTGAACTAAAGGTGGGGTGGAGAACTGAAGCCCTGAAAATGACAGCTGTGTTTTATTTCTTCCCACCATGCACAGGTTGCAGCTATTTCAGTGTTTAGCATCATGCCTGACCATTGTAGTGCTTGACTTCAAATAACCTTCCAACCCAGCTGGAAAAAACCAGGATTTGATGGCATTTTCCTTCATAAGCAGAGGGAGCTTGGAAGGCCACCTGACCAGCTCTGGGTAAAGTTCAGCTGAGGGACTTTTGTATGAACTTTCAGCTGGAAAGCACGACAGAAGAGGAAAGGGAAAGGTTGTGTGCTCTCAGAAGTCCTGTGGGTCAGGCAAGACACCAAACAAGTTGCTGAATGTGTTAGTTGTAAGAGGTCAGATTTTGATCTGTTAATCTGATGTGAGTTAGAGTTTTTCATAAAATTAAATTCTTACAAACATCTTACTCAGTTTTCTTAATTACATGGAGTTTGAGGTATATTTGGTAAATATTTCTAAAGCAGTATCTGCTCAGATAGGCCTGATCCAAACAAACTGTCAGTTGCACTTCAAACCTTTCTCCTTAGTCTGCCTCCAATGTCTTTTGCAGTGTGGACTTAGTGTGACCCTCCAGGTGACAGCAACACATGGCATGGCTGTCCACAGCCATTCTGTCTGGTGTTCCCTCTTCTGTTTTCTTCTGTTAAGCTTCTTCATCTGTTGCTACTAAGAGTTTCAGGTTTGGAAGAATGGAACAGTCTCCAGGAACCCAGGAGAGTATGGGTTCATTCTGCCTCTAGTATTATACACACACACTCCTATATGTGTGCTATATAGTTTGGCCAAAATCCAACTGGAACTCAATCAGCCTAGTGCCACAAAAGGCATTAAAAAGTAAATACATAGCAGCAAAAGGAGGGCTAAGGATAATCTCCCATCTTTATTGCATGCAGAGGAAAATATAGTGGCAAAGGATGAGGAAAAGGCTGAGATACTTAAAGCCTTCTTTGCCTCAGTGGTTAGTAGTAACTCCAGTTGTTGTCCAGGTACACAACTCCCCAAGAGGCAAGACAGGGACAGGGAGCAGAATGAAGCACCAGAATCTGGGGGGGAATGCTCAGTGACTTCCCACACCACTTAGACACACACAAGTCTGTGGGGCCATCTGGCATTCTCCCAGGCGTACTGAGGCAGCTGGTGGGAGTGCCCACTGTCCATCATTTACCAGCAGTCTTGGCTACTGGGGAGGTCCTGGCTGACTGGAGGTGAGCAGCTGTGATCCTTACCTACAAGAAGGGCCAGAAGGAGGCTCTGGGGAACTTCAGGCCCATCAGCCTGACCTTGGTGTTGGGGAAGGCTGTTTAGTCTGGAGAAAAGGAGGCTCAGGGAGGACCTTACTGTTCTCTACAACTAGCTGAAGGCAGATTGTAATGAGGTGAGAGTTGGTCTCTTCTCCCAAAGAGCAAGTGACAAGACAAAAGGAAACAGCCTCAAGTCGCACCAGGGTTTAGATTGGATGCTAGAAAAAAAATCCTTCATGGAAAGGGTTTTCAAGCATTGGAACAGTCACCACCCCTGGAGGGATTTAAAAGATGTGTAGATGTGGCACTTGGGGATATGGGTTAGTGGTGAGCTTGGCTGTACTGAGGGAATGATTTGACTTGAACTTAAAGGTGGTCTCCAACCTAGGGATTCCGTAGCTCTGTGTGTGTGTGTATGTACATATACATATGAATGAGACTTATTTCCTCATACACTAAGCTTTGTGCTTCCCTTTTGGAATATTTCTTTCAATTTTGCGGTGTCATAGTGTATAGATGGGACAACTGAGATCAGGAGCTGTCTGCTTTGGTACTTTGCAGGAATCCACAGCATATCTTGAGTTCACTCTAGGTGAGAGAAAGAACACAGTGAAAGGAGTGTAACCCCTTGTTAGGAGAGTAGAGGTTATGTCAGGGAGGAATAAAATGCTCTGTCCAGATTTTTAAAAAAGACAAACAATTGTCAGATGTTTCTGTCCCATCCTCGTGCCCAAGCCGCAAAAGAAGTCTTCTTAAATGTCTTGTTTGATCTATATGCAGTCCTACTTGGTATCTTAAGTCATGCTTATATTAATATCACTCTAAGATTAGCAATTTCCTGTAGGAATATTTGAATTGCATATCATAGACAATTAATATAAAAGTCTTTTTGTGGTGCCTTTCGTCTCAAGAGTCTGAGAAATTTTCAGTTTTGAAAAAAGAAGATGAAAAAATGTTCTTTTTCTGGTCTTTTTAAGCTTTACTGTATTAAAGAGCTCTTGTGGTTGGCATCACACCATTAAAAAGTCAGAAGCTGATAGCCACGGTATTTCATGTGTGGTAGGCTTTACAACAAATTACAACACTGACTGCTGAGACTATCTAAGTTGCTGGAAAAATGGATTTAATTGTCCATTCTGAAACTATTTCCAGGATCAAATAGAATTTCTTTAACTACACATGCTCTTTATAACCCTGGTTCAATTCCGTTGCAGTAAATCTGAGGGGAGAGCAGAACGGCGAGTTAAAAACAGCACTGAGGTTTTATAGCACCAACATTAAACTATATGTCATCTTGAAATTAAAGTACTAGGCTGAAAGGTTTTCTACTTACAATGATTTGTTACTACGTGGATATCTAATTTGCATTTTAAAATCTCTTCCTGCCCAATGGCCAGGAGCATGGTGTGTATGTGTGGAGAGGAGCGTGTGTGTCAGTGTGGAGGGGTCTGTTTCTTTGTGACCTCCACTGGCCTTTTGAATTTTGTCTTGCTCAGGTTTGAAGAAGTTCCTCCCATTTTGTGAGAACTCTGTTTTGTTGCTGTCACCAGCTACATAGGCTATTAAATGACTAGTGGGGACAAAATAAGAATTAAGCACAAAATCATTGAAAATCAAATCCAGTAAGGACTGTAAAACAGCAATGTGTGTTCATATATGAAATTAGTACAGAGGCTTCCATTTTGTCCTTGTTTAAGTGGTTGCTGGAGGTTCAAGGCAATGGAAAATTCGGCCTCTTACACTGATTCTGGAATATATAAACATTTTGACACTTGATATTTGTAAAGTCCAATGGTAAAGGGCATTGCTCTCTGTAAGTTGTATATGCTTGTGTGTAAGTTGCCTGGAATGGGAAAGGTGCTTTCTTCCTTATGTCAAAGAAGCCTGAAAAATGCTTTCCTGCAGCCTGGCTGATTCTCTTTCCAGTTCTGATACTCCTGGGTCATTACACCAGCCTTAGGCAGTGAGCTGCTCCCCATGTCGCACTCAGGTGTGTGTCTTGGGTTTAACTGGCTTTTAGCTTGTGAGTGCCCAGCTTGGTGGTGCAAGAGGTCTTGTTCTCCCTTGCTGCTTACTAAGGTTGTCCAGTTCCTAAGAGCACTTTTGTGGTGAGACCTTGAGCCTGCAGGTCTGTGACAGGGGGCTGTTGCCCCCACATAACCTACTGTTGTACTCAGCAGTGCTCCGAATACGTGCAGTGGCTCTCAGCATCATGCACCAAAGTTTTTTTCCTGAAGTAACTCAAAAGTGAAGCATCTTGAGGGTGTGATTTTCTTTTTTCAGCTTTGGAATGAGCAGGGTGACTGAGATGTATCACAGAATGGTTGAGGTTGGAAGGGACTTCTGGAGGTCATTTGTCCCCCAGCAGGCAGGCTGAAGCAGGGCCAGCTGGAGCTGGCTGCCCAAACCATGTCCAGATGGCTTTTAAATGCCTCCAATACTGGAGATTCTACAAACTCTGTGGGCAAGCTGTGCTAGTCACCCTCACAGTTAACAAAGCATTTCCTTATGTTCAGCACCGCCTGTGTTCCAGTTTGTGCCCATTGACTCTTGTCCTTTCACTGGGCACCACTGCAAAGGGCCTGGCACCACCTTGTCAACACCTTCCATTCAGGAATTTGTATGCATCAGTAAGATCCCCTTGGGCCTTCACTTCTCCAGGCAGCACACTCCCAGCTTTCTCAGCCTTTCCTCATATGTGATGGGCTCCAGTCCCTCAGTCATCTTGAGGACCCTTCATGGGGCTGCCTCCAGCACGTTCATGTCTCTGTTGCACTGTGGAGCCCACAGCTGGACCCAGCACTGCAGGTGTGACCTCAGCAGAGGGGAAGGATCCCCTCCCTCAGCCTGATGGTGATGGTCTACCTAATAGCCCTCTTTGGGCCAAGGGCCCACTGCTGGCCCATGTTCAACCTGATGTCCACCAGAACACCTGGGGTCAGTTCAGAAAGGAGCAGGTTTGAAGCCAGAGGGTCTCACTCTTGGCTTCAGTCATTGCCTATACCTCCCTAGGGCTGGTCTCTGCGGAGCCCTGGCACTGCCTGAGCTCTTACAGGGGAAGAGCACAGGAGTTCAGCCCATGAGAACAACCAGATCTCCTCCCCTCAGTCCCACTTGGAGCTGTGATAGGCTGAGGTGGATTGCCTGGCCTGCAGGTCTCTCTGCACGATCGCCCTTGCTTAGGAGGGTAGGTGAATGTTTGAACATCAGCCTTGTGGTTGCTGTGAAGGGCATTTGATCTCAGGAAGTGTAATTGAAGGGATCAACACAGGATTTGGAGATGGGATGTGAATTTTTGACTGGCAGTTCAGACCTGTGGTGTATTTTATCAAATAGGAGGGTGACTATTTAAAAATATTTAAAAATAATTTTAAGAATATTTAAGATAATTTTTTAAAATTATGAGCATAATCACTGCAAAGCCCATGCTCATTTTACAGTATATTCGTAATTTCATTATTTAAAGAGCTTTTTATTTTCATGTTTATGCCCTGGGGACTTTACAAACTGTGATCTAGTCTAAAAATGTGAGATTCCTTCTGAGAATACTTGCTGTGCCAAAATTTGGTTTTTTTTTCCTTTTTAAAGAATAAACAATGTTCAAATTAGATAATTCCAGCATTTAAGAAACAGTGTGGGGAAAAAAGAGAGGAGGACGTGGCATGGCAGGGAGCATCTTCATTGTGTTTTTTTTCTTTACAAGGGAGAAGATTAGTGAATCAGTGTAGTGTGTTAACAAAATTTTTTTGCAGTTTTGTATCATAAGTCATAAACCACATGAATCAAATGTGGGTTTATTTAAAATACATTAACAAGGGTTTTGCAAAAAATTAACTTGTAAAATGAACAGAACAATTTTCTCCTGTATTTTTGATCATTCCTTTTTAAGCAGTGAGCATCTCAATTCCTGGAATGCATGAAGAACAGGCTTTTTATTTGGAGATGTAGAGAATTTCGCTGTCAGGAAACTGAGTTATGTTATAATAGAGTAACAGTGTATTAGGCCTTGGTAAACCAGCTATGATAAATCTAAAACTGAAATTAATTAAACATGACTCTTCCTAGATTTTTATTTGTTGCTTTTGCCTATTATTTTTAGTCCTGTCCACTTAAGATGGAGTCAATAAAAAGCCAAAGCGCTGCAAGAATGTGACTACTCTTTGCTTATGTAGCACCTCATGAAGCATGGCAGGATACTTGTGAGACAGCCTGTTCTGAGAACTTGATATTCTGAAGAACTAAAAGATTTGGGTAGCTTACCTAGCTGTCAATTTTTCAGGCTTTTCAGCCAAGGTTGCTACTGCATGCCAAATCTTGCAGAGGCTTAATTTGAGATACAGCACCCAGCTCAACAAAACTATGTCTGTCCAAAGCAGGACTGAAGGTGATAAAATTAAATGAATAGCTATGTTGTTTCCAGGGTAATCAAATTCAGTAGTTAGGAGTTCAGTAATATGTAGTCTTTTATATAGCCCCTCAGTGTTATAATTAATTCAGTCTTCAATTTGGCAGGTTGTGGATTATGGTTAGATTATCACCCTGATGTGTGCCAGCTGGGCTTCATTGCACCTTAAGGCCTTTAATTTGAAGATTATCTGGAGCCTTGATCCTAATGCTGGTGACCTCTGTTATCTCTGGTCTTCAGAAAGTGTTTCTTTGCTGGTCCATTTGCACTGAGGAGCACAGCAGGCAGCCATCCACAGTATTTGTGGAGGTTCTGCTAATGACTTAGGATCAGCACCTACCCTCCAATTGCAGTTTACTAATCTGTAAACTAACAGCTGCTGGGGTCTCTGTGGTTTTTCAGAAATGTGATATATTTTCTGTACCTAAATGAAGAACTGTGGAATGGTTTTGATTAGGAGTTAGGAGAGCTACAGGTACAGTGGTGCTCTCTGCCTGATTAGCTAAGTCTGAACCTTTAAAGTAGCTGGCTTTAGAAGTCAGTCAGACTGGGAATTGAGCAGGGATATGTTTTTAGGGGCAGTCTGTGAGCAGAGAACAGAAGAGGTCTATCTAAAAAATAAACTCAGCTGTTTACTGTTTATATGACCATATCCTTGATCTAACATGAAGTTGTTGCCTCCCTTCTGTTCAATGGAATTAAGATTAAAGGCTTGTTTGAGTTTTAAACAGCTCCATGGATAAATGCAGATTTCTAAGATATAGACCAAAAACCTTTAAAAAGACCCTTTCAAAACCCAGGTATTGGAAACCCTTTTCAAAATACTGCTATTCCTATAAACTTCCCTTCACACAATATTATGTCAAACAATTCACCACACATGACCCTACTCCGGAGGATTTGGGCACTGGGGAACTGGTTGTGATGGTGCTCTTAGATGTATCTGTTCGAAACTCAAACTTTACCTCAATTTTTCACCACTGTAAATAAAAGTAAGACTACAGGCTGTTAGCATTAATTTGTTTCTGCTCTGTGCAACTTGCTGGAGGGTGGAAAGAAACATTCCAAGTTATGTGGCATTATTGACAACAAATACATTCATGGAGAAGATTTAAACGTGAAAGGAAAATAGTGCCAAGGGGCTGTGTGGCTCTGGCTTTGAACCATAGCAGGAGCCTGACCCTATATCTGATACAGCCAAACTGTTTGCTGCTGCTGTTTGTAATGTCATCCACAGAATTACTTTGCAACTGGCAGATTTTAGGTTCTGGCTCGAACTGGGATGTCGTGCACACCCATGAGTTAACATCTCTGCTGATACAGTAGTAGATAAATTTCCTCTGTGTTGTGCTCTCCCCATAGCTCACATTACTGGTAATGGGAACTTAATGAATAAATCCCACGGCAAGCACAGCACTGAACTTAATTCAAACTTGTGAAGAATCTGAACTAAATATTTTAATTTTTTTTTTATCCTCAGATAGGTTCCTTGAGTAGAGGCTTGCCCCAAACTTTCAGATGTCAAAATGTTCTAGGAACAGCACCTTTTTATTCAACTGATACAGTCATAAGAATTCAAACATCCTTTGGGGAGTGCACAGCTTATACCTAAAGATTATTCCAGTTACAGGAGTTTGTTTTAAAGAGGATTTGTGTATTCAGCACAAGCTCTGGATTTACAGCATTTAACTTGCAAGTTTCAGTCAATGGGCTCTCTGCCCAAAACCTCTAAAATACTTTTCCAAACCACAAAACCAACAAGACTCCTTCTGAATCAGCTCTCAGACTCCAATTTCATTACTTATTTACTCTGAGCCTTTTCAATTAGTCTGGCAATATTTCTAGAAAGTTACCAAAATGGGGTACTGAGCCAATAAAAAAAGAAAAAAAGAATCCTTTCTGTCATGGTATATTTGTTGCACAAAATGTCCAGAAAGTACCTCTGAAGCTGCTTCAGTGCAGTGACTTCACCTGCTCAGAGCCTGAGCACTACACAGAGATATTCACAGGGACCTGTGAAGCTGCCTCCCAGCAGCAGGGGTGATGGACAAGTTGCCAGTTCTATTTATGGCTTTCCTTGTAGGTAGCTCTCCTACAGCTTTTCTCACAACATGTTTCCAAAAATTATAAAGTGCTGTACACAATTTGTTTTTCTAATCCACATTCTTTAGAGCCATTGAAATAACAGGATTTTTTGTTCTTCTTATTTAGCTATGAAACTGGTGGATAATCCTTTCTAGTTAATCCAAAATATCCAGACATTAAAGTAATATTTTAATTTAAAACATTTCCTTTAATTTTTGAGGTATAAACAGCTTTGGGAAAAGTATCCAAAATGTTTTATTGAGAATGTTAAAAAAAAAAAAAAAAAGAACGAACTTTTGACCTGTATTTTTGCTCAAACTCTTTGTGTTCAGTCCAAATATACAAATAATTGAGATATCAAATTATGGATTTTTAAAGTAAATGCAATAAGGAAAAAATCTTGGCAAGCTCTACTAGTCTCATTTTCCTTTGAGCACAGCAGAGAAAATTTGGATAAAAAGCAAGCAAAACTTATTTTGTTCCTTTCAGTACAGCCTGTGTCTCCTGACCTTCTCAGGCTGTGCATAGAAACGCCCTCTACAGCTTTAGATGGAGTTTTGGGAAAACCTTGCAGAGTGTGATCCCTGCTACCTAGGTGTGGCTTGAAAGAGCAATCTCAAAAAATTCAAGACAATTTTTGTTGCAGATCAGTTCTTGTGTCCAGTATGTGAGGCTTAGCACCAGGCTGATCCATTGCCAGGCCCAGCTCCTCCTTAGGGGCTGCTTTCCTTCTGCTGTCCTTATGGAAATTACGCGGCTTTGGGCCAGCTCGGGGTCATCTGCTGAGGGAAGACCCTTTGGCAACTCCCGGCTCTGAAATCTGAGAGCATCCTTTCAACCTGTGACAAAGCAGGGAGGATGTTCCACAAATACTGCACTGATGCTGTGGAAAAGCCTCTGTAAATAAGTGTCCTCCTGTAGCTGCCACACCTCTGCATTGCAGGGAGTCAACGGGGAAAGACTTTTGACTTCATCTTTTCTGCTCCTCTATGTGATCTAGAGTCTCACAAGTGTTTGAGCCTTTTTTGAAGAGGTGGAAGATTGGGCAAGGGTGATTTCAGCTTCAGGAATGTCTCATTGAAGGGGTTTTTTGATGAAATGAATAATTACTTTTTGTCAAGAAATATCTGTGAGGCAGAGGAAGGGAGCTCATAGCTGGGATCACTTACAAGTAGCTTCCTCACCTGGAAAAATTAATGCAGATTGAAAATGTTATAATGCACACCCAAATGAGCAGTATCCTCTGTGAGAGATTCTCCAGAATTTTCCACCACTGCAAAAACATTGCTTGCCATGTGACTTTCTATGGGGAGGAGTTCCAACAATTTTACTTATTAAGGAAGTTGTGGATTGGAAAACATCAGCTCTTTGTGCAATTTGCCATTTTGTTTTTATTGATCCTCCAGAGTGTCAGACCTGAGCTGGATTTCCATGGCACCATGGAATTTACTGGATAGCCTAAGGTACTTGGAACAACATGGGTAACTCATATTTAAGGGGATAATTGTTTGGTGCCCACCTCTAAAGATGCTGCTGGCATCGTGCTGTTGAGGAGATAAATGTTTCTGCAATGACCTGTGGAGAGAAGTCCAGCAACATTAAACGCTGAAGTCCCGTGGAGCGTCTTTGGGATGTCAGATCCTGTGTCATTAGTGTAAAACAATGAAGTATTTAGACTGCAACTGTGAATGTCTGTCTGATATTCAAAAAGGCCAGAAAGGTGAGGGCTCTGTCTGATTCATTGCTTAACACAAACCCTTAGCATTTTCTGCATCTGCAGTTTAAAGTGTGATTAGCTTCACACAGAAAAATTCAATTTTCTTTATATAATGCTATTATTTCACACTTTGAAGACTTGATTCTCTCATGTAGACAGACCTTGGAAGCTTTCTGTTCAGTTCTCAAGATTCCGTCTCCAAACGCTGTTGGCCTTTAGTTCAGTTTCTTCGGAAGCTGAATCTCTTGAGGAAAGCTCATTCTGCTTTGAAGATGTCGGGTTCCAGGCATCTGAACTCCTCAAAACCAAATTTGTTTTCTCATTCAAAGCACCTCTTTGCAGCTAGGGCCCTTTGTTTTTAAAGGGATATTGCCAATTAAAATTGGCCACTGAGGGTAGATGTATCAGCTTCAGACCTCTAAATTCTCATGGAAGTGTTTTCTAAGAAAACAAATATTCTCTTTGCAGCATTTAGAACCTGAATATTTTAGCATTAAAAAACTTGTGGTGAAGTGGATAAACAGAAAGCCCTTTTTTCCCTACCCTTCTCAAGCCCCCTAAGTTCTGAGGTGCCAGCAAGTGGCTGTACAAAAAATGTTTGCTTAAATTAGCTTTTGCTTAGTTTCTAATTTTCAGTCCAAAAACCAAATGAGCCATTAAAGGAAACCACACTAATGAGATGCACTACAAAGTGAAATACGCCAGGGGCAAAAAGCAGGCTTTTAATTTGTTCAGCTTAAATCTCTAACATCTGTCTGTGATGGACCATGTCACTAAGCACATTAAGAATATCAGAATTAGACTTTTGCGATCAGTGCCTCCTCTGTTTGCCTTTCACCGTTTTCTCACTCATTTTCTTGGCATGCAGTGGTGCAGGAAAATACTTTAAAGGGCAAAGACTCCGAGCTGTAAGTTGAACTTTGGTTTGGATGTGGAGCATTGGGCCTGGTTGCCAATTCCTTGTTCAGTCAGCTTGTACCACAGCTGGAACACACGCGCAAGCACTCTCTCTTTCCGTAAACACTGAGTACCCCAGTGCTGCTCAGGAGTCAGGGATGGGTACAAGCGTCTCTTAGAACAACAATCTCAAGAAGGCAGGGAGATGGAGACTTCAAGCAGCAGTAAATCAGAGCAGTTTTGTTGTTTTTCTGTGTTCAGAGGCCTGGTGGGTTTCCTGGGGCTAGTGTTCCTAGGGTTAGCATTTGTAGTCTGAGCTTCCGAAGAGAGAACTTGGGGGCACAGCTGGACTTGTATGGATAAATTCTGCTGTTGATCACAGGACATCTTCTTGAGAATGTCTGGCTCGTGGTGGCTCACTGAGAGCATGAATGTGGCTGGCAGCTGGTAGCACTTGGCAAAGTGTGCCAGCACAGCCACAGCCAGCCAGGCTCGTTCATCTGGTTAGGACAATTCTCCCTTTTCTCTTTTCCTCCCAAAAGCAAATGTCTATTTATTCACATTTAGATTGGTCCCAGGGAAGAAATTTAGCACTTTACCTGCCCTGCCATGCAATGCGGTGCCTCATTACGTTTCTGTTTGCACTGTTAACTGGATACCCAATCTTAGAATTGCCCAAGCCAGAGAAATAGGTTGTTTGACCACCAATCCTTGTAAGCAGGCTAAAATGGGATCTAGGGGACCCTAGTATCAATTGTTGTCTGTAAAACTATTCTTGACTGCCTTCACTGAAGTTGTATCCTGACAAAGTGAACTGTGAGCTCTGACCTGCTCCATTCAAAGTGGTGGAATCCACCCAGATTGTTTGCAGGAGCAGTTTGTTGGGTGGCTCCCCAGTCAGGTCAGGTGCGTACACTTACAATCTGTTGAAAGAGGGCTGTAGTAAGAATTTCTTCTGTGCAGTCACCCTTGATTGTGGGTTCCCTTGTGAAGCACTGTAAGTTTTATCTTCATGTAGCAGCAGCCTTTCTCCTCTGCCTGGTAGTGACTGTTCCTGCTGAGGCTCACTGCCCAGTGGGAAGTTCTGCATCCTTGGCAGGTGACCAGTCTGTGTGCAGAGCTGGATTTGTGTTTGTCAAGTAGCCTGACTTCACCAGCTTCCTCTTTTGTGTTTTTTCTAAAAAAGAGTAAATATATGTGGAACAGGACTACTGTTCTGTCTTTCAGAAATACAGGTTTTGTTTTGCTGAACTTTAACTTTTAGAGAATGTCAGAAAATGCAGGCAATTTTTTCATAAGTATTTTAAAATGAAGTAGTATTCACGATTCACAGCTTCTGCTCTGTGGATCTTTAATACTTCATTGTCCTTTGAGCATTTTCATGTGCTGATCTATCCTTCTGCTTTGCATGTACCTGAAATGGTATCTGTGTAGTCCTTTGCTAAATATAGCAAATGTCAATCCAGCATTTTTCTTTACTAAGTTACTCTTTTATAATACTTACAATAAAAATAGGTCTGCATGGAGAAACTTGTGTTTTTAATGGATAAAACTTAATGATGGGAGAGACAAGAATTACTAGCACCATCTATTCATTGAGAAGCAGCATGTGTGTGTATTTGTGCAGAATTGTGCAAACCTCAACAGCTTGAACTATGAGAATTGCTCCTTTTGCAGTTTCCCTCTAATCCCAGGGAACTCTGTCAAGTGAAGTATCCCACCTTTGCTGATTCATGTCTAAACTCCAAGTAACAAATTCCCATCTTCTCCACTCAGTGCTTCCAGCAGAATCATAGAGAACAGAAATTCCAAGCTGCTTTCTGATTCTTACTGTTTGAGAAAAAATAATACGGTCAGCTTTAAGGGAGGTGACTGAGAAGTTGACTTTGATTTCTGTCTGGAAATGCTGATGGCAAGACCTCTGCTCTAAGAGCAGTGGGGGGCCCTGGCAAGCCTTTTTCATTGGGGCATCTAATCCATCTCTCTTAGGAGGTTCGCAGAAGGCATAATCAGATTGTCTAGTCTGATCCACTTGGTGTCAGAGGTCACTGAATTTCATGCAGGTTGCTCTGTAATGAGTCTTATCTGATATTGTCAAGCATTGACAACATCCAAAGGGTCACAACACTGGCAGTGGAGCCAAGACCATGAAAAACTTTCCTCTTGAGTGGTTTTAGCTTCTGCATTGTCCTAATTCGTGTCTAAAATTTGACCCCAGTTCCATTGCAGTATTTAAGTGTGCTACTCCATTAATTCCAGTAGTTGCTATCCTTCTAGATATGTCTTGACACCTGGGTCCTTGTGTGTACAGCTGGATTTTCATTCTGTAGAGTAACAATTGCATGGGTGTGTTTGGCAATTGCAGAGCATGCTGATGAAGTGGACTGTAAAATGAATCCAAAGAGGCAAATGGTAATCTGAAGTGAAATGCAAGCAGCCTCTTTCTTATTCCAAATGTACTTTCCTACCAAATTGTTTGGAAATGTCTCCAGTACTTAGAAATTTGGGATGAAATGTTTCATTTGTTTTTAATTCTACAGCTAATACCTGTGTAGGGAAATTAATCCATACTTTCAGTAGTAGTAGGAGGGAGGAGAGGAGGGAAACCTATAATCAGTAATGTTAGAGCTGGGTATGATGGAGGACAGAATTTTGGAGCTGAATTTGTTATGTGAGAAGGGAACTTGGCCGGTCTGAGCAGTTTTGTTTTAAAGGGGCATCGTGCCATATAACAGGAAGGTATCAGACCTCTCTGAGGCACAGAAGGGGGAAGATTCAGAGCTCTGTTTCTAAATGCCAGGTCTAACTAATCAAAGGAAATGGGATGAACAACCTGGGAAATTACTGCCTTAGAAACTCCCAGAAGTTGAAAAAGTAACCAGCATCACTGGATCATGAGTTACAGTATCTAACTGTAGTCTATGACTATTTTGTTTTATGAAAGAAGGGAGTATTGAAAAGTAGGTAGGGATAGTCTTAATACTTTGAAGAACGATCCTGTGCTGTCCAAGGAGAATCATCCCCATGAACAAAAGGCTGGTTCACAAAGATATTTCTATGTGGATTCATCAGATTCATCTGGAACTGAGATGCTTTCAGTCTTCTAAACTTAATTAACTTAATGGTCTTGCACTAGTACAATTGGATGAGACCCCACAAATGAATGTTTGAGACAGGATGGACTAACATAATTTTTATCGAAGATCAATTGCATGTTGCCTGAATGTCCTCTTCATTTGGTTGTTTTAACTTGTAACATGCAGCTTCATTTGGTGCCCCCTTCTCTTGCACTGAGAGAGATGGTGAGCAATCGATTACTTTGTGGGATCAATTAAAGCTGTTGTGGCTGCTTTAAAATGTATAAATATGTTCTGTTTCCCTGTTGGCAGCCACAGTGTGGCCTTAGTTAAAGTTGCCCCTTGTCACCCTGCCACTGGCCACCAGAGAACTCTTACATTCTCATTTGGATGGACTCTAGGTTCAAAGTGCTCTGAAACAGCTGAGGTGGCATGTGGTTTGTGTCAGCAAGTGATAGATATTTTGATAGAGATGCTGGGTATTTTCTTTTTAAATCTGATATTCCTGGAGGTGTCAGTCTGCTGGGTCAAAGTTTGCTGGCCCTTGGAGAGGTCTGCAAAGGAATAACAATCTGTTTATAAGATGCAGTGTCTTTTTTATTAGATTATTTATTGTTGCCAAGGAGAAGAAAGCCCATTTCAGTGCATATGGGAAGCTGTAGATCAGTCCAGCACGTGCTCTTACAGCCTGAGCAGTGCTTTGGAGCAGTAAAAGCTAAAAACCATCAGAGGAGAAGTGGATGCTGCAGAGCTTGGAACCTGAGTCTTGGAATTTTTGTGATCTCTCTGCTACAAGTGGCCAGAAAACAAGCTTTTCATCAGGCAGAAATGCTAAGAATAGCAAACCCCACACTCAGACACTGCAAATAGAAGACCAAACTTGTGAAACTGAAACATATGGCAGAAGGCGAGATGAAGTGCTTCAGGCTTAGCTTTCAGTTTGCAAATGGGAGAGAGATTTTTGCCAGCTGCATGCGCAAAAATGTGAAACCAAATATACTGAGTAACTGAGTTCAGAGGAATGTAGGAAGCTTAGTTAGTTCACTCTGAACAAATACAGGTACACAGTCTGGAATTATATCAGGTTACCTGAGTTAATTTATATTGGACCATATTGCTCTTAGTCAGAATTTGACCAATAGTCAGTTCTGTAATATTAATTTTTTTTGAGTTTTATGTGATTCATGTGATTCTCTGGACCTACTATTTGAAGTAGTGAGAAGCCTCAAGATATGTTGAGGTTTCAAAATTAATGGGAAGTTGCTGTGGTGGGCATGATCCTTACCAAATAGGAAATTAGAGAGATAAAAGCATTCTTCTGATGTGAAGAACACTTGAATTTCCTATTCAAAAAAACTTGAGATGAGGTTAATTACCCTGACATGTGGTTAAGTGGGCTAAAATATATTAATTTGTTAAGGGAATAAAGCTGAAATATGAGATACCTGAAGGTACTTAACCAGGAAGGACAGTCCACGTCCCTAGAATTTGTTTCCATCCAAATATACAGATAATTTATTTGTTCTCTTGGACTTTGTTAGTTCTGGATCTCAATCAATCTTCTATATGTTTATGTAGAATTTCATTGGGCACAACAGGAACATGATGTATGTCCAGCTGTAAAAAATACCAGACTTCAAGGACATCTAATCTTAAACTGGAAAGAGACAGTTTGATATGTCATATGCACTATTCTGCTGAATTTTGGTATCTTGACAAGAGTGGGACAGAATGAAAAAATAATCCAGTAAATCTTTACAGGAAGACTGAAAAGGCAAGGCTGACTTCATGGTTCAGGCTTTGCCTCTGGAGTGAAAGAATCAGAGGAAACTTGCAGTAATGAATTTTTATATGTCATTCTCAAAGTGTGGTGCTGGGAGAAGTGGGGAGCTGCCTTCTTATCTGCTGGGACTTTCTTGAACTGAAGGATATTTGCTCTGCTGAGGAATCAATGCAAGAGCTATTTCAAGGATATATCCCACAGATCCCATTATTCAGTAGACCTGAAATTCAAATCCTGATTTGACAGTGAAAATAGAAAGTTAAGCATACAAGTGTGTTGCGGGTTCAGTTTGTAACTGGGCAGAAACATCAATTTAGTGTAGTGGTTTGGTCCAAAATACTCATTACTGTTTACCTTCTGTGAGATAAGAATTAGGAGAAATGCAAAGCAGGCACTAAACTTTAAAGAATATAAAGAAGTTTATTAACAGACCTAAAAGAGGGAAAAAAAATTATACCATACCTTCAGAACTCTCCTCCTCCCCCCACCTTCCTCCCTTCTCCCACTGACAATGTAAAAAGACAATCCTTGAGATGTTCAGTCTGTTTACCACTTCCATAATAACCGTGTTCCATTTCGAAAGAGAAGTCTCTTCTTGCTCGTGCTATGAAAACAGTATCACAGCGAGACAGCCGCCCACTTCCAAATATTGTTCAGTCCATTTAGGAAGAGGAGGAGTCTCTCTGCTCACATGTGAGTCCCTTCCCCTGACTTCCAGCTTTTCCCACAACTGCTTTCAAGGGTCCACTCTTGAAGTTTTTTGGGGTACAATTTTAAGGTTGAGCCATTCAGAAACAAGAACAGAGGCCCTTCTCCTTCCCTGGGAGCAAAGGGTCTTCCTCATCTTCATCTTTAGGACTGTCTCTGGGAGCATCTCTAGGAACTGAGGTTTTCTCCTTTCCCATTTGGAGCAAAAGTCCTCATCGCTTCCATCTCTCCTTGTTCAAACGTCTCATGAAATTACAGCTGTGTCAGCATCTGCCTATCTCAGCACAGGTGCTTCTGCTCACAAGCACGAGTTGAACACTCCACCCCCCATATCTTCATGAAATTACAGTGGCATACTCAGATATATCACAGCTTCACAACAGAATTTCAGCTTTAAGCATCTCCTCTTTCTCTTCCCTCAGGTTTTCAGCTCTTCACAGGAATAAAAGGGTTAATCTCACCTCAGCCTTGCAGCTGGAATGTGGCTTATTGCAGTGGAGAGGGGGGGGAGCTGAGCCTCTCTGGCTGCCCACAGCAGGGCAGTGGGGGGGTTCTGTGGGTGGAACAGGGCCCATCGGCTCCAGGATGGCCGTGGCCTGGCCCGGCCTAACCCGAGCAGGGCCTGTCTGGGCCCATGGGACCCCACTCGGGCCCACAGCCACCTGTCCCAGTGCCGGAAACGAGAGAGAACTTGGGGGGGAGTTTGTCTATTCTTAAGTGTGGATCACAGAGGCGGTCACAGCTTTAAGTGGCTTAGAGAATTGTCCATATTCAAACTGGCCGCTGATAGGTTCTATCGGGTCATAGAGGAAGCTGTAAGAAGAACATCACTTCCGAGACTCAGCTTGCTAACCTATGACAAAGTGCAATGAAGTGCTTCAGCATTCTGGTGAGGACACGCTGTATGAACTGGTTGGTACTGCCTGGTAAGCAGGTGGTGATAACCTGTCACGCTTTACCTGCTATAAACAGCTGAAAACTAACTGAAGGTAACCTTGTAAAGAATGGAAGGTGTGTGCGTTTGTGCTGTGGTAGGTCACAGAAGGCTTAGGATCCCCATGACACAGGCTCCTGACTAAAGACATGACATACCAGGAGGAAAAAAAAGAGGAGAATGTCCAATTTGCTGAGTGATGTGTTGAGTTGCACAGGGAGGATAATCTGTCTCTAGTCCTGGAACTGCAGCCAGAGCTGCCATGTACAGGCCCACTGTACCAGCTTTGTATTCTGTGCTGCACAGAGAGAGACTCTCCATCACAAAACAGAGCTCATCTTTTCCACACCAATCAGTCCTCACTGTAGTTTTGCAGACAGTTTATAGGTTTTTATAGGTGCAAACACATAGAGCAAAGAGCTAGCAGTGCTGAAGAGCTGCCCTGCTATCCAATGTACTTTACTCTAAAGTGGGTGGTTTGTTTTTTCAATTCTAACTGATTTACCCAGGGGCAGGCCTCCCCAGACACAGAACTGCTGTTTTCCACCAAGTCTGTACTCCCTACTGGCAAATAACCTGAAAAGTTACAGAGGCTGGCAGGGATCATTTAAAAAAAATGCTTTTTACAAAAGTAGAACTTTGCTTCTCCTCTAGTAAGTACCTTGAAGCTTCATCAGCAGTGCTGCATTCAGTTAGTTTGTATTAACATGAATTGCAGTTAGGCTGAGACTTCTTTTACATACAATGTCGAAAGAATCAGAGTCAATTAATAGGTCTTAAAAATTTTGACATAATATTAATTGCCGTCAGCTCTAAAGTGCAGAATCCACCTATGTTTTTAAGTTTAAACAAAAAGCAATTTGGACAAGTCCTGTGGGCTGTCTTGTGTGAGCTCAGACAAGCTGATCCAAAGCAGAGGTCTAGGATTAGCTGTGCACAGAAGGCAAAAAGGCCAGGTCTTTCAGTATTTCTTGTGTTCCCTATCAATAAAAGGATAAATGGCTCTACAGAACAGCAAAGCAATGTTCCTGCCTATGGAATGAGCGCATCCTTTGCCCTACCCTGCATCAAAAATATTGTAATCTAAGTCTAGTGTTCTCACCTCCTGAATTAATGCACAGTTGGCTATTTTTAGGGAGTCTTAACTATCCCAGTTCTTTTTGCACTGGGACATTGTGGACATCCTTGGAGTGGAAGCTGATCATACTTTTCGCTCTGATGAACCAAGATGTTCAAGTTAACAGGCAGGCTTTATTCAGAGTTTATTTATTTTGAGTTTGATTCTCCTGTTCTTCATATTGTAATGCATATGTTCAGAATTGTTACTTGAATCTGTAGTTGCATAAAATGGTGTAGGAAGGGATGCCTTCAAAATACATAGCTGCTAAATTATGCAAGTTTATTTCCAGTAGATGATGTCTGTGTTGTGTAACTGTAGTGGACCTGATTATTTCTTGAGCTGACATAGGTTAACTCTCTGCACTCTAGCTCTGTTTAATCATATTCAGATGTTAATCTGATGCACATGTTGTAATTTAAGAATGTAGCATTGGATTTTTGTCCATTTATCCAAATATGGTAGTGGTTTTTGTTTTGGGTTGTCAGGTAATAGTTGTTCAGGCTCTGGCCACTAGAGTATGCACTCTTCTGCACGGGCTGGAATATCAGCCTTCTCTTTTTCACTCTCTAAAACAGGTGGAGGGTGCCAAATATGCACATGCACCCAGGTCTCCTATTGGTTCCAACAATAGTTCACTATTCCTTATTTGAAAATATGGTTTGTGTGTTGATCAGGGTAGTTCTTCCTGAAGCAGTAAAAAAAGAAAAAAAAAAAAAAGTTGAATGAATTTGGGGGTTTTGGTTTGTTTTGGTTTTCCCCACACACCCTGCTCTTCCCCATCTGGAGACTGCAGCTCTAAGATGTTCCAGTCTTTGTTTTGGGAAAGTTGCAGGTCAGTGCAGGAAGTGTGTGTGACTGTCTGCTGAAGTGAGGGCAATCCCAGGGGTTGGAGCAGGCTGCCAGTGACCCCCTGGAGCTACTCACCCTACACACAGGCTACTTGTGCCTTGGTGTCTTCTGTGCTTCAAAGGTGGAAGAGCTTTCACTAGCTGAGGTTACACCTCCTGTTCTGGTATTGTTTTAACTGGGAGATGACAAAGAAAGGCTGCCAGTGTGGGTTATCAGTGCAAACAGTGCATGAGTAACAGGACGTTACTTCAGGAACAAATGCTTCACTTTTCTGAGGCAGGAGGTTTCTTGTCTTGTTGGGAACATTGTCCAGGAACTGTAGATAAGAAATTCCTAAAGTAAAAAGCTAGACCCTCCCATTAGTTTTACATTGAATAGCAAAATTTTCATGGGATTTTGCTGACTTTACGTGATAGTTATTTATCACCAACAAAATCCTGTTTGCTTCTGAAACCTTTGTCTCACACAATTACCTGGCCACCCATTCACCATCTGCTAAACATGATGCTGCTTCACTAAAGAAAGAAGGAAAGAATATGATGTTTTATGGAGGAGGTATTTTGAGATTTGTATGTATACAAGTGTTGATAACAGAATTAATGGTCTCCCAGGACCTTTTCTGCACCGCTATTACCTCACCAGCCCATCCCTAACCTGTGGCAGTACCTGGGGTTATGTCTGAAGTTCAGCATTCTGTATGTGGCTCTGCTGAAGTGTGTGATGCTCATCAGCTCATTTCTGTTTGTCGAGGCCCCTCTGAACTGCAGCTCTCCTCTGCAGGGCTGTGCTGGTATAACCTTGCTCTGGGCCCAATGTCCCAGTCCCTTTCCACAAGTAGCCCCTGATGGTTCTAAGTCTTTTGGGGCTATTCTTGCTCTTTTTATAGCCAGCTGTCTTGTATTTTTAGGGCCCAACAGATTACTGAA
Organism: Coloeus monedula; assembly: GCF_965178545.1. Classification (NCBI taxonomy): domain Eukaryota; kingdom Metazoa; phylum Chordata; class Aves; order Passeriformes; family Corvidae; genus Coloeus; species Coloeus monedula. The sequence continues at coordinate 4,004,482 of NC_138790.1, forward strand.
GGTGCTCTGAAAGGGTTTTACCTAAGTCTTTAAGCATTGCAAAGGGTTGAATAAAAATTTAAACACCAAATTTGATATTGGCATCATGGGCATTAGTAACATGCAGGTCTCTTAACTCTGCTCTGAAAACGAGCAGCCTGACATTGAGTTATGAAAGAGTAAATTGGGAGCAAGCAGCAAATACCTGTAAGTGGTTTTTTTTGTATTAGCCCTGTATCATATGTCACGGTCTCCAACATCTGTCCTCAGAGTCTGGAACCTTGTTAGCAAATCTCTCAGTGGCAATTGCCTCAGTTTGATGGTGAGTCATTTCATGCACTTCAGCTATGATTTCTGCCTTAATTCTTGTCTAGTCCAAATGACTAAGGGAAGCAAATACTGTAGAGGTTAGGTGGAAAGCTTTTATCTTAGTCAAAGGAATTGGATTATGGTCTATTTTATCAAGCATCTTGAGTCTATAATTTTCCATGACTCTTCCACTAGATTATTGGAGGCAATAGTTAACAAGAGGTATGATGTAAAATAGGACATCACAGATAATATCTGCTACTAAATGTTCTGGTTTGGGCTTATGAAAGTGGGTGTGAAATGCTATTTCATGAGACAATGAACTGAATCTTGTTAGCATGAGAATGTACAGAAAGACCCCAAACCATTACAGTGCCATGGAGGTTGGTTCAAGAACAGACAGGTGTACCTTAGGGGAGGAAAACCCCATAAAACCAAGCAATCCTGACTGTGCTATAATGCAAAGTAACAAGAAAGAATTCCATTGTAGCAGAAGGAAAAATGAACTCTACAGAGAGTACAGTAACTGCCATGACTGACCTCTGCCATAAACATTTTTAGGCATGATTTGGTAAAATTGAAAACAATTGCATTTCCAAGTGTGACTATTGATTTTTTTTTTTGGGTTGGCATGAAGTTATAGAGACCACAGTTTAGAAAATTTGGGCCTGATCTTTTGGAAAACCACTTTGTCCCAGTCGTCTTGTAGTACTGCTAAAAACGAAGTTCATGTTGTTCGATGGTCTTGTGCACAATCAGGTACAGATTTCATAGCTGCTTTTGAAACCCACTTTTAAAATCCTTTTGCTTGCTTATTGCTCAGATGGGATATGCCCAAGTTCACAAGAATTATGTAGAGCTTAATTTATTAAAGGTTTTAAAACAATTTCAGATCTTCTGCAGGGTTCTAAATAAGTATGAAATCTTAGAAGATAATTTTGTGCTTGATCTTACATTTGTTTGAAGTTAGTGGTGAATTTCCCATTGATTTCATTAGTGTGGCATGAGGCTCCTGGGGCAAAAGTCCTAGTGTATTTTGGTCTATTTTTGGACTTATGTTTTCAAGAAGAGTAGAATGAGTGCAAGCATCTCTCATGAGTCAGAGGAGAGAATTCTCAAGTGGGCATAGTTATAATAAATTTAGCTCAAATTCTTCAGCTGATAATTAGAACTAAGGCAGGGAGGAAATAGTGAGGACCTTGTCAGAGGTAGTATAATTCCTGACCTCCTCCAATAAGCTGGAAGTCCTGTGGTAAAAATAAAAATATTTTTTAAATAACTGGGATGACTGTGGCTTCTGTCTGATTTGCCTCTTTTCTAGTGAACATGATATCTGCTGCAACTAGATCTGACAGTAAAAACTTGGAGGTATATTTTATTAGAAGCTGATGCATTCTGTTTTGTTCAGTATATTGCTAGGGTTTTTAATGAATTTTATTAACAGTTTGGTTCTCTTAAGTCTACCTAGGTTAGATTACAGGGTGACTATATAGTCTAAATATATTTATATATTGGATTAAGCATTACCATCTTGATTTTACAGATAGTATTTCTAAAGCAGACTAATCTGAGCTGTGAAGAGCTACCTGGTTTGCCAGGTAGTAGCTTTTGATTAATAAACTCAGATTTCATTCTGATCTCACACTGCAGCACAGTCAGGTGGCACTGCTGGTGCCTCTGGTGCAGGCAGTGAAGGAGATCAGCAGGTTGCTATGGGTAGTCAGAAATAAAAAGGCCAAACCATGAAGCCATTCAGGTGCTCAGCTCCTGGCATCTTTGGATCGATGGCTGCTTGGTGTCTTGTTTTTTGGTGGTTGGTTTGTTTTACTTTTTTTTTCCTGCCTATATTCAAATTTCTACTGGCTCTTGGTTGCATTTTTCATGGTCAGACTTGGTGCATGTTCCAGCTAAATGGGGTATATAACCACCCTGCTTCCTCTCCATCTGGGGAGAAATTTTGAGCTGCAAAGTCTATTCCAATAAAGATCATAAAACTGCCTGTCTCCTTTGTTTCTATGAACTGTGGGAAGCCTTTTAGCAGGAAATGTTAAATGTGGGTTCCCACATACCACCAAGACTATTATTATCCATTGCAAAAGGGCACACAGCAATTGAGCCAAATTTGATTTGGCCTTTACTAACTTCATCCTTGATTCCTAGTAGACTGCCTTATTTCTCTGTCAATTCATTTTCTGTGTAGCTTAAGAACTTTTATATGCAATAAAACTTATAATGGTTGTAATTTATTTGCCTCAATATAATTTTGACATCGTTCTGTCCCTCTTTGCTAGATGCATTCTCCCTAATGGTCAAGAAGACGAATATTTCTGGAATTGCCTTAGGAGGAGTTCCACTGGAGAATAAAGAGAGACTAAAGTCTCCTAGGACTACCAAAATGCCTGCCCATGAACAAAATATTATATGGACAAAGACGGATTTTGAGAGTATAGCCTATTCTCTTTAACAGGAATTGTGTTGTGTGATGGCATGGGCACAGTTTTGATTGAAAACTCTGAATTTTTTTTGCATCTGTAACAGCTACTGTACAGAACTGATGTGATCATAATTCATTTAATTGGAACCAATAAATCTGCCCAGTCAGAGGGATTTTTTTTTTTAAGTGACTGTGATAGAACGTGAAATCCTGTACCTTGGTTTTAGAGTGTCCACAGCCCATTCCCAGCAGTATAAGCTCCTAAGGAACTGAATGAGTCCTAATGGGCACACACACCTACCCTGGAAATGCTGTTTGTGAAGTGTCTGGTTTATGTGGAAGCGGTGGCTTCCCACAGATCTTTCAAGCCATGCTGTGAGGCATGAAGAGGTCAAATGACTTACCAAAGTCTTGCAGAATGCCAGCAGAAATTAAGATCTAATGTGCTTCTGGCTTGATTGAGGTTGCTACTTAAGCCACTGGAACACAAAGCGGGTTAGGCAGGCTGGGAGGAAGCCCTGGAGCAGTTGGCTGAGCGCTTGAGGGTTGCAGTTGAAAATGCTGAGGGATTTGCCCATTTTTCGGGATTCCACATGGAAACATAGCTCATTTAGAGAGGGGCAGGAAGGTGTTGCTTGTTCTTAATCAACAGTTCTTGTAAAATTCTAATTACTTATCATCTCTGGAAGTTTTTAATGATAAAGCAGAGTTGTTACATGAAGCCTGTAATGATGTGGGGAAGTGGGTATGAATTTTCTCGTGCGCAGCTGGATTCCCATTATTGCCTTCCCTATAGAGCGGCCTGTCCCAAGCAGGACATGTTCCTTGTCTCTCAGGGAAGAACAGCCTCTAGAGGAGTGAGTTGGTCCCTCCAAGCACAAGGGCAGTGCTCTGGGATTAGAGGAGTTCTCTAGGTTTGAGCTCTGAGTTTATTGAGGAGGAGAATGAGAAGTTTCTATACAAGAGGAAGAATCCTGTCGCTGAGCCACTTGTGAACACAGATCCTTGGTGATGGGCTGACTGTCAGACCTGGGTTCTCAGCAAGAAAAAGGTGCATTGGCCTTGCTAATACTTAAGATTACAGATGGAGTAGTAGCATTTTAAAAGAACTCCTTTTCCTTGGATTTCTCCATTTTACTATAATGTTCTCCTAAGATTACTACCTTAGCTTACCTCTGGAAAATTGCCAGTGAACCTCGTGAAAGTTTTATGGCAGTTTATTACTGCCTAATTCACCTTTCAAAGTGAGGGTGAGATTTTCAATTGCTTTCCAGAACTTTGTCCTTGCTTGCTGCATCTGAGGGCCAAAGTTTACACCAAATATTGTAATGTCTGAAGCCGTTAAGCCCGTGTCATTAATTTGAGGCTTATATTTAATCCTACATAGACAGTGATTTTGTCATGTAGAAAAAGGGCTAATTTTGGAATATTAGGCTAAAATACCATACAGAAGTGCTGAAAACTTTTCCTTTTTGTGATTTCTAGTTAAGGAATTTTGTCTTTGATTAATACACAGCTGAACATGCAGTTTGCGGTATCTAGAGAGTTTCTATTCAGCATGGCAATAAAAATATCCATTAAATATCAAAAGGAAAAAAATGTTTTGAAACACCTTTAATATTTTGGAGGTTTTTTTGTCCTTTCTTGCAAGTAAAATAGTATAATTTTTTTTTAAATTCTCTAGTAAAACATTTTACTATGCCCTTAAGACTTAGCAAGTTGCTCTTGTACTCATGAACATGTTTTGCTATGCTTCACTACCAAACTCTCATTAAAGATGAGTAAACTCTGGATTGCCTTCCCTTGGAATGGCAACTGATTGGTCCAGTTAAAATGCTAGTAATGTTCTATGAAAAGGGAGATCTGAAACTAATCTCATTTTTCTCTGCTTTCAAAAACTACCAAAAAGCCAAAAATTAATTTTTACTTTCTTTCATATTTTTCAAAACGTTGCTGTACTTTAATACATATATAGAATTTTCTAGGTGCTTTTTCAGTGGAATTAATTTTACATCTAACTCCATTATTTTAATATGGTATTAAACCATTTTTTCCTGTCTGAGGGATTGTATTCACATAGCAAAGGTGTGGCAAGGGTATGGAAGCCTGTGTTTGATTAGCAGTGTGATGTATTTCACCTGTAACGTTCTTTATATCAAGAAAGGAAAAGATGATGTCTTTTACCTGTGGTCTTCTGGAGAGGAGATGTTGCACACAAACACAGCTCCTCAAAGTCAGATTGTCACATCAAACAGTCAAGTTTGAGTCTGTCATTTGAGGAGATGTAGTACAGAATTAACCCACTGTTAGGTGAGTTTATGTAGTGCTGTTTTCATAGGAGTTGTTAAATTTGTGAGGGACTAATTTTATTGTGTGCTGGCTTTCCTCTATCCTGTCAACAAACAGAATTAGACAAAAGCCAAAATATTCAAGCTTCCTCTAATTTTGGATGCCCAATTTCAAATTCTAGGCAGTGGTTTTGCAAAATGTATAATAGTTCTTGGTCACTAGGGTGTGGCAATGGGAAAGTGGAAGAAATTACCTGATTTAAAAGGCTTGAGTTCGTTTTGCCCCTCAGCACAAGTGATCTCTGAGGTTCATGCAAAGTAAGAGGAAACAAATCATATGTAACAAATGTCAACCTTGTGATAAGATCTTATCAAAACAAGATCAAATAATTCTCTAATAACAATTCTGTAACCTTTAAAAACTCAGGGTTTGAACCCCATGAGCAGGGATTTGGGTTTGTGAGCAGTTGCTCTCAGTTACACTATTGCCCTATGATGGAGCCTGGTAGATCCCAGGCAACATTACCAGCATTCTCTAGTGTGGGTGGTTTTTCTTTTGCTCTGGTTTCTTCTGTTTGTGTTGGTTTGCAGTTTTTGTTGTTTGTTCCTTTTCACTTTTTTGTTTTTCTTCTGTAAATAAAGTGGAATCTATTTTGCCTGGAGGATTCATTCCAGTTTTTCCTCTTCAAAATCTGTTTTAATACTTTGATAACAAGAGAAAATGAAACTTGCAAAGTAATCCAGTCTACTTGAGACAGGATTATTTTCAGAGGCCATCAAATGAAAGGATCATCACAAACTGAGGTCATTTTATACTATAGAGCTCTCATGCAAAGTTTTGATGTAAATGGGGTGCCAGATTAGTTCAGCTGAAATTGCACAAATGCTCTAATGTGTTACAGAAACAGCAAAGTGCAGACTTTCCAGTCTAACTAATATAAAATCAAAGTTGTAATTCTGTAATCTACTAGCAGCCAACTATCTTCAAACCACTCTATTTCTGAAAGAAGCAATTTGGCTATAGTGGCCCATTTTCTAGTTGTATGAGTGAATAAATGCTTTTAGCAGCACAGCCTTGGAGTGTCACAAATGCACCTCTTTGGTTTTGCACTATAAATTTGAAGATAATTTCCTGCTTTTAGTTGTGGGGTAAAAGGAAAATCATAAGTTTCAACTGTTTCCAATTTCAGAATTATCCGTCTTGCATTTGCTAAAAAGTGTCATTTAAAAGCATGTATTGAAATGATCAGCTTGGTTGCTCTGCTTCAGCCCTTTATTGTGTCAGTTCTGTTTTCAGGTGTGCAGGCAGGATGGGCCTAAAAGAAACAGTGGCTTCTCTTTAGTTCTGACAGTAGCAATGCCAAGTTCTTGGGTTCAGAATGCTTTCTGTGGTAGTTCCTCTCTGGGATATTTCGCCCTATTCTGAGCTCTGGCATGATTCAATTCCAGTGTAATTTTCTGATCGTTCCCCTGTGTGCTACAGAGCTCATCACTTTATCAAACATTTGGAATCTTCTGATTTCTGCTATCCATAACAATTGCTGCACTTACTCATGCCTAGCTTGCCTTCAAGATTTAGTGCACACTGAATGTGTAACTCATTTATCACAATGTGGTGATGAATTTACCCCATATTCCCCTATTTGTCTATGAAACATTTCCTGCTTCCAGAAATCATGCTGAAATTTGAAAATATTGTGATAATTCAGAAAAACTACTAGAATTTTAGTCTGTTAGCTGGTATTTCTCAGCGTGCTCACAAATAATGGGTAATGGAAGTGGATTTAGCATGTTTAATTGCAGAATTTCTTGTGCATCGCTTTGACTAAATGTAATAATTTTTACACTTGTACCAGGTAAAATGTTATAGAGCTAGTGAAGAATCTGTTATGTGTATTTCATAAGTGAAGATTTTTGGGAAAAGTGGGTGCTGATCTCAGTGCAGGTTTGCTGGCATCTTTTTTCCTGTCAGAAAGGCTTGGGTAATTTATGGCAGCTTTGCCTTCTTATGATCATTTAGCTTATTTCTTCTGCAGGGCAGGGTAATGCTGGCCACAGGTACAGACTGGGGGCTGTGAGTAGCCTGTGGGAAGGAGGCAACCTTATTGCTTTCTACAGCTTCCTGAGGAAGGGAAGTGGAGAGAGAGGCACTGAGCTCTTCTTCTTGAGATCCAGTGACAGGACACGTGGGAATGGCTCAAAGCTGTGCAGGGACAGGGTCAAACTGGACACAAGGAAGCATTTCTTTACTGAAGAGTGGGGTCAGACCCTAGAACAGGCTTCCTGGAGAGGTGGTCAATGCCCCACTCCTGTCAGTGTGCAGGAGGCATTTGCACAGTGCCTTTAATAACAAATTTCAACTTTTGGTCGGTCCTGATCAGGCAGTTGGATGAGATGTGATCGTTGTCAGTCCCTTCCAAATGGAATAGTCTGTTCTACTTTAACACTCAGAGTGTGTTACAGTGTCTGTCACTCTCAGTGCAGCTGTAGCAAGCAGAATTTCTCAAGAACTTTCTCTTGTTTCATTCTCAGACAATCTAAAATATGGTCCTACCTCCAAGATCTCAGCCATGCTACTGAACCAAATGAGGATTATTGGGGTGCACAGAGTCATCTGCATGGCATCCCGAGTTGTATCTTGTACTGCACTTGGGACTTGGGTCCTGATTTGGGGACACAAGCTGAAATTGGCTGTAATAGATGATGACAACTGCTGACCTTGGAGTTGATGGGGGACCTTTCATTAGTATGGTTGGTGACATGCATCTCACACGTGCTTTTCCATCTCCTGGAAACTGAGCATATTGCTTTGCAACGTCTCCATCTTGTTTCCAACACAGGCTTTCAGTTCCCCTGATGAGCAGTGCTTGGTGGCATATTCTGCATTTAGAAAATGGCCCAGTAGTTGTCAGTATTTTAAAATAACTGCTCAGAAACTATTTGGGACAATAAGGGTAAGAGTCTGGAGACATTTGGGAGTGTAGCTCTCCCAGCAGTAATCACTAGGAAGTTGGGCTGCTGGCCTGAAGTGCTACCCCATTCATCTTCCTAGAAAAATGATTGTGTGACAGTGTGTGACAACTGATCTGTCACTGAAAAGAAATGCTAATCCACATTTAGCAAACCTCTGCAAGTAAAACCAAAGCCTTATGTGCAGGAAGAGTTTTTAAAATAGAATTCTAAATTAATATGAGACTACCCTTCTGAATCAATTTCTTCTCATATTGTATATTTAACTGCACAATGGCATGTCAAGTTTGTCAAGAGACAACTCACTTCCTTGCTTATAAACATGGCTTCCCTTCCAAAGTCATGTCATGAGACGACTTGAACACTGGGAATCAAACTGTGAAAGATTCCTGGAGAGAACATACAAAGAGATAGCTCTCACAGCTTTGCATAAAATAGTTTTTCTGTTGTTAGCAATAACTTACTTTTAAGGTCCATTATTTCAGGACTCTTGCTCAAGACTTGGCTCTAGCAGGAAATGAGTTTTTCTGGGCTTTTTTATTTTATTTTTCTCCCAAGTGATTTATGGCTCTGTGTGTTACTGCTGAAGCAATGCTGCCCAATATCACAGGATGGGTACAGATGTCTGCAGAAGTTTTCTTTCACCTATTTCATATCTTTTCACAATATAATTTTGGACAGACCCTAGAAGGTTCAGTGTTTCAGCTGTACTGTTTTTCTTGCTGGTAAAGATAATACTGAGCATTCTTCTTTCTGACACCAGTGCCTTTTACCTTGCTAATGCTGCAGTAGCTAAAAACTGAGAATTGGAACTGCTGGATGGATGGCCCTCCTAACTATTCCATTAATCTCTGGGAGGCCTATTTTACTTATAAGCTGCCCTGCCACATTCCTATGCCTGGCCTCCTTTAAGCCTGGCGTTTAGGTCCAATTGTTTAAAGCAATCTCTTGTTGTAGCTGGTTGGGGTGAAATGGAGCTATCTGTCAATTTGAAAAGGTCACTGGCTGTGTCAGAATGACAGTGATTCCAAATTATCCATTAATCTCCCAATTTAAAATTGTCATCCTTCTTATTACAGCCAGCCAGCCACAGAGGCTGAAATAGACCTCTTCTCTTACACCCATGACCAAGCAGCTTTTTTATTAGCTGGCAGATAAAATTGGCAGTACGTTCCAGCATTAAATATTCATTGACCGCTCTCTTAAAAGAAATGTCTGCTAACAAGTTGAAAATATATGAGAAAACAGCCAAAGAAATTACAATTGATTTTCTTGTCTTATCTGCCAAGATTTGGGCTATTTGATTAGTGTAAGACACTCAGCATATTCCTGTACTGGTTTGAGTCAGAGGGTGATGTATGCCAGAACTTCCTTGCCCACATTTTGGCATTGGTTTGATATTGGGGACCTACATAGTGTGTTAAATGGAGGGTAAATTAGAGAAAGTGTAATTCTCTATGGAAAATGAGACTTAATAGCTTTTTCATTGTCAAAGGAATAGCTCTGGAAGATGGAAAATGTTCCAGATAAGGGGTTCAGGCCTGAAATATGTTTCATTTTCTCACACAGGATGATGCTGTGGTGCTGATGAGGTTTAAGAAAACAGGGGAGAGCTCTGGGCCATCTGCTGCTCCTGAGGGGAATGAGGGCTTAGACTCCTCTTTTCCATGTCTGTCATCCATCACCTGAGACCCAAATTCACTGCTGGTGCTGTTTGGAATTTAATAGTTGTAACTTGGGGGGCTTTACAAAGTGGTTAAATGGTGGGATCATGGCAGTGCCCCCGTTGTGAACAGAAGTGTAATCATCTATCCTGGCAGTGAAAATCCAGACAGCTTTGGGAGGTTTTTTGATGTGGCATTGTTGTGATGTGATGCCCATTTATACAGAAAAAGGTGTAAGCCAGGGAAGCAAAAGGAAAGGAAATTCAAGGCATGTGGAATGGCAGAAGGCACATGGTCATTTCGTGCTCTGAGGAACAAAGAGTCTGCTTGGACACTGATAACCAGGCAAGATTGAGTGCAAGTGACGATGGATTTACCAGCCTCATCTCAATCCTTGGTTATGAAAAACTTTTGAATGTGTCCAGAACCACACATACACAGAGGACTTTTTTGTTGCTTCTTTGCAATGGCCGTAATGTATTAATTCATGGCAGACAGCATGGCAGGTGTTGTCTGTGTACCCCAAATAACTGTTGTACCCCATGGAAGGGCCTGCTAAGACTTTCCATCCAGGTATATCAGATAAAGGATAAGTTTATTTTATAGCCAGCCAGAGATGCACAAGCTGCAGGTTGACTGCAGCTTTACCAGTTAAACTTTCTTTTCCAGTGAGCATCAGGGTTGTGTGCAGGTGCCAGCTCTGCTCAGCTCTCCTCTGACTGCTCTTATATGCAGTTTGTTTGGATTGTGGAAAACAGAAGGTGAGAAGAAAGCAGGGTGTCGGCTGTATCACATATTTTGTCTATTTCCAGTTCAGAGATATTTGACTTCCAGGAGACAATGTGTGTGCAATTTTTTACTCTAGATTTTTCCCCCCCTCTGTCTTTTGCAAGTTTAATTGCTCATTAAAAGTCACTGAGAAGCACACATTGGCACAATGTTTTGATGAAACACCTAATGACTTTGAGCATTTGATTTATGGACACAGCTTAAGTTACACGGGGACTTGTGTCAAAACAGGCCAGAGATAAGCTTACATTTATCTATGGAAGTTAAGGGATAATTATGTAAAAACATTGCATTTTAAAGGAAACAAAGACAGACCTCTGGGAAGTGCATTTTCACAGCATGTATTAGCAAAGCCCAATCAACCTCCTTGTGGGAGAACAATTAACAGAATTAAAAGTTGGAATTTTAATTATCATACAAATTAGAGGGAAATTAATCAGCTTGTATTTTATGACTTGACTTGGCTTTGAGCATTGCTGCTCGAATTTTATGGCAAAATTTTGATTAATTGAGACACTGCATGAAAGCATAAAATCCTGACTTAGGCAGCATTTTAATGCCTGGCTCAATTTCCACCTGCTACCTACAGTATGGGAAGCAGCAACAATGAGTCAATGCAGAAGCCAAACATTTGTTTGCCCCAGTAGAAATGTCCAAAACAATTTCTCTGCCTGTGGCCAAACCTGCTTTTTCTAAAAAGCTCCTCTTTTTGCTTTCTAACTACACAACATGTTGGTTTACACCTAGTGCCTTGCTATGAACTATTGAAAAGTTAGAGATTTTCACTGACTGACTGGAAGCACCTTTTCAATACTAATCAAAGCCCAGCTTCTTCTTTGGTTTAGGGTTGGGTTTTAATTTTTTTAATTCATCACAGATGAACAAAATTTTGTACAGCAGCAGCCTAAATAACTTTGAGAGGAAACAGGGTGAATGTTGCTACATTGTGGGTTGTCAAGAGTGGGTAGTTTCATGTGAAATCTAAAGGCACCTACAGGCTTGTGTGGGACCTTTGGAACTGCTACCCCAGACTCAGCAATGCCTTGCCTTGGCAGGTATTTGAATCTTGTTTTGAGCTGTGCTGATCAGAACTTGAAAGCAGTTAGAGCAGTTTGTGGCACTGTGGGAGGATGGCAAGTTCCAGTTCAGATGCTGAAAATGTGGGTTTGGTAAAATACTTATTTCTTTTTGATTGTTCTTTTTCACCCTGATGACTTAATTTGAGGTTTGGCTCCAGACAGATAAAAGAGTCAAAACTTTGATTGCTCCTCTACTAGAAAATGGGAATCTAGATTCAGATTCCCTGCATAGAGAAAGGTACTGAATTTGGTATTTGCACTTTATCTTTCTCTTCCCTCCTCTTCCTCTAGTAAATATCTGTCAGTAAATATCTGCAAACCCTGAAGGATAGTCTTGCCATATTTGACACTGAAAATCAAAGAAGGGCTAAAGCTAAGCTCAGTCCAGGAAAAACGAAGTCAAACACTTTGCACTCTTTTGTTTGGGTTGTAAAAACAAAATTCAAATAACAAAGTCTCAGAAAAGGCAAACCTATGCTTCAGTCAGAACACAAGGCACAAACAGATTGCAGAATAAACTAGACTACAATTTTATAGGGTCTCAAGTTAAAAGAGTAGTTTACTTATGATGCTGGATTTAGTTTGAGCTCAAGTAATGATCTAGGAAGCTGGAGAGAAGCACTGGAAATGGCCGTGTGCTAATGAGGACCCCAGTCGCAGCTTTCTGTGCTAGTTAATTTGCAATCTATGTGGAGATCTGTTGGCAAGCCTATGAAAATGAGGTTTTGCAAAAGTAATCGCCACTTCAAAGTCTAGAGATACAGCCTGAGGAAGCAGAAACATGTTGACTATTAAATTTCCACTTTGAACATTGTTTGGAAAGTTGACGTTGCTGCTTCCTACCTGCTGAAGTGAGGAAAGCATATTGTCCTCCACACCAAAATAGATCTGGAGCTCACCATTTCAAAAGACAGCTAACAGGAATGGGTTTTGGCAACTGTGCCAGATATGCCAGCTAACTCAACATTGTCCGTTTAGAAACAATAATATGTTTCTAAACATATTATGTTTGAGGATGTTTGGCTGAAGTGCAAAGGTTCAGTCTGTTTGCTGAAAGGCCATGATGAAAGCATCCTCTTTGCTGCTCTGAATGTGCTGCTACTCAGTATGTTCCTGGATTAGTTCTGGGCATGATATAATGTGTGTTTTAGGGTGAATCCTTTGGCCACCTAAAGGTCAGCAAAGCCTCCAAAAGAACTCTTTAAAGCATGCCCCTGTGGAATAAGGTGGTGAAAAAGCCTGAGGCCAGAGTGCTGTGTTATGTTCCCTAAGGAATTCCAGTTTGGTTTTGAATGGTTAAATATGGTAGGTAAGCCAAACATGCTACTTCAGACTCCCCTGAGTAGAGGCAAGCTCTCTCCTCTCTCCTTTCTCCTCTCCAAAATAAGTCTCATGGAGTGAATTCCACAAGGCTGCAGTGTTAGAGGGACAGAAGAAAGTCAATGAGCTGGTAAAGGTCCAAGGATTTATTGCAGAGCAGGTATTATGCAAATCAAACTAATTACTTCATAGAACTGTCAGGTGGTCTGAATGGATGTGGCCATCAGGATCTGTACAATGTCACAGTTTCACTTACCTGTCAGTTTACTTTGAGTTAGGTTGAAAACAAAATGTTCTTCTGTCAAAGGTACAAGTGCAAGAGGATTACCTTTTCTTTTCCAAACATGTTGATTTCAAAGCTCAACCAGAGAAGCTGAATAAGGTCCTGCAGGGTTTGAGTACAACCTCAGCAGAGGCTGATGGATGTAAAATAGATCCTTTCAATCAGAAGGGACCTACAGTGGCCATCTAGTCCAGCTCCTTGAGCAGATGTGGCACAGAGGAGTGCCAGAGATCCACAGCTGGCTCTGAACGAGTTACTGCCCGAAGTGAGGTCAGTAGCTCTGCCTGGAGAGCTTGAGACACATGAGCTCAAGGGGGGCAGTTCTCTAGCTGTGTCCCTCAAGGCTCATTTGGGAGGCTCCAAACCATGTGCTGTGCTTTGCAGTGACACTCTGGAGAGGAGCTCTGCTCGGCAGTGGGGGAGGCATCCTGCTCTGTGGCAGCACTCACAGTAATCTCTCTGATCTGAATAGTACAGGCAACAGGTTGCAGCCTGGGCCCAGTGGTTAAGGGAGGGAGAGGCTTCCTTTACAAGGTAGAGTTATGTAAATGTCTTAGTCAAGGCTTCCATAATTGGATTTTTTAGGAATTATTTTGCCAATGGTGCTTGCCATTATGTTAAATCAATTGTCCCTGCCCTAAAAATAAATTGAGAAATCCTGAGCTGTCATCCATTTTAACTGGGGAAACGGACACGTTCATGACCTCCAGCCTTGCAAGTGTTTGCTTAAGCATAACAGAACTCTGAGTTTTCCTCCAGAGTTTGAAATAAAGAAGACATTAACCCCTGTGTGAGATGAAGGATGCCCCCATATCCGTGTGGTGAATGGAGCTCTGTGCAGGTGACTGAATAGCAGAGTAGGGAGGAAACCAGGAAACTCTGGGCTGTCAGTGCTGTGTAAGGGAACTTTCAACAGTATCTGAAGCTCGAGGGTGTCCTTCAGAGCACACCTGAACTCCTCTCAAAGGCTCTGCTGTAGCATATGGTCCCTGGCATTCCCTTGGGAATTTGAGTTCCCTGGGGGGCTCTTGGTACCTTGCAGCTTCCTCCCTGTGATGGCCAGGGGACACTATCTGGTTGTAAGTCTGGAAATGAAATGCTTACACCATTTGGCATTTGTTACTTGAATAATTTTTCCTTTTAACTTACACACACTCTTAATTTTTAACATGTAGGGTCGCTTGAGATGTCCTCTGAAAATGAGGGGGTAGCTGACTTCTGTGACTTGATTTAGCCCAGCTGGCAAACTCAGTTACAAATGAGGAACTCTGTTTAAAAAACAGATGCTACAATTGAACCTAAGTATTCTGTAGTAAATGGAAATGCTTTTTAATTTTCTTTTAAGTACTGTTTTGTTTTGGAAGTATCTGGAGTTTGTTTCAAATAAGACATGTACCTAAATGCTAGAAATTTTTAAGTGTGCTTAGAAAATGGAAAACAACAATGGAAAGAAAGCCAACATAAATGTGAAGTTAAATGGCTTACCCTCACTAGAGGGTAAATGTAGGATAACTGTGACAAGAATTTCCCAAGCACAGCATCCATGTGATGACTCGGCATCCCAGCATATGGCTTACATTAAAGTAAGCCCTCCAATTCTATGCTCCAGATAATGAAGTCTACTTTTCCAATGATTCTGGAAGTAGTAATTATCTTATCTAAAACCATATGTTAGAGGGAAAAGAATTCCATTCTTGCTAAGTAATTACTATTGGTAATTAATTGAGTACAGACTTCCCAGTCTAGAGTATCATTTTCTAACATCACATTATTTGACAGATGCAACCCACATTAGAGTTATGTTTGTGAAGCAGATCATACGGGATGCCTGGTCCTTACCATTCTTAGAATATCAGATTAATTAGGCAGCCCCTAAATGCACTCAGGATTTCAGGTGTTCTGTTCCTTGGCTGTCCTTACTGTTGCAGATACGTGGGTTTTAAGGCCATGCTTTCAACCATCGTGAGCAGCACTGTGCAGTCAGGCCACATCTTGAGATCTGAGACCTAGTTTCAGATTTTTAGTACAATGTCCTTTTAACATCCAGGATGGTTTAATGGGACACTCACTGGAGCAGATACTGATGGGAGAGAGTCTAAACTTGAGAACAGAAGCAATGAAAACCTTGGCTGGGTAAGAGGGGAAAGTTTGCATGGTGCCTGAGTTCTGACAAGAGTTTGCTCCATATGTCAAATGAATTCAATTATCATCTCTTTAACAGAAATCCTGTAGAGCTCGGTTGACTTGGGGACAGCTGTAACTATTGTGAAAAGAAGACTGTTCCATGCCCAATTCAGACTGAATCTCCAGCTTCTGAACTGGAGATAAGGTTTGAAATGCTCTGCTTTCATCATGTTTAGTTCAGGTGCATCAGTACATATCTTCTCTCCAGCATAATTTTTAAACAGCAGCCACCGTGCACTGTCACTGAATGGTGGCATCAGTGGTCAAAAGCTGGCCTGAAGGCTGGCAGTTTTCTGTCAGTGATGGGGTCTGTTTCTGCTGTTAGTCATGGAGATGTTCACAGCTGGACACAATGGCTGGGGTTGTGCATTCACTTGGAAGAGCACCACTCAGTAAAGACAAGTGCTCTCCTGGCAGGTGTGATGACCTTTATATTTTGGGAGTATTTAGAGCTATCCCCCCCAGCTGGGCTTGCCTCCACAAGGAGCTCTGAGCACTGGGCTGTGTTACAGGTATGTTATATGCTCTTTGTTTTGTTCATCCTGTTTGACAGGGGGAGAGCAATGTTTTAACTCAGGGAAAATGCATTTGAGGATGTCTCTGAACAACATTTACTGTGTGAGAACTTCTGTCATGATTGGCTGTTGTGTCAGTGCCTCATTTCACTGGGATTAGACCAGGACTAACAGTAACTCAAAAATACAGCTGCTCTTAGAGTTATTTCATTTGTCAGCTCTCCAGAACTTTACTTGTAAAGTTATTTCATCTCCAGCAAGATCAAACCATTGCTCTTGTGATTCTAATGGACTATATTTCTAGTATGTTATATAATAGGTGGAATTCCCTGATTCTGATACCAAATATTGGAGGTGCACTGCCTTATAAAACTCCTGAAAAGGACTAATAAAGTCAGGTCCTAAAAGTGCAGTTTTGTCTTCATGTTTCTTAAAAATAACCAGTCCCTATTGTGTCCTACAATATCTTCCTATTAATCAAGGACATAAACCTTTCTATATAGATATTACACAGTTACAAAGACATCCTTTTTTCAAGTTTGAACTTATATAAAGGGAAAAGAGCATGGATGAGTGAGCTTTGTATTAAGTTAGAAGAGGTAATTATAGGTTTGTGATGCGAAAGATTTTTACTTCTTTGAAAACATGTGGTCTACTTGTTCGTCCTGAGATCCACATTCCTACTACCTGGAGGCTCCTAAATACACACCTGTACACTTTTTCTCTACAGTAATGGACGGGAAGAATATATGTTGCATTATCTTCTAATACTTTAAATGCCATGGATTATGGGGAGAGCTCTATGCTGAGCCCTCAGCCACCCTCAAGGAGGTATTCCACCAACAAATTTCAGAGTATTAGGCTGCTAGATCTGGCTGAAATGGGAGAATTTGGTTATGTGGGGTACTGATGTGGAAGTAATTTTAACTCCCAGAGGCAAGCAAGGCATTGTGTCCTTGTGTTCCTTCTTAGTGCTACAAATGAGCAGGCAGCATGCCTTTTGCCATTGCCTCCCAGCACGCTGTAAACCAGGACACACATCTCCTTTGGCTGGGGAAGCCTCCACATTCCGTGGGCAGTAACACAAGCTGCCCCCAGTCTTGGTGCCACAGGTGATTCAGCTGTGCCTCTGAGGCTATTCTAAAGCAGCAGTCTGCTGCTGTTATGCTTGAAATTGCTTCTGCTTTCTCCACATCTTGCTTTTGAATCCCCCTTCCCCATTCTGGTCATGTTTTTCCAGCAGTATTTAATCAGTGGGAGCTGCTGTCCCCTGGGCTATTACTGCACAGTGTGGTGACCAAAGCTTGCTTTGTGAGAGGTGCATTTGAGAGCAAGGAAAAAGGCAAACCAAAATTGTGGAGTATGTTTTATTCAGTGGTATTTGAAGTTGCAGTTCTCCAGGGTGTGCCAACTAGCATATTTCCATAGGAATCTGAATCTACTGTGATTTTAATGGAAGAAAACTGTATTGACTTCAAGCAACTTTCTCGGTCTCATATAGCCTCTGCCATTAGAAATTGACTTTGAGCCATATCCAGGTATGAGTCCATTCCATGTTGATTTTAAGGAATTGCTGTGTAGAACACAACTGTTCTCTATTTCAGACAATCTAGTATCTCCAGACTAATGGATAGAATTTATTTGCATCTTTTTTTTCCTACGAGTTTGTTCTTTGTCCACCTTTGATGTTTTGCATTTGCAATGCTTGAGAGCAAATTGTGCTCAAGAAGGTATATGGCTTCCCTTGTTCTTGATACAATTCTTGCCTATCTGTCTGATATTGATAGGGTTCATCATAACTTCAGTGTAAACTGGATTGACTTTGATTATCTTCAAATATATGCTCCTGTCTTAAAGGTTTAGGTCAGTGCATGCTACTTTTGGCATACTACATGACTTTCTAAAGCTAATGCTTGTTCCTTATCCTTGTGCATTAGAATTCAAGGCCTTCTCAAGTCCTCCAAAGGCAAACAACTTGCTAACAAGAGCTTTCAGTGGCATCTTGGTGCTCAGGGCTGTAAACATGAGAAGCAATTCAATATCATTTGTGAGTTCTGTTCTGTTCTCTGTACCGTTACATTCACATGTGGCTGCTGTGATGGGAGTCCTGCTCTCCTTCCTGGAGTCTGCATTGCCTAAAGATGTATATTTACTAGTCCACATTTTTCATAGGCATAAAGTTTTCAATGCCTTTCCTAAGTGCTGGAATATGTACCTGAGCTAGTAACACACGTGTGGTGTCTGCCACTGTGAAAAATTGTGCATCTTCCGTTGTGTAGCCTTAAGTGATGAAAGTGAGAAGAGCACTCTTACCCTTTGCAAGTTTTTGAGTTCCAGCAGTTTTTCCTTGGATTTTTTTTTGTTTGGCTCTGTATCAAACTGAGGGCAATGTAGAAAGGCTTGAATCTCACTGTGCTGATTATAAGCTCACTTTAGCATTCATTCAAACCTAGAGAGAATGGATATGTAGGGCCAGAACTGCTCATATAACCATCACCTGATGCTATTAACACTTACATGAAAAGTCTAGATAGTAGATGTAGTGGTTTTGTTATAAGGAGTGTGTAGGAATTAAAAAAGATTTTCTGGTAGCTGTGCAGATGAATCTGCTTCTGCCTAAATTAAAAAAAAAGGAAGCACAGCAAAAGGGGGCAAGTAACCTGAACTAGATGAGCCAAAAAGAAAGAGGAATTTTAAGTCAAAATTCAAATTTCTCCTCACTGGCCTGCAAGGCCTCTCAGTTCTCTCAGTGGAATGAGAAAGAATAACTTATTAATTTATACTTATAAGATTTTTTATTGCAAGCTAAATTATCTTTTTTTACTCTAGAGAAGGTCATGTGTAGCAATTGATATCATCAAAAGAGAAATCTGGGAAAGATAGCTGTGTTAACTGTTAGTTAAATTTTAGCATTTTAAATTAGGAAAAAAAACAAGCAATTTTTCCATGTGGAGAGAGGAGATTTTGCTATTTCCACGTGTGACTGTCTTATGTAATTTTGAATAACTTATTATTCCTATTCTAACACTCTCCTTCTTCTTTCCCCACATTAGACACCGATACAATACAGATGGCAAAGGATAGAACACTTTCCTGGATAGAGCATTAGGCTGCTTGAAGATCTTCACAAGCTGGTGGTTCCTGAGCAGTCAACCCAAGGGTGAACTCGAACTGACTGACTGAAACCTGCCTTCATCTGCATCATCTGCTTGCTTTTTGGGTGAGGACTTCATCTTGAAAAGCCACTTCCTATGGTGAAAAACAGGAGAGAGTTATGCTTTCAAACTGTAGAGAAGGCAAATATTTTGGATTCTGGCTTCTGTATTTCTGCAGAGATTTGTGTGATCTCACTGAATGCTGAGCGCTTGTGAAGACACTGAAGATATCCTTTGCCAATACTTGTAAGTAAGTATCACATTGTGTTTTACTGTGTGCTTGGTTTCTTCTTTGAAATTCCATGTTTGGGATAGAGAGCTTATAAACTTTATTTGCTAAAAAAAATGTGTGCAGGCTTTAGTTATGCTGCTCGCATATCTAGAAAAAAGTCATACCTCCCCAGTTTACCCTTTTAATGAGGTCATGCCATTCTATCTAAAGAACTATTGAGGAAGAAGCCTCAAAATATGTCAGAACCAAGCTGACAACATATGTTGCATTTAGGCAATCCCATTTTACATGCTCTGTCCTGATTTTATTTAAATAATTGTATCTTTTTTCTTTTTTTCCCTCTCTAGAGTTCCAATAACAAAACATTTTGCTGAATAAAATGACAAGGGAAATCTATGCTTAAATTCACAAATTAGTGTTCACTCTCCAACTGTGATCTGAATTATTGTCTAAATAATGTGGATGAAACACCTATTTCAAGAGCTGGCAGGATTTCTCCTTTATTTTGTCAGTGTGTATTTCAGTGTTTTTAGCAGAAGATTAGTACATATAGGATCTGTCAATAGCAGTAAATTGTCTAATGATATGCTTGCCATCTCCACATGGGAGACAAAATGTTCCTTTCTCAACTGCAGATCTTAGGGGTTATGTTTCTATGGTAAACAGGACATTAATGTAATTGCCGATTTTGCTTGTGCTGCTACGCCATAGAAAATGGCAGGATTTCCAATATGGTTGGGAATTGAAATATTTAACTGAGGAAGCCAAGTGTGGCCTGCTTGCAAGAGCCAGAGACAGCAGATTAACAGCAGTCAAGCTGGTGTTTGAATCCAAAGTGTCTGAGACTGCACATCCTGGAATGCTCTTCACTTCTGAGAGCTGGTTCAAGTGCAGAAAGGATCCATTTCCTGTATGTCGTGGTTACATGCTTAATGCTGGGCATCCAAAATCTGGATTAATTGCTTGGCAGGATTTTTTAAAGTCAGGCTTATTGACAGGAAATTACTTGGAAAAATCTCTGGGAAACTTAGGACAAACACTGAACTGTTGGAAAAAGCAGTGTTACTACATGTGTTACTTCTGGTTAGAGAGTGGCTCCCACAGCATCAGACTTTGCACCGTGGCAACCTAAAACTGTACCTTAATATGGAAGCAGCATTCCTGGTGGTACTTGTGTGAAATGTAATCTACAGATTTTTCAGGTTTAGACAGAAATATGTGACAAAAATCAAGCTTCCCACTGTTTTTCAAGGTATGTGGACAAAAACAAGGGTTGAAAATTGATGTCTCTGTTGTCTTAGTGGTTGTATAAAGGGTTGCTCCAAGCAGTTCCTTGCAAAGCAAGGAATATGAAAAGGGCTGAATGGAAACACACATGAACAGCTCTGAATGTTTCCTGCTGTGCAGTGTGTGCCCCGGGGAAACCCAGGGTGCAGTGTTCCAGCAGCAACTGCCTGGTTCCTCTCTCCTGGGAAAGTGGGGAAAGCACTGGTGGTACCTTTTGGTGCTCTTGTATTTACCTGAAGTAAAGTAGGAAGATTTTTATCTGTGGATCCTCCTGAAGCTCTGTGCAGCTCACTAGTGTCCATGTAAGCCAAAATCAAGTCCAAGAAAGGATGCCTTCCACGGTCATTAGTTACCTCAGGGTTCATTACAGTCTAACATATGGAACTTCACATTGTGAAACACAAAAAATTAGCCTCCTAATATGGAATTTAAATTACTGGTTTTTTAAAGCTCTTCTCATGCCAAGTATTTTTTCTGAGTGCAACTTGTAGCTGGCGCATAGAAGGGAAGGGGAGAAAGGGGAGAAAATACGGTGATAGAGTGGTCTGATTTCTTTCACAGGAGCACCCAGGGATCAGTCTGACTTCTGTTAAACAGAGGTTTCGATTCTTTTCATCTCAGACTGCTCCACATCAGGCAATCTTTTCAACTCTCATTTGTCTGTCAGGCATATCACTTATCTTGGAGCTAGTAGAAGGCTTTAGAGCTATGAGGGGTTTGTTTTTTTTTTTTGGTGGTATAATGCTATTTCTAACACATTGTCTCAGCCTCAATTTGGAATCATTTTCCTCCCTCTTCTGTAGGTGCTTCCTGGAGTTTAATGGTCAAATTTTGTAAGAGATATCTCATCAGTACTTGTCCCATCTCTTCCCTAAGTGATTGCATCGGATGAGCAGAACAGGATGGATAATTGCCTATTGGATTCCGGTTAGTGAAGGTCAAGGTAGTCTCTGCCTGGCCTACCCTCTGCTTGTCATACAACTCTGTTATTACAGGGTTTATTCAAGCCTATAATCAGCTGAATTGCACTGAGAGGGAACCGTCTGCTTCACTGAGTAGTTTTTTTTGTGGCAGTGTGGTCAGGCTTTGTCTAGCCTTGACAGTATAGATGAAATGTCCACAGATTTTCCACTCTGGACCCATTGCATTTTTAGTTCTCTGAGTTTTCATTTAAGAAGCTGGTTTAAGGAAGGAAAGAAAAAGCTGTGTAGTGCAGTTGGCATGCTGGAGGGAAGGGATGGCATCCAGAGGAACCTGGACAGGCTGCAGAGGTGGGCCTGTGCAAACCTCATGAAGTTCAGCAAGGCCAAGTGCAAGGTGCTGCACCTGGGTCAGGGCAACTCCAAGCACGATTACAAGCTGGGTGGAGAATGGACTGAGAGCAGCCCTGAGGAGGAGGAAATGGGGGTGTTGGTGGGTGAGAAGCTGGACACGACCCAGCAGTGTGTGCCTGCAGCTCAGAAAGCCACCGTGTCCTGGTCTGCATCAGGAGAAGTGTGACCAGCAGCTCAGGGCAGTGATTCTCCTCAGCCACAGCAGGCAACTGGAGCAAGAGGATCTTTGAGGTCCCTTCCATCCCAAGCCATTCTGTGATACAACTGTCACTTAATGAGTACATGGCTAAGGATGAGTTCTGTCCTCATTTCAATCTAACTAGCTACAGGAGTCTAGTGCAGCCTGGATATGATAGCATTTTGTGCAGGATTTTTAAGTGTACTTACTAGCAATATTGTTCTGTCAAGATTCTATTAGTCCTGTTACAAACATGTTATCAAGTTTGCATAATAAAATTAGTTGTGCCTGCATGGAAACTGGTATGAAATTGAACCATACTGTAGAATATCTTGAGGCCTTGGAGAATTCCATACATTGTAGTAATGAATTTCATAAGCATTAATTCTTGAAAGTTGTGTTTAATGTCTGTCTGGCCTTGGCCAAATCAAAGGCAGACCTTAGTCTTGCCTGTTTAAGCTAAAAGATCTCTGGGGAAGAGAATATAAACCATTCTCTGCATGTGCTTTTGAGGCTGTTTGAAATTCTCTTTGATGCAAGTTTTAGCCTGGTCTCGAGGGTCTGCCTTCTGACTAGTTCAAAACCAGCTTTGCTGCTTTTTTGAGGTTTTATGATAAAGTGAGGGAAAAATCTGTTAGATTTTAGGTTATAGAGTTTGTGCTTAGGAACTTAAAACTGTGGCACAAAGACAGGGATGCTTCAGAAGTATAAGAGGCTGGGTGACCACCAGTCCTTTGGACCCTGGCTGTAACAGAATTTTCTAGAAAAATATCTTCTGCTGTTTCCCCATACCATGATATTTGAGAAGTACTAAAATAGGTGGATGGGGTTTTAGAATTTTGAAATAGTTCCGGTGTCAAAATGTCTGATACAATGCTCTGGGAGTTGGTGAGACCTTGGGGTGAGTTTTTGTGGGACTTTCTGTGACACATCTGGTTTAGTCATACTGACTTACACATGGGAATTATTTTCTCTTTATCCAACTTAGAAGTGCAATTCTCTTTTAAAAAGATTTATCTTGAGTCTTGGCACTCAAGAGGCTTATACAGGTTGGAACTGATCTGTGTGGAGGAATTCCTTAGTGTTGCTCTTCCTGACCTGCTTTTGGGTGACAATTCCTTTAACTGGAATTGTGGTTTCTGAGTCCAAGTTCAGCCCATTGATTTCTTGAAAGTAGCTATTTTATAAGCTAGTGGCTTGTGTCATAGCCTGAAAAGAATATTTTTGAGAGCTTTTTTAGGAAAGGTGTATTCTACATCTGCCTTTCACCCTTCTGTCCCTGGGGCCTTCTTGATTTCCCAGGGGCAGCGTCTCAAGTGTATGATATTCAAGGTGTGCATTGCTTCAAGAACTTTATATTGGAAACTGTAAAGAAACACTTTGGTTGATCCACGGAGATGAGAGAAGTAAGGACAAGAACTAAAAATTATTCTGTGCCTGAGTGTAACATCTCTTGTTGCTTTAAGTAATCAGATGGAATAAATTAAATTATGTGGGGTTTTGTGAAAGACAGCTTAGCTGTCTTCAAATACAAAACTCCTCTTTAATTAATGTGTTCAGAGCCTTTGTCAGTGTGGAAATATTTTGTCAATGTGGAATGAGTATTTAGTTGGTTATGAATTTATATTGAAGAAGAGAAAATGCAATGTTTTATCTGTGTGTCTGCTTCAGCTTAGTTTGAGACCTCAGAGCTCTTACTTCCATTTGGAGCTATTTTAATGTTGAAACTTTCTGTCATAAGAACAACTTAGAAAATGCCCCATCTGAACAATTCATACCACGTCTTCATATGTGGTATTCTCTGCAGATACAGTCTCTTTTGAGAAGCGGAGAGAGATATATTCCCTGCTCCCCAGCTGGAGGAAACAACTGTCTCTCTGGAACGAATCAGTGGTTCAAGGCTGAAATTGCTTGAAGATGATGCCTAATACTTTGTTAACATCCTCTGGTTTGGGGCTCTTATAACTAAAAACAAGAAGGTCATGGTTTCACATCTGGCTTTTCCTTCAAAAAACTTCTCTCATGGTTATGTGAGTGAGCTGCCCACCATTAACAAGTTGCTGACTTTTTTTTATATGCTCAACTGAGTGTGAAGTGACAGTCTCTATTTTCTGCTCTCCTTTAACAAATAAGCTGCTTACATCTGGAGCTGGAGTCTGTTGCTATAGAAGATGCTTTCTGCATATTTTCCTCCACAGAAAATGGATGCTACATAAGCCAGTGGCTCTGGGCTGCTCCTTCTCGCAAACAGGGTGCAGATGAAGTGCACCTTTTCAGAGTCTGGGGTAAATATTGTGCAAAATTTTCGTAAATTCAGCAAAGAAAGGACCTGTCTTGTGGACTGAGATTGCTGGATGCTTTGAACTCTTTGACCTCTGCCATTGTGAACTTAGAGTAGAGGAAATGGCATTAGTAACTCAGTACATTAGAGTACTGAGCCCTCCCTACATAGACATCACTTGTGTTCACTGCAAGAAAATTCACTATCTCTGCAGGGGATTCACTTATTCATGCTTGGAGAGGAGCAGAAGAGGAAGGGAGGGAGTTAAAACAGTTCAGTGTGTACAGAAATCAATGGAAAGATTCACATTAACTTCAATGGATTTTGGATTTGGAGCTTAAACTCTACTATATGGTCTCATCAATAAAAGACCTTCTGTTTTTCTACTTAAGCAAAAGTTCTTGAAGACTGAACTGAACTTTCCCCTCAAGGTGCTTGCACTGTAGATTTATTACAGCTGCATTAAAGCAGCCATTTCTGTGCTTTTAATGCATTAACAGGCTGCCAGTTGAATAAGATTGTATGTTTGGGTGGAAAAGAAATCTAGAGACATGCTACAGATAGTGCTTGGAATGGTAATGAGAATGGCAGCTCATTAGGATTAGCAATGCAAAAAAGGTTCCAGTTAATGAACAATGAAAACATTTTGGCAGTTGCAGGGTTGATTATTGCAAGGCTGTTCATGCTGCTATAATTTAAGCATCTAACGTGACTGTCCATTATCAGCTCAGATTTTGAGAGGTTTATTATTCCATCAAAACATTAATTCTGTGCTGAGAGTTGGCATGGAAGACAGGCAAGCGACTGAGTTGCATTATATGTGCTATTTGTATATTTGATAGAGACTGTAAATGAAGCAGGAGCCAAGTTTGTTAGGCCCAAATTAAAATGCCTGCTATCTTTTTCTTATTAGAAGGGCTTGAGAAAGACTGCATGGGCAGGAGCAGATGATGCTGCTGGAAAGGGTCCCATTCAGTTCATGGGCAAGCACGACAGCTCCAGCCTGCCCCCACTGTCCCAAGGTCTGGCTATTGGAGACGAACCTTTCTGAGCACCAGCTGTGGTAAAGTGGCTCTGACTGAATTTGCTTTTAATGTAGAACAGTAGAAGTTTACTGCTACTGAAGATGGTGAAGTTTGACTTCACTATTCCCATGGAAGACAAGTGCTTTGCCCCTGACATTAGGGAAAGGCCAGTTAGCACTGGGCTAACCTTCATAGGAAAGTTGCTCAGGAGAAGAGCAGGGGATAACAGGAGAGACGAGGAGAGTAAGTGCTGACTTATGGTGTCCTCTGCAGGGTAGTGCAAACCGAGGTTCCAGTCTGACTGAAAGGCACAGGCTTCAGGCTATTTGCTTTTCTGGGCCTCTTATTACTTCGGTTTTAATCTGATGTGAAACCAAAACTACTTCTGATTTCCCAGTCAGTTCTAGTCAAAGCTGGTTTCTCAGTGTTGGCAACTATTGTTGGCAATCCCTAACAGAGTAAAAATGACCACAAGTACCCAAAAATAATGTTTTGTTAATAATCCAGGGATTGTTCTGTGGGACTTGGAAGATCTTGAATTTGGAGGGAAGATTTCCCTTGACTTTTATTTTCCACTCTGATTATTTTAAAAATTTATTTACTTCCATCTAAATTGCACGTCTTCTGTCTAATGGGGCTTCCACCCAGCAATCCCCAGTGCCTGGCTCCCCTCTGTAGCAGATGGTGTGAGTAACCTGGCCCAGTTTCACCATCAGTGAGCAGCAGAAGGTGCTGCCAGGTCGTTGGATGCTGTGGATGCCTTGTGGTGGTTACAGTTTAGCTGTAGAAAATTATGCTCCCTGACAATTAAGTAGCACAGTTGGTTTTAAGAGAATGTGAATATTATTGTCTAGAAAATGGTATGGGGCTCTAATCAGTGTGATTTTCTTATTGCTGTGAAATTATCTGTGGAAAATATCAGCTCAACCTGGTTCTTTGGTAAACTGTGTGCATTATTCCATGGGATGGTAAAGTCTGGGCAGAGGACCTGCTTTCCCTCTGGTGTGGAGGGGCTCAATCACTCCCTCACCAGTTCTGCCATACTAATTACTATGGAGGGGGTTATTTTATAATCACATTTTGGGTTAGAGTTGGCAGCATTGTCACTAGATGTAAGTCAGGTTTGATGTGGTTTGTGATGTTATTGTTTTGGACCAAGGAGATGGTCCGGCAGTGGGCTGGGTCCCTTCTCATGCTGATGTTGATGGGAATTTTGGACACTAACTTTTTGCAAGATCTTAACCACCCTTGTAAATTAATGGGCACCAAGAAAAAGGTGCAGCCAGAGTGTATTCATTAGGGTCTATGAAAGTAACAGTTTTGCAATACATACATCCTGAAACTCTTTTTGACTATTATTATTATTAGTAGTAGTAGTAGTAGTGTTAGTATTATTATTATTTATTATTATTATTATTATTATTATTATTATTCAGGCTGCATTTAAGCCCTAGTTTCTTTGGGCTGAGGCCTTTCTACAAAATATTGTCCTGATGTAGATGGCTCGTAGCAGTTCAAACCCTGGTTTAACTCTTCCTTTCATTTCATGGTTGTATATGACAAGGGGAGCTCTGTGTCTGTCATGGCCCTACAGACACTTTCTCAGCTACCAAAGTAATTAAAAAATACTAGCCAAACTTCCCCAAACTTAGGAACTCAAGCCATGAGCTAAAAACCTCAGCAATTCCAGAGAGGAAACACTGCAGTCGTGTCATAGTAAACACCAATTCTGATTAAAACACCTGAATTTATAATGAAAGCTTCTAAAAAAAGTTTAAAAATATTTTTGGGCACAGCTTCTGCACAAAAGTCCTCTTCCACAAGAGTCTGCCTACCACTACAGAGCTACTCAGGGTTTAAAGTGTTACTCCAAGTTGTGCCTGGGCCAGCAGGGCAGGAGTTGGAGCTCTGCAGCAAATTCTTGCCATCAGGCAGCCAGGACATAAGGGTTGGGAAAAGAAAAAAAAGAAAACAAACACAACAAACCCCAAAGCCCCACTGGCCACAACTCCTGAGAGTCAGAGAACTTGTAAAATGTCACCTTTGTCTTCCCTGATGCCAAACTCCTGATGGGAGGTTCAGAATAAGGCATGGGGGATGTGGAAAGAAGAATTTAACAAACCTAAACCACAAAACTTGTCTTGGACTTTCAAGTGTTTTGCAATTTTGGTCCCAGAAAGTCATGCAAGTTTCATGAAACTTCCATGGAATTGAAATCAAACATTTATGCTGTAATTTTTAGCCCTCTCTCTATTTAGGCAGTAACTGCCTTTTGTATTCACTGCCTGAATTCCACAGTTATGAACAAATCCTTCGCATGGATAATTTTGGGGTTACTCTAGTGTTTGACTCTTCAAAGAGGCTAGATGGTACCAAAGTGAATTAAAGTGAGAGCTAGGTGTGCTCTGCCAGGCAAATTACTCTTACATCTTCTGCTCCTTTTCTAGGAGAACCACACAGTCTTCCAGCAAAATTGGTTTAAATTAACACAATTACAGTTGTTTGCAGGAAATGAAGGGCTGGAGTAACCCCAGGCTGTGAGAGGGCTGCCTGTGCTCTGCTGGGGGATGCAGTACACTGAAGCAAAGACAACTTGCTCCTGCCGAGGCCACAGTGCTCTGCAGGTGTTTGCTTTCCATTGAGCCACGCCTGCCCATGTATCCTGCAGCCACATGAGCACTTGGAAGCCCAGTCAGGTGCATTTCAGACTCACTAGTCAAGGCTCTGCATTAGTTACCTGTGCCTGTAGACCTGATCCTTCTGGCCTGGTTCATGTCCAACAGGCTGTAAGGCACAGCAGTGAGCCTGACTTGGCTGCCCCTGACACAGCAATGCAGCTCCTGGGACTGTGAAGGCATTTCTCGTGATTATAAATTGGTTATCAGGATGAATTAATATTTTAATTGTGTTTTAATACAAGACACAGAAGAATTTCCTAGGGGCACAACTGGCTCTTCGTTCCCATACAGAAGCATGTAAAGGTGGTGCAGTGATTTGCAGCAACATCTTGAGTCGGTGCCTTCAGGCACGAAAACCTGTTTCTTGGGGTTGTTCTCTCAGCTGAGAGACAGCAAAACAGATTAGATGACCACAGCATAAAAGCTGAGTTGTACTGTGATGGTCCCAGGACTGCTGCAAGTGAGGGTTAAGCATCTCACAGGTGGGGATTTGGAGTGATCTAGTGGCAAGCAGGCTGCTTGCCAGGGATATTGGGCTGCTGAAGGGTAAAGCTGCTCCAAACTGTAGCAAAACACTTGCAAGTGGGAAATTTCCCTGACCATTTTTTCTCAATTCATTAGTGCCTGCTCAGCCTGTCCCCACAAGCATAGTCAATGCTTCCTGAGCAGCTGCAGCTGGCAGGGTTGAACAAGCACTTTCAGCCCAGGTACACAGTTTACCAATTCCCAGTGCTTGTCCTGGAACAAGGCAGGTACTTTAGACAAGACTTACCTACTTTACACAAGACCTTTGGCTGAATACTGTCTGCTGCACCTAAGGGTGTGCCTTGTGTGGCTGGTTTTCTCACTTCTTGCTAACCTTTCTGACAGGCCTGACTTGCTCAGGAGAGCTTCCTAAAGGGGCTCCTTGCTGCTGCAGCTCCTGTGTAGCTCAGTGATTTTGCAGCAGAGTACAAGCTGCTGAGTCCAGGTCTGATCACTGCTGTACAAAGCAGAGCAGCTTTTGAGGTGCAAAGGCAGCCCAAGTTAGGGACAGGACAAGGTGTGACTGGGGCTGCTACAATCTGGTAGGATGTTTTCACCAGAGAGGCTGTCTCCCCTGTGAAAGCACTACACCTATTCCATGGTGACAGCACAGCTACTCTGCAAAAAGCCATTGCCACATCTCAGAGAGTTAAATATTCTCCCAGATGGCTTACTAAGTTGTTGTGATATCCTGGGTGATTCCCTTAATATCTTCTGTGACAGAACTACACATTTGCAAACTGTTTGGCAGAAGGTGACATTTGACTCTCTTCCAAAGCTTTTCACAGCAGTGACAGGAGCAAAAGATAGGCCCCCCAATTTATCCTTGTCAAAAAAATAACTCTGGAACTCATTGACAGACGTGTTGTGTAAGGAGGCACTGTTTTTAGAGTTGCTTTCTAAAATTGAACTTGTGGTCAGATTTCCTGAACCAGCATTTCAATGCCTAGTGCTGTTCTAGAAAAGCTATATATCAGCACAGCATTCTGCTGACCATTCAGAACACCCTGCACATCAGAAGAACACATTATGACTACTTATCTCAAGTCAGAGCACTGCCAGTGGGAATAACTGTGTGATAAAAAGCATTCCAAGCTCAAGGTTATGTGGTTACCTGGGGCACAGGGAGGAAGAGTGACATGCACAGACACATTTTAGATCATATCCTGCCTTGGAGCCTTGATGATTTTTATAGACCAGACAAAGATATTTTGAAAATAGAAGGTATCACACAGCACAAGACAGCCAGTGTCAGGTGTGTATTCTGTGGCAGCACTGGAAAAAACAGCCTCTTCTAGCTCACTGTGTCAGAAGCAACTCTATTCTCTCTGTTTCCATGAAGTCATTTTTATCAAAAGCCCAGTTCCTGCTCTGGGTCTTGCACATGCAGATTGTGGTCGTCCATACAGTGAGTGTGCTGTGCATAACCCAGTATTTACTCAGTCTGCCTTGCTTTCAAACCAGGGAAACAGTCCCTGGAACAAGAGTTTACCTAATGGAGATGGATTTAGGCTTGCTGCATGATTTCAGGCGTTAAAACGGGATGTGGGTTTATTTGTATGGTTTTTTTCCTCTGAAAGCTTGGTTCTCCTGTCTGATAGATGTTCTTCATGTGCAGGGATGGGTAGGAGAGAGGTGGAAATTCAGGCCAGTGAGTACAGCTTCATTCAGTTGCTATGTTCAAGTCAGAATAGCTTCTGATCCAGAGGTGTATGTGTATGGGTATATCCTGCCTGCAATCAGGGTTTTCCAGTTTTACTGGCAATCTTGAAATAAACCTCTTGGGAATCTGAGCCACTTCAGCTCATTATGTTCTTTTGTTCTTTATGCTATTTGTGGTAGTTTGGGGTTTTTCCAGCCATTATTTACAGTAGGCTTCTGCAAGCTCTGGGTGAATTTTTAAAATGCCTTTGAAGATCATGATAAATTGAAAAATACACGAGGGGAGAGTTCCACCTTGTTGGACCAGAGCTTTCGTAATGACCAGGGAGGCCTAGTCTGGAGGGCAGTTGCATCTGCTTGTGTGCTGGGAGCTGTATGTGGAGGGGCAGAGATTTAGAAATGTAGCAGCTGCTTCTTATCTGCCTTTGGCATTTCTGAGCTACTGGAGTTCCTTGAGGAAAGGGAAAAAGGGAAAAGCCTCCACCAGGAAGGAGGTTTGTGCTTCCCAGTCGTGTTCTTAACTTATCTGAATTCACTTCTTTGGATTTATGTTGGGTTAGGATTCTGCTCCACCCATTATGTCTTCTTTTTAGGGATGCCAGCTCCAGGGATTGGAAATAACAAAATACAGAAGCTGTTAACTTTTTGAGGCACATTGGGGGTGGAGGGGCAGTTGTCAGAGAAGCTGTACTGAAGCAGAGACCTTGGAGCACTTCTAGCTGAGGAAATCTGGGGGCTTTTGGGAGCTGCTTTCAACATCCACATGTCAGCTGCTTTGGGAGATTTTTATTGTGCAGCAGAGTTAATTTGAGTTTGCTGATTGTGTTTGCAGTAGCTGCTGCACTCTGGCTAAAGGAAGCACTATTGAGACATCAGCGTGTGTACCAAACATGGTGCACAATCAGTGGTTGGTTTGGGCTTTTATTGATGAGCCTGGTTCTTATATTTACATTTGGACATATTGGAAGGTTCCTCAATATCCTGTGGGTGGGGGATAAAAAAATCTCCCATTGAGGGTCTTAGTAATTGTGTAAATAATTTAGCATAACAGTATGGCAGCACAGAATACTCTCCACAAATAGGTACTGAGTTTCAAGGGATCCAGCTATACCCTCTTCTGCAGAGTATTTGTATACCTTACAAGAAGGTATACAAATTGACTTCACAGGAGCTACTAATAGATTAATCCTCAGTGCATAAAAAGTGGCATTCATCTTTGAAATTAATTCAGCTTTGATTGTGATCTTCTCTTAATATATTTCTAAAAAAAAAAATTAATTGGATAGCATAAGTATTCAACAAACCATCTGATTTAACTTAATCTTGCACTGTCCTTATTAATAAAAAAAGCAAATTTAAATTTGTAATTAAATCTCACTGAAAATCTGACTCTTCATTTGAAGAAATGTGATATGTGGAGGCAGAGATAAAGGAACCATTTCCTGGTCAAATCCAAATTTCCCCCTGGAGCAGCCTGCTGTCCTTCATCCTTTATACAAAGACCAGGCACTGAACTTCTTTCTTCAGGGCAGATGCTCAAAGCTGTGCCATATGAATTACCTCTGTCAGAGAACATGTGGCAGGAAACAGTCCTTGTACTGGAAAGATTGCTAGAATACTGCATAAAAGGGAATAGACAGAAATGTACAGGCTTTTTAAAGAACCTGGTTCACATTAATAACTTGAATGGTCATTTAGGCTCTGATTGGTCCAGGAATCTGGAAAGCTTTCCAGTGTGCAAGGACTGAGCCTAAACTGAGCTCCATGTAATGCCTCCATTCACCAAGTTATCCTTTCAAGTGACAGGGTGCTCTATACAATAGATAGTATTGCTAACCTTGGGAATAGCTCATGGACTTAACTCCCAGCTAACGTATATCTGTTGTGTTCTATAATGTGTGTGAGGAACAAAAGCAGTCAGCACATAATGGGACCAAGAGAAATGCACTAGGAATTCCAAATCTGATATATGTGTTGTAGAGAGAGCATAAAACCTACTCACCAGACATTGACCTTCTCACCACAGGATATGAATAGTAGATCTTGTGCTCTCTATAGATGCTGGGAGTCCAAACTGAATTGAGATGTACTGATACTGGCCCAGCAAGAAAATTGTTTGCTCATTCTCTGTAACCATTTGTCATAGTGTATGAAGAACATTCTTTTCCATTGCTGCTAATAAGGTACAGCACAATGGGCAGGGAATGGGCTGGCAGAAACCCCAGCAAGTTGCAGCTGGAAATGATGGTGCATCAGGCAAAGGCATCCAGTGATGTTGCTGGAGTCCACCTTTGCCCAGTGTGATATATTTGACTGCAGTCAGTCAGGAATTTAGCAAAGCAACATCTATGACTCCTCTGTGGGCTGCATCGAAACCAGCAATGTTCCTGGAATCTGAAAAATGAATCATTATTTTCCATGGTTCTACGGAGTCTTTCCTTAGTCACAAAGGGCTGTTTTATATAGGAGTCCTTTACAGTTCATTAGATGGTTAAGATGAAGTTATGCAATGTCTAGAGTTTAAAAACTTCATGAGATTTGGGAGTGCTGAGAGCAGGAGGTGGCAGTTTGTATGAACTCAACAAGGAGCTTTAATGAAATTAGCAAAGGCAACACAGTACTGAATTAGCCTATGAAACTTTTTGCCCAGGGAGCTGTAGAAGCTGGGAGTCCTGGAGAGCAGCCATGGATGTGGATTTGGGAGTACAGTCACTGTTGTAGCGTTAATGTTTTCAAGAGGGCTATTAGGCTACAGACCTGGGATTTTAATGGCTATATGAGAACCACTGAAAGCAAAAGATTCCTCATCTTCCAGTTGAAATTTCTTACATTTTCTTCAGAGGATTCCAACAAGGCCTCTGAAACCTTTAGGTGTAATGTTGCTGGGCAGTGCTGTATCTGATGTATGTGCTTTGTTATATATTTGTCCTGTGAGAAGCTCTTAATTTTCCTGAAAATTTAAGACTTTTTTCATTTCACCTGATTTTTTTTCCTACTTTATTGACAACCTACTGCAGTTCCAATGGAGTATCACAAGGCAGTGAACATGAAGTATACTTTTTCCAGTATCCATAAGTACTGGGTTTGGGAGCTGAGAAGGCAGTGCAAGTCAGCAGTTTGTTTCAACTTCCCACTAGATTTAATGGTATAAGTTAATTATTTTTTCCTTTTTTTCCATTCAGAAACATTACCGTATCTCAAAGCTAGGGGAAATTGGGATCAGCTTTAGTGATCACTTGAATGGTTTGTCCTGAAAGTCTGTATTTTTTCAGGAGCAAAACATTAAGTGTCTCTAAGACATTTGTGTTTGCCAGACTGTGTTGCTACTTGCAGTGGCTACTGCTTTTGGTTTTCGGAAATGGAAGGAACTACTACGACTCGTATTTTTTTAAGAGAGAACTAATAGCTTTAATAGGTACTCAGGAAAATATTTTTGTAGGGGCCACACGTGAAAAAACTTGCAGAAATCACTGAAAAATACTTTAGAATACATTTTTCTTTGTTAGTGAGGCTGCCTTGGCCAGATATTTGTAGTGATAGGAATGATGGAGCTTGGACGTTGGAGGAGTGAATAAGCCTAATATTGTATAAAGTTCGAATTTGGCAGTTATTCCGCAGTACATCTATAATCCAAACATATTTGGGGTGGATCTTAGTGGATCAGGTTTTGTGGATCTTCTTTTGAGATTTTGGCTTTTGGTTTTGATTCAAAACAGGGCACTGAACTCTGCTTTTACAGGTCTCTACAACGTGCTTTGAGTTGAGTGCATCAGGTGATGATCTGCTCTTTTAGGTGCTTAATTGAGTTTAAAATAATAAAAATTCCCACTTTTGTGGTGATTGCCCCATCCCAGTGAGAACTGTGTGGAAATCTGAGCCCCCCTAGAATTAGCTGTAGTGAAGCAGAGTGGGGGTGGTGCTTGGGAGATCCAGCAAAACCATAGAACTTGTGCAAACCTTTACATGGAAGCTCTGCCTTCAGCATCTTTGCCCTTTCAGCCTGCATATAGTTCTGTGGTGTGACACTGAAAGTGCTCATTTTGGGACCAAATCGAGAGCAGCAACTCTCAGCCCCTTGTATTGCAAAAACTCATTCTAATTTGCTTTAAGATGTGCTGCTCCTTCTACTGAAGTCCCTATTGCTAGCACATGCAGTGCTTGTTCTGAATGCCTCTGGCTCGGGACTGTCTGCTCTTGAAGGCGTGTTTGAATGCAGTGGGCACCACACTGGCGTTCCCTGCAGGATGGTCTGTGGTCATGGAGCTTTGCTCTAACAGCCTTTGCAGCACTGACCTGGTGGGGAGTATGCCAAAGCCTCACAAATATCTCCAGTTATTTCTCCTGCATTAGTGTCATCCCCCCATTATTTCTCCTGCGTGTTCTCAGAAGAACATGATTGATTTCTTGAGATCTCATTCAGTATTTGTGCAGAGTTACATAACAGGCTCTACATGTGGTTTGCCCCAAGGCAGGCAGCTTGGGTTTCTCCAGTTCCCTGCCCTGGGTGCTGGGAACTGCTAGCCAAAAGCTGGCCTGTATTGCATCCTCTTCCTAACCCCCCTTGGGATCACCTCCCTGGGGTGTATCAGCCATACAGTCACAGAAGGTTCTCCTTCGGGAATATCTTGCCCAATTTGTATTGTTAAAACTTAATGAGTTCACAGGATTGACTCTGCTGCAATTATTTCTTGGTGATGTATAACAACTAGCTGTTCTTACAGGCTTATAAAATGTTCCAGAGCTCCATTAATTTGCCCTTCATTAGCTGTGTAATTTTGCTAATGACCCGAGATATTTAGAGGCATTGTCCTATGAGAATTATGAGTTTCACGATGAGGCCTCATAGAAGCGCTGCACACACAGCTCCAGCCCGTCTTACTACCAGAAATATGTTCTGCCCTGTTGCATCTAATTGTATTTTTTACTTTTGAACTGAAGTAGTCATGCCCTATTGATAAATGAATAATTATTTCATATATGAAATTACACATTTAATGGAAGTTTGCTTTTGTTAGAGTGTTAAATGATTAAATTTGTTAATTGTGTAATGTTACTGGATATTATGATTCATTTAACCATTAGCAGTTTTCCACTGCATTGACTTTTAAATTCTTATGTAGTGCAATATACATTCTTGTTGCCTTTTCATCAAGTGTTAATAATAACGGAAAATAAAGGTTAGAGTCTGGAATGGAAAGTATCCCAACTGTGAAAATTGAAAGAAAAATGATACATGTTACTGGAGACCACTGGAGTTGGTAAGGTGGTGGCTGAGGAATATGTGGTATCTGAAATAGTCAGAGAAGTGGACTTTCTCATTTTCACAGTATAAAATAGCAAAAAGAACAGGGAAAAAAAAAGAAGTGGCATGAGGGACAATGGCTGTAGTTCCTACTTTACTCTCTCAGTGAGATGAACAGCTCTCAGTGTCCATCAGCCCTGAAGACTCATATGGGATTTGTCACATTTCCTTCCTGTGATAGAACAGGAGGAGAACCTTCATGAGGCCTGGACTCTGCTATCCTCAAGAGTGTACGTACTTTAATTTGCTTGGAGAAAGGAGGAGTGGTGTCTCTAATTAATAGGGTGTGATGGAGAAAGGGAGTCCTGTGGCCTGTGTCATTGGACTGGTGCTTGTAGAGGGATGAGCAGGATGGCTCCTTCAGCCTTGGCCACTGCTGCTACCAGGGAACATGGCTGTTTTCTCAGCTTTTCTGGAGTGAAGGCAGCAGCTGAACCACAGGGGCTGAATAAGTAGCAAAATCACAGAATCATAGAATGGTCTGAGTCAGAAGGGACATTAAAGATTATCTCATTCCACTCCCCTGCCTTGGGCAGGGACACCTTCCACTGTCCCAGGTTGCTCCAAGCCCCGTCCAACCTGGCCTTGGACACTGCCAGGGATCCAGGGTGGTCCACAGCTTCTCCGGGAACCCTGTGCCAGGGCCTCAGCACCCTCACAGGGAAGGATTTGTTTCCTAATATCCACTCTAAACCTTCTCTCCATCAATGTGAAGCCATTCTCCCTTGTCCTGTCACTACATGCCCTTGTAAATAGTCTCTCTCCATGTTTTTTGTCAGCTCCCTTCAGATACTTGGAAGGCCCAACTAGGTCACCCCGAAGCCGTTTCTTCTCCAGGCTGAACAATCTCCTCTCCCAGGCTTTCCTCAGAGCAGAGCTGCTCCATTCCTCTGATCATCCTGGTGCCTCCTCTGGACTGGCTCCAAAGGTCCCTGTCCTTGCTGTGCTGGGGACCCCGGCTCTGGATGCAGCTCTGCAGGTGGGATCCATCCCGGGGGCAGCGGGGCCTCGGCCCAGCCCCTTCTCTGGAAGTGGGGGGCCGCATGTGACCAGGGAGGTGTGAGGGGTGGGCAGCAGAACTGGAGAGAAATGCTGCATTTGTGTCCTGCAGCAACCACTCATTAGACCATGCTTTCAGTATTCCCCCGGTCTGCAGCTTGTACCTGTAAGAAGCTGACTGGCCTCTGTGTTTTGGGTACAAGATGAAGGTTTCCAGCAGGGTTACCTTTACTGATATTGAAGTAAATCACCTTCCATAGATCAAGCAGATCAGGCAACATCATATCACTGTTAGACTAAAGTTGAAACAATCCCTAGGAAAGCCAGAAAAGCTTCAGAAACTGACTTTAACACTATCTTTGAAAGCAAAGTCGTTTTTCTTCAAGATTATCATCGCCATTTAGATGCTGTACATTGTAGTTGGATAAAGAGGGAATTTGGCAGATGAGCTTTTGCCTCTGGAGCCTCCAGATGACTGGAACGAGCTTCCCTTTCAGCTTAAATCAGCAAACAGCATAATCTCCTTTAAGCCTGGGGTTTAAATGGCTGTTTGAAGGAGGATTGTGGAAAATCTATTTCCACAATAGTAATATGGTTACTGGAGCTAAAGAGAATGTGTTGTTTTCATGAGGTTTTTGGATGGCCCTGTAGTGTGCATTAAATTATTGCAAGAATGATGCAGTTGGTGGTTTTCACTTAATCTTTAGATATATGTTGCTATTTCCCTTAATCTTTAGGTATCTATCTATAGATAGATATCGGGCTCTTTGGTAAAGCTGAAAGCAGCTCTTAGTTCTTGGACATTGTTTTCACTGCAGTAAACAAAGTAGCTGTCACTACCCTGAGCAGTCCCTCATGCTGGCTGTAGGAAGGTGCTTGTGCTTGTTGTGTCCATCAGGAGTCAGTGAAAGGTCCCTCTCCTGACATGTAATGCCAGTGTG
This sequence comes from Coloeus monedula, assembly GCF_965178545.1. Taxonomy (NCBI): domain Eukaryota; kingdom Metazoa; phylum Chordata; class Aves; order Passeriformes; family Corvidae; genus Coloeus; species Coloeus monedula. Next base: position 4,041,895 of record NC_138790.1, read on the forward strand.
GGGGAGTCGTTGATCGAAGCCAACAGCAGCAATCTTTCCTCCACCTGTGTGCTGCCTGTAGCATTTGTACCTCAGGCAGTGTCCTTACTGCTGTTCCTGTTTGAACATATATGTATGTATGCCTGGTGACAAATGCCTTTCCATTCTGGCTGGTGCAGTTTGAAGTCCTGACTTCTATGAAATCAAGGCCAGAGTATGCTGCACTCTCCCTGTCTAGCTCAGTGGAGACTGGGAGCCTTGAGCCTTCTCCATTTCTTTGGGCATAGTGTTCCTGAAAAAAAAGCAAATTCGTGGGCTTCGGTGACCGAGTTACCTTGTTGAGAGATTAATTATGTGTGAATATTTATTAGGAGTATGAGTAAAGAACTTTCCTGCAAAGCTGCAGACAACACTCAAATATCTGAGTTAAATCACAAGTTTCTGCAAATAAAACACTGCATGTTCTCTGCCTTTGCTAGAGGAGCTGACAGTGGTTCTGCCAGGAAATAAATACCAAAAGAATATTTCTTGCTAGATTTTCCTATCTTTATTGCTTTTGTTTTCAATGTATTGGAGTATTTGTGGGCAATTCTTCCTTCTTTTCTGCTTTTCCCCCTGTGAAGGTTGAAGGCAGAAGCTGGAACTACCTTTTATAATTTTCCAAGGGAAGAAGTAGCAATTAATGTTGAAATAATAAGATAATTATCAATGGGGGAAGAAGATTATTTTAAAACAAATGCTATTTCACTCATGCTCTCACGGGCACCAAGATGCATGTGTCCTAGTGGACAGGCCAGCATCCAGGCTGTAAGGCAGGTTTCCCATGTGGATTCCTCAAAACAAAGAAGAGGATAAGCTATGCTGGCTCCCTAGTCCTTATTATGTACCCTGCAACCTTGCTAAGGTTGATTAAGCATGTGCCAGTTTTGAATGTGCCTGGATTGTACCCCTCAGGAGGTCACAGTAGCTGTGATCCTTTTGTGTATTGTGTCCCCCTTCTCTCCATTGTTAGGTTTTATTTATTTTCCTGTCTAGGTGTTGAGTCATCTCTCCCCCTACTCTGTGTCTTCCCAGCACTGTCTCTTCATGGGTTTTGTTTCTATTTCAATATCCTTTATTTTCCTTATCTGGGTTGTGTTGGATCCTGACCTGCTGTCAGCACCTGACGCCTTGTATCCCTGTTCCTGCTGTTCCTTCTGGTGCTCCCACACCCACACCTTCCATTTGCTCCCCATTCATACTGCTCTCAACATTGTCATTAGCAATTTCTACAAAGTGGCCATGTGAGTTCATTCTGTACCATCACACCATGCTGTGGATCCCTGCATTCCCCTGCAGTCTGCTGTGCGAGTATGGCAAGTTGCATGAGCACTTAATTTATTTATCCTTTCATATTTCAAATAATTAAGTGAATTGCTGGCAGTGCATAGATAATATCTGTAGATCTTAACAACTGATCATGTATGGTTATGGTAATCTGGAGAAAATGCAAATGAACTATGAAAACTGCTTCGTCTATAAATAAAACCATTTAGCTTCAAAGCACTATTGCCATGGAAATTCTTCACCGATAAAGTATGGGAGTGAGGCTTTTCTCATTTAGATTTCCTGAGCCTTTTTATTTTATGCTGACAAGATGCCAGAGGGAAAAGAGCTATAAACTCAGTATTGCATATTTAAAAGATGGTATTTTATTTCATCTTCATTCCAAATCTTTCCATTTACAGTATGCAGCCATGAACTGAAATTTATAACAAATGAGGAAAAAGGGATAAGAAATACTGTTGCCAAGCTAAACCTGGTGCTTACTGAAAACTTTTGACTCTGTTTGGAGGTGGCTTCCATCCTATATTTGTAAATACTCTTCTAATCAATATTTCTCAAACGCATTCAGAAAGCTTTCTCTGAACCACACACAAGATGAAGAGCCTCTAAGGATATCTGAGAGAAAACACACTTAACTGATCCATGAGGTGGTGCACATTAAATCCAATCTCCACGAATGTAAGATTCAGTGTGTGCCTGTCTTGCTAGGATTTGCTTTCTGCTGGAGCTCTGGGTAGGACTGAGTTCCCTGTGACATCAGCCTCACTGCTGTTGCACTGAGGAGGTAGAAGGAGCTGGTTGGAAACTATCTTGGATATTTCTATGCAGCTTCATAGAAACCTGAGTCTCCTGTGCCTTGTGCCTGGTAATCCCTGCATAGTAGAGTTAGCAATTATCACCTGGTTTTGCTTTCCTGAACCTATAATTCTGCTATTACTATTGTATTTTTTTTTTGATGGCAGTTGTGTCTAAGTAAGGTAAGGGTATATTATCGTATTTCTGGTGGGTTATTCAAAGCAGTTTATAGAGTTTCTTCTGACAAAGTTTATGTTAAATTATGTTGTGCTGGACTGGATATAAAGTTGACATAAAATCACCCATTATTTTCTTTTTGTATGTGAGTTGGCAGAAGGTGAACCAAACCATACCAATGCAGTGCTTTGCTTCTCTGCCTACCATGCTTTTTGATTTCATAGCAATTATCTGTAACTGCATATACCCTCTCCTAGAATGACAATTTGATATTGGGGTCTCTAGATCCTACCAGACTTTGGTTTCTGAATCAAACACAGAGGCTGCTGGCTGAAGAACTAATATGGAGCTATGAAATGTTGTATCACACCTTTTATCCTGTGTCTCTCTGTGGAAACTTCTTACACAGCTGCACAATCTTCAAATAGATCTGGATGTAGAGTGGTGCAGTGATACAAATGGAAGCCATCTAACAGCTTATTGCAAGGTATGGAGAAAGAGCTTTGTTCAATTTCCATTTTTTAGCATACATTAAAAACAATCAGGCAAACCAGCCCATCAGTGTTACTGGGAGAAGCCTGGCGTCTTTATGAGTTAGTGATCAACGGTCAGGATAACGCTTCCCTTTATTGATCATAGACTGCTACATTCAATTAAAATGAGAAGTAATTTAATGGAATTAAATTCAACTCACTGGGGGCGACCAAGCGTGCCGTGCACATTGTGAATGTCACCCAAAGGAAAACTTCACACTGGTAATGCATCCATTGAACATCCGCCTGCTCACAGCAGGAGCTGGCTGAGTGCCCTCTGCTCCCTCCCTCTGTGCACACACAGATTGCTGGTCCCTGTGGCCTCAGCTCAGCATTGGAGGAGTGCAGTTACCTGCTGAATGTGCACCTTATTTTATCTCCCCATGGTAATGGGACGAGGTGTTACCTACTTTGGTGAAGTGCATCACTGTCCGGTCATGAGGCCCTCTCCAAATCTGTGCTGCAAACAGCAAGCGCCCTTGGCTTTTGGATCACTCAGAGTAGGAAGGCAGCACAGATCCCCATGGCTCCTTAGAAGAACTGAAGAGTCAATTTGCAGTCAAAAGTGCAGGTTCCCTTGAGAAGGTCATGTCTGACAGTTCAAAGGAGAAAGCTCTGTTGATAAGACAGCAGACTTTAGAAGTATCAAAGCGTTCAAAATGGACCGTTCCACTTGACACACAAAGCAGGAAGCGTTTGGCTCCTCTGTGATCCTGGGAGCTCTGGATGCTTTCAACACACCCCTTTTGGCTGGCTTTGCCTCTCCTCAGCAGATGGTGTTACACGTTCTTTCAGCCCCCCTCAGCCAGACATAGAGAGGCGCTTGGTTTACTGGTGAGCCACAAGGTTATTTCACTCTGACAATGCGATTTCTCTTTTTCTCACCTGCAGAAATCAAAGTATTCCCATACCTATCACTTAGCAGTTACTCCTCAGAACAGTTTGTTTCCTTTTCAAGTGGAAATCTACAGATTTGTCACCCTTTGAGGATTAGATGAGTGATCACCAGCCTCTTGCCAGAAGCACAGACAGCTTTGGCTCTGTGCTTGGCTGTGCTGTGCAGCAGTAAATTAGACCACCACTATCTTTTGTGGGGAAATGCCAATATGACTCCTCTGGTGTCCCCAGTTGCCCCAGGAGGGAAAATCATCAAAGCCAGATTTTTCTTTTCTCCTTTTTCCTGATAAGATGAATTGCAATAGTGAATTGTCCTCTAGCTTGCTTTTTTTTTTTTTCCCCTCCCTGGAAAAAAATGGATATATTTTACCTATGATAACTTGTGTTGCATTTTTTACTACAATCTCGACTGAACCAGGCCAGTTGTGTACTGAGCTCTGTGCATACATGTAAAACGATCCCTGGCCTTGTACCTGTGAAGGTCAAATAGCAAAAGCAAAATCTTCTTTGAATGTGTGGAGAAAAGAGAACATGAAAACAGATGAAGTATTTTCTTCATCTTCTGAAATTAGTTCTTTTGATGTGGTAATACTTAATTTTCTGGGCAAACAGGGTGCTGGCCAGCATGTTCCCTACTGCACTGGGGGCTCCTTTTTCTAATGAGGAATTAACCACAGCTCACATTGGTGTAGTTTTGTATTTGGCTGTGAACTTCAGGCAGAAGCAGCTCACATTTTATGATTCTTTGACTTGTAAAATGTGTAAAAATCAGCAGAGTGAAGATTGTTTGCTTTGCATCTTTTTAAATCACAGAAGCACAGTTTCTTTGGCTTTGTTTAATCTTCCAAATTCATGGCTTGACTTTATGATACATTCTTCTCAGGAAAGGAGCTGTAATGCTTTAAAAGCTTATGCAGATACAGGCTTTACCTATTGGAAACAACAATGTTGTTTCGAGGGCAAGATAAATTGTCTGTACATAGTAGTTCTGTGTTGGAAGCAAGAGGGTGGGGAAGAAACACAGGGATGTACACTGAACTAGTTTAAAAATTAAACTGGACAAAGCCTTCCCTATAGATAGAAGTGTTACTTTATCTGCTGAACATTGATTTAATAATGTAGGGCTTCTTCTGGCAGCTAAAGCTGCCTATAAAACATTTATGTCACTGTTATTACAGAATCATCACCTGAAGTGTAGGTTTTACTTAGGGATTTTTTAATCACTAAATTGCCTTCAATGATTTTCTAACAACTAGAATTTCCAAATGAGCTTTCCCCTTTATTCCTCGACCCAGCTGCCTTGTGGAAGCCAAAGGGCTTCCTATGTCTTGAATGTTCATTCTAGTGGCAGGAACCTGCTTGAAATAAATTCTTGCCTATATATTTTTTTATGTTTCTTTGACCAGAGGAGAATTTTAAAGATTCTAAAGAGGATGTTTCTATCTGACACAGCTGTGGCCAGATGTACATCACATCTGACACCATAGGAATGGCATGCTCAGCAAAAATAGACCACTAAATGAGGAAACCTCTTGAGGGGACTGAGCAGAAGCATCTGCAGGAAGTCCTGGGTGAGGTAGGGGTGTTTGGAGCACTGCTGTATATTCTGTCTCAAACCATTTGCTTGAAGAACCTCCAAGGCTGAACAAGTCAGCTCCTGCTGTCACAGTCAGAATTTTACTTTGGGTTTCAATTTGGAATTAAAGCATTCACCTGCAAGTTAGTGTGTGAATTTTGCTTCAGTTACTTTAATCCATTTTCATTACTTTTCTGTCGACAAAGCCACAATTCCTTATTTTGACCTTTTTTCTTTCCTCTTGTATTTGCTTTATGGTAGCAGGATGTGATACTTAGGCATCAGACACCAAGTTCAACCTTCAATGAAACAAGAAACAAGACAAAGTAAGGAAGAGAATTAATTTCTCTGGTGTCTAACAAGAGTTTTCCTGTTACACATACACTGGTCTTTAATGATGTTGATGATTTGGGGCTTTTTTTTGAGGAAAGATTAGACTTCTCTTTCTGTGAGAGTCATGGGATTGCTGAACTTGGATGGGCATAAGGAGTGAGAGAAGAACATGTTGCCTACAATAGTATCTCAGGAATGTAAGGATTCTTTGTATATCAAATCCTTTCCTCCACACCCAGCTAAACTGTGTGGTGCTGGGAGCTGAGTGCCAAAGAACAGAGGGAATTGCACTTGCCAGCCCAGCTCAGCCACCCTCCCCTTCCCGTGGTGACAGCACATGGGCAGTGCTGTTTGGGAGGTTTTCCTAGTGCACAGCTTAGAGCAGTGGTGTGGAAGAGCAGTGATGTGCTCCTGCCAAACAGACCATCCAAGCATTACAGGAATTGGCTTCAGCTTTCTGGAGCTGCTCATGCAGAAACTTGTTAAGAACTCCAGAGGGTGAGTGCTATCTGCCTGGTGTTACATGGCTGCTGCTTCTGTATTCAATCCATGCTGGGTCTTCATGGGTTAATTGTTTACAAGTGTGAGGTTTCTTGTGACATGCTTGGCCAAATTTAATGTACAGACTTCAATCTGAAGTGAGCAGAGCTTGAAAAATGAAATGTTTTTGAAAGTTAAATTGTAGTCATTTATATGAAAATGCCTTAGATAGTTCATTCCCCACCGCCCCCCACCAAAATACTCATTTTATAGCACTTTAATAATTCATGTGCATATTGGTTGCAGACATAAAGCACAAAAATATATATTCTTCATAAAGCACAGATTTTTTAAACAAATAAGAATTGCTACCATCTGATGATAGTAATGCCTGATTAGCTCCATACTATTTAATTGTTGATGAATGTTCACGATTATTCTGTGACACAAAGAAGAAACAAGATCCTCTGCAGTGGTTTGCAGGGAGTCCCCAGAAACACATCTCCTGTAACATCAGATTTATAGGAACAGCAAGATACATGTGAGGCAGCCAAGTTTAACCCTTGGCTGCACTCATGGCAAGTGGCTGTACTCTGGTTTGCTAAGCCAATGCAGGAAGAAGATATTGAATATATGGGATAACATGGAGAGACGCTTCCTCTGGGCACTAAAATAGGGATCTCCAGGGAGTTCTGGATTTGTGATGAGTCATTCTCTGTCAAGAGTTAAGGAGGAGCACGTCCTACCCCCCAATTCCTGCAGCATGAGCATTTTATAACAAGGACTAGGCCACTAATGGTCCTTTGGCACATTGTTGTATTAATATTGCCCTCACTGCTCTACTGATGTATAGAGGATTTTTTGACTAAACATCCTTGTGCCATTAAACATTAAAATATTCTTTATCTCCTGTCCACAGGTGCCTGTTGTATACAATAGTAATGTCCTGCTCACACATGGCTGAGTTTTTCTGGTGTAAAACAGACCAACAACCCCCCTCGTGTTAACGTTGTCAGAGATGTTGTCTTACAGAGCTGAGAAAACTGCCTTTCACTGCATTTGAAGCTGGTGTAGATTCTGCTCTCCTGCTAGGACTTGAGCTATAAAATGTGTTGGATTAGGTGAATACCTTGATGCCTATACCAGCAGGAATAGGAGACTTGAGTGAAGAAGGCCACAGGTACCTGCACAGCTCAGGTGTGTTGATGGAGCTCAATTTCTGCTGTTCTGGAGCAGGATGCAAGCCACTGCCATTGGAATGAGGGACTTGGGCAAAGTGAATTTTACTCTGGGTCCCAGGTTTGAATTTATGCATTAACTCAATACTGATTTTTCAGAAATGCCAGAAGTTAATGACTTGTTTGCTTGATTTTACTTCAGCTCCCGTGATTGTAATTAAATATGGCAATGGAAAGCATTCCTGCTCCAGGGGATGGACTGTGGAAGAAATGGTCACTCTCTTTCAATCCTGCTTACCATAGAAGACAAGGCCAAAGCAGTTTCATTTTTATCAGGAGGGTTTCCCAGTTATTTATCCTTTTGCATTTTGGTGTGGACTCAGGTTACCTCTGGCATGGGACAGATGTGTCTGGTCAGGGGAGTGTGGGCATGTCCTGCCTGGGGCTGTCGGGGAGAATGATGGTGCACACGTGGGCATTAGGATGGGGCCCCAGAAGAGTGTGTGGTGCCTCTTGGTATGCAAGCCCAGCTGCCAAGATAACTATCCCTGAAATAGTGTGGTGTGATGAATCGACTCAGAGGAAATTGCTGGAGACAGGAGAAGTAGCACATGAAATATGGGAATGACTTTACATTGCAGGATGATGAGGACTCTTCTGAAAAAAGATGAAAGCTCTTTTGCTGCAGGTGAGGCATGCTGGGAAGAATAACTTCCCTGTGATTACTCTGTGAGAAATTTTTAGGATTTTTTAATCCATCAGTGCATTTTTGTCAGCTGTTAGAGACACTAGGGTAACTTTATTCAGAGATATCTTGAAGATATCAGCGTACTATTAGAAGAAAGCAAGTCTGAGTATGTCACCTCTGATGTTGTTGATAAATATCAGCCCATTCAAGGTGCTCAACAATTTTCTGCAGAAGCTTTAAACTTTTCATTAAAACTCTTCTTTAAAATTATTTTTCAGTAAAATAACAATTAATATTTACCTAAAATTTACACTTAATTTGACCAAGCTTGCATAAACACATTTCAATAAAATTCTTAGACATTATCAAAATATATTCAGTTTTCCTTGAAAATATTTCCAGTTATCCTTCCCAGTCTCTAAACAGCTTCACTAAAGGACTTTCCTGATCAGGTCAAAAGAAATGCACTGGGAAAAAAGAGCAGCATGAATGTGGAGTAGCAACAGGAGAGATTGAGTTAAACAACACCATTTTGAGATGTTCAGTTCAAGTGCCTGTGTTTTGTGCTTGGATAGGTGTTTTAAATAAATCATTTCGTGTGTAAAGCCAAACTTTACAACATCCCCTTGGTGGTGAAAAGCTTAGGTCTGCCTTAGTAGAGAAGCTCTGTTTTAGAGGCTTTTTCCTTCAGAATTCATTTCCTCTCTGGCTTTGTATATATTGACTGCAGGGCATGGTGTACAACATTGTATTTGCAAGCATTTTTAAAGGGAAAGTTCAGATATTTAGGGCTGTAGACAGAGAGGTACTAATCTGAATTTTTTACTTGCAACACCCAAGTATTCTTACTCTTAGAAGAAATGGCCAAGGGAAGTTTGGCCAAATGCAGCTGTTTCTTATATAGGTTATTTCATGGGTCTGATTTTTAATTTCTTATGGTGCCATAGGCTAAGTGATACAGGCATTTTTAAAAATAGAATGATAATGATGATTGCAAGTGTTGGGGAGTACATTTTAGAGGAGAGGACTGCAGTAGTACCTTTAAAAAAGAGTTCTTTAACTCTGTGCTGGGTTTTTGCTCCTGTGGTCTTTTAGTGAGGTGTATTTGGTTTTGAATATGCCTTTGAGGACTCTTGAGCAGTAAGAGAGTATAATCAAATCACTTAAGGGTTGATATGGCTTTTTCTGTGGATTTTCTGACTGTGGCTGCAATAAGAGTGTTGTTTTCCTCTGGCAAATCACTGCTGTGTGCTGCCATGAAATGCCTGCACACTTAAACTTTATTGCAAATTTAAATTACATTATTTTGTTGGACAGTAATTCCCTGAAGCATTATAAACCAAATCATTAATTGCTGTTTCTAATGTGCACGATCCATTGGAAAACATTAAGCAACGTTCACGGTTCCCTTTACTGTTATTGCTCTTTCAATGCCTGAGGCAGCAGATCATATGGAAACTCCTGGGCAGCCTCAGACTGACATTCTGTGCTTCTGACAGGGATGGCTTTGGGCTGCAGATGTTCTGGGACCATATGGTATCTGCATATTGTCTTCAAGAATTATTACGAAATAGACTATTTTGGAGGGGAAAGATAGCCTGATCATAAATATTAATCACCACAGCTGTAGTTTTGAATAACTGTAAAAGTGTCATAATGGAATTCCAGACTTTTTCTGTTTTCACTCACTGATGTATATTTTCCATACTGCTTTATAAGTAAAAACCTATTTTTCAAAGAATTCTTTGGTAACCCAGCAGATTGTCTGCAAACAAGCTGAGTATTTTCTTGACAAGAACATCTGAACTAAGAGGCATTGTACACCCAAAATGCATTTCTCATCAGGAGATCTAAACCAGTGGTTTTCCCTGCAAAATCCTGTTGTCACATTTTACCTCCAAAACACTAAGAATCCCAACTGTAGAGCTGAACATTGCTTTTCTGCCTGAGTTCCACTAACACCAGGGCCCCAGTGAAAACCTGATGCAGTCTCGTGATTAAGCCTGAGTGCAAGGTCTTGTTGAATTTGACCTTTTCTATTTTTCCTGCAAATAAGCTAATTTCCAATACCTCAAGAACATTTGTTTGAACAAAGCTACCTATTACTGGGTCTGCTAGAGTGCTGTGTAATGCTTGCTTGGATGTTGCTCTCTTCCTAAGGCCCCTTGATGTCAATGGCATCTACTGAGGGATTTCTTTCATGGGGTCACAGTCATGTGCTTCACAACTCACATTACAGGGGCCTCTATTCTTTTGGGCAGTAGCTTGGTTATGATTGTGTGTGGCTTGCATATCTCAAGTGAGCCCATTTCTTGCATCCATGAGGTGCAAGAGGAGTGGCACTGACCATCCAGCTAGGATGTAGCACATTCAGTGCAGATTGGCTGTCTGTAAAATTTATTGCCTAGAATCATAGATACAGTATTCCTGGTGGGATCTCATGAGGGTGGAGCAGCAGAGGAGAATTAGCTCCCCTACCCTGCTGGCCATGCTGCTTTTGATCAGCTCAGGACAAATTTGTCTTTGCTTGTAGTGGGCTTCTGGGCCTTCAGCACTGAATCTAAACTAAGGCTTTTGTCTTAAGTACAGGTAAAAAGACTGGGGAGAGGGTCTAAATCCTTCAGTGCAGCTGATCAAATTTTCTAAATAATCTTCTTTTGATTTTGCTTGTAATTTGTGACATTAAATGACGGCTCTGTGCCTGCTTGTAGAGAATTGTCTGCATATTCTTTAGTGCTGATCAAATAAACCTCAGGTGTTGTGTTGGAATGATGCTCCTGATGACAGAGCCTGTGACTGCTGCCTCGTACTGAGGGTGGTAAAAACACTTATGAGACCTTGTGGCTTCTCAGCTCTATTTTGGTAGAAGCTGCCATGGTACTCTGGGCACACTCACCTGCTGTGAGTGGATTAGGAGGGATTTTCATGCTCTACGTGCAAAGGACCTCCTGTACATTCGTAACATACTAAAGTGAGTGTCAATAAGTTGTACAGGAAATTCTTCAGAAAATTATTTGACATATATGGCAGTGACCTCAGATTAAACTGCAGGAATTAAGAACAGGAGCAGGGCTGAACCAGGACAGAGTCTAAATGCCTGCCCCACATCAGAGCAGGTGTGGGAACCCATGCACCAGGCTGCATGTTTTGCAAGTACTGCTTTAAGTCACTGTTTTTCTGAAAGTGAAGCTAAAAGACCATGTATCCAAGAATCTGAAGCTCTTTAATTTGTGCCATTAAGAAAACCTGAAGATATTTTAAATTGCTTCAAAAGATTTAGCATGGAGTAAGCAAAGGAGCAGAACAGAATTCTTCTGTTGGAGGAGCCCAGGCAAACCAGTCATGGGTTCCCTGTTCCCTGCCATTAGTTTTGTATTGCAAATATAAATGTGGTGACAAACACAGTGATACTGATAGAGTGGGGTACAGAGCCCAGTCTGTGGAACACCCCTAGTGCAATGAGGATTTTCTTACTGTAACTCCCTTCAATTATTGATATACCAGGTTGCCCTGATTTCTTCTGTCTAAAGCTACTGCCATTTTGCATGTTTAGCTATTGGACTTCTGCACATTCACATGAGTCACAACTACAATGCACAAATGATGGATGAAGTGCTTTGAGTGCTAAGAAACTATATTTTGTTTTACAAAGCACAAATATCACAAATCACAACCCTTCCTAGGAAGATGTAGTTCAGTTTAATGGCCTTCACCAAAGCTGTGAATACAGCTCAAGAGCTGGCTCAGCCCCTCGTGCAGTATGAGCCTCTCACTGCAGTCCTACTGCTTTGCAATTTGCCTCCTTGTTATTTATGTTCTTTCATCTTGACCTCATCCTTTTTTTGTAAATGCTAACAAGGCAATAATTGATGCAGTCCTGCCCAGGACCAAGTACTGATCTCTGTTTTTACTGTTGATTAAGGGAGAAAGGTAGAGTGTGTGTATGAATATGTTGAATACTTTATTCTTCAATTTCTGCATTGTCTTACATTAGAATTTTTTATATGTGGAGAGCTTTGAAATTTCAGGTGTTAGATTGTCTGCCGTAGTGGGATTGTACTGAGACAGGGTCAGAAGGCTTGAATACATGCAGTCTTCATCACAGATGGAGCCTGGATTCCTATTTGGGCACCCAAATATTTGTGATGGAAAAAACCAATTTCTTGGAGTCTTGGAATAATCAAGCTTTTTGGAATAATTAAACATAAAATACCTGTGCAAATCCTCTTTTTTTACCCCAAAATAACTGCTTGCTTTTAGTAATAGGAGTGAATTTGGAGGATACATAGGGTTTTTTAAAAATGCAGGATTTTAAAACATGGCTTATATGTGATACAGAGTATTGAAAGGATACACAGAATCCAAACCTCTTCCCCATTACAACTCTACTGGTTAAACTGCAAAAGGCCCTCTCTGCGATGAGCAAAACTATTAGAGGGTGAAGTTACAGGATGATGTGACTTGTTCAAGTCAGATATTCTGTGAATAAAAACTTCCCCTTAGGAGTTTTCACTTCACTGGGGATTTTTCTGGCAGTCTCCAAACTCCTTAGCAGAGAGGAATTTATTGGAAACTTTCAAATGGAGTGCTAATTTCAAGGGTCTCACCCTGCCACAGCACAGATTTCTGGGATGAAAATCCTGTAATCTTTGCCCTCGTGGCAGTTCCAGGGAACACTGATTATATCAGCTCATCTGTTGGACCCTGGTGTTTGAGTAGAGTGAGACAAACAGAGAACTCTGATCCAGAACTGAGTTTGCTGGATTTGCCAGTTTTCAACTATCGTTCCCACAAGGATATGCTGGAATAAATTAAGATGGAACTTCTGGAATAAATTAAATTTATGTATAAACTCTTATATTTGAGGTTGGATGAGGGGAAAAAATATTGACTTAAAAGTTCAATCATCTTTTTCCTTTATCCCTGAAGGCTTGCTCCACTGTTAAGGGCTCCTTGGAGGCCACTGAAAAGTGCCCTCATACGTACAAGAGGAATGTTCTGTGGAGTCATGGTGGAGAATGAGAGGATCATGGACAGGAAAGCAGAGATCAGCAGTGGAATCAATTTTTTTAAACCTTGTAAGTTCCCTGCAGTGCGATGGGATGTGCTCGTTAACATGTGTCATTGTGCTGGTGAGTGGGTAACGGCCCCTGAGGTTTCTTCTGCCCATTCCAAGCACTCACTGTAGATTGACATTTCTTAGCAGCTCTTCCCTGATACTCTGGAATTTCCCTCTTGGATATTTTTCTTTTAGTGAAAATATTTGTAGAGACTTGGTGATTGTAGTGTGATCAGCTTTTTTGGTACAGATCAGGATTCAATTTAGTAACTTCGGTAATTGAGTTATTCTTAGTAACTAACTGAAAACTAATTCAAATTTGCTTTGGCTTTCGAAGCAATTGCAGTAGGAGAGCAAAGGCATGGATTGCAGATCAAACCAAGTGGTGAGTCCTATTTTGGTAAAGTATTTCCCAGGGATGTGCAGAAATCTTTTGTACCATACTGCACTCCTATCTAATGACATTGGACTACATTTGAGGAAAAAAATGAGTTTACATTCAACTCATTTCAAACTTTGGGGGAAAGAAGGGAGGGAATGTATTGAAATTATGTAATATTTTGTTATCCCTCTGATTTTGACATTTCCTAGAGCTGAGTGAAGTAAAGCACAAGGAAGGTAAATGAATTCTTAATGTTTCCGAGTGAAACTCAGTGCCGTGTAACTCAATGTAGGAGCTCGGGCCATCTCCCTGTGTGCCTTAGAGCACCTCTAAGGACAACTTACCAGTCATTTCTTGTTACAAGGTTGATCAATAGAAATGAAAGTGGCAATTCAGTCGGGCAGGCCCAGGGTAACTGCTGGGTTCATTTAAACTCCCAAGGTATCCAGCTCTTCCTGCAGAGCGAGATAGAACAGGCACCCAAACACTTGAAGGGAAAGCAGGCTCAGGAGCAGAGCTGAGTGTGTGGAATAGTAAGATCAAGGACCTGTTGTGAGAAGAATGATGTGGTGGCACAAACCACCCAGCATCCTGTGTGTGGCTGTAACTGCACTGAAAAAAGGTGGATGTGAGCCAGGATTATCACTGGAGCTGAGAAGAACAAGAAAAATGTCATCTTCTTTGAGTCTGTGACTGGCCATAGTAATTGGCCTAATAATGTCATCCTACAGTTATTTATATGCAGCAGTTCTGGGCTCGATTTCATTTATTTATATGCTGTAGAGACAAAGATAAGAGAGAAACCATATGCATTTTGATAGATACCATATGACTCTGGTTCTCATCCCCCAAATTCTTCCCATTCTCCTCATTTTTTATAGGAGCAAGAAATAATAACAGATGGATTTCTTTCCATAGTTTTAAATTTTGAGGTTTTAGCCTAGTGATGTTCCATCTGCTTGATACCATGAACTATGGGAGCAGTGCATTTTCTTGACACTGTTCAGTGCATTCTAAAAAGAGAGAGCAGTTAGGAAAAATTAATAATTAAAAAACATATGACACAAAGCAGACATATTTCCCCTCCACATCCCAAGTGTGGATCTTGGGATACTCCTGTACCTGAGCAGGGGGATGGCTGACTGCTGGGCACAGTGTCAATAAAGACATCACTCCAAGAGGTGTGCAGGAAAGAGGATACACACACTGACTGTGGACCTGACTGCAGGAAGATGTGCTTAATGTGGGGCTTCCTATGGTCCATCCAAGCTGGTCATGGCATCGTATATTCTGAATAAGCATCCCAATACCTGGTGCTCGGTTTTGAATCTGTTACTCCGTAAGAAGGAGTAATAAAATGCATGGAAGTCCCAGTCTCAGGGGAAATACAATTAAAAATAAGTATTAGGTGTGGGAACTGACCTGGTAGGAGAATTTTGGCCTTTCTACTTGCAATTCCTTTCAGGATTTTGTTTATTCTCTTTGTCACCGTATCTAGTGGGGAAGGACTGGCTGAAATCAAAGATAGATTAGCAGGAGGGTCACAATCCCATCCTTTCATACCAGAAAGGCAGAGTTTAGCCACTCATACTTTTGCTACCAGCTTTGCTGTCCAGCATGGAATAAATCACTGGCCTCAGTCTGGTCAGAGGCCACAATCCCAATTTCATCAAACTCTCTTCATCCTCTTTGGATCAGACCCTGCTCAGACAAAGCCAAACTGGCACAGGTACTGTTTTACCAAATAATTGATATTACAGTAATGTCACAGGAAAAGGCTGGTGTTTCACCTGAGCTGAGCTTGTGAATTCTGACTTTCTAACTTACATTTGATCAAAGAATTGTTCTCCTTGAGCCACTGTCTGTGGCGTTGTGTCAGAACAAGAAAACACATCTGCAGGCATTCCAGCACCGTTGTTTGTAGGTTGGACAAATGCAAAGATGATTCCATATCTTTGTTGTGCAGATATTTGCCCATTTTGCACACATTTTGAGTGATTGGGGAAGCTGTGACATAACTGGTCAGTGACAGTTTGCACCCTTTTAAAAATAACTCCAACTTAGTAATTTTATTAAAATGATAATATTTATAATTATCATCTGCACTTGGAAAATGTCTCTAATTGATAACAGGGAGGCACAAGGAGTTTATGTAGGGGAAGATTTGCTGAGCCCTTTATGAGTGTCTAAAAATATACTTAAAAATAAAACTACTTTGTGACCTACTTGCTAACATTAAAAAAAAAAAAAAAATCATATAGGGTGGCTAGCTCTCCAGTAAGTAGGCAAAATTTGATTGCTGATATTTTTAAAATGTGTTTTTATAGACCAGTGAACTAAAAGGAGTTCTCAATATTTTTTGAGGGAAAAAATAGCTTGTCATTGGACTCCTCTGTATATGAGGTATGATCAGAGGTTTTCTTTAACCATTTTTATACATATAATGTATCAATTGTTAAAGAAAACATTATATCTAATAATACAGTATATATGTATATCATTTATATAATAATATATGGTTTTAATATATAAAAATTAATGCAAAGCATTTTTCCAAAACTGAAATAATCTGTAACCAGAGTAAAGAAAATGGAGTTTTCTGGATGGCCACAGCTCTGGAGCACAGGAGGAGCTGTCGCTGTCGCCGAGGGGACTTTGGCCAGGCCCTCAGGCTCCTTGTCAGGTCTGGCTGTCCTGTCCTGGTTTGCTGTGAGAAGAGCTGGTGCTGGGTATGTACAACTGCAATGCTTTTCCCACAGTCAGGATCCAATCCAGAGCCCAGGGAAATCACTGACAGCGCTGGGCAAGCTCCTCTGGGACATGAACCACCCCAGGAGTGGATTTCAGTGCTCACCCTTCTCTCTGGCTGTCTTCCCAGTGATGTGAAAGGGAGTTTTGTCTGATTTAGGACTGCTGAGCACCAGGGGATTTCTCTGTTCCAGCCAAGAACATTTTGTGGGCCTGTTGAAATCACTCTGTATTGGCAGCCTGATTTACATTTTATTTTCTTCCAAAACACTAATCCTGAGTTAGGAAGGGCTGAAGGAATATAATGTCTAGGAGCACGTTGCCAACACCACTGACATTTAATGACACTGCCCTTGGAATTTCTTTTTAGCTCACTTTTTCCTATCCCTGTCTTAGAGCAAAAAAAACCAGGTAACCATTCCTTTGTTGAGGCAGAGCCACAGACAAAACTGAATAAATACCTGAGCCACAGGCAATGGGACTGCTGGAAGTGCCCCAGCTGGGTACAGCCCATTCCAGGGTAAAAGGGTCAGTGGAAGTCCATCTGTGCTGCTGCTGGGCAAGTCCCTGGGCAAGAGTTACAGTGAGATGTTGGTGCCCACCCATCCTGTGACTCGGAGAAACTGGGAGGGTTGGCATGTTTTCCTCCTTTTTATTGCAGTGCTTTAAGGTCCCTGAAATGGCAAAGCAGTGCTGTGGATGAGCAGGGGTTGAATTGGTAGAGTATAAGCATTTACTGAAGGGAAACTTCAAGTGGTTGCTTGAGAAGTGTTTGTTCAACTTACAGGACAGGAAAAATTATTACATCTCAGCACTGTAAGAACACAGAGTTACTTCATGGATTAAAAGGCAAATCCCAGAAAACATACAGAAATGGTTAGACACTTGACAGTTTGTCTGCAGACCACCTAGCATGGGTAATTTTGAGGAAACAGTTGTTTCAGTAAGGACAACTGTGGGTTTGAACACTTGTCTGAGACTTGTTTCTAATCTGTAGCATTTGCAGCAAATCAGTTTGGCGTTTTTAAGTGTTTTAAGACAGTGCTTCTTTGTAACATCTGTTAGTATACCACCCATGGGTTAATAAGCTTTGCAGAGCTGTAGGGATGTAGATGATCTCTAGAATACGTTTCCAGTTGCCAAACTTTGGATTATGGAAATCATTGTCAAAGTGGGGAGTTGTGTGGATTCATTGAGAGTTGAATTTTCAGCAGAAGTCAAAGGAGATTCAGGCTTGTAGTAATCTGAAGCTCATTTTTGTTAATTCCCCATCAGTAGGTAAAAGTTTCAGAAGATCATAAGTACTATGCACCTGGCTCATTGCTAAAGCCTTTTTATGTTAAATGAGATCTGTAAAATTCCCAGTTCAGTAAGATGTTGAAGTACATACTGAAGTCAATCCTGCTAAATCCAGCAATTAAGTCAGTGCCAGTGAGTTTTAAGCACATACCTAAAGCTAAAACATGCCCTTACCTTCTTTGTGATAGAAGTGCTTCATTCCTTAAAATTTTCATGTGACTCAGGAGCAGAGCTGTAGTCTGTGCTATTTTATCTGAACATGGTTGGTCTTCTCCATATGCTGTCCTAGTCTCCCAGGAAAACTGTCCATCCTCCCAAAAGAGGTTGTGTTATGATCTGGTACTGCATAAAAGTGCTCCAGAAGTGAGGAAACCACGTCTGTGCTTTGTTTGGCATAAATGCTGAAACAAGAAAGCCACAAAACTGGTCCTGAGAAGAAATTGGAAGGCTTTAATGACGTTCTTGAGTATCCCACGAGCAGGCTTGTCCAGTTACTGAAATGCTAAACTGGAAGGCAGTAACAGAGGTACCACAATAATTGTAACCAGTGTCAGGAGGCCCATCCATTTGCCAAGAAAATTAATGCCAATAACTAAACTTCTACATAGTGATTTACAAATTCAGCCAGGAATGCAACTCCTGACCATCCCAGTAGTACTCTGGAATCTTCCTCTGAACACAGATCAAAGGAGGCCTCTCAGCTCTCAGATGGCGGTGCTGCCCTTCAAATCTGTGTTTTAGTTTGTGTTAAAACAGGAACAACACAACTGAAAGCTGTTGAAATGCTGCCTTCTTCTGAATTATTTGCTGGCCTGAATTTTAAAAATGAGTATTTCACTTTATCACTGTTCCCTCAGATAAATGCTGCCTCCAGCCTTCTTGCCTTTTATGTTCTGGGTGCTGTATTATGTCCCTGAGCCATTTTTGTTCCATGGCAGCAAGGCTGCTCCTTCACTCACCTTGTCTGCGTGCAGAGGTTTTGCCTGATTCTGTGGGAGCTAGCATAAAAACCTCTGATTTTGAATATTTTAATGTGTTACAAAGTACAATAAATGATAGAAATCTCACTTAAAGAGGGGGGAGTGAAGAATGAACCATAAAGTCAGCCCCTTAATCTTCTAATCTGATTTTATTACAGCTGTAATGGCAATTTCAGTTAAACAGCTCTTGTCAGACAACAGTTACTGCAGGTTACAGCTGCACAGGAAACAGTCTTGGTCAGAGGCAAATCAGAAATTGCTCTGAAAAAGTGATCATTTGCTCAAAGCTGCCTTCCACTTAAAATGACCAGACTTTAGTCTAATGAGCAATAAAGAGAATGAATTCACAAATATTGCTACGTTATTAACTGATGTTTCTGATAAGAGCAAAAAACTTTTTTGGAGGATTTATGTAAATTAATTTCACTAGCCACATTTCAGAATGAGGCATCTTTTAAGAGGCAAATTCCCCCATTACTCTCCAAACCCCAAAACTTGGGTTGAACTGATGTTTTGTACTGAATGTAGTTCCCTAATTTGCACTCTCTCTTTTAATATCTGGATCGAAGCGATTCACTTGTCTAGAGTACGTCAGGGGTAAAATGGAGCTGCGTGTGTAGGGTGAGCTCATCAGAGAGATGTTACTGCATGAAATGGGAGCTGTATGGAGCATTTGTCAGGTGTGTCCTGCTGCCTTCAGAGTGAAGGCTGGAGAATGGAGTTTGCAGTTTGAATATTGGGATTTCCTGGTGGCACCCCAGAACTACTAAGCCAGTCCTCTCCAGGAAGTTCTGTCCCTCTTTGCCTGGCAGGAATATTTCAGTGTTGCCCTGTTTCTCTTGTCTGACCCTTCTGTGAGCAAAGCATTGTCTGCCCACAGTCTGTCCCATGGAATACAGAGCAACCACACTTCTGGAACAGAGGATCCACATTTCAAAATCCAAGTATGGAAAGGAGTCTCCCTTTCAGTCTACCCCTAAATTTTCCCTAACAAGAAGGTCATCCTCATTTTCCAGCTTTTCTATTTTCAGATCTCTGCTCCTTGTTTTCTGAACACATGCTTTGCTCCTGTATTTCCAGGATTCCCCAGCATCTCTGTATCTCCAGGATACATCTCTGTATAGCAGAGTCTCAAACCACCTTAGGTCCTGTCTCAACTCCTGCTGTACTGCAGATGCCTCTGGGATTTTATTGCTGGTCATATCATATAAATATGATTTATATCATCTTAATATGACCACCAGAGCACTCAAAGAAGTATAGCTTATTGCATTTGTTGCAATTAGCTACCTTCTTTCCCTGCTTTGTAAAGAAGAATAAAGGAAACATGAAATGATTCAAGGTCATGGAAAATTTTTCCCTGCTTTCTGCATCACTCTGAAAATATTTATTTGAACATCTTTGTCTAGGGATTATAGAGGAGCTAAAAAGTTGGACATCTGCTGAAGCATGCACAGAAATGCAGTAAGAGCTGAGTGCTGAAGTCCCTAAGAGGCTCTGGAACTCTGAACAATGTGAAACTGTGTTAAATGCTGTTTCTGATAGAGCCAGAGTGCTATGAAGGATTGGTTTTACCTCTGAGTAGACAGAAACTGAACTTGATGAGAGATTTAAGTTCTGTTGATAATACACTACCTGTCTTAAGGCACTCCTTATAAAGGGACATACATAGATTTTGGCTTGGTAGTCACATGGTGGCCACAGGCTTTAGGAAACAATTTCTGAATGTCACATTCAGCAAGTTCTTTTTGCAATGCTGGGGCTCAAATTACCGACCATTGTTGTAGTCCAATTGTCTGAACAATTGAATGTGCTTTAAAATAACTTTAAAAATGTATAAATATATTTTTCTGACATTTGAGCTTAAGTAAGAGCTCTCTTGCATGACAAGTTTCATTCTGGAGTGAATTTTTACTGCCGAGTTATAAACCCCTGGAGTAGCAGTTTCTAATAAAAATGCTGCCAGACCCATAATGATAAGAGCACAGTAGTGCTGCTGTAATAAAGAGAAGAAGGGAATCATCAGACTTGCTGCTTAAATTATTTTTTTTATATAGTAGGCATTTGAGAGAGGATCCAATCTTGATGATATTCATGGAGTACTACTAAGAGCTATAAAATTGTTGACAAATATATGGTCCTTCTACAGAATACCAAAAAATGAGATATTTTTCATTTGGCAGTTCAAGAGTTGCTGGTGACAAAGGAGCCAGCGAACATTAAGTCTTGAAATTATTTATTATGAACACTGCATCTCACAAAAAAAAAAAAAAAGCAGAAGCAATATTAGAAAGCATCTGAGTGGAAAAACTGATTATTTTGTTGTTCAGTGCCTGCATTGCAGGACATTTTTTATCTTAGTTATCTGTAGTGCTACACACTGCTCAGAGAAACTGCTTTTTCTATGTTGAAAAGTTGTTTATAGGGCACGATGCTAATCTGATGGAAGTGAGTTGAAATAATGCTCATTAGGCTTAGGCAGACGTGTTGAGGCTGTCTTGATCCCTCCAGAGTTTCTGGGTTTAGTACTGCCCAGCACCTTCCAAGATGTGGAAGGCAGCAGGGGAGAGGCAGCTGCTGGTTCCAAGGAAGGCAGAGAGGTGTGGGGAACCTCAGCCATGCTGCCCTCCCTCCACATGTGAGCAGCACTCCTGCAGGGATACAGAACTGCCTCCTTGCTCTGGCTGGCTTGTGCACTTTGGGTCTGCTGGCCACGGGTTAAGGCAAGCAGAGAGTTTTGGATCTGGCACTGCTGAGAGCACTTGCATGCAAAGTCTTCCAGGAAGAGCAGCTGTGGCCCCTGCAGAGGCCCTGGTTCACCTCTGCACACCTGGCAGGCAAAGTGTGTCCTATGGGAAAGGCCAGTGGGAAGTCATCAGCCCCAGACTGCCTGCCCAGTGTCTCCAGCTGCAGCTCTGGGTGCCTCCCTCTCTTCTGCAGGGCCGGGTGTCTTCTTCTCCAAAGGGGCAGTCAAGGGGGATGCGATGAAGATGGGAGAAATGCTGTGGGCACAGACATTCAAGGGAAGGCAGTTGGTGGGCTGTGGGTGTGAGGAGGTCCCAGGAGTGTCTCAAGGGACACACAGGAGCAGTAGAAGGCACTGCATGCAGTAGCAGTTACACCCTGAAGTTCCTGGCTGTGAAGCTCTTTTTGTACCCTTGAAAATGAGCTACAGCACTCAGATTTCATTGGGTGACAGGTTTCTTAAAGCCTATCACAAAGAATGCACAGGCTTGCTCAGATTGTTGTTTGGGAAATTGATAGAAGGTAGAGCAGTGGTTTAACTATTGAAATGACATCCTACTGGGAAACAAACCTGCTGTTTCTAGAGATGCAGCTGCTCAGTGATGCTGTGAATATGGCCAGCTTTGTCTGAAATAAGGGCATAGCATCTTTTTGGGTGTTTATTTTTGAATGCTTTGAAATCAACCTGACATAACACTTGTACATTTTGGGTTTGGTTTTCTTTTCTTTCATTTTGCCATTTGTTGTGGGTACCTGAACAACAGAATTGTATAACCAGACCTGTTCTTTCTGTCTGCCTGGGCAGATCTGCATGTCTGAGCCACAAAGAATCTGGATGTCTTGCAAGCATTTCAAGTCAAAATTTGTTGTCTTGTCTAGCTGCTTCTGGTCCTAAAAGATTATTGGCATTATTGAGTGTTTTTTCTTAGGTGTTTTGTGTATGCAGCAGCACTGTCTAAGGAATGTATTCAGGCAGGTAGTGACCTATTGTACTGCTACAGCTTCTAATAAGTTCCCAGAATCAAACACTTGTTTGGAGGTCCTGCTCCTTATGATAATGCCCAGTCTGTCTTCAGGTTCTCTGTCTGCAGGCTAGTAGAAGTACTCTAAGCAAAAAATGTCGAACCAAGTGCTCAGTGCTTGTGGAGGTTGACTGGATGTTGGTTTCCAGCCAGACCAGTAGCTGAAAGGCTTTATTAATGCTCAGAGTAGGTGGTTTCCTGCAATGAAAATAAAGAGCAGGTTGCTTAATGGGCAAAATAAACCTTATTTTAATTACAGCAGCTCTGGCTGCCAACATGCTTTAAGTATAATTATTTTTAGTTTAAATATTCTCCCTGGGTATGCCAGGTCCATTTCCTTCTCTGTCTTATTCTATTGCCTGACTTAGATCTAATATACCACAGAGCTTGTGGGAGTGTTGTTGGTTACAAAACGAGTGAGCTGTGAGACAGAGACCACAGTGAGCTGTGAGACGTAAGGGCTGAGCTGAGCTGAGCTGAGCTGAGGTGTTGGCTGAGGGGGCACACCTGATCTGGGCCTTAAATACAGAGGAGCAGTGTATCCAAGTGTATTGGAGCAGAGACTAATGGAGTCTGAACCTTGTTGTACCTTAAAGACATCTGAATTTAATGTCTGCTGTTGAACTCTATTTATTTATTTCTTTATTTGATGTATTAACTCTGGGAAATTTCCTAGGGAAGGGAAAAAATAAGGCTTTGAAATTCAAGGCTAAATCTTTGGCAAGGGTCCCCTGAGAACTATTTTCTAATACTGGAAAAGGGGGACATTTTACAGAGTACCTTCAAGCCCATTACACATTTACCTAAAATATAGTGGTTTGGGTGGGGGTTTTATGTTGGAATTTTTCTTATAGCACAGGCTCATTAGGCAATTAGCAACTCCACTAACTCTACCAAAGGGTTTGGTATTAGTAATGAGTCTGAAGGGATATAAGAATCTTGTTACGTCTTGGTCTTCTCTAAGGATTGCTGAAACACATTTCTGTTGAAATGCCCCTGAGTTTTATTTCCTCTCTGGCTCAATTGTCAAACATATGCATGTGGCAGCACAATGGGGAGCCTGGGATGGAACATCCATTTCAGGGCAGCTCAGAGGCAGGAAGCTCATTCGATCCATCATCACCCTGGAACAAAGATACAAGGCCAGTGTAAAAAGAATCATCAGCAATGTTTGCTCAAAGAATGGAAACGGCAAACATAGAGAAAAAGAAAAACCTGGTGAGAAGTAGCCCTGGGCTATCTGGAGTCACATCTACCCACATGCCCTATCCCCTCTCAGCAGCAGAATGCTCTGTGGATGTGTCACTCTGAGGACTGGCCCACGGGAGCGAGGGGCATTCTGGGCAGCGTCACAGCATCAAACACTGACTCAGACAGCTCAGTCTGAGTCTTCAGCCTTGCAGCTTGAAAGTGTTCATCCTTCTGTGGTGAAGGAGGAAGACTTGAGGGGTAGCTTAGCATCCCATCTAGGTTGTCTTCACAAGTGCTGATGCCTGACATGCTGAAGTAGGCAATCTGAGATAATTTACCTTAGCAAACTGCTCTTCCTAAATGATGTATTTTCAACCCACTGGAAATTCTCATGCAGGAATGTTTCTCCTTCTAAAGTTCATTACTGGTAGAACTGTTTGTAGAAACTTGCACTCCAACTCGTACTAAGTTCCAGAAGAAGGTTGCTCCATCTTATGCCTGGCTTGCAGCCAGACAAATGACAAGGAAACCTGCTTCCCTCTGCAGTGGAGCCTTTAATGACATGAGCACACACAGGCAGTTCCGAGTGCAGTGAGATGATGCAGCTTAACACAAAACACTTAACCATAGCTTCAGTCCTGAAATCTTGCACTTGGTTTAATTGTAGCAATTACAGAGGTGATGAAAAGGGGGGAAAAAACCATCAGTTTTTCCTGAGAAGGTAACATCAGATGCATATGTGCACTCTGCTCAGCAGCAAATTCCTATCTCTGAAAGCACTGCTACATGTGGAACTCTCTTATTCCATTGCAGGACTTAGATCTAATATACCACCAAAATTCATTCCAGGCCACCCTCAGAGGTAGTGATATGCATAGTATTTCAATCTGAGAACACACAAATGACCTCCAAAAAGTGAGAAACCAACTAATTAAAAGCACAAGTAGATGCTCACCATGTGTTTGCAATTGAGACTGCAGAGGCGGAAGAGTATTTCAGGGTCAAACTCTGGTCAGTCATGCAGAGCTTGACTGTGTGAAAGCAGCAGCTGTCTATCAGGGAGGGGGATTGCCACCTGGAGGCTTAGAGAGTTAAAGTGGAAAATCAGGGGTAACTGATAGGCCAATTTCTGGGGTTTTATTTACCCTCTAGGTTTTAATTCCGCAGCTCTTTACTCACCTGAGTAGTAGAAGGAGATGTTGTGACTCAAACATCAAATAACTATTTCTTTGGACCTGCCTGATGTGCCTGAGCATGATCTTGAACCCATCAGCCAAATCCAGTTCCCTGAGATGGTTCTCACTTCTCTAACTGCTCATGAAGTGCAGGAAGGAACCATGCCCATCTTCCTGGCCTGCCTGCTGTCCAACATGCAGTGTAAGTCTTCAGTCCTAGCAGTACATAGGTATCCAAGGAGTACTTCCAGCACTCTCCAAGTATTCAACAGTATCTGCTTCTAGAAGATGACTTTTAGGGGAAGGTGACAACTCCAGCTCTGGGTTTTTCTGCCAGTCTAATTTCTCACAGGCAGCTTAAGCCAAAGTTAAAGTCATCTTATCTGGCTTGCTGGCAGGAAGGTTATAATCTGCACTCAGTGAATTTCACATTTATTACATTGAATTTCATCTGTCATTTTTTTAGCCCTGTCAAGTCTGCTCTACAATGTTATTCCACAGTTGTTCAAGATGGTATCTTATTTACCATCTGGAGCAACTTAGGATGAGCAAACTATTCTTTTGTATTCACATTCTTTTGTAGAACTTTTATAAAGTTTTGAAGGACCTGGACCTATCAGTCTATGTCCTTTTGGAGAACTCCTGCTGATGTCCTTGCTGCAAGAAATAACTGGTTCCTGCTCAGTTTTCTGTCTCTTGGGCAATTATTTATCCATGTGAGACCCTTGCTTCTGATCATATGGCTGCTTACTTTCCTTAAAAGCTGCTGCTAGGTGGACCTTGCTGAGTGCTTTCAGAAAGACCAAGTGTACTGGAGGAACTTGATTTCCCTTTTCTTCCTGACTTGTTCAGGGAATTTCAGTCGGGCTGCTAAGCTTGACTCCCATCTATGAAGCTATGTTTGTATTTTCTCCAAATGCTGCACTTGTTTGTATATCACAAAATGATTTCTTTATTCTGTATCTATTTGCCTTGAAGAGTCATTGGGCTTGCTAGTCCCTAGTTTCCTTGATTTTTCCAGGAATCATATCTTCACTTCCAGCACCAGGGTGATTTTGATTAAGGGGTTACATATCATAACTGAGAGTCAGAAACCTTTCATTCTTAGTTCTTTCAGAACACCTGCCTTAAAGCCTCTTCTCCAGTGATTTGTTGGCTTTGCCTTCATCTGCCTTTATAACATCTTTACTCACAATTCAATCTTGGAACAATCCTGAAATAGCCTGGTCCTGGCAAGCTGAGCTGTTTGCAGCAGTTCTGTCTGATGTCCATCACAGACAGATCAGCCATAGTGACCCTGGTCAATACTTGCAGGTTTAATATTGTAAGCTTCTGCAGTTCCCCGGGGGGGCTGTGTGTGATCTAATGGAACTGACGATCATCCCAGTGAGCTGCTCCCTTCTGACCTCCATTTGGTCCAAGCCCTCTACAAATGCTGCATTACATAAAGAATTACGTGCACATCTCTCTGAAGGTATGAGGGGACAAGTGTAGAACCTCACCTCATGTGAGCAGATGCTCAGAACAAACAGCTCAGCCTTTGATAACCTCCTATTAGCTTTAACCTGTAGCAGCCAAGATCATGTTTGAGGCCTTAATTTCACGTGACTCAAAAAACTGACCAAAATTAAACCACTTCATGGAGCAGGTAGAGACTTAATTTACACGTCTGGTGCTTTCATAACGGGATGTTCCATTGGAACAAAAAGATATTGAGTGTCATTGAATCTTTCATGTGTGAATAGTGTTTAAATAATTGGTAAATCCGATCCTTTGTTGTAGACTTACTATTTTTTCCATGTTTTTGTACCATCCATTAAAGGAAGCAACATTAATCAGAAGTTAAAAGTTTAAGTTATCTCTTTCTAAAGGCTCAAGGGAAATGAAAACAGAGTGATAATTCCTTAGCAGTAGAGGAAGAATTCCCTGAACACTGTGACATGACAAATTACTGGATCTCTGCCATATGGGTAAGGAGAACATTCCTGGATAGGAATCACCGGTGCATGAAAGAGAAGGATGGCATACTCCTCCTTTATAATTATCAAAAAGGGCAGGTGGGGAGGCACAATTATGCCATGCCCATAGAAATTTGCACAGGAGAAACTGAATCCTGAAAGGTGTGTTACCAGTACCAAAGGAAGAAGTGAATAGAGGGAGTTATCTGTAGTCTAAGGAAATGGGTGGAGGGTAAGTATTAAATCAAGACATGCAGGAGAGATGTTGAATTTACTCCACTAAACCATGTATCTTTCAGAGAGTTGTTGCTAAGCATTTTTCTTCGAACATGGAGCTCTTCATCCTTCTTATTTTCTTCCTAACATGGGAGAAGGAACCCCACCTTCTGAGATGAGGGTTCCCCTCATTCCACTGCTCTTGACTATACTAGGATGACACCAGGGAGCTTTGTGGTTGAAGTATGGAAAGACATGACCAAAACTTGTGCCATGGAAATTGCTTAAGAGGGGATTGGGGTTTTCACTACGGTGGGCTGTGATAGGAAGTGATTTAGCTGCCACAGGTACAAAGAGCAGCTTTGCTGGGGTGCTTGCAGGGCAGGAGATGCTGTGTCAGCAGAGCATATATTTGGAGACAAAATGTTCCTTATGCTCCTCTGCATAGAGAATGGTAGATGAAAAAGACCTCTACGAAGGTGTTAAAGAGGACTGTGAGACCTCTTCCTGTATTTCTTCGATGAGTATTTATATCAGCACTTCACAGCAGGAAAATAAATCACCTTGACAAGAGATAAATTGTGCTGTACTAAACCCCCTGCCCATGGTGAGAGCCAGGAGCTCTGTTGTTTTTGCTGACACATTTTAAGTCAAAAGAGTTCCTCAGTTGCTCAAAATGACCTAGAGGAAGCAAAATTTGGATCAAATGTTAATTAAATTATCAAATGTATTGATTAATTTTGGCCTTAGTTTGGGACTTTGACAGACCCAGGCGTAGGGCTTAGGACCTCTGAAGAGTTCAGGGCCCTTGCTATAGATGCTTGTATATGGTTAGGCCTTATCTAGTCTGAAAGATAAAAGGCAGGAGTTGTGGTCAGGGAGGGCATGCTGACCCATGGCACCTTTCGTCTGTTGTGTTGTATCAGTGGGGTGCTCCTCCAGTGAGAAATCAGGCTCTTTGCTATTAAAAATTACTAGAGTGATTGATAGTGCACTCACATGCCTACTGAATCCTCAAGTGCCACTTTTGGACAGACATCGAGTCGCTCTAGAGGAGGAGGATATGCAGAGGTATTGCAGTGTTTCCTCCAGGAAACACTCAGGCTAGTTAAACAGAAATCAGATTTTGAAGCTGTGCCTGACCAAAACCACTCTGGTGTGGTTATTCCCACATGGATTCTGTGCCACAGGGTTTTAGATGATTGCATGCACACAGGAACAAACTGCTGTTTGCAACTTCTGCACAACTACTGAGATATCCAAAGGTAATCTCCTCTGGTTCTACAGATTTATGGGCCCCTTATGTGAATGGCCAATCCTGCGTTCTGCACACCTTGAAGAAGTTTATTCCTCTAACCCATCAAGTCCATTTTTTTGGGGCTGTTGTGTGCAATATTCTTGGGTGTTTGTGGCATTGGAGAGGGAAGGACATAATATCAGACTAAAGGTTGGAAGTAAGGATGTTCTTGCAAAAGTGAGCCCAAATTATCTTGCAAACCCTATCTGACTGCTGTGTTGAGCAATGTCCCTTTGAATGGACAGTGAAAGTTTGACGGTTATATTTTAAGCAGAATTGCTTAAAAGATAAAGAGTTGTATAATATTAAACTTGTGAATTGGCTATGAAAATGTCTGCAGTTAAAGATATTTGGTTTGCTCTTAGGAAGACCTATATATATTTCTTATATTTGTTTTTGGTATCCTGTAAATGATCTTCCTGTGAGGTGTAGGAAGAGGCAAAGTTTAAGGCTTTTTGGCTGGACCAAAGACCCATTTTTGGAAGAGTCCACAGCAAGGCCCAGCTGTGATCTGTCACCACTGGACACAGACATGCACTGTACCTCCAGTTGCTGTTGCCATATGCAAAAAGTATGGATGATTACACGTCCTGCACTGTCTTGTTGTTCTCAGTCCCTTTCAGAGCGAAGACTGCCTTTCTGTACGTGTAAGCTTGAGAACAGTGGGGCCTGGAATTTGGTTAGATATATTAGGCAGAGTTGAGTCTATATACTAATGTAATTGGGGGAGCATTTGCTAAAAGGTGTCTGGCAGATCTTTTCCTTCAACTGAAAGAAAGCATCCTGGTTATACTTAATCCAAGTGATTTTGGGGTTTAGATTCTTATTTGATCCGCTTTGTTGCTTGGGATCCAGGTAAGTTAACAGCTCTGTTTTTCTTCAGTATATTAAACCTCTGTAATTCTCTCTTGTAGTTGGTTTGCCAGGCACTCATGAGCCAGTCACTCATCAGGCAGTCCCCAAGGTGTACTGTATTGCATGCCATTCTTCTTGTTTGACACTTGCTCTCATCAGCATTTAGAACTCTGATATGATGGTAATTAAACCCTGGATACTCTCCAGCTTTTTTTAGTGGCTTAATCATACTTCGTGCTTTTGATGAAACTTAGTATTGAATACCAACAGCCACGCTGATTGCTCACAAGCTGTAAAGACAAGGGCAAGCCATTCTAAGCCATTCCCACCCTATAGCATTTTCCATCTTCCCCTGTATTGTGAAGAAATAGCATCTCTTAATCCTTTGTGTGTTGAGTTTTTCTTCAGCCATCGTACTGCTGCACACTGAGCTGAATAGAAAGGCCCAGGGGACTCTGTTATCTAAACATCAAAAATGAGACAATTTGAAGCTGCATGAATCCGGAGTTACAGTGCAATTCTCTCCAGTTGCCTATGAATAGCCTTTCCCCCAGCAGGGAATTTGATTCTATCTTGAATGATTTTATTTATATGCTTAATAATGGACAGTTTGAATACATGGACTTTTCAGTCCTGCCAATAGATAGTGTTTCTTTGCTAGGTTTTGTTTGGACACTAACAACAGAGGGCAGAGAGCAAAGATGCCTTCCTTGCAAATCTCATGTTCTGGGGCAGATCCAGCCTTGCAATGAGGAGACATAATCTCCTCAGACATCTCAGAATTTGGAGGTTCATTATACAGAGTTTCAGATGTGTAGGAGACGGATATAATGCCTCCCACTCTTCTTTCAGTGCTTTGTAAGAACAATCTTTCCTTTGAAAGTTATATAATTAGCCAAAATAGCAAACAGTAAGTTAGCAGTGCCAGCATAGAGCGTGACAGTGCAAGTATAAGCAATTTGGGGTGAGCTGCACTGCAGATGAGTCAGCCTTTTCTTTTTTCATTCTGCATGACTTTTGCAGAATGAAATGCTTCTCTGGGGTCAGAATGAGTGGAGAGGCCTAATACTTTTCTCTTTGGGTAATTCATTAATATTTATCCTGAGTAAGAATCACAAAATCCAGGGTATCTAGAGCACTTAGGTGAGGAAGGTCAAATCCACCATGAGTACCAAAAACCTCACTCTAAACAGAACACCACCATCAGAGACTTTTGCCATGATGGCACAGCTGGTAAGCTTTAAACACAGTATTGACAGGGCTGTGGCATTCCCTGTGGCCGATTTAGTTTAACCTGTATGTGCAGCTCTTTTAAAGTTCTTTATATGTGTGTGATATGCACACAGACACGTGAATCTTTTTTTTAAGTGGGGAAAGCTCTGAAAACAGTCAGAGCTCAGTTACACCTCCATCCTCTTTATAATGTTGGTATCTAAACTGTGTATTTTAAAAGTAAAGACTTTTGGCTCTGGATGCTCAAATATTTTCATTTCTTTTAACAAAAAGCCTGAGTAAGGTTGTGTTTTCAGCTTTGTGTCCTTTTCCAGACATGCCAGTCAGTTGAGTTTAGAGGGCTCCCTCTCACCCATGACTCTGCCTGATGGGAAGATGAAGCTGGGAGTGCACCTCAGCCTGGGAGTACCATGTGTCCTACAGCTGCTTCCCAACCAGCTGTACCTTCACTGCTAAGGTGCCACTTCAGGATATGATGTCTCCCAGCTCAGCAGGACTCTGTGTTTCTAATGGAGGTCATTAGTTGCATCACTCAGTTAACTGAAGCAGGGATCTTGTATTTTAGGTGCTGCCCAGGTAGCTGGAGGAGGTGTCAGGCAGTGAGGGAGGTGGCAGGAAGCCTGCTTTTTACTCCAGGGCAGCTGGCTCGTGACCACCAGCTGGCTCCATGGGCAGGCCTGGGGACAACAGCACTGCCCCTGCTGTATGGGGGCACTTCTAGAACAAGTACAGAAACCACCCACCACACAGGGGTCCCAGGCAGTGAACTGCCCCCAGTGCTGAGCTCAGAGATGAATTACAGGGTAAAGCAACAAGGAATTAAGATTAACATGTGGCATGATTTTTTGTCCCTGATCCACCCTGTGAAGTTTTGTAAAACGCTTCTCTTTGTGCCCAGTTCTGGCTTTTTCCTTCCTTCTGGACCCTGGGGAGCTGGAGCAATATGCCTTCAGAAGATGACAAACCTTACTATAGCAAAACCCCGCAATCATATCTCTGTTAGTATCATGGTGTTTTTTTAGGTATTATAAGATTAAAAGAAGTGCTTGTCCTGAACAATTTAAATTCTGAGCAAATCAGTCAGCCAGACTACAGAATGTTACAAATGCAGGACCAGAACATGTATCAATCTGTTAGCAGCAAAAGAGGATGAAACCTCCTGTATTTAATAAGAGAAAAATCAGCTCCTCTTATGCCTAGCTGCTGCTACAAAAGCATTGTCTCTTCAATCCTGATTCAAATAATGTGTCCTCTAACACAAGATATCATCTCCTTGCTGAGGCTGTAATTATTATTGTAGCCTCTCTTGACCCCAGAAGCTAACAAAAAAAGTCTGGGGAGAGACATTTTCTGTCAATTGTTCCACTTAAGATGAGAAATTGGTGAGTTAAGTGTGACTTTGATGCACTCCTGCATATTTTGAAGAATTTACAAAGGCCTGTGTCCCTGAACACAGCAGGACTCAAGGAAGCTCACTTAAAAGCTGTCCTCTCTGGCTTTTCCTCGGGCCATGTTGTTAGTGCTTGCTTGCTGTCCAAGACTTTCTCTCTTCTGGCTTTTCAGGGCACAGTTTTGCTTTCTTTCCTTTTTGATCATTTCCACTGATCAATGCCTTGTCCTCTGAATCTACATCCTGACATCCTTGGGAAGGGCTCCATGGAATAATTAGTTCTGTTTGCTAGGGGATTCTAACAGTTTCCTTGCTTTGTTTTTGTCTCTCTTCTCTCTGGGCTATAGTGTGCATCAGTAGGTTTGTACCACCTAGAAGAGAGGTGGGTTTGCCCTGTGGTGGTGCCTGAGCCTCAGAGGTGCCCCTGCTATCTGGCATTTATGTGCAAGGCAACGGGAACCTCTCCCTACACTTTGTTATGGAGAGAGGGTACACAGGAGATCACTGAGGGTACAAAGGAGATTGGGTAGCTTTTGGGGGGAGCTCCTTCCCCATGTAAGAGGCAACCTGGCAGAAAGCTAGAAATATTTTATCTGAAAATGTGGAAGATGCAGAGCTGGCAGTTCTGAGTCAAGGCTTTTCCTCCCAGACTGGCAAGTACATCCATCCAAGTCAAGGAATTGCAGTGTCCAAATCACAAGCCTTATGGCAAGAGAGACTCTGTCATGTGGGTGAAAGAGTTTCTGGTTGTGCAGCTGTTGAGCTTCTACTGGCCCTTGGCCACCTCAGGAAGTGATGTAAATGAGACTGGCTTTGGCAGAAGACCAGTTAGTGACCCTGAGTGCTGAAGCAAGAGTCCATTTGTGATGTGTGTTTGTACAGTTATGTTTCAGCCTGAGTCCCACAGCTTTTCTTCTGAAGCACTGGGCATCTTCTCGTAATCCTAAGAGCAGCCCTGAATATGGAATGCTTCTGAGGCTCTTGAGGAATCTTCTGAGGATACTGAATGTCAGCATTTGCAGTCAAATGGATCTGGCCAGCTACCAGACACAAGCAAGTGAAGTTCATGGTGCCTGGTAGCAATACATACCAGAATGTTGCCGTGGGCCTGATATTTACTTTAGAGGTGGGCTCAAACCCAAGCTGTACTCTCAGTGCCTCCACTCTGCATGTGTAAAACACCTTTCCTCTTTGTCTCTTTGGATTCCTAGCACAGAAGTGCACTTGTGCAGGTCTGGAGTGCCATCAGTTCTTCAGGAAGGCTCTGTCTCAGATGGTCTTTCACAAAACTTGGGTGGGAAATTAAGAGCATCCTTTGAAAGATCCCACTGTGCTAAAAGGGGCTTCTATACTACACTTGACTTTGCCACAGACAGCAGTGTCATTTCCTATTGCATTGCCCATGTGAGGCACCTGTGAGTTGGAACAGAGATGAAATTACTGATGGAAGGCCTAAATGTGCCAATATCTCCTGCAGCCACATGACTGGGATGGGAGGCACAACAGCAGTACCAGGGCGCTGTGGCATCCTAGAGCATGCAGTCCAGATGTGATTTGAGGATGTTGAATTCAATCAGTGGAGTTAAGCATTTGAGCTCTTTGTTCTGATAATGCACAGCTCTGATCACAAATGATGGTTCTGGCCCTTGGTGTTTTCACATATTGACTCTAGTTAAGTATCTCTGTGGCTGGAGATGAAAACTGTGTGTTGCACAGTTTTAGCACTGTCACTTCTGTTTAGTTTCAGGCATGTTGCTGAGCACATGATACATCCCAGATCTGAGTTTAAAAAAGAACAGTTTTCCTTTGCTAATGGAATAAGTTATTTTCGTATAAAGTACAAGCTAGGAATTGGTGTCTGTTTCCTGTTTGAAGATAAACAAGGTCCATTCAATGAAATTACACTGTGAGGCAGCTCCTGAAAAGCTAAGGAAATGGGAAAATCTGCGGATTCTCTTAATGTAAGTTACTCTAGATGCTTTTGGAATACAGAATCAGCAAGGACAAAAAGGTATTTTGTGGAATAGATGTGCTGGTTCATTGCAAACTCACAAACAGACAAGAACAAGCAAAGATTTTTCAGATAATGGTCTCAACTGAGAACAGCTAATCGGGCCAATTAGCCCTTATGATGTAGCTGCCTTATGACTAATCTGAGCACCTTATAGTGGGGGATGATTTATAGCACTTGTGTGAGCAGAGCAAGCAAAGGCACGGGCTGCAGAGTTGTCAAGAAGAAAAGTCTAGGAGGGGAGCTCAGCTGCAGCACAAAACTTTTCAAATCAGGATGGCAGCAGAGAGGTTTTGGGTCTCACACAAAAGCCAAAGCTGGAGGGCTGTGGTCTGGGAAGGTGCTTGAGAAGCGTTGGAGCTCACTGGGAGGGTGCAGAGGCTGCTTGTTGGGTCAGGCCTTTCAGAGGAGCAGGAGGAGATGGGAGGTGGGAGCCCAGTGACTCTATGGATGTCTTTTCCCTGGTGGAAGCAGTGGGAGAGCAGCTGTATCCACTATCTCTGATTTAACAGGGTTTGAGACACTGAAGAGTGTAAATAGTATCCCATAGCCAAATCCCAGTGAATAAAGCCAGGTTTGAGAGAAGTCTGTCTCGCTGAATGCTGATCTAGGTTTGAGTGGGGCTGGAACAGGAACCTGTTTCAATTAATTTGCTGAGTTATAGCCCTTGGAGATTAGTTTGAGTTTCAGAGAGGTTGCTAATGATTTTTAGGTGAAGAAACTCTGTCCCTGAAAGGATTTCTGGTATTGAGAGAACTGCAGAGACCATGAGGTCTAAATATGCCAGAAAGTGGGAGAAAGCAGGAGAAAACACAGGCCCCTAAAATCAGCAGTATGAGAGGAAGCTTTCCAGTGACACAGGCTGGAGAGGAGTGGAGAGGAAGCCTCACCTTTCTGAGGGACTTGCTAATCCCAAGTGGGATGTTGGTGCCTTGGTTCTGGTTGCATGTTGTGTGCTATTCCAGACTTCCTGAACAGCACCTATCTCCAGTATAGAAAATCTCTTTGTTTTCTTTCCCCTCCCTACAAGACTTGTCACTTTCCTCACAAATGTTGTAGGCTGCAATTTAAGGGATTGACGGTAGGAGGATGAATGTAATTATAATGGATATAATTATGGAAAAGATGATCACATGAAAGATTAAAGAGCAGAGTATTAGGAAAGATGGCTGAAAGCAGGCATTTGCCACAGTTCATGCTTATTTCTGTGTTTAATGTGTTGCCACTTTATGAATGACAGAGATGGGAAAGGTCTTGCTACCCATAACTGGTAAAGTTAATAAGGAAGATGGATGGCTCAGTGCATGTGCATCTAATTAGAAAGGTGGATGCAGTGCATGTTTTGGACAGAGAAAGGGAAATATGGGAAGCACTACTATTGTACAGTGATTGGGTAATTATAGTAATGGGAAGTATGAAAATCCTGTTCAGGAAGCAGTGAGAAATCATTCCTTAACCACAAAGACTCTTGGCAGAATATCCAGATGTGGGCAGATTGACTTTATGCTTGATTTCGGGAAATGCTCAAAGGCACAGGTAGGGAACATTGAATTGTCATTCCTATAATGACAAAAAGGTATCTGTAATCCTGGTTTAGATTACTGAACATGTTATCTAGGAACATTTTAAGAGAAAACTTGCTTTTTTATAGAACGAAAATTTAGTAAAGCAAAGCTTTGGCAGTTAGAGGAATTTCTAGAGACAAAGATCTGAAGAGGACATGAGCATCCTTGGTAAGGAAAATACAGGTGACAGCCTGCAAAGGGAGAAGGCAGCCCAAAGCAGTGCTTTTTTGTTTCTTCTGTTAGAGGATAATTTTATACAAGACCAGATTAAAATGGTTTGAAACAGCCTGAGTAGCCTTTGTGATGGGTGGAGGACAGGAGTCTTTCATATTGAAGACTGGATGCTACTTGATATCCTGTCAGCTTCAATCTTTCTGTTCATGGTTTAAATGGCCTAATTGCTGTAGTTTCATTTATGTAATTTAACTTCCTCTTGCTATAAAGGAAGTTTAATTCAGCATTAACAGATTATTTAAAGATTGTTTTTATGTTTGTATCATCTTGGTGCTTTAAAATGATTTCAGAGCTAGAACTTCTGGAAAACTACCTGCAGGTTCCAGCTAAAGCATGTAAGATAACTTACAACCCATTAAACTGAAAAGAGGAAGAAATTATGATAAATCCAGTACAAAATTAACACTTTGTACTGGATGGTATCTGTGCTCTTCTCTGGCACCTCTGTGCCCTCTTCACCTTTTTATGGCCCATGGGTTTGCCTGTGACATTAGGCTGAAGGGAGGCTCTGTAATTCCCCAGGACAAGAACTGCTATGGCCAGGGACTGCTGCCTCAAGTCTTTGGCCTGAAATGGTTTATTTCTATGGCAGTTGTTCACCATGACAGTAGCTTAAGTGGGCATGAACATTTCCATGAACTCTTTGTACATATTTGTACTGATATTTCACTGACGGGCACCTCTGGCACTCCTGCTAGTTATGTTGCAATGTATATAAGGAAAAAAGAAATGGACAAGAGAACACAGGTGTGCAAGTACTGTCCCCTCATCTTACTCATGAAAACATAAAATTTTAGATCTGTTCCCAAAAGAACTACAAGTATGCCTGAAGAATCTGTTCTTGTCCTGTCCCTCTTTTGCACCATAACATTGTACTCATTATTCCAGAGCACACATACCTGCAAGGCCCATTCAGCTAAACTAGTTCCTGTGATTGTTTGTCTCCCAAACAACGCCAAGAACTCTGGAGTTCTGCCAAAGAAAGTGAGTCCCATGTGTGACTCTGGAGTGAGAGCAGGGAATACAGCCCTGGAAAGTGTCTATTCCTGCTCCCTGTGCCCTTAACACATGCAAATTTATTCTCCTCCCCACCACTGAGAGAGACTAAGGCCTTTGTAGCATCTGAAATGAAAAAGCACGTGAAAATATTCTGCAGAGGAGTTAAGATAAAGAATTGCCATGCAGTAGTCTCCATCTCAAATAAGTTTTGAAAGTATAGCTGTCTTTAAGGTCAGGAATATCCAATAGTATTTTTATCACATCCAAAAGCACACAAAGGAAGAGGATGTTCATGACAGCCAATGGAGGAGGGAACATGTGGGATGCCTTTGACTATCCATGTGCTCTTTAGTTGTGTGTGCTTCTGGAGCCCTGGCTACCCAGGAGAAGTCACTGAATAAATGATGCTTGCAGCAAGGGGGACTAGAGGGTTCCAGGGGTGGAACATCTCTGGTCAAGAAGATGTATTGAAGGTGCATTTTCAGCTGAACAGAGTGGAAGAACAAAGGAGGCTTTGGGGTTTTCTCCAAGACAAGTGCAGTCCACAAAAAGCTCTGTGCCTGCTTGGAGGGGGTTGGAGTGCTCATGAGGGAGGGATGTGGATGGAATCAAGTTCACGAGCAATCCAGCACTTGAGCTGAGGGAGCTGCATCTGTTTGCTGCTCACACGCACGCGGGGACTCAGCTGACGTGAGCAAACCCCCTTCAGCTCAGCAGGGAGTGTTTGAATAACAGAAACAAACTGCAGACATCCAGGGGGAACACTGGGATTTAAAAGTTTCTGATGTGTCAGCCTGCAGGTCAGGTGCTGTTCGTTCTGTACCAGAGAGCCAGAAGGGAAGGAAGGTTGTTTGGAATCACTGGGATTGTTGTGGTTGCACATGAGCACCGCAGGGCTGAGGTGATGTGGCTGATCCTTAGGCACTCTGTCCCTGGGGCTCAGGGCAAAGGAACTAAAGCAAATGGAGCTTTGCCCCTAAAGCAAACAGAACTAGTGACAATGCTCTAAACTCTCAGACTTGCTGAACAATCAAGGTGTTTGACCCCTCTGCTGTGCCATTTTGCTCTTAAGGGCAGGGCAGCATGAAAGCACAGGCTGTACTTGAGGGCTTGGGGCTGTATTTTTGCCACTAGCCTGTGGATTATTTTCTATTTGAGATTTGCCTCTGAGGGGCAGTTCCTATAATAATGTTTCCTGCTGGCTTTGTGCCCATGTTCTTCTTCTACACATGCAGTTCTACACCTACAAAGCACAAACAATTGAATAATACATTTTTCAGTTCTTTTGGGACACAGTCTTACGAATTTGCAGAAATGTTTTCCTAAGGAGGTTTTAGGTAGATTACTGTTTTCTATAAATTAACATTTTTCTGCAGATGTGGGCTTAAATCGCTTTTCTTGCGGATTATAAATCTTGTGAATTGTTTCAGTGATGCTTTTAGGAAAATAAATAGATAAAACAGAAATAAGAACTGTTTGTGCCAAGGCTTGATAGATGTTTTCTTGTTTCTGGGAACACACAGGCAGCTGGCTGATGTTTTCTTCCTTTTTTTTTTTTTTCCCAAAGCTACTGAGAGGTAGTCCGGCACATACTGCAAAGATGAAATTGATTTGTTGTGTGCAGAGCTTAAATACAAATACTGTAATTAAAAATTATTGCCTACCTGGAAAGCTGAAACGGAGGTGTGTGTTATGGCTGAGGTATGGCACTTCAGTGCAGTGTTTCAGTAGTGACACTCCAGACCATCCAGGGGAATTCTAAGGATGGGTGGCACACTAACCTTGTGCTTCAGGTTGTCTTGACAGGCCAGCTACAGAGGACCACAGGATTTAGGTTGCTGTCTCCCCTGCTGTTTCAAAATGTGTTAGAAATATGAACATTTAAAATACCTCCTTTTAATAATGCAGGCACTGCCCTAAGAGTGTTCAGTATCCAGCCCCAATGAGCCAACTCCCATTGGAAACTTGTTCACAGTGTATGTCCAAAATCACTTCCAGGAATCTTTTCCAAAGGCTTTTCTATGAGTCTGACCTGTGTGCAGTGTCTGTGGTTACTCCAGAGGTGTGACTGGATGGGAATTAATCTTGTGGCATTTCCCTTGGCCAGGTGCAGAAGGGACCCAGAGCCTTACTGGCAATGCATGATCTGCAGTGTAAGGAAGTACAACAGCATTGTCATCCTCAGCTGGCAGCTGCCAAGCTCAGGCCCAAAATCTCTGAGTGTCAAAGAATTTAGGAGTGTCACATCAAATGGGTGTTTGCTCTTTAATATTATTCAGTGGGTTTTTTTGCAAGTACTTAAAAGAACTCTCCTGCATAAGCTGAAACACTGTTAAATGTGTTTGCTTTTTTGGAAATTTTCAGCCTCACAGCTGGAATGGAGCTGACTAATAACTAACTTCAGTAGAAGGGGTCTGAAACCTTCCCAATGATCACAGGGATAGGCAGAGCAGCAGTTGATCTGATGAGGTGATTAAGAATCAAGCATCCATGAGAAATAGCCCTTCAGAGGAAGTTAGCTTTCGTGAGAGCAACTTGAGCTGACCCTGAGGTAGAATAATTATGCTGAAATGACATGAATTGCCCAGCACACTTACATATATTTTAGTTTCTTGCCCTTCTGATCATAATTGAGTGCCTCTACCAGATCAGAAGCTGTTTTAACTCATTTGGAAATAAAATTACTATGTCTACTGTGCTGTGTAAAGTTTAGGAAAACCTTAATGAAACAAATTCTGTCAAGGGAGGCTGTTTTACTCTCCCAAAGTATTTAGTTTAAATCAAATGGAAATGGATTCCTAACTTACATTTATTCCATGTATTGTGTGAAATCTCTTTGTGGGTAATCATTGATTCAAATAGCACTGAATACTGTAGTGGTGGGAATTCAGTTTTTCTCATCTGAGACCTCTCTTCTTATACAGGTCCCTGCCACCAGGACTCACCTCAGCAATCTTTTATTTCCATTTACCTTCCAAAGCACTAAACCTCATTTCATTAGAGGGTACATACTCAGTCAGGGTTTGTCAGTGAACTGACAGTTCGTTAGAGAACTTCAGGACCTGAGCTGTTTCCCTGGGAGAATTGTGCATCAAACCCAAGAAAACTGCTCACAAGCTTTGGTTTTTCTCCTCCCTCACAGCCCTGTCCCTAAGGATTGCACAACCTTGAGGCCACACACTCAGGAAGGGATGGGAGAAACCAGGAAAGCATTGGAAAGAATTGAAACAATGACAGAAAGGCAGAGAGGAAGCTCTCGAAGAGAGGTAACAGGCCTCTGGAAGAAAAGAACTGCAATGATTAAACTTTAGAAAATAAAATTTGGTATTTGAAAGTCATAAATCAACAGTGACATTGAATCCTTTGTGTATTCAACTTAAATAAAATTCCACAGATTCAGAGGCAAAAGATGGAGTATTTGACAGTATCTCACAGATTTCTGTCAGTCACATGTTGCCTGTTCCCAAGAGCAGACAGATGCTGCAAATTTTAATGGCACTGTAGATTATCCAAGGAATGGGTATCGGGCCTAAAACCCCCACGTTACAATTCTCTCTGTTGCTTACCCTTGCTCTGAGAAATGTGTTGTTGCAGGTAGGATACTCATGTTTAGTTTTTACCCAAAGAGGCTTTGGAGAGCTGGTAGAACTGGTGAATTTTGATTCTAGTAGGTGGAGACCTCTTGAATTGCTTGGCATTGTCAGATTCAGTTGCAGCTCTGGCAGAGGGGGGAGGTGGAATTAGCATTAAACCATTTTAAATTGTGGCACTTAACTGAACTAACTACAATTACAGTAAAATGCCTTCTAAAGTGTCTGATTATATCTTACAGTCAGAAGTTCTAAATAAAATGGATAAACATATATTAAGAAGGAAAACAAGAGTGAGTGTTAAGTAAAGAAAACAAGAGAGATTGCTAAGGATAATTATTATATGCAACACCCTGCATGAGGTGTTAGTGTTTTGTTGATTCTTTGGTGTTATATATTTAGAAAAGGAGGCTGAACTGTCACCTTTGTAACCAAATCGCTTATCACCGAGTGCATTAAGTAGGAAACAGATCACTTATGTTGCATTTACATGGTTAATCTGTCTACCACATTCTGAGTTTCTCCCTAATCAGTCTGAGGAAGATTAGAGCCTTTTTTTCATAATTGCTTTGTTAAACCACTCCACTGAAATTAGCATTTAAATAAGGGTAAATTGAGCACTGAACTGAATTTCCATAAAAATACGATAAACCCCAAGCCTATACAAGGTCTATAAGTGGAGGTAGCTGCAGCATGTGCAGGCTTTATGTTGAGCATGAAAGCAGCCAGGACACAGCTGCCTTCTAGGACTGGGGCAGCATCTATGTGGGTTTGGATGGTTTATAGGGCAGGGAATCCTGATTTACCTGGCATCTCTAAATAGCACAAAATATTAAGACGTGTGGAAGGCTCTTTTTGGTCTGCTAAAATGTTCATGCGTGTGCAGCCTCAATTTGAGATTCGACTTAGTCATTTCAGGTGCAATGATGAATAAATATGAGGAAGAAAGGGGGTTTATCACAGCAGAGTCCTTCAGATCTCTGTCCTTTTTTCAATCTTCCAGATGACAGCAACTGAGTGAGAAAGTGATTTGTACCTCAGAGGTATTTGGCCAGCCTTTAGGGTCAGTGCTGAACACCCTGTGTGACCAGGGCTTGCCAGAAGCACTCTGAGATTTCATGCCCATTCATTGCATTGGCTTTCAAAAGAACCTCGTGAGC
This sequence comes from Coloeus monedula, assembly GCF_965178545.1. Lineage (NCBI taxonomy): Eukaryota > Metazoa > Chordata > Aves > Passeriformes > Corvidae > Coloeus > Coloeus monedula. The sequence goes on from NC_138790.1 coordinate 4,082,966, forward strand.
CAAGTGTGTGGATGCAAAGCCTGAGCTCCTCTGCAGGTCACCTTCGGATTTATTTTGGTGGGAAGCCCAGGCCAGCATCAATGTGTCTATTCTGATTTTAGGATAAGTGCAGAGGGACCTAGTAGAGTCTTCCAGGAGGACTATTCTCTCCAGGAGAAGGATATTCAGTTTCTACGCTGGATTCCAGCTCTGGTTCTTTGAACATTGTAAGAGGCACAACCTTGTAGTGTAATTTGGGATAATGGCATAGCCCCTTTAAGAAAGGGGGTTTTATATCCATCCCTTCCAGATACTTGAGAGCTATTCCTCTCTTAAGATGTGGCAGAAGGGGAACATGGTACAAAGATGAAAAAAAGTGTAGGTAATGTGATGACAAAAGCCAGAGAGTGGAATGCATGGGAGGAGGAGAAAAAAGAGAGGACATGAAGGCTGGGAAAGAGACTCCTGCATTGGCCAGGAATTGTATTTTTATATGTCTGAGCATGAAGTCCACCCATCACTAGCTTATAACTGAAGGGATTGTAGTTAAACTTGATCTGCATTATTACATCACTGTCTTAATTTGGGTGATTATTAAGACACAACCTTAAAATTTGCTTATTCTGTCTGAGTGTTGGCGTATCTGGCATGGTAGATGTGTTTGGGTTATGACAGACATGTGTTTGTCTGACTGTGTATAGATGTATATGTCATATGTGTACATATTAAGACCATTTTGGTTGGTCTGTTTTGCCACTTACTATTTTAAACAAAAGGTTGGAGGGATCCAAAGTAACTGTGTATAGGTGTGATTGCTCACTCCTGATGCTTCAGTAAATTCTGGCATATGTTGAGGTCTGCACCTGTAAGGATGACAGCAAGGAGCCCTTTCTAGTTCAACTGCACAAGAAGGCTGAAAATAGAAATGTGTTTTTTATGATGCAATGCTGGAAGCAAACGGAAACAACCATAAGAAATCCACCACATGGCAGCGTCTACATCAGTTAGATATTTTTTCCCCCCAAGTTTGCATCATGGCTTTGTTCAAAGGCCAGGGGAAGCTCATTTTTAGTGTTGGCTGTTTTCTGGCTGGGGGCAAGATCTCACCCTGAAGCAGCTATTGAGCTGGCTAGATACAAAGCAGTGGGCATACATGGTGCACCCAGGCTAGTTTTTTAAAAGAGGAATTTACTAATTGTTAACAGTGCAGTTATTAAAAAACACAATGTGTACTGCTAATGAAGAATGAAATTAAGGAAATATATAACTGCAAACAGTGGAAGGGTTTCCTGCTGACATTCACAAGTGGTCACCTGGGTATTTGGGAAATGATGGTGAGTCTGTTTCCTTTTTGTTTTATGAATATCCTAATATATAGGTTAATACATACAACTACTTTGAAATAATTAGACACAGTTCTATTGAATTAAAGTAATTGCTGATTTGGGGATTCACTGGACTCACTGTAAAGAACATCAGTAAAATGACTCTTCAAACACTGAACTCCAGTGCTGGCCTGAAAGAGAAGCAAGTGGGAGTGATGGAGATGGGCTACACATCACAAAAGGAGCATGAAATGCTCCTTATCCTTATAGGCTGAATTTATGAAAGTTTGTTACAGTTGTAGGCTGTGTTTATAAATGTGAGTAGATGAATACTTCTCTTTTCTAATGGAATGAGAAGAGAGGAGAATGTGCCATGAATGCTTTTAGAGCCTAATCAGTTAATTAAAAATTCTTTATGCAGAGGTTGTTTTCTAACTCAGGATGCTGAGCCAGCTCTTCTGATTGAGGATCCCAACCTTTTGGGCAGCATTGGCCTTGATAAGAGATATTTTTTTCATTTTGGCTTTTCAAACACCATAGGCTGTGCAGTGCTGCCAGTGTGAATGAAACTTTCAGGAGCAAATGAAGCAGCTACTCCAGACCCAGTGAACACAATGGAGTAGAAGCCAGGTATATGGCACTTTTATTGGTTGTCAAATCCTCCTAAAGCCAGAGCAGTGTCCTTTGTGCCATGGAGCTGAGATGTGGAGCAGAACAAAATCTCAGCTGTCTTTGCCTTTCAGCCAGATGGACAACAGACTCTCTCTCCTCTCTAAACAAAGGGGGCTGGAAGCAGCAGTGTAAGGTATTTTAAGAATTTCCACTCTGGTGAAACACCTCATATCATGGAAGCTCTGCATTCAAACTGTGTACACTTGGGGGTTTTGCTCAGAGGAAATACTTGCCCTGGGCCTGGATGTTGCCTTCCACCAACATGTGAATGGCTATTTTAAATCGACCTATATTCCATTTTATTTAGCTATTTTTCACTAGGATTTTCAGTAAAGAGCTGAACTTGGTTTTACTGTTACTGTGTAGGTTTCTCTCTCTTTATTTCCTTCTTTTTTTTTTTTTTTTTTAATGTAACTTCCTCTGGTTAGTTTTCCTACTCTACCACTTACCTATCATCACTATACAGTGCAGTTGTTGAACATGTGTCCTGTCAGCCCTATAGAGTGATGAAAGGAAGCAGCAGTAGGATCCTTCATAAAGGTGAGGAACATGGTCACACCACGGGGCTGTGCAGCACAGTGCTTGCTCAAGCAATGTCTTTGTACAGGAGGAAGGAGCTGGGATTTGTCTGTGTAAGGAGCCAGACTACAAGGAAATGTAGGTCTCTCCAATGACCTTCAGTTAAAGGACCTTGACTTGGAGATGGGATTGAACTCTTGACAGAATTCCCCAAAGAATCTGTTTTATGTTAATCTATTTAGTAATCTCTCTGTTGACCCGTATTTGCTCCTGGCCTCCAAACATCCTGTGGCAATTAACTCCACAGCATAATGATGTGTTATGTGCAAAAACCATGACCAAGGGGAAGGAGCATCAAAAGCTGAAATTGATAAAAAGCCTGAATAATGCAGGTATCAGCTGTATAAAACCTTTGAAGATCTGCTTATTTGACTCCAGATTTGATCAACATTCTGCTCTCACTCTGATTTTTATGCTAGTCTGGCACTGCCATTTTTAGGTGAGATCAAAATTAGGCCAAAATACTTCTAAGGGAAGGCAATATCTGATGTTTCTAATTAAAAAAATCAAATCTGCTCTTAACAAGAAATAACCCAATGCTTAAGAGAAATGGCTTCTTGTAAAATTTAAGGAACATCTGAAATCTATGAAAATAGTGAAGCTTGTGTTATTTCCCTCTCATATAGGTACCCTTGTGTTTAATTAGGAATAACATTGAAGTCTTGGAGTGCTGCAGTTTTGATAAGAATTGATGTAATAGGCTTTGATACTGTTAGTTTAAAGAAATTCAATTAATAATTAAGGTGTTTGCTGATATCAGTCATGCAGCACATTCAGAGTCAATTATTGCATTCTACATATTTGATTTAGACAAGAACAAGTGTATGTCTTTGCTTTAATCCCTTGTTCCATAGACAAAGGATGTGGGGTGTCTGATCAGAGAGGGAGGGGTGAGAGACAAGAAATGCTAGCCCAAGCTTATGCTAATTTAAACATGGTATATGGTCGCCCTGTTGGCATTGGGCTTTCTCAACAACTGCTTTCTGCAAGGTTATTTTAGTCTTTTTTCCCCTGTGTGAATGAATTGCAGTCAGAAGCTTCAGATTGTTTGCAGATTTTATTCCCTTAAAGTAAGGGTCTTCAAAATGAGCTAAAGCCCTCTCAGTGGGTATAAAACATCAGAGTACCACCGTGGTCAATGGAGACATGCACTTCATTTTATCAGGATGTAACACCTTCATTTTTGGTGTTTTGATTCAGTTTTAAACCTTGCCACACATTTAGTGTTTTATCCAAGGTGCAGGCTCTCCACGTGCTTTCTCCTCAGTTTGAGAACAAGCATTTGGTAGTGCTACCTTGCTGCTGTATCTTACCTCAAGCCCCACACATATTTTTTCCTCTTTCCATCCATCATCTGTTTTCCCTTGCCTTTGTCCCCGCTCCCAAATTTCAAACTCAGGCTATGCTTCCTTTGTTGTTCAAGCTGAAAACATGAGCTTGGGTCTTAACAAGACCCATCTGTGCCGGCTGCAGCAGCCAGGTCAAGGTTGGTGTTGTGCTGGGCAGGAACGTGGCTGTTGGATCCTTCACCCAGGAGTGGGGCACAGCAGACGTTCTGCTCTCTGCTGCTCCAGTGCTACTGCACAAGACTTTTTGGTAACATAACAGAAACAAATCTGAAGAGGATTTCCTACTGTAGGCACAGAGCAATGACCCCCTCCAGTGGGTACCCACGGCCCTCAGGAGTGTTGGGAGACAGAGGCAAGGGCAATGCCAAAGTGAGCACCCAATAATTGCTTCCTAAAGTGTATGTGTACATCCTGCCACTGTAAAATACTGAGTTGCCTATCTTGTAACTGCTGGCTAATGAGTCTCTTGACCTCCCACTGTCATGCTAATGCGACTGCACACTTGGAACCCCCATGAGCCAATAAATTACTCCTTTTCTAAATACCCTTTTACAGATTGCTGCTATCTCTGCAACGGAGACTACCTATCTCATTAATTTGTAATTGTGCTGAAATATTGGAGCCTTGAAAGTGGCATGTGAACTGAAATACAAATTCAGTAGATATGCTGCTGCCAAAAGGCTGTATAAAGTCAGTTAAGCTGTATATTACTGGAGATAAGGAAATTATCTTATACTTCGGGCCCTGGTATTACTTGGATCCTTATTTATATAACTTGGATAAATGAAAGGGTAAGTGCAATGAGGATGTGGGGTTGTATATGTGAAATACATAAACACACACACTGTAAATTCTACAGTACAAGAAGTTTCTCATGGCAAACAATGGAAGAAATGCTGTTTCCTCTCATAGAGTTTGACATATGTGGAGATAGTCCCAGGCGAACTTTTCTCAAGAATTCTTGTATTTTAATAACATGTGGCTTGTGAAACAAAAATCCAGTGCAGAGACTCTTACAAGCATAGGAAACACTGACAGCTTTTCAGTTGGATTAAATACCTATAGACATACGTAGGGACTTTACATAAAGGACCTGAATATGTAAGAAACCCTTTTGCAAGAGTTCTCTGGGAAACCTATGTGATTTTTTTTTTTTTTATGGGTAAAACATGCAGTTTTGGGAATGTGCCATAAAAGAGGGTGAATCACGTAGGAAGCCCAGTTTTCACAGTGGTTTTGGGACACATGTAGTTTTGTTGTAGCAAGCACTAATAGGTGATCTATCTTTGCTCAGTGCACGTTTCTGAATAGCACTTTTCACAGGAAGTGAATGCTCTTCTTTCCACAATGCTGAGGGAGGGAGGCAAAGGACATCACCTGAACCAGGGTGGGAGAGCAGCTGCAGAGCAGGGTCTTGGCCAGGGGCTGCAGAGCCTGTCTAGTTCACACTGATTCTGGTGGGTTTAAATTTGTTTGTGGGCTTGGGATTTTTTTAATAATAAACCCAGCAAGATACATTTTGTTAATAATGTAGTAGGTTATGATTGAATAAACCCCCCCACCATCAAACTTGTGTGCCTATTCATCACTCACTTCGGTTTAACTTTTATCACCGAGATTTTTTTGTGGGGACAGAAAAGAATGGAAGACTTTCTAAGTTTTTTTAATGGCATTAAACTACTCGAGTGTCAATGCCTAAGTTTGGGTTGTCAGGAGAGCCAGAGCATGAGCTATCAGAACAAATAAAGGGGGATGATCTACTTATCTCAACATTTTTTTGTTTGGTTCCTTTCTTGAGTGTTAGGAATAGTGTTCTTTCATCTCTTGCACACTTTTTTGTACATAATCTGTCAACTTTGCCACAATATTTTTAACAGGTCTGAAAATATTCAAAGTCAACACTCGAAAATATTTTAAGGTATTTTACCTTTGTCTAATTTAAATCTGGGGGTTTTTTTTAATGAAAAGTAAATAAATTTTATGCTGGGGAGAGCAAGTATCCCTTTACTTTTTTGGCATTGCTCCTAAATTGCAAAGCTTCAAAAGTGAAGGATATAAGAAATGCAGAGAATTAATGATGGAATAGCGTGTGGTGCCATCTACAACACGGCCAACTGTGACCATGTGCTGATCTTTCAAAGGAAAAAAAAAAAAAAATCAAAGCCTCCTCCAGTTCCAATCTGATCCAGTATCCTTGAAGCAAAGTCTCCCACTGACAGGGAAGAAAACTGGGATAGACCCTTAGGCACATCAGATGTGACTGCATTCACAAAATCTCAGGCATGAGAGAGAACCAGTTTAATGGCACATCTAATATTCTCTCCGTTTCAGAATGCTTCTTTTTAATTCTGTTAGTACTAATTGAAAGCAATCCAACAGGCAAATGTCATTTTATAGCAAACAGCTGATTAAACATTATGAATTTTCACTCAGATGATGGTACATATCACTCTGTCAGTCGTTTGCTTGTGTTTAAAATTACAGTAAATAATCATAGTGGTATTTCCTACTGGATAGAAAATAAAATCTATTTCCCCAGCACTACTTTTAGCAGAGTAAAAATGAATCCCAAATACAACATTCTCCATAGCTTACAGTTATTTCCCCCCCACTAACTGTTTATTATTAATTATCCAGACATGTCTGTATTATGCTATTGAACTGTCTTTCTTCCTCCTTCCTAGGATAAATCCACTTACACTGGTGGTTAATTGCTCACAGCACTGTGACTTTTATGCAGGAGATATGGAGCTGGCTAATGCTGAAATTGCTGATGGCTGGCTTTGCTACATGGGGAAGGGTTGCATCCGGACAAGTACTCAAGAACGGCTTTTGAATACTTAAACCAGCAAGAACTTGTTCTGAATTCCAGTTTTACATGCCTTTGCATGGAAACTAGTTAGTGCCTGGCAATGAGATACTGCAGAGGGTCTGCCATACGCAAATTCATTTTTACTGTCCTGGGGCTTTAATGATTTACTGGCAGATGTTATTCTGTTATTTAAAGCAGCTCTGTACATGACTAAGAAAGTGTCCATGAGTACAGACAGGGACAGTACTGCTGAAGGACAGGGCCAGATTTCATTCCCAAGCAAATTACTTTGTGCCAGCTGACTCTCACAATGAACTCATTTAAATGGCTTGGATCGAATTGCACACATTTAATGTGGTTAAATTGAAAATTGCTTCTGCGATTCCCCCCAAATTCGTACGCTTCCTCTGAGTATTCAGTTAATTTCCTATATTATAACCTGTATGGGAGCAGGGGAGGGAGAGGACAAGGTTACCTCTTGCTGCATTCAGTTGAGTGCCATTCCTGAGCTGTGCCGAGCTCAGCCAGAGCAGCTGGATGGCAGCACTAATCGATGGCTCTGCCTCTGTTCATTGTTTGCAGTGGTGCAGCCCCGTGCCCGCACGCTGGCAGATGCCTTTCATCTCCCCCAGTGCTCTGCCTTCACAAAATTGTTAACAGCATCCCTGTCTTTGACAGTGGTGTAAACTACATAACCTACACAAGTTTATTGAATTTCAGTCAAATGCAATGAAGACACACTGGTGTCACTGCTTGACCTCAGCTGTGTTGTTGTCTACCAAGCTAAGTAAAATCTCTGGGCTACTGGTCTTTTGTTGCTGTGCATGAATTGAATGAAGGAAGGAGTATTTCTTTATGGTCTGCAGATCAGCAGAAGTCTGATTTAAAGGTTGTCAGATTGATTTCAGGCTAGTGATAATGCTTTTTAATGTGAGATCCTGCTCTGCATGGCCGCTTTTTTGTTATCTATGTTCAAATATTTGCCTGAATCTGAAAAATAACCATTTTGTCCATCTTTCCTGGTGCAGAAATCATTAACATCACAGGCCCTGATTTAATGAAGTATTTTGACATAATGAAGTATATCATGAAGTTCTAGAGGAACTTCAATGCATGGCAAAATTATTGCTGAATTAGGACCTCCAGTCTCAGTTTTACAAAAGTAAGGTGCTAAGGAGACTGAAGCAATGGAGAAGATGGACCTGCTTTATGTCTTACTGAATTTTCTTGATTGAAACAAATGAGTTTTTGTCAGGTCTGTAAGCTAAACTCGTCTGTTTCTTAATTGGTACAGACTCCTTTACCAAGAGGTTGATGGCATGGAACAACATGCATTGGAGAAGCAGTGAATCTTGGTTTTGAGTACAGTGGGTACTTTATGTTTCCAGTGCTTCTTGAAATCTGGCCACCTATTCAGGTGTCTTGTGCCAGCATTGAAGTTAAGAAGCAAATTTAGTTATCAGTATTAAAAAATAGTGTACAGTTAGAGTAAAGTGAAACTTTTTGGAAGAAACTTCCGTAAAACACTACAATTAAAATCAAGCAGATGTTTAATGGGCATTTTAGTAGGATTAGGTGGCTTTTCAAAGCCATTTCTAAAGGCAGTTGCAATTCCATCTTCTGAGCAGGTAAAATGATAGTGCATGCCTATTTGATCTGAATCCATAGAACAAGAATAAATACATAGTAAGAGTAAATGCTAGTAATGGTGCTGATCCTTGACTTAGCCAATTGTATTCTTTGAACATATTCTTTTCAGGTGCTCTGATTTCACCCCTCCTTACCCAAGTGGGGAAGTCTTGCTGTTCCTGTGTGCACACAATTGAGGAGCACTGCCTCCATAAGTGACCCTACTGAAGCTCCAGTAGGAAAGAATACACCTCACCCATAATAAGGAATATAGAAGAAGCTTCAGATTGGGGCCAAACATTCCGTTCATAAGTTTCATGTCCTTCTGAAAGGTAAGAAATATGGGGGGGAATCTTTGTCCTCTTTGTACTTTCATGTGGTACAGGAAGACCATAGGGAGGTGGTGGAGTCACGGTCCCTGGAAGTGTTTAAGAAAAGCCTGGATGTGGCACTCAGTTGACAAGGTGGTGTTAGGTCATAGGTTGGACTCAATGATCTCAAAGGTCTTTTCCAACCTAATTCATTCTGTGATTCTATGAAATGCAGAACCCCAACACACTGATATTCTCTGCCTCTTTTGTGAATGTTCCTAGTACTTCTCAAAGACTCCTAGTAATATAATAATAAAAATACCCTTGCCCCTTGCCTTCTGCTACAGCACAAACAGACTTTGGAGGCAGTGGGAGGGGATGGACAGCTCTTAAACTAAAATGCTTAGCACTCTGTGTGCTGTACACTGCCAGGCTTGGGAGAGGCAATGCCTCTCTGCCTCCTGCTGTGTGAGGTGATGACGTACTGTGCTGGGTGCTCTGCAGGGACCGTGGCATTAATACCAGTATTTTAGTGAGCTAGAGGAATATTTCAGTCCTATAAATTCTTCAGAGCTGTGCAGGGAATGCTCAGTGACACTCTGATGTCAGTCACTAGGGGACTGCAGTAAGTATTAGGGGACTCAGGCAATGTGTGCCCCTTAGGACAGGCTGGGAGGGACAGAGGTACCCTGCAAATGTAGGCCAGAGGGAGAGGGAGTTTCTCCTGCCAGGGAGATGCCCTGGGGTGTGAGCTGTAACTGCAAGGACTGCTGGCTGAGAAATTAAGATTAGAAGCAGCAAGTTTTTGCACAGTGGGAGACAGGCTGGGTCTGAAGCAAGATAACGGCAGGAATTTTTATGCAGAGCAAAGTGTAATTCAGGGCTGTGAGGGAAGCAGTGGTGGAGGGCAGGGAGGAGGGGGAGACCTTGCTGATGAACAGCAACTGAGCTCTGCTTCAGATGCCATAAGGAAAAGGGAAAAGGCTGAGCTGTGTGAAAGGAGATGCCCCAGCTCCAGAGGCCTGGTGTGTTGTAGCAGCACATATCCCTTAGATGCAAAAGCAAGGGGACTTCTGACAAAAATTAATTGGCACAGCACAATTTTTTAGAGATGCACCATATGAAAATACTTAATATTCTGATGGAGTCTACAGTTAGAGATGTTTCTTTTCCTATTTGCCAGAGGGACTGAGTAAAGATACAGAACCTGCCTCAGTTGCTCCTTGTTAGGCTCTTCCAACTACAACCAAGTTGCTTTTCCCAATTATTAACAAATTTCATTTTTGATTTTGCATAACGCTTTCCTGCTCTTTATGTAAATAGTTATGTTTAAATATTTCTGGTTTAGGGAAGGTGGAGCCTGACCTTAAAGACATTAATTGAATTTACCCCCTTGTGGCTATTTCTATTGGTGTTGTAAGAGCTCGACTATGTTTTCTGTTACAGTGGGGAACATGCTCTTGTTACACCTCTGCCTCTCAACAGAGCAGTTTAGAACAGGTAGCTAAAATGATAATTTTCCCTAAGAATATTGGTGAACATAAAAAAAAATACAGGGGTGAGGTGTAAAAAAGAGAAAGAAGAGGGGCAGCCATGCAGGGAGGAAGGCAGGAAGCTGCCAAGGCTCTCAAGAGCTGTGGCCCAACCTTAAATTTTACAGTGTTATGTCTTTGGAAAGAAATGAGATGAGGTGTTTAACACCAGGAGGTTTGTAAAAATGTATCTTTGGAGGAATCTGATAAAATAGAGCTGCCTGGGTTTGCCTCACTTGGGTCTTTTGGAGTTTTCAAAGGGTAAAAGGCCCGGCCCTGTTTTTTTCCTGTAGCAGGGGAATCCTAGAGGGAATGGGCTGTTGAAATGATGTAAACTATAAACTTGCAAGCAGGAAGACATGGTTTTTTTTAACATTATAGTGGTAAGTATGGATGAGATACTGCAGTACTGCAAAAAATTGTTCTGCTGCACAAAAATGACAACAAGATCTATGGGGAGACTGAAACACCATTTCCCTGGATTCTAGAAAAATGTCCAAAACGTCTAAATGTCTAGAAAATGAGCCATAGAGTATTTGACAAGTCATGCAGATTAACTTGTAAATTGAATTCTTTCTTAAATGAAGAATTTTATTCTTGATGAGTAAACTTTATACACATGATCATTTAATTTATCTCAGTGTATCTTTGTGTCCTAGATGAGGCTCAACTTCATTTTGTTCTTGATACCAATTAATGAATTGTTCACTCTATGGCAGTGGCTCACTGGAAACTGGTTAGCTGCACAAGCACAGCTCACAGGACAATCTGTTGCCTTGAAAGTCAGATAACAACTCCTGCACCAATAGATGATAACAGCTTCACAGCACCTGTCCATGCAATGTGCAGATTGTTAGATGTCACTGAGTAGTGGCACTTAAAATTTTACACCTCCTTTTGCTAGGGGGAAAAAGAAGTCCAAAAGATGAGATGAAAAACAACGAGGATTTAGCCCAAAGGACAAAATCTTCATTCTCTTACAATAGGTCTGTAAAGTATTGTCTTGCTGGGGGTTTTCATAAAAATGGTGTTTTCCCATCTACTGTAGATTTTAATTGCTCTGAAAACAAATGTGTTGTGCCAGCTTGTAGACAGAGTATTTCATCAAAGTGCAACCAAGCCCTATAGCACAGCATATGGATAGTCATTACCTTTGGAGGCTCACAGCCACCTGTGGCCACCTGCTTTGTCTCAGCAATATGCCACAGTACCTGGGGCTGCTAGTTCTGTTTTCAAAATAATTTATTTATGTTTTGTTAGGCTCTTCTCCTAATTTTGTTAACACAGTTAGGGCAATTAAGAGGAAGAAACAGAATTTGATTCATTAATAATGCCAGATACATGGCGGTCTGTAAACAGGATCGATTGCATATTTAACTGATGCAAATCACTGGAGTTAAATCCATCTCCACTAAAGTTACCTCTGACTTTCTTTTATCTCTGCTTAATACATGAACAAGATTTTTTTTTCCTTTTATGAACTGAGCACCTTTGAGAAGAGCAGTTATCCTCCAAGCTAGTGACTTTCTTGCCTGGGTAGCAATCCTGCCACAGAAGTGTCCTGCATGAGACTGAGCACTGCAAGTAATTTATGGCACTCTCACCATTGGACTTGCATGATCTTTTCCTTGTCTGTGCAAGAGAGGGAAGCTTTCCCTTCCATGGGCTGGCAGATCCTGAACATTGTTCACTTACTGTAACATGAAGACTCCCATTAACTGTTGTTGCTCCTTCAGCACTAGATGTTCTGGCTCTGAGTGTTAAATTGTCTGTAGCTAATGACAGATGATTCTCATGTGTTTAGCAGAGCAGTTTGAAATCCAAACTTTGTTTTCAGTCTGATGAAGGAAGCTTCAGGTGCTGGAGTCATAGACAGCCAACTAGTCAGGTCTGAAGACATCATTCAAATAGACGAGGGACTTTCTAACCACAGAAGTGTGAACTTACCTTCATTCTTGCTTCAGAAATGTGAAGGATGCTCCATTTTTGCAGACTCTTGTGCTGTTGGTGATGGGGATGGTGCCCCAAGATCCTGCCTGTTGTCTACACCACTTGGTGTGCCATGGTGTGTGAATTCCTGCTGCAGACAACTCCTTGTTTTCTCAAGCACAGACAGGGAGGATGCTTAAACTCTTTGAACTGGAGCACTGGAGTATCTTTACAAGTATACTGCCTTGCATGATCCAGATTCTGCTTTTTGCCAGCTTTCTCCCTAAGTGAATGTTACTGTATCTGGATCTCAACTGATGGGTGCTTAGCTGCTGGGATTAAGCTTTTTAAATGTTTATCCCTCGAGCACAACTCAGACTGGGGACACCAAATGGCAGTTCCTCCTCTGGCACCATCTTTCCGTTCAGTGTGGTAGACAGGCAGATCCCAGGAATCATCAGATCCACCAGCCTCTACTCCCTCCACTGGCTGCCTTCCCGGCTTTTCGGTTTTTAATTTTCCTCATGGGACGTGCACAGACATGAGCTGTCGGGGCTGTAACTGAGCTGTCAGGCTTTGCGTGCCCTGAGCAGCCTCCCTGGGCACAGCCCCGGGTTCTGCGTGTGGGGTTCAGGGGCACCTCGCCAGGAGGAGCGGCCGCTCTCCTGTCCCAGGGCACTCGCAGCCCACGGCTGCTCACCAGGGACCCCTCCCAGCCCAGCACCACTGCTGTGGGGTGCTGTTTTCCAGTCCCCCCAGCCTCACAGGTGGACATGGGGGCTGTGCTACAGCCATCTCTGGTTCTTTTGCTCCTGGCCGGACACTCTGGACGGACCCTTGACCTGGTTCATTGCTTGCCGTGCCCACAGCTGTTGATGGATGCTTGGGCGCTGGGCTCAGTCCCTGCGGGACACGAGGGACACTGCCCTGTCAGTGAGGGCTCTGCCCGTGCTGGGGTCTCCCCTCGCTGCTCCTGGACAAAGATGCCACCGTGCTTTCTGTGTTAACTGCACCACCTGCTCCACCACAAGAGAAGACGCCGGGTTCTCCCGCGCAGGGCCCGGCTCGGGTATCGGGCAAGCGCAGGGCTGTACCGCCGTGCTGCGTTGCTCTCCGCGCAGTGCCCTCAGCAGCGGCTGTGCGGCCGTGCCGTGCCGTGCCGTGCCGTGCCGGGCCGTGCCGTGCCGTGCCGTGCCGTGCCGTGCCGTGCCGGGCCGTGCCGTGCCGTGCCGTGCCGTGCCGTGCCGGGCCGTGCCGGGCCGTGCCGTGCCGGGCCGGGCCGTGCCGTGCCGTGCCGGGCCGTGCCGTGCCGTGCCGGGCCGGGCCGTGCCGTGCCGGGCCGTGCCGGGCCGTGCCGTGCCGGGCCGGGCCGTGCCGGGCCGTGCCGGGCCGTGCCGTGCCGTGCCGTGCCGGGCCGTGCCGTGCCGGGCCGTGCCGGGCCGTGCCGTGCCGTGCCGGGCCGTGCCGTGCCGTGCCGTGCCGTGCCGGGCCGTGCCGGGCCGTGCCGTGCCGGGCCGGGCCGGGCCGTGCCGTGCCGTGCCGTGCCGTGCCGGGCCGGGCCGGGCCGGGCCGGGCCGGGCCGTGCCGTGCCGTGCCGTGCCGGGCCGTGCCGTGCCGTGCCGGGCCGTGCCGTGCCGTGCCGTGCCGTGCCGTGCCGGGCCGGGCCGTGCCGTGCCGTGCCGGGCCGTGCCGGGCCGTGCCGTGCCGTGCCGTGCCGGGCCGGGCCGTGCCGTGCCGGGCCGGGCCGTGCCGGGCCGTGCCGGGCCGTGCCGGGCCGTGCCGTGCCGGGCCGTGCCGTGCCGGGCCGTGCCGTGCCGGGCCGGGCCGTGCCGGGCCGTGCCGGGCCGTGCCGTGCCGTGCCGGGCCGGGCCGTGCCGTGCCGGGCCGGGCCGGGCCGTGCCGTGCCGTGCCGGGCCGGGCCGGGCCGGGCCGTGCCGGGCCGCTGCCCGTGTGCCGCCCTCTGTGCCTCCTCCGATGCTTCCTGCAGGAGCTGAGTCGCTGCTCATCTCTAGCAGGTGTGCCTCCAGGCATCAGGACAGGCCGTGTCTCGTCGGCGAAGCGCTGCTGCGTTTATTGTTCTGTGTTCCCCAGAACTGTAAAACACTCATGAAAATAAGAGGCTATTGAGTGAAGAGTGTGTTCTTTCCCTTTGCTTTATTTTCTTTTCTCCATGCGCCTACCATCTTCATCTTCAGAAAATTGCCTACTTATCTCCCAAAGTTGCATTCTTTGCTGAATGTCCCTCTTCAGGAACTTATTCTATATGGAAATTACCCCGTACCGGAAATAATTTACCTTTAACTGTCCTTTTCTTACTTTTAAATTGTTTTCTTGTGGGCTTTTCCCCCCCAACTCTTAAAACAATGAGGCTGGAAACTGCTGACACCCAATAGCTTTGATAAACTGAGTGTCGGCCTGACATGTTCAAAACCATCTGCTTCTTGGACGGATAATTCTGGCCAGGGTTACTTCCAGCTGCAGAGGATGTGCAGCCCTAGATTCTGCTTGGGGAAATCAAGGGCATGATGACAAGCCTCAGTAGGGAGTTTAAATTCATGTGCAATACAACAGTATCTTTTTGAAGACAGTACCAAAATGGTCAGACTGGTTGGAGTAGCTGAGAGTGGAGTTTGGGTTTTTGTGACCATAGTTATTTTTTCCTGGTGAAATGCTGATTATTTTTTAACACTAATCAGAATAGGTTAATTTGTGATGTTAAAAATCAAAGGGATTGGAGGAGACTACAATACTTCTATTTCCAAAACATTGCTATTATGAAGACCAGACCTTCAGGTAGCTGTCTGTTAAAGGATTTTGTGTCTTTTCTAATTCAGCTTTTATTGGAGAGAGACCCTCCATAAATAGCAGTCCCGAGTGAGCTGTGGTTGCCATGGCTGACATGGAGACATGGGGCTGAAGCCTCTGTAATGAGCATGAATGCCCAGGTTTCTTTGTGTCACACTCTGACACATAACCAGAGGTGTGCAGAGCTGCAGCACTGCAAGCTCACTCTCTTACTTGCCTTACAACACTTTAGATGTGTCCCTGCTGTAGAAAACCAGGGGAGTGCTCCTAGGACATTTATCATAGAATAAAAACACATCTTCCCACAGATCTTGTCCTGCTTTGAAGGAAATGCAGCAGAAAGCTCAGTCAAGCAGAGAGAGAAATTTGGGAGGAAATGTGGTAATAGTTAAGAATTATGTATTCATATGCTATGCCAGGTATGTATACAATGAATTGTTAAGGAGCAGCTATTAATTTTGTTCTGGTCCCCAAACCTACCATCAGTTACTGTTTTGAAGATAAGATTTCAGCCTATGGACTCTGTAATGCTTGAAACTCCAATGTATGAGTGCTTTCTATACACAAATGCTTTTCCTAATATCTTTTGTGTTGATGTTTCATCATTGCTATAAGGTGGATACTGAGAGCAAAATAAGTTCAAATTTGAATTCCTAGTTTGATTTGTCTTAGCCCTGCTTCACTGAGTTACTTCATTTCCCTTCTTAGTTCAGTTTCCAGGTGTGAGTGTGACTCACTGCTTAAATCAGGCCGAAGAATCTGGATTAGGGCATCTTTTCCAAAATGTTTGAGATAATTTTCTCGTCTGAGTGTATCAGAAATGGGAGGTGGCAGGGGCTATTTTTGAAGGGGATGTCATCTAATTCAAAGCAATTAAAGAGTTGAAGTAGTGTGGGCTTGGACTGGGAGGCTGATCATTAGGGACCAGGAGCTCAGGAGGATCTGGATGCAGTCTTAGTGTCTTGGGCTAGGTATTGAGATGGAGGGATCCAAGGTGTTTCCTGGCCATATGCCTGAGTAGCAGAGAAATGAACTGTCAGATTTGTCTCTTGGGTTACAGTCACCTGAAGTTTCACACAGGAGTGCTCTTTTGGACATGAGTGAGCTCCCACAGGGCCAGGGATGGTGAGAGGAGATGCAGCAGTTTCTGTAGGTGCTGAGAGAAAGATTGCCTTGGCAGCCTCACTCAGCAGCTGGCAAAGTCTGCACTATCTTCTGCAGGCACACAGGCAGGCATGCAGGGACTGGACCTTCTCCTACAGCTATGCCAAGTAGAGCAGGTCGAGTTTGCTTTCCAGAATCTGAAGAGTCCTGCAAGAAAACTAGGTGAAACAATGGGATATCTTCAGTCAGGGGAGGAAAATAAGTACAACTTGCAACCAAGGTAGTTCAGGTATGGGTAGGGGTTCTGTGCAGAAGGCAGAGGCTTATGATTCACGTTGGCCAACAAGTACAGAATGAAATCTGATGTTTTTAGTTAAGAAAATGTAGGTTAAGTCTTTAAATCAAACTTAAAATGAGTTTTGTCCAACAGCCAGGCAGTAGCACACTGCACTGTGTAACTGCAAGGTGGCTGCTGCTGCTCTGCTTCCATAATAGAGAGGATGACAGTGCCAAATGCAGTTGTTAAAGCATTTAGTTTCACTGGCCTATCAGTTAAACTCATAAAGGTTTGCATGGAAGTACATAAACGTTTGCGTGGAACTTCCACACTAGTGGAAAACCAGAATATCTAGTCATCTGCTTATTTAATATACAATGGGTTTGGTTTTTTTAATCCGTGTAGGATGCAGTCCTGATGATGAGTGCACCAGAATTCTTTATGTTTCCTGCAGTTGCAACTGTAGAAAGTTAATTTAAAACAGAAAAACATATGAATGGGAGGGTTGGAATATGGAAGTGCCAGAAGGAAGAGAAATCAGAATGGCAGGTGTGGATGATCTGTGCATTAGCAGGTTACCACAATCCTGGCATATCCACCTGCAGCTTTTCAAGACACCTCATCAGAAAAACAAGGGGCAGCCTGCACAAGGAGCAGTCAACACGTGGGCAAGACCAGAAAACACTCTTTCAGATACTGGGAGAAGGAGATAAAGGATAATAAATCCTAAGGGTGCAGAAAGGTGAGACAGGATGGGTAAACACACCTTGGTGCTGGCTGCTCCACCTGCACTCATGAATTTTAATGCTTGTGACGAAATTTCTGGACTAGGATTTGTTTTAAAATACAATATTTTATAAATTATAAATCAAAGATAAATCCATTATTTTAAATCAAATTAGCTCGTGCACTGAGCTTTGCTGCAATGTTATAACATTGCATCCCTTGCTGACAGCAAAAGGCTTGTGAGGGGAAGCACTCTTCTGAAATGAGGAGGGAAGTGCTAACACTGCCTTGTCTTGTCCGGCTCTTCAGTGGTGTTTGAACATCTAAACAGCCCAACCAGTGCAATAATGAGCTCTGCCTTTTGCATTAGCAGTTTTGAAGAGGGCCAGTAATAGACAGAAACTTATGACCGTTTTCACCAGGCATAATACAGGTAAATTACATGAGGAAATATGTGTTTGAATAAGTTTGTGCTTAGTCCTTGTTTGAGTCCAGAAACAAGAGCAGCAGCAAGGTAGTTTTGAATGCTTTTTATATTTCTGTGATGGTGCTATGGCAAGGACACTGCCAAAGCTCAAGAGCAGAGCTACCTCTGTGGTTTGCTGGGAACAATTTAGAAAAGATCCCTGGGGTTAAATTCAGACTTCCTGCTCCTTCTGTTTTTAGCAGATCAGGCTGTCACCTGAGAACAACAGGGAAGGTAAAGAAGCCTGTTGTATTTTTTTTTTCTTTCTTTCTTTGGAGCCAAGGTCAGGTAACTTGCTGCCACTAATAAAGGGAAGGAATATTGGTCACTGGTGGCAGTCACTGGCATCCTACTCAAACACTGGGTAAATGTCAGGCTTCAGCATTATGGAAAGTCAAAACTGGCTGCAGAAACTGAGTTATCTGTAGGTAATCTCTGCTCTGGGGTCTCTGCCTATATGAATTATGAAAAGGAACTTTAAAATATATGGAGGATTTGACAATTCCTGTGCTCTGTTTGTCAGAAGTTGGCCTATGTGCTTTTTGACATAAGAATATTTTGTCAATGCTTGTAAACAAAATGCAAGGAATTGTTAATTGCAGTGTTTTGATCTTGTTGCTGCTGTTTGAATTGAAAGAAAGAATGGTCTGGGGGTTGTGTCTGTCACTCTGCCTTCTAACTAATGCCTCTTTGTTTTCTCTTTTCTTAATTTTTTCTTTCTCCCTGAATATTTTAGACATTTCAGAAGCAGGGTAATGTCACAGCAGGATAGCTAGAGGTTGTAGTCTTAATTCATTCCCCCCCATGACAAGCTGAAATGCCTAAAAAAAGGTGATTTTGCCTTTGAGGTGGGGGGAGGTTTGAGGGAAAGGACAATCACCAAAAATTTGAATTGCTGCTTGGAGAAACCTGCCTTTGTTTTGGCTGCTTTGGAAGTTCAGGCACTTGTGGTTGAAATTGGATGTCTTACCTGGGTGGGATGAATCTAGTCATCCTTGTATTTTTGAGACAAGGACTCATTCATCATTTGCCTTAAAGGATCCTGAATTTTGTGCAGCCTCACTGGATATAAGAAAGGAGATGTTCTTTCGGCCACTAAACCTTCAGGAACAAAACTGTACAAAATGTTAAATATACTTTTTCTATTTCCTATTTCTGGATAATACACAGTTTTTAGTCATGCATTTTTCAGTATGTCTCCTCAGTGAGAATCTTCTGGTATAGAAGAGATATATACATTAAAACTTTGTTCCAGATTTTTTTTTTTTTAAATGCCTCTTCTCTGATGAGAAGAAAGTTCCTTCTTCTGTCAAGGCTGGGCTTTCATAAGCATGAACGAACTGTTTTAGATAAAATTTTTCAGCAAAAGTACTTGCCTTTGGGAAGGCCAACCTCTGAAACTTTCTGTGTCGTGTAAAGTCTGGGATTAGGCATTAGTGGAATTTGGTGTTCACAGGGAAAACACTCATGAGAGTAACTCAGCCTGCACAGGTATGTGCTACTTTAGCAGGTTTGTGTTTCAAAACTGTGAAACTGCTCAAGTTGAAGTCCTTTACTTAAATGTACATGACTCGTGTAGGAATAGGCACGTCTCTCCTGAAGAGCTCTCCTGCTGAGTGAGAGGCTTGGAGCTTGAGTCCCTGCTGCACAGGCTGCCTCGAAGGGAAGAGGGACCTTGGGCACCTGTGCTGTGGTAGCAGCTTGGGAAGCCAGGAGAGCTGGCAGAGAGGGAGGGCTTGCCTGCATGGCACACTGCCTGTCCTGGCTGGCCCTGCTGCAGAGGGCAGGTCCTGGCTGCAGCCCTCAGGGCTGCCCCACTCTTGGTTGTTGGTCTGAGTGTCCCCAGCACTGCCATGCTGGATCTTCTCATCCTTTTCCATCTATCGAGTTTTTGGAGTCTGACCAGGATCCCCACACCTGGTGTAGCAGCACTTACTTGCTGCAAAATTTTTAGAACATGCTAACAGAAACTCTTCTGTGTCTTTTTTTTTTTTGTATGGACAAGTTATCAGTATTCCCCATAGCAAAGACCTCCAAGCCAGGCTGCTTCCCCGGGGTGTTGCTGTCCCTCGGGGCCTCACAAGCAGCAGCACAGGGCAGCAGTGGCCCTGGGGAAACAAAACTCCTGTGAGCTGCACCTTGGGCACATGCAGAGGTGTTCTGCTGAAGGTAAAGCTATGTGGATGTCTGCCCCAGGTGAGGATTTGTTCTTTAGGACCTAACAGTTCAGTATGTTTTCTGGTATGCATGATCAAGTGAACTGATGGAGGAGAAAGCAAAAAGGATTTTGTTTCTTTTTTAATCTTGCCCATTGGGTTTCTTCCCATTCCTGTTTGAGGCATGTGAAACAGCACTAGTTTAACAGCCTCATGTGAAGGGGTTGCAACTTCAGGAGCAGGTCAGACTTCTGAACTTCCCAGTCTCAGTTGTTATTTGGGAGGAACACCTCAGCTCTGAACTTTGCTGCCGACACAAAAGCATGTTTCAGTTGGCAACTTGGCATCATTAACCATAAAGTATAACATTGGGCTTGTTGTGACAGTTTTAATCAACTTCTCCCTCAAGGTCACCCTTGGCTTCTGAGTTATGGGAGTCCCAAAACCTGTTGTGATTTATTTTGATGAAGATAAGTCAGTCCATGTTTTCTGACAGTTTGGCTGTTCTGTGATCTGTAACTACATTGCTTCTAGTACTGAAAATACACTCAGGACAAATACATGTGGATGGACAGCTCAAATAATAGCAATCCATCTTAGCAAATGGCATTAGCTCTCTTATTGCTTCTTTCAGCTGACTTCTCCCTTCATAAAAGGAGAGGCTCATTACTCCCACAGGAGGTTCAGAAAAAAACCACTTTTGTCAGAAAACCCGTTAGCTTTCTGGTATAGCACTTAGATGGTTTGGGAAGTGACAAAAGGATTTGTAAAGATTTTTGGGCAGCTCAAGTAAGAGTGAGGAGGAGGAGCTGGGTGCCTGACCTTGCTCTAGCCACTCAGCCTGAGTGCTATGAAATTCAAACCCATTTATGTCTGCTCATTTCCCTTGTGTTCCCATTTCCATATGCACATATGGCAGGGATCAGGAGGATGCCTCATGAGGTCAGGGTGACTGCCTTAGGAACGGTACATGGCTTGTATCAAAATGATTACCAAATGGCTGGTATTAAAACAGCTGAGTGGATGCTGTGGTGACAACCTATGGAGTATTATGTGTAGATTATAATTGTGGGGGAAGGATGAAACTGAAGTTTACCCTGCTGCAGTTTTGATGTAGCTGATTGTGCCTGTTTGGATACCCAGCATGCTTGATGAGCAATTCCCTGGGTGGCCTGGGAATTCTGGAGCTAATCTGTGCAGAGAGGACTTGCTGGACTGCCCACAGACAGGGTGATTGATTGACCTCCCAGCCAGCCTTCAGCAAAGCAACACACAGGAGCTCTGCAGACAGGGCTTTTGGACAGTCCTGGAGACTCTCCCAGTGGGTTCCTGCTGTGCACAAACTGGTAGCTGCTGCTTGTATGCTGGGATGTGCTGGTTAACTTCCTGGGCAGAAAATCCAGGAGCTCTTGAGGATTCTCCCTTTTGGCATCTGCTGTAGACAGAGGTGTTGACCAAACTGTACAGAGGTAACTTTAAATATTCAGACAAAACTGCTCAGTAGGAGTGGTCTTGTAGAACAGTCTTTGTTCATGGTTAAGATAGTTATGAGATGGTTTGTACATAATTTAAAGTAATGAGTGGATATGGATTGTGCCTGTGCTGGAGTAGTCATGCAGGTGTGCTAGTGGGATGTAAGAATTCTCCAGAATGGCTCAGGGAGCCTTATCTCATCTGGCTGAAGGCATCTTTGCAAGGAACTTGCAGTGGAGGCACCCATCAGTACCTGGACAGCAACTAACCATCTGGTCAAGAGGTTTTGTTCTCTAAAGAAGCATTACCCAATGCAAACCATACCAATCAGTTAATTATTTCAGCAAGCACTTGTGTCTGTGTCTATGCAGCAGCATCCATTCAGCACAAGTGGGATGCTTTCATTGAGTTGTTGCCAGTATCATCCCTTTATTGACTCTTCTTCAAAGAGCTGGAAGAAGGTCTTGATATGTTAGTGAAAGATGTTAGTAATTGTGAAAAGTGGTATATGTTTGGTTTCCCAAAACCAAAGTCTGTGTTGACTGGTACATCTTTCTGGCTGGGATTATTTCCAAGCCAACAGCACCGTGGGCACTAGTCCTGGGGACAGCGAGTTGCAAGAGGCAGAAAGTCTGGCAAAGACTCAGGTGCTGCTATGGCTACACCTGCCTGCACATCTGAAAAACACCCAAGCTCTTCAGTGAAAACTACCTAGGTAACTAGGTTGGTACTCAGTACAAAGTCTGGATTACAGTTTAAAAAAGAATTGGAATGTGTGCTCTCTGTACTGCTATTCCTATAAGCCCTTTATAAATAAACAATTTCAGCTAACGATACCTGGCTGATTCAGGTGGTGTTTCAGGGTTTGAATGAAGTCAACAGTTTGTCTGTGCCTGTTTGTCAGTGGATGAGTGCAGGCTATTTGCTGTAAGAAGATGGGATTGAAAGAATAGAGGTGATGTAGGCAGACTGCCATCTTTCTCCCATTATCTATATTCACTAAAGCTAAAAATATGTGTTGTTGTTTTCAGTTCTAATGTTCAGTATATTCAATGCTTCATGAACCAGCCAGCCAAAGTGCTACTTTATTGAAAGTAGGCAAAAGCCCACTTCAGATAAAGTGCAGCTTAAAACGATTGCCTCTGCCTTAGCATTGGCCATTATGTCTCCCACATTTACCAAAATTCTTCACATTAGAAGATTAAAACTTTAAGCAGAGGATGACCTTTTATAGACATGTTCCTGCTTATTGCTCCCACTGAGCTCATCATTCCAAGAGCTTTTCTGTTGATTGCTATGTCCACTCCGAAAGGGGTCTTCTGAGGCTCTGCTGTTCTGCCTGGACCCTTTAATGAAGGTATTTCATCTTTTTCTGAACTCCTACACACAAATAAAGAAGCAGTAGAATTCACACTTTTAAGTAACAGGCATGTTTAAGCCAAACAGTCTTACTTTTACAGACAAAATTACTGCCTTTATGAGGGAAAGGAAAAGATTTTACATTTTTAAGTTGGTTTTTTTTTTTTTTTTGGACTGATTTACAGAGTGCAACATTGAGAAGCCTTTGCTACCAGTTCTGTAAAGTGTGTTGGAAAGAGCAAGCTCACCCTTGTTGCTACATGGCTGGACCAAAGTACTGGGAAAATAGCCGTGCAGGCTCTCAAGAGTGGACTTTGCACTTTTCTGGGTGCTCCTCCCTGCTCCGTTCAGCTGGACAGAGTCACCTTGTCAATGGACAGTGGCTGCTTTGTGGAGCTTGGCTGCCCCTGCCATCACTGTGGATATTTGCTACTCTCATCAGAGATTCAGTGGTTTTTGTAGATATGGGGGGGTTCCTGAGGCAGGAGGCTGTTTTTAGACTGTTGCCCCTGGGGACAAACAGCTGGTGCAGTGTATGGCATGTTCTGCTTGTTTGCAGAAGTGGTAGCTTGAAATTCAGCCCGCTGTTTTCACAGACAGTGATGTATTAGATTGGTATGAACATATACAGAAGTCTCTTGGCAACCCAAAAACTAGCACTTCTAACACTTCTTTTCCGGAATAGTCTTTCTCCAAGCAATATTTTATTGTCCAACTTTTAATAAAGTCTTGTGAAGTAGCAGTAAAGCAGAATATGAAGGTATTACCTTCACCAGGATATCAAATATGTAAGGAGCAAATTGCAGCTAGCCCAATCCTTCAGTTTGACAGTTAAGCTATATTGTAACAATACGTGCATGTGGGCCATTCACATATGGTACTGTAGCTGTAAATTAAACTACATTAAATCTTCAAGCATCCAGTGGGAGATTTTTCCCATCTCCTCTCTCCTCAATATGCAGAGGAGTTTGGTCCAATTAATTCTTCTAGCATAAGAATTATGAAGGATCCTACTACTGCTTTTTAAAATAGATTTCACTGGGGGTTAGTGCTTCAGGATACAGTGTCCTGAAGAATCCCTCTGGCAATATCTGAAAAGAAACATCAGTGTCACGTTCTTTCTAATTTTAATGCACTTCACTATGGAAACAGATCTATGCTTCTCTGCTGTCTGTCCATCTCCCTAGTAATTTTGAACTGTTGGATGACATAAATCAAATGTGACAGAGGTAGAGGTCTTAAAAGATAATTAGCTTCCTGCAAGTTTTTGTGCAAGTTACTGTCTGGATAGAGACGATATTCTAATTTATGCATTTATAAACTTAGTCTGCAGCGTATGTTGAACCTTTACTGGCTAATTTAATGAATTTACAAAGGAAGGAATCTACTTTCTATACTCTAAATATGGGTAATACTGCAGCTGGAGCAAGTCAAAGCTGTTTCTGTAATTTCCAGTGCTTGCTCAACTGTGTGCTTGTGCTGAAGGAACTTGGATCTGGGCAGAAAAAGCACAGTGACTTTGCTCTTGGTCAGTGCAAAAAAACATTGATTGAGCTTTGGGTTTAAGGGATTACTTTTGATTGAAGTTGCTGTACCTAAACTTGTGCTCTGCAGAGCATGATCTCAGTATGGGCACCCTCCCAGGCCGGGGAGTTCTGCTGGTCAGTGTGCCTGGGGTGGTGTGGGGCAGTTAGGCCAATTTTGTTTCTTTTGTTGCTGTATTTAGGGGTGTAAGCTTGTGCACCACTCTGATGTTGTTGGATCATGCGCTGTACACCTCTGCCCATGTCCATTTATATTCCCTCATGTACCTAGTGCTCACTGCTTTGTTTTGGACCCTCTCTGAGGTAGAATGAACTGCTTTTGGGGCTTTTTACAATCAAGGTCCCTGTTCTCCCGCCCACCCACAATTCTGACTTTGGCCACTGCCCCGAGGGTGGATTTCCTGCCCAATTTCTCCTCCAGACTGTGTCTACATCCAAGTCTAAACTGTGGGATGACTTTCCAATTTTCTAATGCCATCATTTTGATGAGCTTTTAATGACTTAGTAGCCTAACTGCTGTTTTTAATGTTGTTAAACCCATTTTTAAGATATTGTTCAGCCCCAGGGTTGCAACAAAGTCTCAAATTGGCTACTTTTACCAGCATTGCCTGGATTTGCATTTTCTGTTAATGCTTTGCCTGTCTTTTGTGCACACCTGAGTAGAAGAAATCGTAACAGGGGAACATAAAAAAATCCAGTTCTCATATTCAACTTGTCTTACAGCAAGAATAAAGGAATGCTCACTGATGAGAAGGAGCATGCTCAAAAAGAGTTTGGGAAACAGTTTTCATGACAGGTAAGTGGTGAGGAGCATTTTCAGTCCTGGGAAGTCATTAAGGCAAAGTGTGGGCAGGGCTCAATGTCTTAGAGACCAATAGCAGCAGAATAATGTAACATTTCTAGCTGCAGCAGGCAAATCAAAAGGCAGAGAATGCCAACAAAGAACTGGCACAACTGTTGGGAAAGAGGTCATTGAGTAGGTTAGAGTGGTTAATTTAGGTTTTGTGCTTGTAAATGGAAACTGGCAAGAAATAAAAGGTAAAAATTATTTGTTTGACATGATAAGATGAAAAGGATCACATTCCCCACATATTCCAGCTACTTTCCCCCCTCCATTTCTCATTTCCAGCTCTAGTTACTTGCTGTGCTAGACTGCCATCCCAGGAGTTTGAGGGACGAGAACTGGAAGGAATAAGCCACTCTTAAGGGGTGGGAGGAAGTGATAATGCAAAGAAAGTACAATCAACTAACAGGTGATGGTTTTGGCACTCCTTTCCCTGACAAACACTTCCCAAACTCCTGCTGCACTGTCTGCCTCAGGCAGAGAAGTGCTCGATTGCAGGTTTAAGGGAGGTAGGTGGCAAAGGACCATTTGCCTTTTCAGCCCAGGAAGGGTGGTGCTCCTTCCCCTGGGTGTGTGTTAGTGAGCAGTGCTGCAGGGCTGTGCTGAGCCTCTGGAAGGGGGAAAGCAGTCTAGTCCAGCAATGCTTTAGGAGGTGGGTACCTCTCACAAAGATAATATTTAGCTTTGTGCCACAGGGGCAGCATTTTGCCAGTGTGGTGTAAGTATCTGTGAAGTTCAGAGCTTCTCCTGTATAAATTAATTTGTTCCAGGGAAGACCCAGGCCTTGATCCTGCAATGTAATTTACTCCTGAAGAGCTGGTGGCAGCATTAGAACCCGTGCTTTTACAAAACCTCTCTATCGTTATTGGGAAGGTGTCTTCAAAAAATCTCAACATAGATTGGATAGCTCTTTCAAATAATTGGTTGAATATTAATTTCTGTGTCTCACTGCAATTATGTTAATTATGGGGAACTCATTAGGCACTAATGTAAATATTAGAACCCCTTCTGTAACATTCACTGTAATTTAATGCTAATTCACAGAACTGTTATTGAACTGTTAATAGCCAGGGATGGAATAACACCTCACACAATCAGTGAAGCATTGCAGTTGGGGAAGAACATGTGTTACAGTCCACACACACTTTTGAACACACAGTCATGAGCTGTTGGCAGCCTTCCCATTGCAAATTAAAGGAGACTCAGAGCAAACTGTCAGTGGTTTCTTGGTGTATTGGCTGACCTGGCCTCTCCTGTCCTCATGACCACCATGAATGCTGGTTCTGTGGCTAAATTACTGCATAACTTTGTATCTCATGTCATCTGCTTGGAAACCCAGATGATTACATCTCCTCCATAATTTTAAAATCTAGCATGCCAGCAAAGGCAGTTTCCCAATATTATGTTTGTTTTGTATCCATGCACTTTAGATTTCCTTGGCATAGGGGTTGCTAATAGTTCTATTCACATACACAGCTTGCAGTTGTCTGATTCAGCCTGAAGTCATTTGATAATGCTGGTGCAAGAGGGGGTGACCTAGTTGTTTTTCATGAAATATTCACATCTGTTATTTTTTTAGTCAAGGGGGCAAAAAGGTAGAAATTTAGTCAGTTTGAAATAACTGGGTGAGGGACAATAAATTCCAGGCTTTGGAAAATGCTCTATTTTAATAGAAAGCTTTATATTCTGAAGTGACAAAAACCCAACCCGAAATAAGTGCCGACACGAGATCTGGCCAGAATTTAGGTGCTTAAATTGCTGCTCTGAAGAAGTTCACCTAGCTGCTGTCGAACCTATGGAAGGGATTTAAATACAAGAATCTTGGCTACCTGGAACTGTGCTGCTCCCTTGGCAGGCCAAATCTGCCCAGGGTGGGGGAGCTGGATGCCTGTCCCCATCTGTGCCCTGTGGAGCTCAGGGGGCAATAGCTGTGCTGGGGGAGGGAGGCCACTCACAGCCTTCCCGTGGCTCCTGCTTCTACAGTTTGCTGCTGCATATGTTTTTATTTTTGGCATTTGGCTGAGGGAATCAGAAGGACCTGAATTCACCTGCCTCACCTACCTGAGAGTGTGGATTCATACCCCTGTTGTCCTGCATAGTGCCAAAGCCACCAGGCAGCTGGCAGTTTGGGCAGGAGGCAGGCACATATCCCCTTACTGAAGGGTTTGGGAGTGGTGCTCTAAATGTGTGAAAAGAAGGAGAGCAAATGCCCAGAAGGTTAGAAATGTGGGTTCCAGGAATCAGTTCAAGGTAATGTATATATTCTCTGAAATTATTCTGTTGAAATTCTTGTCGTCCCCTCCCCCTCAATCCCCAGAGACCCAGACTTCCTTGACGTATCCATCCAGGAGGAGCACAGTGTTGCACATGAGGAATGTGTTTATAAAGGAGCAAGGAAAGGGCCACCTTTCTCACCTTCCATTGGGAACCCCAGCTGGTCTGTGGGTTCTCAGTGCAGGGAAGTTCAAAAATACTCTTAACATTTTCCTGTTCTGCAAGCTGAAGACAGTGAATATCAGAAATGCTGATGCCAGCCAGCACTTTACTGGCGTATGGACAGCTGGGCTGGAAGCAGCCTCCATGCTATCTCTGCCCAGGCTGTGTTTTGGGAGTGTAGGTCTGTCTCTCAGGGTCATGATGATTTCTTTTCTGTGGTCAGATGCCTGAAAGCTGAGGCACAGTCTAACTCCTGAGAGATTTGAACTGAAGATTTTCTGCTTTAATGGGCTATGTTGCCCTCAGAGCTAGCTTTTCTCCCTCTTAGAAACAAAGTCACAGCAGGAGTCTTGCTGGTTTTATAAACATAGAATTAAAAGAACAGCATTTTATCACCATTTTGAAAAATCTTATTTTTTCAAATTTTCATGAAATGATCAGTTTGAAATGACTTTACGAACCATCTTTAACAGCACCATCTGGTGGCTCTCAGGCAATGTTGACATTAGCCGTGGCTAGAGCTGTTTCTTGCAGTAGTACAGGGTGAAATACTTGGTTTGTTTTATTATGAATGCCAGAGGAGGCGTGTGAATTCAGTATGCGTAAATATGGCAAAAGTATGTAGATTTGACAAAAGCATGTTGCTGAAATGTGTGGGGTAAAGTAGGGCAGAACTCCAGGGCTGTATGTCCATAAATATTTGAGTACTAGAAGAGGGATATTTTCTCATTCCTGTAATATGTTTAAAGATGCCTACTTATCATAAAAAATCTATTATTAAAGATTATTTTATATTTGCTTCTAATCTTCTTACATATATGTGGAGTCAGGAGAGATCAGCAAAGTCACTGATTGGAAGAGCAGGCTGCTGAGCAGCATGGGGAATTCATAATATATTGGGGGCTTAGGAATGTGAACTTTCATTTTGATTTATTCAGTCTCAGCAAACAGAGAGGGTAGATATCACAGCAGTGAATGAGGAGGTAAAAAGATGATCCACATTCAGCCAGGGAAAGACAACCAAAGGCAGAATCTCTTTCTGCTTTGAGCCTTTGTGTAGTACACAGGACAGAAGAATGGTTTCTGGAGCTGGTGGCCATAGAGTTGCCACTAGATTTTCTGCACAGGAATTTCAGAGTGGGTAAAGTATCCTTGTGGAATTCAGTGCATCAGTGTTCAGTGTGCTACTTTTCATTAGTGATTTATGAGTGGTAGTAAGCGTAAGGTCACATGGATTTTGATCTTTGTTCCCACTATAGCAGCTGATGATGCTGCATGGAACTCCTGCTTATATTTTGGTCTCTGTGCTGTCTCAAAGATGCAATTCCCTCAGCGTTAGGTGATCCCTCTGGCTAAGTATGTTGTGGGCAATTATGGCTGTGTACAACAAGCCTTGGCATCAGCAGCTTGGCTCTGGTTTCACTACCCAGAAGCAGGATTTGTGCTTGGCTGTTTGTAAGGCAGTTCACTCAGAGCTCCCAGGACAGAATGCTTTCCAGAGGAGAGCTTCCTGTGCCTTCCCTTTGCTTTGTCCTCTGCTTGCTGATGTGAAATAAAGACGACCTGGAAAATATAAACTCAAGTGTTACAATTGCTAGTTATTATTTCTGAGGAATGTAGATTATTTTTAAAAAAAATCTATTTGGAATTTGTACTGAGAAAGACCAAATTAAATGATGGCAGGAAGCAGTTTGGTGTAGTAGGTAGGAAGGTGCTGTCTCAAAAAGCTGTGTGCTCTGTAGCTAACTGGGGCTAATAGGCATGATTGGCCACATCACAGTTATCTTCTCCGTGCCTATTATCTGAGCTGTGCTCCCCTCACGGTAGCAGGCGTTTTAAAGCCTTCTGCAGATATTAAAGCTTTGCACTATCCTTTCTTTTTCAGTCTCTTCCTTATTTTGTGTGGCCCAGTATTGTGGTGAGCACAATGAGCTGCATCCTGAGCACATTCAGGTCCCCCCCCACCTCTGATGGCTGCAGTGGAGTGTCGTATATTCACGGTGACCTGGAAGGCACCCTTGTCTGGCAGAACCTGGGGGCGTAGCAAATGTAGTGTCTGTTTTTTCCTCTGAGACAGTATCTATTTTGTGTATTTCCACTGAGCTTTCTGCTTCATCTCTGGAATGAAAGTGAAATAGCAAGCGATGAAAATGATGATGAGGATTTATGCATATAATAATCATCTGCAGATATTAAAGCTTTGCAGTACCCTTTTTCAGAGATATTCATATGAGTCAGTGAGATCTGATGACTTGCTCAAGGTCACAGAGCAAGTTTGTGGCAGAGACAGAAACAGAAATTGCATCTTAAGAGTCAGGACAGTCTCATATTCCTGGGCTTCCTCTGACAAACACTGTTATGCTGTATGACATGTCATTGCCACCGGCTATGAAGGAAGGGGGAGCACACCCAAAAGCGAGCTTAGCTGTGCATGCTGGATTAAAAAACTTACTTTTGCATCTTCAAAGTTGCCTTAGCTATGTGAACTTGAGTCAAATTAACATGATACAAAATCTACAGAAACAGTGGTTACAAGGTTATCTGGTTTTTTATGTTCTGGTGAAGAAACTTATTGAATGCTTACCCCAGGCACCCTCAGTATAACCACCCTTCCTGACTGGTGATGGGTCGGATGTGTGTGCAGGGCTGAGCCTGCCATGATCATAGGAGTCAGGATGTACCCTGTAGATCTGCCCTGTAGAGTTTGAGAGCCACTGTCTGTGGTATCAACGCGTGGAGCTGCCCTATTGCAACTCTTCTCGCTTTTGGCCCTATCATAATGGTGTAAGTTCTACTTTTCTAACCAGAAATGGTACCTCTTTCTGCTGAATAGGACATAAACCTGGTTCAGAGCATCAGTCCAAAAGCAGAAAGAGTTTAATTAGTTTCAGGATCCATGGAGGAGAAACGGAAGCCAAACAATCGGTTACAGCCATGCTCCACTTCGAGGTACGTGGAGATGAGGAAATAGCTCATGCCAGCTTGTTAGACAGGAGGCTGGAAGTTACAGATGGCACGGATGTGATACTGGAGGCAGAGAACAAATGTTTCCCACCTAGTGAGAAACACTTCAGAAAGGAAGAGTCATTGCTTAATAGCAGCATGATGGTTACTGTTGAAAGCAAGAGAGAGTCCTCTAAAAGCCTGAAGCTTTATCTAAATGAGGAAAATACACAGGATTATAAAAAATGACAGGTTAAATGTAGAAATGCAACAAGACAGACTGGAAAAAAAGGAGTTAGAGGAGCATTTGCAGAAGACATCAAAACTAGTAAATAATAAATCTTCAAAAACATCAGCATCAGGGAGCCTGCCAGAAAAAATCTTGAGGGCTAGTAGATGCTCAGAAATGACAAACAAATTCTTTGCATCTGTTGCTCATTGTGAAGAAATGGCAGTTCCCTGTGCTGGTGCACTTCTTAAAGAAGAATTCATCGGGAAGTCTCTTTCAAATTGAAGAGTTGGTAGGGGAATTTATGAGTCAAATAGAAGTTGCCAAGTAGTTTATTAACCCAAGCTTTCTGTAGGAATTCAGTGATAAGATAGCGAGACCAACTGTGGTGTTCCATAGAAGTACTCTGGTACTTGAGGATTGAAAGATGTGATATGGCTTTCTAGAAGTGTGATAAGGGAAACCACAGGCTGATGGGCTTGGGATATGCACAAGAAGAAATTACTTTACGATGGTGTATTGAGAATGGAGTTGCAGGGTACAGAGACAAGAGTCAGCCTGGTTTTTGTAATGAGTAGCCTGTGCAAAATGTCAGAGCTTTTCTAATCAAATAGCAAATGCATCTGTTCTGGGAGCCATGGTGGTCAGTAGATGCATAAATGGTTTGGGAAGAGTTAATACTTGTTATTCACTGCTGTCCTGAATAGCTCCGAATTATTGATGATGACTGAAAAATTTTATAAGAATGTGAAACTGAGTGACTGGGCAGTGAAATACAGAATGACTGTGCAGATAAGCAGAGTGATACATCACTTTGTATATGGGGAGGAGGGAGTCAGAATGGGGAAGAATGGGATGAGCTCTGAGCTATTTCTTGGATAAGATCTTGAGTTGTGAGAGAAATGCCATCTCAGTGCTCAGGAATGGTCCAACAGGTATCTCAAATAGTAGAGTGGTTAGGACAATAAGAGAGAGCAACTTGAGGAGGCATGAACTGCTTTATGTGCTAATATCAGTGCACAGAACGTCTGCCTCCTGAATACTGTAGGCAGCTTCGGTTCCTTTGCTTCCAATCCAGTCCCAAATGCACTAAAACTGGACGAAACAGTGAGAAGACAGCAAGGCTCTTTGAAATCTTGGAATGGGCTCTGTAAAAGAAATGAGCAGTGAGGCTGAGGCCCTTCAGCATGCAAAAGAGACTCCTGAGGAAAGTGGTAATGAAGGCTATGAAGTCATGTGGCATGGAGAGAGTAGGTAGGGTTTGATGTCTCTACTTCTGAACAAGAACTGGAGGACATGAAATTAAGCTGTCAGGTTCAGGGAAAGTGTTGCTATTTGTGTGACCCATTCTTCTGTGCCTTCCTAGTTCCTGGTTTGACCACTGCTAGCAGCAGCACAGTGGGCTGTGTGGGCCCTTCTGTCTCCTGCTGTGGTTGTCTTATATTTGACTTGAGGAAATTTGGGAGACCACTGCTGCAACTGTTCACAGCAGAATTGGCCTCCCATCAGGATCTCCGTTCATCCTCTTTAGTGCTAATTCAGAGTCAGAAATCAGACTGTTGTGTTGACAGATGCTTATCCTGACTAAGAAACTTGTTTTTAAGAGTCCTGCAGTAAATTTGTTTTGTCATTAGTTGAGAGCCACTCCATGCGTGTGGGGCAGTGGGGAAGGTCTGAACAGCATCTCCACAGCCTCATGTGAATAGCTGGATCCCAGCCCCCAAGGCAGGGATCCAGACTGCCTCTTGGTGGGGCGCAGTGATACAGAGGCAGGAAATCGTAGCCCCAGGCAATGAAACGGGAATGGCGTGTTTGGGTTTGCAGTGACTGTGTTTTAGTTTCAGCAGTATTGTGAAAATCAAAACGTTGTGAGTAATTCTAAAAGACTACAGAAACCAAAAGATAAAAGTGAGAGTGTCCCATATGCTTTTACAATATTAAACCAGCTCAACTAAAGCTGGGTCACTGCCAGCCTCTTGATAAAGACTGTGCTTTTGCATTCCGAGCAACAAAAGACTAAATGACAAAGAACATACTGACCCTTTATATGCAACTGTAGAGGGGAAGAGAAATCTCAGAAAGTATTGAAATTTTTGTTTGAAAAATCTTTTCATGTTACTTTCAGACATGAAAGGTAAAAGCATGGTATGGATAGAGACTAAAGAGGTTAAGGTAGTAGTTGAGAGTACATATCCACACATGGAAGTTGCTAGGAATGGTGTGTTAATCTGAAGGCAGTGGTGTTCCTTATAAAGAATGATTTAGGGGAGAATGTTCTGTGGAATCAGTAAGTTTTATTTATACTGAAAAACTTCACGAATTTTCCACTTCTGAGTGCCTGGCTCTCACAGCTTACTTATTGCAGATATGAGTAAGTTGGTTTTTAAGATACGTGGCTGTAGTATTGGACTTCCATCTTGATATCCTTCAGTACCTTACTGGTCTTCCCTTCCCTTAAAGATTCTCAGGTAAGGTGGATTATGTGGTCTCTGGTTGGGACACAGGACTGATTTTCTTACACCTTAAGCAGTTACACTGAGAAATGCAATAGTCATGTGGAATTTAAGGCTTCCACGAGTGCAGTGACAGTACCAAGTAGTTGTGTTGCCATATCAATATAAAATCAATTGAATTGTTTCCCACCAGGAGGTGGGCACTTGACCATTCAGGTCAAACCATGGCCACACATGCTGCGCCATTGACCAGGCATAAATCCTTACAGCTTTATCATGTACCTAAATCAATTTGAAATATTTAGTGTTGGTTCTCATGGCCTCCAGGCATCCACATTCAAATGCAGCAAAGTGGCCTCCCAGGGCAGAATGTAAAACATCTCACAGCCACAGGGAGCAAGGATGCTCAGTGAAGCAGGGAGTTTACCCTCTCCCCGACATGCACAGTAGGAGGGATGAGAGAAGCCCCAAGAGCCATTACAATATCCTGCAGATTCTTCAGAACACGACAGTAAAGTTCCTTTAAACAGGAACAACCTTGCTGTTGATTTACAGTCTTCCAACACAAACTGAACATTTAAGGCCAAATGTCTCTGTCCAATCCCTCATACTGATTTCACATAGGTAAAGAAGATTCTTATTCTTTACCTGGGCTGGGATTGCTGAATTCAGAAGATTAGTGTGCTGCTGTGGGCCTGATCTCTAGAGCTCCTGGGACACCTAGATGGGTACTCCCTGCTAGCTGCAAGCGGAAATGAAAATAAGAAATACTAAAAATTTTATTAGACTCAGATTGCATACAATAACATGTGAACTAAATGCTAAGACACTGGTATAGAACATACATGGCATGAATCATCCCAATTAAATGGAGGAAATTACTTAGCCATGTGAAAAAATTAAGCCCTGACATTAAAAGCTACTAGTCTGTTTTACTTTTTTCTGGCACTTTATTATTTCTGAAGGCTTAAAGAACTCCAGCCTCGTAACTCCCATGATGAGTGTTCTAATTATGAACATTAAGAATGTTTTCTGATTGTTTTGAGTTAGGTAATAACTTGATATGATAAATAAATCAAGCAATTCCCAATCCAAATGTAGTGTCTGGCTTTGGAAATACGGTATGCTCCCTTCTTTCCTGTGTGAAATAGGTCTGAACAGCTGGAACAAATGTTCTTGTCACCAAATTATAAATTACAGCCGTCAAGAACAAAACATTTAGTTCCAGCACTCAAGAAATAGATTTTCAAGAAGTCTTCCCATTTATCAGCTTAACTATTGATTATGTGTGTAAGGTCATTGAATCAGAGCAGTAATGAATGGAATTCTTGATTGCTCAAATACCAGACTAAATGTACCCATAGTTTTACATCCAGGAACCTGATAATGCCCAAGAATGCCTCAGAGCATTCCAGGAAGTAATGCTGTGTGTAAGCACTTATGTACTTCCTCTCTGATCACCAGTAACATGTTTGCTGAGTAGGAGGGGAAGATAAATTTACTTCCATGAGCTCCATACTTGTCAGGTTTTCAGTCTGTCAAGGAAGCAGTTTAATTCCCAGTGGTTAGGATTGCCTTGGTGGCTGTGGAGTGGAAGGAGGTCAGGATTAGGGTCAGACTGGGCTTCCTAGCATTAACCATTTAACTGACAGCCTTCTTTTCCTTAGTGCAAGAGGCAGGAGTAAGAAGGTCACCAGACCTGTTCCAGAATAGATGTTGGCTGCCATCACAGCCTGCTGTGTTCCTCAAGCTTGTCTTGAGATGAAACCTGAAATTAGCATACCAATTTGACCCAGTAATAATTTATTTTTAATATTGCTCCTGATTTGAACAGTTTTATTTTCCATGTATGCTGACAGCTTTGGTCTTCACCAGTGTAGAGGAGGGGACTGGCTTCAACCTTTCTGGTTTTGTACCCTTGTTTTCACAAATCTCTGCTAATTATAGTTGGTTTTGAGCAGGAGGCTGAGGAATATCTGCAGGGTGCTTGTGACTCTGCTGTGCTTGCACATTGTTCCTATGTTCAAGATTTCTGTGAAATCATCAATTCAGCATCTTTTAATGCCATTCTTCAATGGAAATAGCTAAGATGTGCAAGTAAGCGTTACAGATCCTTTTGAAGCGATGTGCATTTGGGAAGACCTATAATAAGAGAGGAAAAATTATGTTCTTGTGCTTGCAGAAATACCTGCAAACCATTTTCCTTAAAGATGTGTCATGGGGTTGGCAGCTACTGGTTCTGATGCCTTTTATGATGCTTCCTCCACAGCTCGAGTGTTCTTTCTGAGTGTTTCATGGAAGGCTGCATTGCGAAGTTTTTTCCAGGCTGAACATTTCCAGGCTTGCTTTCTCTACCTTTCAGTCTAGATAAAACTCACAGGAACCAAGTTATCTTTGATTCCTCTGGTGCTATTCAAATAAGTATGGAAAAACTAGAGGGTAGGCTCAAGAGGGAGAGGGGGCACAGTCTTGGCAAAAGGTTCTTTAAACAGAAGCCCAAAGCCAGAAACCAGCTGTAAAGATCTGATCCATGGTCTGAAGATGGCTGTTGTCCCCTTCCAAATGCTCCTCCACAGCCTGTTAATTCTTTATAACTGCAGAATTTGTATTGACAAGACAAAAATTACTTCTAAAGAAGAACTGTAAAAGAATCCACCAGCACAAACAAAAACCAGATTGCAGCTAGAGTTAGAGGTAGAAACAGACATGTTTCAGCTGAACAGGAGCTGGTGAAGGGAAGAGGAAGCACTTAGGCATCAGGTGTAAATTGGTAACTCAGCAATCTATTAAATAAATTAATCCTCTTTCTTTCTGAAGAATACCAATGAGCTCTGTAATTCCCTTTGCTTTCTCTTCAGTGTATTCAGTAAATACCTCCCTTTAGGCTGCTGGCAAACTCTGCATTCTGTACTGTAGCAGGGAATCCAAAAGCTGTGCTATGGAGATTTTTTCTGTCTCTATTGGAAAAGCACACAAATATTCTCTGCACAGATTATTTGCACTTGGAAATTCACTTTTAAAAAATGTTTCTGGGTTAAACTGCATTATTCAAATTGCACGAAAAGGGAGAAGTATGTTGACCAAATGGGCAAAATGAATTTGTTAGGAAATGAAGTCTGGACAGAGCATCTCTGTCCAGATGGTAGCTCAAAAATTCAGCTTGAATGACAGA
Source organism: Coloeus monedula (assembly GCF_965178545.1). NCBI lineage: Eukaryota > Metazoa > Chordata > Aves > Passeriformes > Corvidae > Coloeus > Coloeus monedula. The sequence continues at coordinate 4,119,070 of NC_138790.1, forward strand.
GTATTTTTGTTTCCCTAGTACACACCATGAGTGCTTTGATTTTGGAGACATAAAGTATGTTTCAAAACTAGAGTGACTGCAGAGTTAGTATAGCTCACAAATTAAAGACTAGATCTTGTTCCTGGTAGGCATCTATATCTCTTGCAATAGCTATATACTGTATTATTCTCCCTCTTGCTCTGCTCAGTCTGAGCTCAGAGTTGCTGTGTAGAATGGCCATTATGGGGCTAGATGCAGCATTTACATCACTCTGGAATCATATCAAATGCCTTTATAGAATGTATTTCTTTGCAATAAAATCATCACAATACGGGCTAAAGAATCCTGTATTACAATTTCTTATTGTCGAATTTACATTTAAAATTTACATTTTGAGCTCACCTCACGGGCCTGATATGTGTGTATATATATACACACACACATATACCTGCACCTGTTTCCAGTGCAGCTGCAGTTTTATTCTGTGCTCTTCAAGCAGTATCTCTTGGCCAACAATAAAAGAGGAAAAGAACACCAGAAACTGGACAGTGCTCAGTATCTCACTGTAAGCCCTCTCCCCCAAATGGTCTCTTAAGGTTCAGGGCCTGCAATACAGAAGGAAGGGTTTTTAATGCACACAGGCCAAATATCAGTATATATTTTCTTTATTTTCTAATTGTGATAGAAATGGGGAAAGATGCTTTTTAGATTTAAAATAGTTTTACATTTTTAAACTCTTTGAGGTTCAAAACTCATTCACTTCGAGGTTAAACTCATTCAAAAACGAGCTTGTGGAAGTATGTGACATCCTGAATCAGTTTGAGGCTTCCTTTATGACTGTCAGTAACTACATAATGGGTTCCAACGAGGCTGGCTGTCCCAAATAGCCACATGTTAGGTACAACCCTATCAATCTTTTAAGCCATAATGCCATTTATTTTTGTTTCATTCACTTCATGTACTCACTAGAGTCCTGTACCCTACTTACAGGAGATACTGTCCTATGTCTGTAAAACAGAAGAGGGGTGGAGGTTTTTTGTTAGTATTGCTTTTTAATATACTAAGAATTTCACATTTTTCGACCTCACAGTTTCTTTCAAAGTCAATTATTTTAAATTAGCTCATGAAATGTTTTGTAGAATAAATTATTTCCTTTTTGCTTTGAACTAAAGGAAGAGTAATTAAATAGTGCTGAACTGAACAAACAACCATTACTTTTAGGTACTGCAGACTTATTTCTCTGTAATTCTTTATAGGTCACTCAAGCTGTAAATTACCCAGGAAAGCCCTCAGGTAGACCTTTTGCTAATTATCTGACAAGGCTCTCTGCTTTTAACCCAAGAACTAACAGTTGAAGACCTGTGCTGTAGTGAAGGAGGAAAAATTGAAAGAGATTAAAGCAGTTCAGTATGAAAGTAATTGTTTGTTTCATAGCTGCTCTGAACATGGTCCTACCCTGAAGGCAGATTGTGGTAAAGGCTGAAATTATTAAGAGAAGATTGAAATAACTAAATGCTGAAATGGCAGAATATGCTTAGTGTGGGGGTAAGTAGATAGCTGTCTGCCTGGGAGCTTTGGAGTGGTGTTTCCTCTACACAAGTCACTCTAGGTTCAAGTTGTTTGGGCATAGTCACAAAGAAATAAAATAAATTATACGATGTGGTCATTTGCGCCGTTACCTCACACTTTCCCTCTTTCTTTCTGTCCATCTTCACAGCCTGTGACTTGGAAGACCTACAGCATATTTTATAGGTGGGTTAACAGCTGGGAATACTGTGTGTATTAAAGTTGTTGGGGTTTTTTGTTGGGGGGTGGCATTATCAGCTCTTACACTCACAGTGTGTTCCCATGCACTAATCATTTTTATGCTCTCTTCTGCAGACTTATCCTTGGAAGGCATCAATTTTACTGGAATATAATCTGGAAAATTTTCAGGTTTTATTTAAGAAGTAGAAATGTTGGTTTCACAAGTCTTGATATTCTCTTCTTTAGTTACACTGTGTTTTAACTGTGATATCTGAAGGTAAAATATGCATTAGTGCGTTAAAGGAGGAAAAACTGGCAGCTGAAAAAGCAGAATTTTCCTGCACCAGATTGCTGTCTGTTCTAGAGTTATAAAAAGGAACTATTTAAATGTTAATTGACTTAATAATGTAACTTCACGAGCTGAGTTCCAGTCCTTGTCTTCTGCAGTGTCCTAAGGCCAGAAAAAGGCTCTGTCTGTGCATATTCCTCACAAACACTTGGAAAAGGGGCAGTGCACTAGTACCTGAGACTCAGTTCTTCCCCATCCCATTCTGAAGTGTCTGTTGTAGTAGGTTTGCAGCCAGAGGTGTGTTGCACACAGCAGTACAGGGGACACATGTCCCAGTGCAAGGACACTTTATCATGGCTCTCGCCTGCACATAATTCCTGGCCCTCCACCCCACCTCTGCCCCACATCTCATGGAGCACAGGCAAGAACAGTAAAAGCATGGGAATTCATTTTTGTGCCTCTGGGGCTGTGGGGTTTTTTTGTTTTGGTTTGGCTTTTTCTGCATTGCATGATTGTTTAACACTGTTTTCAGCCCTTTCCTGTTTATTTTATGTGTATCTACCTTTCTGGATTTGCTTGGGGTCTGTTTTGGCAAGGTGCTGAGCACTGCCCTTGGAAGGACAATGTGGGCAGCTGACCAGCTGTACTGTCTAAACCCACGCACATGGGCTGAAAAAATGTATGTAGCCCCTCATTCATCTGATATTAACAGGGCCTTCTAATCCACTGGCATAGGAGTCCATCCTTCTAGCTATGTTAGCTGTTAAATGAGCACGTCTGATCATTAACAGAAGATTTAGTACTCGTCTGTCAACACAAATAAGAAAATTTTTTTGTTTCTTGTGGGAATAGAATTGACTGTTAACTCTGTTTCCTTGCAGTGATAGTTCCTGTTCCATGGGATGACTTTTTTCTGGTTATAGCTACCTGTCCTAAGACTTCTTTTGATATTTGCACTTGAGAAGCTCTGCCAGGACAAAATAAGATATTTCTACAGTTTGTATGTCTGATAAATTCTTTTTTTGGAGCAGTTTAATATATTGGTGGGATTTAAAGATGTGCTGAATCTAATCTTCCAAGAGTTGGGAAAAATATGCATTAGAATTCATTGTCTCTTGCTGAGTTTGACCTTCACTACCCTGCTGGAGTGCGCTACAGTTTTTTATCTGGTTTTTTTTCTGCTTTTCCTCCTTGGATGATAATGAAAGTGAAGCAGTTTGCCTGTCCAGCCTTAGATCTCTGCAGTCTTGGTGCCTTCCTGCCATTCAGTCTCCTGCTGAGGTCAGTGTTCCTGCACCTGTGTCTTGAAATCTCCATTTTTTTCTCTTGGCTTCTGGCTTTGACAAGCAGGTAATGAAGTAGTTTTGGTTTTTGTATTGCCCTCACGCTCAGGAGCTTGTGCTGTGTATTGGTGTGCATGGTAATGTTACCCTGGGTTTTAGAACTTAATATGTTGATCTTTCCTGCAGTCTGTGCTTTATTGCAGAAGTAGAGACTCCCCTTTCATCATTTTGTTATTAGAAACTTTGTTCAATCCTCTGGAGGGATATATAATATTAGCACTGGAATAGCAAAACTTTCAAAACTAAAAATTAACGACAGTGGTGCCACTGCTCTGATCAACACCCAGTCACCTGTGTAGGGCCAGGAAAGGGGGGAGAGGCACCTTTCATCTTTTCCAGCTCTAAGTGGCAGTGCTTGAACTCTGCTTCCAGTGCATTTGCACTATTAAGAAGTGTGACTTGAGAACATGCTTGGCACAGAAATGAAAGAGAAAAGCTGCTGTTTAGCTGTTACATCCCACACGGAGAAGGGATAGTTTATTTCCCTGTAACTACCATTCCATGAACATAAAAGTTTCACTGAATTCCAAGAGTATTAGAATTGGTGGAAAAGACTACAGTAAGCTTGGGGTTTCAGAACAATTGCATGTAAAACTGTCCCTCCACCTCACAGATAACTTCTTATTATGTTGTGAGATTTTTACACTATCAGCTCAAACTGAGAAACTCTAGCACAATGCCATGAATGCATTTATTTTGGATGAAAACTGGAGGAGGTGATTGTTGGTACCATTCATTCTGTTTTCAGAGAAATCTTCCAAAGCCTGAATACTGTGGTTTTCACTTAATTTACATGGCTAACAGAGCAGGTCCAGGGCTGACCCTTTCAGGTGTGGAAACATGCATTTATGAGTAAGCTTTTGGCTGTTGAGGTGTCAGGCCTGTGTCTGGATCAGAGACATCACAGGGTGCAGTATCTCTGCAAGCAGGATAATACTCGGCCTTGCAGCTGCTTTTCCAGTGCTAAAAGGCTCAAATTGGAATAGCAGTTGTGTATCCCAGTAACTGTTTCCTATCTTTCCAAATACTATGGAAGGTTGCTATGCCCATCCCAACAAGGGTAGTTCACACTATGAACAACTGGAAGCCAAGTCTGAGCACATTTTGCACTCAAAAATTTGATACTGATTCATGCTGTGAAGCAGAGGGAGCATTCCTGAGCATTGCTGATCATCTCTGCAGTTCTTTGGCTGGGCACTGGCTCTGTTCCTCTTGTGAACCTTTAGAAGTGTTGCTTGTCACTGATTGATGGATGAGGCTCTGAAACAGTTATAATTAAGGTAGTGTTCACACTGTCATAATTACAAGATACAGCAATTTTGTTAGCCTGGATTATTTATTAGTCACAGCAATCAGAGCTACATTTCGATCAGTCCCAGGAGGACCTGACAGAACATGGATGTTAACATTAGGTATCCAACATGTTCATTTGCAGACCTGTCATGTTTGTCATGGTGGCAGTAAATGGTGCTAAACTGCTTTTTCAACAGATTCATTAGTGATAACCTTTTGGGTTGATACGTCTGCCACAATTGTTACAATTTTTTTTTTTCAAGCATAGCAAATATGAAGATTTAAATTATGCTTATTATAAAGAAATGGGTTTTTATTAAAATGGAATTGTATTAAATAAATAAAGTTCTTTCATTTTTATGGGTTATTAAATTCAGCCTAATGTATTTAAGCTACTACCTCGAATTTCATCAAAAAATACTTGTTTTGTTCTTAAGCAAAACCTGATCCTGTAGCTATTAAAGGAAGAAACTGGAGTTAAGAGATGCTCTCAAGAGTTTTGAATTGTTTCCAATTCTGAAGTTCTTTGCCATGCCAGTGCTCCTTTATCCTTCTCCACCAAAGAGGCCATTTTACATGTTTAGCAGAGAGCTCTGAATTAGCAGATGATAACTTAGTTAATGATCATTTATGCAGAGAATGTAGCTCATGATTTTATTTTAATTTGGACCTTTTTTTTTTGGTTACTTTAATGATGGATCTTCCATGCCAATGCGTGGTTCGTGAGATAAGATTTCTGTAGAGAAATCTTAAATTACAATTTCTTGTCTAAGGAATAGCTAAAGCTGCTGTATAATTAAACAATAAGGTTAATTTCAGCTGGCATTGACTATTGCACTTTCCTGAAAATCTGTTATCACACAGGCTCAGGCAGCAAGGTTGAGGAAGGCACAAGAAAGGAAGCTAGAATACGCCAGTGCATCAAAGGGAAGCCAGCTCGGTAGCTCCAGTAGGTTTGCTAGGAGTGCTGAATCTGCTGGCACAATAAACAGTAGTAATGGGCATGTGGCTGCAGAGCCTTGGCATGGGCTTGTGCTAAATGTGTGCAGGACTGGCTCAGGAACCTTCAGTTGGCAGCTGTGGGGTTTGTACTGCTGGGTTTGACAGGTAACTCTTGTCTGGGTGGGTGCTGGCATGAGTTTTCCTGCTGCACTGTGCCCACTGGACCAGCTGTGCTGGGCAGATGGGAGTAAAGCTGGCACTCTAAGCCACTGTTTCATATCTCATCGCTGGCAAAAGGTGCTGGACACACTTATGTGCTATAAACTGCTTGATTGTGTTGGTGAGGCTTTTTGCTGCTTAAAAGTGTAAGTTTATCTGTACATACCACTTGTCAAAACTCAGCAGTAAAGTTTTTCCTGGGACTTTTGGTCAATGGAACAGTTGCTACTGTCTCTCCTGAGCAGGAGAGTTCTTCTGGCACTTTGATTCTGTAGCAAACAGCTTTGATTTTACACAGGTAAACTAAAGGAAATGTTTGAAGTCTAAACTTGAGCTGTAAATTTACAGCTCATGACTGTTGAACTCTGACCAGTCAAGTGGTGACAGCACAGCACAGTGAGTGGGAGCCAGAATGTTTCAGTATTTTCTAATGCTGATGTGGAGCAGGTCCCAGTTCTCCTCCCTGTGAGTACAGCAGAGGTAGAATTCATGTTGAAGCTGCAAGCAGTGTAGCAGCAAAGCAGAAAATTACCAGCCTTCAGTGAACACAAGCTATATTAGTTCAATGTCTCAATGCAATACTCCAGAGAAATAGAAATCAGGAATAGAGAGGATAGACCATGTAATTTGTTTCTTTGCCAGTGCAAGATGGTTCTCTTTTAATGAGTCTAATTTCAAAACTCTCGAGGAACAGGGATCACAGCAGTTTTCTTGAGTGTGCCAAATGCTTTCCATTTATCAAGGAGTTTTGCTTGCTATCCATCCTCCTTTCTCCCTCTAGCTGTACCTTTGGGCCAGCCTAAATTTCTTTATTTTTTTTATATGCTTCACTGATACTTTCCCATCTTGCCATTTGACAAAGCTGGTATATATTCATCCTTCTTTCTAAGAAAATTTCTCCAACCTCATAGCAAATTGAAAGGAGTTTGGGAAAGGTTTTGTCTACACTGGTTTAGGATAATGTGAGGCTAGAGAGGATATTACAGTTGCTTTCAATGACACACTTCTGAAAAGAAGAAAATGCTATGACCAGCTCTGGCTTCATAGTGGAAATTGCACAACAGTGGCAAAGAGGGATTGATTTGGTTTTTCTTTTACTTGTTACTGTCAAAGACTTCCAGTGTTTCTATCTAATGCTCAAAATCTTGTTTATGGGCACAGAGAAATCCCCACCTTCCATGTAAAGGCAAGGAATTTTGTTATTGTAAGCAAAATCTTGAGAGTCAAATTGTTGTTAGTGTAGATCTAACTGATGCAGAACAAAATAACAATGCAGTTACATCTGTGATACACACACTTCCCTGTCCCTGGCTCTTTTTCTGGGTGTTGTGCTCCCCAATCCACTGCTCCTCTGGGTCAGGAAGTTGGGATAGTTATAGCAGTGCTGGAATCCCTTGCCAGGAGGAATAAAATCTCATGTTGTGTTGCTTTGTTTTCCTTTCCTTCCTCCCTCTAGGATACATTCTGTATGGGTTTTGTTTGCTAAGATATTTTTAAACCTTTCTCTTCCTTCACCAATCCACAGTGCTGGGTTAGATCCAAATTATTGTATGTGTGCTTTGCACATATTAGGTGCTGTTTCTTTCTTCACTTGGTTACCCCTAATTACGGTTTTGCCCAGCTGCTGATGTGTATTTTTTTTTGTTTGCCCTTAAACTGACAACTGGTGAGTTGTTTCTAGCTTGGGATCTCTGGTACCAAGCCTGTACCCCGCCACACCACATCCTCCCCTTGACTTCCCAAGGCTGCTGTTGTCACACCAGCCCTTTCTCTCTCTGGCCCAGCTCCTGCAGGTTCAGAGGGAGGCAGGCAGAGCAGTCAGCCCTCACTCTGAGGTGTGGCAAATCGCCTGGGAAGCTTAAAGTCTGTCACTGCTCTGCAGGGGTGGAATGAAGAATGCTGCTGTGGTGTTAAGCAGCTCAATCCCCCTGGCAAGAGTGGCTTAGAGCTCTGCTGTGAGCTTGAGACTTCCCTCTATCCAACTGGGATACCCTGGAGACCATTTCCATTACATTTCAGACATAATTTGAAGATTGAATGCTGATCTCTCCCTAGTTTTGCTTTGCCTCTTCCTCTAAGTGTGACTGCATCTGAAGTTTTTTCTTCTACAGGTTTCATGTTTGCCTGACGGTGTTTTGGTTTAATGTTGGGGTTTTTTTTTCTTCAGCTGTATGTTTCTGTAATTCTTGCTTGTGTTCCTGTGGTGTGTTTGGAACAACTTCCATTTTCAGCAGAAATAGTAACACTGTAAATGCTAGTTTGGTTTGTTCCATCAGACTGTAGGGGCCTCTTGGGGGTGCTGAGGCCCTGGCACAGGTTGCCCAGAGAAGCTGTGGCTGCCCCACCCTGGAAATGTTCAAGGCCAGATTGGACAGGACTTGGAGCACCCTGGGATAGTGGAAGGTGTCCTGCACGTGGCAGGGCTGTTGGAACGGGATGGTCTTTAAGGTTCCTTCCAAGGCAAACCATTTTATGGTTCTATGAAATTAAAACATTAATTACTCCACTGATTATGCTTCCAGTTAGCAGGTTTGGCACAATTTTTTCAGTTGTTTTTTCAGTGTTTTGGTCTAGCTTTTTGATTGTTTGACTTCCATGATAATCAAAATCAATTCTGATATGGTTATAGGTAAAAATTGCAGCTATGGCAGAGCAATTGCACAAATATACAAGTAATTTGTAATTATAAACATCCCTCAGATGGTTACATTTATGTGACTGTGTCCATACTAAGGGAAGGAAGTGTCGCTGTGTGCTTGGCATGAGTGGTTTTGGTTTGATTTGGGGATTTTATGTAGGAGGCATTGTTCTAAACTTGGGTGTATACAATTACATATTGTATTTCATACAAATATAAAATGTGTTTATTAACTTACAGTGGTGGAAGTAACACAAGAGTACTGGTAAGGAGGGAGGGGTTAGGGGAATCTCATTTCTCAACTAGCCTGAAGTCTAGTCCCTGTGCTGGAAAGTTTGGCCTTGAGCTCTCTTTGTAGGTGAATGTAAGGTTCTCAAAGTCTCTGTAAAGACCTAGTAATGCAGAGAAATTGGATATAGAAAAAAAGCAACTGTTGATTTGGCTGTACGCTTACTGAAAATAGCATATGGAATTTTAACTCCTGACTTGTTCTCCCCAGGGAGCAATCAAAGAGTGAGATCACCAGGAGATGTTTTTGCGCATGATTTCTCCATTCCTAAGGATTGTTTGTCTGCCCCTGAACAGCTCATCTGCTTTCTCTGGGATGCTTAGCCATGAGTGTGCTTACTCAGGCCTAACTGCATGTTTACATAGGTGGACACATAATAGTACTGAGTGCTACCCTTCTTTGTCAGAGGTACTTTACTCAGTATAGCAAAAATCATCTTCTCTAGTTTGGCAGTATGAGGAAAGAGCTGTCCTATGTGAAGCACACACAAAGTAACCTCAGAGGGGGAGAGCACCTTTAACACCGTGAGTAAGGGGTCTGCATTATCCTGTTGCCAACATATTGTAACACCACAGCCAGGGGCTGAGGCCTGCAGAGCTGCCATGTGTGATAGGACACTTACAACAGATCCATGACTTCTACTTGTCTTTACAAAAGAACATGTGTGTAGCACATATGTAGCTCACAGTATCGCCTGGAATTCAAGTGTATCTGTGGTAATTTTTGAGGATGTATGTTACCCTGGTTTTGTCCTTTTTTTTTTTTTTTTTTGCTAAGGCAGCAGCTCAGATGAGCAAAATTTGAGGTATTCACTGTTCTTCAGCTTGGTTTTTTTCAGTAACATAGAATGCTAGACAAATGGCCTTGATTCAAAGTGCTAAAAATAAGTATTCCCTTGAGGCAGTTGAACTGGGGAGTTACTGAAACAAAGTTAATCCTGTGGAACAAATGCATGGTATTATCAAGGAAAGATTCCCATTCATTTCCTATGTCTCTTGCTGATGGAATATCCATCCAGTAAGGATTTTAGGCTTCTTGGCCTATCTTGAAGTAGATTGTAGTTTAGGCATTTTGCAAGACTACAGAGCAATTGGAGAGATTGAATTAGGAATATTATAGGTTTGTCTTAGTGTTGCTCTGTACTCCAATATTCTCTTAAGGTATGCATTTCAAAGCTTTGCTTTGCTAAGGTGCCTTTACACCCAGGTACATTTCCTTCTCAAAGGAAAGCACACTCAAGACATAAATGCAGCATGGATACAGGATCAAGTGCCTTGCAAGAAGGAAAAGGACCAGGTAGCATGGTGGGATTATCAAAGCAGAATCAAGTGTGAATCACTCATAGGAGCACAGGCAATGCTTTGCTGAAAAAAATTCTCTGCAAGTGTGCATCAGTGGACAAGTGACCTGCTCAGGTCACACACAGATGTGTGGCTAGAGATGTGTGGTGCCCTGGGATTTACACTGCCCTGCGCCTTGAGTGCTCTGTCTCTGACTGCTGGCTCCCTGAGAGAAGCTGGAGGAAGGACATGCCAGCAACATCTCAATTCTTACTCTGTTCTCTGAACTACTTGTTATTCTCATCGTGTGTTCAGGGTCTTTCCTGTGGGGATCAGAATAAACTAAAACAAAACTGTCCCTTGGTCAAACCTGATTTCCTTCTGTGCAGGCTGCTCCTCTGTGCCTCGTCACATGTGTAGAGACCCCAGGAACAGGGCCTGTTCTCAAGAGATCCTGTCTTATTTTTGGTCCATCTTTCCCTGCTGTAGGCAAGACAGGCCTGATCTCTAGAGCAGCCTCCTTGGGGAGATACTTAGTTGGTGTTTTTATTAAACACCTTTATTGTTAAATTTGGCCTTATCTACATCCAAGTATATATGCAGCATCTGGTAAGGAAATTTGCAACAGAGAAATTGCTCAGGTGAACATGCAGATCTACTACTTGAAGCTCCACTGGTAATGATAAAGTGTTAGTGATACTTATGAGCCCAAAGATACCGGCCAGAGTATCTCTATGTACAGAACATCTCTTTTTCTTGGATTTGAGAGATTAGTTGCAAAAATAGTTGTGACACATTTGTAAGCAGATGAGGCCATTAATTATAGTGCAGCGTATATTGAGTGTTGTATTTAAGGAAGCTAGAGTTTAAAGCTTCTGCACTCTGTGGCACAGCTGTGCTATCAGAGTTTTGCTATTAATATACTACATTGTGATAGTTGCTCAGCTTTCTGAATTTAAGGAAACCGAGTGACAGCTCTGCTGTTAGAGGAAGGCTCTGTCTCAGAGGTCAGAGCCTGCTGGCTGTTACAATAGGCCCACTGTGGTAAGAAAGACATTGTTCATCTTTTCAGTATCTGGTTCTATTGTATGAAGATGGCTTTTACAGTCCAAGTTGCTCATAACCCACTTGCACATACTACTCTGAAGTGCCCAGAAAGAAAAGTCAGGAAAAGTGGGTGAGCCTCAAGGTACACAGCAAATGTAAAGTCATACCCTGGATCACAGAAGTGCTTCCTTTTCAGAGTAGTGGAGAGAGAAGATGGCTTGCTTGACACATCAGTGGGCTTTGCCTGAACTGACTAAACCTTTCTTTAAATAAATTATGAGAATCACTATTATCCTCAGTTTTCAAGAGCTGGCAGTTAGAGAATTAAACACATTATGAATCTTTCCCAATGTGTCCCAAAGATATGTCTGAAGTTTGCAACATGTAGTAAGTAAACCTGTATTCCAGAGAGTTACAATTCACTCACTGTTATTTGGTTAGGTAATTCCTGTAGTAGGGTTTCCTCCTTGACTGAATTACTTAAGTCACTTAATTTTTTCAGACAAAACCAGTTCCCCTTCCTGTCAAGCATTTAGAATCATAGAATTGTTTAGGTTGGAAAAGACCTTCCCCTGCTCTGAGGTCAGATAGACAGGCCTGTAGTGCCCTGGATCCTCCCTCTGGGCCTCCTTCTTGATGGGGATCACCTTTGCCAACCTCCAGTGAGCTGGGATCTCCCCGAGGAGCCAGGGCTGAGGTCTCCCTCGATTGCCCTTGGATTTCTTGTTGCACCTTCACTGCTGTCCACCTGAAACATCAATAGTGGGTGATGGTCCGAGGGCCGTGCCAGGCTGGGAAGCTTTCTTGTCACATCTTTAACCTGAGCCCCAGGCAGGCAGCAGGCTTCCCTAAGTGGGTTCAGTCTGCACATGGAGCCTTCTGTTCCCTCCTCAAGGCAGTCTCCTATGACAGTGACCTGTCTTTTTTTCCTTATGGAAGCAATTTTGTGCTTTTTTTGTACACTTAGGAGGAAAGCAAGCTCTTTAGAGGTAGGAATTTCAAAATGATGAGAATAAAAGAGGGTTAAGGGACTGTCCCACAGGCAGGTACAGCTGAAGTGTCCTGAGGACTCCTTAGCATCACATTATCTGTGAATGCCTGTGCTTTTAACACTTTCAGATTTGTAACAGGGAGAAGTAAATGTCATCAAATCAAGGCTTATTTCTGATTCTTAATAAATTAATTTTCTGCCTAAATAGGGCAAATTGCTCTGGGATGGAATGACCTGAAAAAATTCCTGTCAGAAGGCTCTTTTAGTCTGTGGAGTGAGCTCAAGTCCAATTATATTTTTCTAGCAGAGGTGGATTGTATTTGGATTTCATACTAGGAAATTCAGCTGGAAAAGAAAAAGGCACTGGGAAGGTTTTACCTTCCATATTACCTAGTTGCTGCAGACCTCAGCTTAAGGAGATTGGTATCAGCAAGGTTAGAAGATGCTACCATTTATCAAGGTATGGGGTTTTTCAAGGCAGGGGGAAAGTTTCCAACGTGGTGCTTTTGAAGAATTCTGAAATCTTACCCTGAGCCCCTAATAATGCTATTTATTGCAACAAATATGTATCTATTCCATTTTGTGCATGGAACACCTACCTGTGTACATATGAAGTTGATAAAGGAGGGCTGTATGAAGTTTATGAGCACGGTTGCTAGAAAACTTTGTCTTTATCTGCTTTTTCACTTAAGCAGTGGCAGAAAAATCAACAAAGTTCTTAACAAAATGCTCATTGAGGTTTCAGTCTTCTGGCTAGAAGAAACTTAGACATGCTTTCATTTCTTTGTAACAATTGAAATGTCTTGCTAACGTCTCTGTCATTGTATTTCTCTGCAAAATGGGTAATTCATCCTTGGTTTAGTTTGCTAAAAAACATACAGTCTTTGAAAAGTCAGATATTTGCGTTTCTGTCTTGACACTGCTTTCCTCAGCTTTTACATGGAAAATGTGTCACTCATTTATTTGTGCAACAAAGTTGCATCTTTTGAAGTGCTTACTGAACTGACTCTGAAATGCTGGCAGTGGATGTAGCTGTTGTAGATGTTGCTGTCAATCCTCCCCTACCAGTCTCAACACTTCTTTTTGGCAAACTGTAGGAGAACTAATCAGCATATGCTTGTAAACTGTAGGAATTTGATCATGCTCTGTGCTTAGTGAGTTTCTTTAAACACGGGTGGCCTGTGTTCTTTGGTAGGAGTATAGAATATTTAAAGCTATGCAAATCCAGTTATGGTTTTAAGGAACTACGTTGTTGGGGCTGTTTTCCACTTGTGTGTCTGAGGAAAGCACGCAGGTAAGGGCAATACAGAGAGCAGAAGATACACAAATGGTTGTTGACATTATAGAAAGGATGGAAAATGCAGGATGTTCTTTTCTACATTAACAGCTCCTGTTTTGGGAGGGAAAATTGTGATCTGTGGGCTGGGATAGAGGAGTCCTCAGTAAGCCATGCATATGCTTGTTAACAATAAGCAGTGCCAGGGAAGGTGCTGCTCTGAAATGGGATCTCCCATTTCCCTACAGTAAAATGATTTAAAAAACACAGTGGAGGAAGCCTGGACTGTTTTATCTGTTGGCAAGGTACTTTTCTGACTTATGCTGGTTATTTTTTATCATTTGTTTAAGAGGAGCAATGCACTTCTAAAGCTCTTTCTCTGGCATTTGGTTCAGAATTCAGGACTGAATTGACAGTAGACCCTTTTCAGGAGGCTCACCCAGTGGTGCCGTGTGGTGCTGTCTCTCAGACCGTGTGCTCCAGCCACTCTGTAGGGAATGGAAGCACAGACCCCTTCCCACATATGGGCCTTGCTCTGCTCTCCTTGGCTGAGGCTCTGGGCTCTTACTGGCCTGGCTGGAAGCAGCTGTGACTGTACTGGGGCAGTCCTGGTGCCCTACATACCAGCCCTGGCAGCCTCCTGGTGCAGGTGCTGCTGGTGCCCAGTACCTGAGCTGTTCTGGGGGGAGCACTCTGTTCTCTCTGTAAGAGGCTCTGCAGTCTCCTTGAGCTGATCACGGGCCAAGTGCTCACGTTTAGTTAAAACATCCAATATTTATGGGGTTGTCCTTCAAAAACTGTTGAGCATTGGAAGTTTTCTGAGTGCATGTCTCCTCAGTTAAAGCTCTGACAGCTGCAGGGAAAGGCCAGGCTAGCAGGAGGTTGTCATCCTGGCAGAGCACGGTGATTCCATCACCAATCTCAGAAGCATCTAGGAGAAGAACACAGGGAATGAATGTCCCTGTCGTGGAAAGAGCATGGTGGGAAGGCTGGCTGTGGCCATCCCCAAAAATATGGCAGCAGCAGAACCCTTGGCAGCCTGGATGTCCCACATCCTTAGGTTTGTTCCTTTTGTAGCTAAATTCTCCAAACACTTTGGTTGCTCCAGGCACTTAGTATTGCTCTGTAGATCACTGGTGAAGTCGTATGTGGTAGTTTTTCAAATTAAAACCAGCTGCCCTGTGGCCTCGTTAATGCATTTCACTTTGAAAAGAGAATTCCTTGTGGTGGTTAACCTTGGGCATTCCTGACCGAGTACCATTCCACACAGGTGTGCTTGCATTTCCTTGACAATTGTAGGTTGTAATGAGTTTGCAGGACCAGGGTTTCCTGTGCTTGGGGAAGCTATTAGTGACATAACTTGGAGCCTGTAGCTTTTCTCATCTCTTATGAGAGAATGGGATCCTGTCCTTTAAAGATTTTGTTTGGCTTTGAGCTAAACCTTTAACTTTCTTTTTCCTCAGTGATTATCAAAGAGAGTGAATGTGCTGCATCCAGTGTGAATATTGACAAAAACTTGAGTGATTGGAGTTGACTGAGGGTTTTGTGGTGACTTCAGAGGTTGAATTTGTGCTCCGCAGATGCATGAGGAGGATGGCTGGAGGATGTGAAGAAGCTGAGTGTGCAAGAGCTAACTAAAAACCACCAGAGCTAACTAAAAATCACCAGAGCTAGGAAACAAAAGGCCTAGAGGCCAAGCACTGCCACTGAGGTTTGGAAAGTACTGTAAATGTTGGTGTTTCAATGGAGAGGAGGAACATGGTACTGGTGCTTTTGGGCTGCTACTAGTTTCAAAACCAGGTGTTTCTAAAACATGGGAATGCTTAGCAAAGAATCAGTTGGTTTTGTTTTGGTTTTGAGTGTTTAGGAGGGTTTTTTTCCCTAAGATATACCTGTTCTTGCTGGAAAAACTGTTTTGTTTCAAATGGAAACAGAAGCTGGAAGTCAGAAGAGGAAGAGAACAGCAGGAATGGAAAGCAAATTGGTGAATTCAGCCTGCTGTTGTGACGTGTTTATGGCGTGTGCTCGGCCCTATGGAGCCTGATTAGCACACTCCCAGCAGACAGAGCTGTTTGCACAGCGGGAGGAGCGGCAGGATTAACGTGAGCTCGCTGCAGATGCAGTGTGCTGAAAAAGCCTGGGCAGGGGGCAATCATCAAGCTGTGTTTAATGAATCTGGTAGTGGTCACTCTCTTGCACGGAGATCAAAAACAAGCAAAGAGCTGCTGCGGTTTTAAGGCTTTTCAAGAGGCATTGGGTTGAACCTTGATTTAACAGAAAGAAAAATATTAATTACATTCCCCTTGTGCTGATGCTCTGTATTTCAGTCCCTGGTTAAAAAAAACCAGCTACAACTAGGGTAAGAAATATTAATACTGGAGACAGGGTCTCTACTGGAGGAGTGAGGGTGTTGCATATCCTTTCTCTGAGGTTGGAACTAACTATTGTGAAGAGTTGATGAAAAAAGGATTTAGGTGTATTTTTCATGGTAGAAATAGGGAGACCCTGCAGAATCCTCTTTAGCACTTTGTCCTTTTTGGACATGGTTAATTTGGGAAGAAGCAGAAGCTGAAGAATGGAAGGGTTATCTGAAAATCACCCCCTCTGCACGTGTCAGGGACACCAGGCTGCAGCTGCTCTGCTAATAGTTGCTTTACTAAAGATCCATTTGAGCTTAATGAAGTTGGTTGCTACTCAGCCCATGGCACATGGAAAATACCAGCTCACAAAATTGAGTAATGATTGATCTAATCTGTGTGTTAATTTTTTCATATTATTGTCATTCCTCCTGCCAGTGTCCTGAACACAATTAAGTGTACTCAGATCCTAATTTAGGACTGCTCTTGGAAATGAGTCGGAACAAATGTCTGGAACATTTTTTTTTTTAATGAGAAGTATTGTGAGCCCTTTAAAAGCATGTCTGTAATAATCAGTAGGAACACTGCTGTTCCTTTAGCCATTGATTAAAGGGCATTAGTCTGAACCACTAGTGCAGGCACTAAACTGGGCATTTCCTGCAGGTTATAGTATTGTACATCCTGATATTAGGCATAAATGGTAACCAGAGGAGTGGTGCAGTAGCTCTTTGTAGGAGGGCAAATTACGTTGTTTCTGTGAAAAAATGGTGACACCAACAATGACACATTTTACTTGTGGCAAGATGCTGGAACATTGATGACTAACTGGGAGAAGCTTGTGCAGCACTTGGCCAGGTTTATCTGGTAGCTAGATCCGGAGTGTAACAGGTTATGATGAGTGACTGGGAGTTGAACAGAATTTTCCTGCATGATGAGAATGTGGTTTAGGTGCATTTGATGTGACAGAGATAGAGCTGTGTAAATCCAGCAGATGCAAGGCTTGGACACGTTGCTGACCAGCCTGAAGCAAGCTCAATGGGATGTTGTAAAAGCTGGGACTGTGACCTGCACCTTGGACAGTGTTTTATCACTTTAGCAAGCCATGGACTGCACTGCAGAACCAAGAACTTCATTCAGTGCATTGTAAAATCCAGATGTACTGTATCAAGAGCCTTCTTCATTACACTTCCTCTTTTCTAAGAAGTTTCACTTCATTTCAAGGAACAGTCTCTGTTTATTAGATTATGCAAATAGGAGAGTCATTCTGTGCTTACCATAGAGCTTTCATCACAGTGTTCCAGTGATAGAAGAGATCGTATCCTTTTTCAAAGGTGCCACCTTTGGCAACTTCTATTAAGCCAATACATATTTTTATGAATAGTGAAAATGATAACATTTCTCGGTTATGAATGAATATAATATCAGTAGAAAAAAATCATTACCTCTTTGCAAAGGAAGATGAAGTATTGTTGTTCTGTTAGAGCTCTTTGAAGGAGCGGATTGAGAACAATGATCTGCTTGATGTGGTGTTTGTATTTCCAAAAGTCTTTTCACTGAAGTCTTCTAAAATATCCAGGCTGTTACAGAATCAGCATTGACAGAATAATGTCATCTAGATATCCATTGTAAATAAACAGGTTAACCTCCCCAGAGAGTTACAGTTATTACTGCCAGATTTCATTACTAGTGGAACTAAGAGTTATAGCATTCACTGTGTTCATAACTGACCTGGAAAAATTACTGAAGTAGGGAAGAAACTGTCGGAGTTATTCCAGAGTGTTGAAATGACACTGATGCTGTGAGTGTCAAGAGTTGTAGAAAGCACCATGAAGGAACTATACAATGCCAGATGAAACTCAAAACTGGAGGAAAACGGTCCTGACTAGCTGTATGTGTTGACGGGTTTTAAATTAGCTATTGTTGCTTATGAAAGCGATTTTTGAATAATTTGGGGTAATTCTTATAGTGTCAGCTCAGTGGTTGGGTAGCATGCAAAAGAATAATAGAAGGTTAGGAGTTACTTGTGAGAAGACTAGAGAATGTAATATGCCACTCCTGGAATGCACAACTTGAAGGGAACAGAAGAGGGCACAGAATTCCTCCCAGGAATGCATTGGAGCTGACAAGGTGTAAATTCAGTTAGAATTTAGCACTTTCTTAAGATACTTTAATACTTGCTTACAGTTAAGCATTTCTGCAAACAGCTCCAGTAAATCCATTAACCATTTCCAAAGTACAAAAGAGTAATGCAGCCAAGCTGGCCTCTCCCCTTCCATCTTCTAAAGAGATTCAGCTTTCTTGGGGGTTTTGTACCTGGTGGCATTGAAACAAGTTGAAGGTGACTAGGGAGCTGCATTCTGGGGACACCTCATTGCTTCTCTTAGAAAAGATCCTGTCCAGTCTGAGGTAAATGATGAAATAACAGGAGAAAAAGTGAGTTTGTGTTATACCAACAAGATGCAGTTATGTGTGGGTTTAAGTACATTCTTGATAGTATTGTTGCATGGTAGGTTTATATTTCCCATATTTCTGCCTTGTGCTTCTCTCTGTGGTGCATATTTGATGTTGGGAAGAATCGGATGTTTCAAATTATTGGTAAGCAAAGGTAGCATAGAGAGGATGGTCTTTCTTATCTGCCAGCCCCTCCAAAAACCAAGCACTGTTCGTGGAAAAGAAATTCTCTCAAAAGATGGGACCAGCCTCTGAAAGGGTGACACAGGTGACATGAGGGAAGGCTCATTCACCTGAGAGAAAGGGACAGGATTTGGGTCCAAAGGCTGTAATGAAATGTATAAATGAATCAGTGGGGGTGGCTCTTTCCAGCTTGTGTTTCAATGAACATTCTTAGATTTGGGAAAATCCTCTACAAGAAGAGTATTAAAGTAAATTGTTTACATATTTAGGTCCATTGTTGACTACAGAGGAACTGTCAATCCTCAGAGATAGATGTTGTACTGAGAGCAGGGGAGGAGGAGAGGAAGATGGAGGTGGCTGCCTCCTCTTTAACGTGTTCCTGCTGGTGTGACCAAGCCATGGGTGCTGTGTAGAGAAGACTTAGAATCATTTAATGTTATTCCTGCTTTCAGCAATGCTAGAGGGATAATAGTTTAGACCCCTCTTGCCAGAGCATGTTTGCCATTGCATGTAGTTGTTACCAGAACTGTTTGTGGATGACAGACAGTAGATTTGGGGATTTCTTTTATCAGGAGATGTAAAATCTTCCATGTTGGGGTAATGCAGCATGTGCACTGTGAGTTTGAGTTTGGTTTCCATGCTATTGGAAATAGCAGGTCAAGGTGAGTGCAGATAAATGTGGAGAAATGTTAAAAAACCCCCCGAACTACAAACGATTAAGTCTTAAACTTACGAAGGATTTAATTTATATTATTAATAGAGGGCTTGCTTCAGTTCAAGTCCTAAATACTGGGACTTAATAAATCAGTTGTGTCCACATCCTGCCCCTTCAGGAAGATGCAAGTCTGATAGCTGCCTTATTCTTGAGGGTAGTAAAGGGGCATCCGGATGCAGCAGACAAGGACAGTGTTGCACAGATAATTATTAGCAACCTAGTTGTAGAAGATTATCACTGCAGTTTAAGAAACAGTTTATGTACCTAATAACTAATTATATTGTATGTATTCATTTCACCATAATTATGTTAACTTTCAATATGAAAGGTAGCCCTGAAGTCTATTTACCTAAAGTGCTTCTTACAAGGCTTGTTTCTTACCAGGAATCTGTCTCTTTCTTTGCTTCTGTTTTCAAGCAATTTGAGATTTTTCTTTTTTTTTGAGGAAGCAAGGCAGAAGAGAGAGAAAAATTATTCCTATTCCAAGCTGTTTCAGTTGAAATATATCTTTATTTCTTTAGTGAAGCAACTTTATGCAAATAAAAACTACCAGCAATATAGTAGCCAAAATAAAACAGCAAGCACTAAGTCAAGTAGGAAAGTTGTAAAACAGTGTTCCATTGCTGAATGTTAAATATTCATGTAAACATTGTAAAAACTTCAGGAAGACTTTATGGGGCCGTAGATGCACTGTGTAAAATCGTTTGAGTTCTGCTATGAAACCACACCAATTGTTCAACATATTCTTATCACTCCAAGATGCAAGTGAGTATCTTAAGGGAGGGGAGTACTTGAGCTACTGCTATGTGTAATTCATCTCTTAAACTGCATGTGTCCTGCTGCTTTCCCTATTCCACCTTTGCACAGACAGTGGTTAAGTGCACAGAACATTGATGGCATCAATAAAATGTGTGCAAACATAGTGGGTGGATGAAGGAGACAGTTGTTTCCCCCCAGCGTGCTGTTACTGCCCTGGCTGTGTGCTGTGTGTAAGTGTTGCTCTGTGCCACAGGGGGAATTAAAGAAGCTCTGTAGCAGGACTGCACAAGCAAAAAATTGCAAGAAAAAGGAAGATTTAATCTTAATAGCAGAAAAAAAGGGCTTAACATTAATCCACGGATTTTTCCTTGTATTAGTTTCTTTTTTTTAATAGTTAAGGCACATTAATAGAAAAGGTGTCTTTAAGAAAGATTTCAGTGGAAGAATTAGTCAAATCTGAAATGTTCAAAGAGCTGGCCTTATTCTCTAATGGCCCAGTGTTCTGTGGCACTGTGTTTCTGTTGCTGGAAGTAGACTTGTCTAGTAATGAATAGCAAGGAGTGACTTGTTTCCTGCTGGTTTACATGCCTTGGGTGATCACTGCTCCCAAAGCTTACAGGAAGGAATTGTTGAAAAATGTTTTGACAGATACAAGAACCCTTATGTGTTCAGATATGTTTTGGGCTTCTTCTCACTGAGTAATCTTTTATTCTGCAAATAGTCTCATTGAAATAGATGGGACTGTTCTACAGAAAAAAAAATCAGTCGGAGCGAGAGTGGCGGAACCAGGCTCTGCAGCAGATGAAGATGTTAGAAATGAAAAATACCTGTTAAGTAGTCTCAAGATCAAATTCTTTTAATCAACATGTGTCTGCTCATCTCACCTTATGTGGGAGATGAGTGGGAGAGAAGACCAGCAATGGGTGGACGTGTAGCACCTGATGTTTTTTACCACAGAATCAGATGGCATATCAAGGTGTCCTGAGGTTACTGAATAAGGTTACCTGGAATCTGGATGCAAATACAGACAGATGTGGATTTTATATGAAGGCTACTGTGGAAGCTTGAATTTCAGCTAAGATACTAAACTTTCCAAAACTTCAGGAATTTTTGGTGAAACATTAGCTCAGGGAAAAAAATGTTCCAGAGAGAAATTGTGTGGGTGTGGTTCAACCACAGTTTTTGCAGTACAGTTACTGGATGGGCTATTTCTATAACCCAGTAATTGCTTTACTAGTTCTTTCAAGAGTTTGGTTTAGCTTTAAATAACCTGTGTAATTAATATTTTATTTTATGAAATAAAATCACACCTTGTATTTGTCGTCCAGGACCTGAGTTATAGGCTGATATTTGTCTTTCGTTTTTTGGGTTTGGTTCACACAGAAGTTTCTGTTGACAGAGAATAAATAATCTTGTGCAAAAGATGTGCACTTGGGACTTGCAAGATCTGTGCTTAGTTCTTAGCTCCATGCCAGTATTCCTTGAAATCGCTTAATCTGGATGTGTATCCCATCTGTTCTGCTTTTCTTGGTGCCAAGCCTTTGTGACCATGTTTGCATACAGATCAGTGCAGGGGATCCCAGAGGTTCCCTGAAGCTGCCTGTTGCTGTTGAAATGTGTATGCCAGTGAAATTCCTGGTTTATGTCTTTGAGTGATTAGATCTTAGTTACATGCAAGTGTGTATTCTTCATTTGTAAGGAATTGTGGACAATGTTTACAAGTGTGAAGAAGAACTGATGAAACAAGCATGAGGGGAATGATTTAAGAAGGATCGAAAACTGCGGGCTTACAAAGGGCTTCTCACAGGGGGAGGCAGAGCAGGACAGTTTGGAGTCACCCACTTCCACTGTTTGTGACTTTGCAGCCTAATTTTTCTGTCTCAATTGCCTGGTCAGATGCCACCCAGGCCTCTTCCTGAGTACAGGATGCTGGAGTGCAGTGCTGCAAAAGGTTGGGTTGGAACGGAAGTGGTTAGTTGTGTATTAAAAGTGATAATTTCTTACTAGCAATTTACTAGCAGAGTCCCAAAGACTTTGTTCTGGCAGTTTAAAAGGTTGTAGCTACATTTTCCTGGGCTCATTAGAGGAAGATGCATTTTTTGCCTGATGTAAATTTATGAAGCTCTAGTTATAGCTACACCTTCAGATAAGCTGAACATTCAAACTTGAGAATCTTGAGTATCAATGAATTAAACTCATGGACTGTTACTTGTATTGCTTGGGAGAAAGAAATGATATCACAGAAATTTGTCTCGATATCCTGCTGTATTGCTAGATTGACCCATCCCCAGTCCCTTTGAAAGCTGCCTTTGGTTCTAGATCATGCAGAAGCACAGCTCACCTTTGATCTCATCTGGTCTGGTAGCTGCTGGCTTTTAAGTAAGTTTTTCCTGGAACAGACATCCTATGCTGCACAGCTTTACTTAAATCCACTTTATTTGAAGGCAGATGGTATTTTAAATATCCTAAATAGGTACTTATGCTGTGTGGTATGTGCATTTTTTGGCAAGTTGCCTCTCTGGTCCATCATAAAAGGCTGTTGAAAACATATTCATCAATTTTGTGTGCCCTGCCTCCCCTCCTGCCTGCAAAGATGTGGTTCATGTTTTTGTCATGGGTATCAGGGATTAGTGGCTACTAAAATCACTGGCCATACTTCACATAAAGTTACTAGGAGAAATCTAAGAAAAAACATGTACACTATTTATGCAATGGATCCCAGCTTCCACCTCATTTGATTTAGGTTTCAGAAGCTCTCTTATTTCCTTTAGCCCACTTACAGGGCAAAGCAGTCTTGTGCTAAAATAACTAAACCCTCTAGCTCAGATGTGTCCATTGCTTTCAGACTTTTGTACAAAACCCTGTCTGTAGGTGTAGAGTGCAGTTCCCATCTATGAACTGTAGTTCCTTGAAATGGCATTTTTAGGTGTCATTATGGACAGGTTCACTATGGCCTGGAGCACATCAGAGGGAGAATGTGGTTATGGACTGTGAATGGGATGGTGAGAGGCCAGAACTGAGCATTTCCTGATGCTCCTCCTTACTGTGAATCACTGCTGTTAGTCAGAGGTGGTGGAATTTGGGTGAGATACTCAGAAATACTATTTTATTATCTCAAATATAAGGTGAGTCATCATGTGCCCTTCAAAATAACCATTAAATGCTTTGACCTGAATTAAGAGATAAAGGCAAAATGTTGTCTGCAGTTGTTTAAGAATGGCAGAGAATTGGTTGTGGGAATATCAAGGGTTTTTCTTCGCTATTGAGCAATGCAGATGATGTCATGGAAAGCAGTTTTGGTAAACAACATTTACCCTGTTTTTCAATTCTCTGTACTTAATGACAATTATTCATGCCAACTAAATATTCGTTAACAGATTTGAGAATGTGATTGATATTTTAAGTGAATTGACAACTATTAAAATTATATATATATTTTAATAATTTCATTTTTCAAGTGCAAGGGAAAGGGGTCCGAATATACTTCAAAAACATGACAGGCCACTTACAATAAACTTGCTTCATATGTGTTTCAGGCCAGGATCTCACAGTTAATATACTAAACCTCACAGCTAATATGCTGACCCTCAAGGAGCTTTGGAAATTATTTTGAAACATAGGGAGCTGGCTGTGAATGTGGTATTAAAAGTGGGAGAGATTTTTCTCAAAACTTTTCAGCCTCTGTGTGAGGAGCACAGTTTAGTTCTCCAGGTGCTTTGAAAATACCAGCCCACTGCATATTGAGTCAGTTAAATTTATTTGCATCTATATTTAAATATTTGCTGTTGAATTCAAAAATATTAACTAGAATATTCTCTGTAGGTGGAGCCAAGTGCTGGCTGTTCTGACTTGGTGTTTATAAATATATTTGTGGATATATTTTATTGTACCCAGTGCAACATTATTGATGCCCAAGTCCCGATGGATGCCTGTAGATATCCACATAATTTTCATGTCCCAGGTCTTCTCTAAGTCTAGACTAGTTTCAATAATGTTGATTCACCACTGAAAATCCCTCCAAGGGACAGGGCTTACTGACACAACTCATTATGTGTTAGTGCTTTGTCCATGTGGGATTCTGCCACTGCGGCATCCACAGCACCACTGCAGTCCTGCGAGTCCAAAAAAGCACAGGTCAAATGGAGCCGAGGGAAGGTGGAGGATGGGACTGGAAGGCACTTTCTGGTGTGTGATGGGCATTTGGGCTTTGGCAGAAAGGCAAAGGCAGTAGCTGTTATCTGTATGGCAGTGCCAGGACGTGAGTGAACGGCGTGGAGCCGTTCTGCTGGCAGAAGCCGTGGGTGCAGCCTCTCTCCTGGGCTGCAGAGGGGCACTGCAATTCCATGGTTCCACCTAGCCTGGAACATCAGGAAAACGGGGAAATAGAACCCAAAAACCTGTGAGTTCTGTAGCAAAAGTGCCCAGCTAAGCCAAGTCTCTGTATGTTCCTTTGCACACCAAAGGGACTTTCTGCTCAGGAAGAATTGCTTTAAAATTTGACTAGCATTTAGAAGTACAATATTGTAATTTAAATTATAATTTGGGAAGATAGGATAAATTAATTTTAAATCGCTGGCATTTTGAAGCTTAATACCTTCTAGGATAGTTTTTCTTCTCTCTTCAGTTTTAGCTTAGAGGCTAAAATAAAATGAGCCAACACCTCTCAGGTTTTGAAGTTGTTTCAAACAAATTTTGACTAGTGAAAATGTCTGATGCCTTTAGGTACAGAATTGGACAAATGCAACTTGTGAGTACTTCTGGAAAGGCTTAAGTGAAGTAAATTCAAATATTCATTTGCATGGAAAGATCAGACCATTTTTTCCTAGGTAAAATTGTGTGAAGAGCAAGAGAGATTTTACATCCATGGGAAGGAGCATACAGCTTCACAGGAAGGTTTCTACTGTCAAGTTGTAGTCATTTTCCAGAATGCCTTCAAAAGCAGGGAATTTTCTATCAGAAAATAGAAAATAACTTCCTTCTAATTTCATAAGAGACATTATTTAAGGCTTTTTATATTAATGCATCTTAAAAATATGATGACAGGTGTACGTTTTGTGTTCTCTTTCTATGCCCAAGAGCTCTGTACTTTGGAATTCCCAATGGAGAAAAAGTCTGTGTGTCTGTCACAGTTGCAGGCTTGTCTTCTAGAAGAAAGTCAGCTTTTAATCCTTTTTCAGGGATGCTTTTAAGTATTCAGAGGTCCTTATTGATGGGGCTAATCAAAACAAGTATCCAGTCAGGTAATTTCCCTAAAGCACCACTTGTTTTGGCTGTCAGTCTTTCCTCCCTTCATAGCTGTTCACTTATCATTTGGCAAGACATGTGGTGGGGATTTTTTAAAGCAACTGGTTTAAAAAAAAAAGCCTCAAAATACCTTCTTGGTGAAAGTTTATTTCTAAGAGTTACCAGAGGATTTACTGCACAATGTCAGCGTTCTGTAGTAATTATTTAATATATCCTTAGATCTTCCAGAGTTAGGCCTTGAGTTTTGAGTGCAACAAAAGAAAATAATTTATCAAGATTATCTTTAAATGAAGAGTGATACTTTATTATTAGAAAAGGTAATGTTCTGTGTTGAACCATTTACCCACCTGAGACCCTGTAAGGTATTTTCAAGGGGGTTCAAAATCGTTCAATACATTGGATTGTCATGAGGAGTTAGCAGAAAGGCAGTGATTTCCCACATAATTATTCTCAAGTAGAGGTGCCACAGCTGTGTAGCAGCTATTCATAAGGTTTCTTTAAGAGAACTCTGCTCATCAGCTTTGGCTAATTTTCCAAGACTGTCAGCCTTTCTAGTCTTTGGAAAGGTGCTCAGAGTGTTGCCATTAACAGAGCTGTGCTGAATCAGGTGATCCTTTAGTGATTAATATAAGGAACTTTCTGATCAATGGGGAGTCTCTTAACCTTTGCTTTCCAAGCAGAATAAATTCCTTCTGTATCTTGAAGATGCTTCGGTGGTCGGGAGACTTTGAAAAAAAAAATAATCAGGATGTTACCTGTTAGAGCAACAGAACAGCAGATTAAATCCATTTAACAGTAATGCAGGATGCAAAGAAAAAAACCCTTAATCTGTCTTAAAATATGCAGAGGAAGCACTATGTAAAAAAGGTAGCCATGCAGTTAAAAAGA
Organism: Coloeus monedula; assembly: GCF_965178545.1. Classification (NCBI taxonomy): domain Eukaryota; kingdom Metazoa; phylum Chordata; class Aves; order Passeriformes; family Corvidae; genus Coloeus; species Coloeus monedula. The sequence goes on from NC_138790.1 coordinate 4,144,999, forward strand.
TGTGCACAGAATTGTTTCACTGTGATGTTCCTCTGGAGGGATGCAAGCTAAGACATCATGTCCCTACAGTTCTGCAATGCTGGGGTCCAGGTGAGGAAAATCTAGTGACCATGGGCATCTGCTTTGCACCTCTGCCCAGTGGTCCTTTTGGAAATCCATCCCACTTGGATGTGAATCCCGTTGTGATCTCTGGCTGCGCTTAGCTCCGTTCTCTGTGTTCAATTACCCACAAATGCTTGTAGAGATTTATCTTGCATTTGTGCCTCTGATGATCCCAGGCTGCACAAAAATCTCACAGGTTTAATAGGATTTTTAGAGAATATTTTGTTCAGTTTGCACTTTTTGGGATGAAATGGTAAGGAGGACCCTCAAATGCAGGTGATTCATGTACTCGGTTATTCTCTGGTAATTGTCAACTTTTCAGCTGACTGATCGAGGCTGACTCCTGAAATATTTCAAGTAGTGAAACTGTTTCCTATTGGGATAACTGTGCTCTTTATACATTAGGACAATACTGTGCCTTAGGGTTTGGCCAGACAAAAATCTTTCCTCCTGATACCTGACTGCCAATTAGCTAGAGAGCAAAGTAGCATTTTTGTGAATGTCCACCCAGATACCTCAGTTGCACAAATGTGATTTTAAGTGCTACCAAGGGTTTGGGCACGAAGTCCAGCTCCTGTTTGGCCCCTGAGCTATTGCAGGGCTGGGGAGCTGCAGTCTCTTGAAAGGCTTTTATTCCAGGATTTTATTCAACTTCTCAGCACCTAAACTTCCTCCTGCAGTTTTTATGCCTGTCATAAGTGCACTGGATGAGCAAACAGAAATGGATAAAGTAAGAGAGCTCCCATATGTGGATGTAGTTAGATACACACATGGCTGGATCTCCCCTGGCAGTTAGGATGGCTTCATTATCCGTGCAATATGATAGGAGAAAGTTTAGCCATGAAGAATAATAGAGATAGTACTTCCTATTGCAGAACTGTTCTGCAATTAGCCAGAATCCTTGGTAATTACAGAAAAGCCAGGTTGGGTGTCTTGAGAGTGCAGAAGGGATGTATGCATATGCATGTACATGTAAGTAGACATATCCACAGAATATTTTGCAGGTACTGCTTCTATCAAAATTCTGCTGATAATGGCACCCTTATAAATTAAAATAATTCCTGTTGCTTCGTTCTGTTTGTAAGTGGTGATGAAACAGATGTTCTGGAACATGTCTTGCATGTCTGGTCTCTTCCAGTGCTGGCCACAGCAGGGATATTGGGCTGTTCACATCTAGTTTTACAGACTGGGGCCAGAAGTGAATTTTGAAAGATAAAAGCTATCCTGGGCTCAGATAGAGAGTGTAAGATGCTTTGACCTGCCTGCTAGCAGCAGCTGTAGTGCTCAGTGCTCTGTCAAAGCTGTGGTCACTGCACAGGTCACCCCGTGGGTCTGGCTGAGCGCTTCACAAGGCACATACAGGACAGCCAGGGGCTCGGGCCCAGCCAGCACGGGGTCAGACTTTGCTGGGTGCAGGGTTCTCCTGCTTTATCTGTTTGTCTGAGAGTTAATACCTTTGGCACATGCCTAGGACATGTGTGGCAGCTCACTGGGAGTGAGTTTTTCTCACATTCTCCATTAGTGCAAGCTCACTCTGTGTGTGTGTTAGACCCTTGGTAAAGCTGCTCTGCTGTGTCTCTCTGTTTCTTCTCCTGCAGTGAGAATTGGGACAGAGTGGAAGTTGTGTGGGTCGGCACTTGACCCACCAGACTTCTGACTTGAAGTGCCCTCTGATTTTTCAGCTACTGAGCTTCTTTGAAATGGAGCCACACAGGTTCCATACCTGTTTTCCATCCCATGAACCAGAAACACTTAAATTGGAATTATTAAAGATATAAATGCTGTGAACTTTTTTTTCCTAGCTGAATGGAAAACTGCTTGTCCTGTGAATCATCAGGAAGTGAACCTCAAATTGGGGTCTGTGTCTGGTGAATCAAAGATGAGTCTGAGCTAATTAAAAGGTTGTAGCTTGACTTCAGTATTGGTGGTTTCCAGCTGGATAAAAGCCTGAGTGGATCTTGTTCGTTTTTGTCCAGAAGTCTGTTGAGGCTGAGCGTGCTGGTGGATAATTTCAGGTATTCCCCTCATTGCCTGGAGCTGCTGGGAGCACTCAGTGATTTGGATGAACTGGAGTTTTTGATGCACGTGCACTGAGGGTTTATGTCTCGAATGAATGCTGTGTGAGCAGTGCTGCATTACTTAACCTAAGAAATAAATATTGCTGATTAGTTTCTTTGTAAAAATTATTATTCTTGAGACTGCTAAGGGACTCAAGAGGTTAATGTAACCAGGATGGTGAGAAATAAACACTTGTTTTTAATGTCATAAGGCAAATATTAGCAATAGTCTTCTTTTCACAAGATACTAGGGTAGACTTTTAGATTTTCCAACATTCCTATATTCAAAACCAAGACCAAATATACTCATTTTTAACTTTGACATTTGCCCTTCTGTGATTACTAATACCACAACTGTGTTGGTCTGTCATCATGCACCGTGTATTATTCAACAGGCCTCCAAATCTTTCCTGCAACGGAATTGACCTTCTCATTAGTTGGAAATAACACTGTGATAGGTAATCAATATTCTGTTGAAATGCCAGCATCTCTTCTTGGGCATTACTCATCCTTATTTCTGAAAACCACTCAGACTAAAAGCAAAATGTTTAGACGCAGCTGTGTGTGGCAAATCTGCCCTTATACGTACAAACTGTGTATACAAGTGTTATTATGAAGGTACAAATTGTAGATTTGGGTCTCTGATGCTCTCTGTGTGCCAGCCTGACCTTACACTCCAGACCCTGTATCAGAATGTGAAACAGCTGCCCTGAGAGCTGCCAGGATTCCCTGCTGCCAGGATTCCCTGCTGCCAGGGGCTTGGTTAGAATTGCTGCTGGGACAATTATGAAACAATTCGAGAGCAGTTTGGTTGGATTTTTTGTTTGTTAGTTTGTTTTTAATTTTGCTGTAGAGGCTCGGTAGAAAATCACTGTTTTTCTCCTTGCACTTTTAAAACTGTGTCAGATAAAAATTGATTCACATATTGACTGTTATTCAGAATTGTGATGTCAGTTCAGTTTTGGCATCTTAAAAAGCACTTTCACCTGCCTGTTTTCTGTAAAGCTCAATTCAGGTCTGCTTGAGCTGTAATCACACTAAAGGTTTTGTGAGTGTGGAAGCTCCTCTGTCACCTATCCCCAATGGGGCAGTGCAAATTCTATGCCAACATGTGTGTGTTTCCAGTCAAACTGCAGACCCTTCCTTATAGCACAGCTTACCCTCTCTTCAAACTGGATTCCCTTTACATTTATGGGCTCTCTCTCTTAGCCTTACATTTCTTGACTTTATTTTTTTTAATAGTTTAATAGAGATGCAAAAAAAGACCAATTATTTCCAGAGGTTCTAAAAGAGTGTTCCTTCTATCCTGTCTGCAGAAACAAATGGGTCAAGATAGCTTGAGAGCTGAAAAGGGTTTTCTTTTACCCCACCATGGTTCAGGTATCATAATCACAGCTGAGTCCTGAGAGCTGCACGATCAAATCTGGGTCTAGGTCTGCTTTGAAAAGTTCATCCTAAGGTTCTGATGCTGGTTTATTCTTCTGCTAAAAGTACATTTGACTGTTGTGCTATTGTTGCTCATTTCATTTAAAAGGGGAATTTTATTTAAGGAAGCTCTTGTGAACAAAATGTTTCTACCAACAGTTTGTGCTTAGTTGCTGCTCTTGGCCTGTGCTCTGTGGAGGTTGGGTAGGTGTGTGAAGATACTCTTTGGAGAGGCAATACTTTCCTCCCAATGCTATTAGAATTTACCTGTTTCCCTCATCTTTTAGCTTCATACTCAGTTGTTCCCCCTGTATACGACAAGCAGAAATTTGGCAGTTCTCTATTTGTTTAATTGTTGTGAGGTGAGGGGGTTTGTGTGGAGGGAGAATGGAGTGATCATGTTCTATTTCTCTGGGAGTTTTTAAAATTTCGGTCAAGGGTATCTGGTTAACTGGATTTCATCTGTGAAAGAACTTGGAAAAGAAACTCCATGTATAGAACAGTTTAGGCTATGTGGTTTGGTTTTTTTTTTAAGTAGTCCAATGATTAGGAAATTTCTGCTTCTCAGTGATCCATTATACCTGTGTATTTTTACACTAAAGTGGATACTCTAAGAGTGGGCTGCTGCTTTCAAATTTATTATAGGTGGCCTGTTGTTTTTAGGCAAATTTGCTCATTTAGTCTCTCAGCAATTTTACAGAGCAGAGAAATATGCACATTTTTCTCAGTGCCCAGAAGAGCAAAGGAAGTGTAATATCGAACATTAATCTACATCAGTGGTGGATGATGTTGCTTCTTCTGGTGTCTTATTCTCACCATTAGAGTGCAGATTTTGCAGAAACTGAATATGACCTCTACTTTGACAGAAATATTAAACTTACCTCTTTCCTTGGAACATATTTTCCTGGCGATGAGGAGAGGGAAAATGCTGGAGCTGCCCTGTAAACCTAACTGAAAGCTTCTACAAGACATTAAGTACAAATGTGTGTGTTACAAAGGTGCTGCTTGTTGCTGTGGCAGATTGCATACAGTGGATTCTTGTGTTAAGCTCTCTTACAAGTGTTAATTGACTAATGCAGTAGCTTTGCTCTCAAGACATCTTGGCTATTTGTTATAAAGTACTAATTTACAGTCTTCTGATAATTTCTAGACAACTGGTTCATATGTGTTCATAATAGAAAGTGATTCATCAGTAATTCAGGAACTATGCTTAGCTGGTATGGTAAGTGCAAGAACAGGTATGGAGAGAATATTAGAGGGGGCCAATAAAAGCGTAAGAAAATCCTGGAATACAAGTATAGTAATGTGTATTCTAAAAAGCAGCCAGCATTCAATTTGACATGCAGTGGATGTCAGCTTTGCAAATGAAACACTGGAAGCTTCCTTAGCAATGAATATAAAAATGCAAAGATCAGCTATGCAGAAAAAGGAAATTAAAAAGTAACTTTTATACATAGGTGTGATTAAAATTGTAGGATAGTTTTTAATCCTTGTGGGACAGGTTTTGGGATGTGTCATTTATTGCTGATAGAGTTTGCCCTTAGGATTCACTCAAAGCTTCAAGGAATTATAATTCACACAGTGAATTATTTTTTGTTGAAACTTACAAACAAGCAGTGTGAAGACTGTTCCTCCTGGGATCAGAGTGGCTGGGGATGGGGAGGAGGAGAAAAGAATAGCTTCATTTGCAGCTAACATTGTAGTGCCATAAAGGGCCCTGAGAATATCACACTGGAATAGATTTTCAGGGAATTTGCAATGAGATATAGTGCAGCAAAGAGAAGGTACAATACAAGCAGAATAGAGTACTTCATCTTACAGCTTCAGGTACAGCCCAGCATAAGATATTCCCAGCACTTGTAATGGATGCTTGCTGCAGGGCAGGTGATTCTAGGCAGAGAATAAACCTGAAGGTTGCTCCAGTCAAACCACTACCTGGGCATTAAGTGGTGGAATAGTTTATGCTGGAGTGCCATAAACTTGTTCTCCCACATTCTGTAATCCCATGTCCCACAGCAGGTCCTTTCTGGGGAAGGCTGACTCGATGTTAAACTAAGTTTGAATTTCTAAATTGTTTCATACGAGTATCTCTTCTTTTGCACCAAGACACTGGAAAAATAAAGGCTTAACAGCTGCCTCTGTGGAGCTCTAAGTCGAACTGTGGTACAGAACCTGTCCTGTTACTGAATGTGAAAGTTGTTCTTGGTTACATCTTCATGGTTGTTCTCTGCTTAAGGACAGTTGTTTTGACATGGAGGACAGATGGCATTTAAGAAGCCCAGAGACTGATTGCTTTCTCATTTGGCAGAAGTGGCAAAGGCAATTAGATCTCCAGTAGCCAATTTTGTAACCCAGTCTTACCTGTAAGTACACAGGACAGTTGAGCATTAATTTCAATACTCATATTCGTGGCAAGATGAAGGGGAGAGCTGGCTCATTCCTGTGTCAGGCAGACTAGAGGTGGGAGCAGGGAAAAACCATTAGAGCACAGCTATTGCTCAGGAACTGTTTTCTGATGGGGATTGTTAACATCACAAGGATTAGGTAGTTGGCTATTTTTAGATGCCTATAACTTTTAGAGGCAATTTGAAACAGTGGATATCACCTAGGGTGTGCTTTTTGTGCTGTCAGAACAGCACCTTGAGATAAGCAGGATTTCTCTCAGTTTGGAATCCTTAATTTCCTTCAGGACAGGAACTGCATAAATTCAGACTTGCACGTTCTGACCTCCCTGTCAAACAGCTTGTGAACTGCTCTCTGAGAAGGAGAGCCAGCTGGGCACTTAGTGGAATGGTAAGAAGGGAGGAATTGGCACCACTTGTAGCAGCAGCAAGAAGGTGCTTTCACAGATGTTCACTTGCTTTCTCTCTCCTGCAGGGCCGACATGAACAGAAATAAAGGTTATGAGGTGGTTTACAGTGGGATGGGGAGGAGAATCTGAAAAAAATAAAGGAAAACCCCATGTGTTGAGATAAGAATAGTTTAATAATTAAAATAAAATAGTAGAATAATAATAATAGTAATAGTAATGTAAAGGGAAACAACAAAGAGAGAGGAATAAAACCTAAGTAAGGCAAGTGATGCACTACACAGTTGCTCCCCACCAGATGGCCAATGCCCAGCCCGTCCCTGAACAGGGACTGATGCCTCCTGGCCACCTCCTCCCAGTTTATATACTGGGCTTGTGGCATGGAATACCCCTTTGGCCAGTTCAGGTCAGGTTCCCTGGTCATGCTCCCTCCCTCCTTCTGCACTTCCTCACTGGCAGATCATGGAAGACTGAGAAATCCTTGACTCAGGGGATGCTCAACTTAGCAACAACCAAAACCATCAGTGTCTCCTGCCTTTGTAGTGTTTGCTGGTGCTGCACATCTCACTTAGCTTCAAGCAGAATGGCTTCTGCATCCAGCACTGCATTTGTGAATCTCTAACTGGTGACACACAGAGTTACTTCTAAAGAAAACAGAGTCGAGTTGGAATTAGGGTCTCAGAAGTGCTCCTTTTAATTTTGGCCACACCTGCTTTATTTTGGACTGATTTTAAGTTATCAAAGCAGCACAAAGTAATTGAATTGTATCAGAAGGACTTCTGTTCTTGTATAGACTGCTCTCATGCTGCTGCAGTCCACAGATTGATCTGGCTTTGATCGTGACATGACTTGGTCAGAATTGTTTATCCAGGCACCAAATGAGTCTGGCTTGACTTTCAAATGTTAAGTGGAGCTTAGTTTTATAAAACATGGCTTATTGCTTGTGATATCAGGAAACTTGAGGTGAAGCTGCACAGACAGGCTGACTAGGAAACAACTAGAGCTCTTACTGCATTTTTGCTGAAGCTCCAGCATTTCAAATGAGATCACTTAAGCCAGAAGCATATTGCTTTCTTTTCGTCAAGTGTGTAGTCTAAAATGAAATTCAAAAACTTGTCCTACAGGAGTTTTAGCAGACTGGAGAGGTGAATCCAGGTCCTGCAACTTTGGTGTAGTGTCCAACCAACAGACACCCTTTACCAGAATGCACCCTTCCAGCAATATGAGTAAGGCTTTGCCTGAGGAGATGTGGGAACAGCACACAACCACAGATCAGAGAATTTTAAAATGTTCAAGGACAAGAAATTCACCCTTTTGATTATGAAAAATCGTCATCATATTTACTGAAGTTTCTTTGAAAATAATAGATTATTAGATTTGATTATCTAACATATTATATTGTCATCCTTTCATTTCTGCTTTTTTCGTTTGGCAAGGTTCTATGGCTTTTCCCTTTAAAGACAAACTAATAAACAAACAAACAAACAAAAAAAAAAAAAACACACAAAAGCCCACAACAACAGAAAGCCACTAAATTGGAAGTACTGGAAAGCAATTCAGGAGTTAGAGTTTGTCTTCCGAAGATGAGTTCTTTTATAATATCCCTAATAGAACTTTCAAGTTAAATACACTTGAACAGCATTTGGCACTTGTTCTACTAATGGTAGTTGATTCTCAAACACACACAGACCTATACTATGGTGCAAACTCTGTGGCATCCCAAAATGTTTTCCTTGAATTGCAATACCTGAAGTACTCCAGAGTTTAAATCAAAATGTAATTATTTTGTTCTTCATAAATCAGCATCTGTGAAGAAAACACCAGCTTGTATAAGAACCAGCTGTGCAGCCATTCATCTTTTGAAGAGACTGAGTGTTCCTAGTGGTTGGTTGAGCAGTTGGTTACTCCATGGACCACTTGGAGGCCACTAGTTTTGTGCAGAGCAGTGGTGTACTCTTAATATAGTGAAAGAACACAGCCTCAAAGCCACACAGACCTCTGAAGTGTACAGCACCTGACTGTCACAGATTAAGTACTTCATCTGTCTGCAGATGTAACTGTCTTCCCCCTTTACCTGCAACACTTGGGAAGATGTTTTCTGTTTGTGCTATGAGAGTGTTCCTGTGAAATGCCCAGACACGCACAGGGAGCCTCAGAAGTAGATAAAATACAGTACTTTGGGGTTTCTATTCTCACACTCAATGTACTCTGTGTGGTGGGGGTTGAGCTCTGACCGTGAATGTGTTTTTTCAATTGCAGTAGGTTTTGCCTGGGATGCACAAACCTTAATCCTGTTCTGTACCAGAAATATTCAAAACTTGGTTTACTGTTTTAAAGGTACCAACCTTTTAAAGGAGGCCCCATGATGGTTGTTCTCAAGCTTCATGCTTTGAAATGTGTTCTGTGTCATAATTAGCTTTGTGCTTGCCCACGTAGCATATGCTTTTAATTAGTGAATTCCATATGGATTTTTACATACACTCAAGCTAACACAAGACACATGGGCTTGAGGAGGGTGAATTTTTGGGCTTTAGATGCAGGAGAGACTAAGCCCAAAGGTACAACAAATCAAGGCTTGTTTAACATGATTACCTTAATCATGATCTGGCTTTAGCCAACTGTTCTGGTTTTGAGCAAACATGAAATGCAGTTTTTGAGCCTGAATGGAAACCAGAAACAGTAACAAGAGAATGCTTGTACTGTGAGGTAACTGGGAGTGTCTCTTTTGCTCCATTCCTACGTCTGTTTCTTTTCTAAGATTATCAGAAATTAAAAAAAAAAATTGCCTGCAGACCCTCAGCATCTCTCTTGGAGAAGCACATGCATCTGCAGAAGGAAGTTACTACTGCCACAATACTCTCTGGCTGAACTGTGTCTGTTCATAGTTGTGTAATTGGAATAATATTCTGACCCTGGCAAAATGAGTGGGTTCTGGGAGCCTGGACTTCAAGCTGCAACTCCCAGTCAATGCTCTGCAATGAAACTAATGTTAGAACCATATAAATCTTCTCAAAATGCAGTTTTTGCCAGCACAGCACAAGTAGATCAAGTTGCCTCTGAGTGTGCTTGTGCACTGAAAACAAATTCTCTATGGAAATATCTTCCATCAGGCTTGAACTTCCATCCCACACCTGTGGTTCTGCTTTGCATTCAGCAGGGAGCACAGCAGCGAGCGCTGGTGCTGTCACAGGCCCTGCACCCATGGCATCAGTCTTGTGTGGCTTCCTAGTGTGGCATTCCTCCACTTGCCCGGGCTGCAGAGCAAGTCCTGATTCCAGAGCAGGTGTCCCTGAAGGTTGCTCCTGCTACTTCAAAAGTTGGGATCCCCCCTCTCACTGACCACATCCTTTTCTTGCTTGTAAACAAAGCCTTTGCCAGCTGCTCTTAAGCACCTGGAATATTTTGCTCTCTGAAGTCTGGCATTAGTAGTGAAGCCCTGACAGAAACACAGCAGTGCTGGTGCCATTCAGTGAGGTCCTGCCTGGACTGAGACATGGCTCTGTCAGTTCAGCCATCTGCTTTACAGGATTTGTAAGAAATGTCACATCCACACATGCACATTATCAAGGATGCAAAGGGCAATACTTGCAAGAGCTGAAGTGTGCTTCCTGCCTCCATCTGGTTTCCTCTTCTGCCTATAAATGCTGCCCCTATCTGGAGGATGGCCTGTCTTCCTTCATTTAAGCCTCTCTGTGAGATGGCTCCTGCTCTGCTTTATTTATTGCATGCTATTCACACCTTGTTCTGATTAGAGAAGTATTGATTTCCTCATGGGCTTTTCTGTGGTACTCATCATTTTGAGATTAGTGTTTCAGGAATGCTAATTGATCCTCAGTGTGTCCATTAGGTGACAGGATGGTGGGCATTCTCCCTCTCCAGATGAAGAGCTGAGGTTTGGATTGAGTCAAAAAAAAGGCAGCTCATTTCTGCTTGCCTAATTTGATGTGACACTGCCCTGGCTTGTCACAGCAGCCAGATCATGTAGCAGCTCAGATGCTGACAGCCTGCAGTGCAGTGACCCAGCTGCAGCTGTGAGCACTTGGGGCTCCTGCCTTTCAGACCCTGGGCTCTCAGAATGCCCAGAAATGAGCAATGTGATGAGTGGCTCCTGTGGGAAATTTGGTTAAAACCCTGCACTTGGTCTGTAGGAACTCAGAGTAGCAATTATAATCTGTGTGCTCTGGGACGAGTGGGGCTGTCTTAGCCATGAGAAAGTCCTTTCTCTCATTGCTCCCCACTCTTGCAAGCTCCAGTTAACTCCTTGTGACCCACAGCTGAGTGTCCTGCTATGGGCTAAGGACCTGTTCCATAGGTCCTAACTTTTCCTCTCCCTCTAGTAGCAACCATGTTTCTTTCCCAAATTTCCCAATTAACATAATTAACTTGAACTCAGAACAATTTTCGTTATCATTAGAACTTGTTGCCAGGTTTCTACAAAGCAATGCTGTCTGTCTGTACTTTCAGAGGGCACAGTATTAAAGCCTGAAATGTAAAGCCCTTATACTGGGCCTTGGGTGGGGATGGGAATATAAATCTTGTTTCCTGAATCCAAGTAGAGAGTTGTCTGCATTGTCTGTATCCTTGCTGTGGCTCAGAATTACTGCAGTACAAAACTGATCCAGCATCAGCTACTGAAATATGCTACAAACACATGCAAAATACCTAATTTCAGGAACAAGGTAGTTATTATCAATGTGGCCATTTTTTTCTTTCCTTCTGGTGAACTGGCTTTTCATAGCCTTTTTAGTATTATGTTCATACTTTAAAGAAGGAATAAAAAATGAAGCTATAAATAAGGTGTGCCCTGTAAGAAGGAAGCTAGTGCAGCCCTTACACACAAACACACACTATTCAGAACAGCTATTTTTGCAGGCAGGAGCTGTGTTCACCCCAAGGAGTGGTTTCAGGGATTTTGTTGAGCAGCACAGAAAGGTTCTATGTGTCAATGCTTAATAGTGTTGTCCCCCCAGCTAGGTAATTTGGGCAAAGGAGCAGATTTGCTGGTCCTATGCCCACGAGCTGTTTGTGCTCATCATGGGGCTGCTGTGCAGCTTGCTGGGAGGCAGTGGGAACAGCCTCAGCTGTGGGGCTGGCAGGCTGTGGGGACAATAGCAGCAGTCGCTGCAAAGCAGGACTGAGGGGCAGGAGGGCAGTGAGAAGAGTCTCTTGCTGCTTCTAGCAAGCTTTTGCTAAACCTGTTC